>NW_027270982.1:0-1390000 GCF_040938485.1 Diadema antillarum
AGTTGGGGGGGGGGGGGAGTAGAGGAGAGAGGTAGAGGGAGGTGGGGGTGGGGAGTAGGGATGAGAAGGGGGAGGGAGGAAGAGAGATCTGACACAATACAAGATCAACATAAACCAGCAGAGCTTGTATGGGATGAATACTTCCCATAGACTTGCATGTATTGCGTGCATTCTCTATAGGGCTCACATGGGTAAATAATTCCCCATAGAGACGTGTGTTAAAATTCAAATTTCAAAAAATTCTGTATAATAGCTGGGAGAAATGAGGTGTTTCATCTTCACTAACCTGAATAAGTGAGATATTGCCTTTCATCCATCAGATTGCCAGGGTGGGTTGTTCTGCTCTAATTCTGTCCAGGGGTCCGCAAAGCCAGACTACGAGTTCTTGTCACTCAAAAAATCACCTATTTTCCGTACACGTACCCAATGAAATATAGTCCCCTCAAATTCCATCAGAAAAGCTTTCATCTTCCAACCAAAATGCAGTTTGTAGAGGAATTCATACTCAATATCTACAGCTATTCAATTTTTGCCAAACTACATCATTGATTTTTAATTAATTTTTTTCTTCATTTATTTTGGTATCTTTGGTACGAATTTGTGAAGGGGTCTGGGACAGTCCATTTTATTTACAGGTGTGAGCCCTAAAAGGCTTCAGTGCAATTTTCTGGCGCCACTACAATCGGGTCGCGCCCCTTATTTTTCTTTTCATTTCTTTTATTTTGAAAAAATAAAGCGGGGGGGGGGGGGGGGGGGGAACCGGGGCGCCCCCTGAATCCGTCATTGTCATTGTATGAGTACCTATATACTCAGGATTATGTAGCTCACCACAGTCATGACTGAAGTGAAATATAGCGAGTAAACGTAACTTTGATTTTCAACGAATTAAAGTTGCGAATTAGAAAGTAAAACTATGTTTGCTCGATTTGATTCAGCATGATTCAAGTACAGTAGTCAAGCAATATGGTGCAGTGCAGCGTATATAGATCACGAGAGCGCTTACAAAATGAACTGCGATTCCAGAGCTGAGTTCGGCGACAATACAGGAAGACCGCTAACTTCGTCATTTTGTGTCAAATACGCATGTTCAACACCACAACATCAGGAAGTCGAGTCCCTATGATACACTGTACAATGTACCAACCTGTATTGGGTTTGCTGCCTCTTGTCTGTACTTCATAAAATTTACGATATTGTTATATTGTCTACGAGTGATACAAACAGTCGGTTGTCTCATAGTCCTTACGTACAAAGGCATGACATGATTGAATACACGTCTAAACCAACCCACTTGGAGTGGAAGGCATGTGGTGGGCGAGAGAGACCTCTTTTTGTTGTTGTTGTCGTTTGGCTTTTTTGGGATTCCCCGAGTAGGGTCTATACTATAACTTCTATTTGTAAAAGTGAAGTGCTCTTTCATTATGCTGGAAAGGGTGAATGTTAAATTCTATTTGTATCGTATATAATTTTCAATACAGTTAATTTCATCCCATTCCTTTATTCAAGCACGGCACATACTTTTGTTCCAGGAGTGTTCTTCCGCCGGTCCGTAACATGACGTTCGTTCGTTCGTATAATGTATTAATGTTCGTCATAATTTTTTTTTTTTTTAAAATCATCTCATCCAGCGATGTCTGCACCAAAATTATTAAAATTTATAAACTCTGAGCTGATTGTCATATTTTCTTCAAACTTCGCTAATATAATTATTCTCCCATTATTTCTTCATTTCTTCAATTTACATTTTATATTTTGGTTTCATTCTTTTTCAAATAACTTTGAAATGACACATTTGTATGTGTCCTGTTGGTACATCGGCTTAATTTGACAACATGAAATTATTGCAATCGTCTGTCATTTTATGGGGATATTGCAGCAAGATGAACCATGATGAACCATTATCATAAATGTGTGTATGGCAATGATGCCCACTTGAATGTCTGAACAGTTAGGTTGGTTTTTTTTCCACCTCACTAAATTCCGCCCTCTAGCGGTTTGTTCGTGTCAGCGAAAGACTAACCAATTTCCGGAAATCAACCCATGCTATAGTGACATGCCAGAATTAGACACAAATTGCCGTTTCAATGTTGTTGTTTTTTCTATTATAGTGTTGTTTGGTCTCTGAAATTTTGAACTTGTGATAATTCCCAAACTTAATGAACCTTCTATACATGGAGCTTGGAGGGGAAACGTGCAGTGCTGGTTTTTGGCTTTGAAAGTTTCCGTATACTATTGTAAAATAAAAATCCATCATTCCTGGGCAAAAGAGCACTCCATGTATATGATACCCGAACAGTACACTGATTAGTCTCACTTTGTTGAACATCAATGAAACGTCTAACTTTAAGCATGTACAAAATAAACACAATATTCGCCACAATTTTGTAGCATTTTCTGTTTATTGAAGTTATAACAATGAATCAGAGCAAAAACCTTCTTCTCATAGAGTAACTTTCACTACATTACAAGGACACACTGATTGCAGTACACACCGATATGGAAAAACACCCGAAGGAACATTACTATGCAAGGAGACAAAACAACATCATCATGATTATAACGTGATCTCTATACTTCTAGAATCCATTTTTCATGATTCCACAAAAATCGAGTAAAATTAGACTCTTTACAAGGATTATTCTAAATTTAAGTAATAAATGAATAAAAAAATATCTGCCGATACACAGGCAACGAAAAATATTAGTTGACAGTGGATCAAATAAAGAAAATTGACAAACAAATTTCAGCAAGATTGAAACACCAATAGAACTATTTCTGCTATTATGATTGGTAAAATGAACTAATTTTGGAATATTATTTTCAGAAATTAGCTCTACTTCAGATCAGTATTTTCTCTGAAACGTATAAAGTACACGGAATAAAAGGTGACCATTTGAACATAATACAATGATATAACTTCATACTTGCGTCATCCACTACCCAAGTAGGCCCTACTTATGTGTAGAATATGCATAATTAGGCATTAGACTGTTCCACCAACCTGGACGTAGCTTCTGCTTTCTTTTTTCTTTATCTGATTCTGAAGCTTTTGGCCCTACAGGCCTTCATCAGGATCTACACAGACACAAAATGACATACAATGTGCCATGACAATGACATTGTCAATACAGCATTTATATAACAATATGCACACAACAGGAACAATATTATATGGCGTATATTAATACAGAACAAACAGACATTCGGATATACTGATATAAAGCGTTGTACATACATGCTGCGATGAGCTGTGTTATACCCGATACCGCGATTGACACTGCTCAAATTTGGACGAGCTCCAGATTATAAGTATCTAAAAAGTGGTGCTTTAGACCGCTTGACTACTACGCAATGGAATATGACAATATAATGTATGTGCTGACAGTTAAAAAAAAAAAAAAACAAAACAAAAACAAAACAAAAAATAAGGAGGGCGAGACAACTTCGTCTTTGCCTCTGTCTATGTATTGAAGCCTACGTTCTAAAGGCAAGTATCCAAGAACATGTATTCTACGTCTATGCGCATGCCTGCCAACACCGACAGGCCAATGTGCGTAGAGATAATCAATGAAATACTTCCAGACAGGGGGTGGTGATTCAATGCATATAATAATTTTTGTGTAATTGAATATATGTTTCACTAGCTGTACTTTAACGCGTTTGGACCATGAAATAACAGGATCATTATGACAATAATGAATCTGAAAGGGAAAATCCTCCATTTTGTAATCTTTCTATGATTCATGTATGTTGTCTGTATTCTGGATATATATATATATATATATATATATATATATATATATATATATATATCTTTGTATGTGTGTGTGTGTGTGAAATGGAGAATGAATAAACAAACGTACGCATAACCCTCAGTCTTCAATTATACCCTTCTAAGTGTATACATTCAATCTCTGCTAGGTTATGACGAAATACCCTGAAAAAGTGTACTTTCAGCATCAAATAACCTGATCTCGATTTTGGACCTCTGACCCAGAACGCACTTCCAGAGAAACTTAATGTCAATCAATACATGCATAGCTTAAGCCTAAGTTTCGTGAAGATACAAGTACCTTGAACCACTTCCAATGTGTCTTAAAGGTAGGGGATACCTTTTACAGACCTCCCAAAATGCAGCAAAACATTAAATATGAACCTCAGGAGACTTGCTTAGGCCACTGCTTAGAAATTTATAAGTCAACAGTTATCTAAAATTTGAATAATGCACAAAACTCAACTACTCAGTAGTTCTGTGTGTCAGCCACACTTAAGCCTTTTTGCTGCATTCTTCTGTATTTGTGATCTATAAACACAAATCTAAAAGTAGAAGAGCTGATGTAATAACATATAGAGTGTGTGGTAAGAATGTATATAGAAATGTTTGTTAGTGTTGATGAACTTTCTTCACAAAATATACATGATGGACACACATGCAGTACATGGGTCTGCAAAGGTAGCCTAGTAATGTACTGGAATTTACGGTGAGCCCCGAAAACAATTCAATTCAAAATCTAACCGTCAAAAAAATGTACTAAATGTTACCTTCCACTTTCAATACTTTATGGGAGTTTCTAAAATGATATTCTCTTCAACATACCACTGTATTTATACAACTCTTCATTTAAGGCGTGCAAATGGGATTCCCTACCTTTAAATATGGAGAGAATAAAAAAGAGGGGGAGGGGAATTTTAGCATTCGACATTATAAGCCTTCGATCTTTGACCTTTGAACTTATGATGCAAACCTTTCCCTGGAGATTGTTGATCTGGTAAAACATACATTAAGCTTCATGAAAATATATTCAGGGATTGTGCCACAGAGATACAAGGGAAAATGGTAAAATCTTAGCCTTTGACCCAGATCTTTGGTCCTCCATTACGACCGAAAACTTTTACTAAGGAATCTTAATTTGGCAAAAGTCTGCATGCATTGTATACTCTAAATTTCATGTAAATAAATTAGACATTGCAGATATATACGGGGATATAGAGAAATTTCAGCATTTGACCTTGCTCCTTGACCTTTGACAGGCGTACTTCGTCCACTCACACATATATTGACAAAGTTTTGTTTGGATACCTTAAACGGCTCTTATATGTTTAATTCGTCGTTCGCAAATCAAGTATCGACTTACGGATGGACGGACAACCCGAAACTATAATGCCCCCGTGACACTTTGTGGCAGGGGTAGAAATAAAAGAGAGTAAGATGAAGAGGGAAAAACAGGAGAGAGAGAGAAAAAAAAAGAAATACCATGCAACCCACTCAATTACTGTTCATCCTCATAAAAAATCAAATTCCAATTGAAAGTAACAAATAATTCCAAAGTCTATCAAGGACCACAGACAAAATGCTCACATTGCTACTTTCGTTTTCCCTCAATGAACTCAACAAATCTAGCCTAATCTTGAGTATGATTCAGCAGGAGTTCGGCCATTCCGTAGAGCCTGAGCTTTCGTGGCGTTTTGTACTGGTTGGCAGTCGCCCCTGTGTTCGCTAGAACATAGGTCTTGAGTTCGTCGAAAGTGTCGGGTTTCACGAGATGAATTCTAGGGTGAGATATCCCGTCGTCTGTGCGAAGTCTCTCATAATCGCTGTTTCGGCGACGCAATTCAGTGTCGATCTGTGAAATCAGGGGGACGCTATTATTGTCAGTGCTATGAAATTAACTCAACGTAAGCTAATTTCGATCCTACAACCTCTGCTATGAAAGAGATCAATGTTATTTCTTAAAACTATCATTATCATCATCACTGTGATTATTACTTCTACGTCAAGAAAATCGTTAGTAGGCTTACAAATATCGAACACACACATATAATTATTTGCATAAAATATGTGGCGTTGAATAACTGGAAATGCAATTTCCATGGTGCACTTTCCAGTATTGAGGAGATCAATAATCTCACTGCTGCAATAAGCCGTGTTTACTTTACTCGTTCAAAACAGACATGTATGAGAAAATTGTCTATTTTTTTCTAACTAAAATCTATTATGAAATAACATCCCATAACTTAACGTAACAAAATAAAACTTTAAAGGTCCTGTTTATCTTTGGGAACAGTAATGTAAAAAATGTCAAGATGTCACATTTTTAATGCATATATGTATATCTATTACATCACAAAACATCCTATCATATAAAATTTTCCCAATAAAACCAAAAATATAGGGAGATATCAGTATTTTTCTCAATAAACCATAACTGTAGACGACTTAGTCTGGAAATATCTTTATTATGATTATTGTTCACATTTTGTGCATTTAACAATACATCTAAACATCGATTATACCGATTCAAACTTTTAAAGTGGTTGTTTCTATCCCTAACTCACATTAAAGAACTATTTTAAAGCTCTAACTCTGGGGTTTTTCGTCTGCAAATGGTAAATTATGCCTTTAAGTAAAGTAGGTAGCTTCATGACAGTGCATTGTACAGTGGCGCAAACGGGAATACCCTCTAGCTGATTTATTTGTATTTTTCTTGAAACTTGAATGATATCTAGCTCGATCCAACCAAGGTGGTGCAGTGTCACGCAGTTTGATGTTTGTTCACTACTTATGCTATGAATAGTCCTTAAAAAAATGGTCATCGTGCCATAGATTTTTGCTCCTCGGTGAGTGTGATTTTTCCTTGCCCGTTTTCTTGTTTCACCTCGAGGAAGATAAGGTAGAACGGCATGACCTCATCAGGCTCGAACGCTATGACAAAAAAAGTAGTAAATAATGAAAAATCACTAGAATGGCAATTATGTTAGTTAAAGTTGTTGCGTTTAAAAGATATCAATACATTCCAATTGGGTTTATTTATGTATAAGTGTACAAATAATCTTCTCCCTGATCATTTATGTCAGTCATTTGAAGAAAACTCAGAATACCATTAGTATGAAACTAGATCATCTTCATTAATTCACATTCCAAAACATAAAAAGTCTTATTCCAACACACAGTGCGCTTTTCTGGTCCCAAGGTCTGGAATAATCTCCCAGCCCATTTAAAATCTGTACCTTCTTTGAGTCTATTTAAATGCCACTATATATCGTCTCTCTTTTTGGAATAAGAGACTTTTTTTGCTGATATGGTCAGGTTTGTGGGTGTTCCTTCTCTCGGGGCCTGGTGACGAGTTATTTCGTGAGTAACCTGTACATTATAATGGCACTTCAATACTTGGAATCCACTTTGCATACACTAGTTGTTGCTGTGTCCGGCAGGCCTCGTGCGAGCTTTTAGGTTGCCAGGAACAACTTTTGTTAAAATGACATGCATAAGATTTGAATATATCGGTAAAGGGGTCTCTTCACGATTCGGTTGCAGTTGGAAACAGTGCATTTCATTCTTTGTCTTGTTTACATCTGTGCAGAGGTTTCACATTACTAGCACTTATAAATATGTCACGTTTAACTTTGATATATGCAACTTTTGTTAGGCTGTAGCTCGTCACATATTTTCATACTTACTGTAGCCCCTCTGTTAGACTGCAATATTTCTCTTTGAGGAATATCTCATCTTAATATTGCCATGGGAACTATTACATTGTGTTTTTGTTATTTCTTGTGTTTGTGATGTAGTGTATTTTTGTTAGGCAGCTCACCAAAAGCTCTACTTTTTGAGGTTTTGCCTTCCTTGTACAACTTTATGTATGTGTGTGATGGAGAACAGCAGTGTGCAACCAGGGTGGGGCGAGAATAAAAAGTGCCCATCCGGGACACTAGGGAGAGTTGGAGTAGGCAAACATGGCGTGAACAGCTGTAGTCATTCGGTGTTGCTCCAAAGATGTTTTGTCGGTGCATGACGTGTGTTTCGTTGGTGCATGACAATGTGATTTACAACATAAAAAAGATGGAAAATAAATGTTTTACAAACTGGAACTGGAACTTGAAGAGGATAACAATAATGGAATTGCGATAAAGATATTGATATTAATGACTTTGATATAATCAGAATCAATTGTAACGATGATAAACACGAAAAAATGAACCACGAACTTTTATGTGAATGCTTTTTGATTTGACCCTATAAAACTACCAGTGATTGTGGCATTTGTGTACTTCGTAATTATTGTTATACAGTGTACATCATAATATGCGCTATCGAAATCTCGACGTATAGATGAAGCTCGTCGTATACTAGAGTTTTCGTCCACTACATATTTAATGATATGACAATGCTAATCATGTAGGACGACACAAGCCTAGCATATCAGCTCGAACAAACTTATGATGAGCTATCGCTCGCTGATGACAAGACAACAAGGAAAAGTAGAAATTACGCGGTGCGTAATATATGTCCCCGCCGGAAGTAGCATTTAGTAGCAAAATGTACAATATAGGTAAAAAGATGAAGGTCAAAGGTCAAAGAAGTCAAAGGTCAAAATTCTATGTAGAAGTTTTGAAGCCCTCACCTAGTGCCATCACATAAAGCAAACGGAATCGAAATCGGGTTAGAAATGGCGAAGGAGTAGCATTTTGTAGCCAATGTACAATATAGGTAAAAAAATCAAGGTCAAAGGTCAAAGAAGTCAAAGGTCAAAATTCTGTGTAGAAGTTTTGAAGCCCTCACCTAGTGCCATCACTTAAAGCAAACGGAATTGAAATCGGGTTACAAATGGCAAAGGAGTAGCATTTTGTAGCAAAATGTACAATATAGGTCAAAAATCAAGGTCAAAGGTCAAAGAAGTCAAAGGTCAAAATTCTGTGTAGAAGTTTTGAAGCCCTCACCTAGTGCCATCACATAAAGCAAACGGAATCAAAATCGGGTTAGAAATGGCGAAGGAGTAGCATTTTGTAGCAAAATGTACAATATAGGTCAAAAATCAAGGTCAAAGGTCAAAGAAGTCAAAGGTCAAAATTCTGTGTAGAAGTTTTGAAGCCCTCACCTAGTGCCATCATATAAAGCAAACGGAATCAAAATCGGGTTAGAAATGGCGAAGGAGTAGCATTTTGAAGCAAAATGTACAATATAGGTCAAAGGTCAAGGTCAAAGGTCACAATTGAAATTCTGTATAGAAGTTTCAAAGCTCCCATGTAGTGCTATCATATAAAGCAAACAGAATCAAAATCGGGTTAGAAATGGCGAAGGAGTAGCATTTTGAACATTTTGATCATACACGGACGCACACACGGACGGACACACGGACACACGGACGGACACACACACGTACGGAGCCCGTTTCATAGTCCCCTGCTCGAACTCGTTCGGCGGGGACAACAACTTGATTTGACAAAACTCGATTAACCTAAAACGAAGAATATAAATCCGAGAGATATGACAGCAAAGTCTGGCAAATGATTGATAAATGCATAACCGAGGAAAACATTAAAAGCGGTCTCCTAGATAGCCCTATCATAATATCATATTTTGTCTCTAACATCAATGCGATTTTCAACAGTGATTCTTAACATTGGTGTTAATAGTGTTAATACATATATGTATACATACATGTATATCTATCTATATATATATATATATATATATATATATATATATTGTATATATATATATATATATATATATATATATATATAATGCTTTGTTTTTGTTGTGCGTGGGTGTGTGTCCGTGATACCAAGTTCTGGTCAGATGTGATTTACCTATAGTTGATCTGCATTAAGAATCAAGTAGGGGCCTAGTTTTTACTTTTCAAATCATATAGTTTTATCTTCAGTCAGCATAGAAAAAAACAACATCGTTTAGGACCCCACGTACACAATCATAATAAATGAAAACATCTTCTCATTATTCGGCCCTACTCGACAAAACTGCAAACAAAACTAAAAACACGCAAGTCAAAGATGAATAATTATGACGTGTTAAGAAAATATTCACAGTATTCACACCGACTTGAATCCACTCACCAGGGCTTGTTTCGGGGATGAGGGGGCTCTCCGCAACAGCATAATCGCAGAGGGTCAGGCCGGGCCAGCGAGCCACTGCTGCGTAGACGCTTTCTCTTACGACTACCTCGGTCAACTTCTCGTATCTCACATTCAGCATCGTTCCTAACCTGTTGGTTGAAACAGGAAAAAAAAATAAAACATTAAGAAAGAAAAAAAAAACACTTTGCGAGGTGTGCAGACGGTAAAAAAAAAGTCTGTGATGAATTCTCTCTCCACTTCGCAGCTTTTGCACCCAATCTGGTTGGAATAATATAGGTTGACGCACTTCGAGTTCGAGAATCTGTCAATCTTTGAAAAGCAGAGTGTGGTGTTGTTTTTGGTATGTTGAAAATCTTTGGAAGCAAAATGAAAGGGGCGATCGCACGAGACTAACATCCAGGAATACGGCCCACGAGTTCGACATCGGAAAAAGGTTCCGGTTCCATGAGTCCTACGCATTGTACAGCCCACAAGTCAGACGGTTCATGAGTCCGAAACAAAAGCGTCGGACTCATGGGTCTTTTGTTACCTAGTGTCAGACTCGTGGGCCTTGTTTACCTAGTGTCGAACTCATGGACCTTATTTGCTAACAGTGTTAAGCTCATGGGCTGCATGATTCATGTGCTGTATGAGACGCGGTCTGTGTGAATCGTGGGCTAAATGACATGTGGGTGTCGAACTCGTGAAGTGCAACCAAAATGAAACTGTGATGTCGTATGTGTACTCAATACCCACCTGTACAGGACCTCCAAAATAGGAGTTTTGCCATCGAAAGCGACCACGCGAATGATGTCGCCCATCCGATATCGGTAGAGCCCGCTGAGTTGGGTGATGACCACCTCGTACTGCTTTCCTACTTTCAGCTCGTCGAGTAGGAATGTCTTGGGTTGGTCTTTATCCCTGTACCACCACAACAGATGATGATAATAAGTGTCATCCATCCAAAGGACATTAATGGGCCTATACTATTACTTACAGTTTCCGATTTGTTTATTTTCATAGTTTCATTAAAAAACCCAAACGAGTCACTGCAATAATGAAATAAAATAACAAGTGCAAAAGATTGTGTTGTTTTTAATTTCGCAGAAGAAATATACAGTAAATGTGGTTTAAAGATCATAAATGAGGATATTGCAGATGTAAAAGAAGAGAGAGATAAAAAAAAGACTGTCGCTTTTTTCGTGCATTGGAGAACCCTTTAGTCACCCCCTCCACCCAATGCTCGTGTACAGAGTATACATTTATGTCCCACTGTATGATATGATTCACTTTTCTATCTATAGTGTATCTGGGGTCTTTTTATTTCTTTCTTTCTTGAGATATCTTGCACGGTACAATAGTCATCAGCTTTTAGAAGGATCATCTCACAACAGGTGGTGGAGGTGTTAAGCTCATGCAGTGGATAGACTGTGAGCTCAGGGCACTTATAGTCAAGACACCTCATGCTCATGGCCTAGTCCTTGGGGGGTAAACTACTCTTGTTCCTCGTGTTAAAATTGCATTCAAAGTAGGCCTATTATACTGGTTTTCAGCTCTACTGAACCCCCCCCTATTTGCGTAGTTTTTGTCATGTTACATATGGCATATGGAACTAAAGGATCGAGGACAAGTATATAGAGGATTTAAAGGTTCCATGACATTTGCTCCTGCGACAATTTCTCCCATGAAATATCTGCACGGTAAGTCTAACATAAATTCTACGCCCAAACATAACCCTAATCCTAATCCTAATCCTCACTATGAAATAAACCTTAGATCCTATAGCATAATCCTAACCCTATAAGTCCTTGGAGAAAATAGGACCGGAACAAAACTATTCTCGCGGGAGCAAATGTCGTGTTACCGGGAAAACAAAAAATGCTCACACTCACGTATCTGCTAGCTCGATGAATTCGTAGATGAGTTCGGTGTTAATAGGGTAATAGCCTCTTTGTTTCTTGGAGAACCAGACGGCCTGACCCAAAATGGCCTCGGACGATCCGTACACAAATGGAAGCAAAGGAATCCCTGAAAAGTAGGATATGAAGTTGCTGATCTTTCGTCTCGAGTTCATCTTTTGTGAGTACACGAACAGCGGCAGATCCAGAGGGGAGCGCACCGGGCGTGCGCCTCCTTTTTATTTTTGATTAAAACAATAGAAATTAAAAAAATGGGGGGGGGGGTGCGCGCGTGCGCCCCCCCCCCTCCCTTTGATTTTTGCAAAGGTGCCTCACCTTTACGGAATTCCTGGATCCGCCCCTGCACGTAAATGATTCACAACTGATGTTCAAATAAAAATAGGAAATTTTGAAAGATCAATGATAAACGATAAAGGATGAACACTGGAACGAGTACATACATCAATTACTCGATCGAAAAGCCTCCCACCACAAAGGAATTACTTGTTAACTTCAAAACAATTCCATTCAAAATTCAAGTAAAACTTCTATTTATTAAGAGCTAATGTGATTCAACAATGATTACATTTTTTAGCGGGAGTGATTGCAGCTACTAAACAATGATGGAGAACATTGACGGCTTTGAGCAAAAGCCAGTGATGGAATTATGAAGCAATAAGGACAATTTCTCTTCTAATTTGCATAAACTACGCCGTAGTGACCGATTTGTGTAAAAAACGTCTGGAAAGTTGCAAATTCAATAAATTTCTTATATTGGTTTATGTTTTTAACCTTGCATTTCAACAATCTTGAACCTGGGTGTCATTTTTCAAATATATGATCCTTGTCACCAGCCAACGGTGGAGTTCAGCCAGTTTGAACTGACCATTGCTGACAGGCAATCTCACGAGGACGAGACCCCTGTATGGGGATCCGGTTGAGCCATTATCTGGTTCTCTGTTGTATAATCATGCATATAGGACTGAGGGATTACCTGGTGCATACTTTGCCTCCAACATTGGCCAGATCTTAGTATTATCGATGCCGACAACTATGGCCACGTCGGGCCAAATTCTCCTCATAATCCCCTTGAACCCTTTCTCAAACTCGTGTCGCAGTTGTCTGGCCCTCTCTCGGTCACCTGAACCCAAGGTGGCCTCCAGAGCGGCCCTGACTCCATCGTCGAGTTCGATGTCCTTGTGGATAGTCCCTCGCTCGATGTCAGAAACGACGTCCGGCCACCTTTGCTCCAGGATTTTCATCATGCTCTCCATATAGTGCAGGAAGAAGAAGTAAAATATGCCGATGGATGGCTCTCGAAGGGCGAAGAGCACGTGAATGTAGCTTGCATCCTATACGTTTTGAAAAATTGATGTATAAAATAAATATGATATAAAAAAGTGAAAGTGATGAAAGCAAAAAAACCTAAAATTCTAATGACTCACAATTTGGTATCGGAAGTTTGTAAAATGAGGCAACTCCACAATGCTCAGTCATATTGAAAACAAACAAACAAACCGAAATAAGTTGGTAACTGCATTTTGTTTGATGTAGGCCCTACTTTGTCGTTAAACAATTTGAATCTGACAATAAAAACGGTGATGTTGGTTATTCCGAATGTTTGTAAATCCGAAACTGAAATGAGATTCGTTAATCTGGCAATGAAAAGAAGGTTGACTATAATCGAATTTTCGGAATAACGAATATTTTGTAACCCTGCAATAAGACTAACCACACTTCAGAATAACCAGCCTTATGTCGTTTTCATATAAACGAACTTCCTGATTAACGAAGATTTTATTTTCACTTTCGGATTAACGAAACTTGGGAAAAACGAACCTATCAGTTCATTTTTTTATTAACGACCCGTCGGAATAACGAACCTTATTTCTTTTACAGATGAACGAACCTTCTGAATAACGAACCTTTTTTTTTTTTTCATTTTCGGATTGACGAATCTTAGGAATAACAAATCTTTTTTTTTTCTCGAATTAACGAACCTCCGGAGTAACGAATATTCGGATTAACAATCTGTAACTAATAAGAGAGAACTCTAGGCCTACGAACAATTGCCCTCTTTTTTTCAAAGGCCCTTACTTTCTCAAATCTATATAGTTTCGTTCATTTTAAGCGTTCTTAGCGAGGATAACTGAAAACATATAGGCTGTATAGCCTGTTTCTAACCTTTATTGAGCTGATCCCAAAGGCATCCGGCGGACTAGTGAAGAGATCCAGGCGACGGCTGTCCTTCGGAGAGAAACATATGAACGAACTGATGTCGACTCCATTCTCTGCTTTCGTGACTCTAGGATGGACGTAGAAGCAGAATTCTTTCTGGAGAAAGCCGAGAGTTGGGCAGAGCTCGAACGCAAGTTTCGTCGTGCGGTAAAACAAGGCGTCCAGGAGGTGCAACTTCATCACATGAGGGATGTATTTCGACTGACCGGTGGTGCCCGTTGTCCGGCAATAATTGTCCAGCGTCCGTGGCGTAATGATGCCCGACTCACCTCTCATCGTCCGGTCGACGTAAGGCCTATAATGCTCGTACGATGTCAGTGGATGGCGCCGTCGGAATTCCTCCATGGAACGAATCTCGCCGAGGCGGTGTTCCCTCCCGTAGACGGTGTCGGCATTCTCCCGCAGAATGTCGAGTAGAAACTTCTCCTGAGACTGGCGAGGATTTTGCCAGGATTTGCGCAGTAGCGCCATCTCCCTCCTGCCAAGGATGTAGCGACGTGTCACCTCACGGATGTGGCGCAGAGTTGAGAGAATGTTGTCGTTGGGTGATGAGGGCATGCGCGAAACGAAGTGGAGCCCAGCGGCAAGTAGGAGGAAGAAAGCTCCAAGACCGACTGTTGACAAAAAACAAACAAACAAACAAACAAACAAACAAACAAACAAACAAACAAACAACTAGAGAAGCACGCTGAGAGCGCAGACCTCCGCCAAGCAGCTCATTTCCACCACTGATCTTGTTCTTCCGTGGAGATCAGTGATTTCTACCCATCTGTAATGCATTCTGGAAGTCGCCCGATTTCCATCCCCATATACAGTAGAAACCTTTTGTTACGTCATCAATGCCAGCTGCGCGACGCGCCTCGCCCTGGACCAGAAACTACTAGAGCACCAAAGACGCTTAACTGAAAATATTAGTTGGTTTGTTTTCCTCTATAAAGCTCCCAACTCCCGAACACTGTAAAATCGCTTTTCTTACCCTTCTCTCCCCTCTACTCTTCCTATTCGGGTACCCCCTCATTCTTGTCCCTTATTCGCGTTTCTCTCCTGTTACATCCACCTTGTGTTGTTCTCTTCGGTCAATTGACATTGGAAATATTTGAAAGTTTTACATTAATTATTCAGTCGATGTGTATGTATTCTGGTAATTCAGCTAAAAAAAAAAAGGGGGGGGGGGATAATTGTACTAAAGCCATAATGTCCAGAGGCCAGTGTCAAGCGATTTGCTTATCAATAACTGTCTCCTCCATTTGTATACTTATATGCCATTATATAGGTCTTCGTATTAATCACATTATTGTATTGTATGTTCGTAATGATAACTCTTGTTTATACCTTCATGACTCGTGAATGATTTTGGATTTTGTCATGCTGATTTCTTTTTTTTTTTATACAACTTATGGCTGAAATTTACATTAACGTAAACGAACAACATCTAAATCGGACGAGTTTGTATACTATTTTGTACACATACAGGCACCAGGTCTTTGCTTTGAATTGCCAGGACTTTAAGCTTCATTTTGTATACGTGCTCTTTTATTGAGGTACAGGTCTCGCAAAAAATGAGGGAAGCTGTTTGCTCACACGATGAATCCTCACCTTTCATGCTACCGTGATCATTGTGAAAACTGTGCCATTATGCCTTGCTTCTTTCATCAATGTCGTGCTGAGCGATCGTCTGTTTTGTGTTTACATAATGCCAGCTATTCACTGGAATGCGATGTGGAATGCTGATTTCAGAAGTTCAGTGCAAGAAGGCACAAAAGATTACTGTGTTTTTTTCTGGAAAGATATCTTTCTGATGTGGTAAGAATGAGACATGGTTTTATAGGAGAGCTGCAGAAGGTAGTGTGGATAAACAGGCGGACCACATAAGGATGTGGGTATTAACCTATAAGCTACACGGCTTGACAGCAGGCTAGGCGCACCCACAAAACACACAAGCACCCACATATAACCCACACAAACACGCATACACACATACACGCACAAACACACGCACTTATGCTCACAAACACATACACATATCGCACGTCACAGTTGCAAAAAACAAACAAACCACACCTGGAAACAACTACAACAACAACAACGACAACAACAACAAACAAACACACACACACACACACGCATTTCTCTACACGAGATTTTCCTGTTCTGTGTTTGGTTGTGGCAAGTGAAATGTCATTATCACTATGCGATGCAATAAAAGTGATACATTGCTAGTTGTGAAGGTGCTAGTACCGGAATCCGAAGTTACTCCTTGTAACCATGACAACAGTCAAGGGAACCCTGTAAAGCGGAGGTGTTTATTTCTCATTCGTTGTCTCGTAACATGGTCAATATAGGACTACCTGTACATCTTATTTCGCTTGAGTTTCCTCAATATTCTTCGTGTTTAATCTAAACAGCATTTTGGTAGTCTAAAGAATTAACATCGCATTTTGGCTCAAAACAGGTGAAAGCAGCGTGCGACTTACGATTCTCAAAGGACAGATGTCGACTGAAGTTCAGCTGTCATTCTATCTTTAAACTATTTGAATTTGTTGCTGGTCTACCTCATTGTAGGCTGGCTGCAGAAGTTGTACGAATGTACGAGTATAGCAAAAACATTGCTTAAATTTTTGGCGTATTATCTCGTCATTTCCTTTCTCATAAGAAAATGACAAGTAAAAAAATGGAAGACTCGAATATCTCATTGATATGAAAGGCATTCGATACATAGAATATTTGTAGGCGTTGACACTACCACTGTATAACGAATGTAATGTGATATTAAGTTGTTTTCAGTGTTAAACAAGTCGAAACGAACTATCCAATCTGCTGGTGACTCTCAAAACTTCACGAATAAGATATTTTAAGTTCGAAGACTTAAGAAGAAAGTATTCAACTAAAATTTACAATTATGATAAAAAAACAATATGTTGCATTATTATCAAGATAATGTTTTAAAAGAAATGAACGTACTATATCTATCTTTTACGCCAACCTCCGCATTAGTACCAGTACATGCAAGGTACTCTGATGAGTGTGTGTGAGTAGTGTGTGCCTTGAAGAATATGTTTGATGATTTTTTATCAATTCATACGTTGTGTTCGATATGCTGTTTGTAGATAATACTGTATTATATCATAATACGATGACGTTTTTCTAGGTAATTGTAGATTACAATACACTGTACTTTGTTCATTTTGGGACTGCACAGTGTATAATTCATACTACATATGGGTTACCCCCCCCCAAAAAAAAAAAACACCCACTTTTGATCCTTAATAATTCAAAAACTATAAATTCGATAACACCGACATTGATTTGATCAATAACTGAAATATGTACAATATTGATGAAGGTAATTTATGAATGAAAGCATAAATCAGTTTCATCAAATTCAAGATTAATCTTTAAGATAGGGTTAAGATTTTGCTCTATTCTCAACCCTCTGTACTAAGCTTTACCTCTGCACAGGGGTCAATTGGTGTGTATGGTAGAGTGTGGTAAACACCCAGATGATAGTCAGTGTTTGAATGCTTTATTATCCATTCATGAGGAATTCCCCTATCACACCACTAGTCTTTATTTATCTTAAATTGTTGTGTATGCAAGCACACGAAAATATGTGCTTACTTTTCATTCTTTTTTTTTATGTGCATTTTACCGTTTATCATGACTTCAGACTAGCGATGACCAGAACAATTCATCATGAATTATTAATAAAGCATTTACGTGCCTTGAGTCAAGAGACCAGAAGCCTAGTCAACAGAACTCTGAAAAGGTGGTATTCATGCCCGTTGTTCAGGGTCATTGTATAAGTACACACTCACATCATTGATTCCTGTGTTCAAAGTTCAAGTTTTGTGCAGATTGTTAGAATTTGACCAAAATCTGGAACCTATTAAACATTAAAACTAACCAATTTGATTTGATTTGATTTGATTTATTCACAAAATGCATATACATACATTATTCACAAATATGCACATAGTTTGTACATGAAACATATTACACATTTTGTCTGGATCGTCATAAGCTATGAAAAGCTTGACTGGGACGCCCAGTATGGATAACTTACACATATTATGTACATAAACATCATTAAAAAAATGTATTATGCGCGTTCAATTTGTTCATAGATAGGAAGATGAAAGAAAGAGAGAAAAAGAAAGAAAAGTGAGAGGAAAAGATAAGGAGAGGGATACTCTACATCATGGTAGTTAAAAGTATACAAGATTGACAATTCTGGTGACAACTAACATAGAAAGACTCGCTGCTATTATGTACGTAGTGTACGTATGACAAAATAAACCTGTGAACCTGGGGTAAGACAGCAGGCAAGAACCATGCAAATAGTATTGTTTAAACATATTTGCAAAGAATGATTTAATGAAATTGATTTATACATTTCAAAACACCTGCAACAAAATTTTACACTATTCGGCTATTACTCATATTGATGACAGTGTTATCTGATAATTGTTTTCGGTTTTATATATGAAGGATCAAAAGTTAGATTTTTTTTAACACCTTATACTTCTCTGTGCAGTCTCCCATGTCATCACAACGCGAAAACTAGACTCGGAATTTGTCAACACTGACAAATTAGGTGATCCGATCTCTTCGAAAGTCAATGATTTGAGTCCTGATCCCAATAGGCATGACCGTAAAGGTTCATCTGTGGTTATGGACATTGGCCGTGTGATGTTTGGATTCTCATTTAAAAAAAAGGGAGTCGGGTTTGCCATCTTTGGTACCATATTCCGTATACACTATAACGAAGATACAGAATAAAGTATATTTGACCATTGACCCCACTTTGCACAGCCAAGATGGCATCTGAGAAAGAAATGGTTATTTTGTGAAATGATCCTGGTAACGTGATCTTTGTGTGTGCAAAATATTGGAAAGATAGGACATGTATTCACCAAGATACAGGATGAAACATTTATGACCTTTGACCCTAATTTACATACCCAAGATGGTGTCTGATCAAGAAGTTGTTATTTTATGAAATAATGTAGGTGACATGAACTAAACATGTGCAAAATATGGGATTGATAACCATTGTTGTTCTTCATCTATTGCACAGAATGTAGTAGAAAGAAAGAAAAATAAAGAAAAAATTATGTTATTTTATAGAAATTTGAAGGAGAAGCATTAAAAAATCAGAAAAAGATAAAAATAGGAAGGGAGATTAAGACTAAATAAAGAAAAAGAAGAAAAAAAGAGTTTGAAAAAAAAAATATTGGCAAGGGTGAGGCTCGAACCAGGGACCTTAGGATTACGAGTCGGATGCGCTATGCAATGACCTATTTCATGCTCCATAGGCCCTGTGTATTAAGCAAAATGACGCTGCATCGAAGCCACGTGCCATTTTCAACCAAGTTTTTCGACGTGATGCCGGCCTCGTATGAAAAAATGGAGGGCACATTAACGATAGCCCAAAGTCTCAGCTACAACATACTAAAATCTGGGAAAAATTCACCGAAGCATAAGTGAGCTAATGCTCGAAAAAGATAGTCATGTCAATTTTCACTGCCAGAAAAACTGCTCTCCCATAGAGATAACACGTAAACTGGTCAAATTTGACAAGATTACATTTAATCCATTTTTACGAGGTGATGCCGCCATCCAATCAAAATGTTGTAATTACATTAATGAAAGAACATTTAATAAGCTACAACATACTGAAATCTGGGTGAAAATTGGCAAAGGATAAGTGAGATACGCCCAAGTAAACTTGAAAATTGATGACGTCATTTTGAAAATTTACTTTTTTTACTTTATTAAGAAATTTGATATCTTTGAATGACTTTTTCAGTATCGCCAACCCATAAACTGACATGTACAACTCATCAGCTTTCAGAATATGTAAAGAAAATTGGGGGTCACCGTCCATCCTGACGAGTAAAATCGGATTTAAAATTGGCGGTTTTGGGGCATTGTTGTACTGTATATCGCCATTGACGCGCGCGCGGAATTTCAACTTTGACAGTCCCGTATGACGTCATATTGAGTCGGATTGACTTGAAACTTGCTAGAAATATTCCTTGACTTTTCAGACATCCGATAAATGTAAAAAATCGGGAAATTTCTGTTGCATATGAGCTGTACGTGCGTATATGTGCGCGCGCGTACGCGTCCGTCCAATTTTTTCAATTTTTCAAAAAATGCTCCAAATGGTCTGAAACGTATACAAAAAAAATTTGAGCTTGATTGGAGCATACAAATATTTCAACGCGCGCGTACGCGCACGTCTTTACGATGCGAGGAATTCTGAAAATATGGGTAGAATTCCCTTGAATTGAAATTTATGTGACGTAAATTTCATTGAGAAATTCCACTCCATTAATGAGATATGATTGAAAATGTGTTTTCATATAATGACGTCATAGTGACGTCACGGTCGACTGATCACTACGATTTTACTTGACATGTCGTCTTTGGGACATGATACACATATGGTATAAGTTTGACATTCATAGGCAATGCACTTTCTGAGCTAGTCTCTACACAACTTTTGCGGAGAAATAAAGAAGAAGAAGAAGAAGAAGAAGAAGAACAAAGAATCAGTACAGATACAGAAGGTGATCCGAGAGGATTCTCGGATCACCTAATTAATGTTTTGTATATGATTGACGTGTTTCCACGTTTCTATAATTTTTTTTTTTTTAAACGATTGAAAATGACACTAGTACATAAACATCACTGAACTGACTTGACCCGAACTGGATACATCCCAATGAATTCTCACGGTTGTTGAGACTGTGTACGTTTAGCAATAAAAAGAGATAAGGACAATATAAAGACTAGAGATTGTAATTTGTCATTACTGACAAATTAAGGTGATCCGATTTTTTTTTTTCATCAATGATTCGAGTCCTGATCGCAATAGGCATGACCATACAGGTTTCGTCTGTTGGCCGTGTGATGTTTGAATTCTCGTTTATAAAAGGGATTCATATCTGCCATCTTTGGTACCAAATTCCGTATACACTAGATAACGAAGATACAACAACAAATACATATGACCTTTGACCCACCTTTACACTCCCAAGATGGCATCTGAGGAAAAAGTGGTTATTTTGTGAAACGATTCTTGCGACATCGTCTATACGTGTGCAAAATATGGGAAAGATAGGACAGGTATTCGCCAAGATACAAGATGAAACATTTATGACCTTTGACCCTAATTTACATACCCAAGATGTTGTCCGATCAAGTAGTTGTTATTTTATGAAATAATGTACGTGACATGAACTAAACATGTGCAGAATATGGGGGTGATAGGGCGTGTTTTTCTTGAGTTATTGCAAAGAAAGTTGCAGAAAGAAAGAAATATCTCAATACATAGAAGATAAGCTTTAATTTCAACCAAGTTTTTTATCGTGATGCCGACAACGTATGAAAAAACGAAGGGCACATTGACGGTAGCGTAAAGTCTCAGCTACAACATATTAAAATCTGGGAGAAATTCACCGAAGGGTAAGTGAGCTAGTGCTCGATAAAGACAATCATGTCAATTTTCACATTAAAAAAAATTCCCTCCCATAGAGATAACACGTCATAACGAAGATACAAAAAGAAGTACATATGACCTTTGACCTCAATTTGCACAGACAAGATGGCATCTGAGTAAAAAGTGGTTATTTTGTGAAATGATCCTTGTAACATGGTCTTTGCGTTTGCAAAATATGGGAAAGATAGGACATGTATTCACTAAGATACAGGATGAAACACTTATGACCTTTGACCCTAATTTACATACCCAAGATGGTGTCCGATCAAGTAGTTGTTATTTTATGAAATAATGTACGTGACATGAACTAAACATGTGCGAAATAAAGAAGTAATAGGGCGTGTTTTTCTTGAGTTATTGCAAAGAAAGTTGCAGAAAGAAAGAACTATCTCAATACATCGAATATAAGCCTAAATTTCAACCAAAATTTTTGACGTGATCCCGACATCGTATGAAAAAACGAAGGGCACACTTACGGTAGCGTAAAGTCTCAGCTACAACATATCAAAATCTGGGAGAAATTTACCGAAGGGTAAGTGAGCTAGTGCTCGATAAAGATAGTCATGTCAATTTTCATTTCCAGAAAAACTGCACTCCCATAGAGATAACACGTAAACTGGTCAAATTTGACAAGGTTACTTTCAATCCATTTTTACGAAATGATACCGTTATCCAATCAAAATTTTGTAATTTTATGTTTGAAAGAACATTAAATAAGCTACATCATACTGAAATCTGGGTGAAAATTGACAAAGGACTAGTGAGATACACTCGAATGAACTTGAATTTGATGACGTCATTTTGAAAATTTACTTTTTTTACTTTATTAAGAAATTTGCTATCTTTTAATCATTTTGTCAGCATTGCCACCCCATGAAATGACATGTACAACTCATCAGGTTTTAAAATATGTAAAGAAAATGGGGGGTCACCGTCCATCCTGACGAGTAAAATCGAATTTAAAATTAGCAGTTTTTTGGCATAGTTGCACTGTATATCGCCATTGACGCGCGCGCGGAATTTCAACTTTGACGGGCCCGTATGACGTCATATTGAGTCGCATTGATTTGAAACTTGGTATAAATATTCCTTAACATTTCAGACATCCGATCAAAGTGAAAAAACTGGAAATTTCAATTGCACATGAGCTGTGCGTGCGTATATTCGCGCGCGCGTACGCGTCCGTCCGATTTTTTCAATTTTTCAAAAAATGCTCCAAATGGTCTGAAACGTGTGCAAAAAAATTTTGAGCTCGATTGGAGCATACAAATATTTCAACGCGCGCGTACGCGCACGTTTTAAGAGAAAATATGAATTTTGAGAACATGAGTAGAATGCGTATAATTTGAAATATATGTGACGTAAATTTCATTGAAAAATTTCATTCCATTAATGAGATATGATTGAGAATGTGTTTTCATATAATGACGTCATAGTGACGTCACGGTCGACTGATCACAATGATACATTAGATTTGTCGTCTTTGGGACATGATGCATACATGGTATAATTTTGAAATTGATAGGCAGCGGACTTTCTGAGCTAACCTCTGCACAACTTTTGCGGAGAAATAAAGAAACAAAGAAGAAGAAAGAATCCGTACAGATACAGAAGGTGATCCGAAGGATACTCGGATCACCTAATAATTCCATGAAATTTTCATTTGTTAATCAAAAGTCACATTCCATCGGTAAATAACTGACAAGTGAGAGTAATATTACTCAATATTCTTCCAGAAATAGGTGGGTCAAGTGCTCTTTCATTATTGTAGAAATGTGTCATTAGGTGATCCGAGTATCCTCTCGGATCACCTTCTGTATCTGTACTGATTCTTTGTTTTCCTTCTTCTTCTTCTTTATTTCTGGACAAAATTTGTGTATCGGTTAGCTCAGAAAGTGCATTGCCTCTCAATGTCAGACTTATACCATATATGTATCATGTCCCAAAGACGACGGGTCAAGTAAAATCGTAGTGATCAGTCGACCGTGACGTCACTATGACGTCATTATATGAAAACACATTTTCAATCATATCTCATTAATGGAATGGAATATTTCAATGAAATTTACGTCACATATATTTCAAGTCAAGCGCATTCTTCTCAAATTCTCAAAATTCATTTTTATCTCAAAACGCGCTCGTACGCGCGCGTTGAAATATTTGTATGCTCAAATCCAGCTCAAATTTTTTTTGCACACGTTTCAGACCATTTGGAGCATTTTTTGAAAAATTGAAAAAATTGGACGGACGCGTACGCGCGCGCACATATACGCACGCACAGCTAATATGAAATAGAAATTTTCAATTTTTTCACACGGATCGGATGTCCGAAATTTCAAGGAATATTTCTACCAAGTTTCAAGTCGATCCGACTCAATATGACGTCATACGGGCCCGTCAAATTCAAAATTCCGCGCGTGCGTCAATGGGGATACACAGTGCAACTATGCCAAAAAACCGCCAATTTTAAATCGGATTTTACTCGTCAGGATGGACGGTGACCCCCCATTTTCTTTACATATTCTGAAAGGTGATGAGTTGTACATGTCATTTCATGGGCTGGCTATGCTGATAAAATGACTAAAAGATATCAAATTTCTTAATAAAGTGAAAAAAGTAAATTTTCAAAATGACGTCATCAAATTTCAAGTTTACTCGAGCGTATCTCACTAATCCTTTGCCAATTTTCACCCAAATTTCAATATGTTGTAGCTTATGAAATGTTCTTTCATAAATGTAATTAAACAATTTTGATTTGATGACGACATCACCTCGAAAAAATGGATTGAAGGTAACCTTGTCAAATTTGACCAGTTTACGTGTAATCTTTATGGGAGTGCAATTTTTATGGAAATGAAAATTGACATGACTATCTTTATCGAGCACTAGCTCACTTATACTTCGGTGAATTTCTCTAAGATTTTAATATGTTGTAGCTGAGATGTAGGGCTATCGTAAGTGTGCCCTTCGTTTTTTCATACGTTGTCGGGATCACGTGAAAAAACTTGGTTGAAATTAAAGTTTATCTTCGATGTATTGAAATATTTCTTTCTTTTTGCAACTTTCTTTGCAATAACTCAAGAAAAACAGCCCCTATCACCTTCATATTTTGCACATGTTTAGTTCATGTCACGAAAATTATTTCATAAAATAACAACTACTTGATCAGACGCCATCTTGGGTATGTAAATTAGGGTCAGAGGTCATAGATGTTTCATCCTGTATCTTGGTGAATACATGTCCTATCTTTCCCATATTTTGCACACGTAAAGACCATGTTACAAGAATCATTTCATAAAATAACCACTTTTTGCTCAGATGCCATCTTGTCTGTGCAAAGTGGGGTCAAAGGTCATATGTACTTCTTTTTCTATCTTTGCTATGACGTGTTATCTCTATGGGAGGGAATTTTTTAGATGTGAAAATTGACATGACTCTCTTTATCGAGCACTATCTTACTTATGCTTCGGTGAATTTCTCTCAGATTTTAATATGTTGTAGCTGAGACTTTGCAGTATCAGGACTCGAATCATTGATTAAAAAAAAGATCGGATCACCTTAATTTGTCAGTGATGACAAATTACAATCTCTAGTTTTCTTTATATTTTTTCCTTACATGCCTATTGTTGAACATGCATTTTATTATGAACTGTATAGTCGTCTCCCTATTCAACGCTGGCGGCAGGGAAACTTTTAAAATTCATAACTTTTCAACGGACTATCCAATTTTCTTCAAACTTCGTTGTGTGTTCTACTACAAGTGCTGTTAAATATGTATATATATATATATATATATATTAATTTTTTTTTTTTTTTACTTTTCACCACAAAACAAACACGAAGTTGCCAGACATGATGTTTTAGGTAAGGACGGATTCTAAAAGAGCAGACTTTAATCTCAATTCAAATGCACTCTCCTAAGCTTTCTAAATATTGGAAAGAAAACACACATTCTTGAAAAGTGTGTAGGGCTACTGGGAGGAGATGCTCTGGAGTAAAGGGTCTATTCAAGCACTTGTTTGTTGTTTGTTTGTTTGTTCATTTCCATCTGAGAAGATGGCTGGATAGCCCATATTCAGCTACGTTAAGCTGGTCTTCCATGGGGTCCAGTTGGGTGTGAGGTGGGACCGCTTCACCGGGTTAAACACCCTGCTCTTTGCGATGAATGAATGAAGCGGGATCTTTTACGTGTATGAGTTGTTACTCTCTCATACACGGGACCTCCATTTTATGTCCTATCCGAGGGACAGGACTTAAAGTGCACCAACACCTGAGTTGTTATGAGTATTATGCTTGCTATACGTACATTTGTAGAATATACTTGAGACATGCCCTTTGCAAAATATTTGGTGGGATTTTTTTTTTGTCACTCCGAATTCTATTTATTGGGGTTTGAATGTAAAGTTTGAAGACTATACAGAAACAAAACCGACGAAAAATAGACTAGTTGGTCACCCGATTCTTTCAATCGAACGATCACGCTATCTATATTTTACGTCTTTAACGATAGGAGAAGAACCTTTTAACGCGTGCAGCACAATTGCCAAATTCCTACAGAGATATGATCCGACTTATCGAAATATGTATGCTTTCAGGTGCTATCACAGGTGAATTAAGGCTGTTTATTTTCCTGTATTCTATAGCTGTACACAGATTTGATTTCCACAGCATTGGTGCACTCTAATCTCTATCAAGCCGCACCCTGTGCAATGAACATGACCCCCCCCCCCCAAAAAAAAACAACAACAACAACAACAAAAAACAAAACAAAAAAACCCCCCAAAACCCCAAAACAACAACAACAACAACAGCATCAAAACAAAACAAAACAAAACCACCCCCCAAAAAGCATACAAAACAAAACAAAAACAGAATCTACAACTTCAGAGCAACATCAATGAAGAGATTATCAGAGTAAGCTCAATTTGAGTATGCTCTATTCTGTACATAAATACCAAATTTCAAAGCAGTAGCATGATCCTGTGTAAAGGCTTTCCAAAAAATGAAAAGGGGTCCCTAAATGATATCTGATTATACAATTCTATTAAAATGTTCTAGAAAAAAACACACACACATAAAACACAATTTTTCATTCGTTCTATGATCCCAAACTTTAGAATAATGTAGTACAAACTTAATCTCTCAGAAATTGATAATATGAAACATTCAGAATTGACTGGGTTGACCCGTTTCAGCTATTGTGAGTCTTCATGTAAAATCATTGAGTGCGGCTTTTTGTTGACTTTGTGATGCAGGGTCACCTTCTAATTCTCCGTTAGTCCTTTAGTTTCAGTAAATAATACCGGATCATTTTCTTTTTATGAAATAGGAAGTTTGCACTACATTTACTTCTCACGAGCTTATCAAAATGACTCACCGCAAATCAAGGCCCTCCATCTCCTCTCGGACTGAATACCGGCCCAAATAAGCCAAAAGGCGAGAGAAAAACACAGCCAACACAACCACACTAATGACGCACGAAATGTCCACGCCGCCATGTTTTTAAAAGATGAAATTCAGGGCTTCTAGAGCCGACGTCCTTTTACTACATGAGACTCGAACCGAAATGATCCGGTTCAGCACTCATTGTCAAATGAGTTACTGCAGATTGGGCTGTCGCTCGTGAGATGACATTTGATTGAAGTAGGAATCAATAGGGCTAGCATCAAAGTATTGCATGATTTCTGTGTTGAATTCCATCGTGAACAGCATAACACGCTTGAAAAAGCGAGATAGGCCTATTGTTATTTGGAATCTTCAGCGGATTTTTTTTTCAGCTGTTTTTATTTAAATCCCTATTCCCAACTTTAGCAAATGTTAAGGAAGGTGAT
This sequence comes from Diadema antillarum, assembly GCF_040938485.1. NCBI lineage: Eukaryota > Metazoa > Echinodermata > Echinoidea > Diadematoida > Diadematidae > Diadema > Diadema antillarum. Next base: position 27,330 of record NW_027270982.1, read on the forward strand.
TCAGCTCAGCCGGTTGCGCGTCTGCCTCCCGATACAAACGACCCGGGCTCGATACCCGAGTCTAGTTGAACATTTTTTGTGTTATCATACAGAGCCCTGTAGTAAGGGGCAAAACACTCTGTCCCTCGGATAGGATATCAAGTGAGGAATATACTTGTAGGACAAAATGAGGGGGAAAATTCAGATATGGTTAGTAGATCCACCGGCTGTGAAAAGACTCAGCGTGTAGCTTCTATTTGCTGAGGAAAATTCACAGTCAGTGTAATCAACCCTTTCACGTACATTTTAAACCCCCCTTTTTTTTCCTACGGGCAACTTTTAAAGCAGCTAATTTGATCCGATTTTTTTTTTCTCAAAAACGATCCTTCGATATATATTATATGTATATCTCATCTAGTATTTCTAAAATTGTGGAAAAAAGTTATTCACAAACGATTGTATATTTTCCCACATATTAATCACTTGCTTGTCCCTAACACACTTGGTTAAAACAAGAACAACAAATGATTATGCTTTGGTACACTCATTGAATAATGTGACAGAATGTTTTGCGTTTAAACAGAAAACATCTAGATAGAGTTTTTATGGCGTTACCAAAGATACTTGATATAATTGAATATGTCATTTTCATCAAAAAACAGATGAAATATGTTGTCCGCGTCTTTTCACTATATACTAATATTTTATGGCAATGGAACTGTTAAAAAGGGAGGGTGTGGGATAGAGAGCCCTCTCCTTCACAAGGGAGTAATTGGTATTTTAGATTTGAAGTTAAACGACTGGTGCACTCAATTTGGTGGAGTTTGAGAAAGTTTTCGGTGAAAAGACGCACACGCAAGTATACCACCATCTACAATTTGATCTAGTCATTCATGTCTAAATGGCCTCAATGATTGTTCCTCATGCTCTTGATTCATGATTTTTATCATCGTGAGGGAGGGGGCTACCGCTCTAATACCGTGCACTTTCTGTTCTACCCCTGATTATGAACGACTTACAGAAGAATTATAAATTACCCCTTCACTAAAACTAACTCTATATCTGAATCAGATGCTCCATGCAATATATAAGAATGGCAATTCAATTCATAACACTGAATATTGAGTAATTGGTTTATGGCAGCTGAATAGTTCAGGTTAGGCAATGCTGACGCGTCGTTCAGTGACAAAGGCGCTCGCTTACTGTTTGCTTAGTTAAATTGCAAGACGTAATGATACAGACAGTAATGATGACAATAACAGTGAAGGTTTTTGCATTTACCCCATTACCATTGTATAAGTATTGTTTTTTTTCAATGATAATAATAATAATGCATGTAATAGTAATGATGATAAGAAGAAGGGAGACAAACATGATCAAAACAATACCACATGAACAATATTTTCCCCAAAATCCGGGGGGGGGGGGGTGTGATTATACCTATCATCCCCCATCTAGTTAGCTGGAGGATGCATACCCCCCCCCCCCCCCCTCCCCATTGCCCCTGTCCACAGCGTACTTGGGTCCTGTATTGGACCTACAGCAGCTCAGAGTTTGTCTGCTAATGTACTGGCTAGTCTGTTTTTACGAGCGCCCTCTTTGCTGGCCTCGAAGTAATAATCACAAGTGATGACTACAATTTCATCACCGTTCACGAATTCAAAGAAAAAAAATTGATGCGAGACATGGTGATGTAATAATGCCAATTTTGGGATGCATAGGAGCGCTAGGGTGTGCGTGTGTGTGCGGGAGGGTGTTTGTATGTATGAATGCTCGTTTTTATCACTCGGGCTTTGATGAAATCGTTTTGTTTCTCTCAACATTGTCTCCGACTTTGTCACCGATGAACAATTTTATTCTGCAGAATAACATTCATTGAATTATATGCAACACAATAGTCATGCAACTGACCTTAGCAACATTTTAGATTATTCCCTCCTGCTTGCGGATTGTAAGTCCTATATTTCTACTCTTTTTGATGTACGAATAATAATCATCAGGTGCTTGACCCCATGATGGAACAGATTCTTTATTCGACGGGTGATCCAGCCATTCATCATTTCGTGTAAACTTTGTTTTGTTTTGTTCTGTTCTTAATTTGGATAGAAAACATGCTACTATAAATGCTTGGTATAATTGGTGATATTGACATGGAAGTTGCCAACAAACATACAAATAACATAACAGAAAAAAAAATCATTAAAGCAAAATATTATACAACAAGCTGCGTTATGATTCTTGGCGTCCACCTTTCAGAACATAATTCTTAACGTAAGGATAGTTCTCACCTGAAAAATACACACGTGAGAAAAGTTCCCGATTCCTTCCTCTATACGTGCGCGCTCTCAAACACTTAAATGTTTGAACATTTGAACAGTTGAAATGCTTGCGATCTGTAAAAAAAAAAAAGAAGAAACGATACCTAGTTGTAAATCTTTTCTTTTTAAGGAATGTAAACGAAACATGAACAAAAGACACAATAGCTTTTGTCTTTACCTTCTCGTTATGCCACATTCTTGTAAACAGTTCAACCAACATGAGCAATACATGTTCGGAATAATATGCATGTTCATAATGGCAACCTTACGGCATGGGATATGATGCTATCCAACTCTAATCAACTTACTTTGCTATTTCTCAGTATTTGAATGTTATATGATTCTGTTTGTTTGAATAACAGCTGGCGTGATCCGTTGTTCAGCTCTTTGCGTGAATGTGTTTGTTTATGTGTGCAAATGTGTTGTTGTTGTTGTTGTTTTTCCCCAATAATCACCTGATAATGGAGAGTGCGTCACGTGACCATTGATGCATACAAACTGCGCATAGTCAACCGAGAGCGCTGCTGAATTATAGTTGGTATCCCGCCGTGGATATAAGTGCTCCCACTTGGATGTCTGCGTTAAAAAAAAAAAAAAAAAAAAAAAAAAAAAGGTTTGTTTTGAAATTGGACAAAAGTAAACCGCGACGGGCTACTTCGTCGGTTGCCGAATCGAATTCCTCTCTGCTCATTTTCTAACCATTGCTTCTTACTCTGAATTCTGCTTTTCAGCAAACCTGTTTACAAGGAAGGAATAATAGTGGTAAGAAGAAAACATTTTTTTTTTTTTTTTTTTTTAAACGATGCAATTTTCCCACCCCAGCCATGACACTTAAGGGTTCCTATGACGCGCCCGGCAAGCGAGATCAATTAGTCGCAAGAGGTATATAGTGTGCGGTGAGCAGGTGCGATTTCATCTGTACTGTATCCGGGCGTCATTATTGGAAAACATTACGTAACGTTAGAAGTTAATGTGCCATTATTTGGTTAGAATACTGGACGAGAAATAACAAAATATTCAGCATTCGTTTGAGCTCTTCCTTGATATATTATAACGTTCCTTCATCATTTTATACATAATAATTATATCACTCACATTAAAGCAGATGCATGGTAGGTTACTTCGCATGATGGCAACATCCAATAATGATCTAGTAAATAAAAAGATATGAAATTTGCTTCATGACTTGCTAAGGTGATCTCATGGCTCAAGTCATGATTTAGATATTTGGGCAAGTGTGGTGAAGACAAAGGTTACAAATAGGGCCTACCTAATGAAGACGTCTGCTAAAACCATAAAAATTTATGACACCAAATTTAGTGTGAGTCTCCAAAAACGTTTTGGATTTCCCCAAACCCCTTAGTGTCAACCTTCATGTGCTCTTTGATTATTGCACTATTCTAAAGCGCGACTTCATGATTTACTCGACATTATTGTAGTTTAATAAGAGTTCCTGAGTTATGTTAAAGCTATTGATATCATAGTTCTCATATGGGCTTAAAATTCTTCTTTCACCATTTGAAATTTGTTTGCAATATATCGTTAGGCTCTACCAAGAGACTTGTCTGGCTGTGCCAAGGTAATGGGTCGTTTTGGAGTATTTTGATATCAAAGATGTTAGATAGGAACAGTCGATACACAAGCTTTTTATTCCCGAAGCGCCCTCCCCGGTCAGTAGTGGGCATGTAGAACACTACTGGGCTCACACGGGTAAATAATTCCCCATAGGGACCTGAGTTAAAATCTAATTAAAAAAATAATAGTAAATGTAAAATAGCTGGGTGAAATGAGGTGTTTCATCTTCACTAACCTGGATAAGTGAGCTATACCCTATCATCCATCAAATTTCCAAGGCAGGTTCTTCGGCTCAAACTCTATCCACGGGTCCGCAAAGCGAGACTGCGAGGTCTTTTCACTAAAAAAATCACCTATCTTCCGTACATGCACCTAATGAAATATAGTATCTTCAAATTCCATGAGAAAAGCTTTCATCTTCAAACCAAAATGCAGTTTTTAGATGAATTCATACTCAATATCTGCAGCTATTCAGTTTTACGCCAAACTGTATGAATGATTTCTGATTAATTTTTTTCTTCATTTATTTTTGTATCTTTGTTACGAATTTGTGAAGGGGTCTGGGACATTCCATTTTATTTACAGGTGTGAGCCCTACTAGTTCTGATCGAATAGTGCCCTTATAGCAGTTATCAAATCCCGTGCAGCTAATAAACTGTGCATGCAATTCACTCTAGCGCGATGGATACTAACTGCCATGATTTTTTTTTGTTTCAAACAATATTTTATTTCGATTTCATCATCCATCATTGATTACAATTCAATATTTAATTGTGTTGCTTGCAGCGTGACATTTCAAACGTATATCAAAATATTACAAAATAATTCTTAGGACTGTCATTGTGTAAATTTCCGATTATTCTACTACTAGTTTACAATACACAGTAACTGCTTCACAAATATAATCATCTCCGCAATAATTATAAAATCAATTGTTAATGCCTAATGGGTCAGCAAAACCAAAATGTATGTACAATACACATTACAAAATATACCCATTGACTGCGTCCGTATACTCGTCACAGCAGTGATTATGAGATAATGAAATCAATATTGTTAAGGGGTCAAACACAAGGTCTGCATACCTATGCATCAGGTGTCAACAAAAAGCCTACATACCTATGTACACACAATCCAACATACAAACATTTTACAAATCTTCATGATCAATGTCTGTACATAATTCATACCTATAAACATTACCCCTTCATCGCTCACCCGTATAACCTCAATAACACTTCCCCCTCTAAATAGGCATACTCCAGGTATACCTCACTCCAGCACAGATACACACACATATTTTCACGCACACACACACACACACACACACACACACACACACACGCCCACAAACATCGAACCTGTTCACCAAACACTCAACAACAAAAAGCACAAAAAAAAAAAGGTATCAAATAGTATAGTGCAGTAAGTATCCCGTGCCATTAAATGATTCCATTTCCTGCTGTGCAGGGCCAGCGTACCTCGTTTCATTGCTAATTTCCTTTCTTCTTCTCTACTTTCTAACATTCTTTCTCTAATTTCTCTTATCAAAGGGGGCCTGCTCTTTTCCTTCGAAAATACAAATATCATCCATTTTATCAATAATATCAAATGGTTTATGAGTTGTCCTTTTCCAATATCCTGCGTTTTAATACCAACATGAACAGATTGCCAATCTAACTTTTGCATCTGGGGTAAAACAAAAACTTCACTACACAATTTCCAAATCTGATTGACTTTCCTACAATGAAAAAACAAATGTTCATAAGTCTCAACCTCAGAATGACAAAATGTACATTGATTATCTCCTACAAAACCAAAAGAAAATAACTTAGCTTTTGTATATATTAAACCATACAACGTTTTATATTGAAATTCACGCAGTTTACAATCAAGAGTAGACTTCCGAGGCCTCAGAAAAATCAATCTAATGTCTATTTCCTCAAAATTATATAAACCAACTAAATTATTATATGCTGATGATGTTTGAATTCCATCCCTCATCAATGCTTTATAAATACGTTTTGATGTTATATCCTGTATATGATATATTTTATTCTGCAAATATAATTCAATTTTCAGTTGAGTATCCTCCATATTCATTTCTCGTATGATCCGATATTGTAATCGATAGTCGACTATAAAACATCACGTGTAATTACCACAATCGGGCATGTTCTTAGACTGCAATATGTCGGGCGTACCTTTTTGGGTAATACAGTATATCACATTTTTGTCGCTACTCAACTGAAACCATGTTATCACAGCGTTATTTCAGTCATTTCGCATGTATGATAAGTCTCCAAGTTAGAGCAAAAAAATCGACAAGTCTCGTCACTTGTGTGGAAACTATGCTCTATCTATAAGGGTCAAGAATTGATATGACAATGAAAGACTTAACATAAAAAAACCCAAACAAACAGATGTTCTCAAGAACTACCAGTAAATCTCTGCGATAGAAACAGACTTTGCAGTACAACTCCACTTTATTTTCAAGTTGGATTTAACAGTGGATAAAGTAAAATCATACGATTACAAATGGCAATTTCATCAGAATCGGACAAAAATTCATAGAATATAACATAATTACCAAGTGTTTTCACCGAAAGGCGATATTTGTCACGACCGCACACATCCAAATCAAAGGAGCCCATGAGGTCACCATCTCACAATGATCTCCCATTGGTTAGTCCAGAATAGTGATGATTTTAAAAAGAATCGTAATTGCAGTTGTAATGAATATGCATAATATGCAAATTCTTGCATCCCTGAATGGGAGGGAAGAAACCCACGTGGATGAAACGTGTCTGGAAACGATAAAAGATCACGCTCATGGCGCTCGGGAGAATTTGGACTACCAGGCGTTTTTTGGTGATGCAGCTTTAAATCATTTTTATCCGGTTTTCGAGCAATGAATCATGTGTTCCTTCTTGAGGTTATAATACAGTTGATAAGATCTCAGTTAGCAGCTGCAATCCATATCGCCATATCACATAATCATGCAGCTGAGGGAATAAAAAGACGAATAATTGTTACTCGTTTCTAGTAAAAACAAAAGAAGAAATAGTGGAAAGATACGTGTTCAAGTCAATGGGAGATCATGTAAGATGATGGCATTTTACAGCCTCCGAAATGCGAATGAAATGATGAGTAATGATGTAGAATAAAATGACTCAATTAAGAGAATCGATGGTCGACATTATGAAATTAAGAAAGATATCATGCCTTCCATGAAAACGAAGAATCAGAATTTCACATATCTTCAGACGTCATGCTATCGGCAGTACATTAATGACTATCTATTAGCAGGAATAGTTTAATCATTATAGGGTCGGCTGAATTATTTGCGATTTAGAGGTGGGGCCTAATTTAGAACACTGATGGGCCGGTGGGTATGTTTATGAAAGAGCTAACAAAATACATGCATGAGAAAAGTTGCGTTTCAGGACGTTGGCACCCAAACAAATCAAGTTTAGGACCAACAAAAGCAGTTGTGTTGATTCACATCATCGCCTTTTCACGCGTGCGTGATTTATCAGTCTCTAATCATTAATCTTGCATGTTTTTTTTTTCTTTATGGGGAATAAACAGAAAGAAACAATAGATGTAAAAGGAAGACAATAGTATAGGAACTGTATAGGAGTACAGCACGCCCGGTGCTCCCCTGTTTGACTGTCCTATCTAGCGACCACCCACTGAGCAGAAGTGTCGCGTGCCGGCCATGAGCCCTAACATAACGAAGCAACGGGTGAGTGGATCTTTACAATACTCCCTCTATTGTTGTAGGGCAACACATACAGCGGCGGGGCAGTTTATGGGCCTGTGTGCTCATAATAGATCCGAGAAGGAATTCGGCATTGCACATTTGCCTAATTTTTCCCCTTTTTCTCTATCTCCGTCTCTTCCTCCCCCCCTCCCGCCCCATCTCTCGACACCCTCTTGCTTGTTACATTTAACATTGTGACGCAATAAAATCTGTAGTCCTTTTATACGGCACCTATTGTATTCCTGTTGCTGCAGCCTCCCGAAGGCCTACATAAACTCTACAAAGAGGACTCTACTTTAACGGAAGAAGAGGAACGGGAATTCTTCTTTCTTAAATAGTAGCACCAAGAATATGAGATTGAGATTTAACTTTTGATGAGATACTTAGATACCACATTACAAAAATACCTAAATGTCACAGAGTATACTATTCTAAGAGGAATTTAAAATCAATTTGATGGAATTCGGGTTTGAAATAGCTGAGATATTCAAAAATAAAATAATAAAACAAAGGGATCCTAATTAAAGGTGAGTCCCACCTTCATTATGATTGCTTTGTTTTGTACATCTCAGCCATTCAAAAAATCTTTAAATTCCTCTTGAAATTCAATGCTCTTTCATATTTAGTTGAAGAGGTTTCTCATTATATATATATATATATATATATATATATATATATATAGATATAAATTGAAACAAGAAAGGGAAAACTGACCAAAAACAAATAATAAATAGCGAAATATATACATATCATTAAAATGTTGGAAACCTGAAGCCCCATATCAACCGAAACTGCACTATCCCTTTAACACTCCCACCAGGTGTCCTCCGCCATCGCACATTGCCGTTGACATGGGTGATTTTCAAGTTTGGTGCTAGTGCTGGTGTTAGTGCTATCTCGACACTATAGCACTGGCGATAATCCCAAATTTGAAATATCAGTCCATGTTAACAGGTGGACAGCAAAATTATGACTTAGTTTCGGTAGTTGGTGTTGGGGTTCGGTGTTTAATGTCCACTGCTGAACCGAGACCCACTATTCTTGTCGATTTCAAGTTCGGTGTTCATGTTAGCGTTGCTATATGTGAGAGAACCACATTCATGTCCATAAATGGACATTCACACATAAATTGAAAGTGAATAGACTGGGCTAATGCAATGGTCCCTATGGAACGCGCACGGACACCTTAGACATAGCCAAATAATAAAGCGCTTGGGAGCTAACTTAAGATCGTTGTATTTTGGAGAAAGGATGAAATTTATGGCATTTTAATCCGTCTTCCCCATCATGCATCTTAAACGACGCAGTTATAATCACATTTTTTCCCCTTTTTATATTCAACTTAAGCCAAGCGGCATCACTTTTTTTTTTCGTCGTGCAATTCCATGCAGGGCATTTCCAAGCAATTCCAGATCCTGCCGACTTCGCGGTGGTGAGTAGATATTGGATCGATGATTGTGATCGGTATCGCTGCCGTTAACCTCACCATCTGAGTTGGGGATGGATATAAAGGAGTCAACTTCAGCACCAGCACTGCACAAAACTTGAAATCACTCAATTTGTTAAATCAGGTTTCTGCTAGCAATGGCAGTTTTAAACAAGAAGCCAATTATAATAAGACATTATCTATCCCAAAGTGACAGAACAAAATCACTCTGGAAGGTCTACCAAGTTGAATATTTACCCACTGCCAACCGCTGAGAAAACTTCGCTCATAGAGGAACAAATTTCATACGATAATGCTATCATAGTATGGTAAGATAAATTTTTTGTCATTTCTGTAGTTAGTTCAGATGGTGATTTAACTTCGAGGATAAGCCCATGGTTAGGTATGGGGCGCCAAGTGTCGAATGGTCTCCTTTTGTCACGAAATGACAATGTCGTCAACAGAATGACTTAAGCAATTACCACAGCAGCTGCAATTGCAGCAAAAACGGCGACAACAAGAGCAGCAACAACATTTACAACCCTAACAACTACTCATTGACATCAACAATTAAAGGAGCAATGGGAACAAACGACAGAAAACGTTGGGGAATGCAGACCTTCTACCACGAAGCTAACTTCCGTGAAATATCGTACAACACTAGTTACTAAATGCATTTTTTCTGTATTTCGTGTTGGAAAAAAAATTAAGGAAGGAGAAGAAAAAAAAAGTGCAAAAGGAGGAGGCGGAGGGGTAAAGAACAAAGTACAAAGGAGAATGAAAAATAACGGTTGTCCTTAATGGGTTCAAGGCGTTGCCGCTCGTCAGACATACATGAATGGTCCACAGAAATCACCCGTGAACGGAAAGGAAATTACGATGATGTTTTGACCTTACAGTGACATTATCCAGTAACACAGAAGGGCATCGTTATTTTCTATCATTTGTTGGCATTTCCCTCTTGCAACCCTGGCAGGGTATGTCACAACTTAGATGAGAGGCATCATCTACCGCACAACAACGACAGATTGCGTCCAGCGGGCATGTGATTACAAGGGAGTTAATTAAGGTCACTTTATTGCTAAGTTACCGGCAACCTAGATAGAACAGAACGAGAAGCCCGCTTGGCGCTCAGGCGACGGGGGCAAAGAATGGCGTCTGAAGTAGCTGCTGCGCGCGGGGTGATGGTAGTTTGTCCGAATAACGACAGATGCGCTGACCTCCGCGCGTAAAATCTGTTAATTGAATGCAAAGTGAGCTCGTAAATAAACACGGGTGTGCCGTGCCTACCGTGATTGTGCCGCTATAAAGCACGTTGCGCCGCTCAGGAACGCGGCGCCATGCATGGGTGTGTATTGGACCAGTGTCCTCTGATTCCATGGTGTCCCTACCGTATCCCTGATGTATATGTCTGACGTGCAGACTACTGATTGGGCAGTAGGACCTTAACAGGGTAAATTGAACATCGATGTGGCAAAATATTTGTTAACGTTAAGGACAGATAATTTGGTAACAAATCTGTCACAATTAAAAGAACTTTGAAAATTTGGCGAAACACCCAAAGGACCTGTGAGAATTGGAAATAAGATTTGAATTGATTTGATATGGGAAAAAAACAAACTTAACCTGTGCATCCTACACAATGCAGTTAGGTGATATGACAATGAATGTTCTTCAAGGAACAAACGACAACATTGAAAGAGAAAATTCAAAAACTTGTTAAGGAAAATCCTGGACCAGAAATAACTGATTAAAAATGCAACTATGGAGAGGTAAACTAAGAGATGAAAAGTTCATCAAAATCGGATCAAAGGTTAGAAAGTTGCGAAATTTCAAAGACTTCATGTAAACTTACGTATGAGTTCGAACAATAACATTTTGAATAATTTACGGTCAAAACTGATGTAAACTGTGAATTATCCTCCCATTTCTGCATTTTTGTGTCACATTTGGGCAATTTTGGCTCATGCAATACTCAGTGACATAGGTCTTCAAAGTCCCATGCGTTTAGAATTTCACTATTACTCAGAGATACGCATTCGGAATTACCATGATCTTCGGTAATACCATGTCTGGCTATGTTTTTACTATGTTTGAAATATAATTAATGGAGAAAGAGAAACATCTATACGTGTATGGTATGATAGTACAAACTATCTAGAGGATTTCTCTATAGAGAAATTATATGGATAGATATTTTAGTTTCTTTTGTTTTTCCCAATTTTTATGTCTATCGGTCTATCAATCATACATCATTACTTATGGGGGAATGCACCCTACAAGCACTGCTTTTTAGCATTCCTCCCCATTTCCAGCATTTCCGCATATTTACAATATTTTGTAAACTTATCCTTTATTATGTACTATGATGAAATTTATGTATTTAACTTATGTGTTTGTTGGAAATGGAAAAATGAATGAATGAATGAAATATGGATACAGGTGTATTGGTAAAATTTAAGATATCATAAATATCATGTATTACGCAAGAAATGCATCCATCCATCTTCAAAAGGGAAGGATGTTCAGCACCAAGGAGCTGTCACACCTCCTTGTCTATAATATATTAACTTCATCTAAACACTAAAATTTGGGCTGAGGAATGCGATGTCAATCTCTTTGTCATTCTGTGGCAATTTGTCAAAGATGATGATGATGTTATACTATATGTGCTTCTACTTCTACTTCTGATAACAATGATAACAATGATAATCATTATTATAATATTATGAACATTTATATGCGGTGAGCTGTTGAGACTGAGTGGATAAGACAACGGACCAACGATCTCCCTACATGGTTCAAGCTCCCCATCTGGAGTCCCTTCATACGCTAGGCACCCCATCCTCGTGGTCTAGTATTTCGGAGAGGACTTAAAAGGAAATTCCAGACCAGTTAGAGTTAGTCTAAAAAGAAAGAGATAAATGTGATGACCACAATAGTTAAAAACTTGATCAAAATAGGAAAAAAAGTGAGGAAGTTATTCAATATAAATTGAAATTCAACGTTAATGTAAATCTAATTTGTGTACAATAGTTCTTGAATAGTAGGTATAAATGTATAAAAGTGAGTGGGCTAATGATGTCATCACCTAACAATTGTCCATTGATCGTTTACCGAAAAGAAGTGAAAATGTTCTTTTTGTGGGCTAAAAGTATGACATTTAATATCATTTCTAGCTGAATAACTTCAACATAATGATCAATCAGATATATCAGGATTTGAGACTGCATGGGGGAATGATTGCGTTTGCTAGAAATTTCATGATTTTTGGAAATACAATAATGTGGTAAATTGTGAGGATATGACATCATCAATGCACTATTTGCATATTACTCTAATCGAAAGTTCAAGACCTGTAATTATTTAGAGAAACTTCACAATTTCATAACTTCCTTGTATGACTTTCATCAAATTTGATCAAACTTTGACTGTTATGCTTATAAGATATTACTCTTCTTTTTCAGACTAAAATTTATTTGTCCCAGATTCCCCCTAAAGAAATTTCAATGTTAAAGTCGTTGTTCCGTAGTTGTTTGATTATCAATTCAAATGAAAATAAAAACATTAAGAAAAATATAAGAAAAAAAAAAGAGAAAGAGGAAAATAATAATTGTCAATACATTATTGTCTTGCAGGTCCGTGAAAACAATAAATGAAAACGCACGCGCCGAGCAAGAATCGAACGTCTAACCCCATGGACCTGATGTCCAAAGCATATACCCAACATGCACCCTTACACTCTTTAGCACTATGCATGTACAGCTGGTTCACAGGATCTTATTTTTGAATTTTTCTTATATTTCTTTTACATGAAAGGGTAACGAAAAAAACCTTTCTTTATCAAATATGTCCAATGTTGCAATAACCTATACAATGAAGATAAAAATTCTGATCGCTGAATAATCAATCCGAAACATGATCTCAATGACATCTTTGTACACACACTAATCAGGGACTTGCGAGTTGATGATATCATTACCTCAGTTGAATTTTACATGTGGTTGCCACCAATACTGGTATACTCGGTGCAAAATGTGTGAAAGTTTAAGAGTTTGCTAACTTTCTTAACTTTAGTACCTTCTGCTGTTCTGTCTATCTTGATGCCCACATGCAACCACAATTTTTAAGCTCTTCCCTCAGTTTGTCCCTAATGATTTTAATGATACGGATATAACAATACCGAGGAAGAGAGGTTTGCAGTAAAACAACTCATAACGATAACGATAATTATGTTTTTCTTTACCCAGGGCAGAGTCTTCAGTGTTGCCACTGCTCTGCCAGAGTGCCCTGCCATCATTATTAACCTAGTGCTGCCAGGTATCCGTTTATACAACTTGGTTGAAAGGAACATGGTGGGTATAACCATCTTGTCCCAGGACGTAGACACTAAACGGGATTCGAACTCGGAAAGTCTAGAGTATTGTGTACTATACCATTAATGTCCCCAGTTTTAAAGGTATCATTTACCATTTTCAGATAAAACAAACTGCTTATTTAGCTTCTAAATATTTTTAAAATGTGAGTTAAAGATGCTAACAACAAACGTAAGAATGTTTAACAGTATAATCAGAAAATAGAAATGTGAACAATAATTATCATAAAATTGCATTCTAAAATAAGATGTCTATACAGTTTTGCTTTATTGAGAAAATGGTAATATCTCTACGCTTTATTGCGAAATTTTCATAATTATGGTAAGGTGTTTTGTGATGCAACTGACATACACATAATGAATCAATTGTGATATTTAACCTCGATTTTTTAAATAACACTGCTCCCAATGGTAGGCAATACCTTTAATGTATCAAAATACTATATTTGTAAGAATTAAATTCAGCTGAGAAGCACAAAGTTACCTCTGATGGGAAAACGGAAAGCAGGGGACGGGTGTATGTGTGTGTGTGTGTGGGGGGGGGGGGGAGCTGGTAGGGACGGAGCGGAAGTGGTAGTGATGGGGATTGGATGACACAAAGCGGAAGGGAACACATCCTTCCCAGCATACTCTCTGAGGACACGTGACGTGTCATCGCCGGCCCGAGCCTGTTCCGCATTTTCCGTCGATTGCATCCCCGGAGCTTCCCCGCGACCCGTCTCGGCGTAACTCGAACTCCCTCACTCGCAATTGTTGAATCCGTCGAGAAGACAGCGGGAGACAGCGGGAGAAAAAACCAAAACAAAACAACGACAACAAAAGAATACAGGAAGAAAGAAAGAGAAAGACAGAAAATAAAGTGACACAGAGGGATAGCGGAGAAGAAGGAATGAGCGAGAACACAAAGGGATGGTATCCAATTAGATGAGGTATTAAAGGTTTAGGTTGAAGGAAACATACCCGTCTCGCTTGGATACGAGAACATGGTGGGAAAAGTACATCTACGCGCCCCATTTCGGCCGTGTCATGGTGTTATTATTACCATGCAGAGATCCCGAGAAGGTAGCTGGAAGGAACATTTGAAGAATAATAGAAAATCCTCACTATCGCATTCTAAAGACAATGGAGGTAGACACAGAAGACCGGATATTGTTTGCCCTTATTTTCAAAAGGAGAGACGTTTGTATCTGCCTAAAGAGTTATGTAAATTAGATTTCCGAGCGCTTTGCACATGACTTACCTTTTTGACACTAGAAGCACTTTTCAGTTAAAAAAAACCTAGCAAAATTTACTCACCTCATTAGGGTTTCAATTTTCTCAAAATTGTGAGAAAGAAAATCGTTCAAGCACAATACATGGTACAAAAAGAGTTGGACCTACACGTACTCGTAGCGGTAGGATAGTGAATCATCCCGATTTGTTTAGCTTGTAAAAGACTGTTATTTACATACAGATTGTCCGTGTATTTTCTCTTTTCATTTTACTCATGTTTGTACTCTCATTCACTAGATTATCTTTTATATCTTTTGTGTCATGATGCGTAATCTACAAGAATTGTAATTCACTGGTCTGTTATACTGTTATTTATAACCTATATGTTTGTTTGTACTCTCATACCCAGAGAGGGCGGGGGGGGGGGGGGGTCTTCGAAAGGTCTATTTAAATCATCTGACTTGTGAAATCATAAATAAAGAAATAAAATATATATGCAGAAAGAGAGAAAGAGAGAGATGGAGCGAC
This sequence comes from Diadema antillarum, assembly GCF_040938485.1. NCBI lineage: Eukaryota > Metazoa > Echinodermata > Echinoidea > Diadematoida > Diadematidae > Diadema > Diadema antillarum. The sequence continues at coordinate 42,509 of NW_027270982.1, forward strand.
AGAGAGTGAGTGAAAGAGAGAGAGAGAGAGAGAGAGAGAGAGAGAGAGAGAGAGAACTGTACCTATTACCTCAAACTAGATCATGAACTAAAACAGCAATACAGTAGAAGAGAACTGTAATCCACTGTAATCCACCGAGGATCATCGCCATGGTCGTAGAAAATCAAGAAAGCGATGCTCTTCTGAAGACAATCTTTCAAGTCCAATCGAAACTGTTCGTCTAAAAATCATTTCCACACTCGGACACATTGTTTCGGTCCGTTCCCGAAAGGGGCGATTGTTGAAGTAATGGGTATTCAATCTTACTCGCACGAAAATGACTTGTTTTGGCATTTGTTCAGTAAATGGTAACTTTTCAATTTATCATGAAAATCACAAATTCGTATCAAACATACTGCTCTGTTGAACAGAGATATGTGAATCCAAGATGGAATTAGTATCCAGGGATAATTTTTTTAAATGAAAAAAGAAAAGAAAATGAAAATACCTATGTCCCTTTCAGCTTCACAATTACAACAGAAATAATTCACATTATCGTCAATAAACGTAGCCAATTCGATTTGGTAGTTTCGTTTTTTCTGTTGTTACTTTGTGTAAATGGCATTTCTTTTAAAAATTTTGAAAATGAATAAAGGAACATGGAGATAACAGTGTAAATGAATGGTAATAATGATGATTTAAAATGCTTCTACTGATGATATCAGTGTTGATGATTATAGTGGTATAATTAAAGTACAAAATTATCACTAACACCCATAAATATATCAATAAGTAAAAAAAAAACAGGGACTAAATAGGGAACAAAATAGACAAGCAGAAGGCAAATAGTATCAGCAGTAGCAAGTTCAGTTGAGTTTTATTTCAGCATTTTATTTGCAATACAATATGAAACGAAATAACAAAGCGTCGACATAAATGTATGAATTATAATGCATCAATTAACCACAGGGAAAGCGTTTGAAGAAAGAGAGAGAAAAAAATACATAAATCAATGTCAAATTAAAGATACATTATAGTAGAGGGAACACACTGAATAAAGTTTTGAAGAAAAAAAAAGACATATAGAATTGCAAACACAGAGGATCATCTTCATAACCCAATGCGAGCAGAGCTTAAGCAGAGCTTTTTTTTTTGGTTGAGATGGGGCCTCAGATTTTCATTTTTTTTGTTAGATAATGAAAAACTACTTATGAAATATGAAATAGAAATAAGATTCGGTTTCGAAATGGCTGAGATATCCAAACATAAGGTGGCAATGATAAACGATGGGAAACACTTTTCATTAGGACTACTTTGTTTTCTTTTTGATAACTCAGCCATTTCAAAACAAACTTTCATCAAACAAACTTAAATTCATCTAAAATTGTAAGCTCCTGTATATTTCACGAGTGATTTCTTATTTTCTTTCAAAAAAACCTGAAGCCCCATATCAATTAAAATTATACCATTTCTTTAACTATGACGATTGATGTAATTTGCTCGAGTGGGGCCACTACATGATTTTATCTACAGTATTCTACAGCAATGTCCGTGGCGATTTTTTCTTTCCCCATTATAAAAGGTACACGTCTTGAATAAATAAATAAATAAATAAATAAATAAATAAATAAATAAATGTATAAATAAATAACTAAATGAATAAATAAATGAATAAATAAATTATTCAATTAATTAACTAACTAATAACTAAATAAACATAAAGTTATAAAGAAAGTCATTAATAACCACATGATTAAACAAATGAATAAGTAAATAAGTACATCAATAAACCTAAAATAAACGTAAAATCGGTAAATGAATTAATTCATAAGTGAATACTTCATAAAAATATAGCAATAAATGAATTAAAATGAACATTCATTATTACTAAATTATCAAATGAACGAGCATTTAAACACAAAAATTAATAAGCAGTCGTGGACCGAGAAATCACACATAGATTATCACTTGTCTTTTTGAGTTAAGGCCCATTTCTTCTTCTTTTTTTCAGCGATGAATTAGCCTGCATATGTGAGCAGATCCAACAGAGCAGTGTGTTTTGTACTTCGTAATCGACGTTGCTTCCATTGTCATGATTGTTGATAACCGTAATGACGTTGTGTGCGTACTATTTTGAAAGTAACCGTATCTGCTTCAACCTATACACTCTTTGAAAATACAGTTGTGGACGTCCAATCCATTGTATATGACTGTTCATAATTATAAATGTACTCATTTGAGCTTGACGTAAAACATGTAAAAGTAAAACACTTTGACCCGAATCAGTATACTGTTTCATCTATGCAATTTCAGTGCGTGAATTTTCCCTTGCGTTTCTACTTCGATGTTATTCTTTGTCAATGGTGGTTGTATGATGATGATGATGATGATGTGTGTGGGTGTGTTGGTAAGGATTGATAGATTTTAAAGTACGTTGTGAGCTTCTGTAAGATAGTACTTTTTTCCTTGGGACTGGCTCCATTCAGAGAAACCAGAGCATAAACAACATGAAAGCTCAATGTCTTTGTTGATAGTTTCCCTATCTTCAAAAAGTCTATGCTGCTTGACACACCACGTAAGAAGGTGATTTTGTCCATGATTCCATTCCCAATGTTGCTGTTTTTTGTTTTGTTTTGTTTTTCTGATGTCAATGTACGAATTGATAATGGTAATGATGAATGGAAGCGCAAACACGATATGGACAGCACAGTGTGAGGAGTTGAATATGCAGATTGTTCATTATGACACTCAAGAGATATTCATATTAATAAGAAAACCAAGCAATGGAGGATTCACTGGAACTTATAATACCATACCTGTTTATAAAATATGGGCTCTTGAAATAAGGCTATAGTCAACTCATCTACGATCGAGTCCACTACACATCGGCTAACACTGCTCGTCATATGGACGTCATCAGAGCTCGACACGGATAATGAATACCTCAACGCTTGCGTCGCGCACGCATGAACGGCGCGTCCGTCAGCGGGCGTCGGAGCCGCGTTCCGTAATCTGAGCGGACACGAGATAACAATCGCATCCCCAAAAAGCGCAACAAAACAGAACATATCAAAACTACAAACAGGGATGCGGGCGAATTTCTTTCCGTTTCATACGCTTTGTTTGTGCTCATGTATTCTCATTTATTCCCGCATGGTTGGCATCAATGAAATACCTTCCACCTGTTTTGCTACAGCTTAGTCCCTTCGATTTTACGAATCATCGGCATTTCATTCGGTTTGTTTGCTTGTTATGCTTCTTTCTAATCTGTCCCTTTCTCCAGTGTTGAGCAAGACAGGTTTGCCATAAAAAGATCTCCACCCGGTCCATAGCAACGCTTGCAACAAAAGTCATCAAACTGTGCGCATGACGCAAATAAGTCGCACCCCCTAGATATCAGTCCCGTCAATAGATTGTTGTAAGTTTTTTGGTGTTATCTCAGCAGGAAAAAAAAATGTGTTGTATAGAAAACATCAACTGTGCGGACAATCTATTCTGGGATCACTGAAGAAACTCGGTTGCTAAGCAGGACAAAAGATTAAGCGCGCACGCCAGATAGAGAGTAATAGTAAACATGTGCACGGCTTAACGAGTTTGTCGCGTGCGCGCAAGCTGTAAACAAAACACGTCGTCCTTGGAGAGAAGAACTTTAGATCTTGGTTCATTTCTTTACGGTGTCTGAATTCGCGAAGCGCTCATCTTCTCAGCTTGAAAAAAGTTCTTTGTCCTCTTAAGTTTTTAATAAATATTCACTTTATCACCCACTTGTTAATTTGAAGTCGGTGCCCTTTACAGAGGTCATTACGTCTGTGCAAATTTCCTTTCATAACTTCGTTGGGTTCTGGTCTTTTTATAAACCGGACATCTCAACTCATTTCCGACTATTTCCAGCAACCTTTGGAATTTCTGCTCCAGTTGGCCTTCCGGCTGTAACAGAAATCACTTGGAAAGAAAACGTTTATTGTTCCATCGTTTCTTCAAAATATCAACGGATCCAAGATTCACGATCGCAGATATGTCAAGAATTAGATTTCAAAGTAAACTTATTTATAACTCCTTAAAATGTTGATATAGAAATCTGAAGTTTTGTCGCAAAACGAGATAACTCCATTTTTGTTATGTTGAGATATTTGTGATTATTGTAGCTGCTAAAAGATAAAGAAAATGACTAGAAAATAGGGTTATTTTTATCATAACTTAAAAAAGAATATTCTTTGTTATGTTACAAGTGAGGTATCACTGGAAAGAATTCATTTCGCTTTATCTGATGATGGACTTACTTTAAATGCTTAAAAATGGCGCTTAGCCTATTTGGCTATATTTGGCACCGTGGACAGGATTATCAACATTTTGTAAATGTTGCAAAATATATCAAGAGTGTTTTATCCATAATCTGTTTATTTGCAAGGCTTTGCTACTGTGGAAAATCAGATCAGAATTCTCCATAATTATATGCGTTCATTGTGTTGTGTGTTCATTTTTTATTATTCTTCATGCATCTTAACATAATCAATAACATATGCACAGTGTACGTGAAAGTAAAAAACTTCAACATAAGTAGTCAATGAAAAAAAAAAGGGATACACTATACTTTAAAAGGGGCTCATCCAAATAAGCATCATAATGAGGATTGAGATGGGGGACACACTATGTAACCTTTGATATTTGTAACTTATGATTTGTCATTTGTAGAAAATAATGATACCGACTCGAGTTCGTTTAATACAGCGCGCATGATAAGTGTCTCAAACCATGCCATACAAAACTGTTGGTGGAAACTATATACAAAAAAAAGTGTAAAAAATAGGAGGCTCATAGTTAAGCACATACTTATTTATTGTTATTTGATTGGTTCCAATTATCCATATGGATCATCCACAGCCATTAGTACTACACAATGAAATTTAAAAAGATGGAGCCCAAAAACTAAAAAAAAAACCAAACCATAAACTGGAATAAACCCATTCTTACCCATGCTTACCAACACCAGTGCAAATCAAAATCTTAGTCAAAATAAAGTAAATCGTTTTGGACAATAACATGATGATGAGCACGTGTTCCGAGGCAAAATGCAATCAATGAATTTTGTGAACGTTTTTTTTTTTTTTATGATGCCAGAAGTGGCATTCGTGAGTTTTTTAATTGACGTTCGGACAAACCTCAGCCCCGAGTTCAGGACAATTGAACTGATTGGATTTGTTTTGTCTGTCTGACAACAATGTGTGAAGTCGGTCCGTCTGCCTGCCGACCTTTTTTATGGGACACGACAAAACACAGCCTCAGCGGTAATGATAAGTCTGTGTTTGCAGTGGTCAGTGCAGGTCTGCGCTGCTCTTGTTTGCGGGGTTAACATGCCGTGCATTGGCCTACAAGACGTACCGTCCAAATAAAAAGTCTCGATCTCTTGGAGCGGCGAGACAGCTTAGAATATGACTGGACTTTTTTTCCTTTTTTTTTTAACAGCGAGCCTTTCATTATCTTTATCTTTACATGCATATGTGATGATTTCAAAGGAAAAACAATAGCGCCAAAATCACATACATTATAGTGTATAGTCCTAATTAGACACTATAAGACAATTAACAGTTTACATGGTAAAGTGATTCCGGAAAATATGTCTCTTGATGGGCATGGAAGAATACATTATAATCATATACTGTTATATTCCCCCCCCCCCCCACTTATATGGACGATGTCATGAGACGTATTTGAAATGTTTCTCTCTTTTGTTTGTTTGTTTGCTTATTTGTTTATGTTTGGCTTTCCTATCTGAGATGCCTTATCCCTATTTGATAACTATTTCGCCGCGGAATCAAATACAGCGATACATTTCCCATTCTCGAGTTCTCATCATAACGAAACAGTCATTTTCAGCAACAGTGAACTCTTAATTCCCAGTCAAGAATCCCACGTTCACGTTCAGGAAACGAGGAATGCAATATCTGACCTTTCACGACGTGGGTTCTCCTGAAAAAAAAAAAACGCAAAAAAAAAAAGCAAAACAAAGAAATTCGGGAAACAGAAAGACAGAGAGACAGAAAGAGAGAGAGATAAAGCTAGAAATTATACAGAGAGAGATAAAAAATCAAGAAACATAGATACAAAGGGAGAGAGAAGAAGATAGAGACAGAAAGAAAGTCAGAGTGTGGGGGGGGGGGAGGGAGGGAGAGTGCAAAAGGAGAGCGGTGTGATCATTTTCATCACGATCTCGTTAACACATCACAGCGTGGGGAATGATGGTCTTGTCGCGTGACGCTGGTCTCCGTGTCACGCTAGATCAAGATGTGTTTATCCGTTACGCTCAAGGTCTCCCGCCCTTGGCAGTGTAGCGCTCAAATACGCACAGCAATCACCATCACCGCACGCCTCTCATATAGCGTTAAAGACTGCATGCAGCTCTCAAGTAAGATGGGGGGGGGGGGGGAGACCTCGGTTGGAAAAGGCTTGTGATAGCACTACGTCATTGTGAAAAAAAAAATGATCTTGTCTCGTTGATTGCAGGATTATGATTCCAATATCAACCACGTCTAGAACGCGTACACCCTCTGACAAAATGTAACAAAATTGGGTCTTTTTTCTTTAATCTTAGTGAGCACGGAAATGAGCACCTGTTAATTTTGTGCCAAAACGATAGGATTCTAAAGTAGAACCATGGACCCTACGTAGGGTCCATGGCAGAACAGTGCGTATCATACTGTAGAGACTAACCATAGAATATAAAACAAGAGGGAATTTTGCAATCTTTGCTTTTACTATTTCCATTACTTTTGTTATTATTATTGGTATTATTATCATTATGACTACTATTATTATTATTATTATTAGCATTATCATCATCAAAATCAGTATCATCATCATTATTATCATCATCATCATTACACTGTATTATCACAATAATTGTAATGTTTACAGTTAATATTATCTATATCATTATTCTTGGTTTACTATCATTATTGCCACATTGTCATTACCATTGGAAAGTCCATTTTCACACAGTATCGTCTACGCGAAAGATTAATCCTCTTTAGTTTTAAAGCAAGTTGGAAACGCCACAAGGTAATCAAAGACAACAACACCTACAAAAAGGAATGATTGGAAAATTTTGGCGTCTTGAATGGGGATTGGCCACCTGTAATTTCCATTGCAAAATCTATTGCGGTAAAGCATTTCCGAAAGAGAAAATCTCGGTAGTTAGGACTATAACAGAACTTTTGAAACTATACAATCCATTCTCTCAATTAAGATGTCCCTACATCGCAAAGAGTTGTGTCTGACTGGATAGCGTTGTTCATTGCATGGTCATCACTTGAGATTCGACTGGCTTCATCAATGCTAAAATCGATTCGACCTCCCTACTTTATATCAAAACCTTTGTTTTTAGAAAAAGTTCCCATCGCGCTCTCCCAAATCGACTGAAAAAATATAGAATCTGCCCAATGGTTACGAAGAGAGATGCACAAACGAAATTTCTTTTTCTTTCTAGTATTTCGTTTTATCTCTGAACGATGTCATGAGCAAAAAAAAAAAGAAGATTAGTTTTGAAAATTAACAAGCATCGTATTTAAAGTATTTCCTAAAAATTCATTCGATCGCCGATGCAAAGTTGTCTTCTGCGGATTTGAAACATAGAGGAAATTTGGTGAGAACATGTGGAATATTGGAGAGCCAGAGAAGGCGGAACACTGGCCTTTAACAAGTGGGGCAGAGATCACGGCTGGATAGCCGAGCACCCCGGGATCACGGCGTGACGCAGACACGGTGAGGTTGTTAGCGAATTGGCTCCTCTGCTCCCCCGTATATCCCGCCACGCCAGTGGGGTCAGCGTGTAGCCATGGTAATGAGGATGGTAGAAGAGAGAAGATGCGCGCTTAGTGATAACAGTGACAAGGAGTATCATACGACAAAGAGATAGTGAGAGTGCCCCCTTAGACCCTCGACAAATCACAGAGTCTAATTTTCCTCTGGAGGTTTTCGTGTCACTGCCTGAACGATCAGCTCTCTTTTGTCAACCAGCCAGCAACTTTTGTCTGAACGTGGCACTCGGTGTAGCATAGAATAGTTAGCAAGGGAAATCAACTCTTTGTCATGCGTTCAACCGCAAGATATCAGAGTTAAACGTTATTTTCTATCGTTTTTCATGGGCGCGAAAAACGTCTTAGCTTGGCAATGCCGTATGATTGAAGCTTTATTCTATTTGTGAAAACATCTGAGAATTCGACTTTTATACTTAAATATATTCACTAAAAAAAAAAGTTCCATTGAACGAATTTGAAATTATTCCCTTCTCCCGTCGAGCGGTAATTTTGATAAGAGGGCTCGTATAGGTGGAGGAAATAATTACAACGAATTCATGCACTCCATTCAGATTGTTCTAAAACTATTTTCGGGTTTCATCAGGTTTTGACACGATGCAAAACATGCGAATCCAATCTTTCTTCCAATGAGGCAGGTCTTATTCTTTTCTTTTCGTTTGACCGGAGGACTAAAGGGGAACAATGAACAAAACATCGAAATATTCACCAGAAATGGCGATGGTATTTCATTATGATTGATTGATGTGGTCATATGGCTGAATTACTATGCCGTTTTAATTCCTACTGCTACGGCTGCATCACTCGAAATTTGAACGCACCTTGTAAATCTACCCATGATAATCATAGTCCTTGTGCATTCGGAGTAAATCACACGCAGCCTACAAAACTGGGTACGTTTTCTCGAGAAATTCACCATAATCAACATCAGCTTGCTAGTTGTTATCAAACATTCTTTACACCATTATCATGTTAATGTCTAAAGATATCCAATAGTATCTTTGTCTCTTCTAAGCGATAGTGCTCGGGGAAAAAAAAACCTGTCGTTAACAGGTGTGAGACCTATAAAAGAAATCGATATATGTATGGTATCGATAGAATGTCTTCGCCCCACCGATACGATCGCGTCACGCTGGTCGGCAATCCCAGCAGAACCCGCGTGGCCGTCCGTCGATCATCGAGGCGCTGTTTGCGTTCCTCCGTTTCACTGTTTGTGGGTGTCGGCTCTTGAAAGCGCGCCCCTACCCCCGTTTGTTGTTCGAGTCCTCGGTCCCATTATCCACCCGTGACCTCTACTACTTTCACTCGCAACAAAACCCTCTCCACTGCCAAAAGAAGCGAAAGAGAAGGGAGAGAGAGAGAGCATGAAAGAGAAGGGGGGGGGGGGCAGAGGAACAGGAAAAAAAAGTACGAACAATTTTTGGCAATTCGCACAAATGTAAAGCTGGAAGCAAGTAAAAGTTAATTCGTGTATGTTTTGACTACCCTAATAACCGATTATTGGTGATGTTTTTACGCTATGCGAGGCTTTGTTTGACTAGGTTCCGAAGGGGGTGGAGCTAATCGGGAGTATTGAAACAGATTTCGAGTGTGAAAGGCACGGCAGACATTGCCCCCTTCCTCGACTTAATGATACCTCCTATCAGATGTCGCCGTGTCTTTCCGTAGCGAGCCCGTAATCGCACGTTCACGTACACGACCAATTTGGGGGACATGCCGCTTCATTTGGTCTCGACTCCTTCAAAGAGCTTTTCCCCCTGGTAGACACTCATGGGAAGATACACTGGATAAACACAAGGGTAAAGCAGTGAGCTCTAAGTGATATGGCGACTTGGAGGCGTGAGTCTCCCCCCCCCCCCCTCCACCCAAGTCTTGGCAGGAAAGTTGGATGATCTATACGTGATTCGTCACTTGGTACGAGTTTCTGTTACACTGCCTTGCATTTCGCAAAGAAAGAAAAGTACAGGAGTAAAATCTGCCCTTTGAAATACCATCGGTAGTATCTTCAATATACAACGTAGTAGTTAAACAAAGAGCCTGCACCTGAAATGAAATCAAGTTGTCCTCATTATGCTGATTTCAGAAATATAGAACAGTTGTAGAGACTGATGATCTCTTTCATTCTTTGCTTCTTTCTTACAATGTAAGTGATAATTATAATTATGAAACATGAACATTATAGCAATTGTTGTAATCAAGCAATCCAGCATTAGGACTTCATTTATATTTTGATGACAGTGCATCACTCTGATTTCTAGAAATGTTCAAAAATAATATGCACAACGAAGCGAGATGATATAACACTGTTGCCTCATCATTCGAACAGTTTTTGATTGTGGTATGGGAGGCAAAGACAGGTAAATCGACTGCATGGTTCTAATATATTGGAAGATTAATTATGATTTTAACGACTTACAAGCCCATAGATTTCTGTAAATGTTTTTAAGGGCTTTTTTGTATGATGGCGTACTTTTTATTTAAGCAAAATACAAGGAAGTCACGATTGTGAGAAATTGAAAATATTTTCCCTTTGTTTAGCCTATTTCTTTCGCAAGCTTCTGAAGACTTTAAGCTTTCAAATTCTTAGACATACTTTTTAAGAAATATTTAAAATTTTGGTTTGTTGATTGAGAAACAAGTTGAAAAACTTTAGTTTAAGATATTACAAAATAAAAAAGCGGCGGCCTTTTCATATTATTCAAATTCAATTTTCTCATAATAGTATTTGAAAATGATAGTTAAAAGTCAAAGTGAATGTATGTTCTTTTTAAAGATGCGTGTTGAAAGACGATCTATCGAACTGTCTTCTTTGTTGTAAAAGTCACCTTGTTTATTTCTTATTTCAAATTGTATAGTGCGTAACTGTAAAAATTTTAATCATTTTTCTAAATTCAATATCAAAAAGTGCAAGCAAGGTTTGTCAATATCTATATAACAAGATTTCTTAATTATCATGCAGAAAACTTCTGTGTAATAACAAACAGTATCATTCAAGTTTTGTTTGAAATTTGCATAGGTTGAATGAAAATATGAATTTGAACTTATAAATTTAAGATTTTGAAAAAAAAACTGTTCAAAGAAGGGTTTTTGTTAATGATACACATCACTCATCGAAATACAATCTCGATCTCATGGCTATCCCTCCAACAGGTTACGGTTGAAGATCGCTGGTTTTAGTTCTCTTCCCGAGACTTCCGCAGGTTGTTTTGACGAGATATTCTCGACTTTCTGTCGAATCGCTCAGGATGGCGAATTTCGAGAGTTATTATGATATCGGAGACGATGCTTCCCCTGTCGGGACCGTTTCTAGTTGGCTAGGATTACAGGGTCTAAGTATCGATCTTCGCTCGTTGGATTGGTGAGGGCGGAGAGATTGAGGGATAGGATTGTCGATCTGAATAAACGTGGCCAAGCATGATCGATACAATACTTGCGATACCGCTGGGAGGCCAAGCGTGCTCGTTGAAAAAAAAAACACACAAAAAGGACTCATAATACTCCTCATTGGGAAATAAGCTTTTCTGAAAATCGATAGTAGGCGGGGAAAAAATAATCCCTTAGTTGATTCTTCATGGCAATCGTTGCTATTCCATCTTTTTGTATCATATATCAGTTCTTTTTATGTCTAATTCTGGTGATGATATTTTTTTTTTAAAGAAAACCTGGTAGGCATATCGTCACAAAACATAATATGACATTCATGCCAATCCCGTGAACATGCGAATAACTTAATGAATAAACTTGGTCATCGACACGCTATTATTTGGGAAGTGCGAATATCGAAGATCTCTAGTTTTAGCAATTCTTCTATAAAAGCTCGAAGTAATCTTTAATCCTCAAATCTGCTACATTGTTCGATTCTTTCGTTAGGCTACTCAAGTTTCATTTTTCGTTTTCAAATTTTCTTGCCAAATTCGGTGATTTTACATCATGACGAAAAATATTCTTAATTACATTCTTTTATTCTCTGTGTCTCCCCTGGACTGTCTCGCGTCTGCCTCATGATTCAAAGGACCATGGTTCGGTTCCCAGGTCCCACTGAGAAAAGGTTATGTGTAATCATACCGTCCGCTCTATAGTAAGAGGCAAAACACTCTGTCCCTCGGATAGAACATAAAATGGAGGTCCTGTGTGTGAGAAAGTCACAACTCATGTATACGTAGAAGACTTAGAGTATTCAGATAATACACTTGCCTTGTCAGCAAGTAGAGAATCATTCACAATTTTTTACAGATTAAATGCGTTGTTTACAATTTGTAGATAAAACAAAAACCCAACTTTAGTGCCTCAAAATTGTTCTAAAATGTGAGTCAGGGATAGAAACAAGGATGCACAGATGTTAATCAGTACAATCAATGTTAAGTATTGTTAAATACACAAAATGTGAACAATAGTTGTAATTTTTTTTTCTAGAATAAACTGTCTACGATTATGGTTTATTGAGAAAAATCGTGATATCTCCTTATATTTTAGGCTTTATTGTGACATTTTAATACGGTAGAAAGTTTTGTGATACAGATGACATACACATATGTTTCAAATGTAATAACTCAAACATTTTTTTAATCACTGCTCCCAACGGTAAACAGTACCTTTAATCTTAAGTGTTAAAGGACAAGTTCACCTTCATAGACATGTGGGTTGAGTGAATGTAGCAATATTAGTAGAACACATCAGTGAGAGTTTGTGGAAAATCGGACAATCCGTTCAAAAGTTATGAATTTTTAAAGTTTCTGCTCAGTCATGGTTGGATGAGAAGACTACTATAGCTTGTGATGTCACATGTGTACAACTGTATAAAGAAAGTATAAAGAAAATTCTACTTATTTTCACTTTTCTCGCATAACAAAAGAACACTCGACTTCTCTCTTTCAGAAGGCAAAGGGAATAATATCCTTAACATACGTAGGTAACAAGTTAAAGAAATGTGTACTTTAGTCAAAAGTAAAGTTTTGCGAAATTCTCTCTTTATTTTCCTTATTATCATTGTACGCATGTGACATCACACACTGTAGTAGTCTTCTCATCCAGCAGTGATTGTGCAGATACTTTAAAAATTCATAACTTTTGAACGGATTGTCGGATTTTCCTCAAACTTCCTCTGATGTGTTCTACTAATATTGTTGCATTCACTCAATCCACATGTATATGAAGGTGGACTTGTCCTTTAATAAATTTGGTTTTTAGAGTCTTGGGCTCTTTAGAGTATTCAAAAGCGTGTAAACTCCAGAGTGTCAATACTTCCTAACTGTCGTCTGATTTTGATAATATATCTATACTGTATTTCTTCTCTTTACTCTTCCTGTGAAACTAAAAAAAAAAGCCAAGATCAGAGTTAATTGTGCTACACAATATCTTGACGAGCAACGCACCTCCAAGATGTTAAGAGAGAGACAGAAAAAACTATACAAAAAAAAGCAACCAAATATTATCTGAAGCATCACCTGCTGTCTGAATGGAACATGATGGCGACTTGCACAAGTTATGGAGGAATTCGGATACACGGAAACAAAGACAACCGCTCCAGAGGGCCGAACTGGTACCAATGACGTGAGTCCGAGAGAACGCTGCAAGTTTGACAAGATTTGAATACACTAGCAATGCATTTGGCTCCTGGTACAGATTCTCTCCTGTGTCATAATCTTCTTCTTCCTTTTCTTTTCTTCATCTTTCCATCTTTCCCTCACTCTGACATCAGAGCTCTCACCACCCCCCCCCCCTCTCAATCTTGTCCCCCATTCCCCTCTGTCATGATTGTGATTTCCATGTAGAAATGATTACTTCGATAACTAAAAACCTGCTCAACGCTTGTACTTTTTCCCAGCGCAATTCCCCGGTGTCTAGGCCCATGCAAAGTAGATGTAGCGTAACCGTACCCCCGCGGGCCGATTTATCCATTTCGGGTCGGGGAAAATGCCCCCACGATATAAAGTCCTGTTTTGTGTTAGTCTTTACGGCTAATACCGAACAGAACTCCGTGAAACCGAATCAATGACAATTCTATTGGTGGAAAACAGGAGGTGGAGAGAGAGAAAAAAAAAACGAAAAAAAAAAAGGAAAGAGAGGGAGAGAGAGATAGAGATGCTTTAAGTGATATCTGGTGTATTAGACTTCTATGACAGAATTCTCTCGATGTTCGCCCATTTATGCCCACCCATTTCATTTTCCACATGTGCGAGGAATATGCCTCATCCTGTTTTGAGTGACAGATGGGGAGACTCGCTTAAACGTTGGTGGAAGTCGTAGCGGAGCATATGTGTTGGCCTAGAGTGGATAGAGGTTCGAGGCATCCAAATTACTACCATACATCACTGAATATTAATGAACTAAGCCTTCTCCGCTCTGCTTTTACATTTTCTCTCTCTCTTACGTTCTTTTTCTTTTCTTTGGGACGTTATATCTCTGTTCAGTTGTGTCTCTTTGTCAAGCAATCTGTTGGTTTGTCATTTTTATCACTGCGATACATCAGAGAATAGGTATTAGCCATTGTCATGTCTGACTAATTTTTTCTTGTTTTTCTAATTTTCCTCTCTTCTTCACAGTTTTCGTTTTCTTCAGCTCCTATTTTTGTTTCTTTTTCCTTCTTCACCTCCTTCTTCCTAAGTCTATGATAGTCTGTATGTTTCTCTAGTTGTCTGTCTGTCTGTCTCTCATCCTGTCAATGCGAATAGATAAATGAATGAGAACTTTGTACATGCATAAACAGTATTCATTCATGCACATATTGATATAAATTTGTGTGTGATTTTTGTGTGTAGGTGTGTGTGTATGTGTGTGTGTGATGTGTGCGTGTAGGTAGTATGTGCAATTTATACTATAATCATGGTAATGGTATTATAGAGTGTATGAGGAACACTGCCACAGCGTTGTCATTATCACATGATAAAAGTAAAGGTATACACTATAAACGCAGGGCACAGTGTTAAAAGTAGTTTACCGACCTTTTATAACGTTCGCACATTTCGTATATCATTTTGCCGATTTGCCTCTATCTTTCAACCTTTTTTTAGTCAATTTAGCCCTTTTTTTTTAGATATTCTCTTTGAAAATGATTGATCTCGAAGAAAACATTGGTCACTAAGCATACATCTGTTTAAGTTGCGACACGCCTTTTAAAAGAGGTATAAAAATTAAAAAAAACATATATAAAGAGAGGTAAATGAATGAAATTAAACTTTTTAATTATCTAAGGTTATAATGACTTAATGTGTTGGCTGTTTTCGCTTGTTAATGTTTCTGTATATCAAGTAAGGGATATTTCGTTGTTCTTTTTTCTTGTTATTGTGCGCTACTTTAACCTGTACTTTGTAAGCATATATTATGATTTGGTATGTTACGAAGTTCCCCATTGTTCAAATCTGAGAGGATTCATAACTTCAAACATGATTTTCTCTTTTAACGCCATCGTCTATTATTTCCTTCTTCAAGTCAATTTCTTTTTTTCTGTGAATTTGGCGACACCTTCTCATTTTTCTTAAGATTGGTTAAATCTATTGGGTGTTACCAGTTATTGTCATCTCTTTCCATCTCAATCGTGCTTGGAGTACCTCTTCTATCCCTCTCTGCCCCAATTATTCGTCTGCCGTCAACTTTAAGTATAAGCGTCTAACCCACCTCCGTAGATCTGACCATGAAGCTACAATTTACACCATGATCAGATCATGGAGCTACGTACCGCCATGATCTGACCAATACCCTGCGACAAGCTTACATGGTTCTCAAGCGACCCCTCCATCTCACCGATACAAGAGAGGGGCGAAACCACCCGACCAGTCCGCCCAGCGAATACCACTCCACCCACTCCGTACCGTGTGTGCGTGTGTGTGTGTTTTGGCCGTGTTTTGTGTGTCGCTGCGGTGCGTCCACCACGAATGTCATCCCGCGCAGTGCACGCACGAAAAATGTGGCATATGGGCGTAATTGCTTGCGCATATTTACCAAAGAATCGCACGCGCTTAAGTAACGAAATCTGTTGCGATTATTTTTGGTCGCCCATCGCCCAGATACAGAATAGACAAAAACGAGCGAACTCTCTTTCGGGGAAGAGAATAATTAGGGAGTAATCAGTAGTTGAACAGAATGCTCAAATATAATGTAAACATATAAGTGTGAGTATAAAAATCTCGGTTTTTAAATATCATAAGCTCAGCGGACTAAATCAGACAGATTTCATCGTACTCTGGCTTACATGGTTGTTGTACGATAGCTTCAATAGGAAAAAAAGTGTGGGATTTAATTTGCGCAACCACTGTCTTGGAGAGTTGATGTGGATCCCACACCAGACGGGGGACAGTGGTATCCATGTACTGTATATAAATGTCCGGTGCTCGCACCCGTACTCGGCAAAACGTCGTCGGACGTTAACACAAGTGGACTAACGCTGTGTGCTCCTCCTCTTTCTCTGTGACTCGTATTGTTCTATTTCCGCTCTCCTGTCCCTCTCCCACTCTTTTGCTCCCATTTATCTGTTTTTGAGGACTGGCTGGAAAGGTTATCCCATGTATTTTGAGAGAGGCATACACTTGTCGTCATCATCCACTGGTTTTGGTTCCTGTTTGTGCACCATCTAGCTACCACTGAGCTCCTGTTTGTGAATATAATGGTTATCACTGGTAAGTCTTACTCTTTCTTCTTTGAACCTTGATTCATTTTTTTTTTGTTGATTGCATAGGCTTAGAAAGTGCCAATGCTGAGGCACAAGTTTTTATCGCCATATTGTCCAAATTCTGATATCGTATTTTAAAAGTGATGATTTGTATATTACGCTGTGTCTATTTTTTTCGTCTTTGCTTGTCGCATGACCCGGAGTTGGAGGTAAATGTGGACAAAATCAAAGGAATCGCAATGTTGTAATTAATTCTTGCGGTGTCAACGTGTAAAAAAGGTTTTTGTATCAATTGAAATCGATTGCCTTTTGTGAAGAAAGAAAGCGTTCTCGATATATGAATATACTACATATTAAAGATGATATATATGTATATGCCTATGTATCACAATATTTATGTATAATATATACTATATGATATAATACATATCACATATACATACATATAACTTATAAAGCTTTATGTCAGATTTTTTTCTGTTAGACTTAAGATTATCATAATGTACATTATACCTAACACATTCTATAGAAATTATGGAATGTAACAGGCTTGGTTTATGTTTGACATTCAGTGATTTGTAATTAGGTTCTGAGTAAACAAAGACTAAAATTTGTTTTTTCTGTATATTATCAATTTTTGTCAATTTTATGCTATCAATAAAGAGTACTAACGAAAAAATATACAGGTGTAAGCAGAAAACAAAAGATGGTGACGAGATTGGAGTATGAAAAAGATTAATTACTTAATTCAATTCACTTGCTGATAGAGAAATGTGAAATTTGTGTTTGAAGATGAATATAAAGATTATGAAAAATGCTTTAATACACGTATTTTCTTTACTTTATTTTTTCGCTGCTTACGCTTAATCTCACACCAGCGCAATCTTTGCTATCAGACAATCTCATTAATCTTGCCGTTTGGGGATGATCCAAATCAAAGCTGACATCTTTATCAAATTAATAGCCACCAGCCGAGACTCCAGCGTTAAACAGCGCCAAACCTCTAATCACGATTTACGATCGTCACGGCGACGTGAGTGCGCTTGTGCGGTGGCATCCATTTGCTGTTGGTTGTATATGCCACGCAAACCCAAGGAAATATAATTTACACATCCATATGCACAAAATATTTATTCTTAACATGGTACTTAAAATCCGTTAAGTGGATAAGAAGGTATTCAAGGAGTAAATTTTTGGTTTGCGAAAGACCCGTAACCACCTGCTCGACAATTTTGATCGGGTAGATGTAGAAACAATAACATGATGGAAGAATAAATTTTGCTTTGTTGACATATTTGCTTTTAAGATGGCTATTATATCTTTTAGGTCCGCGATGTTTTATAAGTGGCACCAAACCCGTTGCGCCACCTGCCGAAATGATTCCCACGAATTAAGATTTTACGTGGATGTTTTGTTATGATTGCGCAGTATGCTGGTTCGCTTTGACAGCTATAAATTGTAATTAAGCGAGAGGGTTGTCGTTACGGCATTTGGGCAACTTAACAATAAGAGGCTGCATTAAACTTAAACAAGACGCAAGATGTAAAATGCGTTACTCTTTGCTACTTTACAGCCCTCTTATTGGACATATGCGCTTTGCATGATAAAAAGAATGATTTTCCATAGTGCCACAAATTATATCCAAAGAAAACCAACAACGAAAACATGTGATGGCTTCGGTAGAATAAGAGTTTCAGAGTTTCTGTTTTGTTTTATAGGTTAATTTAGACTATACAAGCTTTGCTTTGAATTCGGTTGTACTAAATACTGAGTTTATAATTTGCTCCCAAACTTCCCAAACTTTTGCTATAATTTATTACGTACTAAAAGTCACAGATTTGTATTTTATTTGTTTCCTCGACATATTATTTGTTTCATTTGGGAAAGAATGAGCAACGTGGAAATTAAGTCAATTAAACTAAACTTAATACTAAAAATGATGAAATGACAATGTACAACACAAGTCATTACAGAATGATATGTTTATTATGAAATACGTTTATTCACAGGAACAAGAATTTGTATTCCCTGAAGAGGAAAAAAATATATAGCCAAATAATTATTCTTAATTCAACTGTCTGCATGCCGAGTCAGATGTCAGTGTTGGGTCGCAATCAAGCAAATCGATAGCTTTAGTAGCACATGCGGGAGGATCGATGCGATTCAACCGTCCATTACGTAACAGCGATAGATGGATCGATGTAAACGAAGTTTGACCAGTCGGGTTTACTTACTATCATCTCAGCATGACCAATGCGTGACCGATTGCGCACGCTTTCCCCTGACGCAGTGACGGTTAATCGATCCAGAGAACTAGAAAAATTGCAGTGATTCATTTCGATTTTTTCGTCTCTTCGCAGACATTATCGGGCATTGTCACTTTCCAGCTAACTGCCGCAAGAGCATCACTGAATGATATTCAAAATGTAGCAGAACGCCAGCAGGTGCCAGCATTTACTGTATCTATACCTAACGAATATAGTGTACCTGATTAAGAGACATTCTTACACTAGAAATGAATACTTCAAAAAAAAATCCCTCCGAAATAATTGATCTGTGCTGTAGACTTTTTCTACTGCTCTAATTATGCATGTTAAAGAGGTATACCTACAATAATGCCGATGGGTCTTCTAAGCTAAAAATTGTAGTTCAGTCATGTCGTATATTACATACCAAATGATAGGTGTCACACGGAAGAAAGATGTTGTAAAAGAATACTCCAGAGAGAAGACAATAACATTACGAAAAACACAAACAATAACCACAGAACAAAAGCAAGTGATGATTAACAGTACAACCTGATTTGATTAAAGTAAACAAATAACTTTCATTTCAGTGGCTTAATCCCATGTTATCTAGTATTTACTCATCTGTTGTCCGATTTGGGTTTTGCCTATTTTCTATTTTGATAGTGCAATGATATTCAAACGGAAAAAAAAAAATCTTGCAAGAAACATGAATACCTTACAACAGAATAGCAACATGAGAGACCACAACTGTCAGTTGTTGTGTGGTTGCAGAAAGACCTAACGTTTATTGACAAAAAGCAAAGGAATAACTCGACTTTGCCAGATAGGTTTTAACGAATGCTGTAATAAATAATTAAGGAAAGCTTGGAGCATACCATAACTCGGCTGCGTTTCGACGCGACCGTCTTTCTCGCCATGCGATGCCATTCGATTCGATCGTCTTTCACCATCTGCAAAGCCTCATCGATTTACTGGGATTTTTATCCTCGGTGGACAATGAAGTGACCAGTCACCGTGCGTTGTTGAAGCCATAACGAGCTAGGTTATCGAGACATACATACACTGTGGTTTCAAAACCAGAGAATACTATTATAAATTCCGTTGTAAAAGGCAAAAATGTAAAATTTGGCCCGGAATCAAACCTGGTAAAACAAACAAACATACAATAAAACAAAAATCAGGCATCTAATCTCTTTGGGGAAGCACGCTGCACTCCATTTCACTGTACTTCATATCAAATCAAAATCTTTTGTGAGAATATAAAATATCGATGAATGCTACGCAGTTAGAGAGCGTAGTGTAAATAATCCCATAGTGATTATGACCATATATATATAGTTACAATCATATTTGTGATTACACTCTTAAATACAATGATATTTAGTTTTTGCCAAAATCAGTAATGCATCTTGATCATTATCATTATCTCACTTAAATACTAGAGATAATTTCGCAGCAGGTAAAAATTTAGGTGACCACTAAGGGGACTTGACTGGTGGATGTTTTGCTGCAATAATTCATAACCTTGATGCCAAGATCGTGTCGACAATAGCCAATGAACCATACACGCCGACACAAACAATTTAGATACTGAACGATTTTGCTATGTGTTGTTTTGAGTTTGGTGATCAGTTTCCTTATAATTTTTAAATGTTTGGGAAGAATGTGACTTACCCCTCTCTCTCTCCCCTCCCCCCCCCAAAAAAAAAGAAAAAAGAAAAAGAAAAGAGAATCCAAAACACTCGCAAACATTTACCCACAAGTCTCTTGCTGTTTTCTTTCACTGTAATATATGTGAAAAAAACTCTTCTCCTATCAAAGCCTGTAACTGAAGAACTTCTTAGGGCTCGACGGTCCAGTCCAGCATGTAAATTAATCTTATTCAGGTAGGGGATAAAAATTGATGGCACTTGGATTGTGCTAGCGGGTCCCTTGTGAGCTATTCCATGTTCAGACTACACATTGTACACGGAAATCAAGCAAAGCGGGCAGATGAATATGGCTGGTTTCGCGGGATTCCTCAACTTGTCTTGTGTATGTCCAGAAATTAGTGACGAATCAAGTCGGTACAAAAGATCAGCTCGTACAATCAACGGCTGTCAAGTTGCGGAATTAAAGTAGGGCCTACACGGCACTCCGACAGCTTGAAATAATATTTCTAGGTTTAAATAACTCGCTTTGTCCCACCTTGATATAAAATTGAATATAGAGTTAAGGAAAAGTTGTTGCCCCTCTGCAACTGTAAATGACTCAATCATAGCATTTTTATCAGTAAAGTTGACTTCAGTTCTATCAAATTACTGAGGAAATTCATTGATACAAAAAAAAAACAGTCCTATTAGTTTTGGGTCAGTATCATTTTGATATCGTTCATTTTTTCCTTCATATTCATTTCTAAATAATACAACGAATACTTTGCCATTTTTGAAATGGCATAAGTTTGAAAATCTTCTATTCTGCGATCACGAAATGCCACTTCTAAAGACAAAGAAACAATGAGTTACGCATTTTCCGCTATTGTATTGATAACTACTCTTAACGAGTTAAGAAAAATGGAATTCTTTAGTCTTGCAAGAATGCGATGCGTCCTATTCATAATGTTTCTGTCATTTGTGGCGATTAGGAAGATGACAGTATTCAAATCTCGGAAAAAGAAGTAATGCAGGAAGTCCACATTTCGATTGTCATTTCCCCTTTTCACACCGCGGAAGCCGGGAGCAAATATTTACCACACATAGGCGCATTTTAGACACCTCTCTCACATGGCGACTTTGATTGTAAACACAGCGCACGCGCGCTTTTTTTTTTTCGCGGCCAACTCAATTAACGTAATTGAACGGTCTAATTTGGGCGAATCTACTGTCAGACCGGTGACACGGGGAGATTCCTTTGTGTGGACGCGGGGCGTGCGTACGCGTCCGAATTAGGTTTGCGCAGGCGAACAATACCGAGGGAAGAGAAGGAGGGGGAGGGAGAAAAATCTTCTTTATCGATACTCTAAATCTTCATCGTGTCTTGACGATTTTTAAATTGGGTACGAGGGTCCTTCTCTGATGAAGAATCCGGCTCTAATCTGACGACCATTCTGACAGACAATTCATAGCATGAGAGAAAACAGCATTCCCTTGCGCAAATATTGCCGTGATTAATACGACACTGCCGCCTTTTGTTGTTGTTGCATGAAGTACCGTCAGCACTGGGTATTTCTATGTGTATTTCATTGCGCATATCAAATCGTCTCAAATATCAAATACTCGTCGCTATGAAATATGTATGTATATATATATATATATATATATATATATATATATATATATATAGATATAGATATATATTCCATTGACATAATATTTTCCATTGTCTTTCATTATTTATACAATTTGTTAAATGCCAACCAAAGACTAAGACAATATGAAACTGTCCTAGGAAGGTCTTCTTACGAAAGACAAGTTCAAGACATGTTTGGTCATATGTTAGGCTCATGTAAATAAGATTCGCAAGAATGAGTATTCTCGTGAGTTTCAATATTGTCAACAATTTACTGAAAAAAAATAAGAAAATAAGCTTACTTTAAAAAAAAAAATCACATTTGTTTGCATGAAATATATAACACAAATTCGTTAGTTACTCTGTCTTTTTATGTGTCTGACAACCGAAAATGAGAAATGAAGACAAGAACAATAGAGAGAATGAAAAAGAGAAGAGGGAGAGAGAGAGAAAAAAAAAAAGAGAGAAAACAGGACTCAAGACAAGGCCATAGATCTGTAACGATCCTACAAATGACAATTTGACAGCAGAAAACATAAAACACAACACGTCATAGAAATAGAAATTGAAAAACAGAATATCAACGTATGATTATGTGTTTGAGTGTTGTTTCAAGAAGTCGCAGAAAAAAGTATTAGCCAAAGCAGTGTTGCCTTTAATCATGCTTTGTCATTCCTTACGGCGGCGAATATATTTCTTTTTTTAAAATAAACACAATATGTGTGGATGTTTTGGTCAGCATAACTTGTTTCCGAAAAAGTCCTGCAGTATACACAAAATTGCAAATAGTAATATTGCCAACAATACGATATCCAGGCAAGCCGATTGAAACAATGGATAAGTGATAAAACACACAAAAGCACCAATTGCAGAATAACAAGTACCTAAAAGGTACATGCGACTTGAATATGAGGCAAATACAAACATAAAACACAAACTAACAAACAAATAAACAAACAAACAAACAAACAAACATGTATTTGCAGTATAAGGAGACATAAAAGAAGATGCCCGAAATTGTAAAAACATCACAATTATTATCATCCCAGTGTTCTGGACCATCCTAATAGATTGAATATGATAAGATTATGTAAAATACAGATGTAAGAAAAAAATAGATAAGCATGAATTCATTATATATACTTATATTTGCCAGTATAGTAACAGGATTACATTTACGATAAAAGTTAATTGAATTGTTTTACATTACATTTCACGTCATCCGCATGAACGTATACCTTTTATCTTATACCCGAAGAGTTTCAATGCAAAAACAGATCCATTTGTGTTATTTTGAGATATGTTTAAAGCTGCTGAAAAACGAAGAAAGTATCTCAAACATGTGTAACAATATTAATACTCTCAAAATATGTCTTGTTATGTAATGAGTGAAGCATCATTCGAAGATTTTTTTATTTTTACTCTTAATTATGATGATGACTTCACTTTAAAAGAATAAAAATGACATGTATTTGTTTTTGTATTCACATCCTCCACATATTTCTAAGTTTATCTGGTCATCCATTTAGATGTTCTTAGCCATTGATGAAATAAGAAGAATGGTGTCTAAAGCGGTTATACTTTCTTTGGAAAACGATATTACGACAAGAATTTCTTTCAAAAGTAAATTTGTTTGCTCATAAGCATCATCTGACGTTATGTCAATTGGCGGGTTATTTTGAATTTGTCAACAATTTTCTGACAAAGTTCTTGTCAACACTCACGGTGCTAAATTTGACTACAAGGGTTATTTGTGGACAAATTGTCGGCAGCATGCTACTGATAGATGTTGTTCGTCGAACAAGCGAGAAACAGGTCGGAGAGATATGAATTGTAGCTCCCAGTCCCAAAGATGATTGGCCATTAATCTTCGCTTGGTTGACTTGATGGAGAAGTTTTATTGATTTTGACAGCGTAAAAGAAAAATCATGACTTTTTTCCACAATACTCATAACGATAACTATACCAGTGATATCTTCATGAAGTACATTGTACATGTCGTTGGAATTGTCAACTTTTTTTTTCTTTGCCAACCTCGCGGAGAAAAACGACTTTCGATTTCTGCGAGAAGGGGATCAGGGCATGATGGAAGAAATACATCAGGTTTGTGCACCGGTTAATAGGGGTTACCGCCGGAGTGGTAGTAGTAGACGTCTTTACGGTGGACCACCACTTATGAAGCTACGACAG
This sequence comes from Diadema antillarum, assembly GCF_040938485.1. Lineage (NCBI taxonomy): Eukaryota > Metazoa > Echinodermata > Echinoidea > Diadematoida > Diadematidae > Diadema > Diadema antillarum. Next base: position 66,610 of record NW_027270982.1, read on the forward strand.
ATCCGTTTCGCCTATTTTCTGCTAGTAAGCTAGTAACCCACGCAGTCATTCTTTTCTTCCTCTTTTTTTTTTTAAGGGGGGGGGGGGAGATAATGTCATCGTCGTCGGACAAAATGAAGATAAATCAGGAAATCTTTGTCAGTTTTATGTATGTTTCTGACTAACACCATATGAGCCACTAGAATGAGTACGAAAAAAAAAAACAGGCACCAAAAAACCAAAAAACAAAATGGTACCCAGGTCATTGGCGATGAACGATTTCAGATGGCGATCAGGTATGTCTTCTTCACTTTCAAGCTAGGGGACTCGAAGAGACAGAAACAGAAGGAAAAAAAATAGTTTTTTGAAAAAAAAAATTATTGGAGTCTGCTGGCGGCTTCCACGCAAATCTTTCAATCGATGATGCTTCTTCTGTGCTTAATAAGAAATTACATCCTTTGCAACAAATTATTTTAGAGTTGTATTGACAGCAATATTGATTTTTGTTTCAATTCTAGCTATAAGGAGAGATTATGATTGCTAAATTATTGCACCCCAATAATCAATAATTTCGGAACAAAGTAATTGTTTTGATAACATCATATTAGTTTTTTACGTGATGGGCAATAATGATTGTATTAATTTTTAAGGAAGCATGTGAAATCTAAAATCCCTTCATCAATACAAATTTAACATCGTTTGAAGTTCTTCTCTTTTGATGAAGTCAACTGTAACATGTGTAGTGGAAGTTTAACGTACATTTCCGAACTGCCCCCGCTATCGTTTGTCTGTATCTACGTAAACTGATTATTTTCCGAGATGTTTTCGAAAAATGCTGGAGATCAGACGTCGGTGACCGGAGCATGACCACTGATGGGAACGGCAGGGAGACCATTATATCTTGATTTAACGCCAGATGTAATCATGAGGAAATTGACGTAACAGATCCGTGAGTGCGGCAAGGACACTCAAGATGAACAGTGTCGGGATTAACGTGCAAAATATCGTTTTAGATATAATACCTCATGCAACGGCAAGATAGTTCCACATAGGGGGGGGGGGGGAGGCGTATCTTTTATCTTTACTCAGCTTTATTTGATTTTACATTCTGTACTTTAGTACAAAATAGAAAAGGAATGAAAGAGGAATGACAATACGGATCAGTGTTAATGAAGCAAACACCATTTCCTAATGTGGAAAAACGTCGAATAGATATAGTTGTAATTGACCCCCCTCCAAAAAAACAAACAAACAAACAAACAAACAAACATAAAACACTATTGTATGATCTTGATGGAACATCACTGGATAATAACAAATGAGATCATAATAATATAAGATAATAATTGAGATAATGTTAATAACTATGCTAAGTGAGATGCTGTAAAACATCCCTACTCATCGAAATAATGCATTATAGGGTAGATCTCTCCACATACTGTGTGTTCATGCAGATTCCAACATATTTTGAACATCGAGGACCGAAAAGGTCAATTAGGACGCACTCATTGAAACACTTGAAAAATAAATCGACTTTCCTTCCAATAAACATAATTTGAAGTCGCAATTTTGCAGTAAATCTATTCCTTTCCTTTTTTTTTCCTCTTGGAAATTCTTCAAAATATGTATGGGCTGCAGAGCAGTGGATGATGTCATAAAAGGAAGTAAACATTGCGCTTTCCACGAACCAATGGGGAGGTCCGATATACTTTTGTTGCCGAAGAAAGTCATCGTGAAAGTCTCTCTGAAATTTAATTGATTTACGTGAATGACAGTCAGAAAATTTTCAATCAGGGTGTTCTATGGGGACCATGCAATCGTCGTTTCAATAACATGAATGTGACGTCACAAGTGAACAAAATGTAAGTTTAAATTACGCAGTGCAATATGACAGTATACAATTTTTTGTTATCTACAGTTTTTTAGTCTGTATGATGGTGGCCAATCAAGAGAGAATTGTACTCAGAATCCTTGAAATGTTCATCGACTTTGAGTGTCCAGATGAGTATATTAGTCCCATTATCCACTATTATTATTATAGACATTTACACGGTTGATCAACGAAAGGAATTTTAGGTCATTATGGTATCTTTTTACTACTGTATTTTGGTGTGTAAATAACAGTGAATGATTTTGTGACAGAAATACCTGCCATATACCAGTATAGTACGGAATTCACAAATCTACATCAGTAACAGAGGTTTAAACTCTAAATACTTTTGATTAAGTAAGACACATGTATTTCTAACATATTGGGGAAAATACATTTTAAAATCAAGGCCCATTGAGCTGTTGAGTACAAGACGAAGTACGCCTGAGGTTTGTTTGGTAATATTGATAATTCCTTCGTTTTGGATTATGGAATATTTATTATTTTTGGACGCCACTCTGGTATAAGCAGTGTTGTTTTTTTTTTTCATTCAAAGGGTTAAGTTATATTCCAAACAAATAATGGCAGGTCCCCCTATGAGGTAACAGGTTTGAAAGATTTAGAAGAAAGAACATTTAACAAAACTACAAATCCACGTAAAGAAGAACATTGAGTCTTGATTGCTCATGATAAAAAGAACTTTCTTTTTTTGCGATAGTTTTGGAGTGCTTTTGAAAATTGGTATTCAATGCAATATGATTTAGAGAGATTCTTACCCTCCTCCCCCCTAAAAGTCGAGATACCCCACTCGAGTAACAACTCCTCTTCGTCAAATCGTAATTTGTTGAATCACAACTCGATAAACAATGGGCAGGACATTATTTCTTCTTAGCAGATTCATTGAGCATTCATTACAGGGATTGTATAATTTTGGTTGAGATGGGGATTCAGATTTTAAGTTTTTGCGAGATAATTAAAAACCACTTAACCACTTAAGTAAACACTTCAGCATACCGTGACAAATGGCACAGGAAACATCAAGGAAATCAGGCTATTTTCCATCACCGTAACAATGATCGTTTGTCTAGTCGATCTTGTTATCAATTTATAGGGCCTACACTATTTCATCACGTTATTGTATGCTGGAATTTTCTTCTTCATTCAGTCAACGTTTACTTCCGATGAAAAAATCATGGAAAAGAAGTCATTTAGTCAAAAGGTAAAATTATTAAGATCTAATTCCATTAGTTGGTATGAATATCAATGAATACAAGTGTGACGGCTGCTAAACCTGGGAATTATTTCTAGAAATGGATGTGAAGCGAATTGATGACGTTATACATCATGACGTTTAATTGCAACATCTTTCACTTCTTATCAAGACAGGAATAGAATGTTATATGAGGTCACAAAGAAACAGGACATAATCATAGATCTCTTCTTGTCTGATCAGTACAGCCATTCTTAGAAAGCGGGCGAGAAATTTCTCGTCTGCATGGCTAAGACTAATCCAGCAACAAGAACAAGTAGGACTCACGGGCGCTCTCTCCACGATTGACGGAGATCATCGCAGTGGTATAAAATTTTATGCCGCCACGCGACTGGGCGCACGACAAGGTCATCCCCGCTCTGCGCTGCGGCAAGACGCTGATACGGCGGATGTCGGCGATTCGGCAGCCGAGAGCGAGAAGTAAACTGTTTTGACAGAACTGGAGCGAGATAACGGTTTGAGTAAGGGCACGATTTGAGCAGGAATATTACTTCCTTTGGTAGATTAAACAAACTCTATAAACGGGAGAAAGGCGACACATGGGTCTGCTACTTTGTGTAAAATGTCCGATTTTGGATGTGGAAATATCGTCAGTAATCAGACCGTGTATGGAGATCATGGTATCATCAATATACTATCGAAAATATTTCGATGATGAAAAAGAGAAGAACCGTCCGAAGGAAAATAGATCTTAATTGGAAGCAACGAATCAAAAGCAACCACTCACAGATTCGAGTGAAAGCTATTCCACTCTTGTATTGTATTGTATAATTCGGGACCCTGTGGAAGAACAGACATATTTTGAAAATATGACTAGACAGGCAATCCCCCGTTTCTTCTGTACGTATTATGCAATGTATATGCAACTTGTCATGTGTGTACTAGTATTTTTATACGAAGACGGAAATAAAAACAAACAACAACAAACAAACAACTCTAACATAAACACTGTTACGTTGCTCAATTCTAGAACTGTTCTTGACTATGTTGAAGGCGGCATCAAAAATTCAAAAAGAAGACTCAGCTACAAAAAAAAGGAAGAAATGAGCACTACGCTCGTGTTCTCAGGAATACTACGAAAAGATAAACTATCATGCTAGTAAAATGATTAATTAAGCCACTACTACAGTACGAAGACTTTTGGCTGGTATAAATCTGGAAAGTTACGATCATTTTGAACTTTCATTTGCCAAGCCTAATATTTACATCATATCAGAGACACTGGTAGCGTGTTGGACCGTGTGAGATCAGATTTTCCTAACCTGAAACATTCATGAGCGATGCCTTCAAGAACGTTCATTAAGAGACAATAAAGAAACATAGGGTCCTAAGGGCATACGAAGAAGTCGAACAGACAACGAAAAACCAGTCTGCCTCATTCGTGCGGTTAGATGTCAAGGAGGCGTGAATCGACGGCCAAAGTTCATGGAAGATATCGTGATGTTGTTTGCTGAAAACGCGGGAGCCACCGAGAGTTAATCGTGCTGTCGTATAGGTTGCACATTTTGTCATCTGTTCGAACTTTGTTCGTTGAGATCTCTTTCAGTACTGCAGATTAATTGCAAATCAGAGAGAGGTTTGCCGTAGAAAACGTTTCTAGCGGTCAAATATAAAAATCATCCCCCATACAACCAACAGAATGCTTCAATGAATTAATGCATTTTACTTTTCAGGGGACGCCAATTGACTTTTTCTTAATGAATGCTATTTTCAAGGTTCGAATGTTCCTCAAGTGGCAGCGCAACTGCATAAAAGGCAAACGCCGTGTCGCTCGGATTCCTTCAAGCCCGCCTTTTTTTTCCCTTCTTCTGGCACACATACGATCGAGAGATGTAAATACGTGCGTGCTGCAGATATTTGGTTGAACAAAAGCCATAGCCGACGAGCGCACATCCCGTTTCCTGAACATCACACTTCTTTAGGTATTCATCGTTTCGCGCGATTACTATTTCGAGACGACTCTTTTGAGTCAGTGAGTTTAACCTGCTCCCATCATCCACAGGTACCACGCTGGAACAATCCTGGTAGAGACGTACAAGCGAAATGGATTCCAAACAAATGCACGCAGAATCTAAATCGTGCACAGCTATTATGACGTTTTCATTTGAAAAGAAAGTGATTATTCCAAAGGTCTCGGATCTAGACTAATGCCTTGATTTTTTTTTTCTTTGACTCGTGCCCTCCTTCTCTTTGTGTTCTTCACTCAATACGTGGCCACGCCCCCCTAATCGTGCGGCGTCTGACGGCGTGCTGGTTGTAATTGGGTGATCAATGTTGACCATCATCGCAGACTATCCGAAGGTGTGGAGTAATCCCATGCCCATGTTTTTTCTCTCAGGTTTGTCTCCTCTTTAGATTTTTAGAACGCACGCGCAGCAGCGAATACCACAAAAGGATGATCTTGTCTGCTTATCTATCTACTGATAGCTAACCGGCAGGGGACAAAACCCCACAAACAATTGAAAGTGTGTGTGTGTTTTTTTCTCGAGAGTTTTCGGCTGAGGTAAACTTTGCCATCTTAGTAATATCTTAGAAAAAGACAACAAAGCAAAACCCACAACACAAAAAATAAATATATATATTGACAGAGACAGAGAAGAAAAAACAATAGTTCGGGTGCTAAAGTTTGCCATAGTTTTAACATTCCGGAATTGTCAGGACTTGAATCTATTCGGCAGTCAAATTTAAGTGGATTATCAGCATATTCAAGGAGATTTAAAATTCAGTTGAAGCGTGACAAAACAGCAACACTGCACCTTGCACTGATGAAAAGCGTTCCGTTTATCCACAGTTTTACAATAACAACCTCAAAAAAATGTGTGTGAAAGATATTACAAAACAGCAAAAATCCACTTATGGAAATGAAACAGGCGCTTGCCATCAGATAGGAATATGCTCAAACGAGCAGCGGATTTTTTTTTTCTTTTTAGTGGTCAAAGGGATTTACTCAACGCCGTTATAAAACCCTGCATATTTGGATGAAAAAAAAAATCATTTTGGGAGGTTGCCCACTCAAGAAAGTGCAAGGCCCTCTTTAATCCCTACTTAATCTTATTGCAAGGCGTGGTCAATAAAGATGGGTTTCTTCAAGAATTGTCACAATTTGGTTAGAGGCAACGTATCTAAGAGTTACCATTTATCGTGCCTCGATGAATATTTTTGTTAGTGTTGTTGTTTCAGCATGGCCGAAATGCGTGTATAACACTTTTGAAGGTGAATTCAATTCATTTCAATATATTTTCATTTAGTTCAGGTAACTTTAATTTCATTATTGACAACAAATGATACTAAAAAAAATCATGCGTATCGGAATATTTTCTGTTTATTTGCGGGCAAAGCAATCAAAATTACATGAATGCCCAAAGACATCACAGATAATGCTTTACCCCATTATTACAAATTCAAATCATGACACCGCTGTAACGATCAGTCTGTCTATCTTCCAACCTCTTTTCACTACATGTACAGTGCGTATCAAAAAAAAAAAAACGCAACAAGATTTAATTTCAAATTTGTGAAGATTGCGTCGACTTTACACCAAAGTGAGTAGCATCATTTTAAAGCCACATATCTCTTCTTTCCACTGATATCTTATTCATTCTTACACGGTCATGGATGGCTGAGTAATCATTCTTTTTGGACAATGGGTCAAATTGGACTTGGGACCAAGTTTCAGTTTCTGCATTCAACTATGACGTCGATTTTCGCAGAGAAAAGCTGAATGTCTATTCTGGACTTTCTGGAACGGGTTTGCTCCTAGGGCGTTCTTCTTCGAAAACAACATGAACGGAAATGGATACTTTTCCTGTGCAACAAAGGAGTGTGTTCAGATACCTATGGTGGGCACAGGATGGCGCACCAGCCGATCGACTAGTTGCAGTAAGAAACAGATTGGCTGAGGTATTCGGAAATCGGGTGATTGCCTTGTATCATGATGTGGAGTGGCCACCACGATCTCCAGATCTGACTTGTGACCTTTTTCTTTGGGTTATCTCAAGAGCAAAGTGTTCATTACCCCTCCACCTGACATTGCAACTCTGAGACAAAGAATCACTGATGAGTTTGAAGCTCCACGTCACCAAGCCCCAATGATTCTCAGGGCTGTGCGTGAGATGGCTAAGAGCTAATCTCAGTGTGGAAAGAAACGGTGGCCATGTTGAGGGGCATGGGATGTACAAATGTTAAAAAGAGATACTAGTATCCGTAAGGAGACAATGGTAAGTTGCGATCATTAATTTCATTAATTGTGATCATTAATTTCATTAAAATTAATTTCATTATTCCGTTTGTTTAGTTAATTTCTAATAAGGTGCATTGATCGTTGCTGTGCCTAAACTTGGTCCCAAGTCCAATTTGACCCATTGTCCAAAAAGAATGATTACTCAGCCATCCATGACCGTGTAAGAATAAATAAGATATCATTGGAAAGAGGAGATACGTGGTTTTAAGATGTTGCTACTCACTTTGGTGTAAAGTTGACATAATCTTCACAAATTTAAAATCAAATCTTGTTGCGTTTATTTTGATACGCACTGTATATTGATGACACATCTTTTCTCATGTTACGCAGACATTGCCTCTTTAGAGGTGGGATATAGCACTTTACATTCCCGCAGTAGTTTTATTTTCCCCAAGCGATTATAGGCCCCGAAGCGTTCAGCCCTGAGGGAAAATATAACTCTTATGGGTGTGTCAATATTAGTGTTGTAATTATCACAAGGATAGACAAGGCAATGTTTGATATACTCTACTGTGATCTACATAAACGCACATCATATCATTGTCATCGATTGTAGCGTGGACAGTGGCGTATGGAGTCACACTAGTTTGGATAGTTGCAAAGGTGCATAATTGTAAAACGTCCTGTCGAAAGCCACCCAAATTCTGGAATTCTAACCCGAAGTGACGTCACAGCTCTCAGTAAAACGATTTCGGTCCTCTCTACTTTTTATAGTCACGTGATCGTATTGTGACCAATCACCGACCAGTATTCATGTAGGTCATTCATGATATCACAATAGCGTGGTGAATAATGCTGGGCTCTGGGGTCTCTTCAACTTGAGGCTTTGGGGTCGAATCCTCTCTGGAGTGTAGGTCTGCATGATTGGACAAGATAGATAGAGGTATATAGAGATAGATAGATAGATAGATAGATAGATAGAGGTAGATAGAGATAGATAGACAGACAGACAGATGGATTGAGATAGAGATAGAGAGAGGAGATATAGATAGATAGATAGATAGATGAGTAAAAATACAGATAGATGAATATTGAGATAGACAGAATGAAAGGTAGGTAGATAGAGAAAAAAATAGAGAATGAATGTGGAAGAAGAGAGAGAGAGAGGGGGGGGGGGGATAGAGGGAGAGAGGAGAGGCAATCACCGCACGATTGATTTTATATTAGAGTTGTAAAACAACGAGAACACCATACACTAATATACTCCTGTCCCTCCAGAAAGTAATTTGTTTCATTTGCCGGGAACACTCTGGATTATCGATACGATGCTCATGATACGTCGTTGTGGTTCACAAACTTTTAGACAGGTAATAGTACCACCGACAAAAGCCAACCGATGTCACGCCCTTTACCTGTCACATCTTCGTGGTAGAATTAAAAGGCAGCGACGTAACCTTTTCCCGGCCTGTCGTCTGCCCGTTCGCGCCTCCGTGATCACGGGTGATGGATCGTGCGCGGATCGATTTCTCATTACCGCTTTTGATGTTCTCATCCAACGGATGACGGACTCCGCCCAATGCAGGTCAGGAAGAAGATGAATGGAAAGGACGTTGGCACGAGGCCGGGACTACTTTAAACCAGGTTGTACTTGCCACTTAATATTTCGGAAACACCTGGTTCTTTAAAAGTTAAACTCCGCGTCATGTACAACTTGACTTTAATAGACACAAAAGAAGAAGAAGAGGAAGACGAAGAAGAAGAAGAAGAAGGAAGAGAAGGAGGAGGAGAAAAAGAAGATTGTGCTATCCAACAGGGAAACAGTGAGATTAAAAAAAAAAATCTGCTATCAGCGTGGGGCTAGGAAAGTTAGATACTTTTTTACTTTGGTCCTTACTTTTAATTCCTCCTTCAGTCGCAGTCTTCATTTCATTATCATTAACACTCGAAAACATTGTGATGAATAGACACAAATGTATACTCCATAAAGTTAAAGAAAATATGTGAAGTTTTTCGTCAAGATCACTGAGATATATCTTGGCTCACACGATATCATTACCTTGGGTAAATTGCTGTTATATTGATAACTGTTATCATATGTCATCGATGAAGCATGTTCAAGGAAACATTTCAAAGCTAGAAACTCAATATTATCTTTTTAAAAACATATTTTGATGCTTTCTCCGACTGTTGTCTGTGTATTGTATTAAAGCATTTTTTTTTTCCGGAGAGAAATGGAGTGTCATTTTACAAGCATCTCTCGCGTAGATTTCACATTGCCTGATAATCGTTACAGCAAACGGTATTCTTTCTTTGCTCCTTAGCAACGTGACAAGTGGTCAATATCTCATTGTTAATCATTAACGATGTTGCAAGCTAACCGTTCTTTGCGTATTCCAAGAGACTATCGTTTGCTGTATGAATTGAACCATGCTCACCTCTAGCGGTTCAAACGAAGGTGAGAAAAAAGTCCTTTGTAAACTGGGCCATGGTCATAGTGGTATCCACAGCTCGTGGTTACAAGCTACACTCAATTTCATACCTGTAAAATCAAATGTACGCTGGAAAATCAATTTTGCAACTAGGAGAAAGGAGGGGAAAAAAGATGATGTGCGCGAATGAGCATCGGAACATCCCACAGGGACTTCATCAAGAGAAAATTTTACGCCGGAGAATTAGGGAGGAAAATATGATGAGATTTACAGCGCAGAGATCAAGGGGATAATTGAGAGAACAATACACGTGCAAACATTTAATTCATACAGAGGTCACACCCCCTCAGCTTCAATGATAATTGATTTACCAAATTTCGGGGATGGGGGTGGGGGACTATTATATTATAAGTTCAGGGGAGGGCTCAGGAGACCGTCAGAGTGGGAGAATAAGAGAGAAAGAGGAGGAGGAGGAGGAGGAGAGAGAGAGAGAGAGAGGTTGAATCAGTGCTAAAAAAAGAGAAAAAAAAATGATCGTATTCGCAGGCGCGATAGGGATGGCACTCTGAGTCATCATGTGACGGAAATTTTTCCTGTTGTCATCATTGGAAAAGGTATCCAGCAGTTTCTCCGTCACGTCACGTCTCTGGCAGACGACAGCGCGTTACCATGGCTACATTGCGATTCGACCAATCGGGTACACGAACTGTACTTATCAATCTTTCCTGCATGGATTATTTGTGTGCTGTGAGACTACGATTGGCCTCAATGTGAACCATAATGCATCATCAATGATGTCATATAACTCATGCTGAAATTTAAGAATGTGTGAGATTCAGTTCAAAGAAAGTTCTTTTTTTATGATGGAGGTGTGGCTTACGAGTGATATAATTGAAATGAAATTGATAATCGACAATTTTGTGTTTCATTATAAACATATAATGAGACACAGGTATGTTAACATAATAATGTGTTTGATGGAATGATTAGCATTGCATCTTCTTCTTCTTCTTTTAAATTACATGTACATTAGGTCTCGTTCCAAATGTAAACCAAGAATATAAATCTCTTCGGGAACGATTACCTCGCCCTTTAAAAGAACACGTAAGAATGATCACATCAATATATTAATAATTCTTGTGAGCGAGACGAGTGTTTTCACGAAAAGGCGATTTTCATACCAATTTCTGCTGTGATTTAAATTTTGTAATTCAATGATTTTCCCCAACAAGGGTTTGAGAAAGCCAACGACGGACTTACTATTCTTATGGGGGTAAAGTGATTTGCCGTAGATATGATAACTAACCATATAATATAGGGTCTACATATTTTTCATATTTACGTCCACAACTGTCATTTCAAATCAATTCAACATCATGTCAATAACCGGGAATATTGATGCTGAAAAGATATCTATCGTGACAGATGGGTTATCAGGTCAGGGGACATTTGGAATTGTTTAACGGTGTCGTTGCTCGATCGTACAGATTATCTTCTTTTGCCTATGAAATATCCGATTCTATTGAAGACATGTTGCAAAATTTCTCACAAATTGAGCAATAAATTGATGTTGCCCACGGTAAGGACTACTTGCACAAGGAAGAACTATTGTAGCTCAGTGAATATTACCAAGGGATCTAAATCTCGAGGTCTCCGGTTCAAATCCGTTGGCAGCAGCGGTAGGGGAAAAGCACCCTACATCCAAGCAGCGTGGTCCTTCGTAGGGAGGATGAATGAATTCCCATGAATTCCCTGCTTTTTAGTAATCGACTGTTTTGTTAGTGTTAGATAAACCACAATACATAAATTGAAGACAAAAAATTTCAGCACAAACTCCATGACACATGCACGGAATTGTCGGACGAGATATGTGATACAGAGATATGCTCAGAAGTCTAAAATGATATGAATGGGCAGGGAAAAGCTTATCTTACCATAATTACCCGATACCTGAGGTAGACAAACATCAGCATATCAACGGGTATTGATAGACAAAATCGAGGCCGAAATATATTTCCGTAAATCAATATCCTACCTGGTTTCAGTGCTCATAATAACGAATGATAACAATATGCGAATGACATGATTATACAAACTAACCAAGGAGGAAAATGTGCACAGAAACCATAACCTGCATAAGCGACGATGCTGTTTGATATTATTCATGAAATATTTGATAGCATTATAGTGACTTACGCAGCTCACAATAAAAAAAAAAGTATAGAAGATTAAGCAAATCATAGAGACATTACGAGACAAATATAAAATGTATTGATGACCATATTTTGGAGCACTCTAACTTGCGTAGACCAGTTATAGTTAATGAAAGATATGACAAAGAGCGAGGAAAAAAAATACGAGCGATGCCAGTGCCGAAGTTTGGAAACTATAGTGTTATCATACCGCAGCCAAATATCCTGTTTAGAGGTTTAATGAAGAATGACAATCCGAGAGTAGGGGAGAGAAATATGATAAGCGCTCGCATCAGGTGTAATATCCATAGACTATGGCTGGATAAAGCGCGCGTTACGCATGGTCTCGCTCGGCGGCGGTCGGCGCGCGCCCTAAAAACAGGTGGATTTCAGATACGGTGACACGTCATGAGCAGTCGGCCTATATCCCGCAGAGCTCGATCGCACTGCTATCACAGCGGTGCCCTACGCTGAAATCTTTATCGAGATTGCTCTTAAATTAAGATCCGAGGCAGGGAGATCCAACATGAAAGGAGGTGGGGGTTCACGATGTTCATGAGTGCGCCTGGGTTACGTTTGATGGGTCTAAAGCGTGTTCATTAATTCGATCTCATGTTTAGACATCGCGCGTTCATACAAAAATAAGCACTTTCTAATCACCTGACGCCGATGAATTACCGGACACGTGATTCATAACGCGAGTGTTTCCCCATGTCCACCGTCCGCCGCCTAAACCGAGGAATCCAAATAATAACAATATCCCTACCAACAATCGGCTGTGTCGAGTAATATATCTCAAGACGTAAACCTCGCAAGATGAATCATTAATCTTTTTACATGTTTCTTAGAATATTTCTACGAGGATTTCTTGTCTTGTTATCATATTAGCGCTCCAGTGAACGATGGATGGCACACGTCTTCTTTGTAAGGGCAATTTTTCAAAGAAAATTTCATAAATATCAACTGACATTTACTTCACTTCTTGTATAGTCTGACTGCTACATCAAATTGTAGTCACTGTCTACACACATCATTATACATTATGTATGTTTGTACGTACATAGAAAATGTATAATACAAGATCATAATATTGTCAATGTAGCTGAATAAAAACTTTATTACACTGAGTCAGATTCAAGAACCTCAATGGCAGTGATGTGAAAATGATGCTTTAGGGCTTTTATAATCAATCTTGATTGAGACCATATTTTGTAGTATTTAGTGTGTATCTTCAGCATATCATCTCCATCGTGATTTATAGTTGACAGCGTATATAATGCAAGACAACGCAAAATAAAATGCAAGCAGGTAGTTTCAAATTGTGCGTTTATTTCTTTTCATTTCACAAGTGCGTATCTTCTTTTAAAGATTCAACACACACTGAAAAAAAAACAGTACCGTGAACAAACTTGACTTTGAATAAGTTTTTATCGACTCGAAAATTTTAGAAAGTCAGCAACCGACAGTATTTCAGCTGGGAAATAAGGCAATATCACATCCTCTCGAATACGAAAATAATAAAAAAAAAAGAAGAAAACGAGTCTCTCTCGATGGGTACACTCGGGACAAAGAATATTGATATGCTCTTTAGGTATTTGGATGATTTTTCTTATAAAGTTAGATAACGATCATGCCAAGAGATCATAAGCAATCAAAAATTCGGAGGATACTGGGAATTACACGGGAATTATCTTTCACGGCATTGGACTCAACAATAGGTTTTTCAAATACCGGAATATACCTCATCCACAATCGAAGGTTTTAAGTTTCAGCGTTCAATATCCCTAGGTGTCGTCGTTTCCTCGTTTGGCTTTTAGAAGTAGTTCAGTTTGGAAATAACGAGTCACATTTTTTTTTGCATCACATTGGAAACTTTGGGTAACATTAAGATGGGATGGTGAACGAAATTTAGGGAATGGCGTTTCTTCGAATTAATTGGTGAGACGAAATCTTTAAAACCTTTTCTATACTTCTTGACGTTATTTCATTTTTTTTTTCTTAGGCGATTGCTGGAGGTATTCTAGATACCTGCAGCTGATACCTTGAGTAGAATTATAGAATAAGTTGAAAGATACGTCTAATAAAATAAATTACTTGCAAAAGGTTATATATATATATATATATATATATATATATACATATATATATATTACTTGCAAAAGGTTATATATATATATATATATATATATATATATATATATATATTTAAGCGGCAAGTGAATAACATCGATTTATGCACGACAAGTCGTCACCATTACTGGTATTTACTCTCATAGTTAGAAGGGTCACTAGGTTCGCTATTTAGATGACGAGAATGAGAAAGAGAGAGAGAGAAAGAGAGAGAGAGAGAGACAAAAAGAGAGACAGAGACAGAAAGGAGGTAGATAGATAGATAGATAGAAAGCTAGAAAGAGAAGGAGAGATGGTTAAGAATCTCCATCTATGAAGATTGAATAATAAGTTGGAGAGAAGTCTTGACTGTTCATAAATTCCGCATCCACTTTTATCATTCAGAGTAGAATGATGATTCAAAGGCCTAAACCATAAATCATTTTGAGTAATAAAACGTCTGTAGGTATTGATTATTCATTAAAGATAAAATGTCATCATAATTGTTTGATTTATTGTTTCGACATGAAAAATATCCTGAAAACTGAAGATAAACTAAAGTGGATGTCATAAGCAGAAATGACTAGGTATTTGATATTTTACTTTTACACATAGTACATCAAAATCCACCTGTAAACATGATAAAATCGTTATGTAAAAAAACCTTCAAACTGAACTGCCATAATCAAGGAAACGCATCAAAAACTCAGCGGACCGTCGGACGACGTCGTAAGAATAAAATCGCTGGCAGGTTGCCGGGGAAACATTTACCTGTTAAAATAATTCCTCAATCCAACCTCGAGAGTCCGGTCCGCAAGTGCAAAAGAGTGAGATAATCGTCCTGGAAATTTATGAATTCAGGCAACACCGTCAAAAGTTATAGTTTATATGACAGAAGGAGCTAGATTTTAACCCCCCCTCCATTAAAGGAAAGATTCGTTTGTGGCAAAGTTTTCAAACCTATACGAAGTTCCTTTCACCAAGTAATGATAGCAAAAACACTATGAAACTATTGATGAAGAATTGAAAGTCTGAACATAAATCAAATATGTCGTAACAAGGAATCACACCGGGAAACATTAAGGAATAATTGATTCATTCATTAAATGAGTCTGTTTGGATGAAAATTAATCCTGACTGTGCCTTTAAGCGTCTTTTCCGCTGAACTCCTATTGCCCGGCACGGTTTCATAATTGCGTCTTAAATGTCAACAGCTCGCGACGAAGCTGAAAATGATATGATGTTTATTTGGTGGTGTGAGTAGAATGGCCGCTCCGTGATGTAGCGGGCCATAGTCAATGGCGATCCCTCTGTAGCGGGTAAGGTGTCCATTTCACACCGGAACTTTAGCGTTGCCGAACTATGACTCATCGCCGTGTTTCGCGTCGCTTCGGATCACTTTAGAAAGGTTTTCCTTTTTTCCATAAAACATGGTATCATACTTCATTAATCTTTCCCTACATTTTTTCATACTTGTGCTACTAATGAGATGCCACTGAAAAATGGTTGAAAGTCTTGTCGAGGTGTCTCTCTTTATCAAAAGAATGTAATAATTATATTGAGGTTCTGCAGGCAACGGCAGGTTTTTATGTGTATTTGATTGTCAAAAAGATTTACGTTTCTTAAATCTATAGTCTTGCTAAATCACTAATTTGTTAACAATAATGAGTTATTCTTGAATTCAACGGGGGATGCGCCGAGAAGGATCAGAACTTTTATCAAAAAGTTGAACAGGCATTTGATACCAAGGCAAAACGAATCCTCGAAAATAAAATGATAAAAAAAGGGGTTTGAAGGGTATATTGTTGTTGTTGTTTTTTCTTTGAATGAAGAGAGGGAGAAAGATGGGGTGGGATGGGAGAGAGAGTGATAATAATGACCAGAAACGGGATAGAATCAGAGGAATATTTATTTATGTATATACCTATCATTTAACTTATTCTTTCAATCCCTAACACAAATTGGAAAATCTTTTTTTTTTGGGGGGGGGGGAGGGGTGGGGGGGAGGGAAAGGGGTCGTTACAGTATGTGATGCAATCTAACATGATAATCAAACATCAGGTGATTAATGTTACAAGAATGACCAAGAAAAAAAAAGTTCTCGGATGCCGGACTGAGGACATCGGACGAAGGAGGACGGAGGCACGAGTGAGGAGAGACAATGTCATGTGAATAGGAGAATCTGACAAGTTTTTTGCCGATGAGTCTGCTGTCCACACGATTTAATTAAAAATCACAAATCACCGGAGACCATGTCAGGAACCGAATGACCGATTGATTTGTGTCCCCGTTAGCGATGTTATACGCGGAATCATTTTGCCTCATTAGATTTCATCTCTTTCTTCTTCTTCTTCTTCTTCTTCTTCTTTTTTTTTTTTGCACGCAGTTTAAACCGAAAGGTTTTAAAAGATGATCACTTTAAACTTTCCTCTCAGTCTTCCGTTTTCATATTCTTAAAGTGTTTTCGACTATCTTGGTATAAAGAAAAAAAAAATTATGCATAACTCTGGAAACCCAAACTTTAACATTTATACATTTCTTTTGATTGATACATTATGAACCCCCACAAATATTGCAACGCTTTCTTTATATTACCTCAACTTTTGTTTTTTTTTTTTTCGTCTCTTCTTCCAGAAAACCATGGTATTAAAAAAAAAAAAAAGAAGGGAGAGCATAATGTTGCTTCATTTCATTTGTAGTCAAGCAATTATTCCTGAACTGTTAACTCTTTCTATGGCAGGGACTTTGGGCAGTGTGTACAATGCTATGGGGGTTTGGGTATCAATCGGAACTCAAAGGGTTAACCCGTTCCCTTCGAGGTTCTGAAAACCTCCCTAGACTTTGTACATCAATCCCACGTTCCGGGAGATATAGTATTTTAGAGCTGGTAAGAAGACAGATGCCCCCTTCCGTATTCACATATTAACCAGTTGAAAAAAACAACAACAAAAGCAAAAACAGGAAAGTTCAATTTTGAGGTCATTCCCAAATTCAGTGTTACCTGCTAATTTAAGCTCAGTGGAGAGGACCACGGGCTCTCATTTTTGAGGTCCCTGGTTCGATCACCCAAACAGCAACGGTTTCGCCCTTTGGCAAGGCACATATCCACACTGCCAAGTCTCGTGCACAGACGGGACTTGAAGCCGCCGTCGGTACAGCTTACATGATATTAGCAAGTTAGAGTTTTCTTTGCGGTCACGCAAAATAAGTCCAAACAAGAAAACAAAAAAAAAGTTTGTGAGTTCAACTTTCTGTTTGCCACCGCAAGACCACACCTTGTCCACTCCATTTCATTGAAAACCACTCGTTTTTCAGAGAGTCATACAATCAGTTCTTGTTATATCGATCTTAGTTTTCCATAAACATAAATATGAACATAAACATAAACATAATCATAAGCATAATGATGAGCATGAACATGAACACAAACATGAACATAAACATGAATATAAACATAAATTATAAACATTTACATTCACATTAACATTTACATTAACTCTTTAATTGCCACAAGCACCATTTCCTTGTTACTTCAATAACTCAATAAGATATTAGTGAATATTGTCAAAGCTTATTATGACGCCATTACGTATTTTGATTGAGTAATTCTTTTATTTTAAGAAAATGGGACACGATATTCACATCCAGGTCCCTTGGATTTTTTCTTCAGTTTTATATCGTGTACGCACAGAGCCGCATGTATATGTATATTCATTTCACATGATTGAGTATACCGTACCAAATTTAACACATTTAGAAAATTTGATGGGTGATGTACTTGCCGACTTATCGTCATTGGTATGTTCATTGGGAAAAACAAGTTTACCAGAATATTATGATGATTGACATGGATGAAGGAATTTCAGTCATACTCGTGAGAATTTTTTAGAAAATAGAGATCAAATATAAATGTGAAGAGAGTTTTCTTAAATAAAATGATGACGGAGATGATAAGAATGACAGTGGTATCAATTTTTATGGCAGTTTTTGCAAAGACGGAAGCAAGCACCTGCAAAGAAGAGGAAAAGTCATGAAACCATTATTTCCGAATTGATGATAAAGATACGACGGCCCATAAACCATTCCTCTTTGAGTTTGGTCAAGGAGGTATCACCTCCTTGCTTTGGTATCATTTTTTTTCTTCTTCTCTGCAGTCAATCAAATGTCTAGTGCGGATGTGAGGTTTTTATCTTATCAAACCTTCAGGAGAAGAAGAAGAGTCAACCATTACGCCATTGTGGAGAAGAATTGACACTCCATCGGGTATTGGCTCTCACTCCAATCAAGATGCGCTCGTTTCCCCGCCAAGTGTTTACCCACTTTTCCTCCATTGGTGGAATATTAAACCATAAATTATCTCCCCTGGAAGTCTTCCACTTCTCATTCTGGGACGGCATCTCGGTTGTTGTCATCCTTTGCCCTCCAGTCATACCAGGAGGAGTGGGTTTCATGGTACATCTCACTGATTGATTTTTCCTTCCTCTGTTTGGTATTTTTCCGAAAATTGAAATACAATAGATGAGAATAACAATAGCCAACGGTTTGTGGTATCCATAAGTTCAACAGTTATTCTGATCGTCATCTCGCATTGTCTTGAATTACGAGCATTCACTGCGCTACCTCCATCATTATTTTTGATATCACCGCCACCACCACCACCACCATCATCATTATCGTCATCATCATCATCATCATCATCATCATCATCATCATCATCATCATCATCATCATAATCGATTCATCATCACAAACGAATACTCTCAGCATCAATACTAATATCACCATTGCAATTACTAAAACGTTGCCACCGATATACAGGAAAATTCTCCATCCCCACTTCCACCACCATGTGCATTCCTTTTAAGCACAGCATAAAGAGTGTTCTTCGCACCATTAATACCATCATCAACCTCAACTTTTCCATAATGTTTCTGTCATATATGTATACACATTGCGAGTGTTTTCGCGCGTTTTTGTATTCATGTATACTATCTATGTATCCAAACATGCAATGTCGTTATCGGCATACTGAAAAAAACAAGTTATGGTGTATTCAGAACAGTTATAATCAATTACTGTATTTTGGGCTTTGCATTCCTTTGTGATAACAAACAGATTTAACATCAGTTTGTTTGTTTTTTAATACGTAATCGATATGGATCGTCTCATCAAAGGTCAATAGTTATCAGCACTTCCAGTCCATCCTTTTGTTAGGAAGCAAAAATGCACAACAAAGCATAATGAAACGTGGAATGAAACTGACATTTTAATGTTAACTGTGTACAATGTGCTTGTCAACTAAACATGCAGTAATTTAATTCACTTGGTATTTTCTTATCACCTTTAGCATCAAGCTTCATGAGTCATTAATGACAGTGGGATAATGGTAACCGTCATATTGTCTTCCTTATTTGCATTTGATAGTGGCTTTGATAACAAAAACAAATCAAGCAACGACTGACGGTACCTAAAAGGGATATACATATCTAGAGACCATAACGACTGAAAGAGAAGGATCATAACCCAATTGGTCAGAATTTGGCTTTTATTGACTTTGGAGGCTTCTAATTTGAATCTATTGAACTATGACGAGGAGAAGTATGAAACCAGACTGATTTAAAAAACATTGCTATTGAGCCAGGATCTTATAGGATGATTTGGTGTTTTACTCGTCATCCAAAGTGACAGGTAAGGAAAAGAGAGAGAGAGAGGGCGGGGGGGGGGGGGGGGAGGGAGGGAGACGGAGAATGGAGCAGGGGAGAAGAGGAGTTTAGCAGAAACCTTAAGAGCCGAGATGGGGCCTTCCGAAACACCTTTTCACGCTCTTAACTTTTCCCCTCGCTGATTCCTTTCATGTCTAAGTAATTTGATGTGTCGGTGACACAATGGATGCATTTTGTAGTATTGTGACGATCTGATAGCGTTTATTCTAAGAGACGAATTGGCCGGAGTCTCTCGCGCTAAATCATGCATGAGTTCTGATCGCTTCGCCTGCTCGTTGGGGGCTGGCGCGCGCGCGCTTTACTCAATTCCTTTTCTGCGTTATCGTCTGCCCTGCGCAGTGATGTATTTAAGGTTTTGAGGGAGAAGGTGTGTGGAAATGGGGTTTTATCTCGCTTCTCCGCCCGAGAATTCGCTAGGGAGTTGCTTGTAATGAGAGCTAATCGTTCGTCGGCCCAACTCCTCACCGAGGCAACGCATGGACATCGCCTTGCTCCACCATTAAGTCCCGTTTGGGGAGTTGATGACAAGCCGAATAGAGAGTCATTTCTCCCCCTTCCCCACTCACTCACTCTCCCTCCCTCCCTTCCTCTCCCTCTTTCTCTCTTTATTGTTAAACTTTCATGGTATGTGCTTGTCAGGGTTGCCTGCGGCGTTGAGAAGGGGGTTGGGATAAAAGCGGAGTGGATTTGCAACAAGATGTGAGAAAACTGCAAGTCGGGAAGCGGGTTTCTCCCCATCTCACCCTACTCCCCTTCCCGCCATAAAGCACCTGAGCCCCCCTCTCCTCCTCGGCACCTCTATGTACACCAACGGCCATTAGACAATCCCTGTCACACATTTCGACCCAACCTCCTCTTTCAGACAAAGAAACGTCCTCGTCACTGCAGCACCGCCAGGGTTTCCCCGCTCTGCGGCGCGAGAATCAATCCTTTCTGCCGAAATTAGGCGGAGATATAGTCTCATGATCAGGCTTATATCATTTACATTGCCTAGATTTCTTTAATGACAAGAATAAAAAATTACTAAAACAGACAGGAAAATATGATCCTGTCTTTAGCGATATTGTAGTGATGCGTTTTAGATGTTTATTAAGCTCTTCATGCTGAGAGGAGCTGGTTCTTTTTTCTTCTCTGTTGTTCTATTTCTTATCATCATCATTGATATTGGAACTTAAGTATTGTGATTATGAGCATGATTATTATAGAGACCAAAGTGCCATTGTCATTGTGATGATGACAATTCCCCAATGTTGTACTATGCTACTAGGGCCTACTACTACTACTACTACTACTACTACTACTACTACTACTACTACTACTACTACTATTAACTATTGCCACTACTACTACTACTGCTGCAACTACTGCTATTTCTACTTTTCATTATATGTAACCATCAGTATTACTATGCTATTGTTGTTGTTGTTGTTGTTCTTCTTCTTCTTCTTCTTCTTCTTATTATTATTATTATTATTATTATTATTATTATTATTATTATTATTACTATTACTATTACTATTATTATTATCATCATTATCCTTTTTACTCTTACTACTACTAATTGTAGTCGTAATAGGTAGTATCATTTTATCGTAATCAATGTTATTGATATCTTCAACCTTCTTTTATCATTTTTATTTTTGAATATTGTCACTACGTACTATGTTCCAAATATATCTATTGTCATCAAGATCACCTTCCCTGATTTCATTGTGCCCTTTTTGAGGCCACTATAGCGCCGGATGATGAATGAGCACCCGTAAAGGTAGATTTTGGACGTATCGGTTAAACCGAACCCCCAATATTAAGTGAATTCGGGCGTATAACATCGTTGCCGTTTTTCGTCGCATCCTTCTTCTAATAATATGATTAAGTCGCCTTAAATGGATTTAACACCGTCTTGCATCCAAATACTCCATTTTGTCACCCTGATCTCCTCGCGGCTAGAGTTGCCAAAGTTTGGCGGGTCGGATTACCCACAGTTCCCCAGCCCCCGCGCGAAGTCAGTGGTCTAGAATTTCAAGCCTAACATCCGTCCGCCGCGACGTTTGTATGTTACGAGCGTGTCGTCTGCGTTAGTCATTCTTACGGCCCGCTGACTCTAGTGATGGACGGGTCATCACCGGATGACTCGACGACCTCAAGACCCCATCTTTTGTTCCCTCGCTACGATACCCTTCATCTCCAGCGGACACCGAGAAGGAAATGTCTCCGAGAGAACGCATGCACGGGTGTTTGTTTGGGTATTGACGTATAAGAAAGATTAAGAGAGAGATATATAAAGAGAAACATATAAAGCGACATATATACACAGAGAAACTGAAAGGAGAGAGTGTGAGGTGGTGAGGTAGATGACTGAAAAGAGATAGATGGAAAAGAATATATGAATATATTTCTATCAACTAATATTTGCTTCTCAGATTCATGAATGATAAAGTCATTTAACGCAGACGATTAAGTAACAAAGATGCAATTTGAAATACGATTCTGGGGAAGAAAGTAAAGGACAAGGGCAGGGAAAAAATAGATATAAGATAATGCAAAAGAGAGGATAGAAATCAAAAAGAGGTGTCTCATTTTTTAATAGTACCTTGCACAATGCTCACAGGCTCATAAAACATTATGGAGACATTCATTTTGGGTAAGCTTTAGAAGTTTCACAAGGAGAATTTAAAAAGTAAAAAAGAAGAAAAGAAAACACCCAGATGATTGACAGTTTCTTCTTTTTTATATCTTATTTTTAGATGACCCAAATCAAAATCAAAATAAAGATAAAAAAGAGTAATCTACTACCAGGTAGACTACCTGTTTTTTGTGGTCAGAGAGTGCCCATGAATGATTTCCATATCTGAGCTATATTTGAATTTGCTTGTGCATTCAGCTGATTTATGGAAAAAAAATCGAGGGAAAGTGTTGAATAAAGCATTCATACGCCGACCGGAAACACAGTAATTACTTTCACATAATGCTCTGTTTTCAGGTCTCTTGGCTGGGGGTGTTATTTGAAAATGAGTCCTGCCCAACTGCACGGCCTGAATGTTCTTTCAAATCCAGTTGTACTTTTGAAAGATGACTGATGATCAGCTGATCATTTTCAATAACAGCCACCTTATTTCGTTTCTCCATTTTCAGTCTTTGCATTTCTTGTAATACATGTAATATCTTATACCACAATTATCATGTTATTTAACACTTTTTCATTGGACTTTTCTTATTCATTTTACGAAAGATCATTTGTGATCTAATCAAGGGCAACATTATCAATATTTACACATTCAAGAGCAAAAAAAAAAAAAAAAAAAATAGTGTGGCCAGCAAAACAAAGGACGAATAAGTGTTTCTTTGGCCGTTACAAAAATGATGGTCGGGCGTTACTCTGAAAAGTAAAATGAACATTTTGAAAAAGTCGTTTGTCTTCTCTATATGTGAAGATTATCAAAGAATTGAAGATGCGGATGAGCAAAATAGGCAAATTAATCTAGTCCTCTCCATTTTAACCAATGCCAACACTCTAAAGTCCAGCCTTGAATCTCAAGACAAATTCAAATAAGTTATTGTGCAAACAGGCCCACTCAAATTCTAAGTACACTCTGGTCTGGATCTGTAAGAAATGTGTGATATTGCCCGAAGAGAGACCCATCACAAACGGGCTTACACATTACACATTACTTTGCAAGACGAGTATAGAATTTGGTAGTGGTTGTAAGTAAGTTAGTTTAAGAACATTATTAACAGAGGAAAAAAAACCCACGATAAGTCACGACTAATGTTAATGAACAGGGAGTGTTCAGTTAATTGATTCATGATTCAACGATGTAAGCAAATTATGTACAAGAATCCGTCAAGATATAAGTGCATAATGTTCGCAAATATACATACATTCACACAGACATGTGAACCTATTTCCTTACATATTTGTATAATAACAATTATAATGAGAAGGAAAACTGAGAGAAGAAAATGAAATCAATGTTTTTATTCAATTAGGGAGAAGGTGCGGAGAATGCTTTAGTCGCAAGAAAGGGCAAACAAAATGACGTGCTCTAAACTCAATGGTGCTGGCCATAATTCTCTTAAGTAGATCCAGTGGGCTAAGTGGAAGGGATTAAAATGCAAAATGCGCCCCCCAAAATATCGCTTTTGTGGAGACATTCAAGCCAACGGGAGCTATCGGGCTGGAGCGGGCGGAAAATGAAGCGTTTCGCATTGTAATTAACTACAAAAATGTGAACATATGGCGCGAAGTGAAGCCCCCGTCTACCCCTCTGTTTGAATTGGTATAACAGGCCACGTTTTAATGACTCTGTGCTTCTTCGCGCTTTCACAGGATTGGACGGTTAAGAGTATTTTGACTCTTTTCTAACCCTCTCTCTTTCTTACTTTCTATCCTTTTCTCTCATTCATTCAAGTGCATAAAATATTATTGTTTTCCCTCGGTGTAAGCCACTTTTATTTCCATCCCTTTCTTTTCGTACTCCATTTTTTTTCACTTTTTCACTTTTTTTTTTTTTTTTTTTTTGGGGGGGGGGACATTTTTTTTCTGAAAACCGTGATGCAATGCTGTATCGGCCCACGGGCGGTGAAATGAATCTTTCTGCCCGTTATATTCGGGCTACTCTTGCCTCCTAGATGGCGTCACTTTGGAGCTGGGTGTTCGCGAGTGGGAACATGGGTGGAGTAGGGTAGGTGCAGGGCATGATAACGAAACAAGGTAATGGACGAAAAAGGGTGGTGGTGGTGATGGTTTTGGCGGACAGGGGGAAGGGAGAGAGTGGTAACGGGTTGACGAGTATAGGTAATGGCAAACTTATGCGACAGTTGGCTTAAAACGCTTCTCCGCACTGTTAGTATATTGACGCCTAAAGGACTGCTTTATCGTGTCACGGTACTTTAGGCTACTGAGTCAGACAGACTATGGCAATATTTGGGGGTTATTTTTGCCATTGCGAATATATTGCAAGTCGGAAAGTGTTCTGCTGTTCATACACTCTGCTGGGTGAAACAGCCATGGATGCATATGAAGGTACTTAGGCCTATTAGCGCTTTCTTCCAAAATTGGTCATCTTGCGAAAAGGAAAATAAAAAGTTCTTTGATATTAAAGAAGCAAAATAGAGTTTTTGCATTTATATACAGTAAGATACAAAAAGGATTTAGTGCCAAAAACGTTAAACAAATCCCACGATAATGCGTATCACCATAATATTTTTAGATACGCACCTCAAATAACAATCTAATAAACCAATAATCAATTTTCATATTTTGAATTTCCTTCATTCTTTCAGTTACTGAAGAAAAAAGATTACCACCTTGCAATAGTGTGGATATGGACAGAAAATTAATATATTTTAATTTTTATTTTTTCTACTTGACTATAACATATATGGCCGTTCTGTTCAAATATGGTTTCAATTCATCTAATTATTTCTTCAACGTAAAGAAAAAAAAAGATTTTAAAAAATCACTGCGAAAACAAAAAAATAATAATTCAATATAACACAATTGGCTATTGAAGTTGATATCATACTAGTAACTATAAAAAATCATCATAGTTAACTAATTCTTATGTGTAACTATAAATCACGGAAAGAACGCGGATAACATTGGATAAGATGTAAAAATAATAGTCTGTAAAATCGTCTACAGATGTACTGCAACTTCCCTCATTGAATCTCACCATCAACCAGAGAAATCTTATTTGATATATTGAGGTAGAATAATGAAGCAAACTCGGTACAGAGTCACTACCTCTATTTCACGTTTTTTGCTTCGGAAATGTCAAAATGAAAGACCACCATCACCAACGATACATACAGACGGCTCCACGTCGTACCTACGAACAAAGCGTTGAGTGCGAGAAACATGCGAGGCAGCTTGTTGACGACAGATGGCGTACTTTCTGAAATTCGCATGTTTTCCTTGCATGCTTTTTTTTTAGTGCAAGAATGCTTGCTGGCAGTCCAGTAGAAAGGCTTTTTCAGTCTTTCCTCTCTCGATCTTTTTCCCCCTTTTTTATGGTATGAATTTTTATTATGATAATGAAGGTATCTGGCAGGAAATAGCTGACATACAAACACTGAAGATGGAAGATGGACAGAGATATTTTGTCAAGGCATCGTATCTCGGATGCCTCAGTCAATTAGTAGTACAGGTAGTAGTCTAAATCGTCGTCGTCGTCGTAGTAGTAGTAGTAGTAGAAGCAGTTGTAGAAGAATAACTTAGTAGTAATGACACAAACATGGTAGTACATGTCATTACCAAAACATGCTGTGATCATATATTTCCCCTGAAATCGACATTTGAATGGGATTTATGAGAAATTTAAACAATTTAATCAGTATAATTTGCTTATAATGATTTGACACTTTAAACTGTTTCTTGCTCTCTCTTGTCAATGTCCGACAGGACAAATAGGCACCACACATGCATTCCTTCCCCCCTCATGTTCCCATGCTCTCTTTGTAAATACCCCCCCCCCCCCAGCTCCTATCAAGTATCATTTAAACTATTTGCAAGCATATAGATTGTGTGCACGGGGGTTGCAACGATTTTCAAGCTTTAAGCTTATGTTGCAATTCCTTTGCGTGTTCGTTACCTTGAATAATGTAGCTATCTTAGTGGAGCTGTATACTATCCTGTAACTGCTTCTTATCAATGTATATTTATTGTATATATTCTGTCTTGGCTATATGAGATGTACTTGCATACATTTTGTATGCACTCCTATTTTGTGAACACGCATGAAATCTTGAATAAATAAATTGTAAAATTTATTTCACAGTGTTTGCTGTGGACAACTTGATATAATTATAGCATTTATGAACAGACTGAAGTCATATAAACAAAACCGAAAGGGAGAGGGGTCTTGTGGCGGAAGGTTTTAATTCAGAATCTTCAGTTCTGTGCAAGAAGTCTCATGTGATTTGTCAATGCATTGTTTGATTCGAGTATCATGGCAAATGACAAATTCAATTATCGTCACAACCACACACCTGCCGAAGCCAGACAATTGCTATTCTATGGAACTAGTGACATGTGAGGTTGCATGCATTGTAAACATAAAATTGAAGACAACATTATTATCTAATCATTTCGATGTCTTGTTACCTTCACAGAATCTAATTTTCACAACTTGCGGACTGCTGCCAACGTGATCAAACGAGAGCCCAGTGAGATGGGACCTAATCTGCATGACCTGGACGACGTCATGCTCGAGTTCGTACCCGAATCGGAAAGTGGCGACGATGCCGACATTGAGGGCGCGCTCGAGGAAAAGCCCGCCGTGGCGCAAGCAGCCCAGAAGGGAGGGAAGAGAGGGCGCAAGAGCAGCAAGGCGGCGACAACGGAAAATGGGGAGAAGCCGCCGCCGAAGAAACGCGGCCCTAAGAAAAAGAAAATGACCAAGGCGCGCATCCAGAAATTCAAACAAAGGCGGCTTAAAGCGAACGCACGCGAGAGGAATCGCATGCACGGACTGAACGACGCGCTGGATCATTTGCGTAAGGTTGTGCCCTGCTATTCGTCCACGCAAAAACTTTCGAAGATAGAAACGCTTCGACTAGCGAAGAACTACATCACGGCTCTCTCCGATATTCTCCGTACAGGCATGGTTCCCGACACCGTCACATTCGCACAAACTCTGTCACGTGGTCTGTCTCAACCAACAACAAATCTCGTTGCCGGAGCCATGCAGCTAAATCCGCGAACTCTTCTTCCAGATGATCAGACATCGCCCTACGGAGCCTGGTCGACGGGTGCCTCCATGAACAGTATGACCGACAGCTACGGCTATGATTTGTCTAATTCCGCGTCGCACAGAATCGACGAGAACTTCAACTCATCGGGTCTCCCCAATACCGGTGGAACGCCATTACAGCAGCGGTTTCTACCAACAGACGGTTACTGCGGATCCCCCCAAGAACTTTACCACCGCCAGTTCGATGCTGCAGTCTCCACCTCAAACTCGGCGTCGAATTCTAGTTTTAGTTGCCAATACCAGCAGACGTCACCACCTCCCGCTCTGACGACCACGGCCGAAAAATACGCACAGCGCCCTCTTACGTTCCCTCCGCACGAGTCTATGGGTTTTCCAGCGGGGAATTCCCTCTACACTCCCTACACGGACATAGCTGCAGTCAGTGATGTTACGAGCACCACAAGTATGTACTCTCCAGCAAGCGCTACCACTGACCACTACGGACTCAACACACTTGTCGGGGATAAGAGCTATAAAACTATTGGACTCTCTGGCTTAAACGGACCAGATATCTTTCATGGATGATCATTATATGGTGTGATTAAGGACTCCAGTAATCAGTATTTGAAACTACAAACGTAAATCCAATCTGCTGAAGTTGTCAATTCTTTGTTAATGAATCCACATTTCATGAGAGCCGACATTACTTGCAGCCATGAATTCAAAGAGGGGATTTATTTCTCTCCTCAAATCATGTGTCGTCGTCATTGCAGTTCGCCATCACTGCATAAATCAAATATTTGTATTCCACTACTTACGGAAGCCAATCATTATTACTATTATTATTATGAACGACACTGTAGGAGAAATATCGTTAAGAAAAAAAAAAATGGATTAGCATCGACGCAATTTTTGTAAATAAGAATATAATCATCATTCAGTTTTCAAATAGAGTGATTCATGAGTCCATCATCAACTCTTCCGGCCAATTTGAACAATTTACCGACGCGATTATAACTTTCATCACATCTGCATATTATTATGTAAACCTTTGCTTGTTCTTAAGAGCGTTATAAAAGCGCTTACTACTTTCTAACTATAATGCCCAGTTGGTTGACGCGAAATATAACGGCTCATCCTCAAAGCGTTATGCCGCATCTCACAATGCACCATACCGCCGTACCAAGTGCAATATTTTTCGCAGCTCTGGACTCTTTGTTTCCTTTCTCGTGTGCTTACCACTCTTCATAAGTGCTTGCTGTATCGCAGCAAAAATCAAACTTCTTGCCTTTCAGACAGTATAAAAACTTACTCGTGCTATGTGGAAGGTCTTCCCGTACATGTATCAGTCGCAAATCAATGATGTAATATTGCAGTCTTGTCTTAATGTGTACTTTTGTTGGCAAACACGTGTAATTATTATTTTTTCTTTTTTTCGTAGACATTTTGTAAGGATTGTATTCATTCCTCAAGGAGTTATTGAGGGGAATGTTTAATGTTACAAATTACAAAAAGAGGGAAAAGATAGTGAAAGGAAAAGAGGGAGAAAAAGACTTAAAGGGAGAGAGGGAGAGAAGGAGCGAGGGATGTCGAGAGGGTGTAGAAGAGTACCTATACTCACAAGATTGTATTTAATGATGGTGGTGCTGATGATAATAATAATGAGGATTGCATTGTTTTAGGATATCAATCCAGGTACACAACAAAAGTCTCGACATTGTCGTAGTATCGTTATCATGAAGATGATAGTGAACTATCACCATTTTGTCTTGCCACTCCTACAATATTTGCTGGAATATCGAACTTGCCATTTGACCTTTCATCGAGGTCACTGTGGAGACTGAATTATTCGAAATGGCAATTAGTTCCAATCTGAACATGTGCAGATAAAGGTCACTGCAGACCTTCTCTTGAAATGGATTTGCAACTGAGGTATTCAAAACATAGATAGGGCTTCACGACAAATGTGTTATATAAATGAACCAGGTGCAAATTTGTATGTACAGGAGAATGTGCATTCTTTTCAGCAACATTAACAAAAGCCATTCATGCAGCACTGGCATGTAAATTACCTCTTCCTGCATGGCTGCTTTCAACTGCTCTTGTTGAAGACTATGCCATGTTTTGCAAAGTCTGTGGTCGAAGAGGTCATTGCAGACTAGTACTAACTGTGAACTGGCTTATTCCTTTTCGATAATGTCAAATATAGTTGGCACGCCATATCACATAATGGTCCAAGTAGGGCGTCCTTCTATCTGTCGTCATTTTTTTTTTATTCTGTAATAATCAAGTTCAGGGGCCCGTTTCATAAAACTTGTTACCAGTGACAAGTGCCACATTTCTATGATAAATTTGCTCTCAGCCAATCAGATGCAAGGATTTCTGTAGCTTGTCACATCTATGACAACTTGTCACTGAAGACAAGTATTATGAAACGGGCCCCAGAGCACGGCATGACTTATTCTTTTTCAGTTGCTCCAGCTATTATGAAAGCCCAATTAATGATTTCATATCAATATCTTTAAGAGTGGTGGATCGTAATTTTAGAATCTGACAGCGTCTCTGAACCAAGATCCAGGAAATTATGAAATCGACGAATCGTGCTAAAAATGTTTCTTTTCAGAGATTTTCTGAGTTAGAGTTCGGTTTAGATCAATACTGATTTTCTTCAAACAAGCCAACAACAGGTGTTGGGTAAGACAAATTGGTAAGAAAATGATGAACTCGATGAGATGATCCTCTGCATTGAATGTTTTGCTGATAAAATTTTAAGTACTATGAGTTGCGAAGGCGCGAAAGAAAAACAATTTGATAGTTGATCAGAGATGACAATGAAAGGATTTGGTTTTGGTATATCAAAAATTGACAAGTGAAGAGCTTTATACCAAACGGAGTAAGCATCATCTTTAAACAGTTAAAAGTAAGTCCACCATCAAAGTAAAACTTTCCAGTGATATCTCACTTGCTACATGAGAAGGAATATACGTTTGACGTTATGAATGATCCCTTTTTTTTTTTTACTGTTTTCTATATCATACCAGCTTAAATCGAAATATCTTAATTGATAAAGAATGGATTTTTTTTTTTGCAACAAACTTCTTCAAGTGAACGTTCCAAATAAGATGCTATCAAAATGGCATGGGCCTTGTGTTTAACAGGAAAGAGCTAAGAAGATCTTGAGGTCATACTAAACATTTACATTTGATATTAAATACTCTCTGTACGTTGCATTGTATAGAACGTGTAAGATCTATGTTTCATTCAATCATGTATGACACGCATTTAAAAACACTTATTGAACGGTTACAGGTCAAATCAAAGTTGCGATTTAAATTCTATTCTTTTCACAAGGAACGTCCTTTGAAAGTTTTATATCATACTATAGGGCCTATTTGTTAAATACATGTTATGACCTGCCTCCTGTATGGTAGTAACAAGCCAGCTTTCCAATTGGCAATTACTGCGCTGCTCCCTATACTGACAAGTTATTTAACACAACGCGTGCTATTCTATCAACAAGTGTCTTATTGAAGTATTCATGCGTACTCTATTTTTGACAATCTTTGTCACATATATGTGAAAGTGCTGTGAGACGGGAAATCGCGATAAATTATTTTTGTGAAACACAGTGAATGAGGCGTTCACTGTCAAGCAGTACACTTTTGACTGGTTTTACGAAACGACATTCCCAACTATTAAAAGACGGTGCTTGTAAAGTAACTTGTTATTCATTTGCAGTAATGTTTCTTGCTGGTTGCGTGCCTAGGTGCAAGTCGTGTGTTGTTTCTTTTTCTTCACAATATCAACTATACGTACCTAGTCAAGTTTGATTTTTTTTTAAAAACTTGTTGCAGCACAAATTGTCGCCCCTGCACAAATTGTCGCCTCCTGAAACGGGCAACAATTTATGCAGAAGGCTGACAGCACAAAATTGATTGTCGCCCGCCCTCGAAGCATATTTTTGGGATAATATCATTCTTGACATAATAGGCATTGGAATACCAACACAGTCATAATCTACATGACGACATCCATACTAACCAGTCGTGGTAAAAAGTAAACAAAATATGTGTATGTGTGTGAGTCTGGTGTGTTCTGGTGTTTGTGTGGAGGGATTTGTGTGAAGGCGGATGTAAACGTGAATGGGGGGTATGTGTGTGTTGAAGTGTGTGTGTGTGTGTGTGTGTGTGTGCGTTTGCGTGTGTTTGTGTTTTAGCGGGGTTAGCAACAGCTGATGGAGAGGGGTGGTTCTATGAGCAAGTGTTAAGTTTACCTTTTGTGTGTGTGTGTGTGCGTGTGTGTGCGCGCGCGTGATGCAGTGGTGTGCGTGTGGTGGGGATTGTGTCATTTGAATGTTTCGTTCCTTCTATCTGCCACGTGCTTACGCAGACACACGATCGCTCTCACACAACACACATATACTTACGTATACAGTGCGTATCAAAAAAAAAAACGCAACAAGATTTTATTTCAAATTTGTGAAGATCATGTTAACTTTGCATCAAAGTGAGTAGCAACATCTTAAAATCACATATCTCCTCTTTCCAATGATATCTTATTTATTCATACACGGTCATGGGTGGCTGAGTAATCATTCTTTTTGGACAATGGGTCAAATTGGACTTGGGACCAAGTTTAGACACTGCAAGAATCAATGCACCAGAAATTAACATAACAAATGGAATAATGAATTCAATAATCGCAACTTACCTTTGTCTTCTTTCGGATATCTCTTTTTAACATTAAATCCCATGCCCCTCAACATGGCCACCATTCCTTTCCACATTTAGATTAGCTCTTTTCTCCATCTCACGCACAGCCCTGTGAATCATTGGGGCTTGGTGGCGTAGAGCTTCAAGCTCATCAGTGATTCTTTGTCTCAGAGTTGCAATGTCAGGTGGAGGAGCAATGGACACTTTGCTCTTGAAATAACCCCAAAGAAAAAAGTCACAAGTCACATCCGGAGATCGTGGTGGTCACTCCAAATCATGATACAAGGTAATTAAAAAAAAGTCACCCGATTTCCAAATACCTCAGCCAATCTGTTTCTAACTGCAACTATAGTCGATGGGCCCACCAAAGGCGTCTGAACACACACCTTTGTTGCACAAGAAAATTTTCCATTAATTCAGGAATCACGTCATGTTCATTTAAAATTTGTAAGTATCCATTTCCGTTCATGTTGTTTTCAAAGAAGGAGGGCCCTGTATGGGAGCAAACCGTTTCCACAAAGTCCATCCTAGACATTCAGCTTTTCTCTACGAAAATCGACGTCATAGTTAAATCATGACCTACAACGTTGTACAAGTACGTCCATGGTTAAATGCAGAAACTGAAACTTGGTCCCAAGTCCAATTTGACCCATTGTCCAAAAAGAATGATTACTCAGCCATCCATGACCGTGTAAGAATAAATAAGATATCATTAGAAAGAGGAGATATGTGGCTGTAAGATGTTGCTATTCATTTTGGTGTAAATTAAGTTAATGCAATCTTCACAAATCCGAAATTAAATCTTGTTGCGTTTTTTTTTTTTTTTTGATACGCACTGTATAACTCACGTGCACCACACCACACAGATCACTATATACACCCATACAGGCACAAAATCTCGCCCACAAACATGTGTCACCAAACACCTCAACACATAGGCCTACGTGTACATCACATACCCACATACTCACCAACACACATACCCACATTGGCCCGAATTCATGAAGGTGGTACAAATGAAACCATGGTTTAAATCATGGACAAAAACCATGGAGCGCCAAGTGTCGCACGGAATATTTCGTTACGAAATCAGTCATTTCGTCGATAAAATGATTATTTTGTAACGAAATGATAAAATTTTGTAACTATATGAACATTTCGTCCACGAAATGATAATTATGTTAACGACACGATCATTTTGTCGACGAAATGATTAATTTTGTAACGAAATATTCCGTGTGACACTTTGCGCTCCATGGTTTTTGTCCATGGTGTAAACCATGGTTTCAATTGTACCACCTTCGTGAATTCGGGCCATTATGTGTGGGCCGACACGCAAAAACTGGTCCACATGCACAAACACAGAAGCTTGAACACACAAGGTGATCGCCAAAATGTGTCTCGCGCACAAAATATTACGTTTTTCTGACTCCTGAAAGTTAATTTACCTCTGTCTATAACCTTTGACCCTACGGTGATCTCCAGCTCACAGAGGGACATCTAGATACAAAATTTGTACCATTAAAGTGCGGGTACAAACAGCTGTATTGATCAAAAGTTATGAGCCATAATACAATACTTTGTCATAAAAACTTAACATTGGGCCCCCACAAAAAATTCGTTGACCCCTGCCTTTGACCTCCGACCTTCTAATTACCTTCAACTCTCCAAGGAACATCTATCATCCAAGTTTGGTCACAAACAGACCTATATGGATCAAAAGTTGTGAGCCATGATAGAAACAATTAAGCAGTAAAAACTTAACATTTGGCCCAAAAAGCTCGTTGACCCCTATTTGTGACCTTCGACCTTATGGTGACCTTCACCTTCCCAAGGGACCTCTCCTATCCTAGTTTGGTTACAAATGGACCTACAGATCAAAAGTTAAGAACCATGATAGAAACGCACAGTAAAAACATAATTACCCCTGCCTGTGAACTTTGACATTGATGTGACCTCCATGATCGGTAAAATGTGAAACTTTGTATAACCGCCCTTCTCCCCAAGTTTGACTGAAATTGAAGCCGGCCTGTACAGGGTATGAGCAAGTTTTTGTAGCGTTACGGACAGACGACGGACGGACGGACGGACGACGGACGCGGACAGACTTCGCAGCTATAGGTGATCCCTTTCCCCCTCACTTTTAGCATGCTTCTAGTAAGCTCGGGGAAAAAAAAACAATGAAAAAGACGCACACACATACATGGATACATATACATTATAAAATGCTACCGGTACATCCATCCATTTGTATATACATGCATACATACTCGTATCAACATACATACCCTAACAAAAAAAGTCCTGTGGTACTCCCTGTGGTAACTTGTCGGTACCACACAATGTACCACACACTTGTAATGTTACCACAGGAACTGTGTGGTACTGTACCACAGGCTTGTAGGGTACTCCCTGTAGTACTTGTCAGTACCACACAATGCACCACATAAATAAATGTTACCACAGGAACTGTGTGGTACTGTTTTACAGGCTCATGTGGTACTCCCTGTGGTACTGGTCGGTACCACACAATGTACCACACAAATATATGTTAACACAGGAACTGTGTGGTACTGTGTCACAGGCTCGTGTGGTACTCTGGCATGTACCACAGGGCAGTACCACAGGACATTACCACAGGAAAGTACCACAGGACAGTACCACAGGACAGTACCACATGAATTGTCCTGTGGTATTTTGGGACGGACCACAGGAGAGTACAACAGGAAAGTACCACAGGATAGTACCACAGGACAGTACCACACGACTTGTTCTGTGGTATTTTGGGACGTACCACAGGACAGTACCACAGGGCAGTACCACAGGAAATTACCACAGGATAGTACCACAGGACAGTACCACACAACTTGTCCTGTGGTATTTTGGGACATACCACAGGACAGTACCACAGGAATTGTCCTGTGGTATTTTGGGACATACCACAGGACAGTATCACAGGATAGTACCACACGACTTGTCCTGTGGTATTTTGGGACGTACCACAGGACAGTGCCACAGGATAGTACCACAGGACAGTACCACACGACTTGTCCTGTGGTATTTTGGGACGTACCACAGGGCAGTACCACAGGACAGTACCACGGGATAGTACCACAAGACAGTACCACACGATTTGTCCTGTGGTATTTTGGGACATACCACAGGACAGTACCACAGGAATTGCCCTGTGGTATTTTGGGACGTACCACAGGGCAGTACCACAGGACAGTACCACAGGATAGTACCACAGGACAGTACCACACGACTTGTCCTGTGGTATTTTGGGACGTACCACAGGACAGTACCACATGGCAGTACCACAGGACAGTACCACAGGATAGTACCACAGGACAGTACCACACGACTTGTCCTGTGGTATTTTGGGACGTACCACAGGACAGTACCGCAGGATAGTACCACAGGACAGTACCACACGATTTGTCCTGTGGTATTTTGGGACATACCACAGGACAGTACCACAGGACAGTACCACAGGAATTGCCCTGTGGTATTTGGGACGTACCACAGGACAATACCACAGGGCAGTACCACAGGACAGTACCACAGGATAGTACCACAGGACAGTACCACACGACTTATCCTGTGGTATTTTGGGACGTACCACAGGGCAGTACCACAGGACAGTACCACATGATAGTACCACAGAACAGTACCATACGACTTGTCCTGTGGTATTTTGGGACATACCACAGAACAGTACCACAGGAATTGTCCTGTGGTATTTTGGGACGTACCACAGGACAGTACCACAGGACAGTACCACAGGATAGTACCACAGAACAGTACCACACGACTTGTTCTGTGGTATTTTGGGACGTACCACAGGGCAGTACCACAGGACAGCACCACATAAAAATACCACAGGATAGTACCACAGGACAGTACCACACGACTTGTCCTGTGGTATTTTGGGACGTACCACAGGACAGTACCACAGGGTAGTACTACAAGACTTGTCCTGTGGTATTTTGGGACGTACCACAGGGCAGTGCCACAGGGCATTACCACAGGACAGTACCACAGGACAGTACCACACGACTTGTCCTGTGGTATTTTGGGACGTACCATAGGGCAGTACCACAGGACAGTACCACAGGATAGTACCACAGGACAGTACCACACGATTTGTCCTGTGGTAATTTGGGACATACCGCAGGACAGTACCACAGGACAGTACCACAGAATTGCCCTGTGGTATTTTGGGACGTACCACAGGACAGTACCACAGGGCAGTACCACAGGACAGCACCACAGGATAGTACCACAGGACAGTACCGAACGACTTGTCCTGTGGTATTTTGGGACGTACCACAGGACAGTACCACAGGGTAGTACCACAGGACAGTACCACAGGATAGTACCACAGGACAGTACCACACGACTTGTCCTGTGGTATTTTGGGACGTACCACAGGGCAGTACCACAGGACAGTACCGCAGGATAATACCACAGAACAGCACCGCACGATTTGTCCTGTGGTATTTTGGGACATACCACAGGACAGTACCACAGGACAGTACCACAGGAATTGCCCTGTGGTATTTTGGGACGTACCACAGGACAGTACCACAGGGCAGTACCACAGGACAGTACCACAGGATAGTACCACAGGACAGTACCACACGACTTGTCCTGTGGTAGTTTGGGACGTACCACAGGGCAGTACCACAGGATAGTACCACAGAACAGTACCACACGACTTGTCCTGTGGTATTTTGGAACATACCACAGGACAGTACCACAGGAATTGTCCTGTGGTATTTTGGGACGTACCACAGGACAGTACCACAGGATAGTACCACAGAACAGTACCACACGACTTGTTCTGTGGTATTTTGGGACGTACCACAGGGCAGTACCACAGGACAGCACCACAAGAAAATACCACAGGATAGTACCACAGGACAGTACCACACGACTTGTCCTGTGGTATTTTGGGACGTACCACAGGACAGTACGACAGGAATTCCTGTGGTAATTTTCGACGTATACCGCAGGAGAGTACCACAGGAACTGTCCTGTGGTATTTTGGGACGTACCACAGGACAGTACCACAGGACATTACCACAGGACATTACCACAGGAACTGTCCTGTGGTATTTTGGGACATTACCACAGGACATTACCACAGGAACTAATCCTGTGATACTCCTGCGGTATGTGTCCCAAAATCCCACAGGAAGATCATATAGTACTGTTCCACACAAAAGTACCACACAGTAAATTAAATGCGTAATATCACACAGTCGTGCCCTGCATAGCAATACCACACATATACAATAGGAAGTACCACAGAAAAATACCAAAGGATATTCTTTTTTTTTCTTAACATTTCATACCAGAGGACTATCACATCAGGAGAATATCAAACAGCAGTACCACACAGGAGTACCACACAGGAAAATTGTAAGGCAGAACCAACTGAAATAACAAAAATATATAAACAAAAAGCATCTATTAATATTCCTCAATTCTCGCTATCGCCAATGACGTAAAAAGTACCCGGATGTTGATTTAAGCGTCATTTACGGTGCATTATGGGATAGTCCGGTAGCAAAGTCACTTCCGTTCGCACGCGCGTGATACGTGACTAATGCTATTTACACACACAACCGACTGTATTCTACGTGTACTTCCGGTTTTCTCGACTTGAATTACAGCTTTGATATGATTTGAAATTTCTCCATTCTTAAGAAATTGCTGTTAATACGACTATTGGTTGTTGCTGCGAAGCTGCCATGTGTTGTTCGCACGACAATAAATGAAAAAAATCTGCAGAAATAGGACCCTTACTGGCATGCGAGACGTGACGTGGCCGCGTGGGTGAAGTTTGCGGGTGACTCCACAGCGCAGTACGTGCACGCGCGACTTACTAGTAGTGTGGTATGAGTATTATAGTAGCACTAGAGGTAGTAGGTCTAGTGCCTACGTACATTGTACGTACTTACTTGGAAGAAATTGCTTCGGAGACAGGATCAGTTCGAGATCACTGTTTGTTCCCGATAGTGTTCGCGACATTTCTACAGAGAACAAATATGAAAAAAAAAGATGGGCATTCCATGACGATATACTGTATATCCAGGTGGGTGAATATTTTCCAGCATATTTTCAGCGTATGCAGAGATGACTGATCTGTGATGTACGCCGTACCGGTATGTGTTAGCTTATGCGCTGCGTGCAGTGGTATGGTGCATGCTAGAAATGCAAGGCACGTATACCGGCCGCCGGCATGGCGGGGACTACAGTGTACGAGTATGACAGGCCTGGCCACTCGCTGGCTCGGGCGGTACAGCGGCCTACTGTACTAGTATCCGTGGTCGGCGCTGCGCTATAGGTAAGGTACACGTACGCGCACGCTAGCGTTTTGCAAATTATGACCAGCGCCGGAAGTGCCCTTGCTACCAAGTGCACTAGATCTTGACAAAAAAAGCCACATCCGGGTACTTTTTACGTCATTGGCGATAGCGAGAATTGATTGATAGATGAGTTATGCTGTGAATTATAGCAATTGATTTGCCATTACTTAATCTGTCCTATACTCCTACAGTATATATTACCTATTTAGTGAAAGTGCTGATGTAAAGCATGAGGAATTTCATAAGGACTTCTGTGGTACTCCTGACGTGGTACTCCTGTGGTACAAATTTTTACATAGCTCATGAATATTCATAAAAAGCACTCTAGATTTTAGAAAATACAGAAAGTATTAATGATGGGCCTTACTTTGAACTTTATGAAAGATTGTCTAATTATTTATGTTATTCCCAATTTATATCATAGATATTGTTATGAAAGTGTAATTTCATATATTGATAATAAAGTATAATCTAATTAGTAACCATGCCTTACTGCTTTACGGATAGACGGCCATATATATATGTACTGATAGAGTCGATGGCTACCTAGGAATAGGATATGACTATAGATCTAGCTATTATAGGACTAGAATGGCACTTGGCCATTAGACTCTCAGAGGTTTAGGAGTAGGACAGGTTATTAAGTAGGGCCATGTTTCACCTGAAATCCATCACTCACCTATCAGGAATATGCCTTGATATGTGGCTAAAATTCTCCCATTTTTTTTTGGATCTATCCTGTGTGGTACACTCCTGTGGTACCATATAATGCTGTGTGGTACTGCCCTGTGGTAATGCTGTGTGGTAATGATCGACCTGTGGTACTGTCCTGTGGTAATGTCCCAAAATACCACAGGACAGTTCCTGTGGTACTGTTCTGTGGTACTAGTCCTGTGGTACTGCCCCGTGGTACTGCCCTGTGGTACGTCCCAAAATACCACAGGAATTCCTGTGGTACTGTCCTGTGGTACTGTTCTGTGGTACCGGTCCTGTGGTACTTTCCTGTGGTACTGCCCTGTGGTACGTCCCAAAATACCACAGGAATTTCTGTGGTACTGTCCTGTGGTATGTCCCAAAATACCACAGGACAATTCCTGTGGTATTGTCCTGTGGACTTTCCTGTGGTACTGTCCTGTGGTACTTTCCTGTGGTACTGTCCTGTGGTACTGTCCTGTGGTACCGTCCTGTGGTAATTACCACAGGAATACTACAGGACTTTTTCGTTAGGGATACACCTATATGCTGCATACATAGGTAAATCCATTCATCCATACATACATACATACATACACATGTGCATACATACATACACATACATGCTACATACATAGGTATATAGGCCTACATCCATACACACATACGTACATATTAACATTCATACATCATATTACATACGTAGATACTCACACACAAACACACAAAGAACAGCCACTACTACCACCAGCACACATACCAAGGAGGTAAGAGTTCTCTCCATAGAGATATATACTACAGGGGCGGATCCAGGAATTCTGTAAAGGGGGGGGGGGGGTGGGGGCGTGACTAATATTTCTGGTGCCACTTCTGGGTTTCATTTCATTGTTTTTCTTTTTATTTCTTTTCTTTTTTACGAAAAATAAAGGGGGGCGGGGGGCGTGCGCCTGTTGCGCCCCCTCTGGATCCGCCACTGTACTACTATACATCTCTATGGTTCTCTCATACCTCCTTGCACATACGCACCATTCAAACACATACAAACACACACAGACACACGAACGTATGATACGTATACATACAGCCAAACAAATAAAACCACTACCACTATACAACCACGACGCATGCACACAGATTCCACAGATACAGCTGTATTATCATACTCTAAACCAGAATAGGTCACTGCTTTAAACATACACACAGCTATGCGGACAAACATACACACGTCACATAAATTATTATCCGCACTTACACACCATACACAACATATACCGTGCAGCCACCCCCCTCCCAAACACACACACATCGCATTCAGTCATGCCCTCCCCCCCCCCCCCCCCCCCGTGCACCCGGGTACCCAAGCATAACATTAAACAAAGGAGCAACCGCCCCAAAGAGCATTGTCTTCGAGATCTGCAGCTTAAAGACAACGACCGACGACAATTTGTGCAGTTACATTTTGTACGTTTCATTTGACCTGCACAAATTTTCGCCATTGAGGTCAACAATTGGGAACTGCACAAGGCGAGAAAATTGTGCGGGGGGCGACAATTTGTGCCGTCGGCTAGCTGCTCCCTGCATAATTGCATGCCGCCCCGTGCTTACTGGGGCGACAGTTTGTGCCGCGACACTTGTGCTTACGCACAGTACCGTACACGTTCGAACCATTTTCACTACCACAGTAGACCTTTGCTGCTGCGTGGTATGGCACGCTCACCTGATCAGTACAGTGCACGCGTTCCCCCACAATGTATACCCACCGCACCGTCAACTTGCGTACAAATTGAGTTGTAACCTACTAGAAGTTGTACCACCAGACATTCAACCTAATTGAATTGACAACTTTCAGCGTCATTAATGAACAATGGCATTGTCGTCGTCGTCTACAGCAGATGTACTTGTATCCGACAGTGACTCGGGATCCGAATGCTCTCATTCTTACATTGTGTACGATGTCTCGTATCATGACGAGTCTGAAGACGGCATTTTGCTCGAGCCCGTGATCGATGCTTCAGAAATGACGGAAGCCGAACCAGACGAAGGTGCGGGAGCAGCTGTCAGAGAGGAGGGCGAGGGGAGGCTAGGAAACAGTCTTCGGTAAGTCAGATCTATTGATCTTTTGTTTGTTTGGTTGGGTTAGTTTCAGATTTCATGGGTTGCACTTCTATTTTCATTGATTTTGTCCACGGTGTGCGACCATTCAACTTGACCGTGCAAACATTACACGACGAATATCACTTCACTACCATCGCGTCTCCGCGCCGCATACACCCGCAGAGCAGAGGCCCCGATGAGCGAGCCTGCAGCTGTACATGTACACTTGTACTGCTGTAATACGATGGCTCACTTTGCTGCTTACCTGACCGCTCGCTCGCGTTCGGTTGCAGCTGTTGGAATTGAATACAATGTATTTGGAACCTTGTCGGTACGAGTATCATACAAGGCAGTACAGTATGTTAACCGGCAGTTTACTGGGTTTTACCTGTAGGGTAGTATTCATCACTTTGTCAATGTTAGATTGAGCCCTCCCCTGGCTGTATTCTACATCGCAAGACGTGCTTCGCACGGCGTATGCTATGGTCTGGAATCTCTGGACTCTATGTGTACAACTACGTACAATATGTACGTACATGTATTACGTACCAAAGAGCGTAGAGCGTAGAAGTGCGCCAAGAGAGTCTACTCTCGTAACTTTACACGTAAACAGGTGTGGAATGTTGGGCCGAAGGTGATTGTTATTGTCCGTTATCATTGTGAATAATGTGTATGTCATTAGGCGTTTTCACATCAGCCCGATGAAAATCCAAGCTCGAGATATTTTTTAATTTCCCAAGTCTGATATTAGCGCGCTATTTAGAAACATAGGGCTGATGTGAAAACGCCTATTGTGAATATTACTGTATGTGAATGCTACTGGTTCTATGGCAAGCCAAATTCTCGCTGGTTTCGGCATCTCTGATAGTGCAAAATGATCACATTTTGAAAATTGCAAGGGTTGACAAAAATGGTCCTAAAATCATAACACATTAACGAATATTAAAGAACTTGGTGTCATTCTATTGGGAAATGAAGGGCTTTCCCAATATTGTGCAAAATAATGACATATTTGCGACAATATTGGTGAAATTAAAGATCGTAGGTGTTCCGTTCTTTCTGGGCCACTAGGAGTGCATTCTGCCTCCCTTTCATTTTCACCATTTTTAGGGGGCAAACAGCGGAATAGCTTGGTTTAAGACCTCGAAATTCTGTTTTTAAGCATCACTTATGCCTGCAAATGAGAAAAAAAGAATAATGCTGAAATGCCCATTTTTAAATTTGTTCCTCAAAGTTTGACTGCTATACTGTACATGTAGGCACTACCGAAACATCTCTCCCTCCCTCCCTCCCCTCCCTCTCTTTCTGCTCTTTTGGCCTTATACACTGTACCTTTTGTTTTTTTCGGGGGGGGGGGGGGGGGGGGGGGACATGTCCTCTGGATTTTTTCCGACGATCATCCCCCAGTATTTTACAAACTTACTTATTTTATCTTCCTTTTTTAGCACTATTAATGGACCTTGTATATGTATCTGCCATGTGAACTGATGTTAAAATAATTATTACATGATTATTATTGATTTAAATTTCTCAAATATTCCACCGAAGGTGTGCATCACATCATTGATTTCTAATTCTGAAAATGCATCTTAGACTCCCTGCCCAGCGCCAGCCCCTTATACTCCACCTCTCATAAGCTTACACATTGAAGACTCCCATATTTATACATCATGTACGTATGTCGATCCTGGATAATAGTACAGGTCATGAATATAACGAATTCACATTTTCCCTGAATTTTCTCTTTTTTATTAAAAAATACAAATATTCCACGAAAATGTGCAGCAAACCGCATAATATTGGTACAAAAAAAAATCCCTCATGTGGGAGGGAGACATCCTGGAAGCACCTCCCCCCTTCCGCGGGCCCCAATGTCGACCTCTTCAGAGTTCATCGTGAAGACTCACAACGTGGATCAAGTGGTGACCGATACCACGATCAGCCAATCACATTGCTCCAGAATTTCTCTCTTTGATTGAAAAAAAAAAAGATTCAAATATTCCACCAAGATGGGCACCAAGATTGTTGAATTTCTACTTAGAAAATCCAAACGCTCCAACGGGATGGATGGGGCAGTAGCGTAGACAAGTCCACAGATCAGACATGGAGGTTATGTTTTTGATATATTTATTCATTTATTTATTTATTTATCTTTTTATTTTACTATTTATTTATTCATAATATAGATTATACGCATTTAAAGAGAGACGATTTCAATGTATTGCAGCCAAGGCGATTAATCTTCAATCTCTTCGTTCAACTAAAATAAAGATAACTTGGTGACCCCAAAAGAAGAAATAAAATAAGTATTCTGCAGCTTGTTTGTAAAAAAAATAAAAAATAAAAAAAAACTATGTAGAATGGATAATTGTTGGTTGTTCCAGGGAAAATCATGGTATATTAGCATACATCGTTAAACAAAAGAAGAGTTGAGAGAAGGTGAGAGAGAGAGAGAGAGGGCTCTGAAGCTGTGAGCACCCTCATGCATAATCAAACACCATGGTTTACTCCTCTTATTTCGTCATTACTAGTAGCTCGAAATTTTAGGGGCTACAGATTGGTAGTTAAGGGCGTTTCTTCATTTATATTTCGTTCTTCGGCAGGAAGGATGCTTCTAAATGCCGTAATGAGGTCCGAAGTACTGTACTTCTTTTACTCTGTACAAGATGCCTCTCGAAAAAAAGGTACCTCTCCATATTTAGGGTCACGTTAAAAAAAAAAAAACGCCCGCTATAGCTAGCTTTGCTTCCTAAAATGGCGCTAGCACAGATGCCCGTGAGCGTACTACGAAAAATCGAGAGAGTCGACCCTCTTGGCGCACTGCACTTCTATTATATGGCAAGCCGTTCGGGTCATTGCGTCAGGTCACTACACGTACTTCGAAACACCTACGCGTGCCTGACCACACGTAACGCGTGGGTACACGTCACGTTACGTGTACCCACACGTCGCGTAACGCGTGCCCACACCACACGTAACGTGTGGTGTGGGCACGCGTAACGCCAGGTCAGGCTTCAATGTGCAAATTCCATAGGCGAGCCCGACCTGGCGTTACGCGTGCCCCCACCACACGATACGTGTGGTGGGGGCACGCGTTACGCGACGCGTGGGTATGGCAAGCCATACGGCTCACTGCGTCAGGTCACTACACGTACCTCGAAACACCTACGCGTGCCTGACCACACGTAACGCGTGGGTACACGTCACGTTACGTGTACCCACACGTCGCGTAACGCGTGCCCACGCCACACGTAACGTGTAGTGTGGGCACGCGTAACGCCAGGTCAGGCTTCACTGTACAAATTCCATAGGCGAGCCCGACCTGGCGTTACGCGTGCCCCCACCACACGTTACGTGTGGTGGGGGCACGCGTTACGCGACGCGTGGGTACACGTAACGTGACGTGTACCCACGCGTTACGTGTGGTCAGGCACGCGTAAGGTTTTGGAAGTACGTGAGGTTTCTCAAACACCTCGTGTGGTCCAAAACAACTACACGTGCCTAACCTGACGTTACGTGTACCCACGCGTCACGTTACGCGTACCCACACGTCACGTAACGCGTGGTCAAGCACGCGTAACGCGACGCGTGG
This sequence comes from Diadema antillarum, assembly GCF_040938485.1. Taxonomy (NCBI): domain Eukaryota; kingdom Metazoa; phylum Echinodermata; class Echinoidea; order Diadematoida; family Diadematidae; genus Diadema; species Diadema antillarum. The sequence goes on from NW_027270982.1 coordinate 111,524, forward strand.
GTACACGTTACGCGACGTGTACCCTGGCGTAACGCGTGGTTGTACCTGGCGCTACGCGTAGTCCACCACGCGTTACGCGTGGGGTAGGCACACGTAACGTCAGGTTGACTACACGTAGTCAAGTGTACACAACGCCACGCCAGGCGCCTGAAAAATTAGCCTTGTTTCAGGATATGTTTTTGTTTTTTAATCTGCTATAGTCGATACGTGTCTAAATATTTTTGATGAGCTGAGATAACTTGTGTAGGGGAAAAATACGTGTCTAAATAATTTTGATGAGCTGAGATATCTTGTGTAGGGGATGAATATCTAAGTTATTGAATTATGATTTCATTATTTCATTTGGAATGAGAGTGTTTTGCTTTTTTACTTTGTGTCTTCTAAAATGAAATCGATACTTTTTAGTGTAGTCTGTTGAATTTTAATGAATAGGCCTATGGCGTTGATTTCACAGATTATGATTTTTGTGATTGTTTCTTATTTTTTATGTTATATATCCTATATGTGTAGGCATTTGTTTCATGTTACTTTCATTTGTTTTTACCGCTTCTTCAGTATACTGTTCTTCAGTATTACTTTGCACTGTTCCTTACAGTACCTGTACAGTATTTGGTCTACATAATGGTGATGAACATAGATGCCAGTTACGTTATTGTTTAATTTAGGTCGTTGGCTGAGCAATTAAATTTTTCCGTTTTAACCACAACTGGAAACTGATTGTTTGAGGAGAAAATGAAACAACCGGAGAGGGTCAGTTTAGCCACAGAGAGACTGAGAAAAAAAGAGCAGGAAAAAGAAAGGGAGAGGGAGATCGGAAAGGAGAGGAGAGAAGAGAGCTTGTGGAGCAGAGAAAGGCAGAGAAAATTTGAGCTGCTACACACTGATGGACACAGTCACTCACACCTTACATACACACATAAACACACACACACACACACACACACACACACACACACAAACGATCACATACATACAATTCAGTTTTTTATATTACTTGATTACTACTTTCACTTTAACTTGTGGATCTAAGGAATATGGAATCTATCAGAAAAATTTGCCAGTTTCCAAGATTCCCCCTTTTATCACAATCACATGCATCAGATAACCATCACTGTCTTTCATGCAATCATTTCAACTCACAACAACAAAACAATTGTTCTCCTATCAAATTTTACAATGCTTTTTTTAATCATATTTTTAATGAAATCCCCATTTTAATTATGTAATGCACATATCAATAAAATACAGTAATGCAATTACTGCCATGGTCCATATACTCATGCCACTTCTAGTATGTACCAATGAACATGCTTCTGATTCTTGGTCCAATTTCAGTTATATGTATTACAATGTGTACTTGAAATGTTGGTTTTGTTGCAATAACCTAATACAAGGCTGAACATTATCCTTGGTCTAGGGACAACAGTAATAGATGAACGGCCGGGTCACTGAAAATTTGTGAGTATTTCCATTGTTCTTACATGTCTTCCTTGCCTAGAAAATGGAAGTAGATCTCACGGCTCACTAATTGCGTGTATTTGAGCTATCGTCAAGTGTTGGCAGATCACTATTACTATTCACAGTTATTGAAAGTTATTTCTAAATTGCTTTGTTACAGTCATTGTGTGCATGTCGCAGTCTGTAAACAGTGAAGGATAAACATGTCACTCAAGGAACCTGGCACACCATTGCATTGTTCCCCAAAATCATCCAATTGGAAACAATGAAAACAAACATATATTTGGAGAATGAAACTATTCATTAGCACCACCAAACAAAATCTGGTGAAATTTTGTCACAGCTCTTAACCTTGCGACGAATGTCCATATCTGCGACAACTTTTACTCATTAATCAAACTGCTATACTTCTGCATTGAAAATCTTTTTATTAGTATTTTTGCAGTGGTTGTTTACTTTTCTTTTAAAGATTGAATGTATCCGACATAAGCTATCTATACACACACACACACACACACACACATGTATATATATATATATATATATATATATATATATATATATGTGGATGTATAACACATGTACACAAAATATAGATATATGCAGTGGCAGATCCAGGGTGCGCAACTGGCCTACACCACCCCCCCCCCCCTTTATTTTTCGTTAAAAACACAAGATGTAAAAAGAAAAAAATGAAATGAAACCTGAAATTGGCACCAGGAATATTAGTTGTGCCCCCTCCCCTTTTACAGAATTCCTGGATCCACCCCTGATATGTATATTGACACATACATATCTAACCCTCCTCCCCCCCCCCCCCCACAAACCCCAAATTGTGGCAAGGGGGTGACCAATGTTGTACAGAGGCGGATAAATGTTGGTCTGGTCTGTTAGCTTCTCTCTGTACTGGTCGGGGGTTAGGTAATTACATAGACACCAATCATCATCAACTTTCAATCCCAAAATTTTAAAAGGGGCCTAATATTTCTCCACAGGGGTGAGGACAAAATATAAACAAGGGTTCAATTTTATATAATTAACTCTAATGCTTCAAACAGCATATTTATTCACCGGCCTTCCCGTAGGCCTGAAATAATGAATGGCTCACAAACAATTTCCTTTTTACAACTCATGACACATTTTCTGCAAATGTATACGGAACGACATTTTGTCACCCTAGCAACACTAATCAATAATACATAATATAACTGGACCTCTCTCTCGCACTCATCTCTTTAATACTCATTAACAGGAGACTCTTTACGACCATTTTACTCTACGGAAGGGGAAGGGGTTTGGTTAGTTGGGTAAATGAAATGAGTGGGGGTGTGGCCATTTAGCTCGACGTCTGTTTGGTCGACTCATGAAGACCTCCGCATGTCGATCTCGTCATCGTCGATGAGCTGGGGTGTCCAGTCGGAAATCTGCCCTTATCACAAACTCATCAGCCGGTTCATCACCAGGGGCGTGGGGAGTCCAGCATCAACACAGTCGCTGTTACTTTACTTTGCCCATGGACCTACTACAATAGGTCCATGCTTTGCCTCAGTCGGATGGAACGCTCCAACCATCATGACCATGACGCCAACAAACCAGTTGTCGCTCGAGTTCATTACACTCTGACTTTGGGCGAGCCGAATGAAATCATGTGAACAGTCCGATTAACATCATCGTGATGACGCTCACAGTTCTATGTCAGCGAGGTACACAGTGTCAGTGCAGGTTAATAATTAGTTTGGAGAGGACATGGTGGGTGAAGGAAGGGGGTTTCCAACTCTATCTGAGTGGTCTCCAACCAAAAATCTGCTCCTGTCTCCTCAAGCTTCACACAACTCTCAAAGTTCCAAAATTCTCTGACGCTCTTAATTGCTTCTCTACATAATGTGTAGGAGCTCGGTCAAATTTTGCTTGCCACTTCTCTCCTCTCAGCTCAGTCATTCACTAAGCTTGACACTCACCAAGTTTTGACACTCACCAAGTTTTGACACTCACAACTCTCAAACATGCTCTTTTATACCTAATTAACTATTCACATTTTCTTTTCCTACCACTATTTCATTTGGTTAAATCTGATCTTTGGGAGTGGTCTCCACAAAATAATTAAACCCCCATTGGTGACATGTCCCATTAGCTCCTCCCATTATTTTCTATGCAAAATCTTCTGTAGTGTTTCCTGTCAATTTCCGCTTGAATAATTATAATTAACGATATCAAACAAGGGGCAGGAGACAAAGAGCCAGTGCCCGCATTGCTCACCAATGGTCTCTAATTTGTTTGACTACTTCTTAAGACACCGGAATCAGTGCACATGAAAATTAGGGTGTGAGGCGCCTCCTCACACTAGTTACGTTCAGTTATTTGGAGTGGGGCTCTGGTGCTGAAGATTATGGACCTGTTATGGGGGAGTTGATTGCTAAACTCATAAACTGCTGTTAATCACTCTTTTCTTGGGAAGGGGCATTGACGACGAGAAAACAAAGGTAGTCTGACAGGAAGCAAAACAAAGGATTTCATCAGGGACCTCCCTGATTGCATAAACTCAAAGAAGGGGGCTGTATAGGGCTGTGTACTTTTGCGTCACCGGGCAATTTTGTGCGCTAGTAGCCACTGGGCTACACATACATGCACATATAAACATTCTTATTCACATAATTATGTCATTTGTTATCTGTGGCTTTCGCCATGTACAAAGCACAACCACAGTCTGCATATTTGATGCAGTCACATCATTAGTCATAAAAGCACATGATTTCATTACACTACTAGTATATGAGAAATGCATTATGCCCCACTAAAAAAATCTACTTGTTGCCAAACAATCATCTTGTCCTTTCCATACTGAATGCTTATATACATTTTACACTGTAGACCAAGAACAAAGCTGCGTGCACAATCACCATTTTATACACCGTCCCTTTAGTTAATGCTCTCAAAGTGAAAGAAATCGTCAGTTTTGAGTTATATTAAAGAGTAAATTCCAGAATGAAAGCACATCGTAAATTTGAAAAGGTAGATAATGAGAATGCATGCCTTGCTGAGTTTTGAAGAGACAGTCATATTATGTTACTCCTCAGAGATAATATGAAAGAGTTGTTCAATGTAAAATAGCAGAGCCTGTGAAAAAGTGCTAAAATTGAAATTATTTGCAAGACCTCTAGGACAGTTGGAGTTTCAGAACTGTAGTATACAATTTCACTTGCAGAGACAAACAACAACAACAACAGAAATCGATATTGACCTGCTATTGTGATTAGTTGCATGGTCAGATTATTCAATATAAGGAGCCATTACCGTCACTAAACTCTCAAGAAATGTTGAAACTAAGGCTCCCATTTCTGTGCATCAACATACCCTGGACATAGGGCACAGTTAAGTGATGAGATCATTTCTTGCCACAGAAATGAACAAAGCATGGCGCTGTAACATATATTCTATGTGGATGCTCCACACCATTCCTTGACTACTGGCTTAACCACACAAAGAATGACATTGTGCCTCATCATCTGTGTACTATACAAAGAATGAGCTCTTCCAGAAGGGAAATATCCACAAGATTCTTTGCGTGCTTAAATAGTACCACCTTCCAAGTTCAAGCTTGTCGAGTATGATGATTGAGTCAACTGAGTTATACCTTCAAAAGAGACAAGAAATTTCAAAAAAAAAAGTGGAAAAAGAGAATGAGATTATACTTCACACATAAAACATCTCCCAAGAATCTAACACATGTCTTGTGTTAAGATATATGCACTGAGATGTTAACCTCCCCATATTAAAGAAAAAAAAACAAAACAAACAAATAAACAGGAAGATTTGACATAGCAAATATGAAAACTCTTGTGAAGGCCTATTTCATGCATTACAATAGGCCAAAAGATATCTGAATTATGTAGACTGCTGTAGTTGATCATTATCAGAAAATGAAGAACATTTTCATCTTTTAAGCAAAGTGAGACTTAATATGAGATGATGTCTCACCTCTTTATACACAGAATATGAAATAGATTTTTTAAAAAATGTCCTTTCAATGGAGTAAATCATTATTCATAGTCAAACTGCATTGCAAAATTCCTGCATATGAACTGCCATAAAGTGTTATTGTCTCATCATTATGTTATGCATTATTATTCTTATGTATTGTAAATAGTCTGTGCAGCTCTGCATTCATTTGTAGACACGTGTGCATTTCTGCCACCATATATCTGAAATTAAAATTTGCTTACCAGTAATTCATACCTATTGTGAGAATACCAATTGGGAAGTAAAAATTGGTATACACATGTTCTTGTGAGTTGGTTTGTGTGTGAATTCATTAAAATTATGATACATTTCCATAGCGTTGTACACTCATTCAATCATATTTCAACAGTTTAATGTATATGGCTTTCTCAACATCTTTAGATCAATAATAAATAATTACCAAGTGGCTAAATTCTTGTATGCAAGACAAATCCAATGCTCCAATAACCTAATGTTGCTATCAGTGCAAGTTCTTTTTTCTTACCTAATTGGTTAAGACACCAATAGGTCCTTTAAAAAAAAATAATAACTTCAAATGCCAAACTGACACTAGCTCGTGTTCTTGCATGACACAGGTAAGAACCCAGAATATGATATAAAGTATTGGTTTTAACCCTCACTATAAACTGTCAAGGAGGGGGCTAGAAGGTCCCCCTCGGCATTCCTAGCACTGTCGTCTTTGCAGAAAAACTATGGCTGTGATGTTTCACAACTTCTTCATTTCAAGTGTCTGCCGCATTCTCCCTTTAGAGACCAAATTTTAGATACCCAGGAGGAAATTGCATATAAAATATGTACATGCATGTCAGACCAAGATATGCTCAAAAACGTGATACAGTTGGAAAGAAATTTGTGCTTTCAGTCAAATTTCACAACAGCATGATTATTTTTGCTTATCTCGATTAAAATCAATGAATAACATCTTTTCATGCTCCGAATACTGTCAACTACAAATTGCAATCACACTGTTGAGATCTGGAGGGGGGGGGGGCCTGGGAGGAGCCTAACTAAGATTACCCCCATCCATCCCTTCCCCCTCTTTTATCTTCCTAAACAGTTGAGGTTAACACAATGATAGTACTTTGGATGAGTTCACGTACTCAATGAAACACTCACCACATAACTCCTTGTTTTTCCAGCTACAGAAGAGCAAATGCACGTCAAGGAGATTGGCACTGTCTTGTTGAAGTATGGCTTGGCAATGGGTGGACTGATAGTCTCCCTCTGAATGTCGATCAATTCCCCAGCTGATGCATTTCTTGAGCTAATTCATAGTAATAAACACAAGAGTCAACCTTTCATAACTTCATTACACTCAACTTCAGCACAGTGGCAGGTGACAGATCACCCCCCCCCCCACAACAACAACAAATAAAATACTAAACCCAGGACAATGATATTCCCTGAAAGTATGAAATAGTCAACATCCCCAAGCATCTATGACTTGAAAGCCTGAAATTTATCAAACAAATCATATTTGTAGGGGTTTTAGTGCCCTCAAGCACTCAATAAAGGAGCCTGAAGATAGAGTAATGTCTCAACCTCATTCACACACTTTGAGTCATTTCTGTCACGAATATTATTTTCAATGAGGTAATATTCAGTAAACATCACATCACAAAATGTCTGCATATGAAATTTCAGAGTTCATATGCTGATTCATTAAACACTATACATGTACATGAGTACATGAGAATGTAATGTGCATTACATTCTCACGTACTGCAACTATGCCTTAAACCCATAAACTGCACACATGAAATTTGTAAACATGTATGCATTTCTGTCACAAGATTTGGAAATTGGTATTTGCTTAATTCATGCCTAATGAGAGATTACCAACTGGAAAGTGAAAACTTAATGTAAGCATGTACTTGTGTATTTCTTATTATTTTTTTATAAATGTTAATTTATTATCATTCATACAACATAAAGTTTTGACTGAATCTTAACACAAGTAATAAACAATACTGAGTGGCTAACTCTTCCACACAAGACAAATCTCATGGTGTAACAACAGTTCATATTTCCAGGGAGATGGGACTCACTATTGCAGGTTTCACTTTTGACCTATTTCTTTGGTAAAGGCGTCAAAAGGTGGTAAAAACAAACGAAGAAAAAAATGTTATCTCAAATGTTAAACTGTTTCTTACACTGTAGCTGTTTGCTCTGAACAGAAATATCCTCCCATATTCCATGTACAAGAACCCTGAACCTCGTGTAAATTTACAGGTTTACTTACTGTATAAATTCATTAGAAATTGTGACTCATAATACATTATATCAGTTGATGTACTTGATGACATACTCACCACTTAGCTACTTGCTTTTCTAGATTTTAATGAGCAAAACACACATGAGGAAGATTGGCAATGTCTGGGTGAAGCATGGACTGACAGTCTTCCTCTCAAGTCATGTCAATACAGTCCCAGGCACTTCTTGAGCTACATCATGGTGATAAGACACAATAGAAACTTTGATAATTCGATTGGACACAACTTCAGGACAGTGGTAAATGACAGATCACAACCCTTTGCCCAAACAAAAAAATAACAATCACTGTGGAAACTGAAATTCCATGAAAGTATGAAATAGTCAACATCCTCAGACAGCAACAACTTGACGTCCAAAAAATCATCAAGGCAAAGGATTTTGAGGAGTTAAGTGATTTAGAATAAGGGTAAAAGATCTAGATTAACCTTACAAAGTAGCATTCAAGGTTTATTGGCTTTGACTTGTGCCTACTGACTTAAGGATCACACACTACTCAGTCAACCTGAATGAAAAAGAAAAGCTTGTTTACTTGCCCATAACCGTCTATGATCACCTGTCATATGACATTTTTGTGTGAGTGGGAGAGGGTTGTGGGGAGAAGGAATGATCACAGATTGTTTTGTTACGAGAAATAGGAATGGGAAAGTGAAATTTGATGACCAAGAGGAGTATGATATTAGTTACTGACCAATGATAAACTTCCAATTGGGACACACATACATAATACGTCTACATTCATATCCACATTAGATATTCTGCAGACACAACATACTGTTTATAGTTTAAGAACTGATTCAGCCAGCAAAGTGAAGAAAAATAAAACATGTTACAAATATGCCACCTGACAGAAATTTGAACACCTCAAGATCCAATTTCATCATCTTGTGAGTAAATGCAGTTCACTGTATATTTTGATTTTCTGATTTTTCCTTTTTAATGGCATACATATTGGTAACACACTAACAACTGTTGTCAGCCCAAGATATCTTTAACATTTATCTTATCTTTTCTGACATGACGTACTGCTGCTATGGTCCAGGCTAACATCACAATCTTCTTTGACTTTATTACAGCAAAGTGGTTCCCAACCCTTTCTAATGTATTGATTTTAACTTCACATTTTTTTAAATGTGATCATACACAGCCATGTCGCTGTAAATGAAGTTGCGATGCCATATAATGCTTTGCACGGCGTCTGTTCAGGCTAGTGATCAGTAAAATAGTCTAGTCTAGGAAGATTACAGTGCTTATCAATAGATATTCTTTGCCTAAGAATTCAAAACATAAGTGAACTGGGGGGGGGGGGAGTAACGTGGCCCATGTGCATTGTATGTCATTAATTATGTGAAAATAAGCAATGTGTGAAGAATTTAAAAAAACAAAATATTATGCCTTTGCTAGTAATACAGTATGCTGGGGAAATACTCCATGTCTATTACATTCGTGTTCCACGAATCTCCAACGTACTGATCAACATACCTATATCATACATATTTACATATATATATATATATATATAGGGTACATGCAGGTAATATGAGACTGCAGGTAATATGGCACGCGTGACTTAAAAACCCTTATTACTCCACCTGAACCACTTCCAAAATGCATATAGCGCCATCTATAGTTTTATATCATCACTGTGCTTAGTTCTTGATGATTTTCCTGCTCGCTGACTGAAAGTTTGGTGAGAATATCACCAAATACTGAAAAGATATGCAAAAATTACAGTATTTTTTAGCCTTGATATAAGATTTGACATTTCACCAATTACACTGGTGTCAGTAAAGTTATTGTGTGTGAAATCAATTCTTTGCATTTTACGTAAGCTCATTGATTGGTTTAACCAAAGAAAGTGTGTTTTGGTCTATGTACTGTACTAAATATGTGTTATATGGCTTCAAAGAGGACCAACAAGACCCAACAAGCTGCAGGTAATATGAGACGTCAATATGGCGGACAGGTTTTATTGACATCTCTGATTTCAAGTGACTTGCCTAATTAGATAGAAGCCAACATCAAAATACCTCATTTTCTTCTCTGACAGTTTTTTATATTCAAAGTATATAAAAAATGTATCACAAAGTACAACACACAGCTATATGAACATGTATGTAAATTAATATTTGTGTACTTTAGATAGGGTGCTTCCAAATTAATGCCACAATTAATTTGGTGTGCTATAATCTTTAGTTTAAGTGTTATTTTATATGTGTTAGATACTGTACACGATTACTTCAAACATTTGAATTCACAATTTTCATAGTTTTAACCATAAAAGACTGGGGTCTCAACGTTTTGTGTGATATTTCCGCGGTTTTTATTATTTTTTATTCAATTTTCTTTTTGCAGCTGAGCTAGGCCAGGCCTAGCTCAGTTGCAAAAAAAAAAAAAAACCGAATAATAAAATATAATAAAATGCCCATCAGGATTATCTTTTTTTCTTTGAACTTTTGTGCAACATTTGATACCTATTTGTAAAAATAAAAGTAAAAGACCTTTACGTAATAATCTCATGTCTGTAATGAAATCTCATGTCGGCGTCAAATTTGAGAATTTCTGAGATTTGTGTATAAACACACGGAAAATGGCGTTCCATGCTTAAAATCAATTTTTGGCTTAAAATTGTGTTATTTGTCTCAGTTTTAGATAATATTCATATGATATCTATTAAAATTAAATAGTCAAACAACACCAATAGAAAAAAGTCATGAATTTAAGACATAAGATTGTCATTTTAACATTGACACAATGTCTACCATGCACAGTCTCATATTACCTGCACATGCAGGTAATATGAGACTTCTGCGATGATGTCATAATTTGCATATTAACTGTCAACAAAAATATCTGATTGGTGCAAATGCTATATAAAAGGAAGGATGAATAGTTGCTAATTCCCGAAAACAAAGTTTGATGGGTTTCTCTGTATGCATCTTCATGCCATTTATGCAAATGAGCTTAATAGTCTCATATTACCTGCATGTACCCTACATGGATTCTATGATTCCAAAATATTACAGAATGACTATCCCAGTGACCTGTCATTAGCCAATTTTCCATGTCCAACCATAGATACGGCCAACATAATTTGTACTGGTGCCTCTGTTCCTTTTCATCATTGTTTAGCCTTGCATTGACTATAATTTTCAAGTCTCACCTTAAATATGCACTTTACAAATTTGATAATTTTCAGAATTATGAGGGTAAATACTACGTATAGATTCTACTGTACTGTCCAATTAGTCTTTTGCATACTCTTATACTGTATGAGTGTAACGTTAAACAGAATAGACTCTAGCAATATTTAGGCATATTCCTAGTCCTACTTGTTCACAATAAGTAGGTCTAACGCTAGGTCTACTAGTCTATTCATAGGAGCCTACTATTAGTACAAAATAAGGCGCTAATGTAGTTTGGTTCTGTGTAATTATTGAGATTTGGTCATGGATACGACGGTAGATCATCAGCGTCTATAGTATAACCCACAAGGTCACATATTCATTCATGGCAATCACGACGGGCGCGCTCCCCCAGAGCTTCGGCGGGCCACTCCGTCAGGAAAAGTGAAAGTACAACTACTACAAGGCTGGAACTTGGAAGACGGACAAGTCGAGTAATTTTGGAGTGTATTTTCTAATCGTGTACCTACAGTTTTCCTATTAACTGCAGTTCTGTATGACATGAGACACATTAGTGTAGTAGACAAATAGTTTGTATTGCTATTAATCAATATCAAAAAATCAAATGAACTTACTGTCACAGAGGGGTGCAATTCAATGTCGAGTACATTCAGAGTAGGCCTAGCTAGGTCGGATACTTCGCGTGCGGTGGTGCGGTACAGGGTACGTCTACATTCTTCAATGGGCATGCAGTCTGCCACAGCCAACGTTAGCTTACTGTATATCATATGAAAGGTAATTTATTGTCAATGGTGATGAAAGTTATAAAAAGGCACGATTTGTAACAATGATAGATAAAAGATAATGATAATGTACTGTAGTCTGTAGACTGACTACTAAAGTATAGACCTGTATTACAATTTTTATTTTATTATTTTTTAAAGGATATAAAGCCTTGCGCACGGCTAACTTTCCAGTAGCCTGGCGGCCCCTTAGGGTACACTTGACTACGTGTAGTAACAAGCCGTTACGTGTGCCTACACCTCGCGTAACGCGTGGTGGAGTACGTGTAGTGCCAGGTACAACCACACGTTACGCCAGGGTACGCGTCGCGTAACGTGTACCCACACGTCGCGTAACGCGTGCCTCACCACACGTAACGTGTGGTATGGGTACGCGTAACGCCAGGTCGAGCTCGCCTATGGGCTTTGCACAGTGAAGCCTGACCTGGCGTTACGCGTGCCCCCACCACACGTTACGTGTGGTGAGGCACGCGTTACGCGACGTGTGGGTACACGTTACGCGACGTGTACCCTGGCGTAACGTGTGGTTGTACCTGGCACTACACGTACTCCACCACGCGTTACGCGAGGTGTAGGCACACGTAACGTCTGGTTACTACACGTAGTTAAGTGTACATTAACGCCACGCCAGGTTACTGGAAAGTTAGCCTTGTTTCAGGCTAAAAGTCTCAGTGCATATCTATTTAAAATAATGTTTTCACCAGAGCAGATATTCTGTCGGATAGGGGTGATATGATTGCTGGAAATCTGTTCATTCCGATTATGGCATGGTAACGGCAGGCCTCAGGGGCATAAAGAAAGGATGGGGGCCGGGGTGTTTTTATGAAAATCTGTTGATCCATGATCTATAAATAATAGGAAAACTTAAAAACAGTTTAACAAAAGCAATACCAGTTTGCCATGGTGACTTGTATATTGTCATTTAATTGTTTTAACAGACTGCAATTCTCCCACAGTAGTAATTACCAAGTAAATGAGAAATAATTCTACCACAAACATTTATTTATAAAAGTATCATACTTTACAAAGCTTCCTGAATTCCCATGCACAATAAATATGACAAGTCGTCTTTGTTATAGGCCCTATATACCTCCTTGCTTTATATGACAAAGTAATGCCTACCACAAGCCCTATGCTATCACAGTGTGATTGTAGTTCCTTTATCGAAGTGAGTAAAAAAAAAAGGAAAATGAACATAAAATGACATAATATTAAATGAAAAGTAAGAATTTAGGCTAAGCTTCTGCCCGCGGTCTATACAATCGGGATCGGAAATTATACAGGATTACTCTCTAAAAAAAAATCGAGTGAAAATATTCACTCTTAAAGGAGTGAATACAAAAAAAGAGTGAATTTAGAGTGAAATTGGAGTGAATTTTGAGTGAAAATGTTCATTTTCACTCATTTTGGAGTGACCACAGGGATCACTCGAAGATTTTGGAGTGATCCCTGAGGTCACTCTAAAACGAGTGAAAATGAACGTTTTCACTCAAAATTCACTCCAATTTCACTCTCAATTCACTCATTTTTGTATTCACTCCTTTAAGAGTGAATATTTTCACTCGATTTTTTTTAGAGAGTAAATGGGGAAACTAGATATAACCAGACATAATATATGCCATGACAATGTAAAGGGCTCGTGCTTATTACACCATGATCAGGGCGTGGACAGAAGGCTTGCACTCAAACATACACTAGGCAGGGATGCCAAGTTAAAAAAAAAAAAAAACCAAAAAATTATGAGTGAGATATTCATTAATCGGCATCTCGGCATGCGAATATGCGCGCGAGCAAGGGTGTGGGAGGGGATTTGCCCCGGCCCCTCTGTGGCCAGAGTAGGGAGCTTTTTCAATTTCATCAGCTAGGTGCATACTTATAAGTGACTATCTTTTACTTATTTTGAAAGACAAAAGGGAAATATACCTTCATTTGCAACTATCACTTTAATCTTTTGAGCTATACTCATTATTATAGGCCCAAGTTCCAGACTTGGCCCGATGCGTGAGAAAAATGGGTGCCATGCGTGAGATTGTGAGATTGCCCCTAAATGATTGAGTCTCACGCATGCTTGAGACTTGATGGTAGCTCTGCATATAGGCCTAACATAACCGCATTATTCAAGATGGCACAACCAAAGAGTTTAGTCAGGAGAGATTACACATTACATTCGTATATGGAATCAGAGTGTATACTCTTTGGGCACAATTTAACACACTGATTCCATGTACGAATGCAATGTGTATGCGTTAGGCTGCGTTCACATAGAACTATTCGGTATTCGATATTCGCTATTCGCTATTCGCTATTCGCTATTCGAGCACCGAATATACACCATCACCCGCACCGTCAACTCACCATCCCATGTAGTGAGGATTTCTTCCTCCTACATCGCAGCAAATCTTATTAACAATTTCTAAACTGCATCAGAATGTCAGTCTACATGCTTATTTTTGCTAAAGGGCAAATCCAGACCAAAACTGTCATTATTTTATAAACGAGAGACGGTATACGCTGCAAGAAAATCGAACAAGCTCGATTCCCACTTTGCTATACTTTTCGCAGCTATTCGTACTTTCGAATAGTGCCCTCTTATGTGAACCGGTGTGAGGAAATCCTATCGTTGGATTCAAGCTATTCGCGTGCCCTCGAAAAAAGAGCCCGAATACCGGAATAGTATACTTCTATGTGAACGCAGCCTTAGACCTGACTGCATAGCAGATCACAATACAGTAATACAACGTAACGTCTTGTGAATAGCACCCTCTTGTGGCCACAGACGCATGATTGTACGCATACGGACTGTTATGCCATGAACCAGACACAGGCAGTGCAGTAAGGATATGCATAACCTTTCCAAAACATCACATTCTGGACACATGGACAATCGCACAACATCCGCTATTGACCTGGACATACAAATAAAACTTTACATATGGCTTTATTCCTATATACTTTCACCACCTGTTGTGGGTATATTAAATTACTAATAATTGGGGAATTCATCAGAATAATATGCCTGTATTCGAAATTCTCCCTCTCATCTACCTCACGCTTAGATTATCAGAACTGGGATGTAATAAATCACCATAATCACGTGCATCATAATTATATCAGTAGCTATCTGTCTTTTTTCTTCTTTTTTTTTTTGTTGCAATCACATCCGCTCACAGCAAACAACACTAAAACGAAAGATTTTTTTCTCTCAACACTGACAACGTATAGTTTTACTTTGAAGGCGTTTATGTGTGAGAATGTACTTGAGAAATGCAATATGTGGTACACGTCCTAAGAATAGAGTAATACAATAATTACCTGAAAGTTCATAATGCTAAATGACAGTAGTTGCATGCTGGAGCCCATCCTTAAACTGCAGTCTAACTATTGTTGGTCCAACTTTATCTATTTTATTCTTCTAAACTGGTGCAACGCGTCATACAAGGCTGGACATTACATTTTCGCCGTGGCCCCGGTACAACAGAGAAAGGTGATCGGGTCACAGGAATCTGTGAGAGTGTATTTGCACATCTTCCTTGCAAAGAAAAAGTGAAGAACAACACATAGGTCACATACTGCATGCATTCCAGCTAGATGCTTCTCGACAAGACCAATGTTACCAGAGCACCATTAGTCTCCCATGGCCAACCTCGGTCTGTTCTGATACAGCCAAACCCGCTATTCCTTTTTTCTCTAATGGCCAAATTGGACAATAAAATTATCTATTAATGACAAAAATGGACGTATGTATACCCCCAACGTTAATAATTTTCATGAACATAATGTGTCATGGGGGAAAAAAACTGTTCATATCTCAGTTCATCATATTGATGTGGTATGACTTTATGAACTTTGTCAAAGTGCATGTTATTCGAATTATGTTAATGACGCCATTTAAGCACTTTTTCATAGTAATATACTTATACCATGGTACCTGCCAAATTTGACATTATTATCATGGTCCATAAATTGCATTATTTCTTCATGAATTTCACTTCGTAGGTATGGCTTTCTTTCTATCTTCAAACTCACAAAACATTTATGAAACCCTTTGCTATACCTGCAGTCTCTTCACCTAATTTTTATGACTTTTGACTGTTATTGACCGATATTTGATGACATTTTGTTTTCTTCCTGTTTAGGGGCATTCAAAATATTAAATTTGATGCAACAAGAAACATTTATGTTCAGCCTTCCCTAATGGACGCACAGTCATTGTGTACTGTGTACTTGTAGAAAATAAAATGATGTGACCGTGCATCACAAAACCAACAAAAGGTCGCAACCCTTAATTTTACATTAGGACTCAATGAAACGCTCATCTGTTTCACCATTCAGTGCTGAAACATGCAGGCAAACCAGATCAATCTTAAGTCTTTCACATACACTATTTCTCATAAGTTTGGGGTCATTATACATGCATGGTAAAGTGTGTTTTCAGCAGTTTTTCTACAACCTCTTTTTTGTTGTAAAGTGAGGGAGATCATTTAGTATGTTTCAGCATGGAAATCCCATAGCATCTTCCAAACCCTTAGACACACTCTTCGCTTTGAACTGTAACAAGGAATGCTACTGCTTGTAAAGTTGGCATCAATATACAATAGCCTGGACAGAATATGTTACTAGAGCATGCTCTATTTCAGCTTAATCTGATAATGCCTTCGTTGTTGTTGATCCTGTGGTTTAGATCCCGTTTTGTCCCATTCCACGGCACAGCTATGTATACTGTTTGGTGAAGATTTAAAAAGCGCATGAATACACCCATTACTTCAGATCTTCTTTCCTCAGTTCACACTTTTCAACAATGTGTGATTTCTTTCCAATAGTTAGATTAGTTAGGAGAGTCCATTTGAATTGAATACATCATTTAAAGCTCAGAGTGTGTTCTTTTAGAATTTGCCCTAAACCTAAGAAATTCATGTCTTGTGACTTTTTGTCGGTTTTGAGATTCAGGGTCTCAAAAAGATAAATGAAAGAGAAACACAAAAGAAAACCGATATCATTATCTATGTCTCGTATTTATCGCATTTGAATTGTGCTTCGATATCGTATATCATTCCTGCTTAATGAAAATAAAGAATATGTCATTGTTTTTCTTCGATGGATAGATTCATGTTTGGTAGACATGCCGATATCAATGTACACAGGAGCGGATCCAAGAATTCCATAAAAAGGGGGGTCCATTGGCTGACGTTGTCTTTTCATTTCTATCGTTTTAACAAAAACAAAATAAAAGAGGCGGGACACGCTCGGTGCGCCCACCTCTGCTGGATCCCTAACAGGTATACATTAATGTAGATTGAATTGATGAAAATGTTCGGTTCTTTCCAAGTGCTAGTAGAAAACCTGCAAGGGCTTCAATCTCTTTGGGCCTGTTTTTACAAAGCTAAAGCCCTCACTATGATAATACAACTGCTATACAGATGACATAAGCAGATGCCACTGTCGGCATCTAATGACAAGAATTCGCCATGATAGGATGGAGTGGTATGAAAGAAGCTTTCTGAATAGCCAGCATCAACGCAGACTCTGTTATGGTGCGTGTGTTAAAAACGGAAGACTGAGTGATTTTTCAGCACCATCGTCGAAATTATGGATTGTTTTGTCCACTTTTTTTTTTCGTATATACGGAGCCCAGGGAGAGACATGTGAAAAAATATTTCTATTTCATCAAAGCAAGATATAATTATCTCTTATCAGATGAGATATTGTGTCATTTTGATGAGATATTTTCTTAATTTCATGAGAGTAGCAAGTCAGTTCTTTTTAAATGCGATTATTGACAATACCGGTATTAAGCTACACAGAAATTGAGTAGTTCCATGACATGGGTCCAAAAAGAAAGAATTTCGACCTTCTGCCGGAATTAAACTGACCTGAAAGAAAAACAACAATAACTAGCAATCTGCCAAATAGAGATTCAAATTGGCAAGTGTTTATTATGTTAGTTATGATTAGGACGTATACAGAAAACTTCAGTTGATTGTTGTTCACATGTATACCACATAATACATGTACATGACGGCACAACTCAAATTTATTACCAAAAAATATACACAAAAATGAACGAATGCAAATCATAATCTCTGCAGGCAGCACATGCAGCATACATAATAATATTACAACTTGAATTTCTACAGTGCATTTAGAATAAAACTTTCATGTTATCATTTTCATCAACAAATATTTGTGGAAGAAGAATTTGTAAATGGCTTTATAATTATTATTGTGCGTGAATTACAATCCAAAAATACTGAATGATAGACGTGCCACTCCATGGTACCGTTTCATGAAAGTTGTCAGAGCTGACAAGTTGTTAAGTCTAACTAAATTGATGAAACATCCCCCAGGAACCCATACCATAATTATGTTTTTTTTTTCTTTATCATCCAATTAGAAACAATAATACAAAATTAAATGGTT
The DNA here is from genome assembly GCF_040938485.1 of Diadema antillarum. Classification (NCBI taxonomy): domain Eukaryota; kingdom Metazoa; phylum Echinodermata; class Echinoidea; order Diadematoida; family Diadematidae; genus Diadema; species Diadema antillarum. The sequence goes on from NW_027270982.1 coordinate 129,615, forward strand.
CAAAGACAGAATCTCCCGCATCACATCACCTACACAGGATATCTCAGCTCATGAAAAATAATTAGACACGTATAGTCTATAGCAAATAAAAAAAAAAGACATGTCCTGAAACAAGGCTAATTTTTCAGGAGCCTGGCGTGGCGTCGTGTACACTTGACTACGTGTAGTTAACCTTGACGTTACGTGTGCCTACACCTCGCGTAACGCGTGGTGGACTACGTGTAGTGCCAGGTACAACCACACGTTACGCCAGGGTACACGTCGCGTAACGTGTACCCACACGTCGCGTAACGCGTGCCCACACCACACGTAACGTGTGATGTGGGTACGCGTAACGCCAGGTCGGGCTCGCCTATGGGTTTTGCACAACACGTATAACGTAACTACAGACAGACGTATGGCAGGATTGTACCGCACGAATTGCGAAGTAACGGATCTACTCTGGGCAGTGTACTCGACATTGCACCCTTCTGTGACAGTAAGTTCATTTGATTATTTTTCGCCCATGATATTTATTAATAGCAATACAAACTATTGGTCTACCACACTAATGTGTCTCATGTCATACAGAATTGCAGTTAATACGAAAACTGTAGGTACACGATTAGAAAATGCACTCCAAAATTACTCGACTTGTCCGTCTTCCAGCCCTGTACTTTCACTTTTCCTGACTGTGTAGCCCGCCGAAGCTCTGGGGGAGCACGCCCGTCGTGATTGCCATGAATGGATATGTGGCCTTGTGGGTTGTGTATAGGTAGCCTATAGGCGCTGATGATGTACCGTCGTATCCATGACCAAATCTCAATAATTACACAGAACCAAACTACATCAGCGCCTTATTTTGTACTAGTACTGTAGTAGGCTCCTATATAAATAGACCTAGACCTACTTATTGTGAACAAGTAGGAATAGGCCTAAATATTGTTATTCTGTTTTCAGCAAGTGTAATACAATGTAACGTTAGATCTACATGTTTGACGTACGACAGTATGCAAAAGACAAATTAGACAGTACAGTAGAATCTATACCTAGTATTTACCCTCATAATTCTCAAAATTATCAAATTTGTAAAGTGCATATTAAGGTGAGACTTGAAAATTATAGTCAATGCAAGGCCAAACAATGATGAAAAGGAACAGAGGCACCGGTACAGATTATGTTGGCCATCTATGGTTGGACATGGAAAATTGACAGGTCATTGGGATAGTCATTCTGTGATTTTTTTTTCTTTTTTGGTAATTTCCATGATCATGGAATCCATGCATATATATGTATATATGTATGATATAGAGTTCTAGGTAATGTATGTTGATCAGTACGTTGGGGATTCTTGGAACAGCAGAACAATTTACTTATCAACTGATAGACATGGAGTATTTCCCCAGCATACTAGCAAAGGCATAATATTTTGCTTTTTTTTTAAATTCTTCACACATTGCTTATCTTCACATAATGACATACAATGCACATGGGGCATGTTACTTTTTCCCCCCAGTTCACTTATGTTTTGAATTCTTAGGCAAAGAATATCTATTGATAAGTACTGTAATCTTCCTAGACTTATTTTACTGATCACTAGCCTGAACAGACGCCGTGCAAGAATGCAAAGCATATGGCATCGCAACTTCATTTACAGCGGCATGGCTGTGTATGATCACATTAAAAAAATGTGAAGTTAAATTCAATACAGTAGAAAGGGTTGGGAACCACTTTGCTGTAATAAAGTCAAAGAAAGATTGTGATGTCAGCCTGGACCATAGCAGCAGTATATCATTTCAGAAAAGATAAGATAAATATAATGATATCTTGGGCTGACAACAGTTATTAGTGTATTGCCAATATGTATGCCATTAAAAAGGAAAAATCAAAAAATTAAAATATACAGTGAACTGCATTTACTCAAAGATGAGGAAATTTGATCTTGAGGTGTTCAAATTTCTGTCAGGTGGGCATAGTATGTATACATGTTTTATTTTTCTTCACTTTGCTGACTGAATCAGTTCTTAAACTATAAAACAGTATGTTGTGTCTGCAGAATATCTAATGTGGATATGAATGTAGAGGTATTATGTATGTGTGTCCAATTGGAAGTTTATCATTGGTCAGTAACTAATATCATACTCCTCTTGGTCATCACATTTCACTTTCCCATTCCTATTTCTCGTAACAAAACAATATGTGATCATTCCTTCTCCCCACAACCCTCTCCCATCACTCACACAAAAATGTCATATGACAGGTGATCATAGACGGTTATGGGCAAGTAAACAAGCTTTTCTTTTAATTCAGGTTGACTGAGTAGTGTGTTGATCCTTAAGTCAGTGGGCACAAGTCAAAGCCAATAAACCTTGAATGCTACTTTGTAAGGTTAATCTAGATCTTTTACCCTTATTCTAAATTACTTAACTCCTCAAAATCCTTTGCCTTGATGAATTTTTTGGACGTCAAGTTATTGCTGTCTGAGGATCTTGACTTTTTCATATTTTCATTGAATTTCAGTTTCCACAGTGATTGTTGTTGTTGTTGTTGTTTTTTTTTTTTGGGGGGGGGGGGGGCAAAGGGTTGTGATCTGCCATTTACCACTGTCCTGAAGTTGTGTACAATCAAATTATCAAAGTTACTGTTGTGTCTTATCACCATGATGTAGCTCAAGAAGTGACTGGGACTGTATTGACATGAATTGAGAGGAAGACTGTCAGTCCATGCTTCACCCAGACAGTGCCAATCTTACCGATGTGTGTTTTGCTCATTAAAATCTGGAAAAGCAAGTGATAGCTTAGTGGTGAGTATATCATCAAGTACATCAACCGCTATAATGTATTATGAATCACAATTTCTAATGAAGTTATACAGTAGGTAAAACTGTATTTTTACGAGGTTCAGGGTTCTTGTACATGGAATATGGGAGGATGTTTCTGTTCAGAGCAAACAGCTACAGTGTAAGAATCAGTTTAACATTTGAGATAATTTTTTTTTTATTTCTTTTTTTTTAGCACCTTTTGGTGCCTTTACCAAAGAAATGGATCAAAAGCCAAGCCTGCAATACTGAGTCCCACCTCCCTGGAAATGTCAACTGTAGGTTGTTACACCATGAGATTTGTCTTGTGTGGGAGAGTTAGCCACTCAGTATTGTTTGTGACTTGTGTAAGGATTCAGTCAAAACTTTATGTTGTAGGAATAATAATAAATTAAAATATAAGAAATAATAAGGAATACATAAGTATATGCCTACATTAAGTTTTCACTTTCCAGTTGGTAATCTTGCAGTAGGCATGAATTAAGCAAATATCAATTTGCAAATCTGGTGACAGAAATGCACACATATTTACAAATTTCATGTGCGCAGTTTAAATGGGTTTAAGGCATAGTTGCAGTACATGAGAATGAAATGCACATTACATTCTCATGTACTCATGCACATGCATTGTGTGGAATGAATCAGCATATGAACTTTATGAAAGTTCATACGCAGACATTTTGTGATGTGATGTTTACTGAATATCAACTTACCTCGTTTAAAATGATATTCTTGACAGTAATGAATCATAGTGTGTGAATGAGGTTGAGACATTACTACATCTTCAGGCTCCTTTTCATGTTCAGGCTCCTTTATTGAGTGCTTGAGTGCACTAAAACCCCTACAAATATGATTTGTTTGATGAATTTCAGGCCTTCAAGTCATAGATGCTTGGGGATGTTGACTATTTCATACTTTCAGGGAATTTCATTGTCCTGGGTTTAGTATTTTATTTGTTGTTGCTGTGGGGGGGGGGGGGGGGGGGGGAAGGGGGTTGATCTGTCACCTGCCACTGTACAATCAAGTTATGAAAGGTTGACTCTTGTGTTTATTACCATGAATTAGCTGAAGAAATGCATCAGCTGGGGAATTGATCGACATTAAGAGGGAGACTATCAGTCCACCCATTGCCAAGCTATGCTGCAACAAGACAGTGCCAATCTCCTTGACATGCATTTTGCTCTTCTGTAGCTGGAAAAACAAGGAGTTATGTGGTGAGTGTTTCACTGAGTACGTGAACTCATCCAAACTACTATCATTGTATTAACCTCAACTGTTTAGGAAGATAAAAGATAGGGAAGGGAGGGATGGAGGTAATCTTAGTTAGGCTCCTCCCAGGCCCCCTCCCCCTTCCAGATCTCAACAGTGCGATTGCAATTTGTAGTTGACAGTATTCGGAGCATGAAAAGATGTTATTCATTGATTTTAATCAAGAAAAGAAAAAATAATCATGCTGTTGTAAAATTTGACTGAAAGCACAAATTTCATTGCAACTGTACCACGTTTTCGAGCATATCTTGGTCTGACATGCATGTACATATATTTTATATGCAATTTCCTCCTGGGTGTCTAAAATTTGGTCTCTATAGGGAGAATGCGGCAGACACTTGAAATGAAGAAGTTGTGAAACATCACAGCCATAGTTTTTTTGCGAAGACGACATTGCTAGGAATGCCGAGGGGGACCTTCCAGCCCCCTCCTCGACAGCTTATAGTGAGGGTTAAAAGCAATGCTTTATATCATATTCTGGGTTCTTGTGTATGTCATGCAAGAACACCAGCTAGTGTCAGTTTGACATTTGAAATTATTATTTTTTTAAAAGCAGCTATTGGTGTCTTAACCAATTAAGAAATAAAAAACTTGCACTGATATCAACATTATGTTATTGGAGCACTGGACATGTCTTGCATACAAGAATTTAACCACTTAGTAATTGTTTATTATTGATCGTAAGATATTGTGAAAGCCATATATACATTAAACTGTTGAAATATGATTGAATGATTGTACAACGCTTAATAGAAATGTATCACACAATTTTAATGAATTCACACACAAACAAACTCACAAGAACATGTGTATGCCGATTTTTACTTCCCAATTGGTATTCTCACAATAGGTATTGGTAAGCAAATATTAATTACAGATATATGGTGGCAGAAATGCACACGTGTCTACAAATGAATGCAGAGCTGCACAGACATATTTACAATACATAAGAATAATAATGCATAACATAATGATGAGAACATAAAACTTTATGGCAGTTCATAGGCAGGAATTTTGCAATGCAGTTTGATTATAGATAATAATTCACTCCAATGAAAGGACATTTTTTTTAAATTTCATATTCTGTGTATAAAGAGGTCAGACATCATCTCATATTAAGTCTCACTTTCCTTAAAAAATGGAAATTTTCTTCATTTTCTGATAATGATCGATTACAGCAGTCTACATAATTCAGATGTCTTTTGGCGTATTGTAATGCATGAAATTGGCCTTCACAAGAGTCTTCATGTTTGCTATGTCAAATCTTCCTGTTTGTTTGTTTGTTTGTTTGTTTGTTTTCTTTAATATGGGGAGGTTAACATCTCAGTGCATATATCTTAACACAAGACACATGTTAGATTCTTGGGAGATGTTTTATGTGTGAAGTATAATCTCATTTTCTTTGTCCACTTTCTTTTTCTGAAATTTCTTGTCTCTTATGAAGGTATAACTCAGTTGACTCAATCATCATACTCGGCAAGCTTGAAGTTGGAAGATGGTACTATTTAAGCACGCAAAGGATGAGTAGCTCGCTGTCGACAGTCAGTGGAGATAAAAGAAGGCAGTAATCTTTCTGAAGACATTTCATCAGGCTGCCGGGGTCATCACACTCTGCAAGCAAGGGAAGAAAGTCATGAGCAGACAGTGGTCACAGGCTGCAACACTCACAAATTCATCACAACTCATCGAAGTATTGGTGCTTGACTATGATTTCAATTAGAAACTTGTGGATATTTCCCTTCTGGAAGAGCTCATTCTTTGTACAGTACACAGATGATGAGGCACAATGTCATTCTTTGTGTGGTTAAGCCAGTAGTCAAGCACTGGTGTGGAGCATCCACATAGAATATATGTTACAGAGCCATGCTTTGTTCATTTCTGTGGCAAGAAATGATCTCATCACTTAACCGTGCCCTATGTCCACGGCATCTTGATGCACAGAAATGGGAGCCTTAGTTTCAACATTTCTTGAGAGTTTAGTGACAGTAATGGCTCCTTATATTGAATAATCTGACCATGCAACTCATCACAATAGCAGGTCAATATCGATTTCTGTTGTTGTTGTTGTTGTTGTTGGTCTCTGCAACTGAAATCGTGTACTGCAGTTCTGAAATTCCAACTGTCCTAGAGGTATTGCAAATAATCTCATTTTTAGCACTTATTCACATGCTCTGCTATTTTACATTAAACAACTCTTTCATGTTATCTCTGAGGAGTAAGATAAGATGACTGGCTCTTCAAAACTCAGCAAGGCATGCATTTTCAATATCTGCCTTTTCAAATTTACAATGTGCTTTCATTCTGGAATTTACTCTTTAGCATAACTCAAAACTGACAATTTCTTTCACTTTGAGAGCATTAACTAAAGGGACGGTGTATAAAATGGTGACTGTGCACGGAGCTTTGTTCTTGGTCTACAGTGTAAAATGTATACAAGCATTCAGTATGAAAAGGACAAGATGATTGTTTTGCAACAAGTAGATTTTAGTGGGGCATAATGCATTTCTCATATAGTATATGAAATCATGTGCTTTTATGATTAATGGTGTGACCGCATCAAATATGCAGACCGTGAAAGTGTTTTTTACATGGTGAAAGCCACAGATAACAAATGACATATGTGAATAAGAATGTTTACTAGTATATGTGCGTGTATGTATGTGTCAATATACATATCAGGGGTGGATCCAGAAATTCTGTAAAGGGGGGGGGGGGGGGCAACTAATATTCCTGGTGCCACTTCCAGGTTTCATTTCATTTTTTTCTTTTTATATCTATTGTTTTTAACCTAAAATAAAGGGGGGGGGGGTGGTGTGGGCCATTTGCGCCCCCCTAGATCCGCCACTGCATATCTATATTTCGTGTACATATATATATATTATATATATATGTATATATATATATATATATATATATATATATATATATATGTATATGTGTGTGTGTGTGTATATAGATAGCTTATGTCGGATACATTCAAACTTTAAAAGAAAGGTAAACAACCACTGCACAAATACTAGTAAAAAGATTTTCAATGCAGAAGTATAGCAGTTTGATTAATGAGTAAAAGTTGTCGCAGATATGGACATTTGTCGCAAGGTTAAGAGCTGTGACAAAATTTCACCAGATTTTGTTTGGTGGTGCTTATGAATACTTTCATTCTCAAAATATGTTTGTTTTCATTGTTTCCAATTGGATGATTTTGGGGAACAATGCAATGGTGTGCCAGGTTCCTTGAGTGATATGTTTATCCTTCACTGTTTACAGACTGCGATATGCACACAATGACTGTAACAAAGCAATTTAGAAATAAATTTCAATAGCTGTGAAGAGTAATGGTGATCTGCCATCACGTGACGATAGCTCAAATACATGCAATTAGTGAGCCGTGAGATCTTCTTCCATTTTCTAGGCAAGGAAGACATGTAAGAACAATGGAAATGCTCACAAATTTTCAGTGACCCGTTCATCTCTTACTGTTGTCCCTAGACCAAGGATAATGTTCAGCCTTGTATTAGGTTATTGTAACAAAACCAACATTTCAAGTACACACTGTAATACATATAACTGAAATTGGACCAAGAATCAGAAGCATGTTCATTGGTACATACTAGAAGTGGCATGAGCATATGGACCATGGCGGCAATTGCATTACTGTATTTTATTGATATGTGCATTACATAATTAAAATTGTGATTTCATTGAAAATATGATTCTCAAAACAAAAGATTGTAAAATTTGATGGGAAAACAATTGTTTTGTTGTTGTGAGCCGAAATGATTGCATGAATGACAGATGATGGTTATCTGATGCTTGTGATTGTGATAAAGAGCAAGGTAGATAAAAAGGGGGAATCTTTAAAAACTGGCAAATTATTCTGATAAATTCCATATTCCATAGATCCACAAGTTAAAAGTGAAAGTAGTAATAAAGTTATAGAAAAAACTGAATTGTATGTATGTGATCGTTTGTGCGTGTGTGTGTGTGTTTATGTGTGTATGTAAGGTGTGAGTGACTGTGTCCATCAGTGTTTAGCAGCTCAAATTTTCTCTGCCTTTTTCTGCTCCACAAGCTCTCTTCTCTCCTCTCCTTTCCGATCTCCCTCTCCCTTTCTTTTTCCTGTTTTTTTTTTTTCTCTCTCTCTGTGGCTAAACTGACCCTCTCCGGTTGTTTCATTTTCTCCTCAAATAATCAGTTTCCAGTTGTGGTTGAAAAGGAAGAATTTAATTGCTCAGCCAACGACCTAAATTAAACAATAACGTAACTGGCATCTATGTTCATCACCATTATGTAGACCAAATACTGTACAGGTACTGTAAGGATCAGTGCAAAGTAATACTGAAGAACAGTATACTGAAGAAGCGGTAAAAACAAATGAAAGTAACATGAAACAAATGCCTACACATATAGGATATATAACATAAGAAAAAATAAGAAACAATCACAAAAATCATAATCCGTGAAATCAACGCCATAGGCCTATTCATTAAAAGTCAACAGACTGTACTAAAAAGTATCGATTTCATTTTAGCAGACACAAAGTAAAAAAACAAAACACTCTCATTCCAAATGAAATAATGAAATCATAATTCCGTAACTTAGATATTCTTCCCCTACACAAGATATCTCAGCTCATCAAAATTATTTAGACACGTATTTTTCCCCTACACAAGATATCTCAGCTCATTAAAAATATTTAGACACGGATCGACTATAGCAGATTAAAAAACAAAAACATATCCTGAAACAAGGCTAATTTTTCAGGAGCCTGGCGTGGCGTCGTGTACACTTGACTACGTGTAGTCAACCTGACGTTACGTGTGCCTACCCCACGCGTAACGCGTGGTGGACTACGTGTAGCGCCAGGTACAACCACGCGTTACGCCAGGGTACACGTCGCGTAACGCGTACCCACACGTCGCGTTACGCGTGCTTAAGTACACGTTACGTGACGTGTGGGTACACGTAACGTGACGTGTACCCACGCGTTACGTGTGGTCAGGCACGCGTAGGTGTTTCGAGGTACGTGTAGTGACCTGACGCATTGACCCGAACGGCTTGCCATACGTGGGTACACGTAACGTGACGTGTACCCACGCGTTACGTGTGGTCAGGCACGCGTAAGGTTTTGGAAGTACGTGAGGTTTCTCAAACACCTCGTGTGGTCCAAAACAACTACACGTGCCTAACCTGACGTTACGTGTACCCACGCGTCACGTTACGCGTACCCACACGTCACGTAACGCGTGGTCAAGCACGCGTTACGCGACGTGTGGGTACACGTTACGCGACGTGTACCCTGGCGTAACGCGTGGTTGTACCTGACGCTACACGTAGTCCACCACGCGTTACGCGTGGGGTAGGCACACGTAACGTTAGGTTTACTACACGTAGTCAAGTGGCCACTCCGGCACGCCAGGGTACTGAGAAATTAGCCTTGTTTCAGGATACGTTTTTGTTTTTTTAATCTGCTATAGTCGATACGTGTCTAATTAATATTTTTGATGTGCTGAGATACCTTGTGTATGGGGATGACTGCCTAAGTTATGGAATTATGATTTTATAATTTCACTTGGAATGATAGCATTTTTTGTGTTACTTTGTGTCTGATAAAATGAAATCAATACTTTGTATTGAAGTCTGTTGACTTTTAATGAATAGGCTCATGGCGTTGGTTTTACAGATTACAGTAAGATTTTTGTCATTGTTTCTTATTTTTTCTCATGTTGTATATCCTTTATGTGCAGACTGTTGTTTCATGTTATTTTCATTTGTTTTTTACCACTTCTTCAGTACTGCTCTTCTGTCATACTTTACACTTACCATTACAAGTACAGTATTTGGTCTACGTAATGGTGATGAAAACAGATAGCAGTTACGTTATTATCTAATTTAGGTCGTTGGCTGAGCAATCAAACTCTTCCTTCTTAACCACAACTGGAAACTGATTGAGGAGAAAATGAAACAACCAGAGAGGGTCAGTTTAGCCATAGAGAGAAAGAGAGAATTATGGTACTAGGATGACGAAAACAAAAAGACGGCAACGGTCACGACAAAATCGATTAAACGTCGATTCAAGTTCAAGTTGATTTACTTCATCAACAACAAAATAATGAGGGATACAATGGATGTTCGCTTATACAGGGCTCAGTCGAACACTAACGGTGGCCCGGTGGCCCGGGGCCACCAAAAACGCACGTCGGGCCACCAAAAAAAGTCGGATGTTTGCCCTTACTTTTGGAAATGAACAGCGGTAACAATCGGCTCCGTAAGATACTACAATAAATGTCAGATGTTTGCTTTTAATTTTGGAAATTAATTACGGAGAGATTCAGCTCCGTACGGTGCTAAAATAAATGTCAGAAATGAATAAGGATAACATTCGGCTCTGGAAGATGCTGAAATATATGTCGAATGTTTGCTTTGACGTTCGAAATGGATAATAATAATAATATTCAACTCCGTACGACGATAAAATAAATGCCGGATGTTTGTCTTTATGTTCGAAAGTAAATAACAATAACATTCAGCTCCGGAAGATGCAAAAGTAAATGTCCAATGATCCCTTTGACGTTCGGAAATGAATAACAATAATATTCAACCCCGTACTATGATTAAATAAATGTCGGATGTTTGTTTCACTTCCGAAAGTAAATAGCAATAACATTCGGCTCCGGAAGATGCCAAAATAAATGTCAGATGATTGCTTTTACGTTTGGAAGTGAATAGAAGGAACATTCTGCTTCATAATTATGAAACTAAAATAAATGTCGGATATTCGCTATTATATTTCGAAATGAATAACAGTAACATTCAGCTGCGTTTGATAGTAAAGTATATGTCTGATGTCTGCCTTGACGTTCAAAAATGAAAAACAGTAACATTCGGCTCCGTACGATGCTAAAGTAATTGTCAGATGATTCATTTCACTTTCGGAAGTGGACAGCAGTAGCATTCGGCTCAGTACGATAATAAGATACATGTTTGCTTTTAAATTTGGTAATAAATAACGGTAATATTCTGCTCCGTACGATGCTAAAATAAAAGCAGATTGCTGCTTTAACATTTGGAAATGATTAACGGTATCAATCGGCTCAGTTAGATGCTAAAATAAACAGCGGATGTTTACTTTCAAGTTCGGAAATGAATAAGGATAACATTCAGCTCCGTAAGATGCTGAAATGAATGTCGGTTGTTTGCTTTTACATTTGAAATGATTAACGTTAGCATTCGGCTCCGTAAGGTGTTAAAATACTAGTAAAATGTTGGATGATTGCTTTCACAATAAAAAATGAATAGCGATAACTTTCGGCTGTTTACAATGCTAAAACAAATGCCGGATGTTTACAAATGTCTGCAAATGCTCCCACTTTCTCATTTCAAAGTAAGTTTTGACCACCTAAATAGGCATCAACCAACTTTTATAATAATCTATAAGCCTATTTGCTAAATCTTAGAACTCAGAATACCGGTTAGATGATTAAATTTTCTATTCATATATTCTAGACATGGGTACCTGTATCACTTCAGTCATACTTAATATTTATTTTTCTATGTTTAGTAGGACAGAATTAGTCTTTATGTTGTTGTTTTTTCGGGCCACCAAAAAATGGAAATCAATGACTTTGGTGGCCCGATCGGGCCACCAAAAATTAAAGTTAGCGTGGAGCCCTGGCTTATACAGTAAGTAATGTCACGAAATCAGTAGGACACAGGTAAATTATTATCAGAGATACAAATAAATGTTATATCATTATGATGAACTCAGAATCAAAATTGATGGAAATGGAGAGCTTTTAGTGTGCAGTACCCTCTTAAAAAAAGGGAGAAAGAGTCAAATTACACAAAAAGGATAATTTGTCTATGTTATTCAAAAAAATAGACAGAGTATAGAACACACGAACATACATGCACACAGACGCACATCAACCATTACGAGGCAGCTCTCTTGTAAGGGAAGAAGAGACAAGAAGATTAGTGAGGAAGGTATGGCCACGAAGATTCCGAGGTGGACAAAAATGGGGGGGGGGGGGGGGGGGAGAAGGAAATGGTGGGTCACAGCCGGGGATCTTGAGGCTCAGGAAACTTGGGCTCGCAGAGGTACAAAAAAAGAGTAGTACAATGAAACCGGATCAACAACAATTTTGCAAATCAAAAGTAACAAAAGAGTAACTTACTGTATTGCATAAGAATTTGTAAATTAACTCTATGACTTTAAGGAAACAGTAGTAATATATATGGCTTCTTTGATACTACTATACAGAGAATTCAAGAATTTTGGTCAAGAAACAAACAAACAAACAAACAAATAAACAAACAAACAAAACAAAACTGCAAGGGTGACAAAATCATTCCGGTCAAAATGATAATGGTTGGTTATAATATGCATGAACTCATACCACTTTGGGAAGAACTGCATACTTCTAAATGTGGGGTGTCACGTAGTTTCCTCCTGAGGTATGTGCTTTGTGTTATGGGGTCTCAAATATATAAGAAAGTTGTAAAAAAAATGAAGGGCTGACAAAAAGGGGCGGCAACGGTGACAAAATTTATACGCACCGACTTTGGCTATAGGTATAATGCGCCAAATCTTTATCTTATCAGTTTGCTTAGAGTTGCACGTTTCTCTATGTGAAATATCAAGCGGTTTCCTCTAGGAGACATAATTATGCGTTTTATCAGAGGGGTGAAAAATAAAAGGTTGTAAATAAGGGATGACGAACAAAAAGAAGCCCATGGCAACCATTGATTCAGTCCTGAATCAGGAAGTTTCCATTAAGATACGTGGCTATTGTGTTCTTTGGGTTAGCGGAATCAATACAGAAGACAGTTGTAAATAAACGGTGACGAAAAAGGTGACAACAGTGACGTTAAGAACCATTGCACAAAATTAATGACATGTTAATTGGAGGTGTTTTTTTTTTCGGGGGGGAGGGGGTAATAATCCCCATTAGAACAGTTCGAATCTAATCTACTTAGAATTTTACCAATTTCATACGTGAAAATGTTTTGTTTTTTCATCCTTACAGCCTGCTTTGGAAAGTCTACAGTTGCCCTTCGACTACATTTGAAATGCAATTCGGTATGTTAATCAAAGGATTTATGAAAATGAGATTCCCCCTTGTTATTCCGTATTTAGAGGGATCGTACAGGTTTGGTTGAGACCTAATTGCAGGTTTCTAACATTTTTTGTTGGAGAGGTAATGAGAAACCTCTTATGAAATATGAAAGAGCATGTAGTTCTATGAGGATTTTAACGTTTATTTTATGAAAATTGGTTTTGAAATGGCTGAGATATCCCAAAAAGATATGTGTAATAAAAAAACATACATCTCTAATAAAGTGTGGGACGCACACTTTATTACTATCGCTTTGTTTTACTTTGTTTGTGGATATTTCAGTTATTCCAAACCCGATTTTCATCAAATAAACTTTTCTCTTAAAATGGAATGCTCTGTACTATAAGTGGTTTCCTGGTATCTCGCAAAAAGTTAAAAGCCCAATTCTCATCTCAACCAATTCTGTACCATCCCTTAAAAACCGTATATCCACAGACCTAGATCAACACTGTACTCCTCTGCTTCGCCATATTTTGGGAATATTATTTTGGTCGGAAATTTATATTCAAATTTCTAACCTGTAAACTTCATGACTCTTTAAAGAAACTCTATAGAAATCGCACATTGACAAACGTTATGAAATGACTTCTTAATGCTTTTAATAGGCATACCCAGGGCAAAATAAACTGTTTCGTCACCGTAATATCATATTATCAACTTGTGTGTGTGTGTGTGTGTGTGTGTGTGTGTGTGTGCGTGTGTGTGTATTTGAAACGCACTTTCAGAACCGTAAGATATTAAGATGGATGCAATCTAGCATAAGTGTTAGTATACTGGACGAAACTGATTTCGTCACCCTTACTTTAAAGGACAAGTTCACCTTCACAAACATAAGGATTGAGAGAATGCAACAATATTAGTAGAACACATCAGTGAAGTTTGAGGAAAATTGGACAATCGATGCAAAAGTTATGAATTTTTAAAATTTTTGTGTTGGAACCGCTGGATGAGGAGACTACTACAGCTTGTGAGTCATATGCGTGCAACAGTATAAAGAAAATGTAAAAGAAAATTCAACATATTTTCACTTTTTTCGCATAATAAAAGAGCACTTGACTTGCCTCTTTCTAAAGGCAGGGGGAATGATATTACCCATAACATTTGTCGGTAACGAGTCAGGGGAATGTACACCTTTTTTTCAAAAGATGGAATTTTGTTAAATTCTCTTTATATTTTCCTTATATTGTTGTACGCATGTGACATCTAAGTTATTCATACACTGCAGTAGTCTTCTCATCCAGCGGTTACTGCACAAAAACTTGAAAAATTCATAACTTTTGAACGGATTGTCTGATTTTCCTCAAACTTTCACTGATGTGTTCTACTAATATTGCTACTTTCTCTCAATCCTTATGTTTATGAAGGTGAACTTGTCCTTTAAGGATTTTAGTTCAAACAGGGTTATGTCTCAGTGATTTATGGGGGGGGGGGGGGGGTTGGTCACTCACTCATGTTGCAAGTGTTACCAAGGGGAAGAATAAATCAGAACCATAGTTTTTGTTTGTTTGTTTGTTTTTTGCCTTTGGGCGGCCTCTTTGTTTGATGGTTGTTTCTACGCCATGCATGACTCATCATAATGATGTTGTAGATAAGAGCGTATTGGGACATACAGACGTGACAGAGGAGAGGGTGAGATTTTCTTGTATGTTTTCATCAATGATACAATCTACAATTGTACATAATCTAGCTCGCCAGTGAGGGTGTGTATTGGGTGCGTTTGTATTTTTTTATATACTAGTACGCGCGCGTGTGTGTGTGTGTGTGTGTGTGTTTGTGTGCGTTTGTGTGTGTGTAGTTCTGTGGTGTGTGTCAGGCTCTAGTCCGTATCAGTGTCGTATCATTAGTCGCCCTCTTGTGTTCACTATCCGCATATTAAGCCACAAGCTGTCTCTGTTATTTAGCTACAGAGAGCGTTATAGCTAATCGGGAAAGACCGCCACAACTAGCAGCGGGCAAAATTTCACCAGATTTTGTTTGGTGGTGCAAATGAATACTTTCATTCTCAAAATCTGTTTGTTTTCATTGTTTCCAATTGGAAGTTTTTGGGGAACAATGCAATGGTATGCCAGGTTCCTTGAGTGACATGTTTATTCTTCACTGTTTACAGACTGCGATATGCACACAATGACTGTAACAAAGCAATTTCCAAATAACTTTCAACAACTGTGAAGAGTAATGGTGATCTGCCAACACTTGACGATAGCTCAAATACATGCAATTAGTGAGCCGTGAGATCTTCTTCCATTTTCTTGGCAATGAAGACATATAAGGACAAAGGAAATGCTCACAAATTGTCAGTAACCCATTCATCTATGTTGTCCCTAGACCAAGGATAATGTTCAGCCTTGTATTACGTGATTGCGACAAAACCAACATTTAAAGTACACACTGTAATAAACATAACTGAAATTGGACCAAGAATCACTAGCATGCTCATGAGTACATGTTACTAGTCGCATGAGCATATCGACCATGCTGGTAATTGCATTACTGTATTTC
This sequence comes from Diadema antillarum, assembly GCF_040938485.1. NCBI lineage: Eukaryota > Metazoa > Echinodermata > Echinoidea > Diadematoida > Diadematidae > Diadema > Diadema antillarum. The sequence continues at coordinate 145,299 of NW_027270982.1, forward strand.
ATTGATATGATACATTACATAATCGAAATGGTGATTTCATTGAATGATGATTCTCAAAGACAAAAAAATGTAAAAATTGATGGGAGAACAATTGTGTTGTTGTTGTGAGCCAAAATATTTGCATGAAAGACAGATGATGGTTATCTGATGCATGTGATTGTAATAAAGATCAAGTTTGATAAAAAGGATAATCTTGGAAACTGGCAAATTTTTCTGATAAATTCCATATTCCATACACTGTAAAAACATCGGTGTTAGATTTAACACCACGGGTGTTAAATCTAACACCGATCAAACTTCAATAAAGGACCACACCCACAGGTGTTAAAAATGCACTGTGATGGTGTTGAAAAGTGTTCACCTGACACTTCGTGGTGTTAATTTGACACTGTACCTGGTGCTATTTTGACACTGTACTGGTGTTAATTAAAAAATGACACCACATGGTGTTGATTTGATATTTGCTGGTGTTAATATCAATGGTTTAACACCCGTCCAGCTTCAATAAGGGACCACACCAGCTGGTGTTACTTTGGTGTAAATTTATTTTCACATTTTTTCAAAAATCTAGTATTTTAATGTAAGATTCTTGATCGTCTTGTTTATATTAAAAATCAACAAGAAGTGCAGTTACTAAGAAACTCTTAAAAAAAACAGTTTAAAATTTGGAAATGACACCCGTAGGTGTTAATTTAACACCATAAATGAGCACCGAAAATTTAACACCAGCTCGGTGTTCACTATTTAACACTGGACTTTTTGCAGTGTAGATCCACAAGCTATCACTGAAAGTGGTAATAAAGCTATAGATAAACTGAATTGTATGTATGTGATCCTTTGTGTGTGTGTGTGTGTGTGTGTGTGTGTGCGCGTGTGTGTGTATGTGTATGTAAGGTGTGAGTGACTCAGTGTCCATCAGTGTTTAGCAGCTCAAATTTTCTCTGCCTTTCTCTGCTCCACAAGCTCTCTTTTCTCCTCTCCTTTCCGATCTCCCTCTCCCTTTATTTTTCCTGGTTTTTTTCTCTCTTTCACTGTGGCTAAACTGACCCTCTCCGGTTGTTTCATTTTCTCTTCAAACAATCGGTTTCCAACTTTGGTTAAAAAGAGAAGAATTTAATTGCTCAGCGAACGACCTACATTAGGTAATAACGTAAATGGTATTCGTTTTCATCACTATTACGTAGACCAAAGTGGTACTTGTAATGGTAAGTGTAAAGTATGACTGAAGAACAGTACTGAAGAAGTGGTAAAAAACAAAAGAAAGTAACATGAAAGAACAGTCTTCACATACAGAATATATAACATAAGAAAAAAATAAGAAACAATCACAAAAAATCATAATCTGTGAAATCAGCATCATACTATACGCCTATTCATTCAAAGTCAACAGACTATACACTAAAAAGTATCGATTTCATTTTAGCAGACACAAAGTAAAAAAACAAAACACTCTCATTCCAAATGAAATAATGAAATCATAATTCCATAACTTGGACATTCATTCCCTACACAAGATATATCAGCTCATCAAAATTATTTAGACACGTATTTATCCCCTACACAAGATATCTTAGGTCATCAAAAATATTTAGACAGGTATAGACTGTAGCAGATTAAAAACAAAAACATATCCTGAAACAAGGCTAACTTTTCATGAGCCTGGCGTGGCGTCGTGTACACTTGACTACGTGTAGTCAACCTGACGTTACGTGTGCCTACACCTCGCGTAACGCGTGGGGGAGTACGTGTAGTGCCAGGTACAACCACACGTTACGCCAGGGTACGCGTCGCGTAACGTGTACCCACACGTCGCGTAACGCGTGCCTCACCAAACGTAACGTGTGGTATGGGTACGCGTAACGCCAGGTCGGGCTCGCCTATGGGTTTTGCACAGTGAAGCCTGACCTGACGTTACGCGTACCCACACCACACGTTACGTGTGGTGAACCACGCGTTACGCGACGTGTGGGTACACGTTACGCGACGCGTACCCTGGCGTAACGTGTGGTTGTACCTGGCACTACACGTACTCCACCACGCGTTACGCGAGGTGTAGGCACACGTAACGTCTGGTTAATACACGTAGTCAAGTGCACACTAACGTCCCGCCAGGCTACTGGAAAGTTAGCCGTGCGCAAGGCTTTATATCCTTTTAAAAAAATAAAAATAAAAATTGTAATACAGGTCTATACTTTAGTAGTCAGTCTACAGACAACAGTACATTATCATTATCTTTTATCTATCATTGTTACAAATCGTGCCTTTTTATCATTTTTATCACCACTGACAATAAATAACCTTTCATATGATTATGATATACTCGAGTACAGTAAGCTAACGTTGGCTGTGGCAGACTGCATGCCCATTGAAGGCATGTAGACGTACCCTGTACCGACCGCGACCGCACCGCACGCGAAGTAACGGACCTAGGCCTACTCTGAATTTATTCGACATTGCACCCCTCTGTGACAGTAAGTTCATTTGATTTTTTTTTTCGCCCATGATATTGATTAATAGCAATACAAACTATTTGTCTACTACACTAATGTGTCTCATGTCATACAGAATTTCAGTTAATACGAAAACTGTAGGTACACGATTAGAAAATGCACTCCAAAATTACTCGACTTGTCCGTCTTCCAGCCTTGTAGTAGTTGTACTTTCACTTTTCCTGACGGTGTGGCCCGCCGAAGCTCTGGGGGAGCGCGCCCGTCGTGATTGCCATAATGGATATGTGGCCTTGTGGGTTATACTATAGGCGCTGATGATGTACCGTCTTATCCATGACCAAATCTGAATAATTACACAGAACCAAACTACCTGGTACATCAGAGCCTTATTTTGTACTAGTAGTAGGCTCCTATGAATAGACTAGTAGACCTAGACCTGCTTATTGTGAACAAGTAGGAATAGGCCTAAATATTGGTAGAGTCTATTCTGTTTAACGTTACAGTATGCAAAAGACTAATTTAGTAATTAGACAGTACAGTAGAATCTATACCTAGTATTTACCCTCATAATTCTGAAAATTATCAAATTTGTAAAGTGCATATTTAAGGTGAGACTTGAAAATTATAGTCAATGCAAGGCCAAACAATGATGAAAAGGAACAGAGGCACCGGTACAGATTATGTTGGCCGTATCTATGGTTGGACATGGAAAATTGACAGGTCACTGGGATAGTCATTCTGTAATATTTTTGTTTCTTTTTTGGTAGTTTCCATGATCATGGAATCCATGCATATATGTAAATATACATGATATAGGTATGTTGATCAGTACGTTGGGGATTCGTGGAACAGCAGAGCAGTTTTACTTATCAACTAATAGACTTGGAGTATTTCTCCAGCATATTACTAGCAAAGGCATAATATTTTGCTTCTTTATTAAATTCTTCACATATTGCTTTAATCTTCACATAATGACATACAATGCACATGGGGCACGTTACTTACCCCCCCCCCCCCCAGTTCACTTATGTTTTGAATTCTTAGGCAAAGAATATCTATTGATAAGCACTGATAAGCACTGGCATCGCAACTTCATTTACAGCGACATGGCTGTGTATGGTCACATTAAAAAAAAAAATGTGAAGTTAAAATCAATACAGTAGAAAGGGTTGGGAACCACTTTGCTGTAATAAAGTCAAAGAAAGATTGTGATGTTAGCCTGGACCATAGCAGCAGTACGTCATGTCAGAAAAGATAAGATAAATGTAAAGATATCTTGGGCTGACAACAGTTGTTAGTGTATTACCAATATGTATGCCATTAAAAAGGAAAAATCAGAAAATCAAAATATACAGTGAACTGCATTTACTCACAAGATGATGAAAATGGATCTTGAGGTGTTCAAATTTCTGTCAGGTGGCATATTTGTAACATGTTTTATTTTTCTTCACTTTGCTGGCTGAATCAGTTCTTAGACTATTAACAGTATGTTGTGTCTGCAGAATATCTAATGTGGATATGAATGTAGAGGTATTATGTATGTGTGTCCCAATTGGAAGTTTATTATTTGTCAGTAACTAATATCATACTCCTCTTGGCCATCACATTTCACTTTCCCATTCCTATTTCTCGTAACAAAACAATAATATGTGATCATTCCTTCTCCCTACAACCCTCTCCCACTCACTCAAAAAGGTTGTGCTAGTAAGTAGACAGTATGACCGGTGATCATAGGCGGTTATGGGCAATTTAACAAGCTTTTGTTTTTCATTCAGGTTGACTGAGTAGTGTGTGATCCCTAAGTCAGTAGGCACAAGTCAAAGCCAATAAACCTTGAATGCTACTTTGTAAGGTTAATATAGATCTTTTACCCTTATTCTAAATCACTTAACTCCTCAAAATCATTTGCCTTGATGATTTTTTGGACGTCAAGTTATTGCTGTCTGAGGATGTTGACTATTTCATACTTTCATGGAATTTCAGTTTCCACAGTGATTGTTATTTTTTTGTTTGGGCAAAGGGTTGTGATCTGTAATTTACCAGTGTCCTGAAGTTGTGTCCAATCGAATTTTTAAAGTTTCTATTGTGTCTTATCACCATGATGTAGCTCAAAAAGTGCCTGGGACTGTATTGACATAACTTGAGAGGAAGACTGTCAGTCCATGCTTCACCAAGACAGTGCCAATCTTCCTGATGTGTGTTTTGCTCATTAAAATCTGGAAAAGCAAGTAGCTAAGTGGTGAGTATGTCATCAAGTACATCAACTGATATAATGTATTATGAGTCACAATTTGTAATGAATTTATACAGTAACAAACAGCTACAGAGTAAGAAACAGTTTAATATTTGAGATAACATGTTTTTCTTCTTTTGTTTTTACCACCTTTTGGCGCCTTTACCACAGAAATAGGTCAAAAGTCAAGCCTGCAATACTGAGTCCCACCTCCCTGGAAATATCAACTGTAGGTTGTTACACCATGAGATTTGTCTTGTGTGGGAGAGTTAGTCACTCAGTATTGTTTATTACTTGTGTTAAGATTCAGTCAAAACTTTATGTTGTATGAATGATAATAAATTGAAATATAAAAAATAATAAGAAATACACAAGTACATGCTTACATTAAGTTTTCACTTTCCAGTTGGTAATCTTTCAGTAGACATGAATTAAGCAAATATTTATTTCCAAATCTTGTGACAGAAATGCGCACATGTTTACAAATTTCATGTGTGCAGTTTATGGGTTTAAGGGATAGTTGCAGTACATGAGAATGTAATGCACATTACATTCTCATGTACTCATGCACATGTATAGTGTTTAATGAATTAGCATATGAACTTTATGAAATTTCATATGCAGACATTTTGTCATGTGATGTTTACTGAATATTACCTCATTGAAAATACTATTCTTGACAGTAATGACTCAAAGTGTGTGAATGAGGTTGAGACATTACTCTATCTTCAGGCTCTTTTATTGAGTGCTTGAGGGCACTAAAACCCCTACAAATATGATTTGTTTGATGAATTTCAGGCTTTCAAGTCATAGATGCTTGGGGATGTTGACTATTTCATACTTTCAGGGAATATCATTGTCCTGGGTTTAGTACTTTATTTGTTGTTGTTGTTGGGGGGTGTGATCTGTCACCTGTTGTTGTTGTTATTTTAAAGATCGAAAGAGAGAGAGAGAGAGAGAGAGAGAGAGAAAAGAGATCTGTCACCTGCCACTGTGCCTGCATCTGTCACCTGCCACTGTGCTGATGTTGAGTGTAATCAAGTTATGAAAGGTTGACTCTTGTGTTTATTACCATGAATTAGCTCAAGAAATGCATCAGCTGGGGAATTGATCGACATTAAGAGGGAGACTATCAGTCCACCCATTGCCAAGCCATGCTTCAACAAGACAGTGCCAATCTCCTTGACGTGCATTAGCTCTTCTGTAGCTGAAAAAACAAGGAGTTATGTGGTGAGTGTTTCATTGAGTACGTGAACTCATCCAAACTACTATCATTGTGTTAACCTCAACTGTTTAGGAAGATAAAAGAGGGGGAAGGGAGGGATGGGGGTAATCTTAGTTAGGCTCCTCCCAGCCCCCCCCCCCCCCCCTCCAGATCTCAACAGTGTGATTGCAATTTGTAGTTGACAGTATTCAGAGCATGAAAAGACGTTATTCGTTGATTTTAATCAAGAAAAGCAAAAATAATCATGCTGTTTTGAAATTTGACTGAAAGCACAAATTTCTGTCCAACTGTACCACGTTTTTGAGCATATCTTGGTCTGACATGCATGTACATATTTTATATGCAATTTCCTCTTGGGTATCTAAAATTTGGTCTCTAAAGGGAGAATGCGGCAGACACTTGAAATGAAGAAGTTGTGAAACATCACAGCCATAGTTTTTCTGCGAAGACGAAATTGCTAGGAATGCCGAGGGGGACCTTCTAGCCCCCTCCTCGACAATTTATAGTGAGGGTTAAAAGCAATGCTTTATATATTCTGGGTTCTTGCGTATGTCATGCAAGAACACCAGCTAGTGTCAGTTTGGCATTTGAAGTTAATATTTTTTTTGAAAGCAGCTATTGGTGTCTTAACCAATTAAGTAAGAAAAAAGAACTTGCACTGATATCAACATTATGTTATTGGAGCATTGGATTTGTCTTGCGTACAAGAATTTAGCCACTTGGTAATTATTTGTTATTGATCTAAAGATATTGAGAAAGCCATATACATTAAACTGTTGAAATATGATTGAATGATTGTACAACGCTTAATGGAAATGTATCACACAATTTTAATGAATTCACACACAAACCAACTCACAAGAACATGTGTATACCAATTTTTACTTCCCAATTGGTATTCTCACAATAGGTATAAATTACCGGTAAGCAAATTTTAATTTCAGATATATGGTGGCAGAAAAGCACACGTGTCTACAAATGAATGCAGAGCTGCACAGACATATTTACAATACATAAGAATAATAACGCAAAACATAATGATGAGAAAATAAAACTTCATGGCAGTTCATATGCAGTAATTTTGCAATGCAGTTTGACTATAAATAATAATTTACTCTATTGAAAGGACATTTTTTTTTTTATTTATTGCATATTCTGTGTATAAAGAGGTGAGACATCATCTCATATATAGTCTCACTTTGCTTAAAAGATGAAAATGTTCTTCATTTTCTGATAATGATCAACTACAGCAGTCTACCTAATTCAGATGTCTTTTGGCCTATTGTAATGCATGAAATAGGCCTTCACAAGAGTCTTCATATTTGCTATGTCAAATCTTCCTGTTTATTTGTTTGTTTGTTTTCTTTAATATGGGGAGGTTAACATCTCAGTGCATATGTGACCCTGCACCTCAAAACAAACAAAAAGTCGATAGACCTGAATTTTTAGTTGAGACCATATTCTGAAGGAGCAGACTTTAAGCTTTAAAATGATGTATAACTCAAATCAAATGGACTCTCCTAACCTATCTAAATATTGGAAAGAAAGCACAAACTCAGGAAAACTGTGAACTGAGAAAAGAGGCTCTGAAGTACAGTGTCTATTCAAGCGCTTAATCTTTACCAAACCGTGCTGGCTGTGCGATGAATGGGACAAAAACAGGAAGTAAACCACCAGAGTAACAACAATGAAGGGATTATCAGATTACACTGAAATTAAGCATGCCTCATTAACACATTCTGTCCATAATTAATGCCAACTTTCAAGGCAGTAGCACTATCTTTTTAAAAGTTATTAGAGTTGAAAGTGAAGAGTGTGGACAAGGTTTTTCAGAACTGAAAAAGGGATTCTAAAGACACACCTAATCACGCTATTCTACCAAAAATGTTCGAGATAAACTGCTAAAAAAACACTTTCCTGCCCGTTTTATGATACCAAATTTTAACATAATGTAAAAGAAGACCCGCTCTTTCAGAAAATATGGAAAAGTCATGTTCGGCTAGGTTGACTAATTTCACTTATTTTCAGTCCTCACGCAAAATCAGTGTGTGCGACTTTATGTTCGTTTTGAGGTGCACGGTCACATATATCTTAACACAAGACATATATGTTAGATTCTTGGGAGATGTTTTATGTGTGAAGTATAATCTCATTCTCTTTTTCCACTTTCTTTTTCTGAAATTTCTTGTCTCTTTTGAAGGTATAACTCAGTTGACTCAATCATCATACTCGGCAAGCTTGAAGTTGGAAGGTGGTACTATTTAAGCACGCAAAGGATGAGTAGCTCGCTGTCGACAGTCAGTGGAGATAAAAGAAGGCAGTAATCTTTCTGAACACATTTCATCAGGCTGGGATCATCACTCTCCGTAAGCAAGGGAAGAAAGTCATGAGCAGATGGTGGTCAGAGGCTGCAACACTCACAAATTCATCATAACTCATCGAAGTATTGGTTGACTATGATTTCAAAGAATCTTGTGGATATTTCCCTTCTGGAAGAGCTCATTCCTTGTATAGTACACAGATGATGAGGCACAATGTCATTCTTTGTGTGGTTAAGCCAGTAGTCAAGGACTGGTGTGGAGCATCCACATAGAACATATGTTACAGCGCCATGCTTTGTTCATTTCTGTGGCAAGAAATGATCGCATCACTTTACTGTGCCCTATGTCCAGGGTATGTTGATGCACAGAAATGGGAGCCTTAGTTTCAACATTTCTTGAGAGTTTAGTGACAGTAATGGCTCCTTATATTGAATAATCTGACCATGCAACTCATCACAATAGCAGGTCAATATCGATTTTTGTTGTTGTTGTTTGTCTCATAACTGAAATCGTATACTGCAGTTCTGAAACTCCAACTGTTATAGAGGTATTGCAAATAATTTCATTTTTAGCACTTATTCACATGCTCTGCTATTTTACATTAAACAACTCTTTCATGTTATCTCTGAGGAGTGACATTATATGACTGTCTCTTCAAAGCTCAGCAAGGCATGCAATTTCATTATCTGCCTTTTCAAATTTACGATGTGCTTTCATTCTGGAATTTACTCTTTGATATAACTCAAAACTGACAATTTCTTTCACTTTGAGAGCATTAACTAAAGGGACGGTGTATAAAATGGTGATTGTGCACGCAGCTTTGTTCTTGGTCTACAGTGTAAAATGTATACAAGCATTCAGTATGAAAAGGACAAGATGATTGTTTGGCAACAAGTAGATTTTAGTGGGGTATAATGCATTTCTCATATACTAGTAGTATAATGAAATCATGTGCTTTTATGACTAATGGTGTGACTGCATCAAATATGCAGACTGTGAATGTGCTTTTTACATGGTGAAAGCCACAGATAACAAATGACATATGTGAATAAGAATGTTTTGTGCAAGTATGTATGTGTCAATATACATATCAGGGGTGGATCCAGGAATTCTGTAAAAGGGGGGGGGGGGCACAACTAATATTCCTGGTGCCAATTCCAGATTTCATTTAATTTTTTTTAATATCTTTTGTTTTTAACGAAAATTAAAGGGGGGGGGGGTGGTGTAGGCCAGTTGCGCCCCCTGGATCCGCTACTGCATATGCATGTATCTATATTTTGTGTACATGTATTATACATATATATACATGTATATATATACATATATATATATATATATATATATATATATATATATATATGTGTGTGTGTGTGTGTGTGTGTGTGTGTATAGATAGCTTATGTCGGATATGTTCAAACTTTAAAAGAAAAATAAACAACCACTGCAAAAATACTAGTAAAAAGATTTTCAATGTAGAAGTATATCAGTTTGTTTAATGAGCAAAAGTTGTCGCAGATATGGACATTTGTCGCAAGGTTAAGAGCTGTGACAAAATTTCACCAGATTTTGTTTGGTGGTGCTAATAAATACTTTCATTCTCAAAATCTGTATTTGTTTTCATTGTTCCCATTTGGATGATTTTGGGGAACAATGCAATGGTATGCCAGGTTCCTTGAGTGACATGTTTATCCTTCACTGTTTACAGACTGCGATATGCACACAATGACTGTAACAAAGCAATTTACAAATAACCTTCAATAACTGTGAAGAGTAATGGTGATCTGCCAACACTTGACGATAGCTCAAATACATGCAATTAGTGAGCCTTGAGATCTTCTTCCATTTTCTAGGCACGGAAGACATGTAAGAACAATGGAAATGCTCACAAATTTTCAATGACCCATTCATTTATTACTGTTGTCCCTAGACCAAGGATAATGTTCAGCCTTGTATTAGGTTATTGCAACAAAACCAACATTTCAAGTACACATTGTAATACATATAACTGAAATTGGACCAAGAATCAGAAGCATGTTCATTGGTACATACTAGAAGTGGCATGAGTATATGGACCATGGCAGTAATTGCATTACTGTATTTTATTGATATGTGCATTACATAATTAAAATTGTGATTTCATTGAAAATATGATTCTCAAAAAAAAAAAACATTGTAAAATTTGATGGGAGAACAATTGTTTTGTTGTTGTGAGTCGAAATGATTGCATGAAAGACAGATGATGGTTATCTGATGCATGTGATTGTGATAAAGGGGAATCTTGGAAACTGACACATTTTTCTGATAGATTCCATATTCCATAGATCCACAAGTTAAAGTGAAAGTAGTAATAAAGTAATATAAAAAACTGAATTGTATGTATGTGATCGTTTGTGTGTGTGTGTGTGTGTGTGTGTGTGTGTGTTTATGTGTGTATGTAAGGTGTGAGTGACCGTGTCCATCAGTGTTTAGCAGCTCAAATTTTCTCTGCCTTTCTCTGCTCCTCTCCTGTCCTTTCCGATCTCCCTCTCCCTTTCTTTTTCCTGTTTTTTTTTTTCTCTCACTGTGGCTAAACTGACCCTCTCCGGTTGTTTCATTTTCTCCTCAAACAATCAGTTTCCAGTTGTGGTTAAAAAGGAAGAATTTAATTGCTCAGCCAACGACCTAAATTAAACAATAACGTAACTGGCATCAATGTTCATCGCCATTTTGTAGACCAAATACTGTACAGGTACTGTAATGATCAGTGCAAAGTAATACTGAAGAACAGTATACTGAAGAAGCGGTAAAAAACAAATGAAAGTAACATGAAACAAATGTCTACACATATAGGATATATAACATAAAAAATAAGAAACAATCACAAAAAATCATAATCTGTGAAATCAGCATCATACTATACGCCTATTCATTAAAAGTCAACAAACTACACTAAAAAGTATCGATTTTATTTTAGCAGACACAAAGTAAAAAAACAAAACACTCTCATTCCAAATGAAATAATGAAATCATAATTCCATAACTTAGATATACACAAGATATCTCAGCTCATCAAAATTATTTAGACACGTATTTTTCCCCTACACAAGATATATCTCAGCTCATCAAAAATATTTAGACACGTACGACTATAGCAGATTAAAAAACAAAAACATATCCTGAAACAAGGCTAATTTTTCAGGAGCCTGGCGTGGCGTCGTGTACACTTGACTACGTGTAGTCAACCTGACGTTACGTGTGCCTACCCCACGCGTAACGCGTGGTGGACTACGTGTGGCGCCAGGTACAACCACGCGTTACGCCAGGGTACACGTCGCGTAACGTGTACTCACGCGTCGCGTTACGCGTGCTTAAGTACACGTTACGTGACGTGTGGGTACACGTAACGTGACGTGTACCCACGCGTTACGTGTGGTCAGGCACGCGTAGGTGTTTCGAGGTACGTGTAGTTACCTGACGCATTGACCCGAACGGCTTGCCATAGGCACACGTAACGTCAGGTTGACTACACGTAGTCAAGTGTACACGACGCCACGCCAGGCCCCTGAAAAATTAGCCTTGTTTCAGGATATATATATATATATTTTTAATCTGCTATAGTCGATACGTGAATAAATATTTTTGATGAGCTGAGATATCTTGTGTAGGGGATGAATATCTAGGTTATGGAATTATGATTTCATTATTTCATTTGGAATTAGAGTGTTGTTTTTTTTACTTTGTGTTTGCTAAAATGAAATTGATACTTTGTATTGTAGTCTGTTGACTTTTAATGAATAAGCCTATGGTGTTGATTTCACAGATTATGATTTTTGTGATTGTTTCTTATTTTTTCTTGTTATATATCGTATATGTGTAGACTTTTGTGTCATGTTACTTTCATTTGTTTTTACCACTTCTTCAGTATACTATTCTTCAGTATTACTTTGCACTGATCATTACAGTAGTACCTGTTGGTCTACATAATGGTGATGAACATAGATGCCAGTTACGTTATTGTTTAATTTAGGTCATTGGCTGAGCAATTAAATTCTTCCTTTTTAACCACAACTGGAAACTGATTGTTTGAGGAGAAAATGAAACAACTGCAGAGTGTCAGTTTAGCCACAGAGAGAGAGAGAAAAAAAAAACAGGAAAGAGAAAGGGAGAGGGAGATCGGAAAGGAGAGGAGCTTGGATCAGAGAAAGGCAGAGAAAATTTGAGCTGCTACACACTGATGGACACAGTCACTCACACCTTACATACACATATAAACACACACACACACACACACACACAAACGATCACATACATACAATTCAGTTTTTTATATTACTTTATTACTACTTTCACTTTAACTTGTGGATCTATATGGAATATGGAATCTATCAGAAAAATGTGCCAGTTTCCAAAATTCCCCCTTTTATCACAATCACATGCATCAGATAACCATCATCTGTCCTTCATGCAATCATTTCGACTCACAACAACAAAACAATTGTTCTCCCATCAAATTTTACAATGTTTTGTTTTGAGAATCATATTTTCAATAAAATCACCATTTTAATTATGTAATGCACATATCAATAAAATACAGTAATGCAATTACTGCCATGGACCATATACTTATGCCACTTCCAGTATGTACCAATGAACATGCTTCTGATTCTTGGTCCAATTTCAGTTATATGTATTACAATGTGTACTTGAAATGTTGGTTTTGTTGCAATAACCTAATACAAGGCTGCACATTATCCTTGGTCTAGGGACAACAGTAATAGATGAACGGGTCACTAAAAATTTGTAAGCATTTCCATTGTTCTTACATGCCTTCCTTGCCTAGAAAATGGAAGAAGATCTCACGGCTCACTAATTGCATGTATTTGAGCTATCGTCAAGTGTTGGCAGATCACCATTACTCTTCACAGTTATTGAAAGTTATTTCTAAATTGCTTTGTTACAGTCATTTTGTGCATATCGCAGTCTGCAAACAGTGAAGGATAAACATGTCACTCAAGGAACCTGGCACACCATTGCATTGTTCCCCAAAATCATCCAATTGGAAACAATGAAAACAAACATATATTTGGAGAATAAAACTATTCATTAGCACCACCAAACAAAATCTGATGAAATTTTGTCACAGCTCTTAACCTTGCGACAAATGTCCATATCTGCTATACTTCTGCATTGAAAATCTTTTTACTAGTATTTATATAGTGGTTGTTTACTTTTCTTTTAAAGTTTGAATGTATCCAACATAAGCTATCTATATACACACAAACACACACACACGCACACACATATATATACACACAAAATATAGATACATGCAGTGGCGGATCCAGGGTGCGCAACTGGCCTACACCACCCCCCCCCCCTTTATTTTTCGTTAAAAACAAAAGATATAAATAGAAAAAAAATGAAATGAAACCTGGAATTGGCACCAGGAATATTAGTTGTGCCCCCCCCCCCCTTTTACAGAATTCCTGGATCCATCCCTGATATGTATATTGACACATACATACATGCACATATATACATTCTTATTCACTTGTTATCTGATGGCTTTCACCATGTAAAAAGCACATTTGTCACAGTCTGCATATTTGATGCAGTTACACCATTAGTCATTAAAGCACACGATTTCATTATACTACTAGTATATGAGAAATGCATTATGCCCCACCAAAATCTACTTGTTGCAAAACAGTCATCTTGTCCTTTTCATACTGAATGCTTGTATACATTACACTGTAGACTCAGAACAAAGCTGCGTACACAATCACCATTTCATACACCGTCCCTTGAGTTAATGCTCTCAAAGTGAAAGAAGTTGTCAGTTTTTAGTTATATTAAAGAGTAAATTCGAGAATGAAAGCACATCGTAAATTTGAAAAGGCAGATAATGAGAATGCATGCCTTGCTGAGTTTTGAAGAGCCAAACATCTTATGTTACTCCTCAGAGATGGCATGAAAGAGTTGTTTAATGTAAAATAGCAGAGCATGTGAATAAGTGCTAAAAATGAAATTATTTGCAATACCTCTATAGGACAGTTGGAGTTTCAGAATCGCAGCATACGATTTCATTTGCAGAGACCAACAACAACAACAGAAATCGATATTGACCTGCTATTGTGATTAGTTGCATGGTCAGATTATTCAATATAAGGAGCCATTACCGTCATTTAACTCTCAAGAAATGTTGAAACTAAGGCTCCCATTTCTGTGCATCAACATACCCTGGACATAGGGCACAGTTAAGTGATGAGATCATTTCTTGCCACAGAAATGAACAAAGCATGGCGCTGTAACATATGTTCTATGCGGATGCTCCACACCATTCCTTGACTACTGGCTTAACCACACAAAGAATGACATTGTGCCTCATCATCTGTGTACTATACAAAGAATGAGCTCTTCCAGAAGGAAAATATCCACAAGATTCTTTGCAATCATAGTCAACCAATACTTCGATGAGTTGTGATGAATTTGTGAGTGTTGCAGCCTCTGACCACCGTCTGCTCATGACTTTCTTCCCTTGCTTACAGAGAGTGATGACCCCAGCCTGATAAAATGTGTTCAGAAAGATTACTGCCTTCTTTTATCTCCACTGACTGTCGACAGGTAGCTGCTCATCCTTTGCGTGCTTAGTAGTACCATCTTCCAAGTTCAAGCTTGCCGAGTGTGATGATTGAGTCAAATGAGTTATACCTTCAAAAGAGACAAAACATTTCAGAAAATGAAAGTGAAAAAAGAGAATGAGATTATACTTCACACATAAAACATCTCCCAAGAATCTGACATGTGTTAAGATATATGCACTGAGATGTTAACCTCCCCATATTAAAGAAAACAAACAAACAAATAAACAGGAAGATTTGACATAGGAAATATGAAGACTCTTGTGAAGGCCTATTTCATGCATTACAATAGGCCAAAAGATATCTGAATTATGTAGACTGCTGTAGTTGATCATTATCAGAAAATGAAGAACACTTTCATCTTTTAAGCAAAGTGAGACTTAATATGAGATGATGTCTCACCTCTTTATACACAGAATATGAAATAGATTTTTAAAAAAATGTCCTTTCAATGGAGTAAATTATTATTTATAGTCAAACTGCCTTGCAAAATTCCTGGATATGAACTGCCATAAAGTTTTATCGTCTCATCATTATGTTATGCATTATTATTCTTATGTATTGTAAATATGTCTGTGCAGCTCTGCATTCATCCCAGTGACCTGTCAATTTTCCATGTCCAACCATAGAATGATACGGCCAGCATAATCTGTACTGGTGCCTCTGTTCCTTCTCATCATTGTTTAGCCTTGCATTGACTATAATTTTCAAGTCTCACCTTAAATATGCACTTTACAAATTTGATAATTTTCAGAATTATGAGGGTAATACTAGGTATAGATTCTACTGTACTGTCTAATTAGTCTTTTGCATATACTGTATTACTGTAACGTTAAACAGAATAGACTCTAACAATATTTAGGCCTATTCCTAGTTGTTCACAATAAGTAGGTCTAGGTCTACTAGTCTACTTATAGGAGCCTACTACTAGTACAAAATAAGGCGCTGATGTAGTTTGGTTCTGTGTAATTATTGATATTTGGTCATTGATACGACGGTATACATCATCAGCGCCTATAGTATAACCCACAAGGCCACATATCCATTCATGGCAATCACGACGGGCGCGCTCCCCCAGAGCTTCGGCGACGGGCCTAACCGTCAGGAAAAGTGAAAGTAGAACTACTACTAAGGCTGGAAGACGGACAAGTCGAGTAATTTTGGAGTGCATTTTCTAATCGTGTATCTACAGTTTTCGTACTAACTGCAATTCTGTATGACATGAGACACATTAGTGGGGTAGTAACGTTAGACGAATAGTTTGTATTGCTTTTAATCAATATCATGGGCGAAAAAAAAAATCAAATGAACTTATTTTCACAGAGGGGTGCAATGTCGAGTACATTCAGAGTAGGCCTAGGTCCGTTACTTCGTGCGGTCGGTATGGGTACACAGGGTACGTACCTCTACATGATTGTCTTCAATGGGCATGCAGTCTGCCAAAGCCAACGTTAGCTTACTGTATATCATATGAAAGGTAATTTATTGTCAATGGTGATAAAAATGATAAAAAGGCACGATTTGTAACAATGATAGATAAAAGATACCGGTAATGATAATGTACTGTTGTCTGTATTACAATTTTTATTTTATTATTTTTTAAAGGATATAAAGCCTTGCGCACGGCTAACTTTCCAGTAACCTGGCGTGGCGTTAATGTACACTTAACTACGTGTGGTACTACCTGACGTTACGTGTGCCTACACCTCGCGTAACGCGTGGTGGACTACGTGTAGCGCCAGGTACAACCACACGTTACGCCAGGGTACACGTCGCGTAACGTGTACCCACACGTCGCGTAACGCGTGCCTCACCACACGTAACGTGTGGTGGGGGCACGCGTAACGCCAGGTCAGGCTTCACTGTGCAAAACCCATAGGCGAGCCCGACCTGGCGTTACGCGTACCCATACCACACGTTACGTGTGGTGAGGCACGCGTTACGCGACGTGTGGGTACACGTTACGCGACGTGTACCCTGGCGTAACGTGTGGTTGTACCTGGCACTACACGTAGTCCACCACGCGTTACGCGAGGTGTAGGCACACGTAACGTCAGGTTGACTACACGTAGTCAAGTGTACACTTCGCCACGCCAGGCTCCTGGAAAGTTAGCCTTGTTTCAGGACATGTCTTTTTTAATATGCTATAGACAATATGTGTCTAATTACTTTTCATGAGCTGAGATATCCTGTGTAGGTGATGATATGATGCGGGAGATTCTGTGTTTGAACCATTTAACAATTTCATATTTTTGTTTGTAATTGGGTGATAAAGAAAAAAAACCATAACTATGGCATGGGTTCCTGGGGGATATTTCATCAATTTAGTTAGCCTTGACAACTTGTCAGCTGTGACAGCTTTCATGAAACGGTACCATGGAGTGGCGCGTCTATCATTCAGTATTTTTGGATTGTAATTCACGCATAATAATGATTATAAAGCCGTTTACAAATTCTTCTTCCACAAATATTTGTTGATGAAAATGATAACGTGAAAGTTTTATTCTAAATGCACTGTAGAAATTCAAGTTGTAGTACTATTATGTATACTGCATGTGCTGCCTGCAGAGATTATGATTTGCATTCGTTCATTTTTGTGTATATATATATTTTTTTGGTAATAATTTTGAGCTGTGCCGTCATGTACATGTATTATGTGGTATACATGTGTACAACAATCGGTAATCATGTACAAATGCACACCATGCACACCTACCATTTCCTTCCTTAATTTGTCAATGAAAACTTCTTGTGGCTATCAGAAATGTCAAGATGGACCATATCTGACGGTTTCATGAACTTTCATAGTCAATTACAGAAGAAAAGTAGCTAATTTTGACTCAAAAGTACGCCGATCGACGGCTGTGTCAGTGTAGCATGATGGATGATCGATTATGTGGAAGAGCGATATAACGATGATAATCGATCGTTGTAGTCTGTGATACAGCCGCTTGTTTGGTGTATTACCACAATAATTACGTCGGCTCGACAGTAAAATGTGGAAGAAAGAAAGTGATCTTGATGCGTCTGTTTTTTTTTTTTTTTATCGTTTTAGTTAATTTTCTCCTGCGTGTGACTGTATGTCTGTCAACATTGTATGCTGACTAGATGATGGACGGATAATATGTTTACAAAACAGTAAAAGATGTATGAAAAAATGGGAATTATCCATCATGAATATTGCACAATAAAATGGATTTTTACTACAAAACAAAAGCAAATAGATCAATCTACTGGGGTTGCAGTTTTTGTATACATACCGGTAATTAAAAAAGTGAAATGGAAAAATAAATACTATCATGAAAACAATTAGTTCTACTTCCTACTATCCCTAAGATGAACTTATCAATTAAAAACATATTACCATTTTAATTTCAATATTATGTTTCTTTTTAGGTAAAATGAGCACTTTGAGAAGTCCACAATGTTAATACATGATTGTAAAACATACACTTTTTGTAATACTATTCTCTTTAATTTATTAAATTAGGCCTATAAATTATGTAGATTACTATAGAAACAAATCCCCTTTGAATTCAACTTCCTTCTCATCTTCTTTTCTCTCTCTTTCTCTCTCCCTCCTAAATAGCCTAACCTTTTTCTTCCACTTATCCTTCAACCTTATTCTATTCCTTTCAACACTACTCAAATCATTATTATCAACTTAGTCATGATAAAATCAATACTTGCCACAATTTTTAAAGAAAGGATCGATGTCTAAATCCTGGTATGAATAATCTGTATCAATAATTTGAATAGTGATAATCATGATAGTGGCAATGAAAACAAAGAACTATCAGAATAGCTCACTTGAGCCTTCAACTCAGGTGAGCTAACAATAAGAAAAAAATATGAAAAAGAAAGTAGGAGCTACACATATTGCACGAGTCAAGTTCGATATTGTAGTAAGCGGCAAATTTGAGACTAACAGAATCGATTATAATAGCTGACATCGTTCTCTGCAAAATCGGTGCACTACTTACGTCGGAAACTATGTTCGCGACCGACGTACTTTCCAACTCCGATTTCTCATTTTTCTTACCTTTTCGGCTTTCTAATTCCATGAAAACTCTCTGATATGGTTCAATTTAGCATCTCAAATAGCTGCACAAAATTTGATTGACAAACGGCGAAGCAAACGGTAGGTGTGCATTTCTACATGATTACCTGTCTTTCTTTAGGGCCTACTTTTGCAATTTCTTCACAACTAGCTTGAAAGAAAAAATTGTCTCTGGTGATAATAATGATAATAAGGCACGCTTTGTATCAATGACAAATTAAAAAAACAAAAAAGAAATCGGAAAATCCGAGTTATAGACAGTGTACTGTCGTCTGTAGACTTTCTACTACAGTAGGCCTATATTGCAATAAAAATAAAAGAAGAGCCTGAAAGACGGCTAACTTTCTAGTAGCCTGGCGTGGCGTTAGTGTACATTTCACTACGTGTAGTAACCAGACGTTACGTGTGCCTACACCTCGCGTAACGCGTGGTGTACTACGTGTAGTGCCAGGTACAACCACACGTTACGCCAGGGTACACGTCGCGTAACGTGTACCCACACGTCGCGTAACGCGTGCCTCACCACACGTAACGTGTGGTATGGGTACGCGTAACGCCAGGTCGGGCTCGCCTATGGGCTTTGCACAGTGAAGCCTGACCTGGCGTTACGCGTGCCCCCACCACACGTTACGTGTGGTGAGGCATGCGTTACGCGACGTGTGGGTACACGTTACGCGACGTGTACCCTGACGTAACGTGTGGTTGTACCTGGCACTACACGTACTCCACCACGCGTTACGCGAGGTGTAGGCACACGTAACGTCTGGTTACTACACGTAGTTAAGTGTACATTAACGCCACGCCAGGTTACTGGAAAGTTAGCCTTGTTTCAGGCTAAAAGTCTCAGTGCATATCTATTTAAAATAATGTTTTCACCAGAGCAGATATTCTGTCGGATAGGGGTGATATGATTGCTAGAAATCTGTTCATTCCGATTATGGCATGGTAACGGCAGGCCTCAGGGGCATAAAGAAAGGATGGGGGCCGGGGTGTTTTTATGAAAATCTGTTGATCCATGATCTATAAATAATAGGAAAACTTAAAAACAGTTTAACAAAAGCAATAACAGTTTGCCATGGTGACTTGTATATTGTCATTTAATTGTTTTAACAGACTGCAATTCTCCCACTGTAGTAATTACCAAGTAAATGAGAAATAATTCTACCACAAACATTTATTTATAAAAGTATCATACTTTACAAAGCTTCCTGAATTCCCATGCACAATAAATATGACAAGTCGTCTTTGTTATAGGCCCTATATACCTCCTTGCTTTATATGACAAAGTAATGCCTACCACAAGCCCTATGCTATCACAGTGTGATTGTAGTTCCTTTATCGAAGTGAGTAAAAAAAAAAAAGGAAAATGAACATAAAATGACATAATATTAAATGAAAAGTAAGAATTTGGGCTAAGCTTCTGCCCGCGGTCTATACAATCGGGATCGGAAATTATACAGGATTGAAATGGGGAAACTAGATATAACCAGACATAATATATGCCATGACAATGTAAAGGGCTCGTGCTTATTACACCATGATCAGGGCGTGGACAGAAGGCTTGCACTCAAACATACACTAGGCAGGGATGCCAAGTTAAAAAAAAAGCCAAAAAATTATGAGTGAGATATTCATTAATCGGCATCTCGGCATGCGAATATGCGCGCGAGCAAGGGTGTGGGAGGGGATTTGCCCCGGCCCCTCTGTGGCCAGAGTAGGGAGCTTTTTCAATTTCATCAGCTAGGTGCATACTTATAAGTAACTGTCTTTTACTTATTTTGAAAGACAAAAGGGAAATATACCTTCATTTGCAACTATCACTTTAATCTTTTGAGCTATACTCATTATTATAGGCCCAAGTTCCAGACTTGGCCCGATGCGTGAGAAAAATGGGTGCCATGCGTGAGATTGTGAGATTGCCCATAAATGATTGAGTCTCACGCATGCTTGAGACTTGATGGTAGCTCTGCATATAGGCCTAACATAACCGCATTATTCAAGATGGCACAACCAAAGAGTTTAGTCAGGAGAGATTACACATTACATTCGTATATGGAATCAGAGTGTATACTCTTTGGGCACAATTTAACACACTGATTCCATATACGAATGCAATGTGTATGCGTTAGGCTGCGTTCACATAGAACTATTCGGTATTCGATATTCGGTATTCGCTATTTAACCGGGGGGCCAAAAGCTAAAAACAGAGGTCGAGTTGCACTCTCTCTACAAACTAAGTAGACCATGCTTATTTTCAAGTTTTTATTGTAACAAACAACATTCCACTGGTCTACCTCAAAAAATTTGTTGCGAAAGCCTCCAAATCCAAGATGGCGTCCAAGATGGCCGCCATATTTACTGAATTTGTTATTTAAATGATAGAATTCGATAGAAACATTAGATTTCAACAAATGTGATGTCATATGAAAGAAAATGAAATTTTCTACAAGTTGATACCATTTTGTGGGTTATTGTGATAACTGAATTGAGATTTTAAGGAAAAAACACTCATTTTTTGATATTTTTCTGAAAAAAAGGAAAATCATGAAAATGCTTGATTCAGCATAAATCAAAGAAAGACTGAAGGATTATCTTGAATCCAAGAATTCTGTAAAAAGGGGGTCCATTGGCTGACGTTGTCTTTTTATTTCTATCGTTTTAACAAAAACAAAATAAAAGAGGCGGGACGCGCTCGGTGCGCCCACCTCTGCTGGATCCCTAACAGGTACATTAATGTAGATTGAATTGATGAAAATGTTCGGTTCTTTCCAAGTGCTAGTAGAATTGGGCTTGTTTTTACAAAGCTAAAGCCCTCACTATGATAATACAACCGCTATACAGATGACATAACCAGATGCCACTGTCGGAATCTAATGACAAGAATTCGCCATGATAGGATGGAGTGGATGAAAGAAGCTTTCTGAATAGCCAGCATCAACGCAGACTCTGTTATGGTGCGTGTGTTAAAAACGGAAGACTGGGTGATTTTTCGGCAGCATCGTCGAAGTTATGGATTGTTTTGTCCACCTTTTTTTTTTATAATGATAGGGTTTCGTATATATACGGAGCCCAGGGAGAGACATGTGAAAAAAATATTTCTATTTCATCAAAGCAAGATATAATCATCTCTTATCAGATGAGATATTGTGTCATTTTCATGAGATATTTTCTTAATTTCATGAGAGTAGCAAGTCAGTTCTTTTAAATGCGATTATTGACAATACAGGCATTAAGCTACCATGAAATTGAGAAGTTCCATGACATGGGTCCAAAAAGAAAGAATTTCGACCTTCTGCCGGAATTAAACTGACCTGAAAGAAAAACAATAAACAGCAATCTGCCAAATAGATATTCAAATTGGCAAGTGTTTATGTTAGTTATGATTAGGACGTAGACAGAAAACTTCAGTAGATTGTTGTACACATGTATACCACATAATACATGTACATGACGGCACAGCTCAAAATTATTACCAAAAAAATATATATATACACAAAAATGAACGAATGCAAATCATAATCTCTGCAGGCAGCACATGCAGTATACATAATAGTACTACAACTTGAATTTCTACAGTGCATTTAGAATAAAACTTTCACGTTATCATTTTCATCAACAAATATTTGTGGAAGAAGAATTTGTAAACGGCTTTATAATCATTATTATGCGTGAATTACAATCCAAAAATACTGAATGATAGACGCGCCACTCCATGGTACCGTTTCATGAAAGCTGTCACAGCTGACAAGTTGTCAAGGCTAACTAAATTGATGAAATATCCCCCAGGAACCCATGCCATAGTTATGGTTTTTTTTCTTTATCACCCAATTACAAACAAAAATATGAAATTGTTAAATGGTTCAAACACAGAATCTCCCGCATCATATCATCACCTACACAGGATATCTCAGCTCATGAAAAGTAATTAGACACATATTGTCTATAGCATATTAAAAAAGACATGTCCTGAAACAAGGCTAACTTTCCAGGAGCCTGGCGTGGCGAAGTGTACACTTGACTACGTGTAGTCAACCTGACGTTACGTGTGCCTACACCTCGCGTAACGCGTGGTGGACTACGTGTAGTGCCAGGTACAACCACACGTTACGCCAGGGTACACGTCGCGTAACGTGTACCCACACGTCGCGTAACGCGTGCCTCACCACACGTAACGTGTGGTATGGGTACGCGTAACGCCAGGTCGGGCTCGCCTATGGGTTTTGCACAGTGAAGCCTGACCTGGCGTTACGCGTGCCCCCACCACACGTTACGTGTGGTGAGGCACGCGTTACGCGACGTGTGGGTACACGTTACGCGACGTGTACCCTGGCGTAACGTGTGGTTGTACCTGGCGCTACACGTAGTCCACCACGCGTTACGCGAGGTGTAGGCACACGTAACGTCAGGTAGTACCACACGTAGTTAAGTGTACATTAACGCCACGCCAGGTTACTGGAAAGTTAGCCGTGCGCAAGGCTTTATATCCTTTAAAAAATAATAAAATAAAAATTGTAATACAGACAACAGTACATTATCATTACCGGTATCTTTTATCTATCATTGTTACAAATCGTGCCTTTTTATCATTTTTATCACCATTGACAATAAATTACCTTTCATATGATATACAGTAAGCTAACGTTGGCTTTGGCAGACTGCATGCCCATTGAAGACAATCATGTAGAGGTACGTACCCTGTGTACCCATACCGACCGCACGAAGTAACGGACCTAGGCCTACTCTGAATGTACTCGACATTGCACCCCTCTGTGAAAATAAGTTCATTTGATTTTTTTTTTCGCCCATGATATTGATTAAAAGCAATACAAACTATTCGTCTAACGTTACTACCCCACTAATGTGTCTCATGTCATACAGAATTGCAGTTAGTACGAAAACTGTAGATACACGATTAGAAAATGCACTCCAAAATTACTCGACTTGTCCGTCTTCCAGCCTTAGTAGTAGTTCTACTTTCACTTTTCCTGACGGTTAGGCCCGTCGCCGAAGCTCTGGGGGAGCGCGCCCGTCGTGATTGCCATGAATGGATATGTGGCCTTGTGGGTTATACTATAGGCGCTGATGATGTATACCGTCGTATCAATGACCAAATATCAATAATTACACAGAACCAAACTACATCAGCGCCTTATTTTGTACTAGTAGTAGGCTCCTATAAGTAGACTAGTAGACCTAGACCTACTTATTGTGAACAACTAGGAATAGGCCTAAATATTGTTAGAGTCTATTCTGTTTAACGTTACAGTAATACAGTATATGCAAAAGACTAATTAGACAGTACAGTAGAATCTATACCTAGTATTACCCTCATAATTCTGAAAATTATCAAATTTGTAAAGTGCATATTTAAGGTGAGACTTGAAAATTATAGTCAATGCAAGGCTAAACAATGATGAGAAGGAACAGAGGCACCAGTACAGATTATGCTGGCCGTATCATTCTATGGTTGGACATGGAAAATTGACAGGTCACTGGGATGAATGCAGAGCTGCACAGACATATTTACAATACATAAGAATAATAATGCATAACATAATGATGAGACGATAAAACTTTATGGCAGTTCATATCCAGGAATTTTGCAAGGCAGTTTGACTATAAATAATAATTTACTCCATTGAAAGGACATTTTTTTAAAAATCTATTTCATATTCTGTGTATAAAGAGGTGAGACATCATCTCATATTAAGTCTCACTTTGCTTAAAAGATGAAAGTGTTCTTCATTTTCTGATAATGATCAACTACAGCAGTCTACATAATTCAGATATCTTTTGGCCTATTGTAATGCATGAAATAGGCCTTCACAAGAGTCTTCATATTTCCTATGTCAAATCTTCCTGTTTATTTGTTTGTTTGTTTTCTTTAATATGGGGAGGTTAACATCTCAGTGCATATATCTTAACACATGTCAGATTCTTGGGAGATGTTTTATGTGTGAAGTATAATCTCATTCTCTTTTTTCACTTTCATTTTCTGAAATGTTTTGTCTCTTTTGAAGGTATAACTCATTTGACTCAATCATCACACTCGGCAAGCTTGAACTTGGAAGATGGTACTACTAAGCACGCAAAGGATGAGCAGCTACCTGTCGACAGTCAGTGGAGATAAAAGAAGGCAGTAATCTTTCTGAACACATTTTATCAGGCTGGGGTCATCACTCTCTGTAAGCAAGGGAAGAAAGTCATGAGCAGACGGTGGTCAGAGGCTGCAACACTCACAAATTCATCACAACTCATCGAAGTATTGGTTGACTATGATTGCAAAGAATCTTGTGGATATTTTCCTTCTGGAAGAGCTCATTCTTTGTATAGTACACAGATGATGAGGCACAATGTCATTCTTTGTGTGGTTAAGCCAGTAGTCAAGGAATGGTGTGGAGCATCCGCATAGAACATATGTTACAGCGCCATGCTTTGTTCATTTCTGTGGCAAGAAATGATCTCATCACTTAACTGTGCCCTATGTCCAGGGTATGTTGATGCACAGAAATGGGAGCCTTAGTTTCAACATTTCTTGAGAGTTAAATGACGGTAATGGCTCCTTATATTGAATAATCTGACCATGCAACTAATCACAATAGCAGGTCAATATCGATTTCTGTTGTTGTTGTTGGTCTCTGCAAATGAAATCGTATGCTGCGATTCTGAAACTCCAACTGTCCTATAGAGGTATTGCAAATAATTTCATTTTTAGCACTTATTCACATGCTCTGCTATTTTACATTAAACAACTCTTTCATGCCATCTCTGAGGAGTAACATAAGATGTTTGGCTCTTCAAAACTCAGCAAGGCATGCATTCTCATTATCTGCCTTTTCAAATTTACGATGTGCTTTCATTCTCGAATTTACTCTTTAATATAACTAAAAACTGACAACTTCTTTCACTTTGAGAGCATTAACTCAAGGGACGGTGTATGAAATGGTGATTGTGTACGCAGCTTTGTTCTGAGTCTACAGTGTAATGTATACAAGCATTCAGTATGAAAAGGACAAGATGACTGTTTTGCAACAAGTAGATTTTGGTGGGGCATAATGCATTTCTCATATACTAGTAGTATAATGAAATCGTGTGCTTTAATGACTAATGGTGTAACTGCATCAAATATGCAGACTGTGACAAATGTGCTTTTTACATGGTGAAAGCCATCAGATAACAAGTGAATAAGAATGTATATATGTGCATGTATGTATGTGTCAATATACATATCAGGGATGGATCCAGGAATTCTGTAAAAGGGGGGGGGGGGGCACAACTAATATTCCTGGTGCCAATTCCAGGTTTCATTTCATTTTTTTTCTATTTATATCTTTTGTTTTTAACGAAAAATAAAGGGGGGGGGGGGTGGTGTAGGCCAGTTGCGCACCCTGGATCCGCCACTGCATGTATCTATATTTTGTGTGTATATATATGTGTGTGCGTGTGTGTGTGTTTGTGTGTATATAGATAGCTTATGTTGGATACATTCAAACTTTAAAAGAAAAGTAAACAACCACTATATAAATACTAGTAAAAAGATTTTCAATGCAGAAGTATAGCAGATATGGACATTTGTCGCAAGGTTAAGAGCTGTGACAAAATTTCATCAGATTTTGTTTGGTGGTGCTAATGAATAGTTTTATTCTCCAAATATATGTTTGTTTTCATTGTTTCCAATTGGATGATTTTGGGGAACAATGCAATGGTGTGCCAGGTTCCTTGAGTGACATGTTTATCCTTCACTGTTTGCAGACTGCGATATGCACAAAATGACTGTAACAAAGCAATTTAGAAATAACTTTCAATAACTGTGAAGAGTAATGGTGATCTGCCAACACTTGACGATAGCTCAAATACATGCAATTAGTGAGCCGTGAGATCTTCTTCCATTTTCTAGGCAAGGAAGGCATGTAAGAACAATGGAAATGCTTACAAATTTTTAGTGACCCGTTCATCTATTACTGTTGTCCCTAGACCAAGGATAATGTGCAGCCTTGTATTAGGTTATTGCAACAAAACCAACATTTCAAGTACACATTGTAATACATATAACTGAAATTGGACCAAGAATCAGAAGCATGTTCATTGGTACATACTGGAAGTGGCATAAGTATATGGTCCATGGCAGTAATTGCATTACTGTATTTTATTGATATGTGCATTACATAATTAAAATGGTGATTTTATTGAAAATATGATTCTCAAAACAAAACATTGTAAAATTTGATGGGAGAACAATTGTTTTGTTGTTGTGAGTCGAAATGATTGCATGAAGGACAGATGATGGTTATCTGATGCATGTGATTGTGATAAAAGGGGGAATTTTGGAAACTGGCACATTTTTCTGATAGATTCCATATTCCATATAGATCCACAAGTTAAAGTGAAAGTAGTAATAAAGTAATATAAAAAACTGAATTGTATGTATGTGATCGTTTGTGTGTGTGTGTGTGTGTGTGTGTTTATATGTGTATGTAAGGTGTGAGTGACTGTGTCCATCAGTGTGTAGCAGCTCAAATTTTCTCTGCCTTTCTCTGATCCAAGCTCCTCTCCTTTCCGATCTCCCTCTCCCTTTCTCTTTCCTGTTTTTTTTTTCTCTCTCTCTCTGTGGCTAAACTGACACTCTGCAGTTGTTTCATTTTCTCCTCAAACAATCAGTTTCCAGTTGTGGTTAAAAAGGAAGAATTTAATTGCTCAGCCAATGACCTAAATTAAACAATAACGTAACTGGCATCTATGTTCATCACCATTATGTAGACCAACAGGTACTACTGTAATGATCAGTGCAAAGTAATACTGAAGAATAGTATACTGAAGAAGTGGTAAAAACAAATGAAAGTAACATGACACAAAAGTCTACACATATACGATATATAACAAGAAAAAATAAGAAACAATCACAAAAATCATAATCTGTGAAATCAACACCATAGGCTTATTCATTAAAAGTCAACAGACTACAATACAAAGTATCAATTTCATTTTAGCAAACACAAAGTAAAAAAAACAACACTCTAATTCCAAATGAAATAATGAAATCATAATTCCATAACCTAGATATTCATCCCCTACACAAGATATCTCAGCTCATCAAAAATATTTATTCACGTATCGACTATAGCAGATTAAAAATATATATATATATCCTGAAACAAGGCTAATTTTTCAGGGGCCTGGCGTGGCGTCGTGTACACTTGACTACGTGTAGTCAACCTGACGTTACGTGTGCCTACCCCACGCGTAACGCGTGGTGGACTACGCGTAGCGCCAGGTACAACCACGCGTTACGCCAGGGTACACGTTGCGTAACGTGTACCCACGCGTCGCGTTACGCGTGCTTAAGCACACGTTACGTGACGTGTGGGTACACGTGACGTGACGTGTACCCACGCGTTACGTGTGGTCAGGCACGCGTAGGTGTTTCGAGGTACGTGTAGCTACCTGACGCAATGACCCGAACGGCTTGCCATAGTCACGTTACGTGTACCCACGCGTCGCGTAACGCGTGCCCCCACCACACGTAACGTGTGGTGGGGGCACGCGTAACGCCAGGTCGGGCTCGCCTATGGAATTTGTACAGTGAAGCCTGACCTGGCGTTACGCGTGCCCACACTACACGTTACGTGTGGCGTGGGCACGCGTTACGCGACGTGTGGGTACACGTAACGTGACGTGTACCCACGCGTTACGTGTGGTCAGGCACGCGTAGGTGTTTCGAGGTACGTGTAGTGACCTGACGCAGTGAGCCGTATGGCTTGCCATACAAAGGGCTATTGTGCTCACGTCACTTTGGGCAAGTTGCTTGTGCGGTATTTACATGTAACAATCATGAAAACTCGTCGAGGTAAACTTTTTCGTTTCATGCGAGTTCGTAAAAATCATATCTGAATATTCAATTGTCGCTAAATCTGTACCGTTATTAGTCATCCATTGGAGTAACGCATACCATGTCGGGTGTGCATACCTGATGTGGGAAACGAATGCACAATGTATCTTGCTCGGTGAACGGGAGTTTACTTCCGATTTACGAATTGCAGTCAACAATTGTGTTACATAGAATGACCCATGATAGTAATTAGAGATATTTGACAGTTCACAGATAGATTTCTATCTATTTTTTTGTAGTAACAGTTTTGCTGAGTTTGAAACAACGGTGTCTACTTTTGAGATCGTAAACATGTGGGTTGACCATGTATGAATACGTGACGTTTAGATAGTTGCCACCGTCTAGCTATATAACATTTTTTTTTGTATGTTTCTTGGGACATTTGCTTCATTTTTACACCTGCCAATGAATGAGGTTATAATGTTTTACATGCAAATAGCGTTAATTTGTTTTGTTTTGTATGTTTGTATGAAAAAAAAAACACACAAAAGTTGTCAAGTTATTCAAAATCTAGAACTTTTGAACTGAGAGTACTTATCGTTTGGTTAGAGTAATGATGTAATAATTGGTTTTGATATTTCATTTGCTTTCTTTATAGGCAGGACAATTTGTACAGACGATATACAGGCTACAAAAGAAAATCAATGAAAATATAAAGTGATGGTGCCAAATTTGACGTCGTACTCTGGGGGAAGCCGCTGTTGCAGGCAAGGACCTGACGTGAGGAAAGAAAGTGACAATAACTGCTGTGATTAAAGAGGAAGGACGCGTTTCAACTACGCGTTCTACCAAGATTGAGGTAAATATTCATTTTACAAAAATTGCAATGTTACTTTCTATTAGCAGGCATTTCAAAGTCACGATTCAAACACACACACACACACACACACACACACACACACACACACACACAATCCTATTTCGATATCATTTGGCATTGTACATGTAAATTTATAGGTTCTGTTTATGTTACAATATTGTAATGCTCCAGTGTATGCCAGATCGCCCCGGATCTGATCTATAAGGTGATCCGGGAAGAGATCTGTGTTGATGCTTTGGGTACTCTTGGACATGATATATACGTACATGTGCTTTGACAAAAGACTGCATCAATAATCGGGACTAGCGCTCTCACATCTAGAAATACTTGCCCCTACTGCAATTTGCTCTCTCTTTCAATGTGATATGGCAACAATGAATTGTGTACCTTGAATTGGAGCAGCGAATCAAAATGCTGTGTAAAACTGACGATGTTAACAGGAAATAGTTTAAAAGCACGCTGGAACACGCTTTAGCGGAGTACTTTATTTGAAAGATCAAAATATCCTAGATTAAAAGATAGAAAACTAACATGCGGGAATGTGCGCATTATAGAAAAATATTAGGTTTTTAAGAGGTCTTACTTTTCATTTCATTCAATTTGCGCATTACGAAGAAACTAGAAATACATATTTATAATATTGAATTATTTCCTAAACTATTTTGATCAATTGGAATATTTCATTTAAAATTTTACGGTGAAATAAAGTTTGTAATTCAACGAAAGGTGAAATGCGTTCTTCGTCTCCGAACTTCGTCTTGCAACTAGAGCGGTGCAGAGCATGACTTAAAAGCGTAGTGGAATGCCTAGACATCCCATTGTAACGCCTTGAACCCAAACGTGTGTTTGCACGAATTACGAAGAGTTGTCACTCCATCTCTGTAACACCCCCTGCTTTGGAAACAACTATCTTTACCCGGTATTCATTTTCACTTTTTTTTTGTTCTCGTACAGTATAAACGAGTTTCCTTCATGTTGAATCTTCATACACTTCTGCTTGCCGAAGGTGTATCATACAGCAAGGTGTATGAAGGCTGTATTACTGTTGTTGTTTTTTTTTAATGATTCTTTTGATTGATATGAATTTGTATGTATATATTGAGCCTTAACAAACATCCGATACTTACACTGGACGTATCGAAAGGGGTATCAAACCGAATAAATATAATTTTCCTTT
This sequence comes from Diadema antillarum, assembly GCF_040938485.1. Taxonomy (NCBI): domain Eukaryota; kingdom Metazoa; phylum Echinodermata; class Echinoidea; order Diadematoida; family Diadematidae; genus Diadema; species Diadema antillarum. The sequence continues at coordinate 176,091 of NW_027270982.1, forward strand.
ATCGATCAAGTACTCATTTCGATTTGTACATGGATTTATATAGAATACAAAAAAATAATTTCTTTTTAATATAAAATTACGTAGGCGTATTGAATGTAAACGCGAGAATAGGTAGAGGATTATTACATCAAACAAGAGTTGAGAAAAGTATTTGTAATCCAAGCGAACATCTTGCAATCTTGCAGCCCCTTAAATTGCCGTCGTTGTTGGGGTATTAGGGAGTTTTCGCTACACGACGGGAAGACCGAGAATACGCGGAAGCAATCGGCTGTGACAGTCTCCGTACTCAGACTCCCGTCCCCATATCTGCAGTTTCGCTTTCCTGTACAGGACGGAGGCGTGGGGACAAGATCGCTGATTGGCTGGCTGGTTGGCTGGCTCACTCGCTGCCCAGTATCGGGACCGAACGCTATTTTGGCTGAATACCGTACTCGATTTCCCCAGGACGGGACGTTTCTCGGATTTGATCATGCGCAGAAGCAAATTTTGCGCACGACACGCTAAAATCCCGGCAGCGTCGTGCTTGCGAAAACTCCCTTTTCTGTTTTCCACACGACGTGTTACTGTGCGCCTGCTGTCGTTAAACCCATTTTGATAAATAATGACACCTGTGTTCACACTGTTTAATAGATCTGGACGGCCAAGGATGGTCCATTAAAGGGACATTCCAGACGATTTTCATAATTTCACATCATGTAGTACATAAACCGACAACTCCGTGTATAGATTTGTAGAATTTATTGTGGTTCTTGAGTAGAGAAACAATACTTTGAAAAATCTTTAAAAATTACACTGAACAAGGATGATGACATAGGAGGTTCACATATTATTTGACAAATGTAGTGAGTGTAATTCCATTACGATACCGCTTGCTTGCGACTTCACCTGTGTATAATCTATGCATGCCTTCTTCTTTAAGGGTGCTGTTAGTTATTCCGAAGGTTCGCTATTCCGAAGGTTGGTTATTCCGAAGGTTCGTTAATCCGAAACACACAAATTCCCAATTATACCTATAGGTTCGCTAATGCGAAAATGAAAAAGGGTTCGTTAATCCGAACAGTTGTGGCGTTATTCCGAAGGTTCGTTATTCCGAAGTTTCGTTAATCCGAAAACGAAATAGGGTTCGCTATTCCGAAGGTTCGTTGATCCGAAATGACATAGGCCCTACGGTCCGTAACAAACCTTCGGAATAACGAGCTTTGTGTCATTTTCGGATTAACGAACCTTCGGAATAACGAACCTTATTTCATTTTCGGATTAATGAACCTTAGGAATAACAAACCTTAACCCATTTTCGGATTAACGAACCTTCGGAATAACGAATCTTCGTAATAACGAACCTTCAGAATAACGAACCTCCGGACGAAAGAACTTGTACCTTCGGAATAAAGAACCTTCGTAATAACGAACTGTAACCCTTCTTTTGTTTTGCTTCCTTGAGCCCCAACTCATGCATTCTTACGGTGACTAGATCTGCCATGTCATCATCATTGTTCATTGCAATTTGTTCTAAATTTTGAAAATATTCTTATTCTTCATCCCAATTAGGACCTATCACAAATTCTGAAACTCTGACCCCGTTTACAGTGAGGGCTGGGCCGAGCCGCGGCTGAGCCCAGCCTCAATTACAGGGCCGAGCCCTGCAATTTTGTCCGTTTACACTGCCGGGCTCGGCCAATATTTTGTCGTAATGGCGCTCTGCTTGTAAACAAACGCAATTTGGTATAGTCCGGTTTTCAAACCCTTTGCCAACTGCATTCCGTGGCGACGAAGTCGCCGTTCGGGCAAAGGCCTTTGCCGAAGGAAAAATCCTTTGCAGGATAAAACCACCTTAAAGTATACTAGTTTTCGACGTTGATGGGGTTAATATCCTGAATAGCGAAATAGTACAGTCAGAGGGTTTGGAGGCCGGACTAAAATTGGCAGCGCGTTCGGCCCAGTTTGCGTTTACACTGAGAAAAGGCCTTGCTCTGCCGCAGCTCGGCCGCGGCCGAGACCACCACCAGAGCGTGGCCAAATGCGCGGCCAATTTTGGCCCCGCATTTGACCTTTTGCGCGTTTACACTGAAATGAAGGCGGGCTCGGCCGCGGCCGAGCCGCGGCCGAGCCTAGCACTGTAAACGGGGTCTCTGTCCTCAGTATAACCAAGGAGGTTGAAGAGATGGAGTAACAACAGAGTTATTACCTTTGATCTACGTTCGAAGCCGCCGCTCAAAAATATTTGAAGCATGTGCCAAACAGGATCTGCCGCGCCGATACGAAGACAATTGACTCGTGTCTCATTGCATAATCACCAGCCACTTTCAAAGGAAGATGTGTCTTTGTGATGGTAATTACTTTTCGCTATCCCTTCTTATAAAACCTGGACCCCGTTTACAGTGCGGGGCGGCCGAGCCCCGCAATATTGTCCGTTTACACTGCTGGGCTCGGCCGCGCTTTTAATTCAAACCTTTCAGTATTTTGTCGTAGTGGCGCTCTGCTTGTAAACAAATGCAATTTGGTATTGTCTGGTTTTCAAACCCTTTGCCAACTGAATACCGTGGCGACGAAGTCGCCGTTCGGGCAAAGGCCTTTGTCGAAGGAAAAAATCCTTTGCAGGACAAATCCACCTCAAACTATGCTAGTTTTCGACGTTGAGGGGGTTAATATCCTGATTAGCGAAATAGTACAGGCAGAGGGTTTGAAAACCAGACTGAAATTGGCCGCGCATTTGGCCCAGTTTGCGTTTACACTGAGAAAAGGCCGGGCTCGGCCGCGGCTCGGCCGCGGCCGAGACCACCTCCAGAGCGAGGCCAAATGCGAGGCCAATTTTGGCCTCGCATTTGGCCTTTTGCGCGTTTACACTGAAGCGGGGCTGGGCCGAGCCTCGCACTGTAAACGGGGTCCTAGGTGGTACAGAAACGAGGATGAGCGAACAGAAATTGAGAAAAAAATGCTGAAATGAAGATGAAAATTACTCGACTGGGCATACGCGGGCACTAATCTGACACTTGAAGATTATTACATGTTAGTTTCATTTGGGGAAATTAAGTCGAAAAGTGATAAAACCAGCTTTCCAGGATTTAAAGTAACAGTTTTAAACATTTTCACGTAATAAAGCTCTGATTTACAATTTTGCGCAAATTTCTGAACGGAATTGACTTTTGTGTTACATGCTGTATTATTAAGTGAAATTTCATTTCATTTGATAGATAAATAAGCAAAATATGGCCAACATCATGATAACGTTCAAAGTGAATCTTCAGATTGCTCAGCAAGACGGCGGCTTGGAACATCATTCATAAAAGGCACAAGTGCACCTGTGGAATTCTTTTGTACATCAATAGAAATCTGACAACGAATGACAACGAATGACAACGAATGACAACGAATGAATGATTACAGCCAGTTGAAACTCCAACTCTTAAACCTCCTTATTTATAGTTGATCGAATGTAAAAATCTGAAAATTATCCGGAGGTCTAAGTGTGGGCAGGGAGGTATATTACAGAGATGGGGTGGCAACTCTTCGTAATTCATGCAAACACATGTTTGACTTCAAGGCGTTACAATGGGATGTCTAGCATTCCACTACGCTTGTAAGTCATGCTCGACACCGCTCTATTATAAAATTTAGTTGCAAGACGAAGTTTGGAAACGAAGAACGCATTTCACCTTTCATTGATTTACGAGCTTTATTTCACAGTAAGATTTTAAATGAAATGCTCGAATTGATTTAGAACAGTTTAGGAAAGAATTCAATATTATAGACATGTATTTCTAGTTTCTTCGTAAAGTGCAAATTGAAATGAAATGAAAATTAGGCTCTCTTAAAAACCTAACATTTTTCTATAAATGCGCACATTTCCACATGTTACTTTTCTATCTTTTAATATGGGGTATTTTGATCTTTCAAATAAAGTACTCTGCTAAAGCGTGTTCCAGCGTGCTTTTAAACTATTTGCTGTTAAAATTGTCAGTTTGACACTGCATTTTGATTCGCTGCACCAATTCAAGGTACACAAATTCATTGTTGCCATCACATTGAAAGAGAGAGCGAATTGCAGTAGGTGCAAGTATTTCTAGATGTGAGAGGGCTGGTCCCGCTTATGGATGCGCTCTTTTGTCAAAGCACATGGGTAACACCTGTAGTAATAGTCTGGTAGGAATGGGGGGTCCCCATGCACCCCCGAACACATTTTTTAAACTTACTTTTTTGTAACCCTTAGGGTGTCTAGTTAATGAATTTTTTTTTGTTCCCAAGAAAAAATCGTGTCCCATGGGGGTTATGATGATATAAGTAATTCTATTTTAAAGGGAATTATATCATCAATTGCTGACCCACTTTCATATATTTTCAATAAATCTATACTAAATGGTGTTTTTCCTAAAATTATGAAAATAGCTAAGGTTTTTCCTTTATTTAAAAAAGGAGATGAATTTGATGTAAGTAATTATAGACCCATTTCTTTGCTTTCATCCTTATCTAAAATTTTGGAAAAAATGATGTTTGTAAGAACAATTAATTTTCTTAATATTCATAATGTTTTTACAAATTCTCAATTTGGGTTTCGTCAGAAACACAGTACCAATCATGCCCTTTTGAAGTTTATTGACCACGCCGCGCATTCTATTGATAATCATTCTCATCTTATTGGTATCTTCCTGGACTTCTCCAAGGCCTTCGATACGATAAATCATGACATTTTATTATATAAATTGTCTCATTATGGAATACGGGGGAAGGCCTTGGAGTGGTTCAGGAGTTACCTACAAAATCGAAAACAATATGTATCTCTGAACGAGAATGACTCAAATCTAGAATTTATTAAATGTGGCGTCCCACAGGGTAGCTTATTGGGACCATTACTTTTTATTATTTATATTAATGACTTTTGTAGATCATCTGATATACTCTCATTTATACTTTTTGCTGATGATTCCAATGTTTTCTTTTCTCACCGAAATCCAGATACTCTCGTAAGCATTGTTAATTCTGAACTGAAAAAAGTTACTCAGTGGATAAGAGCTAATAAATTATCACTTAATCTCAAGAAAGCTAAGTATATGCTTTTTAGCAATTCTGTAGAAGCTTTGCGCACAAATATCATTTTTGATGACACTCTGTTAGAACGTGTATCTCATATAAAATTCCTTGGTATCACAGTGGATGATAAACTTTCATGGAGACCGCACATTATTAACATTAGTACAATCATTTCACGTAATATTGGTATCATAAATAGACTCAAGTCTCATATTCCAATGTCCTCTTTGTTGACCTTGTATTTTTCTCTGATTTTACCGTATCTTAATTACGGACTCCTAGCATGGGGTAGTGCCCATCAAACTTTATTAGATAAATTACTAGTACTGCAAAAAAGGGTACTTCGTATCATATGCGGCGTCCCGCCACGTTCCCATTCAGAGCCATGGTTTACTAAATATAAGATTTTGACAATTAAAGATTTGTATTTTTTTCAGCTTGGTCAGTTCATGTTTAATTACAATGCAAATGCACTTCCCAGTATTTTCAAATCAATGTTTCCACGGAATCAGTTTTTTCATAATTATCCGACTAGACAATCTAATGAGTTTCATTTGCCCCTCCTGAGAACTTTATTAGCTCAGAGTACATTTATATACACCGGTCCTAGATTTTGGAATTCATTAAGCTGTGAAATAAAAAATTCCCCTTCTTTGCATTCTTTCAAGCGCAAGTTGAAATCATTTCTGTTAAATCCTCTTTGATATATTTCGTCATTAGTTAGATCTCATCAACCTCAGGGTTCATCATCCATCCACCAATCTTTCGTTTACTGACTTCATTATTACGTAATGGATTACATGGATTATTATGCAGTAGCCATTAAATCCCTGCACAGCTGCGTGCAGTACCAGCCCTCTGAAGCACATTCTCAATCACCCCCTGTTCCACTTCCCTAGTTCAGCGTGTAGGCATTCTCTTATTCTCTTTCTCTTTTTTTCTTTTCCTTTCTCTCTCCCCATTCTTTCCGTCTTTTTTGTCAAGTCGTGTCATGTCTTTTGTATTTCTCCTGTCTTGTTCCGTTCTGTCGTAAATTATAACTGTGATAAGTATTTGTAAATAAGTAATTCATAAGTTTGTTCATTTTTTGAGTGGTTCACAACATACAAGCTCGCTTTTTAGTGGACCTCTCAGTTCTTTTTTTTTCCCTCAACTGAAGCATAACTTTGTACTTTTTTGCCAGTATGCATTCTTTTGTTTATTTGTATCATTTATCTTTTACAAAGTCGAATGTTTATGTTTATGATGTAATTCCAAATATATTATGCGTTATGTTTTGTTGAAAAAAAGAAGAATGAAAAATAAATGAATTGAATTGAATTGGCGGCCATCTTGGCAGCCATCTTGGATTTTCAGGGAAAATCATTATCTTCCATAACTTTTGAACTACACAGCATAAAATTATAAATAAAGCATTTCTGCAGGGTAAACATGACACGAGGAATCGATTGCAATGGTTATTTACATGATTAAAGCAAGTCTGAAACAAGAAAAGCCTAAAAACATGCAAATTTCGGTGTCATTTTCACCGAAAACTACCCAAATAGTTTAACTTTTGAATTACATAACATACAGGGACAAATAAAACAGTAATTCAGAGTTAATACGGCATGAGGAATCGTTTGAGAGAGTTATTTACATGATTAAAGCAAGTTACATACAAGAAAAGTCCAAACATGCGAGGAAAACCAGTATCGTTTACTCTAGAAATATTCCCAAGTAGTCTTTATACATATATACATGACAATCTCATACCTCCTAAGAGTAAACTTACCTCTTTTTCTTAACAGTCTGGTAGGAAAGGGGGGGGGGGGGGTCCCGTGCACCCTCCTTTTCGTATCCCTTAGGGTGTCTATTTGATTTTTTTTTGTCTCCAAGTGAAAATCGTGTCACATGGGGGTCATTGGCAGCCATCTTGGATTTGCGAGGAAAATCATTAGTTTCTATAACTTTTGAAGTTTCCAAAATACAAGGAAAAATAAAACATTTTTTCAGGGTAAATGTGACATGAGGAATCGATTGAGATGGTTATTTACATGATTAAAAAATGCTTGATACAAGAAAAGTCCAAAATATGAAAAATTCTGTATCGGTTACACTGAAAAGTACCCAAATAGTTCAACTTTTGAACTATATACACAACATACAGGGGACAAATAAAACATTTCTTCAGACGAAACACAGCATGAGGAATCAATTGAGATTGTCATTTACATGATGAAAGCAAATTTGATACAAGAAATGTCCCAAAAATGAAAAATTAAGTGCTGTTACTCTGGAAATGGCCCAAATATTTCATGCTACATACATGACAAATTGCATACCTCACAAAAGTGACTAACAACTCTGTCTTTAGATCATTGCCCAAATGGGCCTTTTTTGTTTTGTATCAAAAACATTAAATAGAATCTGAAGAGAAAATTAATTTCAAGCATTGTCACCCCTCACTTGGTAAAATAGAATAAGAATGTAAGCACTGTGGTAATTCATATGCAAATACCCTTAAAAAGAGGTGACACATTGCATGATAATAATGTTGATCACAACACTTAAATGTGACTAATGGACAAAGATAAAACTTGAACTGAAATTCAACACTCTTTGTGCGCGTTCAATTTCGTTTCATTTTATATTTAAAACGAGTTTGAGTTGGGATATATTCAAGGAAACAATCACTGTGTCAAAATGTCGAGCCGATTTAAAAAATTTAGATGCCAAAATGGTTTCATTTATTCTCAGGTTAAAAAAACAGTTCATTCAAATGTATTTGTTTAAAGTTTATTGTCCGAAAACAAAAAGAGAAACATTTCATTTGACAGCCGGAAATCTAGCCTGTGAATAGGGACTATATATCAATGTGGATTGCTGCTACTTTGATTTAGAAATATTTGCATATGAATCGCTCTTGTGCTTACATCCTGTATGCATTCAATTCAAGTTCACATTGATTGGAATTAAGTTTCCTTTCGAATTCTGTTAAAAGTTGTCTGATATAAGACGCAATATTCAAGCTATTATCAAAAGACATAATGATGTTTTGAAAGGGTTAGTCACGTACCGATTAGTGATTGGCTGAACACAGTCACGTGATGGAAGTACATTCGTTATGATCGCCCATGGGCGAACATTCTTGCAATGTTCTCCCATGGGAAAACATTTCCACGTGACAAATGACAGAATTAAGGCCTTGGACCGCACCGCACTTATAACCTCCCTCAATAGCATTTCAAACCCTTCGGGTGGAACATTGGGTATGTTCCCTCCGCCGCCAGTCATCATCTATATATTTCAACGTTTGTGACATGTGTATATGCTTTTCATGAAGTATGGAATTAACGTATATTGAAAAAATATAAAGTAACACAATATGACTTCACTTTTCTTAAAAAGTATTCTGAATGCTCATCCTGTGTAACTGTACAAACCACAGAAGCGGTTATGCGATATATCAGGTTTTCATTTCACACTTCTTTAATTTCTATACCGGTAGTCATCATCAAAACGATCATTGTAATCAATGTCTGGCTCCTCTTCTTCATCCTCCTTCATTTCCTCAGTAAATTTCTGAAGCAAGTCAATGAGGGAAGTCGGAAAGATAGGGCCACTTGACCACACTGGCTCCATCATAACAAAGGCTACCTTCTACCATCCTTGTCCAGAATCAAAGGAGTCATAGAGCACAAGAAGATTGGTTGGTCAGCTCTCTTTAAGATGGCAAGGCGATGGGTCACACATTTAATGTGTGGGATAAGGTTGTCTCTGCAAGGTGGGAGCATGAAAAAATCTACATTGGAGTTTGTCGTCATTTGTTCGCCCTCTCCCATCATCTGCTTTGGATGTTGCTGCTGTAAATAGACTTCTCCACCTCTTATGGTCATACATTAGGCATGTGAATGCTCCAATGTCTTCTGTCACCTCTTATTGGCTCTACAGACCACCCATCTCCAAGGTTTAAGTGGGGGACAAAAAACATTGGCACATTTCAAAGTCATGTTGTAAGATTTTAGCAGTGTTCATTATAATGTAATATTGAACAATTTACCACATTTCAGTAAAATATTGCAGAGATTATAATGTCATGCTACTCTCTCCTGAATGCTGTATGGTACATGGGGTGGCTTTGTAGATTCTTTAGGGGTCCGACTTTGCCCCTGCTCTTGAAGGCACTTGTTACATCTTCCCCTGTAAACACATGTCGTCCAAGTATTGTGGTACAGTAGCCAGCTCCCTTTGATTCTGTATATAGGATACGCCAGTTCAACGACATTCACAATCTGGCAATGCTCGACAGTCCATTTATCAAGGAGGATAGTGAGGGTGACGGAGTAAGCATGGTGCAAGAAGATCAAGAAAATGTCTGTGTCTGGTGTCCTTACCACAGCTGCTTTGTACCCAAGCTTAATAGTGGAATACTCGAGGTAGAGCGCTACCCTGGTGTCCTTCTCCTGGTTAGACGGCAGCTCATGGATAGAGCTTATTGTCTCCTGGGATGAATAATTAGGTGAACAAAAAGAATGTAACAGGAATCACTTAAGCTTCAGAGAATGTGATTTCTGTTACATTCCTTTTGTTTACACAATGATTATGTTCCAAGAGACAATGGCGCGATATCCATGAGTGACTGTCTAACCAGTATAAGGAGACGGACACCAGGGTCGTGCTCTACCTCAAGTGCGCTGCTAAACTTGGATACAAGGTAGCTTTGGTGAGGTATCCAGACACACATTTTCTTGATCCCCTTGGTCCTTGCTTAATCCATTCTACAATGTAGTATCTTTCTTAATAAACGGACTGTCACGTATTGCCAGGTTGTCAATGTCAATTAACTTGCATTTATATAGAATCAACGGGAGCTCATATACTGTACACCAAAATACCTGGACTGTATGTGTTTACCGGGGAAGATGTAACAATTAAAGCGACTTAATGGGTTGGGAAAAGTTGGACCCCTAAAGAATCTACAAAAGTCCCCCCATATACCACATAGCATTCAGGTGAGAGTTGTTTGATTTCATGATTTCAGAAGTATTTTACTGAAATCTAATAAGTTGCTCAGTATTATATTATCATAATAAACACTACTAAAATCTTAGAATATGACTTTACAATATGCCAAGTTGAGTGTTTTTTCCTCACAAATCTTGGTGATGGGTGGTCTGTGGAGCCAGAGGTGACAGATGACATTGAAACATTCACATGCCTAAAATGTATAGCGAGGCCCGGGAGAAGTCTATCATAATGGCGTTTGCAGCATCATGCTGAAACAGATGGTGGGAGAGGGCGAGCAACTGATGACCAAATCCAAAGTGGATTTCTCCTTGCTCCCACCTGGCAGAGGCAACCTTATTTCACACTTACAATGTGTGAACCGTGGGTACCACCTTGCCGTCTTCAAGCGATCTGACTAGCCAATCTTCTGGTGCGCTACCTCTTTAATCCTGGACAAAGGTGGCATAAGACAGCCTTCGGTATCATGGATCCGGTGTGGTCAAGTGGCCCTATCCTTCCCACTTCCCTCATTGACTTGCTTCGGAAAGTTACTCCATAGACGGAGGAGGATGAAGAGGAGGAGCCAGACATTGATTACAATGATCGTTTTGATGATGACTGGAAATTACCAGAAGTGTAAAACCAAAAGCTAACATATTATCGCTTACCGAATCTGTGGTTTGTATAATTGCATAGGATGAGAATTAAGAATATGTTCATAAGACAAATTAAAGTCATAGAGAGAGAGTGGATTTCTGACTGTCAAGTGATTTTCATATGTTTATTTTCAGACAGGAAGGCTTTAAACAAATACGTTTGAATGAACCATTTTTAACTTAATCTTAAATAAGTTTAATGATAACAATCTGACACCTAAATTGGTGAAACCGACAGAGCATTTTGGTACAGTGATTTCCTTTATGAAAATACACTTACTCAAACTCTTCAAATACAAAATTGTATGAAATAGAAGATGCACACAAAAAGTGTTCAATTATATTTTAGGTTTGAATTTTGTCGATTAGTCACTTTCACATGTTGTTATCAAAATTTGTATGTTCACCTCTTTCGATCTGCTTTTTTAGGGGTATCTGCATATGAATTGCCATCGTGCTTACATTTTTCATTTGATTTCAACAAGTGAGGCGTCAAAATGCTTGGAGTTGCATGTTGCATATATATATTTTTTTTTGGATATACAAAACACCATATTTGAGCTATGATCTAAAGACAAAGTGCCAAGTCACTTTTGTGAAGTAGTTTGTCATGTATGTATACGGATTTTGGGTACTCTACGGTGTAAATGACACCAAATTTTTCGTATTTTGGACTTTTTGTATCAAACTTGCTTTAATCATTTAAATAACCATCTCAATCGATTCCTCATGACACAGTTACCCTGAAGGAAATGTTATATTTATCCCTGTATGTTGTGAAATTCAAAAGTTACAGAATTTACTGATTTTCCTCTCAAATAAAAAATGGCCGCCAATGACTCCCCCCCCCCCACACGATTTTTACAAAAAAAAATCATCAAATAGACGCCATAAGGGATACAAAAATTTAGGGTGCATGAGGATCCCCCATTCCTAGACTTTAGTGGTTAGTCAATCATATGAGGTATATAATTGTCATGTATGTATATGGACTATTTGGGCAGAGCAAACAACACTGTTTTTTATTCGCATGTTTGGATTTTTCATGTATCATAATTGTTTTAATCATGTAAATAACAATGTCAATCGATTCCTCATGCCAAATTTACCCTGGAGAAAGTACTTGTCCTTGTATGTTGGAAAGTTCAAAAGTTATAGAAATTAATTATTTTCCTCGCAAATCCAAGATGGCTGCCAATGACCCCCATGTGACACGATTTTCACTTGGAGACAAAAAGAATCAAATAGACACCCTAAGGGATACAAAAAGGAGGGTGCATGGGACCCCCACCCCCCATTCCTACCAGACTGTTAAGAAAAGGAGGTTAGTTTACTCTTAGGAGGTATGAGATTGTCATGTATATATGTATACTTGGGAATATTTCTAGAGTAAACCACACTGGTTTTCCTCACATGTTTGGACTTTTCTTGTATGTAACTTGCTTTAATCATGTAAATAACTCTCTCAAACGATTCCTCATGTCATATTAACTCTGAATTACTGTTTTATTTGTCCCTGTATGTTGTGTAATTCAAAAGTTAAACTATTTAGGTATTTTTCGGTGAAAATGACACCGAAATTTGCATATTTTTAGGCTTTTCTTGTTTCAGACTTGCTTTAATCACGTAAATAACCATTGCAATCGATTCCTTGTGTCACGTTTACCCTGAAGAAATGCTTTTTTAAAATAATTTTATGCTGTGTAGTTCAAAAGTTATGGAAGATAATGATTTTCCCTGAAAATCCAAGATGGCTGCCAAGATGGCCGCCAATGACCCCCATGGGACACGATTTTTTTTTTGGAACAAAAAAATCATTAACTAGACACCCTAAGGGTTACAAAAAAGTAAGTTAAAAAAGTGTGTTCGGGGGGTGCATGGGGACCCCCCATTCCTACCAGACTATAATGTTGAAAGCAAAACTTAAGGAGAGTTGGCTCAGTCGGTAGCGCGTCTGCCTCACGATCACGCGGCCCGGGTTCGAACCCGAGTCTGGATTGAGCAATGTTGTGTGTAAGCAGGGAGGTGCTAGAAAAGGAGAGACAACTACTGCTCTCCTTTGAAGTCATTCGCGGCGCCGCCGAGAAGTTATGCGCTCAACGTACTATACAGATGTTACCCATGTGCTTTGACAAAAGAGAGCATTAATAGTCGGGACTAGCGCTCTCACATCAGGAAAGATTTGCCCCCACTGCAATTCGCTCTTTCAATGTGATGGCAACAACGGATTTGTGTACCTTTTTGAATCGGAGCAGCGAATCAAAATGCAGTGTAAAACAATTTGAACTGCAAAAAGTTTAAAAACACGCTGGAACACGCTCTAGCGGAGTACTTTATTTGAAAGATCAAAATATCCCAGATTAAAAGATAGAAAACTTACATGCGCAAGTATATGCGCATCATAGAAAAATATTAGGTTTTTAAGAGGGCCTAATTTTCATATCATTTCAATTTGCACCTTACGAAGAAACTAGAAATACATGTTAATAATATTGAATTCTTTCCTAAACTGTTCTAAATCAATTCGAGCATTTCATTTAAAATCTTGCTGTGAATTTAAGCTCGTAATTCAATGAGAGGTGAAATGCGTTCTTCGTCTCCAAACGTCGTCTTGCAACTATAGCGGTGCCGAGCATGACTTAAAAGCGTAGTGGAATGTTAGACATCCCATTGTCAACGCTTTGAACCCAAACATGTGTTTGCATGAATTACGGAGTTGCCACTCCATCTCTGCAACACCTCCCTGGTGTAAGCATACCGTCCCCTCTAGAAAGAGGCAAAACACCATGTCCCTCGGATATCATAGTCCAGGCGCAGCCACCCAGAAAAAATGACTTCGTTCAAGCCACCCCGCAGAAAAGGTTTGACTGCGTGGGGTGGTCGGTTGGACCCTCTGGAACACCCCTAGGTAGTATGTGATATCAAATTGTGGTATCAATGAAATTTTACAGGCCATTTTAGTTGCGACATGACCATATTCTTCGAGGAAGCGTCTGCGCACACTAAGACTACTACACGTACCACTAGCACTGCTACAGGCGCCAATGCCAGTGGTGCGTGTTATAGTCTTAGCGTACAAAGACTTTTTCCGCGACAAACATCGGTTTTTGCCTGCAAACTAACTTTTCACGCTAAGCTGGGGTCGGTGTAGTGTAGTTTCCAGACGTTTTTATTTCGTCTTTATTTCTCCGAGTTGAAGCAAGCCAAGTGAGAGTGCATACCCAGCGATTGTGACGCCCGAACCGTTTTTTGTGGCAATCATTGAGCATGCACTCTCACTTGGCTTAGCGCAATACAGCGGGCTTCTGCACAATACACAAGCTGTAACTCAGAGAAATAAAGGCGAAATAAAAACAGCTAGAAATTAAGACGAGGGTCGGTAACGCTTGTTGCGATTGGGGCACTGAAAATGACAAAATTATCACAGTTTTTGCATTTATTTTACGAAGGATTCATCGAAACGCCTTAAAACTATATATGTGCATGTTGCTAGAGATGTCAGCAATACAATGGGATACATTGTAAGGTATAATATTGTGCATGGTTACCATGGTAACCGGATGCCTACAGGTGATTGGTAACTCTCAAAAATATCTGGAATTTAGACAGGTTTGTTTCTTTTGCCTTTCGTGCACATCACTCATTGCAGATGACCTCTACACTGTAAAATTAGTCTGGATAAAAAGGGAAAAGACGCCCAAGATTTTCCCCCCATTCTCTCCTCAGCATTAATTCATTACTGCACGTTTTGAATAAAATTTACATATCATGATATTTCATTTCATTATATATATATATATATATATATATATATATATATACATATATATATATTACAATAGCTAACGAACACAAAAGTACGCTTAATTCTTTGATGGATAATCCAGCGCACGTGTATATTCCTTCTTTAGAAAGGAATTTATCGGTATTCTTGAATACAATCAATTGCTTTCCTCTGCTCTTTTCAGGATTGTTTTGAATAACCATCGCTCTGTAAATACTCGAAAGAGCTACTATAGAATATTGGCTTTGCTTTCTGTATTCATCTTATTTTTAAGGGAAATTTGTGTCCATACATTATTAAAGACTATATACATTTGCCTATGCTTTGAAGTCAAATTTGTGTTGAAAGTACGACGGATGCAACTTTTTCATGCATTTTACTATTCGAAAATGATATTTTTCTTTCAATGGCCGTTTATTATGCCTTTGCTTACAAATTTTGCTGTAACTTGAGAATGCTTCAAAATATTCTTCACATATATGTCGTACACTTTATGCAGAAGGAAGGACATGCTTATTGAGCTTTTTGAAATTATGGGCTTTAGTTTTTGAGTTATTGACAACTAAATTATGATTGGATAATACTGGTTGCCATGGCAACAGGGAAAACTTTTTAATGAAAATCAATAAAAAAGTGTGTGTTTTTTTATTGCATCTATAAGATTAAAAAAAAAAACGTTTGCAGCAGCAGGAGGCATTTTGGGGGTTACCAGTCACCTTTAGGCATCCGGTTACCATGGTAACCATGCACAATATTATAACTTACAATGAATCCCACTGTATGGATGACATCTCTAGCAACATGTACATATATAGTTTTATGCAGTTTTGATGAATTCTTCAAGAAATAAATGCAAAAACTGTGTGAGTTTGTCGTTTTCAGTGCCCCAAATAGCGACAAGCGTTTACCGACCCTAGCCTTAATTTCTATCCTTTTTTTCGTCTTTATTTCTCTGAGTTGCAGCTTGTGTATTATGCAGAAGCCCGCTGTGTATATTGCGCTAAGTGGAGTGAGAGCACACACCCAGTGATTGCGATTCGGTCGTCACAATCACCGGGTATGCGCTCTCACTCGGCTTGCTTGAACTCTTGAAATAAAGACGAAATAAAAACGGCTAGAAACTACACTACACCGAACCCAGCTTGGCGTGAAAAGTTAGTTTGCAGGCAAAACCCTTGTTTATCGAAGAAAAAGTATATGCGCGCTAAGACTACTACACGCAGCACTGGCACTGGCGCCTGTAGCAGTGCTAGTGGTGCGTGTAATAGTCTTGGCGTGCGCAGACTCTTTTACGTTTGTTCCAACAAAACATGATGAAAAGTGGCCAGTAAAATTCTACTGACACCACAATTTGGAACCATATACTACCTGGGGATGTTCATAGAGGTCCCATGTACCACCTTGTCTGGTCAAACCTTTTCTGCGGGGTGGGCTGAACGAACTCTTTAATTAAGCCTCTTACAGGAATTAGCGCCTTGACTATCAGGACATAATGGAGGTCCCGTGTATGAGAGAGTGACAACTCAGGCACGTAAAAGATCCCGCTTCATTCATTCATTGCAAAGAGCAGGGTATTTAACCCGGTGAGAGTGGTCCCACCTCACATCCAACTGGACCCCATGGAAGGAAGACCAGCTTAACGTAGCTGAATATGGGCTATCCAGACATCGTCTAGGATGGAAAATGAACAAACGAACGAACGAACAAACAAACAAACAAACATACAAACAAACAAACAAACAAAGGAGAGCAACAGTTTTCTCTCCTTCTGTAGCACCTCCCTGGTGTGGTTTAATGACATCTTACGATGATATTCAGCCTATTTTCGAGCCCGTTTATTTCCTGACTGTTCAACGCTGGTAGCCTTATTCATGTACAGAGTACTACATTCTTTCGTTATAGCTATTAACCATATTAACTGCCAGCAATTGAAGACCGGACCGCAGGATATATGCATGCTTTTTTTCCTTTTTCTTCTTCTTCCTTTTCCTTTTTTTTTTTTGTTCTTTTCGTTTGTTTTCTGCGGGGAGACGGGTCATTGACTTCATAATGATGGTCATCTTAATACGATTCGGATCTATAGTCATGATACCTCTATCTCCAACGTTTGTCACCTTCTTTATCACTGAATGGTGATCTGAAATAGAATTGTTTCTGCACGTTCATGTAATATTCGAACTTTATACAATTCTTTTTTTTTAATGAAATTTAATCCAATTAAAGATGTACAGTTCGATGGTTTGTACGATACACAACGCTTCTGCATTTTTTAAAGACATTGCGAAGTTTTTATGTTACATTTTTCTTCCTTTGTGTGGCAATCCTTCTTTTCTTTCTTCTGTATGGTCGCACGAGTTGAATTTCGATTCATTTTTGATTTTTACAAGGTATGCACAAAAATGTTGACTCAATCAAAAAAAATCTGTGAGGAAAAATTTGTGTATAATGCTTTTTTTTTTAAAGTCTGTTCCATTTTTTTCCTTTCCCCATCAGACTTATGAGAATAGGCCTACATAATGTACGTCTAAGGCGCGCGCAAGTTCTTGTTGTTGTTGTTTTTTTTTTGCGTGTGTGTATATGTGAAGACAACAAGTTCGTATCAAAAGTGTATCACACATGACACATGTGTTCGGTCATGGACGTAGTACAACATGGACTATTCACGGCAGTCTTTCTTTGATGTAATGATCGTCAACGACACATGATTATGTGCATCTTAATAAGTACATTCAGGTGTCTTGACAATAACGATTGTGTAATCATGTATCGTCACTAACAAAAGAATCGCTTCCCTCATTTCAGTCTTGTTTCGCTGATGTGCCTTTTTCAGATGAAAATGTCTTTGAATAACAGATGATGAAGAGCAGCAAACCTGAGATCATTACAAATTTTGTGTCAAAAGATAGGTAATTGCTGATTCGCACGTTTTCGCACACGCATAAGACCTTGCCTAATGGCAAGATATGTGTATACTGTATCTGTTCTCTTCCATTACCGTCCCTTTTTGCTCTGGAATAAGCTGGAGAAAAGTGAAATATTGAGATCACAAATGACAATCATTCTGCCAAAATGTTAGCTTTCTTTTAAAAACTGCCTGCTTCTCCCAAGCGAAATTGTTTGAGGTATGATTTCCTAACATACACCACAACTGCACATTCACTTTACTTGATTTTTGTGAGTTATTTTCTTCTGCGCATACAGTTTTAGATTTCTCGAATCTCCGTCTTGTTCTTCTCCCGGCTTGCTGGCGGTGACGATCATGGGATCAAAGCAGTGAAGCATGCTAAAAATGTCTTTGTGGCGCTTTTCAGATGTACGGGTGCTTGAATTAATTAACGATACGATGAATGTCCATGTGTATTAGGTCCATGGTTCGGTATACTGAACAAGAGATTCAAGCTGATTCAGGAATTCTTAAGTCTTGTTTCTTTGCGGTTTCACTGTTTTTTTCCTCCCCCCCCCCATGTTATTTCGGTAATGTCTACCACAGTGCAATATATCACAAGTAAACAATCACACCTGTGTTCACATTGCATTAAAATACATTTAAATTTAAATAGCTCGACTGCCTGGAGTGATTAGTGTAGGTATACTAGGCGTTTTCACATCAGCCCGATGTTTCGAAATAGCGCGCTATTTTCTGACTTGGGAAATTATCCCGATATCGAAATAGCGCGCTATTTGATAATGTGAACACAAATTAACGCGCTAATTGTATCGCTCTGATCGAGAAAATTTCTCGAGCCCAACTCGGGAAATTTCTGAAATAGCGGGATAGTAGCGCGCTATTTGATAATGTGAAAACGACTCGAGAAATTAGCGCAATGCATCCCATATGCCTAGCTTGTGTGACCAGATCGATCGAGGAAAACTGCACACAAATCACGAGGAATTTTTGAGAGGGCACACCCATTACTTACGCTGTTTGCATATACTCAGCTGTCGAATTAGCTCGAAAAAAATGCGGGCTAATTCTCTTCGGGCTGATGTGAAGAAGAAATGAAATAGCGCGCTAATTCGCAATCGCGAAAAATATCTCGAGCTTGGATTTTTATCGGGCTGATGTGAAAACGCCTATTGATAATGGAGTCACAGAGGCATTCCGCGTATTTCTCGATCCGTTTCTTTCTTTTTGTTTATTATAATCTGATGGTAACTTCATGCTCAAGTTTTGTCTAATAACAAGTGAATAAGCCAGTTCGGAGATAGTGCACATTCCGTGTGCACATGGGTACAAATAGGCGTCTTCACATCCGCCCGATAAAAATCCAAGCTCGAGATATCTTCTAATTTCCCAAGTCAGAAAATAGCGCGCTATTTCGAAACATCGGGCTGATGTGAAAACGCCTAATGACATTTCATTTTTCTCAGTTAGTTAGGCACTTCACTAAATTCAAAGCGACATATGCAGCAGCTTGCCCAACATAGCAATTTATGGAACTCGTATTCTAACAAAGAATGAACCTGTGTAGATGAAGTGACCAGAATGGTTCGTCGATCAACACTTTGGGAAGCATCTATTTCATTGTCCTGTTTGAATGCATAAACAAACTTTTTTCTGTTAACATTGCCAAATAGCAGGCTTGCTGTAAGGTGGATGTACTGGCAGGCACCATTTATAAGAATTCCACGAATAATCATAGCATCATACAGATGCTTATCTCAGTGAAATTACAAATCAACCCGTCTCTCGGTACAAATTACATTTTTCTGCTCATGTTCAAACTGGAACCCCGAACTGGCTTATTGGTCACAACATCTCTTTTTTTTTTTTCTTCTTCTTCTTCTATTGATGACAGCCGCACCCTTTTTTTTCTTTCTTCTTTTTAATGATCGGCCGTCAGGTTCCCTGACAACGGGTCATCGAACTGAATTGTGTAATAGCATCCAAACTTCGCATTAAAATAAATGCATTTTGTGTGTTGTAATGGAATTAGATGTCTAAGGCTGCGTTCACATAGAAGTATACGATATTCGGTTTACGGTATTCGCTATTCGTTATTCGCTATTCGCTATGCGCCGTCAAGTCGACCCAGTACACCATCACCCGCACCATGAACTCCCTATCCCAAGCAGTGAGGATTTCTTTCTCCTACACAATCATCCCAGCAATCTTATTAACAATTTCTAAACTGCGTCAGAATGTCAGTCTACATGCTTATTTTTGCTAAAGGGCAAATCCAGACTAAAATTTTCATCATTTCATAAACGAAAGATGGTATACGCTGCTCGAAAATCGAACAAGCGCGATTCCCACTATGCTATCAATACTATTCTATGCTATTCGGCATTTTCAAATAGTGCCCTCTTATGTGACCCGGTGTTAGGAAATCCTATCGTTCGATTCAAGCTATTCGCGTGCCCTCGAAAACGCGCACCGTATACCCGAATAGTATACTTCTATGTGAACGCAGCCTTATCGAACGATAGGATTTTCTAACACCAGTTCAGGGCACTATTCGAAAATGCCGAATAGCTTAGAATAGTATAGCATAGTGGGAATCGCGCTTGTTCGATTTTCGAGCAGCGTATACCATCTTTCGTTTATGATTAATGATGAAAATTTTGGTCTGGATTTGCCTTTTAGCAAAAATAAGCATGTACAGACTGATAGTTGGGGGGGGGGGGGGCTAGGGCTCAAAATGGGTCGTTTGGTTCAGATTCTTCCAAAAGCACCAAATTTGGCTCATAGGTCCCTTGTACCATACTCTTTCGATTTTTGATGGGCGCCAAGACTAAAAACCCTTGGGGCCGCCATATTGGTGAAATCCAATATGGCCGCCATCCGGGTTAAAGGTCAACTGCAATTACAAATTGAAAAGGTTGATTAATGTTATGAATCCCATGTGGAAGATTTTACGGGGTTAGAGAATTTGATTCTAAATATCATTTCTGCAATTCAAGGTCACTATCACCTCTCAAGGTCACTTTCAAGGTCAAATAAGGGTCAAATCAGGCATTGTGTGCATTTTCGAAATGGCGTCTGTGAGCATTCAACTGCAATTCACTGGTACCCCTATTATTTGTCGCATTTGTCATCTCTTCAATACTCCTTCAATGGTCAATTAGGGCCAAGAGTGGTTCCACCCCCTACATATCAATAATGATTATGACAAATAAATGAAAAAATATATATTGAAATCTTTGCGCACAGAAAACGGACTTCCATCGGTTTCGTTTTCTTTTCTCATTTTCTTTGCTCGAAGTTTTCACTATTTATCAATTATTTCTGGTCAGTTTTCCTTTCTTTGTTTCAATAAGTATATATATATATATGTATATATATTTACATGCATAACTCTTTATGTGCCATGGTGGAAACCCCCTGTGTGCCATGTTATTCTGAGACACGAAGGTAGTCATGCTTTGAGAAAGAATTCTGTTTTTCCAATTTGTATAACTTCTACAAATTTCTGTTAGGATGGGCATAATAGTAGGCAAAGTTAAAGAGGAATGCCAAGCTTTGTTTCGATATTAATTGTATGACGAATCTATTTTCAATTTTTCTTTTGAATGACCAGTTGCTACATTACGTAAAGGCATGACTTCTGCACATAAACCGTGAAAGAAACTTAGAATGTACGAGCAAATCTAGTTGGGAACATCGCTTGATAGTCGATCACCACATAGAATGCAAGCCGTATATGAGATGAACAAAGCACGAGAAACGCTTTCATCGTGCCGCAGGATTAGCAGTAATTAGCGGTTTATCGATCGGTCTTGGCGGCTTTGTTTGTTGAGCAGAATATGCGAAGTTGGCACGCCGTCGACTGAGTCGGACGTGCGAACGTGGCACATAAAGAGTTAAATACGGCCGCCATCCTATTCCAAGGTGCCGAATCAGGGTGCATTGGCAAAGAGGGTAATAAGCACGCCTAATCTTATTTTGTCTTCTTTTTCCTTCTGACGAGATAGCTGGATAGCCCGTATGCAACTAGCTGGTCAGTTGTGTGTACTTGGGGTGGACTACTTTACCGGTTTATGCACCTTGAATTTTCCGATAACGGAATGTCGATTCAGGATCTTTTCATGTGTCTGGGTTTGTGATTTTTTCACACAAGGGACTTCCACTCTTTATATCCAAGTGATGAGGTGCAAAGTGTTGTGCCTCTACTAGAGGGGACGGTATGACAACACACACCATTGCTCAGCTAGACTTGAGATAAGTGGGATTCGAACCCGCGCCGGAACACAAGTCTTTAGACCGCAAGCCATACGCTACCGACTGAGCCACCTCGTCACCTTTCATGGTCAATTATATAACTTTCAAGCTGGCAAGCGATATGATGATTCTCCTCCTGCTGAAATTGGTGTATGCCTGCTCCCCCTTGACAAGACAGCGTCTGCTTCTTCAGTGAAGGAAGCAATGGCCGAACCTTCCTGGGAATCGAGCTTCTCAATCCAGGTCAGACCAGTATTCTAGGAGCAGTTAACTAAATTCGATCATTAAAGCCCTTTAATCTGTTAATGGCAGTATCTTATCAGAGTAGGTGAAGACAATTCAGCTGAAGGATTTTTATATCTTTTTTAATTCTCTTTTTATCAAACGAAACCGTTTCTTTACTGAAAGCGCAAATGACTAGGGAAACTGAACACCTATTGATGTTGTATGGGATACTGATCCTGAAGAAAATAATCTTAACATTTTTGCGCAGCAACACTGTGCAGTCCTCTGACAAGAGATGGTGATGGCACCACTCAAATCTCAAATTATGATTGGAAGAGCGTAGCGGCTTTCTGAAAATTAAGATTGAAAAATAAAGAACTGACGCCCTCATTTATCAGCGAACAGATATCAAAGAATAAATGGCAAGGACAACTCACCCTGAGCACCTGATTCGAGACGGAAATATCCAACAAGAATTGTGATCTCACAACCCTTCAGCTTTCCAACAACTTAGATGCGATCTACGCAAAGATATCCTTACAAAGGATGACATAATTTTTTCTGAAAGCATTTTCTGAAAACAGTGTACAATCGCACGGATGAGCATAACATCACATTTTCGGTAGTGTGCTTTTTTTTAAATCCCTTTGATCTGAGGGAGTTACGGGTGGGTCGTGGTATTCAAAAGATAAATGACTTTTCATCTTTTTCTTGTTCAGCATACCTCTCTTCCAGAGCCCAACATCAGGCACTGACAGGGTGCGACATTACTTCAGACTTGCTTTGATGTGACATGAAAAATGCCTAAGTAGTATGGGTCAGCAAACCAGAGCTCACTGACACATTAACCATGTTAACTACTTTAATAATCGTGCTCATGTCCAGCAAGGACTGATGAGCAACAAGGTTTATGGGGCAGCCAGCGTCGAGGGTAGGCATCATCTCGTCATAACGTGGGAGTAGATCATCAGAAACCACCTTATCTGCTCAAGCGGCGCTGTATCAACATTTCGGAGATGAGTGCTGCTATAGTGAGTTTCTACTGGAATCATGACTGCGTGGGTCATGATGTGATCCCTGACTTCAGGGAGTGGAGTTGGAGGAAAGATGGCACAGGTACATGGCAATTACTAGTACTATCAGCCACTCTCCGCAATGCTTCAGTACCAAATTTCATTCTTCTGCACCACAGCTGTTTCAAGGCATGCATTGGGAGGTGGAAAACATGGAAATGGAAAAAAAAATGAATGAAATGAATGAATGAATGAATGAATGAATGAATGAATGGAGGTGAAAATGCACAATGTAGAGCAGGTGTCAGACGAGCCATGGTCAGTAGTTTGATATTGCTGCAAACTTAAGGGGGGGGGGGGGGAGGGGATTGAGGGCCTATCTGACGGGAGGAAACATTGTCGCAATGCCAGCGTCTCGAAGAAATTATTTTCGCTGTCACAACTAACGCGATTTCCAGGGCGACGTCCAAGATGTCTCCAAACAAAGGGACAACTTATTTGCTTGGAAGTCACGGGGATGTTGGCAAGGCTTTTGCAGTCGCAGGGACTTATCAGAGACGTCTTTTCTCAGTGACTTCTCCCTTTCGTCGCCATTATGTTATTACGGTCTCCACAAGATGTGGGGACATCTCGAAGATGTTGGAGACAAATTTAGTCCCCACAATCTACATGGCCACAGTGATGGAGACTTCGCAGAGACGTCTCGGAGACAAGCTGGAAGACGGAAGTAGTCTCTGCAAAAATCGAAAATGTTCGATTATCCTGCGAATCCTGGAGATTGGGCTCGTCTTCGGGAGACTTGCGTCGTAGAGATGTTGCGGAGAGTAGAGTTGCAACATATAGTCTTCAGACCAACGAGATACCAACTTATAAAGTCTTGTGATATCATACCAATTTGCGTCCAAGCACTTTGGATAGAATCTTAATAGACCCTAGAAGGTGTCATGAAAGTTGTACTATAGCATATCTAATCTGTACCCTGTTAATGGTGTCACTGTGGCACCTGTGAAATATGCTTGTTCCCTACATGGCGTCACCAGGACCGTCATGTTCTCTGAACGGCATATTTAGCTGTGGAGGCACATAAAATTTCCTATAAGGACTTTAGAATCGAATTTTCTTACACAAGTTCGAAAATAGCAAATTGATGCCAACCTGATGTACTAAAAACTCTCTAAAACACGACAGATTTTTTTCTTTTTTCATCCAGATTAGGAGTGATCTATATAATTATTATTCCATTGAATTTAAATCTGAATTATGAATATCTATTTTGATTGAGGATCCCTGAACTGCAACAGAGAAATAAAACACTTCTCTTTTTAGTTGCAACGTCAAGGACGCCGGTAATATAAGAGTAGCCCCCCCCCCCCCCCCTTATTGCTAAACTATATGGAGGTAGCAATAGGATTCTATTTCTCATATATGTATGTATTTATTGCATTCCTTACAGATGAAGATGAAAATAATAATCCAATAATCAAATCTTGAAAACTCTTTGAAAAGGCATTACCCATAATTATAACTAGCTGTTTTTGGCTGTCATTAAAGCAAATGCAAATATATTGAATTCCGCAAATATGACCAGTCGGTGAGGACATTTCCTCTTAGCGCCTGTAATATAAAAGTGATTAATGGAATGATTGTGACATGAACTATGATATTCCATAGCTTTGGACAGAGCCTCACTCTAAAAGCTTGTGTAGCCATATTATAACAGACCATAATTGAAATGATGCAGAAAAAAAATTACCGGAAGTAATCATTAAAAATGAAATTGAAGGGTTGCCAAGTCTTCAAATTTAATTGTGAAATAAGGATCTGAGTAAGATCCCTTAAACCTAACTACTCTCAGAAAGGGGTTCTTATTATAATTCATGAGTGTATACCTATTGAAGTGTTTGAAATCTTAACACGAAAGCAGATACATCGATGTTACTAGTGAGAAAGCCCACCTGTCCCTCTCCCACAGCCTTCAACTGCAATTCTATTAGCAGGGCTGCCATTAATCCTATATTTAGTATAGGCAAGCCATTTTCTATTGTGAATATAATGGTTTGACCCCAAATGACCTTTAGGGAGACCTTATAAGGAAAAGTTGACATCAGACCATAAAAACAACTTCAGAATCGAATTCCTTGACCCTTAAAATCTCTGAAGCTGACTTTTCAAATTATTGTAATACTTTAAAGGGGATGGCTAGTAACCGATCAGTGGGAGTCAGTGGGAATGCTGAGGGATGATTGTTCCAATCCTTGTGGGATTTATTTAAGAGTACATTATATATCTACTGTTGTGTGAAAATTATTTGCTTCAGAACGGTCTCACATTCAAGTAATGTGCAGATTAATGCCCCGTCACTGACCAGGGATGCTTACCTGGAAACATTAAACTGCACATTACTTGAATATGAGACCATTCTGAAGCAAATAATTTTCACACAAGAATAGATATATAGTGTACTCTTAAATGAATCCCACAAGGATTGGAACAATCATCCTCCAGCATTCCCACTGATTCCGACTGGTCAGTTACTAGCCATCCCCTTTAAAGGCTTTTAATTGTTATACTGGCCTCTAAACGTAGGTGACAGCCATATTGGATTTTGCAAATATGCCGACCCGGAGGGCACCCTTCACAAGAAATACGCCTTTTTCCAGCTGTCGGCAACTGCAATTCTATTACTAAGGCTGGCATTCCTGGAATATTGACCATTGGCAAGCCTTTTTTTTTTCAATAAACTTATGAATACAATGGCTTGACCCCTAAATGACCTTAAGGTGACCTTATAAGTAAAAAATGACTTCAGACCATGAAAACAACTTCAGATTCGAATTCCTTGACCCAGAAAACCTCTTAACCTGACTTTTTAAATGATTGTAACCCTTAGATGTTTTCAAATGCAAGTGACCTTTAAACATATATGGCGGCCATATTGGATTTTGCCAATATGGCCGCCCCAGAGGGCGCCCTTCTTGGCGCCCATCAAAAATCGAAATAGTATGGTTTGGGCTACATGTGTGCCAAATTTTGGTGCTTTTGGAAAAATTTGAACCAAAAATCCCTTGCGCCCCCCACTATGACATTCTGATGCAGTTTAAAAAATGTTCTTGCTGGGATGATTGTGTTGGAGGAAGAAGTAGGGAGTTGATGGTGCGGGTGATTATGTACTGGGTCGACTTGACGGCGCATAGCGAGTAACGAATAGCGAATACCGTATACCGAATATC
Source organism: Diadema antillarum (assembly GCF_040938485.1). Taxonomy (NCBI): domain Eukaryota; kingdom Metazoa; phylum Echinodermata; class Echinoidea; order Diadematoida; family Diadematidae; genus Diadema; species Diadema antillarum. The sequence goes on from NW_027270982.1 coordinate 202,175, forward strand.
GTATACTTCTATACAATATGTGAACGCAGCTTAATGGACGCATATCTAGAGTAGTAGCTCGGCTATTTATCTTCACTGTTTGCATTGGGTGGAATTAATATGCTGTTAGTTCTGCATTGTGCATGTCGTTATTGGCGTAAGCACTAGTGTACCCCTTTATGTGTATTTTTTCACTGTTTCGTAATTACATTCAAAATCGTAAAATGATTTGTCTATCTGCACTAGTTTTGAATAATGATGTTCGACTATGAAAACAGAAACGGTTATTTGATTTTATTCCCGAGAAAGGCATATTTTTAAATGTCTTTGCTAGGATTCTCAGTTTCACATTTGAATTATACTGTTAATTTTCTGTGCTTTTGTTGGACTACACTACTTGTTACCTATAATGTGCTCCAATTTCCCCCTCCTTTGTTTCTGCAGTATGACAACCATGCATTACTTCATTAGTATCTTTACGACCTAGCACGCCGGGAGCTCCGCCATGCTACACGCATGACGTTAAGGTAGTCACGACCTGGGTTTTGCGTGCGCCCCTGTCTTGTTTATTTATATATTGCAGCTTATATGTTTTCATGTTTATGTTGTCGCTAGTCATGCATTAAATTAAGTTTTAATTCAGTCTTTATCCTATCTCTTCTCCTTTAACAGGTCCCGCTCTGCATAAGCAAAAATGCATGTCAAATTCTATGTAGGATATTTCATCCTCTGTTCTGTTATTATGACACAGATAAATAATATTTCGCTTTTCAATCTCTTAATGATGATGATTTCAGTATCGATATTATCGACATCGCTAAACGATAATTATCTGGCGGCCGCCACTTAATTATCGTTTAGCGATATCGATAATCATGAGAAATATCGACCACAAGTAGCGTTACAAGTAGCGTTACACAAGTAGCGTTACATGTAGCACTTCGTCATATAAAAGACGTCTGAGTGGTGATGAAGGCGATCGACCAGCTGTAGACTGAATTGTGATCTGTAACGCTACTTGTGGTCGATATTTCTCATGTGGCGGCCGCCACTTAATTATCGTTTAGCCATATCGATAATATCGATATCGATAATTATGTGGCGGCCGACAGATAATTAAGTGGCGGCCGCCATTTAGCTCCACTGAAAGTTTTATCCTGTGTGGCACGAATGGGCTTCCGTACATTATTATAGTATTTTGTCATTCTTTCCCATTCATTTAAGGTATATAACATCTTATCTCACTTCAAATAAGAAAATGATAGCAGTCAATGCAACTACATGCATTTGAAAAATCAGGAGGGTTCTGCACGTGGAAACTACTCCAAAATTACTGCCGAATGCAAACCTCTCACTGTTGTTGTAAAGTCTTCGAGATATTCACTGTGATTGTCGCTTCTGAAAGTGTAATCTATGATCTTTTCCCATTGGTATTTTTTTTTACTTTGAAATACTCTATATTTTCATAGTAAATCTATTAAGATATTTGCTAAACAGCAATAAAATCTGCCGTCAAGATAACAATCTCTATTGCCAAGCACCATCTACATTAGACAGGCATTTCGTGGGTGATCACACTATTATAGGAAAACCCGTCCGTGGTACATTTCATGTTACAGGGGAAAGAGAGGATCTGCAACACAAAAGGATTCCTACAAAGCCAAAGTGCCAGGGGAATATGGTGCATTCTTTGCAATCATGAAATCATTAACGTGACGCCAGTGTCACAGAAGGCTCAATATATATAGGTATTGATTAACATTTTAATCTCAAATGTAGACAAGGACATCTCTTCTAGATATTCAAAATGCATGCCTATGTAGAAAGTGAACTCTGAATTAAATAACATTAACGAGCTAATCTATGTGGATGGCGGGCGCGCACACACACACACACACACACACACACAATGACCAAAAAAACAAACAAACAAACAAACAAAACAAAACAAAAACCCCGACATGTTACCAAACTAGAGCACAACGCACAAAATCTATGACCATGTCAAAAGCGCCAGAAAAGATCCATGTGGCTCAAAGTTTAATGAAGCGTCTGGTACCACTGTTTAGAGGAGGGCCATTAATTGTTGATTACGAATGTACAAATTTGTTTAGATCTGTCAGAGATAAACACTCTCTGCCTTTTATGACAACATTTCATAAGAATTGTGTTCTTTCATGTCATTGCAACTGATTGACAAATTGCCCTACATCGACGTAAATAAGCACTGAATATTTATTGATCAGTGTTTTAGTAGTAGCCATGATAAAAATCATGGGCGTACATACTCGAGCAGGATTCGAACCTACGACCTCCTGATAACCGGGCAGGCGTCATCTCCACTAGACCACCGAGCTTTCGCCCGACAGCAAGTGGCAAGTGTTGATTCTAATCCTTTTTAGCATGCAGCGGGTACTGCCATGTTATTCAAATTCATTAAATTCTTCCGTCGAGATGTTTTTTCATTGCAACTGATTGACAAATTGCCGTACATCAAAAACATTGATCAATTCACTGATCAATTCAGTGCTTATTTACGTCGAGAAATAAAGTTGCATAATCAAAATAAAGTAAATTGAGAAAAACATAATTGTGGAACCTTGGAGTAACAATAACAAAATATTACAGTCTTCGGTCTCTAAAAGAAGTTCATTTCATTTTCGGAATTTGAACTTTATTTCGTTTTCGGATTAACGATCATTCGAATACCTTTGACAAAGAAAATGAAAGAACACAGTATTAATAAAATCCTGTCAAGAAAGATGGGAAGAGCATATTTCTGACAGATCTAAACAAATAAGTATCTACGTAATCAACAATAACATTCCTCTAACCGAGATTAACGGTGCCAGACGCTTCAATATTGAGCCCCACCGATATTGACTGGCGCTTTGGACTCAGTCATAGATTTTGCGTGTTGCGCCCCACTTTCCTAACATGTCGTTTTTGTGCATCATCCACGCACATACAGCTGGTGTTATTCAATTTAGCTTCACATTTTTCTACATAGGCATATCCGAATAGACAGAAGAGATGTCCTTATCTACATAATAATTATTTGTGTAGAAAATGTTAATCAGCATCGACTTCCCTTTACTAGTATACCTGTACCGCCATCATTAAGCCTTCTGAAAGACTGGCGTCTCGTAATTTCGTGATTGCAAAGAATGCAACATAATTCCCCTGGGCCTTTGGCTTTGCAGGAATCCTTTTTGTGTCGCAGATCCTCTCTTTTCCCAAGTTTCTCTTTCACAGGAAATGAATTACGGACGAGTTTTCCTATGACGAGTCGTGTGAACACCAAAGAAAACGTCAGGAAATGCCTGTTTAATGTCAGTGGTGCTTGGCAGTAAAGATTGTTATATTGACGGCAGATTTGATTGATGTTTAGCAAATATCTTAATAGATTTACTATGAAAATATAGAGTATTTCAAAGTGAAAAAAAAATTGCCAATGGGAAAATTCATAAATTACATTTTCAAAACCGACAATCAAAGTGAATATCTCGCAGACTTTACAACTACAGTGAGAGGTTTGCATTCGGCAGTAATTTTGGAGTAGTTTCCACGTGAAGAACCCTCATGAATTTTCAAATGCATGTAGTTGCATTGACTGCTATCATTCTCTTATTTGAAGTATATAAGGTAAGATGTTATACACTTGAAAATGAATGGGAAAGAATGACAAAATACTATGATAATGTGAAAGAGACAGGGAAATTCTATTTTCACTGAAAGACAATCTGTATTATACCTAGGAGAGTAGACAAGAATGTCTGTGGGCTCTGCAACGTGTTTTGATTGACATTGGTGCTCAGCCAATGAAACTTCGATATTAAATACTGGCAACTGTCTTGCCACGCCCGGTTCCACGCCTCTATTGGGAGGTTTCTGAGTAGACGTATTTTTAGTCGACTTGACTTCCACACCGTCACGCCCTCTATCGACTGGCGATCAAAGACTGATTCAGGCTAAAAATACGTCGCCCGCTAGCGTTTTTTTTTAGACGGCACAGATTGGGCACGGTGCGTATTAAACCTATGGGAAACACGTTGGGTAGGGTTTAGGGTTAGGGTTAGGGTTTGATGGTTAGGGTTAGGCCTAGCTAGGGTTAGGGTCCCCAATGTGTGCCGTCTAAAAAAAACACGCCGCCCGGTAGACCATTCTCTCCTTTGTTGAAAAAGTTGCCAAAGCCGTAGACCAACATTACTATATAATATGGGGAGTTTTCCTGGACTTCTCCAAGGCCTTCGATACCATCGATCATGAAATACTTCTTTATAAATATTATTGTGTCACTATGGTATCCGTGGGAAGGCCTTGGAGTGGTTGAGGAGCTACCTTACAGATCGCAAATATATTTGTATCTTTATCCGGTCACAGTTCCACAAATCGACATTGTTTTTTTCTTTGTATTTTCCAACCATGTTATCAGTTCTTCTTCATCTTTCTGTCTTACATTCTATGTTCTATTTTCTGCATGACAGCGACTTATTATAGTTTGTGGATTTGTCTGAGTGTTTGTCTAGGGCTAGTTAGGTTTTTATCTGTAGCTTGTGTAATTATTTTTGTAAATTTAGTCTCATGTGCTAAGTAGAAGATCAATGATATAAGATGATAATATAAATATGTTTGGGGGAATGCACCCTACAAGCTTTGCTTCTTCAGCATTCCTCCCCATCTCCTGCATTTTCGTAACTTCAGAATGTTTTTTTTTTTGTGGTGCTTTTTCTTTTTCACCTTATCCTTTGTATATCTATAACTTTCATTTATCATGTTTTGTAATATTCACATATATGTATATATGTATCTATATTTTATGTGGAAGGAAAAATGTATTTACAAGTTCTGATGGAGATGGAAAAAACTAAATGAAGTGAAAAAAAAATATAACGATTTTTGCTAAAAACAGACTTATTTATGTAGGCCCATATTATTGGAATTCTTTGAATCATGACATAAAAAAACGCTCCATCCATATATTCTTTCAAGAGAAGACTGAAGTCCTTTTTATTGCAATCGTATGACTCTACAGTACTGAACTAGCCATTTGGCCTTCTTTCTTGTACATACTGACCTGCTCACTTTGTCCCCTCTTCGAAGAATTAATGGTATTTTTTCCTGGATGTTTGTTGTCATCAATGCCATTTTGCCCAAAGCGTCTAGGAGTTTAATTTCCGTATGTTACTCCTGTTCATACGTCCCTCTATTTTCTTGTCGGGGTCATCCCACGAGACCGCATGGGCGTCACCAGGGGGGGGGGGGGGGTGCGTTGGGTGCGAACGCACCCCCCTTCAGATCCTTAAAAAAAAAAAAAAAAAAAAAGAAGAAGAAAAAAAATCAGTCTGCGAGCGACCTCAACGCCGGACGCAAAATAATTATTCTTTTCTATTTTTTTTTTAGATATTTGACACCAGGGACACACACACACACACACACACACACACACACAAATCGTCGGCAAAAACAATTCGCACCCCTGGTTCTGGCAGCACTGATTTTATACATATCTATTAGTATTCTACAGTGTTTACTATCTATCGACCGTATCGTACATCCGTGCGATACGGAGCACTTATACACGTTTGCATGTACGTGTGCTACTTACAAGTATGTAGGGACTATGTACGTTACTTCTGACCAATCCATATTGCCAGCCCAAGAGCGAGCCTTAGCCTCATAAAAAAAAATGAAAAAAAAAATGGAGGGGCAAGCATATCATTTTGCCCACCCCCCCCCCTCTCCATAATTCCAGAGACGAGAAGATTTTCTTTTTTTTTTTGACAGAAAAACAAAATGTTACCCCCATAAAAATATTGGAGGGGCAAGCATATTTGAATTTTGCCCCCCCCCCATAATTAATAATTCCCGTAATGAGAAGATTTTCTTGCTTTTGAAAGAAAACAAAAATGTTGCCCCCATAAAAATATTGGAAGGCAAGCGCACCATTTGCCCCACCCCACATAATCATAATTCCCGCGATGAAAAGATTTTCTTGCTTTTTTGTTAGAATTTAAGAAATCTGTCCAATTATTTCACCCAAAAGCAGTGGCGTAACTACGGAGGGGGGGGGGGGGTGCGCCCCCTCCCAATCCGCTGGTTAAAAAAAACAAACAAAACCTACCGAAATAGTAGTTCAAGTGTTAGTAAACTGCTTTTTGAATGAAAGGGTGATCAAGAAATAAGATATTTTTTCTATGATTTCTTTAAACCATAATTAAATAGGTATATAGTGTGAAACATTGTTCAAAAAACCCGAACGCGACAAAAGATTGTGATTTAGCGTGATTCCTGGTTGGCATTCTGCATATTATAAGCAGGATGTGCGCAGTGTACTCGGTACATCCGAACGAAGAGTCGCTACAATGTTGCGCAATGTGATGTGAGAATGTACACCTTTGTACCTCACGCTTCGTTATATCAAAGCGAGATCATTGATTTTGCAGTGTTGCTTTACATACTAAATGTCTTGCATTGCCAATAAAAAGACTTGACCTGGGCTAATTCCTAACTTTTCCATGTATATAATACACACACACAAACAAACACAATTAGTTTAGGGAATGCTCTAAAGTGCAGATTTTGGACATCCTTTCCACGACGCCACCTCGCTGGTCATAGCTCCCCCAGTCATGAACATAAACCCACACCCTTGACTACAGTGGCGGATCCGGGGGGAGGGGCGCACCGGTCCCCCCCCCCCTTTAATTTCCAAAGAGAAAAAAAAAATAATATAGCTTCAAACGACAGTTTTTGGACAGTAAAATGTCAAAATTTTCAAGCTCGCTCGCTCCTCTCGCTCGCATTTAGTCGTAATGCCATTCTCCTGAAGTTGCTGCCAGTAATTGCCGGCAGTTGCGCCTGGTGCGCCCCCCCCCCTTTGATTTCCAAAGCGAAAAAATATAGCTACAAACGGCAGTTTGGGGACTGTAAAATGTCAAAGTTTTCAAGCTCGCTCGCCCGTTCGCTCGCATTTAATGTTTATGCCATTCTTCTGATGTTGCTGCCAGTAATTGCCTGCAGTTGCGCGCGGTGCGCCCCCCCTTAATTTCCAAAGCGAAAAAATATGGCTTAGAACGGCGGTTTTTGGACTGTAAAATGTAAAATTTTCAAGCTCGCTCTCTCCGCTCCCTCGCATTTAATCGTTATGTAATTCACCTGATGTTGCTGCCATTAATTGCCAGCAGTTCCGCCCGGTGCCCCTCCCCCTTAATTTCCAAGACGAAAAAATATGGCTAAGAACGGCAGTTTTTGGACTGTAAAATGTAAAATTTTCAAGCTCGCTCGTTCCGCTCGCTCGAATGTAATCATTATGCTCTCCTGATAATGCTGCCATTATTTGCCAGCAGTTGCGCCCGATGCGCCCCCTTAAATTCTAAAGCGAAGAAATATAGCTACAAACAGCAGTTTGTTTTTTACTGTAAATGTCAAAATTTTCAAGCTCGCTCGCTCGCTCGCATTTAATTGTTACGCAATTCTCCTGATGTTACTACCAGTAATTACAAGCAGTTAGGCCCGGTGCGCCCCCCCCCCCTCCTTTATTTCCAAAGCGAAAAAATATGGCTACAAATGGCAGTTTTAGGACTGTAAAATGTCAATATTTTCAAGCTCGCTCTCTTCGCTCGCTCGCATTTAATTGTTATGCCATTCACCTGATGTTGCTGCCAGTAATTGCCAGCAGTTGCGCCCGGTGCGCCCCCCCCCTTAATTTCCAAAGCAAAAAAATATGGCTACAAACGGCATTTTTTGGACTTTAAAATGTCAAAATTTTCAAGCTCGCTCGCTCGCTCGCTCGCATTTAATTGTTATGCAATTCTCCTGATGTTGCTGCCAGTAATTACCGGCAGTTGCGCCCGTTGCGCCCCCACCTCTCCTTTATTTCCAAAGCGAAAAAATATGGCTCCAAATGGCAGTTTTGGGACTGTAAAATGTCAAAATTTTCAAGCTCGCTCTCTTCGCCCGCTCGCATTTAATTGTTATGCCAATCACCTGATGTTGCTGCCAGTAATTGCCAGCAGTTGCGCCCGGTGCGCCCCCCTTAATTTCCAAAGCAAAAAAATATGGCTATACAAACGGCAGTTTTTGGACTGTAAAATGTCAAAATTTTCAAGCTCGCATTTAATTGTTATGCAGTTCTCCTGATGTTGCTGCCAGTAATTACCCGCAGTTGCGCCCGTTACGCCCCCCACCCCTCCTTTATTTCCAAAGCGAAAAAATATGGCTCCAAATGGCAGTTTTTGGACTGTAAAATGTCAAAATTTCCAAGCTCGCTCTCTTTGCTCGCTCGCATTTAACTGTTTAATTATTATGCCATTCTCCTGATGTTGCTGCCAGTAATTACCAACAGTTGCGCCCGGTGCGCCCCCCTTAATTTCCAAAGCAAAAAAAATATGGCTACAAACGGCAGTTTTTGGACTTTAAAATGTCAAAATTTTCAAGCTCGCTCGCTCGCTCGCTCGCTCGCATTTAATTGTTATGCAATTCTCCTGATGTTGCTGCCAGTAATTACCGGCAGTTGCGCCCGTTGCGCCCCCACCCCTCCTTTATTTCCAAAGCGAAAAAATATGGCTCCAAATGGCAGTTTTGGGACTGTAAAATGTCAAAATTTTCAAGCTCGCTCTCTTCGCCCGCTCGCATTTAATTGTTATGCCATTCACCTGATCTTGCTGCCAGTAATTGCCAGCAGTTGCGCCCGGTGCGCCCCCCCCCCCTAATTTCCAAAGCAAAAAAATATGGCTATACAAACGGCAGTTTTTGGACTGTAAAATGTCAAAATTTTCAAGCTCGCATTTAATTGTTATGCAGTTCTCCTGATGTTGCTGTCAGTAATTACCCGCAGTTGCGCCCGTTACGCCCCCCACCCCTCCTTTATTTCCAAAGCGAAAAAATATGGCTCCAAATGGCAGTTTTTGGACTGTAAAATGTCAAAATTTCCAAGCTCGCTCTCTTTGCTCGCTCGCATTTAATTATTATGCCATTCTCCTGATGTTGCTGCCAGTAATTACCAGCAGTTGCGCCCGATACGCGCCCCCCCCTTAATTTACAAAGCACAGAAATATGGCTACAAACGGCAGTTCTTGGACTGTAAAATGTCAAAATTTTCAAGCTCGCTCGCTCCCCTCGCTCGCATGTAGTCGTTATGCCATTCTCCTGATATCGTTGCCAGTAATTTGTCGTTTCACACCGTCATTCCATAATCCATTTATAGGGGGTACACCCCCCTCCGGCACTTCTACACCCTCCCCCACCCTTGCTCGCTCCCTCGCATACTAACCCCCCTCCCCCCATCCCCCCCCCCCCCAAGATGAAATCCTAGTTACGCCGGTGCCCTTTCCCCGCTTGGTTTCCCTAAAAAACAAAACAGTAAAAGTCTAGGGATTGAGAGCTTCCTATATTCCAAATGTCTGTCCAAAAAAATCTCGTAAACATTTTAGTGTCAAAACGCACCCCCCTTGAAAAAATGCTGGTGACGCCCCTGGACCGACACCCACGAGTCATACGGTCCACGAGACCGACATCAATAAAAGGTCCAGGAGTCATACAGCCCATGAGTTATACGGCTCAGGAGTCATACAGCCCATGAGTTCGACACTAAGTACAAAAGGCTCATGAGACCGACACTAAGCAAACACAGCCCACGAGACCGACACTAAACAATAAAGGCTCACGAGACCGACACTAAGCAAAGAAAGCCCACGAGGGCAAAGAAGGCCCACGAGACCGACACTAAGCAAAAAAGGCTCACGAGACCGACACTAAGCAAAGAAAGCCCACGAGACCGACAGGAGGCAAAGGAGGCCCACGAGACCGACAAGATAAACAGCGCCATCTACATGTCAATTACCTGTACAGGGTGTTACATGAACGGAAAAATAACATACTGGCGGGTGCAATTTCGTCACGCTATCAAGTGAAAGATGGTAACCATCTACATATGAACGACATCAAATATGTATTTCCACATACTTCCAGGGGCAGGTCTGTCAGAGAGCGACATTGTTATCAATCAGAAAAATAGAATTGCATTCTTCATGCCCTTCCCCCCCCCCCTCCCCCCAAAAAAGGAGAAGACAAAAAAACACACGGTCAAATGAATTGATAAAAGAGGACAAGAACGATGTATGGATTCATTTTAGAGCTTTGATAATGCCACCGTGCTACTTTTAATAGGCTTTCCTAGTTTTTAGCTAGAAGATGGACAGGATGTACTTTTTACCTCTTCTCTTTCTCTATTCACTATTTTCTTAGGCTATATTAGATATCCTACCCCCGTGCTTAGACGTTTTGGAGAAAGATCTATTTGTAATTTTCTCTGTAACTATAATGTATGTAATTCAACTGATTAAAACGTTTTATATCGCAGGGAGTCACCTCGATTTGTGGCTTGTGTTATTCTCCTCCAAAACAGTACATTTTTCGTGAAATACAATAGCTGTTTTCATGGATGCATCTTTTTATTTCCGAATCCGAATCGAATATGTATATATGATATAGGACCTATATGAGAAATTGTCATGTTTTAATCATTTACTGCCATCACATTTTGTGATATTTTTTTCCTTGATAATCTGATTCGTCGAGCCAATGCAGATTAACATCATAGTACAACAGTATCTCATAAGATCCCAGAATTCGTGAAGTATAGCTAAAACCACTTATCTCTCATCAATTCAATGTATTGTATTTGCATTAAAAAAAAATGTATATGCTTTATTTTCTTACTAATTCGTTGACTTGTATTAAATTCTTGTCTGCAGCTCCACCTCTCATCATGTAATTTAAGTGATGTTAATTTGCCAGTTCTGTGACGAGTTTTCCGCAAGCAACCACCTACAAGAATAAAAACGTAATGATTTTGGTAGCCACTTTGTTTATACAGATTACATTGAATTGCACTAACAATTTTTCTTACAAGCCGTTTTTTCTCTATTCAACCCATACGCATACTCGAATCATGCCGATTTTTACTCTATAAAATGCCTCCCACTAGAATATAATAACTTAAAATCACCAAAGGCAGATCTCTCTCTCTCTCTCTCTCTCTCTCTCTCTCTCTTTATTTTTTTTTGGGGGGGGGGGGGTGGGTGCCGGGATTAGGAATATATAAAAGAGGTCAAAGGGTTAACATGCAAACAAGGGTGTCTTGGTATCTTTAGTTAATGTGGAAAGATCTGTTGCACACTTTTACTGAATTTTGTTCACTTTTTTTTTTCACAAACACACACCCACGCAAACACAACTAAAGATCCTGATCATTTGGGGGGGGGGGGGGGGGCAACTGATGGGGTAACGCCCCGGTAACTCTTCTTTTCTATCTCTCAGATCTTCCTTATGCCATTATCAGGACACCCTATACTATTTATTGGTCTATAGGTGGCGCTGTTCATCCTGTCGGTCTCGTGGGTCTTCTTTGCTTAGTGTCGGTCTCGTGAACCTCTTTTGCGTAATGTCGGTCTCGTGAGCCTTGTAAGCGTAGCGTCGGTCTCGTGGGCCTTTTAAGTGTAGTGTCGGTCTCGTGGGCTTTGTTTGCCTATATAGTGTCGGTCTCATGAGCCTTTTGTGCGTAGTGTCGGTCTCGTGAGCCGTATAACTCCTGGGCTTATTTCATTCATTCATTCATTTATTTTCTATTTCCAACAAAAACATATAAACATATTACAAAAATTGAATACAGTGCATAAATTTCATCATACAAAGTAAAGGATAAATTTACAGAAAACTTGTAGGTATAGGAAAATGTTGGAAATGGGGAGGAATGCTAAAAAGCTGAGCTTGTAGGCTGCATTCCCCCAACACGTAATACAAGAAATTATATGATCGATAGACTGATAAGCATTGAAAATGGATGAAACAAAGAAACTAAGACAAAAAGACCTATAACCTAACTTATCCGAAACAAAAACCCTGAACAAATCCCTACACTAAGTCGCTGTCATGCCGGAAAAGAGAGGAGAGAAACAAAGTAGTATGTGTGTGTGTGTGTGTGTGTGAGTGTGTGTGTGTGTGTGTGTGAGAGAGAGAGAGAGAGAGAGGGGGGGGGGGAGAAAGCAGCTTAATGCGTGGAGTGAAGATAAAAGAAAAAAAAATAGAAGGACACGAGTGGAAGTGGATGGATGGAGCCGCTTAGCTGTAATTTCAATAGAATATAAGGTTGGATTTTACACTTCTTTGCAAAAAATAAAGAATCAACAATTCTTATAACTATTCAAAATATTTTTCTTCAGATTACTCTTAAAAGAACTTAAACTTGGAGATGTCCTCAAACTGTTAGAAAGGTTGTTCCAATATCTAGGTCCAGCAAATGTAAATATAGATTGTGTAAACATTGTTCTAGTAAAGGCAGATGGAATTCATCTGAGTGACGAGTTGGATATTTATGGAACGAGCGGTTTCTCGCAAACATGCTTGTGAAGACAGACGGCAGCAAATTATTAGAAAGTTTATACATAAATTGGCCAAGACAATAATAATAAATATCAGTTATCTTTAAAATTTTGTTTTCAGAAAATAAAACATCGGTGTGGGCTCTCCAAGAAACATGACAAATTATTTTACTTGATGACAAATTATTTTACTTGATGTCGAACTCGCGGGCTTTATTTACTCAGTGTCGAACTCGTGGGCTGTATAACTGGTGGGCTGTATGACTTGTGGGCTGTATGACTCGTGGGCTGTATGACTTGTGAGCTGTATAACTTGTGGGCTGTATGACTCGTGGGTGTCGGTCTCGTGACGTGCACCCTTTCTTGTCTTTTTTTTTTCAGGCGTAATAAAATATTATTTTCCCCCACAACTATCATCTGTTTCTCTTGGCATGCTACTGCCTAACATCGCTGTCTCCGTTGTGCGTTTTTGTCTGCTATTTTGTCTTCTGTTTTTCAGCCTTGTAGATCCCATTTATCCCGTACAGTATTTTCTTCAGTAGTCGTTTTGTTGTCTAGACCTTGAGTGAGTTGGCTCAGTCGGTAGCGCGTCTGTCTCACGATCACGCGGCCCGGGTTCGAACCCGAGTCTGGACTGAGCAATGTTGTGTGTAAACATACCGTCCCCTCTACCAAGAGGCAAAACACTCTGTCCCTCGGATATGACATAAAATGGAGTTCCCGTGTATGAGAGAGTCACAGCTCATGCACGTAAAAGATCCCGCTTCATTCATTCATCGCAAAGAGCAGGGTGTCTAACCCGGTGAAGTGGTCCCACCCCACATCCAACTGGACCCCATGGAAGACCAGCTTATTGTAGCTGAATATGGGCTATCCAGCCATCTTCACAGATGGAAAATGAACAACAACAACAACAACAACAAACAACAAACAACAAACAACAAACAACAAACAACAAACAACAAACAACAAACAACAAACAACAAACAACAAACAACAAACAACAAACAACAAACAACAAACAACAAACAACAACAACATTGTTTCATGGTTTGTTTGTTTTTATTTCGCGTCTATGAAAGTGTATTTATCTGTGAATCTTTCCATCGATGTTCTTTTCCAGAGGGGCCCACATTCTATACAAGCTCTGTCTTTTTAGTGGGTCCCTCCATTTTTCCCAGTTTAAACAACGACATACATGCACTTCATTTCGATCACTTCAGTTTCTTTTTTTAATATACAAAGTATAATTACTATAGGTCCTCAATTGTTGTACAGTCTTTTCATTTCACAATGTTCTGTTTACATTTTTCTCTGTTATCAAAGGAAGTGAAACATATATGTTTTGTCGAAAAATGAAATAAACTTTGAAATTGAAATTGAAAAATTGTTGTTCAGAAGGTTCATTTTTTCCAAAGTTTCGTCAATCCGATATTGAAAAAGGGTACATTATTCCGAAGATTACATCAGTTATACAAACAATTGGGGTTCTAATTTAAAGGGTTTGTATACGCACCTTCTTGTAATTTTCGGATTAACGAACCTTCGAAATTAACTAACCAAATTTTCCTATTACAGGGAATTTGTGTATTTCAAAACAACGGACCTTATACTTCATTTCGAATTATGAGCAATAACGAACATCACCACCGCATTTAGGGCCTACAGGTTATGATATTAGCATGAATAATCATGACTGGGTATACATGACCTGAGCACTAACGAAAAAATTGTGTTGAGCCTGTTGAAAGTACTCTTTGCTAAAATACTTTAGTAGACTTGTATATCGCAAATTTTGGTTCGAACTTGAGGGATGATAATAATGAAGTAATTATCGCCCATTGTGATGGATATTTCTGAATTTCTGCGGCGAAATGCATGTTTTCCAGTGCTAAGAAAGTTTAAATGTCATTAAATTTTTACCACATATACGTTTAGATAATGATTTCTGTATGAAATACAAGTACAGTGTATAATTATCAATAAGCAAAGTTATCAGAGGAGAGTTAAATTTCACACTTAGCACGTATATACTAGTATTGTAGAAACTTGTATTTGTTCCCTTTCTTTTTTCTTTTTTCATTAGTATAATTCACGTCAACTTGTATGTTCTGGAGTGAAAGAGACAGCATCCATTGAGGGGGTTAAAGAAAGAGTTTAAGGGGTTATCGCCGGTGGACTCGCGGGGGTGATGGGGGAAATTTTACTGGAAAAGCTTGGAGTTGATCCACGGTAAGAGGGACGCCCACATCATACAAGCTTATATTCTTTTCAGCGGGTACCTCCACTTTTTTATTTCGCAGAGTGTATGAATACGAGCAGTGTAGTCTCTTTTTGTTGTTACTAAACTTAATGATCAAGTAGACATCATTAGAACATCCGCTATCTCTTGCCATGCAGGTTATGTATATTTCTAACGATACGCATGTCAAATTTCATATATTTCTTATAAGGCCTACACTATGTTAAAAAGTGAAAATAGCAAAAGTTTGAAAAGGCGTATAGACAGTGCTCTCAAAGTGATCTCTGTTATACTGTGCATGAAATTTGCTGATAACACTTCACTATCACACACAATAGGCCCAGTAGACATCATAATGTGCACATATTATTCAGGAAAGGATTTTAAGAGAGCGACGAAAAAAAGACACACGTCACAATTGAGTATATGAATATATTGTAAGAACGACCCAAGTCCATGGAAGACCATGTCGAGTAAACTAAAAAAAAAAACTACATATCTTTTTTATTTGTCCAATAATATTCTATTTAACTGTGATGGGAAGGCAACATTGTATATGCAAATTAGAACATATATCATTATGACAATTCGGATTAATTGTGGACAGGCCATTTTGTGTGGTGGACTTGGGTCGTTCTTTGATGCATATGGACTTGGGTCGTTCTTTGATTCATATACGTGATAGAGATGAGAGAACGATGAGAGAGGGCGCTATAATATGAATGTAAGAATGGCCCAAGTCCTTCATTCTTACATTAATATAAGATTTAACTCATTCATTTCAGGCACTTCCGGGGGTACCCAACACAAGATGAGTCCATGCATAAGCTACAATTTCCCATTTCAAACTGAATTTGGCCAAAAATTGGACTTGGGTCGTTCTTATATTCAGGTCTTCAATTCTCCGAGACAATGACGAGAGAGGAAAATCAAAACAGTTTTGTTTTGTGACATGCTGTTATACGCTCCAGCTAGCATTGCGTATTATCCTTTCCCGCTTTATTTGATGAATGAACTTTGCCTTTGTTCACAAGCAATTAAAAACAGCGTGAGGAACACTGTCACGTATGCCTGTGTATACATGACCATGAAAGCGAGTGATCATTTAAAGACGTTGAAGGAGTAAAACTTTCCTGGTTTGTTTCTGTATTTGCTTTCCGATTTAATTTGTTTTTATTTATAGGCCTTTTAATCCTTTCTATACCAATGAGCCTAATGTGCACAAATTTCACAAATTATCATATGGAGAGGAATTAAGGTGGCACGTACACAAAGATTGAAAGAGTTGATGTTCTGTATCTTGATTAACAGTGTATAGTCATTACAGAAACAAAATGTAGAGAGGGAGACTAGTGTCGGTCGTACTAATTAAAAGTGGCAAAGAAAGTGAAAGTTAGTTATTTTAGGACAATAAGAGATTACTTCGTTGGCAGGGGACCGATCGATGGACAGGCCCTGTCCTATACGTAACGTAATCTCACCATCGTTCTGGATCCTGAAAATTAAAGGACAAGTTCACCTTCATAAACATAAGGATTGAGAGAATGCAACAATATTAGTAGAACACGTCAGTGAAAGTTTCAGGAAAATTGGACAATCGATGCAAAAGTTATGAATTTTTAAAATTTTTGTGTTGGAACCGCTGGATGAGAAGACTACTACAGCTTGTGAGTCATATGCGTACAACAGTATAAAGAAAATGTAAAAGAAAATTCAACATATTTTCACTTTTTTCGCATAATAAAAGAGCTCTTGACTTGCCTCTTTCTAAAGGCAGGGGGAATAATATTGCCCATAACATTTGTCGGTAACGAGTCAGGGGAATGTGTACTTTTTTCAAAAGATGGAATTTTGTGAAATTCTCTTTATATTTTCCTTATATTGTTGTACGCAAGTTATTCTTACACTGCAGTAGTCTTCTCATCCAGCGGTTGCTGCACACAAATTTTAAAAATTCATAACTTTTGAACGGATTGTCTGATTTTCCTCAAACTTTCAATGATGTGTTCTACTAATATTGCTACATTCTCTCAATCCTTATGTTTATAAAGGTGAACTTGTCCTTTAAGGAAAGTAACGATTTTACTTGGAAGTAAAGTGAAACAGTGCCAATCGACTTCTCGTCTCAGTGCGATATCTGTAACTTATAAGAAACAAGCAGCCCCACCCCCAAAGAAAAAAACAAAACAAAAAGAAACAAACCAACAGCGTGTACGTGACCCCCCCCCCCCCCCCCCCTTGCCTAGAGCTGTGACCCTGCTTGAATGCACTAACAGGTCAAAGGTGATAATTGAGCAAAGTGGGTCAAGGTTATAAACCACGGATATTATTGTCAACGTGTGTGTGATGTGTTGCCCCCATGACCCACTCTGGACTTTACACAAGACTTCAGTGGCCCAAGCCACTAATTTTATGTACCAATCTAAGCGCGCGAGACGTCGACGTGCATCTGCATCCCTCTTGTGCAGTGTATCATTTATGACGCAATTTGGGATCTAGAGCATACAAGTATCCATAACGAGACAAGAGCTCAGAGCTAGAGGCGTACGTCAAGGCCAGATGTGAAAGTGAGAACTTGGTGAAGAGAAAGGCGACTTTTCAACTTAATTGCATCATTCCATAGATGGGAAAACGATCAGCCAAGTTCGTCGTCATCGATCTCCTATCGTTACGTTAGGGGACTACGTTACGATGTCAAAGTTATTGAACTTCGTCAGAGATGCGAAGTTTTTATCGAGCCCTGCTATCCATATCCAGCAAGTGCCAGTTCAACGCACGGATGATCATTGACACGTACGTGTACGTGATCAGTACCACAGTGCTGATACTACAGGCAGGCCCAGCCCAGCTGCTTTTGTTGGGGGTTTCCCCGATTCAGGTACCGTATGTGGCTTGCTATGCTGTGCCCCTGTGGTATAGATTGTACGAAATTAGAGTAGATCTACTTGTTATGATAGGTAGTTCCAAAACATTTTTGTAGTTATTTAGCTCTATCAGCAGTAATAGTGCACCCCTCTTTTGTCTGAACCATGTTTTGTTCTGCACTGCTGAAGAGTAGCCAAAATTATAACTGTAAATTGTGATACATCACTGAGCTGTGAGCATTGTTTGAATGCGAGTACCCATGTATGGCTATTTGGGCCTCAAAAGTTTTGGCTGTAAGCTAGCTGTGGTCCTTGGACGTAATTACTTGTGTGCATTTTTATTGTAATAATCATTTCTTTCAAAGCTTTTTGACTAAAACTTGAGTTTGGAAAATGCAATTTTAAACTACTTTTGTGTAGTCAGTTAATGTGATTGCAAGATGTGCGCAACAATCAAATTTTGAGTTCATGTGTAAAAAACGTAAAAATATGGAACGCTTCACGATTTTGCGTGTCATCCTTGCGCAGGGGCCATGCTAATCTTCTCTGTATCGTTCCAATTTTAATAGATGTGCTGCCGGAGCGAGCACGACTGAGCACTGAAATCGTACCATTATATACCCCAGAGCAGACATCAACACTCTAGGTCAGGTTGCTGCGCACAGAAGACCAGGGAAGTATCGTTTGCCATGAATAGTCATTAAATCATTGTTGAAGTGCGCACTAGCGGATCGGATAAAAGAACTCACGTAAATTATGCCCCGTCCCGTGCCTGGTGCTGTGTGTGTGTGTGTGTCCCTGTGTGTGTGTGGTATTCAAATGCAAACTTCCTTTGTCCGTGTGCGTTGAGAGCTATGCTGTTATACTGCAGCAGGAAACCAGCATGTGTTCAGGTTTGCCGGAGGCTTTGTATGTGAGAGACAGGTCAAAATGGGAAGTTATTCTGTAGTCTGCATATTCAGCCTGTCCGCTGCTTTCATTCACATGGCAACAGCAAAGAGTGCCATAACTAACATCGTCTGTGTTACGAAAACCTTTGCAATCAGTATTCAGACAAGATGTAACGCTGAAAACAAAGTGTAATTGCAGATTTCATTATCTATGTGGGGCAAGAAACTTCATGAGGGTCTAGATTACTTACATGCAAAGGTCACCTGCACTTCGTAGTCTGGTAGAGGGAACACTTTTATGCTATAATTCTTGTCCCACAAGGGTAGCTTTCATGCACCAAAGAACTCATCTTTTTTACTTAAACAGAAAATGGAATACATAGTCCGCTGTTCTATTGGGAATATATGAGTTGCGAGGAGAGTATAAAAGTACATGTAAGTCAATGAATTATACCACTCGGAAGCTCTATGGATATCAGTGAGCTGTACCACACTTGTTTACCTTGAAGGTTTGTGAGGCAGTGACAAAAATTAAAGGGTTAGATGTTCAACAGGTGAAACGTTCATAGACAGGGGCGTGTGAGCTATGCAGTAGTATGCATAATAGTTTTTTGTGTGTGGTGCTATCCTACAAATGTACATGTTTTATAGCTCAAAATCAACCAGTGGTGTGTTGTGTCTGTTATGATAAGCTGATATCAGTGTGGAGTGCCTAGCTGTTGGTACGTACGTATTACTATTATTTATATGTAACTGTAACTGTGTGTTAGATGACTACATTCATCAGTCAGTTAAGTGGCAGTGCATTACACAGAACACTGATATCACTAATATGGGCAAACAGTTTAATATAAGGTGCTTGGGTGGTATCTTCCAAAGGTAAATTCCAACCAATTTGATGGTGTTTTCTGTATTGTGTGTTTTGTAATTAATGTGTCCAGTATGTAGGACCTACTGTACTGATGTGAACCTACAATGTATGTGATTGTGATTGGTAGTTTGAAGTCATGCTGAAGACAAGCTATCTTGTCAATCTCATTCATTTTACTTTGTATTGCTCCTGGCCATATAGTTATTATAGAAAGGGTTGTATGTTGGTACATGTTGATCAGAGGGAATTGTTATTTCATATTGTAAGAAGCTGTAAACAGTTAGAGCTTCAATTCACTTCCCTATAAAAGAAGAGTGTTTCTATTATTTGCAGTTGAAGTGTATCACTTACATTGTCTATGCAAACTGCAGTGTGACATATTTCTCATAGTATTCAGCTAACACATTCATAATTGTATTCTCTTCTGGACATTGCATTTTAAATGTACCACATGATGCTATTCATGTTTAACTTTCTTTCTGTGAGTGACAACCCAGACTGGAATCAGATATTTATTCCCACCAACCTACTTTGGATTTGTTTTCACAGGCCAGCCCCAACCATATCAATAGCATCCCCAACCATTACATGTCAAATATATTGGCAAATTTTCAAGTTCCTCTGAAAGGCACTTTCAGGAATGATTTCCCTTCTCCAAACTGAATTGCAATTTTAGTCGGTGGGCATACATTTTTTAAAGAACAATATGGTGTACAATGAAATTGCTACACAAATGACATTTTGTATAGCAGTTATATCAAAAATACATGGTGAATTGCTGTGTGATACCAGGAAAATTATTCCGATTTCTGTTCCGTGGCAAAGATGAAGATACAAATGGCAGTGTTGTAAAAACTTTTTTATACGTGTGGGATTTATTGTGTACTATGAGTTCAGTGTCACGTGCTATTTCATGTCATCATACTTTCCTGTTACAGCCTGTGCGTGTTGTAATGAGTTCGGCCACACCTCCGCCTTTCTTCACCTGGGTGTCTGACCTTCTTGCCGCCCATGGCATGCCCTCCGAAGTGGGCCACCTGCAGTTTCTGCGGGAGAACAACATCCGGTATCTGGTCTCCCTGACGACGGAGAGTCGTCCACCCGTAGAAGCCATGCAAGACATCACCTGGGTGCCCATTGGCATCGACGACTTCCATCCGCCCACCCTGGAGCAGGTGTCAGAGTTTGTTCGGGTCGTCGAAGAGGCGGAGAGCAAGAAAGAGGTGGGGTAATGATGGATTTAAGGTGAATGCTGTCAAGGAAGATGTGTACAAGTGCATTTGAATTGTAAGTCAGAGAATATTTGAAGTGGTGCAGTGAAAATTTACTTGTAGTTTTGAAAAAGATCTGCAAGACAATGAGGATACATAGATGAAGGAAGTGAGGAGAAAAATTGGTTTATTGCCACTTGGTTTAATATCAGATTATCTACTGTCCAGTTCGTCTAACACCACTATGGCTAAACTCATTTCGTCTACTATCAATTTCATCTAATGTCTGTTTGGTCTAATCCTCACTTGGTCTAATGTCCAGTTTGGCTAAAGTTGATCATTTCATCTAATGAGCAGATGGTCTAATTGCAATTTTGTCTCCTTGAATTATTTCCCATTTTGTCTAATAAACTGTGGGTATTAGACAAAATGGGCATAGCCCATCTAGAAGTAGACCAACTGGTAATAAGGCTAAGTGGCAATTGGAATAAATGGCATTAGTTGAATTAGTTGTAGATGAATGGGATTCGACCATGTGGGTTGAGACTAAATGGCCATTAGATGAAGTAGGAGTAGACCAAGTGATAGATCACCAAAAAATCATCAAATATCTCAGACTAGGATGTTCCCTGGTTTGAGAAGTGTAAACTAGATTTTGTTGCTTGTGAGAAAAAATAGACTGTCCGTTTAAATCTTGTACAGTAATTAGTTTCAGGTTGTAGTCATTGAAAATGAAAATAACATAAGGGCTCTTGTCTCATGATTCAAAAGGCTGTCTCGGTGCACTGTATGCGCGGACGAGGGAGGACGGGAACCATGGTGGCGTGCTATCTTGTCAAGCATCTCAAGATGTCGGCCGCCGAGGCCATTGCAGAGGTGCGGAACAAACGGCCGGGCTCTGTCGAGACAGCCGAGCAGGAGAGTCTGGTGCACGATTACTTCACCCTCCTCCAGATGCAGTCCACATGAATTGTGAAAGTTTATTCTTGCCATAGCTTTTTCTCTTTTTTTTTTTCAAGCTCTTGGAGGTATGATGTAAGTAGCCATCCTTCATAAGTCATCTTGAAATCTGCCTTGTGCTTCTGTTCAATCTCTGGTACATGGTGTTCTACAATTGTACCAGTATGTTGAATTTCAGATTGTTTTAGGCAATGTTGCAGACTTAGTAGCTTTCATATGTACAGATTTGGCTTTGGTAGTTTGACTGCCATTCAAAAATTTGTCTCTTGATTGTAACATCGGATGTGAAATGACTTCATTGTTTTTAGAATAAAAATCTTAATTGTCTCATTTTTATATCATACAGAAAGCTATCTGAGAAACTTGCTATAACTTTATCATTTTCTTTCCTCTTGTTAACAGCAATAAAACTGTTCTGTCAGTGGTTATATGGTTTACACGTATATCATTGTCACTCATCCATGTCATCAGGTGATAGTATCATATGTGTTGATAGCCTGACTTCTGACGAAAAAGCGTAGCAACGTTCCTATGTGTACGTTGGAAAATAGTGTGTGATTTATAACCTGAGAAAGATGAAGTATATCTTAGTGCTTGACAGATCACTTCTATCATTATCACTATGCTTTCAGCATTTGTCGTTGTCTGTTAACAACCCTGTAAAAGAATATCCTGTTCAAAGAAAATTGTCAGGTCTGGCTAATTCACTTTCTTACTGTATTTATACCGGACTCTCGTATCCAAACGCGTGGAACACACCCACAAATGTACACTGTATGAACATGTTCTGCTACCCAATAATAGAAGCACATACATAGTATGACACAATAGGTGCGATGGGCAAATGCTAAGAGTATTCTCACGAAAAAGTCTGATTTTTGTTAGATGTCTTAGATTTGACAACTATAGCGCAGACAGGACCTGCCTTTCATCACATCCTTGTCCAGTAAGCCAGTTGGAGCTCAGTTTATATGGATCATACATTTACAATTGTAAGTGGTGCTGGTCATTGGGATAGTCACTGTTAGCACGCAACGATAATGAAGACCAGTTTTCCTTGTTATCATATTCACACAAAGTTAATTGCCTTTGTTTTTTGCTTGCTTGTTTGTTTGTTTAGTTTTGTTTTGCCTTTGTTTTTTGCTTGCTTGTTTGTTTGTTTAGTTTTGTTTTGCCTGAATTTTATTTTGCAAGAAAAGAAACTTTGAATTTAGGTTAAAATGTAATGTTCTAAAAGTTGAGAATCAATGATTTACCTCAGTAAAAATGGATTTTGGTTGTACAGTATGTGACGTCACCATACCAGGACTCTGTGGTACTTCGATTTTTGAACAGAAAAATCTTACCCGAAGCCACAAGGCCACTTGCTGCATTCTGCAGTCAAAAATTGGATGTATTCACAGTTGTGATACTATTAAAAAGGCAGCGGTTTGGTTTGAAGTGCAAATCAACAACGAACCTTGGAATATACAGTATATACATGTACTGTATGTTTTGACAAATGGAATGCAAATATGATGACAAACAGACAAGATGACAAACGGGTACATACAAACTCCTCTATCGCTGTGATTGCAGAAAGGCATGACAATGAATATGTGTACACAGAGTGGAATCAGTGTGATTTCAAGGGTGAAGGTACTCTACAAAGCTGTCGTCATGGAGCACAAAAAAAAAGAAGAAGAGAAAGATGCAATGAACTCATTCCATCATTTGCCAAGTATGAAACATTTCTTCTGTCATGCGCACAACTCGGTGTTTATACCTCTATTCTCCTCACAAAATGTGTGTGTTATGATATCATTTTATCATTTTGATTTGTATATAAATACATGTAGTATACTGGTATTTTTGGATGGCTGAAAGTCATTTTTTTTAAATGTCTTGGGTTGATTTTGAAAACTTGATAAACTACATAAGTTTAATACATGTAAAAAATGTAGTTGGCACCTGGCTTGTTGTTGAGATGATAGTGTACCAAAAGGAGAAGTGTATGATACTGGAGAGATTTGAGAACAGAAGATGAAAAAAGTTGTATTTTCATGGTTTAAAAGATGTGTACTTTCTCATGAAATCCTTTTCATACACAAAATGGGGTCAAAATGTTGATTCTTTAACTGTGCTATAGGACATTATACAGTAAAAACAACCTTGTTTGGGACACCATAAGTGTGACATGCATTTGGTGTACATATATAGCAAGAAAGAAGCTTGTGAACTTTCTTCAGATGCAAGTGTACATACTGAATAATTTGTTATTTCAGATTTGATTTTTCGCAAAGTGAATGCAACTTGCAATTTTGCAGTGAATATCAAAAAATCCCACAAAAAATGTTTGTTTGAGTACTTCATCTAGCTAGTTTCCCATGAGTGTGATGCGCATTACCCTTGGCATCCAAAACGTTTTGTATTTCGAGCCTTACAGATGAGATGAATATGGGATTGAAATTTCTGGTTTTAAGCTCCGAATGCAGAATAACAACACACCAAAATGTAACCCAAACAGCAGTGTCATTAACATAGTAAAGCTGCAGGGTACTAAGATTGAAATACAACATTGTACTGTGCATGTGGTTGGTGACCAAAATAATGCACTTTTCAGCTGAATTGACTTATTGCCTTCACCAAGCATTTCTATCATCTTTAGGAGAACTTGATGCTTCAGAACTATGGCACACTTCATTCACCAATAGGTCTACTGTAAAAGTAGTGGGTACTTATATATTTTGAATGAACATGGAGAAGTAGAATAAACAAATTAGAAAACGTGGGCAAAGTTGCACAAATACTAATTTGATGCAGTTATGGCTAAGCGAATATCATTCATCAATTATTGTACCTCTGAGTTGCCACTTTAGCCCTGTCACTTCAACAGTGCTTGTACATTCCAAAATACTTAAGTTATGCTTATTATTAATAAGGATTGTGATCCTCTTATTTAACTCTCATGATTTCATAGTCCAAGTTTTTAGACTTTTCTTGTGATTTGACTAATATGATATACTCAAAACTATGTCTCCTTCATTCTCATTCTTCTGGAATGACACACATTAAAGGGATATATTGCTTCCTTAAGTACACCATTCACATCAACAACTCACCATTTAAAGTGCAATGAGAGACACACTTTTGAGGGAGAGAAGGTTGTATTTGTATTTCCTGTAAACTCTCAAAGTCGTTTCCCTTGCTAGCACTCAGCAGAAGAATCAAAAGATCATTCACATCACCAGTCTATGATTTCATGTTTGTATGATATTGTGTCTTGAGAGTTGTTTGGGTGTAATCTTTTGACCTTGTCATGAGTCAACTTTGATTTGCTGAGTAATAAGATTATTTACAGGATGTGCTTTGCCAAAAGAAACCATTAATCAATTTTCATGTATTCCATTTGTTGTTTTTGTTTTTGTTTTGTTTTTGTTTTTTTTTGCTGCAAAAATTATCATCTCATCATTAATGTGGCAACTCTAAAATTTGCTGTATGATACTCTATCAGGGAATGTTTTGGTTGAACTGGGCAAAGTCTGTGTGAGTGCATAAAATCTGAGAATTTCTGAGAAATATACCTACAATACTGTATAAGCTGCTGTTTTCACAAGGGTTTAATAATTTTTGTGAATTTCACAAATCATGTTTGGATTGCCAATTTAACACCATGATGCAAAAATATCTTGAACTGACAGGCATTAGTGCACATATTTGTTGTAGCTTGCATTGTCAAAATTGCGAAAATGTCCGTAACCTCATTTGTGAAAATATCTGTATACAAAATTAACAGCTTGTTATAGTTCTGAACGGATGAATGTTTCCTTAATAATCGAAGCGTGAAACTCTCGGGTGATTGTCATTGGATTTGAAAAAAGTTTGAGTGAAAATTGCCCACGAACTGTACCAAATTCCACCAGAAACTTTGCACAAAATCTTACAAGTCAGAGTGCAAAATTTTTAACATCACACAAAACTTTGCTAGTTGTTTTGTAATGACAATTATGCATACAGTGGGAAAGTCATTAATTTACTTAAATATGTATTTTCTGCAGCCACAAGGCATGTTATCATCATGAGTAAACTGGGCATTTGCAGTTCTTCCAGAAACTTTACACAATTTTCATCAGAGCCAACACAGAGTTTCTGGAGTAATGAGGACACACAGTGTAAAGTGTGGCAAGTTTTCATGTCACTTTTTTTTTTTTTTTTTTTTTAAATGAGAATGGCCCTTCTGTATAACTTTGCTGCAGTGAAGGAGAAACAGTGTATACATGTATCAAGGATATGTATGATTCTAGTGCTGTCTGTAAAACCTAATATCTTGATGCCTCTGTGTCTTCGTATGGACCATTCATCTCAGACTTGCCAATTGAAAAGTTGAGATTCTTTGCCTGATGTACACTTTGTGATAGAGTTTAAATGTAATTAGACAATCTATGCAAAGTAAATCCACTTGAATGAACTGAGTGAAATATATCCATCTGTAAGTGGCAAGTGATTTTCCCATGATGTTTTCAAAATCACTTTTTTTTTATTTTATACAATGACTTGAGTATTTGCAATGTAATAAGAAAATGCCTGTTTTACATCTTTATATTGATTTTTAACAACATGTATGTAATTGTTTGATGGTACATAATTATGTAAGCTGGTACCATAAAAAAGTAGACAGGTTGACTCTCTTTATTTTGTCACCTCTTTTACCCTGGTATGAGTTATAGAGTGTACAGCAATACTAATCGCACAAAGTACATGTACTGTAACTTGTAGTCACACTGCCCTATGAGGTAGTACATGTAAAAATAATACATTATTCATTTTCAATACTCCTATGACTTACCAGTCATAATGTATAGTGTGTGATGATGTTGAAAAAGGAATGGAACATGGTATATATTGCATTCCCATTGTCTTTCAGAAAAAGTACATCTTCCTAGACATATGTGACTGTGCAGCACAAAATCAACAAAAAGTCGCACCCCTTGATTTTATGTGAGGACTCGAAAAAGGTAAAACGCGTCAACCAATCAATCTTGAGTTTTTCATGTTTTTTGAAAGAACTATTCTTCTTCTACATGATTTGTAAGCTTAGGATCATGAAATGGAGTGGGAATTCAGTATGTTTTCAGCAGTTTTTCTAAAACCCCTTTTTTGTAGATATGTGTGATCAGGTATGTCTTAGAGGCCCCTTTTCATTTAATGAAAATCCTTTGCACTCTTCACTTTCAACTCTGATAACATTTGAAAGCAAAATGCTACTGCTTTGAAAGCTGGCACTAATCAGGGAGAGAATGTGTTGATAGAGCCTGCTCAATTTCCGCTTAATCTGATAATCCCTTCATTGTTGCTGCTCTGGTGGTTTACAATGTACATCCTCTTTTTGTCCAATTCATCACACAGCTTGCACAGCTTGGTAAATTAAGCACTTTAAATAGACCTTGTACTTTAGAGCCTCTTTTCTCAGTTCACACCTTTCCAATGTGTGCTTTCTTTCCAATATTGAGATACATTGTAGGTTAGAAGAGTCCATTTGAATGGAGTTATATATCATTTTAAAGCTTAGAGTCTGCTCTCTCAGAATCTGCCCTTAACTAAAAATCTGTGTCTGGCAACAATTTGTTGGTTTTGTGATGCAGGGTCATATATTGTATAGATGAGTAGCAATTTGTACTTCACAGTGCAGTTGTACATCATTTCAGGGACCAGGGCAAGAAAATTTGCAGACCGTTTATACTCACTAGAACTTGGTCCTCATTTCGATCAAGTGTTTTGATGTTTGGGTGATGATATCATGGGTTTCTACGTAGGAAATCAGTTGTATTATAACCTTGCCTTGTAACCAACTCTGCTTTCATCTGATGTCTTCTTGCCATCACAGTGCACAAAACTTCTTTGCTTGTAGGAAAATGGTACTAATGAATTTATATTACAATAAAATGGTATATTGTCCTAACAAAATGATGTCTCCAGTCAGAATGTATTATTGTGTGGAAATGAGCTGATGGTGCTGACTTTGTATGAGGAGATTTACCTGTTTGTGTGTTCCTTTTGCTACACTGAAAATTAGATTCCTTCTCTATTTACAGCTGGTACAGTTCTACTAGCATTATAACGAACACTGATAATGAAATTCTCGTTCCAATGAAGTAAAAATTCAGATCCCCAAATTATCATCCGTATGCTCTACTGCTCAGCCATGAAAAAATAAAAACAAGTTCATGTCTCCCACCTTCAGTCTCTGCTTTCATACACATATGTATCACACACATACAACATAGTACACTCACAGACAGAATTATGATGTGTTTCTGTCAAGATTTCCTCACTTACCTTTTCAACACACACATACACTTCTCACCTGTGTACAGTAAAGAAAATAACAGTGTACAGCCCCACAAATTATTCAACCACAAACTTGCAAATTGAGTGTCAACTTTTTTTCTTTCTTTTTAATTCTGAATTCAAGATTCCATCATCTGATATAAAACAAGTACAGTGTATCTGAATTTGTATCTTCACAATCATTCACACAATTATACATATCATATCAATTATGAACATGCCCAAAAGGTTTGGAGCACTCGTCCTAATATTAATTGAACTCTATATACATATTAAGTATACCATCAAAACATGTAGTACATAGACCTGAATATATTACTCTCAATAGGTTTTAAAAATACACCTGCCACAGGAATGAGACGTAAGTGCTTCCAGTCGACGAGGAAGTTTGCCAGAATCCCGATGGAACACGATACTTGGTACTGAGCTATCATCATGGGTGGTAGGAGGAGTAGGTCCCTCACAAAAGACAACACAAAATACTGATGTATTCTGAGGGGGATGCATTTCAGAGTTTTAGAACATTTCTGGTAGCATTTCATGAACCGCCTAGCCCCACGGTGCCTCTTTTTCGTCATCACCAATTACCAGTAAACTGAATGTCTTGCACAATGATATTTCAATTTTTTTTCCAGAACAAAAAAAGTGTGTCTTAATCACGAGTGTTTACTGTGTGTAGTAATATCCTGCAAATCCAATCATAACGAAAAGGGGTAATACACAATTTCATTAGAACAAGAGGATTTGTGCATTAAAATTTTCCCCCATTTACTCTGTCTGTTCCAGCAAGATTTTTTTTCCCCCCAAGAAAAATTAATGTGGTCGTACCATGATATAACAGGATTTGCCATTATTCACACCCAAAAGAAAACCAAAACTAACCCCCCCCCCAAAAAAAAAACCCAAACAAACAAACAAACAAACAAACAAAAAAACAGTTGATCTGGGACACTGAAGAACAGAGTTTCTATTTTGTTGCTTTGCTATCCCTTTATACCTAATCTACAGCATTACCAAAAAATTTAGACTGGCTTATGCAAAACATCCTAATATGATGTCCTTCAATTCTAAGAAACTGAACCGACATCACAGAAGTGAATACTCTCTATTTTCTCGCCGTCAAGACATGAACCTTGAATTGAGATTGATCAGTACATCTACTTCTACAAGATGCTACATTACAAATGCCATTCCATCTCTCATTCAAAAAGAGCTACGTATATGAAAATTATTCTCAAATAGAGGAGTATTTATATGCACTTAATATGACATACACCACTGCATAGTTGTAATTCAATGTTGCACCTGTGACAAAAGTGCATACCATGGTAGTGCCTTTATTTGATATGCAATAATATCATCCAAAGAAACTCCTGTGTATTAAAAAACCAAAAATCAAAACTTTTGGTCATACAAGTCAGCCTGATTTCTGGACATCAATATAATGTTCTGGTCAGCATCCATCTGCTGTTCAAATGAAATGCATGTACACTGTATATAGCTCTTGGGGCAGTGCTCTGGTGGACATCTTAATGAATCGTGACAGATGGGCAGCGAAAATGAAGAAGGATCAAGCTCGGCAAACCTAATATATGTTGCTCTTTAACTCTGGTGATGTCACATTTTAAATCAAAAATTTTCCCTCAATACAAATTCTTTTAAATACAACAATTACAACAAATCTATGTAGTGCAATATATAAACATACATTAGAAAGTTGGTACAGAACAGTGTTTTTTTTTTTTCACTTTCTTTTCTAAACTTTCCAATTTTATGTCTTGTCTATTTTGTATTACATTGATTTGATTACTGTAAAACGAGGAATGTTCGCGTGCATTTTAATTTCGCGAATTTCGTGAGTGCCAAGATTCGCAAAATTAAAATGCACATGGAAGTTCTTGTATACACTATATGCATTGAATACTAGTGGCAATTCGCGAAAATTACATGCCACGAAAAAGGCCATCGGCTCCAATTCACAAAAATTTCATGCCGCGAATATATCATGTTTTACAGTAACTGTTGTATTTGAAAGAATTTGTGATATTGGAAATAAAATCTAATTTGATTTGATTTACTTCTATAGAAGCTGATTGTCATGCTATCTTACAGATGAATGACTTTTGGCTTAGCAGAGGTTTCTTTAGCTCATATCGTGTCAGTTTAATTTTATTCTGCATAATTATGATACAAGTCCTGTACCATATAAAACACAGTGAATAAACTAAACTGTAAGGCCTGCCAACCTCTAGATACTACAAAAAAATTGACTGGTGTTAAAGAAAAAAAAATCAAACACCAAAATAAACTTATGTTAAAAATGGGAAAATATCACGATAACTACATTTGGGATTTTCTTCATTTCATAGCTGCACAGTCATATTTGAAATGACGAAAAAAAAATTCTGCCTATACAGGTTGACTCTGGCACATTGCTGCATAGGTCCTATAGAGAACGACTCATATAGGATGAAGGAAATGACATAATACACCGAATACATGATGAATGAATATTCTGTTAAGCCTCTGTTTTCACCTGGTGCAATAAACATGTGCACACATCCTTTTAACTGGTAGTTGGCAGGTTACTGAAGAATACAGGGAAATGGTCCAAAAGGAAAAATGCTTCAGGCAAATGCAATGAAAGTAATGGAACTGATAAATATTGAGCAAAGAATTACCAGTAAAGGAAATATTGGAAAAGAAGTTACCATGGTGAAATATTAAAACCCATGTCCCCTGAAGATCACAGCACAGATGCCCACTCAAATTACCATACACTGTATTATTGCTTCTTGAATCCCAACTCTGTCTTGTTTGCCAATTAGCAAGCATGATGGAGAACCTTCTTCACCAATGCCCATAAACAAACTCCTATTTGTGAAATACTTGGTATGGCTGCTTTTTTTGTTTTGTTTTGTTTTGTTTTGTTTTGTTTTATTTTAATTTTAATTTTTGATTTTTTGCTTTGATTGTTTTAATTTTATGTATGATTTGTTTTTGAAAATCAATAAAAAAAACCAAAAAAAACAAAATGTCAATGAATACTGTATACACCATATATTAGCGAGTCTGGTGCAATTCGTAAATGGAACAACATGAGAAAATACCAACTCTGATCCCGACCATAATGCGACATGCATGCATCCATTTCTCTGTTCATACACTGTAGCTGAACTCCCCGTTTGCGAAATTTGACTAACTCGCATAATTGTCGGGGAGTCCCGATTCATGAAAAATTAGACTCGCTATCTAAAATATATGGCGTACTATACAGTTGGTATTACCTAATTCCCCTAATCCCTATTGTCTCAACGCCGCCATTCTGCTGGACTGAAGCACACTGCTACACCTTAGTGGGCTTACTAATCTGCAAATGTGACTGTGCATCACAAAATGAACAAAAAGTCGCACACACTGAATTTGTGTGAGGACTGAAAATAGGTGAACTGGGTCAACCTAGCCAATCTTGACTTTTTCATATTTTCTGAAAGAGCAAGTCTTTTTCTACATTATACTAAAATTTGGGATCATAAAACAAATGGGAAAGCGTGTTTTTGGCAGATTATCTCGAACACTTTTTAAAGAATAGTGTGATTAGGTGTGTCCTGAGAGTCCCCTTTTCATTTCTTAAAAAAACCCTGTACACACTCTTCACTTTCAACTCCCAATAACATTAGAAAGGATGATGCTACTGCTTTGAAAGTTGAAATCATGGACAGAATGGGTTAATGGAGCGTGCTAAATTTCAGCTTCATCTGATAATCCCTTCATTGTTGTTACTCTGGTGGTTTACATCCTGTTTTTTGTCCCATTCATCGCACAGCTAGCACAGCTTGGTAAAGATTAAGCACCTGAATAAACCCCATGCTTCAGAGCCTCTTTTCTCATTCCGGAATGTGTGCCTTCTTTCCAATATTATTATTTTTATATTAATAATATTATATGATAATATATAATAATATTATATTAATATTATTTGAGTTATGCATCAATCTCAAACTGTGTTTCATAAACAACTTTGTGATTGATCGCAAGTAACACTCAATCTACTGAAAGTTACGCTTGATTTTTCTTGAATTGAAGCATAAGTGTCTTTATGAAATGGGACTTACGCTCAATGTTAAACTTATGCTCATTTCAAAGAGTTACGTTCAATAAATTGAGTGCAAGATCAATCGCAACTCTTTATGAAACAGGCCCTAGGATGGATTACTGAGAAAACTGATCAAAGAGCTTGACAAGTTGAGCTAATTAGTGTCTGGGCACATGAAAGGTTGAAAAGAGCCTCTTATGTCATGTTCATTTATTGTGACCAAGTCTGAGCTTTTTTCGAGACAAAGTCAGCTTCTTCCGCGCTATAAAATCCTACCCACAGCCTGTGGAAGAAAATCACATTCTCACACATCAACCAAAATATGGGACATCTAGCTCTCTGTGACGAATGGAGAGAAATCAAATTCTAATGTCACTGTCTACAAAGCAAATATATATTTGTAGTACTATGCATACAGTGTCACGGTCAGCAAACCAAGACAGCAATTGTTTTTATGTGGTCATACAAAGGTAGTGTCTGATCGGTCACTTTGGTACGTGTCACGACCCGTTCGCCAAATTACAATCTCCCTTGAGGTAATTTTTCTAGCCACTCTAAAATTCTCCTTCAATAACTTGTAGATTAATTTCCACATATTCCACATCTGTTTCTAATTGCACTAATTACTTTTCGTACAGTTGGCAGCAGAGACAAAAGAATGCCCACCAAGTTTCCCATAGATGCATACTATATGAATGTATCTTCTGTAGGCAGCATGGCTTTTGGCAGGTGCTGATGTTGAATTACCAGTATGCCCACTGCTCCACTACGTACATAACCTTCCCCATCAACCCATGGCTTATTTTCTAGTCATTTCAAACTTCTTGAAGGTCAAATGTGATCCGCTGCTTTTTCCTTAACATCATTCACCCTTCCACTCTATTTTCAGCATCTAAACTTCATAGATAAGACCAGCTTTGACAAATGCTTTTGCTCAGTCCCACACAATCAATATGATGTTTGCTTAACTCAAAGAGGATGCATAGGCTACTGTGCTGGCAGTGCATATTCCTCATCAGAATACTTTTTGGCAATGCTCAATCTTCTGTATAGGTCTCGACTTCACACACTGGATAAACAAAAGGCCTTATCAGCACTAAATTTATGAATCTGCTCTAATCTTTGCATGTCCGCACCATTTCTTTTTGTTGCTCTACAAACCAACCTAGCACACACTATGAGTGAAGCTATACGGGCATAAGGACGTTGCAATGCTGTACAGATAAAAACATGGTGATAGTCTCACTGTGGCGATAAAAGGTGTTTAGTGCTGTTACGTATGTGTAATACTATAAATATATCAGCCATTAGTAATTCATAGTACATAACATCTTTGCAGAATGATGCCTTAAAGTGAAAAAATGAAATGGAGAAATAAATAAATAAA
Organism: Diadema antillarum; assembly: GCF_040938485.1. NCBI lineage: Eukaryota > Metazoa > Echinodermata > Echinoidea > Diadematoida > Diadematidae > Diadema > Diadema antillarum. The sequence continues at coordinate 235,385 of NW_027270982.1, forward strand.
CCAGCCTCCCAACATTCTGTCAGCACCACAGGTATTCATGCTTTACATGCTATCAATGGTACTTCCTAGCACTTAGTCTGCGGAGGGTAACGGAGTGGGGCAAATAAACACCCATGACATATTTGACTGTGAGCGCAAATGTTGAAGAGCTACCAGTGATGAGAAGATTTAACACAAGTATGATGGCAGCGGTGCAGAGACGATGATAAATATGCAAGTTGTGGAGCGAAACACGTGAGAGAACATTAAAAAAAATAATAATGATCACACCGATGCTCAAGACTGCAACACCAGACTGACAAAGGCACTATAAACCAACAGGGTGGATCCTCATCCACATTGGACCTTCTACAACATGTAGGCCCAGTGAAAGTATCGTAATACTGTAATAGTAAGCAAATGAGTGCTGACACAAATCCTTACACACAATAATTACATTTCGTGATCAGAATGTAGTTATATAAAAAAATAAATAAATAAAAGCGAAAGTTGGGCCAATGGTCTCCATGCAAATGCCTGAATTAGGGTATGTACCTCTTGCAGTGAATTACCAATAAATTTTAGGAATGGCCAGAAACTCAGAAAAGAAACTACTGTAAAAGTGGATATTTTCACGCGAGTAATTTTTCGCGCTTGGCCCGTTGAGAAGTGTTTCGCGTGTTTTTAATTCCGCGGAATCAAGACACCAAGTGCAGTAACATACGGCAAGCAAAAATATTTGCGTGCTTTTATTTTCGCGCTAGTTTCTGGTTGCACAAAATGGCACGAAAATTTCCACTTTTACAGTATTTCCCTGGTATGTTTTGCAGAGTTTATTTCTTTCCATCATTTCATTTTCCTTTTCTCGGTTGTCTTCTTTATAGTTGCACAGGATGGTGAGAGTTCTTATTATAAAGGCAAATTTCACCCACTGTCAAATCTGCAGACCTCCCACTCTTTCTGACTGAAAAATAGGAATGATTTGACGCAAAAGCAGGAAAGAAAGAGCAGTTCCCATCGGAGTGTGTAGCAAAATTATCCAGAAAGAAATAGGAAACTCCAGTTGAAACAAGAGCTGGGAATGGTCAAAATTCAGATTCTTTCCTTCAAATTCAGAATGGTTTGGAGGTCTGACTTTGTCTTACTCGTCCACATTAGTCAAACATTAGAGCACTTGTGAAATATATGCCGCATGAAGCAAAGGGGAAAAGATATCTCACACCCATGTTCCACCCGACCTCAAGCTTTCCAGTCAATTCATACTCTTTCACCCATGCAACATATTGCACTGTGCGCTTGCATGACCTGAGGTCCGTTTCATGAAGGTCTTACAAGAGACTTTTCACTCATAAGACACACTAGTATGAGGGACTTAATGAAATGGATTTTGTTCCTCTTTGAAAGTCTCTCATAGCTACATATCAGCGACTTTAGCCATTCTGAGACTTACTGTATATGCCATATATTTAGCGAGTCTAAACTTTCGTGAATCGGGAATTCCCGATGATTTTGCGAGTGGTTGAATTCGCGATCATGGAGTACTGCACTGAACGGAGAAATGTATACATATGCGTCTCATTGAATATCGGGATCAGAGTCATTATTTTCACGAGTCTATAATTTTGTGAATAGCATCCAACTCACAAAATTCGTGCAAATAAAAACCTTGCGAAATATTTGGCGTATACAGTACGTAAAGACTGTTTGATGATTTCATGACACGGACCCCTATGTTGTTGCATTTCCATCCATGCATGTTTTGCATAATTCTGCGTAAGATTCTGTCTCTGTCATGGCACCATTAGGCTTTAGTTGGGTGGCCAAGGAGTTTTAATGCTGGGTGTACACTTTTTCAGAACCAGAAGTGAATATTTCCAATTTATCATTCATAACAGATGTACATTAATATTGATTGTCTTTAACGTGGAATGAACATCCCATGTCTTAACCCTTTCTGCCTAAGAGACTTTGGACAGAGTTTAGATGCTATGAGGTTTTTTGATGCCAATTGACACTTGAGGCAGACAAAAGGGAAAATGAACAAGAATATAATTTCAGCAAAAATAAGTTTTGTCTAGCAATAAATAAACGCAAGAGAGAAACAATGTTGAAATGCAGGTCGGTAAGGTAAAGTATGTATTATAAGAATGATGAGTGAAGAGGGTGTCCCATTACAACGAACAATGCTGTAACAAAATTTCAGTTCAACAGAGTAAAAATTCAGGTCCCAAAATCACTATTATGAAAGTCTACAGTACAGTGCAAAAATTCCCTTTGGTTATAACAAAATTTTGCTATAATGAAAGAAAACTGCTGGTTCCCAAAGCTTTGTTATAACAGGAGTTGTCCTCACTTAGTTTGATATTCCTTGTGACATCCTTGGAAGGTTTACAGCAACAGAGGAAAAAAACCCACTCCCTTTAATGTACAGACTGGTCCCAATACCAAAATGTAGTTCCATAATAGTAAGACCTCCACCTCAGAGTCAAGAATATAAATACCCCATAGAGTAATTTCAAAAATTGTGTATTCGTTTTTCACGGTACTTCCACAGTAACATAGGGAGTACCATTTCAGAAAAGGATGTAGAAAGTGTCTGTCTATCTATTTGAAGAAGGTCAGTCCTGCAACCATCATGAACTTCTCGATGAAGAGCTCGGAGTCGAGCACGGCTATGTGGGCGGCGCGACCGATGATGGAGTTTGCCGACGTCTGGAGGGTGTGGTGGACGTCATAGCGTACGACGGAAACGTCCGGGTTGATGACCAGGGGATGTAGGATGTTGTGCAGCATCTCTGTGTAAACGGAACCTGCCACAGGAGAAAAGCGTAAAAGACAAGAGTAATAACCTACCCCCTTGAAATAATAGGAAATTTGATCATATAACTCCCATTCTTCGTAGTCTTCATTGGTTGCCCATAAGAGCTCGTATCAGGTTTAAGATTTTGACCCTTGTATTCAAATGTTTTCATGGAAATGCCCCTGTATATCTCAGTGAACTCATCAAGCCATATCATCCTGGTCGTAATCTGCGCTCAAAATCAAAAAATCTCCTCTCTGAAATAAGTGTCAAATCGAAGACATATGGTGATAGGTCTTTTGGAAAAATGGCACCCTCATTATGGAATAATCTCCCTCTCAGTGTTAGATGCATTACAGATTTTGATAAATTCAAATCTGTGTTAAAAACTCACCTTTTTGACAATTGTTGATTATATGTTTGAATAGAGAAATATGTGATAGATTTTGTTTCATTAATTTTGTACACGCATAGAGACTATCTTATGGTATTATGCGTTTCTAAGAACTGACTATTATTATTATTATTATATGGTCAATCGCATCCAATTTCAAATCATTGAAGGGGAAGAGGTGAGATACACCTGTATCCACTGGTACATTTGTCATATCTTTTCCTTTTTTTTTCTGTATCTACCATATTGCTCTCTCTCTCTCTCTCTATTTTGACCGTTTATCAGCTGAAGTTTCAATAATATAGCATGTTATTATGAGGTTAGGAAATTAGCCCGATGTCAAATTAACTCGCTATTTGTGCTATGGAGATGAAAATAGTGCGCTAATTGACTGGGAAAACTTCCCCTAAAATCTTACTCTAGTTCGTGGAAGAGCAAAGCATGCTAATCTGTGAATTAGGGCATGATTTGGGTTGCATCTTCATCTGTCCAAAATTTTCTTGATCCCATCATACTGGGGAAACCACTTTCGAACCTTGGGCTGCACTGAGCAGAGTAATGATACCAAGTCCGCATGCGTCAATTTCAGGCTAATTTCCCAAGCTGGCTGTTTTCGAGCTTAATGAAGACGCACATTCATAATATCAGGCTATCATCCCAAACCGCAAAATAGCTCCCTAATTAAAACTTCGGTCTGATGAAGACACACTTATTCTCTTCAATAATCTTTCATTGATCATTCTTCAGAGGGTGACAAGCCCCTACAAAAGAGCAGTTTTAAGCTGTAAGAAGAACTGCATTTGAGCGGAACCACTTGACTAGACCGAATGCATCATTGGACTAATGTTTGCTCTTTTGTTACGGAGCTCAACAATCTTGGCCAATTCATCAAACATTTAAGGGCACAAAATGAGTCTGACACGACAAAACACACACACATATGCACACACACAAAAAAATCTCTCTCACTATCTATATCTGTCATTCCCTCTCTCCCTAAAAAAAACCCATGAGAGTCAAATCCTATATATGATATCAACACCCCTACATTTGACCAAGATGATGCCCTGAGGATGAACTCACCATAGAGTGACCGGTCCTTCAGGGCTGCCCGGCAGAGTTCTATTCGTGCCGAGTGGATGGGAACGTATCGGTCCTGAAGTGACCCTACTAAAACCACATGCTTAAAGTTGGTGAGGCCTGCAGAGAAAGATAAATAATACTGTGTAAATCCTAAATAGCTCTTGTAACAGATGTGTACAATATTCTTCGCCAAAATTGCAATTCATTAAATCCATCAAGGTATTTGGTATATTGGCTACAAGTAAACAAACAAAAACAAATTTCCACTAATTAAAACGTTTCAAAGAAGTTGAAATCACACTAGAATAACAGAGATGAAGAATTCATTCCATATCAAACTTTGCCATATACATGCTGTACCTACATGAAAAATATGTTACACAATGACTTTTCTAAAACCATCACGGTAGTTCAACAGGTGAACTTTCTGATGTTGCCTTTCACACAGAAATTGGTAAAAATGTATTTTTCCTCTGGTTTTATGCAAATGGGCATTCATTAATTCATTCAAACATAAAGCACAATGTGTCTGATTGATACCATTTGCTGACTATGATTGCTAGTCACCTGGGGCAAACCACATGGGGTTGGCATCTAAGTTTTGGACATCATCACTTTCCTGAGCTGAAAGGAGATCTATGCTTTGGACATTGTCACTTTTGTGAGCATCTTGCTAATGGGTGTTTAGAGGACATCTTAGTTTTGGACATTGCTACTTTCATGAGCAGTCTCGCAAACAGGTGTTGAGAGGACTTTTAAGTTTCGGACATCATCCTTTTCATGAGCAGTCCCACAAACAGGTGTTTCCGTTGTCATGAGCAGGTGCAGTTTTTCCCGATGTGAGGGAGAAGTGGAAGAGGGAAGAGGGTGTGGTACGCACCAGGGGCCTTGCTGAGTTTGTAGAGGAATGTTTGTCGGAGGTCAGTGTGGTCCCTCAGTGCCAGCTGGAGGAGAGAGTTGGACTTCTTCCACTTCTGCATCAGCCACATGCCTGGAAACAAAACAAATTGAGTATGCATATATGCAAACCTCAAATACGTGCAGCTTGAATTTCCAGGTTCATTTACCCTATCTGCCAAAACATAGAAAATCCTTCAAAAATTCATTAAAGTTCCCAGATCACTAGCAAAAGTTACTAATCTGTTTCCTGTGTCTCTATCAACATTCTCTGTAAGTTTCATGCATATCTGTTTGCAACATTTTAAGTTATTTTGCACACAGACAAACAAACCAACACCGACAAACAAACCAACACCGACAAAAACATAACCCCCTTGGCAGAGGTAACAATGACAATTATACGGCCATATACAACACAGAATTCTACTAGAGAAGGCTGTTTCACCTGTATTCACGATGGTACTGCTGTTGTAGAGCTGACCGAGATGGGGGCCAGACAGGGAGAGAAATGTATGCAGCTTGTCCTGGAATGGCTGTAGCTCCGGCCTGGTCAGGGCTGACCGGATGATGATGTTACCCAGCGAGTGACCGATGAAGCTACCGGAGAAAAAAGAAACTAGACTCTAATCGTTTGCTAGATCATGTGGTTGGATTTATTAAAGTAGCCACCAAGGAAGTATGGGGAAACCTCTTTATAATGAGCTTGCTTACAATGAGGTACCCCTTTTAATAAGGCAAATTCAGCTGTTCTTGATTTTCCATCAGTGTATCTAGCTGGTCTCATTATCTATTGTGTCTGCAACGAGGGATGGATTATAACAAGGTAAAGTCTGCAGTCACAGCAACGAAAGTTTAATGGGGGGATGTTTATGGGCAATCGACGATGGGACCTTTTGTATGGTCTACTCTGACGGACTACGCAATGAGAATAAAGTGCCTTGGATGGGGCCACAACTATTGCTGTCAGGACTTGAACTAGGGACCTCACAATTGAGAGTCCCTTGCCTAATCCACTGAGCCATGATGTCTTCAAACATTCCCACATTCTGAATACATAGAGCTAAAACCACAAATGTAGGCATTCTATACATTTATTCATTTCGTTCATTGGCCTTTGCTTTGGACATGGCAGAGAAAATGTAAAGGCATTAGGCACAGGAGGGGAAAACTTACCTGACTCTGTTGGGTTTGATGCGAAAGACTTCAGTGTAGTACACAATCTCACGGACCAGTCGGTCTGTCATCGTCTCAAAGTTAGCGAATGTGTCGCCCTGGATCGGACCAAAAATATCAGTTTAAGATTTGTAAGAACAACTCCTTTTCTTCTCTTTGCACTGACAAATCTCAAACTTCCTGGGAAAGAAACTCTTTGTTTTCTCCATAATACAATCTATGATGCCCCAACTGCCTAAATCCTCCCACTTTCCACTCCTGACCTCAAACCACGGATTCGATTGGTAAGGACAGCAGAAATGGAAAGATATCTACATTGTGTAATTATTCATTTATTTCATTTCATTTCAATCATTTATTGTCCATATCATAGATATTTGTTTTGTCTGCATTCAGCAACTCTTTCACAGTGACACATATAACCCATTTGACCTTAACCCATAGAAGACTAGTCCCAAGTATAATTGGGTTAAGGTCAAGGGTGACTGACCTGGTTGCTCTCCGACATGAGGAAGTCCAGTTTCTCTCCCGGCAGGCCGAGTTCCAGGTACGTCCTAAGCAGCCGGAGATCGGCCCGGTTACCGTCCAGGCCGTGGACACATATGACCAGGTGGACCTCGATGCCCTGCTCCTCATCCTCAGGGTGAGGGGTCAAAGGTGCGACGCTGAAGTAAGGTACCTGGGACGCCCTCTGTGGCAGGTCGCAGTACATGCGGCCGGGATAGTGCAGCTTCTGCTTGAACACGTTTCTGGCATGCACATAGCTGTTGTTCGTTGACAACAATCGAGAAGATGGAGAGACAGTAGTAAAATGAACACCATTCGGGCAAGATAGGCACTTGATCTCAGAGCTTCTGTAATATTTCTTTCAGGGATGGTATTGTTTTGGTTGAGACGGGGATTAAGATTTGAACTTTTTGTGAGATAATAATAGAAACCACTTATATGAAGTATCCAACAGCATACAATTCTAAGAGGAATCAAACATATTTCATGAAAATCAGTTTTGAAATGGCTGAGATATCCACAAACGAAGCAAAACAAAGTGGTTCTAAAAAAAGGTGGGTCCCACCTTTTATCGGGACCCATCCAAATTCTCCAACATGCTATCTTGTGGGAGACTGCCTCCTTTCCAAAGAAAAACAAAGAATTGGTACGTTGGGAGAAGGCAACTGATCCACACTGAAGACACATGCAATTCCTAAAACCAAACAATACGTGCAGTCTGTGGAGGGAGATACACTTCATACGCTACAATCAGCTAAAATGAAAGTGATCAATAGTGTGTGGGGTTAATGAAGTTTACCTCTGTCCGTCGGTCGGTTTGGGGTTGTCCCCTTCCGTGCCGCCGTCTTGGGAGCCCGAACTGGACGCGCCATTGCTCTGGCCTATGGCATTGACGCTGGAGGATGAGGTACTGGTGGATGACTCCAGGGGCAGGACCGGTTTCACCAGGCATGGCTCGGTGAAGGAGTTTGATGGCGACGCCGAGGAATGAATGAAGGAGAAGCAGCCGGCGCAGTTGCCGACCCCGCCCGAGGGCTTGTGCTCGTGTTTCTTGCTCTTCTGGCCCTTTGGCTTCTTGGACTTGCCGCAGGGCTCGATGTCCGTGATGACCGCGGGGGCTTCCACGCTTTCTCGGCTTGGCTGCCTGACGATGAGTTCGCCCTCTGAAGTGGCGTCCGCGGGCGCATCAGTATGGATCACGTCAATATCCAAAGTCAGTTCCGCGGCTCCCTCCATTGATGAGGTGGGTGCAGGCCAAGAGCCAATGCCCTCCTCTAATCGATCTTTAGTTCTGTCATCGCTATCATCATTACCTTGCTCACCCACACCTCCTATATGCATGTTATTCCTGTTTGAATGCACCCCATTTGTGATTGCATTTGTCAATTGCACATTTCCACTTGCACCTATTGCAGCATTTTCCTCTTCCTCACTGTCAAGCGTCATGCCATTCACCGCTAAGTCATCAAACTCCTCATCCTCCTTCTCTGGCGTTTCAATACCATTTTCCATTTCACCATGGTTACGAGACACACCTTGTTCCTCTTGCTGATGCTGGGAGGAGTCGGCATTCTCGTTCTCCCTCTGCCGCGCTGCTGCATCAGCCTGTTGCAGGTTCGCCTCCGACATGGTCATCTGCTTCTGGAGGTACTTGGAGAGGCTGTTCAGGATCTGGTCCTCGCTGGGATCACCGCTCTGCAGGAAGCTCAGACGGACGCTCCTCCGCTGATCACTGCCGTCCGAGAGCCCCGTGTGGTCCAGAAGACTGATGTCGATGTCGTCAGCCTCGAGCATGGCGATGCTCTCGCTGGTCAGCACGTCCAGTGGGCCATCGGGATTCAGGACAGCATCCAGGAGAGGGTTGCCTTCCTCCTGAACATCGCCCGTAATACTGCTCAAACTTGTTCCATTGCTCTGCTCGCCCAGCTTCCCATTGAGGATGTCCTCGGCAGACATGGCATTCCGTACTGGTCTCACGGAGCATCCGTTTCCCACGGTGTCATAGAGACTGCCCTCAGCCAAGAGATCAAGATCTGCAGCAGCAGATCCCACGCTTGGAGACAGGATTGGCATTGATATGGAGTTGGGGACGGCTCCAGACAGCATGGGAGACGTCGCCTTACCGCCCTCCTTCAAGGAGGATCGCTTCTGCAGACCAGAACAAGTCCCCTCGTTGATCTCATAGCACTTCACATCCCGAGGTATGGCACCTCCGCGCGACGACGGCGAGCCGAGAGTCTTGCGCAAGAACTCAGGCTTTATGTGTCTGATGGATTTCACCATCCCTCTCTTGGCTTTACTCTTCACCGTCGGACTCTTCTCTCCACCTCTGCCATCAGTCACTAAATCTCTGTGAGTCCTTCTCTCCGCAAATGGAGATCTACTCTTGATGCTCTTGAAAGGAGATGAGGGCTTGGTCAGATTCTTGAGGCTCAGCGTAACTTCCTCCAAGTTTAGCCTCCGTCCTGGGGAGAAAAAGTACAAATGATTTGTGTCTGCACTTTTCAAGCTCCCAATACCAATGAAACACATACACAAACAAACTCTCCACTATCTCACATTCCATCATTTAACTGTATTTTACAGATGCTATATTTCATGGAATAATGGCATAATCATGATCACCAGTAGCATTTGAGATTTTCCATGACACTTTGCTGCATTTTGAGACAGTCAAAACAGGTTAGTATTTTGCAGGTTACATTTAACAAATTTGGGCACTTATAGGCTTGCTAAAATAAGCACTAACTTTCACAAGGAACTGCTTCTGTCAACTACAACCTTCCTATAGATGGAACTCCGCAGAAGTGAAATCATTTCTGAGAGAGAAACTGGCATCAAGAAGTCAATTAAAATAATAAAAAACTAGCAATGTCGCTATGGCGACTGGTATGCCTCCGAAATAATGCATTCATTCTCCCAACAGGTGTATAGTACAATGTCTTCACAATGTGTGATGACAGTTTCACATAACTGGCAAACTATTGAAATGACAGGTTTGTCAGAAATGTCTTCAATGTTCACTTTCCTTGAACTAGGTTTGCTATATTTGTCTAAGAGTGCAGGTACATGTATTTGGGGAATTGAGGATTTTTACTTTCAATCGACTTTTGACAAACCCTTTTATAAGTTTATGCATTGAGTAATTTTCAAGGTATAAAGAAAAAACTGTAATTACAGTAAAATATTTTTGCGCTTTAGCCTGGCCTTTGACCCTTAACCTTTGACCTTTGATGTTCTGGCAGGAAATCTCCCAGAGAATCTCCACTAGGCAATATATGTATAAGTTTTAAAAATAATCCTGCAAGCATTGCATATATTAGTATATGAGGAAAATAGTGAAATTTTGAGGGATTGACCTTGACCTTTGACCCCTGACTATTGACCCATGACCCCTGAATTCCCTAGATAATCCCTGCCAGTCAGTACATGCAAATGTACCAAGTTCCATGAAGATACATCGAACCATTTGCGAGAAAAGTTAAATTGTAACAATTTCACCTGACCTTTGACCTTTTGACCTTTGACCTTGTGACATGAAACTCTCTCTGAAGAATCTTTACGCAGTAGTACATGTCTACACTAAGTTTCAAGAAAATACCTTTGTGCATTGCATAGATATGGGGGAAATAGCAACTTTTTAGCATTTGACATTGACCTTTTGACCTTTGACCTCTTTCCAATTTCACTTAAAAACTTTTCAAGTAATTGCCTCATCATACATCATCCTTGGACCAAGTTTGGTGAAAGTTGCTTCTTCCAGTTTTGAGTTATCACGTAAACAGATAAATTTTAGAATTTGACCTTGATCTTTGACCTTTGACCTCTGTCCAATTTCACTCAAAAACTAATCAAGTGATTGTTCCATGATACATCATCCTCGGACAAAGTTTAGTGAAATTTGCTTGATCCAGTCTTGAGTTATCGCATAAACGGATACAATTTCATGATTTGACCTTGACCTTTGGCCTTTAGCCGATTTCACCCAAAATCTGATCAAGTAACTGCCCCATCATACTTTATACCTGGACCAAGTTTGGTAAAATTCCAGTCAATATTACTCCAGTTATCGCGTAAACGAATGCGGACGGACGTACAGACAGACGTATGGACGTACGGACAACCTGAAAACATAATGCCTCCGGCACCACTTCGTGGCGGAGGTATAAAACAAGGCAATCGCCAAATTGTGTCTCGCCCATTCGCGTACAAGGAATTAATAATTTTTATAACTACCAGAAGTTAATTGACCTGCTTATGACCTTTGACCTTGTGGTGACCTTCAACACCCTAAGGGACATTTACCATCCAAGTTTGGTCACAAACGGACAAAGGGATCAAAAGTAATGAGCCATAATTGAAATGCGCCATAAAAACTTAACATTGGGCCCTAAAAATTTGTTGACCCCTTTTTTTGACCTTTGACCTTTTGATGACCTTTAACTCCCCTAGGGACATCTACCATCCAAGTTTGGTCACAAACGGACATAGGGATCAAAAGTTATGAGCCACAATCAAAACGCGCCCTAAAAACATAACATTGGGCCCTAAAAGTTTGTTGACCCCTGTTTGTGACCTTTGACCTTGTGACGACCTTCACCTCCCCAAGGGACATCTTCCATCCAAGTTTGGTCACAAACGGACAAAGGGATCAAAAGTTATTGAGCCATAAACGAAATGCGCCCTAAAAACTTCACATTGGGCCCTAAAAGTTTGTTGACCCCTGTCAGTAACCTTTGACCTTGTGGTTACCTTCAACTTCCCAAGAGACATCTACCATCACCCAAGTTTGATTGCCATTGTAGCAACATGTGTCGAGTTACGTGTGATAAGAGAGTCTTGCAAGTAAACTTTAACGTATGACCTCAAATGACCTTTGACCTTATCCTGTGACCTCCAACGGCACCATAACATGAAGGTACCCCCAGTGCATCTATGACCCAAGTTACGTGGTAATCCAAGTAACTTATGTGAAGTTATTTGTCAAAAGAGAGTCTTGCAGGTAAACTTTAACATAGAAAAGAGAGTCTTGCACATACTCTTTAATATGACCTCAAATGACCTTTGACATCATCACATGACCTCCGACAACACCGTAACATGAAGATACCCCTAGTGCTTCTATCACCCAAGTGTGGCTGCCATTGCTGTAACAGTTGCCAAGTTATGCATGAGTCTTGCAGGTAAACTTTAACATTTGTGACGGATGACGGATGACGGACGGACGACGGACGGACGACGGACGACGGACGGACGACGGACGACGGACGGACGACGGACGGCGGACGGACGCCATTTGGATCCCTTAGTCTCGCCTTCACCTCCGGTGGGCGAGACAAAAACTATTCTGATACAGAAGGAAAATCTGATATTCCTTGGTCCTCAAGGGAAGTGGAGATTTAGTTTACCAGGACTCTTTGTGACCTCTGCCAGATAGCGATCTTCAAACACCACTGGCACTGAGTTGGCATCACCGTCCAGCTCCGAACATTCGATGGCCAGCGGGGGTAGGGTGGAACCATATGCTGACCCACGCAGGGTCTGGACGATGGACGGATAGCCCGAGCAGCTGAGCTCAGAGAAGGCCAGGCAGTCAGACTTGGGGTGATCCAGGGTGAAGAATGACTCAGAGAATCGCTGGACCTGCACCAAAAATAATGGGACGGGACTATGGTGATAAAATGGAATAAAAACAATGACGACAAAGAAACTACAAGACTAAAATATTTTCTCACAGTCTCCATAAATATCTTTCTTCTCAGTGCACTCATCAACACTCATCAACAATCACTCTGGTACTATCCTTTGTGTTCTAAAGCCCACAAGCAAATTGCTTCGGGTTCTCTTTCATTCCCAACGCAATTCATCTCATCAATAACAATGTCACAGGATAACTAGTTTTCTCTTCCCCAGAGCAATCTTCCTCAGTCCATGTACACACACATACCTTACCATGAATGGCTTTACCTGCAATAAGGGAGTTCACGGTTGTGATTTGCGCACGTGCAGAACAAAAGTCAAATCAGAATGTCTTTGTATTTGCCACTGACTTTAAAACGTAAAGAAGTCTCGAGCAACTATGAGAATCTGAACTATGTCAGTACAATGTATGTGTTTCAGACTAAATTAGAACGTACAGGTGTAAGTCATTCATCAACGCTGTTTAGCAAAATCTCTCCATGCATTTTCTCAACATTGATAATACAAGATGACATGCTTCAAGAAGGAATTCTTGATCACAACACATGTCCATGTTATTTCAAAGTCTGTGGTGTAGGGGTCAATTGAGACATGCACTAACCATGAACTCCCTTATTGTCTCATTTGGTTTCCGAGTTCCCTCTCTTGAATTTCCTCTATTACACGCCCTATTCTTTTCTAGTTTCCTACTTCCTAATTTATTCGTGATTCTAGCTTCTCATATTGACTGCAATTTTAGCGTCAAGAAGTTGGAAATTTGTTCTCTTAACTTAAAAAAAAAAAAAATTAATGTATGAAACATGTATTTGCGTAACACATGCACAGTTTCTCTTCTTTAATATGCCTCATTATTTGACATGTTCTTGCAAGAAATTTATAATGAATTTATTTTTTTCTTAATTTTTATTTAGCCAGTGGAAGTTAATTTTCTATGTATTTCTTATCATGGACGAATGAATGTAATAAATGAGTGAAATGAACCATTTATAACAGGTTGACTCTCTCTAACCTTCTAGTTCTAGAATCCAGGTTTCTGTGGTTTAGTGCTGCATGTTCTTTAATCCTGATCTTTTCTGTTCATTTTTGATCTTTTATAGAACAAAACGTAACTTCTACCTCCTTTGAGCCCTATTTCACTCAGGCACCATTGTTCATCATTGTTTCAGAATTATCAAAAGCCTCTAAATCTCTCAATTCAAAACTGATGCTTACTTTGGCAATGCATTTTGGATGATCAAAGTTTCTGTTTCAAATCAGCATTCCCCCCCCCCCCAAAAAAAAAAAAATGTTGTGCATACTTACTGAATTAGAATAGTTCCATCTAATCTTTCTAATATGTCTGAAAACAAAAAAAAATCTGAGTTAATAATTCCATAAGGGCAAGATGATAATTCTGCAGCAAAATTACTCCCGGTGATTGAAGGGTTAAATAAAGTCATTCTGTAGCAGGAAGTCCATTGTCAATCTGCCTTCTACCACGGATTAGTGGCCCACTGGGAGTGCTACAGGGACTGTGGTGGTTTTGCGTCTCCAGCACTAATCCCTGTTTGCGGTTGCCATGGCGACACACAGGAACAAAGGGATGACATGATGGCTGTAGGTAAATCTCTCTCTCATTCTCACCATCCCTCTCACTTTCTAAATGAGAATTAGATGTGTATTTCTCTTTCATGTGTGAATGTTTACACGTGCACGTACAATAGCTTTCGTCCGTTCTAATAGTGTCTCTCTCTCTTCTTTTTCTTTTTTTTTTCTCTTTTGCTCGACAATCATTTAGTTTCACTGTAAATGATGTGCAGCATGAGGGAAAATCGGCCCATCAGACAGTCTCACAACAAATCTGCTCAATGACATGTGTCTGAACTACAGTGCAGGACAAACTAGCATTATAGAAGTGTGGAGACGCTATAGGAAAATCACATTACTTCTCATCTTCTCTTCTAATAATCATGGTCACTGGGAAAGTCAACAGCTACCTTGTCCATTATGTTTTCAACAAAGAGTTTCTCCTTGCACAAATGAGTTCGCTATTAGTTTGCATGGAGAAACAAACTTTTCCCTTTTTTTTGTCATCATATGAAAAAACAGTAAGCCTGCATACATATCATAAGCAGAGTCAACATCTCCATGTAGATGTTGACAACGGTGTTACTTCAATGACATTCCATGCACAAAGAAATGGGGAGCTCTGTGCAAAGGAGAGTTTCACTACAGAGTTCTATGTGCTAACAAGATGTCAAGGTTGTTGAATGATCGACATTTAGGTGGTCTGCAGTCTTTTTCAGTACTTGGCTTACCATTGCAGATATCTCATTTTCTTCTCCATCGTTTTTCAGACTTTCATCGATAATTGCTCTTTCCCAGGGTTAATTCTTCTAGTAGATGTTCACACAATCACATGATATCCCATAAATAGATCATGAAATTCCCAAAGAAATCCAGATAATCATTCTTAACAACCAAAATCTCTGCTTCCAGTCTGAGCAATTCATGCACTGTGGAACCTGTGAGTAATGGCCCCCTGTCAATAAAGGTCAATTAACAAGATATACATACTGCATGTAAACACACACATATACAGTATATTTCCATTACACTACAGAACTAAAGAAGTGGAGAAATTTATATGGCAGGATTGCTATTTTATAGGACAATATCAATACCCAGCATCCAACTTCTTACCAGGTACCTATTCATTTCTACACTTGAGTAAAGAGAGGCATTGTACATTATCATATTAAGTGATTTGCTCATGAACCAAAGTAGTATTATTGCAGGGTTTGAACCCCCAACTCCTCACTCAAAGCACACTACAGAATCCACAGGACCTCATGACAGAATATCTAATCTCCCCATACATCACTTTTCTTCTTTTCTCACTAGTAGGAGAATTGGGGGTGGGGGGAGGAGGGCACGGTTTATAAGAAATCAGGTCAGCTTGGGATGAGGTACAGCTGCTCACCCTTGCTTGGTGGTACTTGTCTCGGAGGTGCGTCCTCACCCTCTCCTGGCCCACGATGACCTCCATGTATTGGGTCCAGACCAGACAGATCTCCCCGGAGAGCTGGGCGAGGGAGGTATTCACCGCCTCCACGATCTCCTCTTCGCTGTTCAGGTTCTGTCCCCATTCAGACCCAGACACATAAAATTTACACATGAACGACAAGGCCCCTTTCAAAACCTTTTGCACTGAAATACAAGTACAACCCAATTCACAGGTTCTTCATTATGAAAAAAAACTGCCATTCATGCATAGGTCACAGAAAAAGAGTTAGCTTACATTGTAACTTAAAAGTTAGCGTCTCAAGATGAATTGCCCATTTTTGACTCATCTCCTTTCCCAAATAAACAAACTTTGCCTGAAGGCCATTCAAAAACACAGTTTTACTCTGAACAAGCCATTGTTTACAAAGCTCCAAACTTGATCCATTGCTGTTGTATGAAATCTATGAGACTAAGAACAGTCACACTGATCTTTTGAGACATGTGAGCTGATATTTCCCAACCGCTTATCTTTAAAAAGCTATGTAATACCAAAGACAACAGGTGAATTTATCTTAAACAACATTTTGCAAAAAATAGCGAAAGAAAAAAAATCAGGAATATACATACTGTTCCACATTTAGCACCTGATTTATCTATGATAAGGTTTTTACTTTCATACTTACCAAAAAATTAGCATATGACAGAACACTTATGATCAAGAAACAGGTATCCAGGCAGCAATAAATATCCCCTGTGTAAAGACTGCACCATTGTCACAGAGGGAGTGCTATTGAATTCTGTCATATTTACATTAAAATATCTTTGATCCCATTAACTGTAAAGGTGGAAATTTTCGGTAGGAGTTTTCCAAACTCAGTTAATAGGTAAAATGAGTTTCACATGGTTTTTATTCCAAATATATTCCCACTCTTATTTTTGTGCTACTTTCATGTTGCGCAACATGTGTGACAATTTCCTCGCCGCAACCATTTCTACTTTTGCAGTAGTTTCAGGTATAAAGTTTGATTGCCTGCATTTACAAACCATTGCAGCATTTAAAATGTGACCACAGGTCATTTCTGACTCTATAATGACCTTTGACCAAATGACCTCTGTCTGAGTGGCAGCGCAACAAATAAAACTGTCTCCCATGGTTACTTCTCCTTTCTTTCTTTTTTAATTTTCATACCTTATTTCCCCATGAAAAACAACAATAAACAAGCTGTATTTGAAAAGAGCACTGAAGTGGAACTTACCCTTATGACCTCACACATGACCTCTAACCTCTCCTTGTCATTGAAGGGCTCTGAAACCAAAAAAAAAGAAGAAAACTTATATCAGTAAACAAAGGCAGAACAACTACTGCTCATGCTATAAGATTTAAACAAAACCTGAAATGCACAGAAGGAAAACCTGATTTCTTATTTTACATCGTTGTCACATCTGAAGAGTGGAGTTTAATGGCCAAAAGATGTCTATCACTATAAAAGCTCTGATGCAAAATGCATTATTACATTAACAAGACAGTTTACTGTTCTTTTTATCATTTCTGTCTTTCAATAATCTGACGAGACGGAAGACACTTTGGTTTGGACAACAGATCTATATCACATTTATAAAATCTACTTTGGTCAACAGGCTGACACCCAAAGTGGCTGAAAGTGGTATGACATGAGTGCAAGGAAAGAAACCACTGGTACGTCTCATTAGATGCCAAAATTTGTTTTATAAGGAACAATGATGGTGGTCCTCGTGAGGGCTGGAGCCATGAAGCTCCCCCCCCCCCCCCCCCCCCCCCCACAAAAAAAAAGAAGAAAAAAAAAGTGACAATTAAATTCCTAAATACTAACCCTAAGAAAAGACACTTTAAAATCTTGGCACGGAAGAAGACTGGATGATAAAGAAAAGTAGGGTAAAGTAAGAAATGTAAAGGTTGGAGAAGATCACGGAGATGAGGAAGAAGATGAGAATGAATAGGATGAGAACTTAAAGAAGAGACAGGGAAACATAAGAAGGTGACAACAGGAAACAAGAAGGTAAGGACAAAGACAGGGGAAAAAAGAAGGCTTTAGGAAAGGCAGAGCAGGAGGAGGAGATTGATTAAAAAGACAACAACTTGAAGGTACTGTAGATGACAGGGAGGAGGGGGAGGTTATAGGAGGGAGAAGGGGAAGGAAGGAAGGGGGAAGAGGAGAAAGGAGGTGAGGGAGAACATGAAAAAAACACTTGGAGGTAGAGGACAGGGACAAGGAGTAAAAGGAAGACTTGTGAGTGGCATAGGAAGAGGAAGAAGAGGAAAAAGAGATGGGAGGAGAACACGTTGGTTAACCCACTGAAGATGAGCTGATTTCACTATAACACATTTCCCATTGACACCTTCCCGAGTAATAGTCTTCAATGGGTTAAGATGAGAAAGACAGGAGCGCAAAAGGTCCTTGATGCCGTACTCACCCATACAGAATTGTTGATTCGGTGGCAGTAGCACGATGAACTCATTGAAGCTGTTACAGAGGCCTGTCCGAAGCCGCAGCAACGTTGTGCAGATGCTGCGGTATATGTGGTAGGCATGTGCAAGTATGCTGGCTGCCACAGTATACTTTTCAACCTGGCATCAGGAGAGAAAAGGCTTGGAAGTGTGTTCCTGCTTCAAAATATGAGTATGGCGCATGCGGTATTTTTTTTTTTTTTTTAGGGGGGGGGGAATTTTGCACGTTGACTGTTCTTTGCAAAATGACCAATTTGCAAAGATATGGCCTAAAGTTTTGGCGTTGAATTGCACTGGGGCTTCTCCATGCAAGTGTTGGAAAGTTGTTGAAATAAAATAAATGTTTGTTGCATCATTAAACAATCATCTTGGGGCTTCTGTATGGTTGGCTTTAATAGTGGGTTTGAAGGGGGACAAGTGAAAAAAGGTGGCTCTAAAACTATTTGCTTGCTTAACCCGTTGAGGACAAGTCCTGAGCATACTCGGGCAGGTGTCTATGGGAAATGCGTATTGTAGCAAAATCAGCCCGTCCTCAACTGGTTAATTCGGGAAAAGATTTGTTTCTCATTGTTCCAAAACCTATCTGACTTTGATTTCCACTTGCCCAGGGCAATCGGGCAAGCACTAATATGTAGCACCTTGCTTATATACAGAGGATACAGTATGATAGGCATACGTTGACTCAATAACTGAAACAAGCTGGTGGGCAAGCAGAAAAAAATTAGGATTTCAGAATCTTGTGAGGAAAGCGTTCATTATACCAGTCCATCTACAGACTACTGGTATAAGACATGAACACGTGGATAAATAACCATGTGGCAATTTTCCCTGGTGATAGCAATGCAAATATTTGTACAAGGATCAGTGTGTGCAGGTACTTGTGGCGTGTGATCCAAAGCCTGCAAACTGAAGGTAGGTTCACACGCTGTTCCTAAACTTTAAGTTTAGGTCGAAAATTAACTCTCGATGATTAGCCTGTAGTTTAGCGCCATGTGGACGCACTCAAAAGTTAGCAATCTTAACGTTTAGTCGATGATTAGAACCACAAGATACTTTAGGGTTTACACTCTATCTGCGAGCCACGGGGGGTCCCCACTCGTAAATTCATTCCGTGTGGACACAATAATCAATGAGCTTGTGAGTTAGCGCGCCCCTCGCTTCTCGTTCGCTTCTGGGTCAACCTCCAGCTATGCTTTTTTTTTGTATGGGCATAAGGTCATAGCGAAGACTCTGCACTTATGGTATAATCATCGAGCAGGATTTGCTCGTAAGTTGTATCTTAAAGTTTAGGTTTGCGTGTGGACCCATGTCATGAATTCACGAGTGGGAGTGGAGTTTATCATTGACAGTTAAGTTTCCGACCTAAACTTCAAGTTTGGCAACTGCGTGTGAACGTAACTTGAGACTCACATTGGCGCTGACAGGTGGGCGTGTCTGGTTTCCGAACAGCACACATTCCAGTGTTGGGATGGGGGCCTGGCGGGCTGGAGAGTTGCTCCCTGAAATTTTGTTTAACCATCCAGCTTTGGGCGCTCTTGGTACACTGCATTAAAAAAATAAAAAATAAAAATAGCATCTTGGATCTTTTCAACAAACTCTTTTCACACTGAATGTAATAGACAGAAAGATAGATGGCTAGATAGATAAATAGGGAAACAGATTCTGAAAGGAAGAAGAAAGAGAGCTCCGCTCAATCAGAATGTCTTCAGTTTGACAGATAGATGGACAAGTACATGTAAGTTAATAGACGGATGAAATAAGAGACAAATATAAAGTAAATTGGCACACAAGAGAAGATAGATAGATGTACACAGATAGATAGATAGATAGATAGATAGATAGATAGATAGATAGATAGATACGACAGATAGATGAAAGATACATAGATGCTGAACTCTACAATGATAATTACATGTAAGTTGTTTTTAAAATAGTCAACATCACAATGTCACTGAATATGGCTACATAAGATTATAGTATTCTGTAATTACATGTAGAGCAGTACTAATTAGCAAAGTGTCGCATATTACTTCTACTATGTAATGAGTTACAGGCATTACTAGACAAACAAAGACAAGCAAAAAAAAAAATACATAAAGACTGGCTTTGAGCATCACCTAAATGTGGCTTGATGTAGACTCGTGATGGTGCCATGTATCGTCATGGAAACAGCGGACAGGTGGAAGTAGTCGAAGAGGACCGGGATGTGGCTGTGGAGACCGGTGGGCAGGCCTAGATGCAGCTGCAGCGTCCGGCTACTGACAAGTTCCAAGGCTGCAGGAACCACGGGCCTAGGCAATGAAGAAATGAGTATCAACACTATTTGTACTGCACATCCACAGTGACTGAAGTACCTTGCTTTAATGGGAAATTGGGCACTTGGTTTGGTACAACTGTAGATTTCTTGCATTTTGGTTGCACAGTCTGGAGTGAAAAATGTGAACTATATCTTGTGTGTTTCAAAGCCATGTTAAATTGTGCTTTTAAATGTGAGTGTGCAAGTGTTTCTAACATATAGGGAGTTCGCAAGTTTGCATGTGATTGTACAGTGAATACACTTGGCATACAGTTGTATGTGTGTGTTTGTATTTCAAAGTGTGTGTGTGTGTGGGGGGGGGGGGGATAGTGTACATACTCTCATTGGAAAGAGATTTCTTGAAGACCCATTCTCTGGGAAATCAAGTCAGTTTCTTGCACAAACTGATTCCCTTTTCGGCTCCAATCCACAACACACATCCACACAAACACTTTGTTCAGTGACTCTACTCACGGCTGTTCGCTGGTCCCATAGTGGAGTTCTATGCCCAGCTGTATGTTGGCATTTCTTATGCAGTCCTCGATCTGAAACAGCCAAAAGATGGCCAAAGGTAAAGAGAATACAAATCGATCGTGTCTTCTACAACTGTATTTAAACCAGCACTATATATCATAGAGCATCTTCTAAGACACTATTAATAAACACTTCTGCTTTATCACACTTCATTTCCAGTCTTATTCCATCACTCTTTATGAACAAACCAATCTGGTTTATACATTCTCTTTCAATAATTTCAACAATCAGTATAATTGCATTACAGGTGCAGATATTCTAGCGGACACAATTATCTATTATACAATATTATTTGGTTTTGGATTTATATGTCATTGGATACATATGATTTTATGGGAGGAGCTTATAAGACCCTTGGTAGCATATCATATCATTTGGACTGATTAGTATTACTATATGTTCCCTGCCATGCCTAAAATCCTAATAATGTAATTCGTAACCAAAAATATTCTCAGTGCGAAATTTGTGAGAACTTGACCCAATGGCTTTGTTTTTGTTTGTTTTTGTTTTTGTTTTTTGCGGCATGAAATTTTAGCGAGTTGACACTACAATTCAATACATAAATGTACAGATAAGAACTTTTGTGTGCAATTTTAATTTCGTGAATCTTGGCTCCTTGCCTGAATTCATGTAACTTCCATGTTCTATGCTCGGCCGTCGACCACGTGATCGCGATGAAAATTGGTACACACATTGCCAATGACGTAACCAAAAGTACAATTGTACCATGAGGTTAAATTTTTCAAAAAAGTATCATTTATGCTATTAGAAACTTAAAGGGATAGTACAGTATTGGTGGAGATGAGAATTGGGCTTTTAACTTTTTGCGAGATACCAAGAAAACACTTATGATATAGTACAGAGCATACCATTTTAAGAGGAATTCAAAGTTTATTTGATGAAAATCGGGTTTGGAGTGAATGGAACATCCAAAAACAAAGTAAAACAAAGCGATCATAATAAAGTGTGGGTCCCACACTTTATAGAATCGATCTTTTTTGGATATCTCAGCCATTTCAAAACCAATTTTCATCAAATAAACGTTGAATTTCTCATAGAATTACATGCTCTTTCATATTTCATAAGAGGTTTCTCATTATCTCACCCAAAAATGTTAGAAACCTGAAATTATGTCTCAACCAAAACTGTATGATCCCTTTAAGCTAATTCATGCATAATGATGCAAGAAATCAGACAATTTGGTATAAATCACTAGATAAAGCTCAAAACAAGCACATTTTTTGTGTAAATATTCTCTTTAGTGTTCTTAGAAAATGTAAGAAAAAAAATTGTGGCATCAGAGAGTTATTTCCCTACTTAGTCTTAACCAAAACCCATTCAAGTGGGAGATATTGTGGCCGAAACACTTCTAATTTAATGTCCCTCAGTAATGTCTGCAAGTATGCTGACTGAAAATCCAGAGGAACAATTACAGGGATTTCCTTTCCTTGCAATAAATGTTCTTTTCTAACCAATCCCTGATAGACTCTGCCGATTACCAGTAATTTGTGGGACTACACAACAGACAGGGTGACGTTGTGCTGGCGGTCACACATTCCCAACATCTGATCATTTGCACCATTCCAGCAGGAGCCTTGCTTAAATGGGAGGAAAAAAAAGTTTGCTTCCCAACCCCTCCAAATCAAGCTGGGGGCCACCGTACCCCAATACCAGAAATAGAGAAAATGAGCAATGGTGAAGATCGAATAAATTGGGGGTGGGGCCACAGATGGGACTTTGAGGACCACAGCCAATCAAGATCAAGGCAATGAGCTTTGGATGATGAGCATGTACTAGTCTGTGAATACAGACCCCCAATCTCATACTCTATACCAAATCACTGCATAGAAAATATTGACTGATGGATGAAAGTACCCACAACATCAACTGCCCCATCAGAAGAGATCCCCAACGAGGTCAAGTCACAAACGGGGACAACCAAGTATCGTTCACAGCCGGTGGAAATGATCACTCTGCTCACATCATACAGGGAAAGCCTGAATAAAGACTAAACCTTTGAGTTACACAACTTTCCCTACGGGAGCAAAGACTGCTATGGCTTTAGGCATATAATAAAGAAAACATGAGTCATATCCTCACACACACACCCATCACCCAGGAGTACACATGGCCTCCAGTCGTTGATGGTAATTACTCTCTTGTTGTTGTTGTTGTTTTCCTTTCTTCTCTATCTTCAACACTGGCTTCATCTCTCATCAATACGAGAAGAGGCCAAGAACGATGTGTTCTCATCACAAATTGCACCTCCGACCAAAAAGCATTTAATGGTAATTAAACTTGCCCGTACACAGGCCATGTCAAGCCAAGCTTTACTATCGGACGTTGCATGATGCCAGTGCTGTGTAAAAGTGGATGCTGAAGGAGACCCTGGCATAAATTATAATTTGACTGATTTACCTGTGGAAATGACTGGATTAAAGATTGATCATGCAGAATAAATCTATGTCCTTGTTTAAGAACATGGGCACCTGGACATAATATCCAAAACAACTATTTTTTTTATTTCAATTTGTAGCACAAATTACCATGAAACCTCTCCCTCCCTGAAAACAAACGGAATGGAGAATGACTAAAGAAACTAACCCTCAAGAGGGACACAACTACAGAGATTTTCTTTAATAGAAATACTGATCTTTACAAAAAAAAAAGTGAGCGAATTTTCATGTGGGACTCGAGTTGCTCAAGATTGGGACACACTGCTGAGCTTGGTCTAGTAATCCATCTGAAAAATTATGCAAAACACATCATTCTTTCACAACCTCCAGAGGTTGTGCTGTGTTTATCACAGACACCTGGGACTCCAAACAGACATGGCACAAAAGGAAAAGCACGAGTCTGAGGTAAATGTCATGCTAGACAACCTCTGGAGGCTACCTCAGACAAGGGAACTCATGGGCCCGAATTCACGCAGGTGGTACACAAATGAAACCATGGTTTTAACCATGGACAAAAACCATGGAGTGCCAAGTGTCACATGGAATATTTCGTTACGAAATCAGTCATTTCGTCGATGAAATGTTTATTTTGTAACAAAATGACAACATTTTGTAACTAAATGAACATTTCGTCCACGAAATGATAATTTCATTAACGAAACGGTCATTTTGTTGACGAAGTGACCAATTTCGTAACGAAATATTCCGTGCGACACTTGGCGCTCCATTGTTTTTGTCCATAGTTTAAACCATGGTTTCATTTGTACCACCTTTGTGAATTTGGGCCATACAGTCATGGGGTAGACACGATACACACTTACAGTGACCTGCATTGTCCACTGCACTAGTACGCATTGTACATGTGTGCACTAAACCTGCCCACCTCTCTCAAGGAGACATGCATGGCCACTGATTTCCATAGAAAAGCATTGCCATACTCTGACTTCATGCTAGATGACCACGAACTATAGAAGGGGGTCGCTCTTAACCCCCGCTGGGTTACCCCAGTTCTACTGCCCGTTTACATCTGGCATGCCCTCGGATCTTGAGGTTCTCTGGGTAAAGGGGATTCAAAACAGGGTACACGAGACCTACTTGATTCTTTCCGAGGGAGACAGTATTTTTTACCTTTTGGGACAGGGGACAGCATGATGAGAGACACAACGCCTCCCCTCCCCCCCCCCCCAAAAAAAAAAAAAAAAATTCAAGTCCCTACTGACCCCTAAAATTCACCCACTACCACCCCATACAATTCACCCACCAAGACCCCTAAAAATTCACCCACGTACCTTGGTGCTGTCGACCAGGAGGGACACCTTGAAGAGAATGAGGTCGTCAAGCTGAACCTCTTCCTTCTTGTACAGGATCTGGAAGGTGGTGGAGACAGCCGTGTTGTCCTGGGCGATGCAGGGTGGGGCCACCAGCTCCACGGCTAAAGAAGGGAGGAGGAGGAGAAAGAAGAGGATGGGGAGAGAAGGTAATGAACAAACTTTTTGGTGGATATTGTCACATAATTATGATGTAGAAAAATTTCGCACAGCCTCTACATGTGCTGTGTGCACGTATCACGATTATTGTGCAGTTATAGCAAAATTATTGTTTAAATATTCAGATTACCCTGTCTAAGTTAATCTCACACATGTCATAACTGTGGCTATGATGATGCTGTTAAAAAGAAAATGTTAATTCCTCAATGAATGATTATCATTAATTGAAAAAAAGTCATATGAATATACTGTATTGAGATACAGTCTCCAGTACAACATATCATATAGTCTAATGCCCTACTTTTCAACCAGTGGGCTGCAAAGCTCTTGAAGGTGCCCACACTGTCAATTAAAAAAAAATGAACTACAAAAAATTCACATTTGATAGATCTACAATAAACTGTGGGCCTCCAAATAATTTGTAGAAGCCAATGTGGGCCTTGGGCTGAAAAAAAAAAGGTTGAGAAACATGGGTTTAATCCATGAAATAGACCGGCTTTACTAGTGGTTGAAAACACACACTATACAAACAAACAAACACATTATACACAGATTAAAAAGTGAAGAAGGGAAGGATGAACACATCAGTGAAACCCATTACATAGATTATTAATCCATTGATTCTTCCTGACTCAGACACTATGCAGTGCATTGGTGGCAATTCTATACTACAATCGGCATTCACTGCTGCATGAGTATAGCATGAATGCTTGATGGGTTATCATGATACTTGTGCCATTCAACCTGAATTTTTTATGAACTTATTAGAGCTAACTGCAAAGAAGCTTTTATACTCTGATTGTTTTTGTCAGTAGAAGACCCAAACATAAACACAATTTAAACACCAATGAAAAAACACACAAACCACATTTCCCTTCCCACATGCCGTCAATCCCTCGTTTGAGGCGAGTCCCCAACTGGGGCATACCCAAAGTGGGGTGCGTATATTTGTCGTTTGGGAGTTGGGAGTCGAAGGACTTGTCCATTGCAAATAAACTTTCTGCTCAGGCGTGACAAACCTGGAGGCCAAGCCAGGGTTTGATGACTCCAGCAGCTGTCGTATTACGTAAGAGCATGATAAGGATATCTGCCTGTGGCAGACCATTCAAAGTGAACTCAATTTTCTCTATCCTTTCTAAAGTTTTCAATTTTATATTCTATTGAGAAATTCTATGGTCATCCATTTTACATTTCGAACGAAAAAAATTGACCCGTAAATAACGAAAATACAGGAATAAGAAGGAGAGCATTGCTAGTTTGCCGGTGCTGACAATGTGCTATTTGGCAGTGAGTTACAACGGGGAGGTGAGACTACCTCCCTGGTTACGGAATCAGCCTGCTGACTGGATCTTGAGAAAGCAGCTGTCGTATTACGGAAGAGCATGATAAGGATATCTGCCTGTGGCAGACCATTCAAAGTGTACTCAATTTTCTCTATCCTTTCTAAAGTTTTCAATTTTATATTCTATTGAGAAATTCTATGGTCATCCATTTTACATTTCGAACGAAAAAAATCGACCCGTAAATAACGAAAATACAGGAATAAGAAGGAGAGCATTGCCAGTTTGCCGGTGCTGACAATGTGCTATTTGGCAGTGAGTTACAACGGGGAGGTGAGACTACCTCCCTGGTTACAATCAGCCTGCTGACTGGATCATGAGGCGTGTCTTCATCAGCCCGAAGTTCAAACTAGCGGGACATTTTGCGGTCTTAGAAAATAGCCCGATACAGCGAATGTGCGTCTTCATCAGCTCGAACAGCCTGCTTCGGGAAATTAGTCCGAAAATTGACGCATGCGCACTTTGCAATATTACTCTGCCTGGCTCGCGGTTCGAAA
Organism: Diadema antillarum; assembly: GCF_040938485.1. NCBI lineage: Eukaryota > Metazoa > Echinodermata > Echinoidea > Diadematoida > Diadematidae > Diadema > Diadema antillarum. Next base: position 262,001 of record NW_027270982.1, read on the forward strand.
GTGGATTTCCCCGCTCAAAATCTCCCATATCACCGTATGTACGATTCTACAACCAGGGAGGTGAGCAGTACAGCAAATTCTCTCCAAAGGGATATTAATAACGCTGCTCTTTCTTCTGTCCAGTGAGGTATCTTATACACGTGTATGAAATTAACGAATTGAAATGTTTAAACAAATCCAAAATGCACACAATCTGCAAGAATCTTCAGCTAAGGTAGAGTGGACCAGAAGAAGAAGTTTACAAAAGAACAGCCAGCATGCACGGCTCTGTTTTAATAGGGAGGTGAGAGAAATCACCTCCCTGGTTCAGATGACAACAACAGTAGGCCTATAGTACACACATGTGATCCTTGAATACACCGTGCATGTAATGTACTACACACAATCACTAGCTGCTTGTACATGCGCTTTCCATTGCCAGCTGGCTAACCAGAAGCGTGGAGAGATCGAGAAAATTTCGGGCTGATGGAGACGCACCCAAGATAGCGCGCTATTTCACGAATTAGCGCTCTAGTTGACGAACTAGACCAAGATTTTGGGGGAATTTTTCCCGATCAAATAGCGCGCTATCTGCGTCTTCACTACACAGATAGCGCGCTATTTTGACATCGGACTAGTTTGGTAACCGCAAGATAGCGCGCTATTTTGAAACTTCGGGCTGATGAAGACATAAAGAGAGAGAGAGGGAGAGAGAGAGAGAGGGGGGGGGGGGGAGCGAGGGGAAGAGAGGGAGGGAGAGGGGGGAGAGATGCGGAAGGGAGAAGGGGAGAGCAAAATGGAATGACAATAGTTCCGGTCACTACAGTACAGGCATGGAGCTACTAACACTAACTGATCTCTGTTAGTAGCTCCATGGTACAGGCATGCTCTGTCTGCATACGCTGAATGTCTACACTCACACACACACACACGTACACACACACACGCACCATGGAGCTACATGGCCCATGCCAAAACCAAAACAATCTCCTCCTCTCGCGGTGCCCCCCCCCCCCCCCCCCCCCCTCCTGTGGCGCTGTGGCGATGACTGATGCTTAGATTAGGCCAGGGTCAAGAAACAGGTGTTTTATATCTTTGACTTTAAGTCATTGATTGCCAAGATATGCACTGGCATTATTTACTGGGGTGTAGCCTCTTCAAACGAGAGATTTGCGTCATGCAGAAGGAAAAAAATATTAAACAGACTTGCAAAATCCTGGCCCGGGGCAGTTTCAAAAACATCTTGTCAACATACAAAAGTTTGTAATCAAAGTCACAGTGAAAAAAATCCCCCATGAATTCACAGTATTGAATTTCCCACGAGAGATGGAGCAGAAAAAGAAAGAGAGACCGGAAAGGAATGAGACACAAACAGATCATAAGCCACTGAAAACTAGTCTTGTGTATAATCGGTAGATATGTCTATGGGAAATGTGTGTTATAGCAAAATCAGCTTGTCCTCATACTGGCATGGGGAACAGAACAGATGTGAAGGAGGTATGAGAACATAATATGTGACAGTGCACCTCAAAACGAACATAAAGTCGCACACACTGATTTTGCGTGAGGACTGAAAATAAGTGAAATGGGTCAACCTAGCCGAACTTGACTTTTTCATATTTTCTGAAAGAGCAAGTCTTCTTTTACATAATGCTAAAATTTGGGGTCATAAAAAGAGCGGGAAAGTGTTTTTTTTTAGCAGTTTATCTCGAACATTTTTGGGAGAATAGTGTGATTAGGTGTGTCTTTTAGAGTCCTTATTTCATTTTTGAAAAACCTTGTCCATACTCTTCACTCTCAACTCTAATAACTTTTGAAAGGATAGCGCTACTGCTTTGAAATTTGGCATTAATTATGGACAGAATTTGTTAATAAGGCATGCTTAATTTCAGTTTAATCTGATAATCCCTTCATTGTTGTTACTCTGGTGGTTTACTTCCTGTTTTTGTCCCATTCATCGCACAGCCAGCGCGGTTTGGTAAAGATTAAGCGCTTGAATAGACACTGTACTTTAGAGCCTCTTTTCTCAGTTCACACTTTTCCTGAGTTTGTGCTTTCTTTCCAATATTTAGATAGGTTAGGAGAGTCCATTTGATTTGAGTTATACATCATTTTAAAGCTTAAAGTCTGCTCTTTCAGAATATGGTCTTAACTAAAAATTCATGTCTGGCGACTTTTTGTTTGTTTTGAGGTGCACTGTCACATATGTTCTCTATGGCTAGATATCTAAAGTAGCGAGTCTTATTTTTCACGAATCGGGAATTCGCAAAAATTTTGCAAGTGGTTAAATTTGCAATTGTGGGGCACAGTACTGAATGTAGAAAAGTATGCAGGCATGTCATACACTACATGTATGTTGGGAGGAGAGGTTAATATTTTTGCGTTCGTAAATTTGCGAATATAATCTGACTTGCAAAAGTCGCGAAAATAAAAACCTTGTGAAATATTCGGTCTATACAGTACTCAGTAAAGGCGATAGATAATCTGCTGTATACGCCATATATTTTGTGAGTCTAAATTTTCGCAAATTGGGACTTCCCGAGTTCCGACAATTTCGTGAGTGGTTAAATTCGCGATCATGGAGTCCTGTACTGAACGGAGAAATGTACAGCGTATGTCACACCCATATCGGCATTAGAGTCATTATTATTTTTGTGTGTTTTTAATTTTGCGAATAGCAGCTCACTCGCGAAATTCGCTAAAATAAAAATTTCGCGAAATATAAGGCATATACAGTAGATGCGGTGGGGGGGGGGGGGGGGTGGGGGGGGGGTGGGGTGGGTCCCACAGGGAAAGAGAACAATTTCTTACCAGAGGTGGATGAAAACAGAATAGAAATTTTAAGCATAAACTGCCCATGAGCAGAGATGAAAACGGAAGGACTTGGAATATATGAAAGGGAAAGAGAGAAAGAAAGAAAGAAAGAAAGTGAGACAGAGGAGAGAGAGAGAGAGAGAGAGAGACGAGAGAAAGACAGAGAATGCATAGAAAGAGCATGCAACATACATATAAATTTAATATACATCATGTATTTTATATATTATATAAAATCAGCGCCATTTTATTTCAGTTGAAATTTGCAGCGTAATGTGCAAGAGAAGGATTACAATAGGAGGTGGACCAAAAGGGAGAGGGAGAGAGAGAAGATAGAAAGGTCTATTTTATCTGTGAGTGAGCCAAATATAGTCCATCTGGGAGAGAAGAGCTTGTCGAAGCGGTAGCACAAATTCTCTGAGAGCTCTCTCCCAGAATCCTTGATGCATTCACACTTTTTTTTTCTCTCTTTTTTTTTTTTGAATACAGAGTATATTACATCAAGAGTAAATGAGATTCACTGCGCTGGGTCAGGAAAAAGAGATCAGTGCGTACTTGACAGAGACACAATGCAACCCATAACAGCCAGAGTGATAGTGCAATTTGCAAAGAATGGCATCCTTTATCCATATAAATGAAAATTCACTCCAACAGAGGGTGGGAAGATATCCCTTTGGACATTTTATAATTTCCATAGCATATCACTTCTGTATACATATATACAGCGTATGCTGGCGATATTACCCTCAGTCTGGTGAAATAACCTGACGAAATGAAATGCTTTGACATGAGTACCACTTTTATGAGGGACAACCGGCTCTAGAGTTATTGTTATTTGACACTTTTTCTTACCGCACATAAATTTAAAACATATATATGCCCTGTTAAGGAAATCATTAGTTAATCCTTTTTATTTCTTGTACATGTCCTACAACAGAGTAATATCTTCTTTCATTTACTTGTGAAAATATGTGTAAGATTTCTGTTGATCACATCCTAAGACTTACTGTAAAATGAGGAATGTTCGCGTGCATTTTATTTTCACGAATTTCGTGAGAGCCAAGATTAATAAAATTAAAATGCAATGTGAAAGTTCTTGTCTACACTATACGCATTGAATGTTAGTGGCAACTCACGAAAATTTCATGCCGCGAAAAAGGCAGTTGGCTCCAATTCGCGAAAATATCGTATTTAACAATAGATTTGGTAATTACACTTTCAAGGACAATACACATGTTGTGTATTGTTCACATTTCTAAAATTGAAAAAGCTAGCAGTTGATATTATGACCAAACACTAGACTATACGAGCATTTGCTAAAGAATTTAAATAAACTAAATCAATATTAAAACAAATGCAATGAAGGAAATGCTTCTTTGTATGTGGAGTGGAGGAAAGATACAGCTGTACATCTGGAGTAAATAGACTAAAATAAAGAGATGCATAGTAGATAGAGAGAAAGAAACTTACGTGGACCAATGCAGACCTCCCAAACTTAACGAATGAAAAAACAGGGATGATTTGGTTCAAAAAATAGGAAAGAAAGGGCAGTCCCCATTCATAGAGTGTGTTAGTAAATTTAACAAGAAAACTCGGGAAGTCCTATCAAAACAAGAAGTGGGAACCATGAAAATTAAAATTCTTTCCTCCAGTTTCAGAATGGTTGAGAGGTCTGTCAATGGAAAGATACAGTTAGATGGAGTGACAGAAATCAATAAATACAGAAGACTGACAGAAGGGAAGTTCTAATGGATGGACAGATGGAAAGATACATTTTACAAAGCAGATTGATTAAAGGAAAGATCCATACAAAGTCAATGGACTGGTATTAAAGAAGATATAAAGTAGATGGATTAAACGATAAAGTAGATGGACGGACGGAGAGCTACAAAGTAACATGGAACAAAGGAAGATACCATAGTAGATGGACTGAAAGAAAGTAAGACACAAAGGCTACATTCCAACCAGGGAGGTGAGAAGGAAAGTTTTCTTCTCATCTCCCTTTTCCAACTTTCAGTTTATATCATAGACTATACTGATTATGCTTCAATAGAGAGATATCTAGGTGTTGGAAATACAATTTAATATGAATATCTTTATAGCCAACTTCGGGCATTGGCACATTTGAAAATTATATCAAATTACTTTCATCTGTACTGCCCCAGTAAAAGCTGATTGGTTTGACCTATTTATTGAGATGAATGAAATACTGATTTCTTGGTAGTCATGAATAGATATTGGCAGCAGGGTGGTACTGTGTACCACACAATACCAACTGGGAAAATAGAATATCAATGATTCTGATGTATTTGGGTCATCAAATTTTCTGTGACAGAAAGACAGAAATTATATGACAATCAACTCTGGCAATTTCAGAAATTGCTCAATCAACTGACCTGTGACTGTGTTTAATACAATATGCAATTTAAGAGGATTTTCTGATTAATCTTGTTACACTACATTGTAGTCTGATCTAGAAAGGAACAGTTTTTTTAAGAAAATGTACCTTGATATGTAATACATTGTATACAAAGTGCATGTAGCAGTATCTCAATATTACTTTGCATGGGGATATATGTACACATGTACACAATGAAAGGGTTGATGAAAACTTTAATAGTTGCATGGACTTTAGCTTTTATATTGCTGTATGTTCATCAGGTTGGGTGAGGCTTTTGTGTTGCTTCAGGCCCCTTGGGCAACTCCCTCCTACACTAGAGTGGAGTACAGTTCGACCTCGATTATCCGGCCTCCTTTTATCCGGAAATCTCTATTATCCGGACGCGTTCACGCAGAGAAGGACTTTTTTTTTTCATCCAAAAATTGAGAAAAAACAGTGACTTTAAACTCAATTGAAATTTCTACAAAACTCACACGATTTACCAACAAGATATACTTTATTTTTGTGAAGAAGGGACTACAATTTTGCGCAGGCTAGCATAGATTACACCACCGTTGCGGGGTACGATACCTGCCCAGCTGCCAGCTTGGACGGCAGCTTTTGTATATACATTAACATTGTGTCTCCCATATCCGGCCAATTCGCTTTATCCGGATGAGCGCCGGTCCCGACATGGCCGGATAATCGAGGTCGAACTGTACTGTAAAACATGATATATTCACGGCATGAAATTTTTGCGAATTGGAGCCGACGGCCTTTTTAGCGGCATGAAATTTTCACGAATTGCCACTGGCATTCAATGCATGTTATAGTGTAGACACGAACTTTCGCGTGCATTTTAATTTCGCGAATTTTGGCGCTCACGAAATTCGCGAAATTAAAATGCACGCGAACATTCCTCATTTTACAGTATGTGGGCCTAGCCCTCAAGGTTCGGTGTAAAAATGGCAGAGGTAAAAATGGCAGAGGTAAAAATGGCAGAGGTAAAAATGGCAAGGGTAAATATGGCAGAGGTAAAAACGGCAGAGGTAAAAATGGCAGGGGTAAAAATGGCAGAGGTAAAAATGGCAGAGGTAAAAATGGCAGAGGTAAAAATGGCAGAGGTAAGAATGGCAGAGGTAAAAACGGCAAGGGTAAAAATGGCAGAGGTAAAAATGGCAGAGGTAAAAATGGCAGAGGTAAAAATGGCAGAGGTAAAAATGGCAGGGGTAAAAATGGCAGAGGTAAAAATGGCAGGGGTAAAAATGGCGGAGGTAAAAATGGCAGAGGTAAAAATGGCAGAGGTAAAAATGACAAAGGTAAAAATGTCAGAGGTAAATATGGCAGGGGTATAATGTCAGAGGTAAATGATTATGTCAGTGGTAAAAATGTCAGAGGTAATATTGTCAGTGGTCGAAATGTCAGTGGTCAAAATGCTAGAGATAAAAATGCCATTGATAAAGAGGACGAGGTAAAAGTGACAGATTTTTTTTTTCTTCATGTTTCTGACACCTTTCTCGCAATACGCGCTTTTCGTGCCTTCTGAAATAAAGCACGGGGGAGACCGGGGAGAAATGGGACACAGGGAGAAATATGGGAGACTCATGTAACTTGAAATATGCTTGGCCAGTCAACAATCCAATTATATCAGTAAAAAGATGAGCCTCGGTACACCTGAAAATGGACATATTACCACTAACAGTGAAATATCAAACTTACTATAGGTCTGGTAGGTCCTATACTATTATTACAGTATTCATCGCATAATCGGGCATCTGATAATCGGGATCCTCGCTTAAATGATATACGCTTCCCAGAAACATTTCCAACGCACGTTATTTTCACTGGATAATCGGGCGGGGACCTCTGATAAACGGGACAATTTTTCTTCAAGCGATCTTTGATTTTCTTAATATTTTACACAAAAAATCTACCAAAATACCACAACAATATTTCAAAGATTCCGTATCAGTTGTCGTTTACGACAAACTTACAAAGCAAGCTTCGGATTGGTGTGTTTTGACCTCCGTCCATCCAGTACATGTACATGCATAGCCACGAAAGCACCGTGTATAAGTATCCATGCCATTGCAAAGCACATGCCTTCGCGAACATTCTTCTCCCCTACATAAGCAAAGCCATGTGCTCGCTTGCAATTCCTACTCGACTCACATCCAATAAAAAACATGCCTCGCTCATACAGCCCAGGCTGTGTGCGTTGTTTAATCTCAGTCATAAGCCGCATTTACACTTACTAACATCGCGATTTTTAAAATCGCGATATTTTGGTCCACCGTTTACACTTGCGCAAAAGCACGCGAAGTTTTAGCTTCACGAAACATCGCAATTTTTTGGTCGGTAGTGCGCATGCGTAATTTACCTGTTTTCAACACGGTAGCTGAGTGGAAGCGCGCGCTATTCTTTCTGTTCGTTTTCACTGCAGTGCAGTATATTTTGATCACAGCTGGCTGGTTGGAACGTTGAGCCAGGGCTTTTTATCACATCAGTACAATGCACACATAAATTTGTGCTTCTCGAGACTGTTTACTTACGGTAAAACTATGTAGCTTGCTATATTAGATCACGTACGTAGTAGGTGTGTAAAACTTCTTCTACAGCAGCATTCAGGAGGATCATGAAATTTCGCCGATATGACGAAAGTGGGAAGTAAGACTTGGAAGTTAGGACTGGTATTTTATCAGGCGACAGCAAGAACTTACACTTGTTACGTACTCCTGAGTCCTGTATTCCACAAACAACGTATATATATCGAGAGCAGTACGGGCACTCCCACAATCTGAATCAACGCATTTCTGGGAGAACATTATTTTGTTTAGTTGTCATGGGGTGATGATACGTGTTTGGAGAACTTCAGGTTTGCTACCAGTAGTAGTTTTCACGTACAGTGTACTAGTTTCATCAGGGAGGGGGAGGTGAGAGACCACGAGCCAACCGAGGATCGGCCGTTTAGACCTGTGGCTGTACACAGCTGTCTTTCCCGTGTACTAGTACAGTACTCTCCTGCTGGCCAGTGACCAACGTGCTCTCTACACGTTCCAAAGAGGGATCGGGAGCGCGCGTAAACTCCCAGTGCAATCCGATACCGAGAGTCACGTGATGAAAAATCGCGATATTTCTGCAGCTTGGGTTTACACTCGCTAACTTTGCCTCAAACTTCGCGATGTTTCAAAAAATCGCACTCCGGCTGGCGATTTTTCTGGCGATGTTTCGAGGGCGTTTGGGTGTAGTAGTTGCTTAGCAACTTACACCAAAATGTCGCGATTTTAGAAAAATCGCGATTTTTCCATGCAAGTGTAAATGGGCCTATACACTCTGAGGGCAAAGTCCATTGTTATCGCGCGCCTTCGTATCTTGTTATCTACTGTCTTTGGTTTCAACTTTCAATACAGCTGTACAGTGCACTGTGATCTGTGTGTACGTCACAATCTTCCTCAGTTGTGACTGGGCAAAAGTTACGTGATTGAAATGAGGGCTATGAACAGTTACGTATTCAGTGAAATGGGGGAGAGAGTGGGAGGGAGAGCATGAAAGATGAGAAGGGTTCAATGTATGTGCGAATACGTAACGTTTTATGAATCTACACTATGAGCTGACATTGATTACGTGTACACGCGTGTTTGACAGAAGAATCGAACCCGGTTGCGATTACTCTACATCATTGCGAGAATGCAGGGAGAGCTGGAGGGTCGCGCCGAGGGGTAGCGTGTTGTGTATTCATGTACATGTACAGTACATGTACGTCAGTATGCATGTGTGTGTGTGTGTGTGTGTGTGTGTGTGCACTACATGTACATGTCGTATGCCGTTAGTGTATGGTGAGTACTCATCGCGAAATCGGGCACCTCGCTTAATAAGTGTGCAAACTTCTGAAAAGAAAATTGCTTGATAACAGACATGCAAGTATGAAAAATTGGCAGGGACCTTTTACTGTTTCTGTTACTACAGGGAGAAATTTAATAGGTCAGTGTTACATTCTCCCCGCGGCATATGTAAATCCTACTTTGGTCATGATGGTTATCCAATTTCTCTCCAGGTTGTCTAATTTCTCCCCGCTTGATGTCCCATTCCCCCAAAATTAGGGGTTAAACAAATCATTAATTACACGAAAATGTTTTATATATAAAGGGGTACTACTAAATACTCTTAGTGGGGCAGCTTAGCAAACCTATCGTGCATTTTGAGATACAAGCACCAAATTTGGCACAAATGTACATTAACATAGTTATTGCAAACATTTTCAGATATTGGGCCACTTGGAATTCTCTCTTTATGTCCGCCATATTGGATTTCAAAATGGTCGCCATTTGAAATCTACAGTTGCGATTATCTCTGGGTCTAATGGTGCTATTGACCTGATTCTGGTGTGTTCCGGGATTTACGCCCATGCTTTGGGGCAACAGCTAGGTTTGAAAGGAATCAAACATTTAAAATTTTTCGCCTGCGGATTCGTTCAACAATAATTGAAAGAAATCCCACGGCAAACTATCGCTCTTTTCTCTCACTAGAACAGTTTATTGCTAAAGTTCGTCTCCAGTTTTAATAGGCATAAGTTTGTAAAGTGACCACAAAGTGTTCATTAAACTTCGAGATATTTTTTACGCCATGTGATACTTGAACAATGTAATAAAATATTTTGCAAGAGCTTACTAATGTCTGCCGATACATCTGCTGTAGTTTGTTTTTTTGCGTTTTGTATTTGTACTTCTACATAATGTCGCGATCAGGCCTTGTGAGATAGATAGGCTCCTAGAAACCTGAATGTGAGAAAAAAACATAGAACAGGTGAAAAATTAGCGGTTTGCTTCGACTATGATTATCTCCTTCACTTCTTTACACTAAACAGTTCAAAAAAATGAAAAATAATGACAATATACTAGCCTGGACGTGAGCGGAATTCGTTTGTGTAAGAGTGTGTTATGTGAGAGTATGTACAAACATTGTATATCTGCGTATGGAAGTACACTGTATATGTACCAAAAGTGGGTTCGTGCTTGTGTGTGTGCTTGTGTGTGTGTGTGTGTGTGTGTGTGTGTGTGTGTGCTGTGTGTGATAACTTCATTGGGCGAAACAACGTGTTGGAACCCCTATAGATAACAGTAATAATAATAATGATAATGATAATACTGAATAATAAAAATAATTTCCCATAGGCCTACTAGGCTCTTAGCTGGTTTATCATTCCTCTGAACAGACAGATTACGCCACTGCACTTGAATCAAACTCAGAATAATGAGAGTGCTCTAATCTTTTTAAAACATAATTCAATAAACATTCTTCAAATCTGCAGTTTGGATTTGATAATTCGATAAATACAGTTTGCTCTGGCTAGGTTGTCATTAAAAACCTCTTCACACGTTTATCTCTGACGAAATCGCTCTCATTACTTCTAACATTTTACCTCTGCCATTTTTACCTCTGCTATTTTTACCCCTGCCATTTTTACCTCTGCTATTTTTACCTCTGCCATTTTTACCTCTGCCATTTTTACCTCCGCCATTTTTACCCCTGCCATTTTTACCTCTGCCATTTTTACCTCTGCCATTTTTACCCCTGCCATTTTTACCTCTGCCATTTTTACCTCTGCCATTTTTACCCCTGCCATTTTTACCTCTGCCATTTTTACCTCTGCCATTTTTACCCCTGCCATTTTTACCTCTGCCATTTTTACCTCTGCCATTTTTACCTCTGCCATTTTTACCCCTGCCATTTTTACCCCTGCCATTTTTACCTCTGCCATTTTTACCTCTGCCATTTTTACCCCTGCCATTTTTACCTCTGCCATTTTTACCTCTGCCATTTTTACCTGGCACCGCCCTCAACCCCCTCCCCCAACCCCAGCCAGCCCCAGTGGCAATCAACACTACTTGTTCAAACTATAATTCCCTTCCTCCTGTGATGATTTCTGCTATTTAAAGTTTGGTCAAAATTCATTCCCCCCTTTTTTATCAAGAAATTATGAATTTGTTTTGGGTGGTGTTTTGACCTAGCCCTAACAGCCCCCGAGGGAAGCATCACCATCATTTGTTCAAACTATGATCTTCTCCCCCATGGATAATTCCTGCTAAGTTTGATCAAATTTGAGAAGCTTGTTTTCAAAAAGAAGATGACGCACACTGTATGATAGATGCCAGACGCCAGCTAGCAAATGACTGCAATATATACTACATCGTATAATAGCTCACTTGAGTCATTTGGCTCAGGTGAGCTTAAAAAGAAATTAAACGAGATCAGCGGGTCTCGTGCTCACCTGAGTAATGCAAGTTCACCTTCTACACATGTTTACAGACTTTTAAATTACAGTGTATAGCAACTTTACTCTATCGCTTCTATTTCTGTAGAAGATTTTTAAAGATTCCATAATTTTGAGGGGTTTGGGTCTCCATGGGGAGCATGATGCCCATTTGAACAAATTGAGATCCTATCCCCCTAGGGATGCTACATCTGTCAAGTTTGGTGAAAATCCGTCATGGGGTTTTCAAGAAGATAAAAAAATGTAAACTTTAGGGTCCAACTTGGACCCCCCCCCCCCCCTCATATCTGCCATGAAACTTGAAACTACAGACATCAATATGTACTTACCCATAGTATTAACTTTGATCTAGTTCTGGTTCTAGAGAAGAAGATTTTTGAATATTCCTCAATGGGGGTGGGGGGGGGGGGGCATGGTGCCCACTTGACCAAATCAAGATCCTATCTCCCTAGGGATGCTACAACTGTACTTCTGTCAAATTTGGTGAAAATCCGTCATGGGGTTTTCAAGAAGATGAATACATGTAAAATTTAGGGTCCAACTTGGACCCCTCATATCTGCCATGAACAAACTTGAAACTACAGACATCAATATGTACAATGTACTTACCCATAGTATTAACTTTGATCTAGTTCTGGTTCTAGAGAAGATTTTTAAGAAGAAGATGAAAATGTAAAAAGCAAAGTAAAATAGCAATAGTTACAAAGGCGCTCACCCTGCTATGTTGACAGTACTGACAGCTGTGAGTAGAAAGGTAGAGAGCCGAGCACACATTGGTGCAAGGGCCTTTTGAGAGCTGTGATTGTGATTATTAATATTATTCATGATATGGACAGACTGTATGCACCACTCCTACTGAATAATTCACTTAGTCACTTTGACTAATGAAATTACTCGATGCGACCATCGACCCTGAGTGCGAAATATGTATGAATGAAAGAGCTTCTTCAGATGGCACTCTGTTGACTGGTTGCGGTTTTTGTTTAATCCAATGCCGTAGGCAAGTTTGGTAATAATTTAAATTCAGTAGTGTAGAAATTTGGACGTACAGTTATCTCTGGCCGGTGGCTTGACTAGTTTTGCGTAACGACCTTCTCCTTACTCCACTTGCGCTCACTGTAGCGGGACAACCTTTGACAAAGGCTGACAGGGATCTTGCCCTAATTACCATCAGGGCAAGTCTATGGAAGTGTTTGGTATTACAGGGCTGCCAACTCTGGAAACTAGTTGAGAGTGAGACTCCCATAGGCCAATGCTATAATTTAGGAGTCAAAATGGGTGAGATCAATAGAATCAAAAAATGTGTGAGTCTCACGCTCAATACTTGAGAGTTGGCAGCCTTGTATTACCGGTAACCCAGCAAACTGTGCAATCAGTTGTTGCTACATATTTGTAAGTCTGACAAGGCTAATACTACAACAGATGGTTCCTTGCTTTGAAAAATGTGCACAGAATGATTATGCACTGACTGAACCCCCCCCCCCACAAAAAAAAAAAACCCAGCCCTTTTTACAGCACTTCCGGTTTTCAATCAATTACACAATAGATTTGACATGCACTATGAGGGCAGTGTAACATACATGTACACCTGTGTACAATGCAGCAAATGGGGGAAGTCCCCAAGTCAGACAAACTCTGAGGATTATGTAATTATCAACACACTGTATAAGTTTGGAAGTCAGCTTTTAAAACTCATGCACAGACATCTCAAAGTACACACTGGTCACATGACCATAATCTCTTTTGATCGCTGCAAGTACAAATTGTATACAATTGTACCTTACTCTCAAGAAGGTGTACAATAAGTTTGTATTCACAGTCGCAGTGAAATACGCACTGTATTTTGCAATGTGAATGCAAATACAACCATAAAATAAAGGCAACTCCTGTTTTTATCAAAGTCCTCGGGACGGGCGGTTTTCTGTTGATGTATTGAAATTTCATCAAACCTAAATAGCAAACCCTAATTTCAGGATATGAATCTTACTTCATTGTAACAAAAATTCTGCTGTAACCATGTTTGTTGTTTCAACAGGAGTGCACTGTACAGTACCAGAGGGTGTTAATTCACACTTCGAATGAAATAAATGCTCATGAGATTTGAATGTGAATTATGTCATGAAAGAGCAATTACAGCATCTTGTTGTTCTCACGTGACCAGCAAATCTGATGACAAATTTCTTGTGATGATATGTGCGTGAACGATGCTTTATACCAGAAATATCATGGCATTACATAAATGAGTTTAAATTACCACAGTATCTGTTACGTACTGTAAAACACGATATATTCGCGGCATGAAAATTTCGGGAATTGGAGCCGACAGCCTTTCTCGCAGCACGACATTTTCACGAATTGCCACTGGCATCCATTGCATATTGTGTAGGGAAAAACTTTCACGTGTATTTTAATTTCGCGAATGTTGGCGCTCGCGAAATTCGTGATATTAAAATGCATGTGAACATTTCTCGTTTTACAGTACCCTGGTATTTTTGCCAATAAAAACGATGTCCAAAAATTACTGTCATGGTATTTACAACGTAATACTCCTACCTTAATTTTAATGCGAATGCACCTTCTGTCTATAGATACTACAGTTGTAGATACAGAAATGCCAAACTAAGTCTTTTTTTTTTTCTGTGAAAGTCTCATTTGACATTTCATATTCTATTCCATTGCCACCAATTACTGCATCGCTTCATTTCATGCTCATAAATACTAGATGAGCTTTCAGACAAGACTAGGTCTGTACAACAAACACCTCCCCACATCTTTATTCACACTCTCATCTTCATTTTGATAGCCTCACCTGGTTGCCGCGGCAGCGAGACCTCACATCTTAGCGGTGCTTTTGGCGGTACCTTGATGTACGTCTGCAAGTTGTAGAATCTGCACGAGGGACACAACCAGAGACAAGAAAGGTCAAAAGTGAAAATGGTATTAACAGTGAATGCACTTAGTGATTCTGGATCTTGAATGCGCTTGTGGAGTAAAATCAACATTTATCATCTTGCATTTTCTACTCTGGCTGGCAGAAAAATCTTTTACAATAATTCCCATTTTAGAAATGGTCTCACAGGGAAGAAATGCATTTCTTTTCATCACAATTCTCTCGAGTTGAAATGAATGAAGGAGCTACAGTCTGCAAAAACCACTGAACACAAAAATGATTGCTGAAATATTTTTACCAAAAGAGACAGAAATGATGCATGAGTTGTAAGGCAATGATGCTATTACATGTATAACCTGATCTGTAAAAACACACTGTGACACATACATTGTAGGCCTATATATGGAAAGTGATTGCAAAGTTTGATTATTGCTTTGAAAAAACAAAATGATATTATACAAAACTTTATATTCCCTGTACTGTACTTTTATTCAAACGTGATTTGCTATTAGAGTGGACTTTCTCTTGTATAGGAATAATTTGATTACCATCGGCACATAAATGTACCGGTACGACGTCAAAGCTGAATTAGGCACAAATTATTCCAACTGATGTAATAGCCTGGAATTTACTCTCAGCAATCTCAGTCATGCCGGTTAGGTGGCCTAGAATTTTAATTAGTCTAACAGATTTTATCTTATAAATGCTTTCACGTCAGTTGTATGTGTACCAGTACTTGCTCAGTGCATAATACCCCTGTACTTTATCACACTCGACCAGGCATGTGTGACACACACAGGATATTTTGTGGACGCATTTGAAGTGTATGCACAAACACATGCATATCACATTTGTACACATTTACACATAAAACAGGAACACAGACAACCACACACACACACACACACACACACACACACACACATTTGGATTTGCTTCACTATGTACATTGTACACAATAATTATACACTTGTGTGGCGGACTAAAGCCCCCGTTCCACTATCACGATTTGGACCCCGATCTGTCCCGATCTAGCAGATCGGGAGAGAGCGGCAAAAGCGTACGGGGATCGGAAGCATCGTAGCAGCAGCGTGTGGAGGTCGGGGTTGGAGCGGGCAGTTTTTCAGATCGGGAAGAAATTTTGAACCGGTTCAAAATTTCTTCCCGATCTCCCCGATCAAAATTGACATATTTTTAATCGTACGGCAAGCGGGGAGAGCGTAGTGACAGCGTAAACGCAGCAGGGAGAGCGTAATGACGGCGTAAACGCAGCGGGATGAGCGTAACAAGGTCTTTCTGAGCGTAGTAACATCGGCACAAGAACGGGAAGTAATTTTAGCTGTAATTTTCGAAGAAGAAGAAGAGATGAAGAAAAAGAAGAGAAGAAAGCAGCGAAGCAGCTACCCAAAAGACGAAGAAAGAGAGACTGCACGTGATGCTGAAAGAGGAGGAAGAGGACATAGCAGAATTTTGAAGAATATGAAATCATCTACAACTGGAGGAAGACGGACTATGAAAGCAAGTACATCAAGAAAAATCCTTTGAAAAATCAGCACGTCTTTGTTTATACAATGGATTGCTGCAAAAGAACCGTGAGTTGAGGAGGCTCTTCAAGTTCAAGTTCAAGTTGATTTATTTCACTTCCAACAAACAAATAATAAAAAATACAAAGAAACGCTCATATACACAGACGTCATGAAATCAATACCACAATGGGATGAACAGAATAACATTGTTAAAGAGATACAGGCTAATTATCAACAGAGATACAAATAACAGTTACGTCACTTTGGTAAATGCATACAAAATATTGCTGGAAATGGAGGGGACTGCTAAAAAGCAGAGCTTGTAGTATTAGAATGCAGTCCCCTCATAGAGAAAAATATATAATTGCAAAAAAACAACAACAACAAATTTCCCTAAGCGGTAGCAAAAAAAAAAAGACAGACAGAGTAATACACACATACATGCACACATACGGACGCACATTAACAAACACATGGCGGCTCTCTTGTAAGGTAAAAATTGATGAGAGGATAGAAAGATATAGTAGTGAAGAAGGTAGTAAGTCCGAGGTGGACTGGGGGGGGGGGGGAGGAGGGGAGAGGAGAGGGAAATGGTGGGTCATAACCAGGGCACTGGAGGCACAGAAGCACGGGCTCGCTGATGAAGAAAGAGTAGTGAGAATAACGAAGCAACAACAACTTTGAAAATCAAAAGTAAAAAAAGAAGAATGAATCTTCGAGGTCCACAGTATATTTCTTCAGTTCTGCATGCTAATAAGTTGACTGACTGCAGACCGACAGTCGAATCGGGGTACATCGGGGCACATCGGGCACTTTTCAGCTCTCTGAACGGGGTAACAGCGTGATAAGATCGTATAGATCGTTCAGAGCGTAGATACAGCGTGCATCGATCGGATAACATCGGCAACATCGCACTGACAGCGTAGCTACATCGTTCTAAAGCGTACCGGCAGCGGCAGAGATCGTAATGTCTCATTCCCGATCATCGTAGTAAGAGCGTAGCAAGCACTTGGTAGTCGTAACTGCAGCGTACTTAGAGCGTTCTAACATCGTACTGTGTCCAGATCGGCTCAGGTTTTACCCGATCCTTCCCGACCTGAGAAAATTGTCAAATCGTAGCGAGAACGGCATAGTGGAACGGGGGCTTAAAGAAGGTCAAGTTCCATACTGTATGTTCTTGAAATAATCAAATAGGTCAGAGTATTAATACCCTGGTATCAGAGTGGATATTACGTTTGGGGAAACTAGTTTGGAGAAACATTGTGAAGCTAAGCTTTAATCCTATAAAAGCATACGGCTTTCAAGAATGTAGTTTACTGAGATTAAGATGCTTACTTTCATAAGCCGTCTATAGTTCAAGGTCAAGCTCATCAAACTGGAAATGCAGAATCGGTCTGATGAATCATACATGTATGATGGAAATGCAATATTTGCATCAATCATTTAGAATATTACCCTGCTCTCATTAAAGTATGGAACCTTCCATGGCGATATGGCTGTAGCATCTGAGATGTTACCTCAAGGCCAATTGATACCAATATGCAGGTGGCTACATAGAATGGATTGAAACATATTGGATGTTTTGAGATTTAATACTCATTCCAAAAAGGCATCCTTAATTCTCTCACAGGAGAATTCATCTTGAGTACAAGTCTTTTAAATCAGATAAAAGTAAAAGTGCAGCAATAGATCTACAGTTTGAGCAAATAAATTCATAAGACTATTATGATGTAAGGAGTCAACTATGGTACAGTGTATCTCAAAGAAACTATAAAAGCATCCTGTTGAAAACAAAACTTGTACTGTTTTTCGTAAAGATTACTTCAATATCCAATTTATTTTGTAGGCATTTAGCAGCAGCAAAATAAAGCGACGTTTTGAATTTTGAGAACAAACTGGATCAAATTCTATTTAAAGTGGTGTGCGCATTTAAAATTAAAGCAATGACAAAAAGTCCTTGAATAATTCAAAGGTCTTTAATAGGATAAAGGCATTAAACTTTTTTTAGAAGTTGTACAACCTAAGTACTGTATGTAAGACCCTGAGCTCTAAAACAGCAAAATTGTGCACATCAGTGCGGCTACTACAATGCATATTTATGAAATGAAATGAAAGGACTGAAATTGTTGTATTTTGCACTGAAAATGTACAGATAATCGAGAGCCAATCCATGTCTGGATAACAGAGTGATCCAGAAAAGAGATGGCCTGATAACCAAGGTCGGAATGTATACATGCAAGTGTTTGGAGAAACTTTCCCTTTAAAGGAGCACACTAGCTCCTGCAAACTGGGAATGACACTGGGCAGGGTAATACGATCCCTGAGTCATGCCCAGAATATATTTGCTTCTTTGGGGGATGGGATGGGAGGGGAGGGGAATTGGGGTGTCCCATCACATGAAATCATATGGTGTCTTAAATGCCACGCACTACTGGGGCCACATCAACAGATACAGTCATAGAACAACAGTACGACTTTGATACACCATGTGTATGGGATATCATATGCGACACACAAGCTGGTGCGTGTATGGGCTGAATGAGTCACTGGGTATCACTGATAATGCTGTATAGCCCCCTCCCCACCCCCAACCCTGAATTCTTTTCACGTCCAAGGTTCGTCCACTCCATCTACATAGAACCCATTCTAGACAGATCAACAGTATGATCAGGCTGCTGGTTTATATCATAAATTTGCTTTGCCTATGATGGAACCACTGGGAGGAATGCCGTCCAAACATACATCTAGTAGCAGTTGCAGCCCTCATTGGAACTTGAAACCATACATACAAATGTACAAATGTACAATGTAATTTAGTCTTAAATTGTGGACTAAATGTAGCCAAACTTGTATACATATGTACATTGTATATGAAGTGGTGAACAAATAAACATGAGCTACTACATTGTAATTGTAAACAGACAATCAAAGATTATGATGTATAAATGTCTAAATGTGACCCGCGACAACGGTTTCAGGCAAAAGTCGCAAGAGCAAATTCCCTCCTAGGAGGGGTACAAAGATTTTGACCATTATTTTTGTCGATTTAGTTTTTTTGCAGAAATCGAATCTTTGGTATGTTTTCTACATCTACATTAAATTTCATAGCATAAGACTAAGTTTTTCCTATCGAAAATGGAATTTTAAGCACCCTATGTTGGATCGCACTCGTCAGTTTCGAGCTTCTTTCGAATGCCGCGCCAATATCCCCAGTGTTGCTACGGCGCACGGTCTCGCATGCGATTGGCTGGTGCGTCGCATACATTTACATAATTCGGCTTTCGGAGACACCAGTTGCAGCGTGTGGGGAATGCTTTGTCCACGCGTGCACGATGTACATGCTCCATTGCTCTTGCTATAGTGGTTTATACGCTCGCTCGCTCGCTCTGTAGTGCGTGCTCTTCGTGTGGCTTTCTGTCCAAACTATTCTACCGCAATGTTCGACAACGGAAGTGAAACAAAAATCGTGTAGCATGACATAATCTTGTGAAAAGAAAACTAAATATTCTCAAATGTGTCTACTTGTACATGTAGTAAAGATTATGACAGCAGACTGACTCAATGGAAGGCAGATAAGAGGAAAGGAGCAGTCACATGTGACCAATTATATTCAAATACTACACGTCAAAATCGCACCAAACTAACGAGTTGTGTTTTTTTTTTATTCAAGCATGACCCTTGCCAGCACTAGCAATTCTGCTTTCAAAAGGGTCGCCAATGATAAAGACAAATTAACCACAATGAAAACGCGATTTGTAAATGTGTGGATTCGCCACCGCTCCTGTTACATATGCACATTGCACAGTCATGGCGTGTGGATGCCATTGCGTATACGTGCACCATACACGTCATGTACATGTACACCATACGTGCAATTATCGTATTCGCCATCTTGAAAGATGTAGGGCAAGTCCAAGATAAGGTCCCCTCAGAAGGCAAAATTTCATCTTTGCTCAATATTGACATGTTTGGTATCATTTTGAAGCTTATGAGTTGAAGTTTTTATTTCCATGGAGGAAAAAATTATATTACGTAAATTTATGCAAATTTCAAGGGCTTCATTTGCATAAATGTGAAACACAGCGTTACGTATGGGACATTTATAAAAATTCATATTAATTCAAAGGAAAGCAAATGATATTTGATTAATATGTGGACATAAGAAGTTCATCAAATAGTTTAACTTGGTATGAAAATTTAGGGATTATGCAAATGATTATGCAAATTAGCTCGTGTCCTATCATGAGATGTCCCATACGTAACAAATTGAGGTCATTTTTTTAGGTTTTTTGTGAAATTGCTAAGGTTACATTAATGCCCTTTTGGAAAGTTCTAATTTATTGTTTAGAGAAATCAAATACCACAGAAAAAAGAAAAAACAGTAAAAGGAATATTTTTTATAAGGCATTGAAATAATGTTACGTATGGGACAAATGCGTTACGTATGGGACATCCTCATACATAATGCATGTGAATGCATGTAGCTAGCTGGGAAGGTCTCTCAGTACACAAATGGTCAATCATCCTGAAGAAAGCATCCCGACATTGTCGCTACTTTTTGAGTTATAGACACTTTAAACAATACATGTACTTGACTGAACAATTTTCAGAAAGGGGGAGGGGGAAATGGCAAAATACACAATGAAAAAACAGCATTAAAGGGATGGTATAGTTTTTTGTAGAAATGGGGATTCAGTTTTCAACATTTAATGAGATGATTGGAAACCAATTATATGAATTACTAAAGAGCATACAATCCTAAGACTAGAGGAATTCAAAGTTTAGTGATGGAGATCCAATTTGAAATGGTTGTGATATAAATATTTAAAAAGAATATAAAGTAAAATGATTTTTTTTTATTGCAAGTGATACACAAATTGTCCTTATTCAGGTTTCAATAATAGCCACGACAAAATTCATGGGTATACATACTGAGGTGTGACTCGAATCAATGACCTGACTGCTAGAGAGACATCATATATCTACTCGATCACAGGGGTTCCACGCAGCAGGTATTGCTTATTTTGTAATATTTCTTGTGTCAAGTTGTTTTTTATTGAAAGGAAATGGCAAACTGCCCTTCATCAATGGAAGTAAACACTTTAAACTATTCAGTTTTTCAGTAGTAACTATCCTGATAAAAATAGGGCATACCCCATACTCAGGTTGGTCATGAAAATATAGAATATGATTAAATATGATTATGATGGTAAATATTTGGGGAATATTGTTCCCTTGTCAATCTGGATCAGTATTTGAGTAGTTTCAACTGATTCCATTTCAATAATTATGCAAAAATTTGTTTATGGGTATTTTGCAAAATTATTTTGCAAAATTATTTTGCAAAATACCCATAAATGTGTCTCTCCACACACTAAACGAATGGGGGACAAAGGGCATGCATACTCAGGTTGGTCATAAAAATATAAAAATATGATTGAATATGATTAGGATGGTGAATATTTGGGGAATATTGTTTCCTTGACAATCTGGATCAGTATTTGAGTAGTTTCAACTGATTTTACTTCAATAAGTATGCAAAATACCCATAAACATGGTTCTTCACACACTAAATGAATGGGGGACAAACTGTCCCATACGTAACTGTCCCATACGTAACACGTCATGTCTGTCTTTAATTAGAACCTGTAATTAGAGCTTTTTACCTAATGACACGAAACTTACCTATGATAATCTTGAGTGTTGTGACTTTCATCATAGTGAGTTACAAGTTGTAGAATGAAATACTTTCAGAGAGTTTTGAGGTTGAAAAAAATGTTCAAAAAAACAAAATTTTTCTGGTCCCATACGTAACGGCACATATTTTCTCTTCTAGAATATAATTGTGAAGGTCATTTTTCTCCATTTTTTGCATGATTATACTTCTCCTAGATATCAATCACCATGATAAAGTTTAATATGATCAAAAGCCATTAACACTATTTTTCAGGTCATAAAAGTCTCTGAATGTCCCATACGTAACGCGCGTGTTATCTTGGACTTGCCCTGTACTGGTAAACAAACCCGAGCGAAACGCATTGTTTTTCGGCTCCACACGCTGAGCTCCGAGGAAGGTGCCCGGGAAATTTGACTCTCTCAGGGAGCCAATCAGAAGGCGATGTGGTTGCTAAAGGCGGGGCTTAACATCGATTGGCACCATCGTACGGATGGGTGATTCTCCCCTCGCATCGCCGCTCGGACATTGTCCTTGAGAAAGAGGTGAATCTTCAAAGCCTGTTTTCTCGCAATTTTGTGGGGCTAACAACTTAAAAAGTGCATTTTATTTCTCTTTCTATGCCCACTTATGGTGCCGAAGAATACAAGTGTTTTATATCAATGCAAAGCTTAGGAAATGAGCAATGTGATTCAGTGAAAAAATGAATTTTCAAAATTCCCGACTTTTGCCTGAAACCGTTGTCGCCGGTCACAAATGCTTGGAATACTGATACACAGTAAAGATGAAGTGATGCCCGTTGTCAAAACCGTACATTTGTACAGTACATGCTACTTCATTGCGAGTAAATATCTAGAGCACAAAAATAGTTTGTAAGATGACAAATGACTACCGTGGCAGTCCACAGATAATGACCTTGAAAAATACAATTTATCCTATCAGGGGTATCTTGCTACTTGTATGCCTGGATTGACAGTCTCAGCCAATTTTCAATACTGGTAGTCCATTTGATGCAACGGACCAAAATATGATTTCTTTGAATATGCCTGTAAAGGCATCAACTTCCCTTTCTACAGTGAAGGATGAGCATACAATGTGCATTTATATCAGGGATGCCAACTTTAACACCAATGCAGTATTTTGTAGGCCTGAAAAGGTATGTTTGGTGGAAAACCAGCTCTCGATTTTACCATTCCAGAATTAAACATGCATAGTAATACAATTTTGGGAAAATGGTACTTCCAACTAAACCTGCAGTATTTTTGGCACCCCCTCCCCCCAAACCAGTACAAAATGCTGCAAAAAGAAAAGTACAACATTTATCAAAGCATCTCTGCATGTTGTAAATGATATAAAAAATCAGTTGGTCAAACCTGCAAACAGTGACCACTAAAGGGAAACAAAATGCACTTTGTGTAAAGTGGAAAAAGGCACTGTACATGAATATTACTGAACTTGTTTTATTATCAATGTGACCTTTAACAGTGGCGGATCCAGAGGGGGTGCACTGGGGGCGCGCGCCCCCTCTTTATTTTTTATTAAGCAAAAGAAAGAAAAGGCAAAAATGGGGGCGTGTGCACCCCGAGCCCCCTTTTAATTTTGTAAAGGCGCCTCCCCTTTACAGAATTCCTGGATCCGCCCCTGTTTAAGGACATGTGACCACTTGAACAGTTGATAGTTTCTGTAATCTAATTCCATCAAGTCATAGAATACACACCACATGCACATAATCCCATTCAAACATTGGGTACAGCAGAAGGTTTAGAATTTTACTCGTTATGCAAAGCTACAGAAGTTGTAATTGTTGTGCTCAGAAATGAATGAGCGCAGAAAAGTCCCCTGTTGTTAGTTTCTTTTACTCTCAGGAAACAAATTGGTTATCCCCCCCAAAAAATAAAAAATAAAAAAATAAAAAAATAAAAAAAGACAAGCTGTTGTGTGAGACATAGAAAGTATAGTGCACATGTATGTAGCTTTTGAATAAGCATACAAACAGAATTTTAGCTCACCCTGAAGTTTGTAACTGTTTTACAATCACAGCAAATTATTGTCCACCTAAGTATTGTATTAGAACTGCATGATACACGTACACTGTAAATCAAAGTGGCTACAACAGGCAAAGGGTCACTACAACTGTATCTGGGGATTAAAGTATATTCACAGTAGACTATTACAAAAAGAAGAAAACAGAAATACAAAAACTCCCACCATTCCATACATAATACTACAAAACACACAAAGAGATGTACATGTACATCCTGTAGAACTACAGTGTACCCTACTACAATGTGTATGCCAGCAGCAGTCTTTTTTTTCTCTCCCTCTCTCTCAAAAGGATAAACTGATGCACTTTTTCAATACCAGATTTGATGAATTTTCTGCATGTATTCAAATAGTTGTAAGTTTTGGTGGTTTGTCGATGTCGATTTGTTGATGTCACTGAAATGCTCTGTTTTTATGAGTGGCTTTAAAAGTTGAATGCAAAAGTACTTCCTGGAACTGTGTATTTACACTGTACTGCCTATTAAATAGGCTGGACAGAATGGTCTGTTTCAGATGCCTAATGATGCTGATCAAATGGAGAACATGGTGACAACTGTCAGTGCCTACATGTGTACTTTGACAGGTAATGCTCATTACACAGGGGAATAATGAATACACTGCAATTGCAGCAGTGTAATCATAATTAAGGTTCATTGTTCTGTGTGATAGTGAACACAGCATGCACAATACAATTTGTACACGTTGAGTACTGCTGTATGATATGTACACATGTAATCATGGTGAGCAAACATATTACTGAAGGTCGAATTTTTCTGTGCCATCATGAGAAAAGTATCTGCAAAAGAGGCTGAAGTTCAATTAATCATTCAACTTGATCAAAGACATTTCAGCTGACAGAAATCCATGTTTAAAAAGATACAACTTAAAAATTGTTAACTTTGCTCACTGAGCTACTGTACATCCTATAGATGTACATTGTATGTGAAGTGTTCAAATCTTCAGATCAGAAGTTTGTCATTTATGCTGTCAATATAGTATGATGTTATGAACAACTACACTGTATCACTGTGCTCATAAATGCCGAAATGAATGATTTAAAAAATAAGGGCCTACCCAGTGGGATGTACATTCCAGCACTACTGTTTATGAGCAATACTGAAGATGTATTGTACATTTCTTACATCTGGGCATCAAAACATTTAGGGCTTTTTTGATACATTTAATATCAGCATCAATTTTCAACAACAATTTGACATAGCTTCAAATAAAAGAAACTTAGGTAGCAGGTACGACCAAACTTCAGTTTGTTTACATATGTACAGTATTTAGAACTTTTTTCTTTTCTACTGGCTACAGCGCCAAACAATTACAGCAATAAAGAAAGGTGAACTCTAAACTGAACACAAAGTACATTGTAGTTTTGTACAATCTGTATGCACTGCAGTTTCCTCTACCAAGAAGTCTTTAATACTGAAATGAATTTCAGAAAAAAAAGGCTGTCCCTTAGGATCACCTCTTCAACAAATAAGTTGCTTCCCACCTAAAATCTCTCCTTCTCCCCACCACAACAGAATATTTCGGTCGTTTCAGGGTTACCGTGGCAATAGAGGAAATCCAATTCCCACTCAGTGGGTAGCATATATCCAAATCAATCTACAGAGCAATCAATCATTCCATCCATCCTTCTATCTATTTATATCCATCTACATTGTACACTGTATTTCATTAATATATCTCACAGTCTACTACAAACATAGACAACATATCAGCAGGATATACAGTACAATTTGTCCCTGGTACACATTGATTTCTTACTCAAATGTAGTTCTAGAGGACTTCACACCTCCAATCTGATAGAATACATTATATGGCTAATTTATCATTTGACTTTTTTTTTTGTCTTTTTTTTTTCTCCAGGAGCAAGAACTTAACACTTTTTATAGCATCTGGAATTCATCTACAGTGTAGTGCCGGACACCATACAGGTTTGTACTTTTATAACAGCTGTACATTTTTAATTACACTTGATGGTACTCAGTACCAAGGTTATGTATCACACTTCGTGACTTTCACTGTGTAGTGTTGCATATGGGTGTCTTCAATTACAATTGTAACTTAAAGGAGACCTCCAGATGACTTTTAGATTTTTTAACTTGAATATGGGTCTACACACTGTACACATTGGTTATCCCTGGCATGTACTTTGTAAAGACATTCAGAATTTTAAAGGGCTTGGGATGACGAATAAGAATGTTTTCCAAATTGATAACAAATCACAATGAACGAGGATGATGACATGCAGCAGCTTTACAAATTACATAAAAAATGCATAACTGGGTGCTCAAGGAAGCAGAACAAAAGGAGAAAGCATGCATACCGTACAAACTCTAAACAATGTTCCAACTTGTTAAAAGCAAGTAGAATTTCTACTCGTAGAAAATCTCGTAGTGGGTTACAGTGAGCACTACAATACAGTACGGTACTGTGAGCCTTTCAAGTGTACACAAATGCTGTACAATATTTTATGTCACCATCCTTCTTCAGTGCATTATAACTGGGGTTTTTCAGAGTACTGGTTTGTAAATTCACTATTGCTTATAGGGGCCACAATGAATCCCACAAATCTATAGTACCAGATAGCACTACTAAACAATTTCTAATGTACTTTCTGATACATGATGTAAAAAATTGTCTGGAATGCCCAGAAAATGGCCCATCTTGATGTCACAATGCGATGTGTACTACTCCTCCTCATACAAATAGGCAACACAATACAATGCACTCCTGTTACACAAATTCAGGTCCCCAAATTATTTTCCCTGATGTCTATGGTACAAAATTTGCTTTAACAAACAAGGTCAGAGTAAAATTTTCGTTATCACGAAGTCATTTTTCTGAGCGCCATTGACAAAGAAAAACATGCACAATACATGGTACTCTATTGCTGTCCTGCATTATAATGAAATGCAGATGCTTGCAAAAAAAAAAAAAAAAAAAAAAAATAGAACACATTGATAGTGGTCTGCATCTACAATGTAGGCAAATGCTTCACATTTTAGTGACACAGCTTTATATCGCTTTACAGTATATTCCACTTCTTGTAAAAAAATGCACTGTTACCACGAACTTTTGTCGATACAATCTAATGAAATGAGGTTCGTTTGTACATACGAACATTCATGGCATCATTCCGAAAGTTCATTAATCCAACAATGATTAAAGAATCATCATTATTCTGTTCAGTTTTAATAGTCGGAATATGATACACCATAATGGTTTCGTAATCCAAACAATAAAAAAAAAGGTGAGTGTACACTAACAGAACTAACTAGATATATCGCTACGGCGACTGATATGCCTCCGCCATAATGCATGGTTCTCCTAATAGGTCTATAGTACAATGTCTTGACAATGTGTGATGACAGTTTCAAACAACTGGCAAAATATTAAAATGACAGGTTTGACACAAATGTGCTGAATGTTCACTTTCCTAGATAACTAGGTTCAATTGGATGAATGATTAAAATGTCAGAGTGCAGGTATTTGGGGAACTGATGATTTTTACTTGACTTTTGACCCTTTTATAAGTTTATGCATTGAGTAATTTTTCAAGGTATTGAGAAAAAGTATAATTTCATTATCAAATGGGAAAATAGCATTTAACCTGGCCTTTGACCTTTGACCTCACAGTTCCAAAGAGAATCACTGTTAGGTTGAACATGCATAAATATGTAAGTTTCATGATGATACCTTGAGTTACTTTTGAGATATGGAGGAAAAAGTGCAATTCAGCACTTTCACTTGACCTTTGACCTTTTGACCTTTTGGCAAGAAACCTCCCACAGAATATATATTGGGTAATCAAGTTAAAAAAAACTTCATTCATTGCATAAATATAAGGAAAGTAGTGATATTTTGAGAAGTTGACCTTGACCTTTGACCCCCCTGACCTTTGACCCATGACCCCCAACTTCCCTAGATAATCACTGCCCATCGGTACAAGCATATATACTAAGTTCCATGAAGATACCTCGAACCATTTGCGAGATATGGAGAAAAACATGAAATTTCAAATTTTTTTTCACAAAATAATCTGTGACCTTCGACCTTTGACCCTGTGACCCTAAAATCCACACAAAGTATTATCCCCCAAGGATATACCCTCATACCAAGTTTGATGTAAAACCACCACACGGTTCTTGAGATATCGACAAAACAAAACGGGACGGACGGACGGACGGACGACCCGAAAACATACATGTAATGCCTCCAGCCACTTCGTTGCGGAGGCATAAAAATTACACTCCTTATCGTCTTCAGATTAAATGAACCTTCGGGATAGCAAACTTTTTTATTATTAGATTACGAAACCTTCAGAATACTGAAACTTTTTTCATTTTCGAATTTACAAACCTTTGGGACAATGACATTTCTAACTTAAATTGGAATTATGAACTTTTGAAATACTGAATTTTTGGAAGAACAAAGGGCAAGTCCAAGATAACATGCGCGTTATGTATGGGACATTCAGAGACTTTTATGACCTGAAAAATAGTGTTAATGGCTTTTGATGATATTAAACTTTATCATGGTGATTGATATCTAGGAGAAGTATAATCATGCAAAAAATGGAGAAAAATGACCTTCACAATTATACTCTAGAAGAGAAAATATGTGCCGTTACGTATGGGACCAGAAAAATTTTGTTTTTTTGAACATTTTTTTCAACCTCAAAACTCTCTGAAAGTATTTCATTCTACAACTTGTAACTCACTGTGATGAAAGTCACAACACTCAAGATTATCACAGGTAAGTTTCGTGTCATTAGGTAAAAAGCTCTAATTACAGGTTCAAATTAAAGACAGACATGACATGTTACGTATGGGACAGTTACGTATGGGACAGTTTGTCCCCCATTCATTTAGTGTGTGAAGAACCATGTTTATGGGTATTTTGCATACAATTGAAGTAAAATCAGTTGAAACTACTCAAATACTGATCCAGATTGTCAAGGAAACAATATTCCCCAAATATTCACCATCCTAATCATATTCAATCGTATTTTTATATTTTTATGACCAACCTGAGTGTGCATGCCCTTTGTCCCCCATTCGTTTAGTGTGTGGAGAGACATGTTTATGGGTATTTTGCAAAATAATTTTGAAAAATACCCATAAACAAATTTTTGCATAATTATTGAAATGGAATCAGTTGAAACTACTCAAATACTGATCCAGATTGACAAGGGAACAATATTCCCCAAATATTTACCATCATAATCATATTTAATCATACATGTATTCTATATTTTTATGACCAACCTGAGTATGTATGCCCTATTTTTATCAGGATAGTTACTACTGAAAAATTGCATAGTTTAAAGTGTTTACTTCCATTGATGAAGGGCAGTTTGCCATTTCGTTTCAATAAAAAACAACTTGACACAAGAAATATTAATTTTTATAAATTTTAATAAGCAATACCTGCTGCGTGGAACCCAAGTGATGTATATATGATGTCTGTCTAGCAGTCAGGTCATTGATTCGAGTCACACCTCAGTATGTATACCCATGAATTTTGTCGTGGCTATCATTGAAACCTGAATAAGGACAATTAGTGTATCACTTGCAATGAAAAAAAAAAAATCATTTTTCTTTATTTTTTTTAAATATTTATATCACAACCATTTCAAATTGGATCTCAATCACTAAACTTTGAATTCCTCTAGTCTTAAGATTGTATGCTCTTTAGTAATTCATAATTTGTTTCCAATCATCTCATTAAATGTTGAAAACTGAATCCCCATTTCTACAAAAAACTATACCATCCCTTTAATGCTGATTTTTCATTGTGTACTTTGCCATTTTCCCCTCCCCCTTTCTGAAAATTGTTCAGTCAAGTACATGTATTGTTTAAAGTGTCTATAACTCAAAAAGTAGCTACAATGTTGGGATGCTTTCTTCAGGATGATTGACCATTTGTGTACTGAGAGACCTTCCCAGCTAGCTACATGCATTCACATGCATTATGTATGAGGATGTCCCATACACGTACGTAACGCATTTGTCCCATTATACGTAACATTATTTCAATGCCTAATAAAAAATATTCCTTTTACTGTTTTTTCTTTTTTCTATGGTATTTAATTTCTCTAAACAATAAATTAGAACTTTCCAAAAGGGCATTAATATAACCTTAGCAATTTCAGAATAAACCTAAAAAAATGACCTCAATTTGTCACATACAAATTATGGGACATCTCATGATAGGACACGAGCTAATTTGCATAATCATTTGCATAATCCCTAAATTTTCATACCAAGTTAAACTATTTGATGAACTTCTTATGTCCACATATTAATCAAATATCATTTGCTTTCCTTTGAATTAATATGAATTTTTATAAATGTCCCATACGTAACGCTGTGTTTCACATTTATGCAAATGAAGCCCTTGAAATTTGCATAAATTTACGTAATATAATTTTTTCGTCCATGGAAATCAAAACTTCAACTCATAAGCTTCAAAATGATACCAAACATGTCAATATTGAGCAAAGATGAAATTTTGCCTTCTGAGGGGACCTTATCTTGGACTTGCCCCAAAGCTTCGGAATAATGATGCCTATTTCATGGACAATTAAAAAACCTTAGAATAGTGAATCCTAGGTTTAACATAACTTTGTACATTGAGTGAGCCTTTTTAGAATAGAGTAACCAGCCTTCACGATAATGAAACTGAACCTTTGGAATGACAAACTATACAAATAGTCAAATCCTAAATTATGACTTTTTATACCTAGAGTATAGCATGTGTTTTCAAACTAAAGCGTGAAAATGGAAACAAGTACAGTATACACTGTATGTTCTCCATGATTTCGATGAAAATCATGAGATACAATGTTCTAGCATCCCATTTGGCATTGCTTTTTAGCATTATAGACTTCTATGTGTATTCAAAATACGTATGCATGGTTTGTGTGTTTCCTTTATTTGCGTGTATTTTACTTGTATTTGTTACGATGAAAGACAACTGCTGTTCCTGAGGACTTCACCATAATCCTGGGAGTGCGTTGTAGTTGGCCACACAAAGACAAAGTACAACTACAAGGTATGTTGTGTGGAATTTACTTGTACACTGTACAAGTTGCAGCTAAATTTTAGTAAAGACTAAACAACAAAGCATACAACCAGTCATCATGACATTCACACACACAAAAAGATTGAGAACCATTAAAATAGGTGTTGAATTATGTGCACTCCATTGTTCACAATGAAAACAAAGTGGGAAAGATAAATTACCAGTAAATGCTACATGTAGTCCAACATGTCCACATTACTAATATTACTGCTTTTGAAAACAGAGCATGGCTTTATGCACATATGTACAATGTACATGATGTAGCTTTTGGGCAATTCCGTATGGGAAGGGCAAAAACAGCAAAATTCAAAGTTAAGTAAATGCTCAGAAATTTAAGTTTCCCGTACAGACGGATTGTTGTATTTACGGAAACAAAAAACCCTTTTCCAATAACTTTCCTCGTTTTTGTTGTACACACTTTTAAAGTTGGGAGACTATTTATTGTATTCATCTAAAATTTTGCGATATTAAATGAAAATTCAAAATGAAACAACTTAAATATCTCTCTGCTTTAACCATACTTCCACATCTTTCTTCCTATGCTTCAACAATCACATTCAATGAAGCATTCAGTCGCTCTCATTATGATATTTTTTTGAGAAACTTTCAAAATCTACTGACAAATTAATGTAATTCCGTTACCATAAAAATGAAAAAAGTTTTCTCCTGAACAAACTAATCACTGATTTTTTCTCCCCTTGTAAATTTTTTCTCTACATGTGACTCCCTGAAAACTCACAAAACATTTTGTGAAATATCTCCTTCAGTTCTTCTGTAATTGTGGTAACGGAATTACATGGTAACGGAATTACACGCACATCTAATATGGAAGAGAATGACATAACCTACTTTTGTGCCAATATGCACGTGAACTGTTCATGAAATAGCTTCAGGGCATTATCATTGAGCTTAACAGTGTTAGTGATTGGCAGTAAAGGAGTGAAAGTTGAAATATATGTATGGTATGGTACACTGACATGACTCGGCATAGCTGGATGCCTCTGACAGTGAGTCCTAAACATCAGGGTACACGCTTGACAAGACTTCTTGTGCTGAAAGTCTCCTCCCTTCTTTCACCTTTCCTCATGCACAAGAACTACATGGAGACTGTGCTAACTGATAACTTCATAAGGTTTGCTACAGATACCCATTCTCAAATATTAAAAATCATACTGAATTCTGAGATATCAATGTATTGTCTTGCTAAAAAGTCTCATGGTTCCATACAAAATCTAAGTATAGTGACGAGGGACTATTGAATGGGTGTGATGCAGCATAAATTGAACAAAGGTTAGAAAGAAGAGGAAGGACATAAAATTTCTTTAAAATGAAAAGAGAGCACTGCTAGTGCTACTGACAGGGAGAAATGAACAGGATAATTTTGTGAGGAAAGATCAAGAATTTAAGAGAAGGATCATACACATTGTGATAGAACCAATTAGAAGTCATTATTTGACATGGGATGCCCACTGAATGTGACACCTTTGATCTTTTTGTATGCTAAAGGCTTTATCATCACCAAGTCGATAGTCTGACCTTTTATTGAACATGTCCTGTTTTCATCCTCAAGTCCTTTATCTTTAATGGTAAGTGTATGACTATGACCTTCTTTCATCTGTTTCTTAGATCTTTCCTCCACAGAGACTATGTATTTTTATTTTCATGCCCATTTGATACAGAGCATCTGCTACCCTTTGAAATTTGTTCTTTAATTTAATCCTTTCTTTTTAAAAGGAATAAAGACAAAAACACCATTTATGATGAACATTTCCCCAGTCAGTAATTGTGATACAGCTCTAAAATAAAACATTTAGGCCTATACTTTCCCATCCTAAGAAGATTTTAAATATTAAAGTCAATGGGCTTCTGCTTCTACCTTTACTCTTCATGTTACCATTTGCTGTACAATCCAGTTTCCTTTCATACAAGTGCCATTACAGTGTATTTTATCATTTGCTGTCAGGCAGTCAAAATACAACTTACTGCAAAAGAGAAGATGCACACTTCTTGTGATTAAATGGCAACACTCAGGATGAGAAAATAGACAAAGTCAAAGAAGAAAGACAGAGACAGGAAACTTGTAGGAAATTCATAGGCCAAGTCATGATTACAGTCGATGATCAAATCACTGTGGTGTTTCTGAAGACATCATTTGGAAATTTTGTGTGGTCAGAAGTAAATACTAACATTATTCACAGGTTGATTAATCTGACTCTAACTCAGTGAGTTTGCAGATGGATAAAAGAGGCCCTCTTACCTTTCTATGAATTAACAGAATTTGGTGGACTCACTATAATGGTTCAAAAAGTTGTAGTTTGTCAAAGTTATTTTGCTGTATTCTATTTCATTTTAGTTTAGTTCATTTTAAGTAGGACACTTTACACTGTAAAAGAATTATCAAATTATGCACTACATTATATACCAGGGGGCAACTTCAGCTATTAGTAAAATGTCACAAGTTTTTAGTGATTAATATAAGCCACAACATATAAATAATAATGATTGAGCACTGGTGCAGTACCATAATCATATAAGAAAATTTTCTTTTCAATTTATGATTGAATTGTAATTTGTTATATTTGTCATTGAACCATAATTGCATCTTTTCACTTAGCAAATTAAAAGTTTCAAGCATCCTTTGTATCAAACATTGTGTTCAATGATGGGTATGCACACTGTGATCTTGCACTGTAAATTGGCACTTTATGATTTAGATTTAAATTCAGTGTCAATTCGGACAGTTTTTCATTATTTTCTTGTGCGTGTGCACATAATGTTTGTGTCAATACACATTGTACTTGTATGAAATTAACACATATTATCAATTATTGGCATATTTAGGAAGAAGAAAACAGAGAAATCTGTCTTGCATGATATCAACAAAAGAAATACAAGAAAATTTGAGTATTGTTGACTGGATTTATAGAATTGTACTTGTGTAGGGCTATTCTAGCGTAATTACGTTACCATGTGTCATAGATGTCATTTACCTGCAGAGTGTGAAATTCTTAACTTGAAAGTAGACAAATTTTGATGGATGTGGTCCTTACAAGTTACGAGATCTTGATTGACATAGTTACAACTTCAAATCACAGTTGTTAGCATGAAAATTTTATATTTTTTGACAATAAAAACTAATTTGTCACCTATGCACTTGTAGCAGTTCAAGGTAAAAGGCTAGAGAGTACTTATTTAGTGGTTATATTATAGCTAAAGGCATAAACAATCTTTATCAAGACATTTCAGAATACATGAGTACCAAGAATGTGTATTTTTTCCAATGTATTTCAGAAGGCGTAATTCCGTTACCATTTGTGTAATTCCGTTACCACTGACTTTCCAGGGAAAAAGCCTGCTGCTGTGAAAATGTGATGAAATATTTAAAAAACAATACAACTAAATTGAAGTTGACACAATCAAAGATGACATCAAACAACAACCTATAGTGTAGATTTCAGAGAAACAACTCCCAAAGTCAGAGTTGAAGTTGTGACTCAATTCTCTGGTAATTCCGTTACCATCGGACATAGACCTCCTTTGTAACCAACCAAGTGAGAACATTTAACAAATTTGTATTTGGGGTGACAGTTTGAGTACCTCTGCATCTTTTAAATGTATCAAGAGAAGGCAAAGTAACCAATCCAGTATACAGGGTGAAAGAATATGAGCCAAAATTCTCTGATTTGTAATTCCGTTACCGCGGAATTGCCCTTTTGCTTCTTTTGTCACGGAATATTTTCTTGAGATACATGTAGCCAATTTATGCTTCCTGGCTGAATCTCATGCTTTATTTTATTTATTTATTTTTTTTCATAGCAAGAGTTTAATATTTAAGAGCGGGTTTCAAACGGTCAGCACAAGTAATGGTATATATCGTCTACAACCAGTGGCAGTACAAGAATGTGGATATGTGGAACTGATAAGGTTATTATTTGTTTATCATACTGTGTATAGCTCACCCTCTCTGGAACAGGTCTATGTTGTGAAAGCGTTCCAATTCCACAGAGAACTCTATGGTTGCCTGTAAATCCGACATTCTGCTGTTCTTGCCGTTTCACTGCTACAGAAGAAGTCCTCCTAGGGGATTGTTATTCCATGTTTGCGTTGCAAATTTTCACTAGGATTAGCCAAACATATTTCTGCAGATACTCAGCATGCCATCACTGCCAACTGAAGACCATGTTCCTGAATGAGAAAGTGTACAATTTGTAAAAGGATACAGAGCCACTAAATACCGGTAAATAAATCAGAATACAGTACTATACCTAACTAGTTAATGTAGTAAGGCTACAACAACTTCATTTGATTAGACCTTACAACAAAGGAAAAATACAACTAACAGTTAGATTTCTAGACCTCTTAGTCTATAATTAAATCAAGGTTAGGACCTAGACCGGCTAGCTATGAACTACTTAACATGGCCTGGCTACACCTAGTTAGTAGTACATGTACCAAGAAAAGGGGTTTTCTATAGATCTATAGGCCTAGATTCTAGATTTAGTTCTACTTTGTTTAATGGAGGAAGAAGAAGAGGAGGAGAAGGATCGAGGTAGACGAGGAGGAGGATTGAGGAAGTAAAGGAGGAGGATGATGGAGGAGGAGGATCGAGGATCGAGGATCGAGGATCGAAGATCAAGCCCAAGGGCAAGGAGGAGGAAGAGGAGGAAGAGGATGGAGGAAGAGGAGGATCGAGGAGGAGGAGGAGGAGGAGGAGGAGGAGGAGGAGGAGAAGGAGGAGGATGTAGACTAGGAGGAAGAGGAGGATCGAGGAGGAGGAGGAGGAGGAGGAAGAAGAAGAAGACACCTCCTCCTCACCTTGTATCAAAGTTGTAAGTTGTAAGGCACGGACTGGACTATGATGGACTACCCTGCCGTGTGAGGAGGCAGTTTTAGCGGTACGACAGGCTAGGCGATGTCCCGAGCTAAGCAGGGTCTCGAAGACGCTCCAGTGCATAAAACCAGGCAGGTACGAGTGCAAGAGTGAACGTAAACACTGACTTACCGATAGCAATATGGCAATACAAGGCTGTATGTAATCGGGAAGGCTTCCCCCAAAAGTGTGAAACCATCGGTTGAATCAATACTGATCACCGACGAACGAACAACAACAGAATTTTGCACACACGTTTACTCCCTAAATATCGGCGGATTGTTCATGTGTGTTGGTCATATTCAAGACCAACACCGTATGTATCCGAAGTTTGATCAATCAGTAGTCCAACGAGCAGTAGAATCTATTAGAAAATTGGTAGCAGCTCACAATTAATTCTCGTGATATACGTACCGCGGATACCGGTACCGGTACGTGTGTACTTGTGTATGCGATCGACGATCACTAGTCGAGTACTAGTATTCGTATCATATCGTGTACGTTGATGTATTGAATGCACGCACTTTAATACTACGTACATGTACAGTCGTATGGCAGGCATGCAGTTTACAGCAATCATCAATCCATTGAAGTTCGCTCGCTCTCATCTAGCTCGCCGCCGGTAAAGCGGACGTGCGGCCAAGAGAGCCCAATAGATTTTAGCTCGTCCAATGCTAGTTTCGCCCAAAGATTGGCCAGTTCAACTCGGCGGCTCCGTCAAATTCCCACGCATTTTGTTCTCCATGCAAATGAAGAGTTTGTTTGCTAAAACCGATAAGTCCATTTTTGAGGATTTTGAAGTATGGTTTCTGTCATAAAGTACAAAATAATACCTTTTAAATGATATATTGCTCACTACATAAAAAGGTAAATGTTTGAAGCTATGGTCAAAAGAAGCAAAAATTTCCTTATTATTCTCTTTATTTTTCTTGACCTTTAATCGCAAATATCTCCATTTGGCAAATATGGACTTATCGGTTTTTGCGAACAAACTCTTCAAATATCGTTTTCTTTTGTTTTTTATATATTCTGATGTGTGTTTAATTTTCTTAAAAAAAAAAAAAAAACGTATCAAAAGAAAAGAAAATGATAGGAGGTGCTTGCGCTTGTCAGCAAATGAAACCCGGAAGTGGCCGAGGAGCCCTTTTTTTTTTTTTTTTTTTTTTGCTTGTCAGGTGATCGGGGACTGTACAGTGCTGGTTGAGGTGGTAATTCATGTTTTGAACGTTCCTAAGTGAGATAATGAGAAACCCTCTTATGAAATATGAAAGAGCATGTAATTTTAAGAAGGATTCATCGTTTATTTGATGAAAATTGGTTTTCAAATGGCTGAGATATCCAAAGAGTGATAATGATAAAAGGCAACAGGCCACGCCTTTTATTAGGGTCTCTTTGTTTCACCTTGTTTTGGGATATCTCAGAAATTTCAAAACTGATTTTCATCAAAGAATTGCAGGCTCTTTGACATCTCATAGAGTGGTCTCTGAATATTTCGCAAAATGTTAAATGCTGAATCCTCACCTCAACCAGAACTGTGACACACCCTTTAAACCGGTTAACTTTTGTAGCACAGAAATTATTGTCCCCTCCCCTTTACAAATTTCTGGATCCGCCCCTGAATTAATCATGTGAACTAGTGTGCATTTTCCCATACTTCAGTGATTATCAAAGTTCATTCCAACCATTATTTTGTTGTTGTTAACTTTGCTGTGTATATCTTGTTTGTCTGTACTCTCCTTTTGTTGCATCTGTCAAAACCTCTGGCATTAGTTTGCTTTCAGCATTGCCTTCAGTTAAAGGGATGGTATAGTATTGGTGGAGATAAGGATTTGGCTTTAGTGCGAGATACCAAGTAACCCCTTACGAAATATACAGAGCATATCATTCTACGAGGAATTCAAATTTTATTTGATGAAATTTGGAATGGCCGAGACATCCAGAAACAAACTAAAACAAAGCATAAACTGATAAAATGTGGGTCCCACCTTTTATTATAGGATCTCGATGTATCTCTCAGGTGCCAGGTAAAACTTTATCAGAGGTAAAAATGTCAGAGGTAAAAATGTCAGAGGTAAAAATGTCAGAGGTAAAAATGTCAGACGTATAATGAGGTAAAATGACAGAAGTAAAACATTTTTACTTCTGACTTTTTACTTCTGACGTTTCACTTCTGACGTTTTTACCTCTGACATTTTTACCTCTGAAATTTTCACCTCTAACATTTTACCTGTGACATTATTACCTCTGATATTTTTACTTCTGACATTTTTACCTCTGATATTTTTTTTTTACCTCTGACATTATTAAACCCAACCATATCTCAGCCATTTCAAAACCAATTTACCTCAAATAAAATGTTGAATCCATTCTTGTAATTACATGTTCTTTCATATTTCATATATAGGTTTCTCATTACCTCACCAAAAATGTTAGTAACCTGCTAGGTCCCGGCCAAAACCATACGACTCCCTTTAAGTTAAATTAAGTTGTCACCCCCATCACTATTGCTTTAGATACTTTTCCTCTTATTCAGTTTTGTCACCTTCACTCTTTATTTCATCTAAAGATATCAACAGAGCTCATCGCCAACCTGATTCGTATTTGTGGCCCTGAGACTGCTCCTATGATGATTGTACTCCATCTCGATCTATACACTGAATGACCTTCTTCACTTATGCATTTGGTCTATTTACTATAAACAACTCCACCTTTAGATGCCCTCCATTCCTTATTTCTCTTGGTTATTGAAAATGATTTGAATACTTTGTGTATTTCTTGTATAGTCATTTTTTTTTCATTTGTTGTTGTTTTTTTACTACTCTCCCCTACTGAATGTTTTGTGTATTGTTATGTTGTTTTTACTTTGGTTGGACCCCTTCGAAAAACAGCAATTTGCTGAAAGGGCTATCCATCCTACAAGTGGTAAATAAATTAATACAAATGGATTGTTTATAATGTAGATTATGGTAATTTGTAAATTTGTTGAGTGCGAGTACTTTAGAAGTCTCAGAAAAAAAAAATCTGCACACCACCAAACTTCTTCCAGATTAGCATCTTCATTTGCGTTTTCTGCACTGTTAGATATCAGTGGTCTTCAGTAAGTTCGCACTATATATCAAGTTATCTCCCTTTTTAAATACACAATGAGTTCGAAGGTAGAGTTTCATTCAACCCTATGTCACAACGTTTACTTTGACACGCTATACACTATAATATTTAAGTACTGTCAGCATTAACAAGGGAGTAGCCTATATCATTTACAGGGGCGGATACAGGGGGAGTGCCCCATGCGGGCGCCCCCTAAAATCCCTTTTATGTTTTTGTTAAAACAAAAGAAATAAAGAGAAAAAATGCTCCCTGATTCATAATGAGATAAATTAGGTTTTAATAGCGGGTCCTGTGAGTAGTATTAAATTGGTCGGTATCATCAGGAGCCTTTTTTAGTGGTAACTAGTATTTTTTTCATTTTTTTTATACCATAACCCCCCCCCCCCCCAAAAAAAAAAAAACACCAAAAAACACAACAACAACAACGAAGAAATGATAATGAATATAAAATAAATGAATAGAAAGAAATAAGGGCCGATTGGGCTGCGTTTGGTTCGAGTGAGATATAGTGGTCGTGCGCCAATACCGAATTTTCATTGGACGAGTTGGTCAGTGCTTTTGAAAGAAAGTCTGCTCCGGTCTCTCTCTCTCTCTCTGTCTGTGTGTTTGATTGTTAAATAAGAGGTAAAATTTCTTCAATTTCTCTTATACTTCTTATGTCACAATCTGTGAATGGCCGTGCTGATATGACTGTCTTTCTGTTACAGGATCTGAGTTTGTAGAACACAGAAACGTTGGTTGCTAAAAATTTGATAAATAATGATGGATTCCGCGCAATTTAATGTAGTCCCATACGTAATGAAATGTGCATCTGTTTGTGCTTGGTAAACTCTAAGTACAGTTAGGCCCCCCTAAGTCGTTTAGATGAATTATTGCCGAATGTTCCTCTTTACTTTAGCTCTTTGTTAGCTTACTGTTAAATTACAAAGATCAAAACTGCCATGGATACGATGTTTATTAAATGTGATGTCGCATGTCGGCAGGCCATCAGTCGAGACCTGACCCCTGGCCTGGGTAAGAAGAGTAAGACTAGTGTCTAATTTAACTAACACGTTTAAGTGTAAAAGAGTTGAGTAACCTGACATTACGTGAGGCTTTCCTTATTGCCATTTTTTTTTTTAAACCTAAACTTAATTTTACTAGACTCTAAGTGGTCTAACACGGTTAGACACCGTCACTAGTAGATGTACGGTAACATAATTTTCATTATAATTATTATCAGTAGTAGGGGCCTAAACTTTAAATTTTATGCCATCCCTTTAAAGCCAGCATTTAACTTGCCAGCCAGCAAGGCAAGTATCGAAATGATATAGGTCTAGACTCTAGTGCCTTTAACAACAACAACAACCAACAACAACAACAACAACAACAACAACAACAACAACAACAACAACAACAACAACAACAACAACAACAACAACAACAACATCAACAAGAGCTAGTACTTGTCTTCACATACCATTTTCAGGTGAATACTGTATACCGATTATTGAGAGATGTTGCAGCATCAAACAGCAATCACAATTACCGGTATATCACTCTCAGTCCTAGCCTTGATCACCATCATCGGCGTCTCCAAAGCAGTGAGATGGAGCGGCACTCTGCGGTGTGTGCTACCGACACGCATGAGTTCCTGGAGCATCTCTCCCTTGTCTTGGACATGCTGGGCAACTCGGAGAAATCTGTCATAGATGATACTAGCCTTCAGAGATTGCTTGAATACTGCAAGGATGTTTTTAATGCAGAAGGTAAGTCTTTTTGTAATCATCTTCCTTTTCTAAAATGTTTTAAAAATTGGAATACAGTATGTTTTGTAGCATACACAGTTTTACTTATTAGGAAAGTAGACTGCAAATAAACAGTTGATCAAAATTCTTTGCTGACAGTGGTAATTATAATCTATTTCATTGTCTGTCATAAAAAGCCTGTCAATAGTCATAGGGCCTACATTAATTTTCCCTTCATTTGATAACTGTACTTGAAATTATGATTGTATGATAAATTGTGTTCTAATCTTTAACTAAACAAACATGAGAATTATATGTAGATTGTGAAAATATTTGCAAATCTAAGATTAAGAAGTCAATCATAACTTCACATTTTTATGACAGTTTTTTTTTTTTTCGAGGGGGGGGGGGGGTGGAGGGAGGAGGTGGTGGAGCATTATGTTTCCAAGTGTAAATAACTTTGTGATTTATGAATTTTCATTACCGGTACTTGTGAAAATCATATTCTCATTTATCTATGTAAACTGAAGATATCGTGGCTAACAAGGATGGCTTGCAGCTAGTCTTCAACTTCTTGGAGAATGCCATTGAAGTGGATGTTGATTCATTTGAACCCTCAACTCTGACCTTTGCCCTTCGTCTCACCGCTGTCATGTCTTCCAATCAGAAGCTCTTTGGGCAACTCATGATGAGCACAAAGGATTCCATGTCATCGTCAGGTATATTGTACAGCACCCACAAGATGAAAAGAAAGCTTTTATTTATCAATGTCCATCTGATTTAATTCATTTCATAAGAAGGGTTGTAGTTTATTTTCAATTGTTAGCCTAACACATATAATAAGGGTCATTGGCAGTGATGAAAGTTAAAAGTAGGACTTCTGTGGCACTAATGCAGCATGCCTTTAGAATCATTTTATTACCTCCGCCAAGGGGGGAGGTTGGGTTTTCGTTACCTTTGGTTTGTTAGTTAGTTTAGAGTTAGTTCGTTCATTTGTCCGTGTGCAAAATAACACAAAAATTAGTTAACGGATTGGGATGAAACTTGCAGGAAAGGTTGAGAATGACACAAGTAACAAACGATTAACTTTTGGTAGTGATCCAAGAATATTTTTGGAATTTATGAAGGATTTTTGATATTTTGGCAGGTAGGGTCAATGAACTTGGGAGTTCAGGCTGCGCGTATTTGAGGTTTGCATGCGCGCACTAAAGCGCGTGCGCTAGTTTCTGCTAGGGCGAAGCGTGCTGTGCAGCTGAGGGTTTATGACGTAACAAAGGCTTCTATATTGGGAAATTGGGCAGCTTTCAGCACACAATGCAGTACGTATGGGTGGAAATCACTGATCTCTGTGGAAGAACAAGATCAGTGCGGTTGGAAATGGGCTGCATGCTTGGCGGAGGTCTGTGCTCTCGGAGTGCTTCTCTAGTTGATATCTTCTTTGGTTTCTAGACACAGGGGACTGACATAAGATAATGAAGTCCGTGAGATCAGCAGTTTACTTTCATTGTATCAAAATTTTATTACAAGCAAACAAATAAACAATAAAAAACATAGAGAGGATAATGTTGCGGCCTTATTTCATGGTAACTGCAATTTCGTTATAACCATATTCGTTAGTATGAAAATACACTGTATTACAGTTATTGCACATGGGCCAGGTACAGAGTTTTGAAAAAAAAAAGTGTAAATGAAAAGTGCTGTGAGTATAACAATAAGAGTATGTTTCCTGCAGTGAATGTGAAATGTTAACACTTGGCAGTTTATGGGATTAAGAAAGGGCATTGTTTTTAAAATGTGGAGAAATCATGTGTAAGGAAGCAAACCTCTGAAGTAAATTTGAAACTCTGTGTGTCATTCAGCTCTAACATGGGTTTGTTTCTTCTCCCTCCTCGTAGATATCCAGAATGCAGTGCTTGTGAGATTGCTCACTAGAGGGCGCTGTAAGGAAGCCGTCAGAGAGCCATCCGTGCAAGGGGCGTGGCTCAAGCTGCTGCATGCCATCAGCAGATTCGATGAATTTCTGGCGTTGTGTCGTTGCACGGGTGCGTTCATTTCTTCGGTTGATTCCCTGTGAGGCCTGTTTACAACAGGTTTTACTTGGTAGTAGTTCAAAAAATATTTTGAAACAGTAAGATTGCATAATCCCATTAATCTATACTACATCAAAATGTCCCTTGTGTGAGACTGTGGTATTGTAACGCCTGCATATTTTTCTTAACTTCCATTGCTGATTCAGT
This sequence comes from Diadema antillarum, assembly GCF_040938485.1. Classification (NCBI taxonomy): domain Eukaryota; kingdom Metazoa; phylum Echinodermata; class Echinoidea; order Diadematoida; family Diadematidae; genus Diadema; species Diadema antillarum. The sequence goes on from NW_027270982.1 coordinate 304,621, forward strand.
GTTTTTGTTTGTTGTTATTTTTGGGGGATTGTGTGTAGTAGAGGAAATCATAACCTGCTCATTGCCACCAAGATATTTCAGTAGGAAATGGTTAACTGAGAGGACACATTACAGACTGATGCAGGAGTTCCTGGGACCAAGGTATTAAAGATAAAACAATAAAACATTTGATATACATTTATATTCTGCGATCTCCTGTGCATTATCTATTTGATTATGCTGATGTTTGTTGTTAGTCAAAATGAGAATATATTGTATTCAAGCTCAAACATCCTGTAGCAAAATCTTTCTCTCTGTTTGAATATTGTGGCTTGAATTGTGTGACTCCAAAATCTGTCATAAATCACATTGTTTTATATCATATTTCAGATGCATTCAACACCGCCCTCACCCTCCTTGGAGATACCAGCATGTTTGTTGTCACAGCTGCCCAACAGCTTCTCGCCAAAATCCTCATTAAGCAGTACCAGAGAAAGGGGACGATTATGCATACATCCTCCAGGCTGTCACAGGGGAATGGTTCTTTAATGGCTGGAGGGACATTTGTTGCAGCAAGTGATGATGAGGAGTTATCCTTCAAGAGGCTGAACAGAAGTGAGGATGATGGCTTACCTGGAAAGATGGGGCAGCAAGGGTTGCCATGGGAAACCAGTGGTGGTGGTAGGAAGCGAGAGCTAGATGATGCGGACCAGGCCCGGGGTGATCCCAGAGGAGGGGGTGAGGTTGTGGATGCTGGAGGGATTCAGAAAAGGGTCAAGGTGGGGGAGGAGAGTGATGATGCAGTCTTGGAGGCAGAGGAGGAGGAAAACATCCAGGGCTTGATGATGAGCGAAGATGCTGCAAAGGTCTTGGAACATTTGCTGATGGATTTAGATCCTCTTCCGCAGCAGGGACACCCTCACATTTACCCTCTTCCAGCAAATCGTCTGATGGGGGAAAAGAGAATGCTCTCAAGTATCGGTGTCTTCAGAGTGCTCCTTGAGTCACAAGATGAGATGGCGGACCTCGCCATTGCACTGGCTCTGATGGATGACGTTGCCATGGAAACGAGATGCCAGAGGCTGCTAGGCAAAGATGGCTCCACATCGCAAACTGTGTGTGAGAGGGTGGCTGAAGTCTTGGCACTCATCATACGCTTGAAGTGGTAAGTTCAGATTTCTGGTGTGAGTTTCTTCAGTTTGTCTCCATCTACAAATCAAATTTGTTACGATCGCAACTGCTTATCTGTAGATTAACAAACATGTCGGAAAAAAGGAACCAATGGGACTCGAACCTGTCATCTACTGCTTTCCGGGCAGCGACACTACCACCAGGCTGTCCCTGGTTGCCGGCAGTGACACGATGAACATGGAACAAATACCCAAGCTCCGAAATTCTGACAGTGTTATGTTAAGTAGTCCAAGGTGGACAAGGCATAGGATAAGTGAAAGAAAGAAGGTTTGAGTCCCACTGGTTCCTTTTTTTTTAACATGTTTGTTAATTGACATATCAGCAGATGCGATCTTAACAAATTTTATTTGTAGAAGGTGACAAACTGAAGAAACTCGCATCTGAACCTTCACCCCTCTGAATAATATCTTTCTTTCAAGTTCAGACTTTATGTCTAAATTTCCTTTGTCTATCTTTGATGTTTATCTTCGATCTGGAACATCCTTAGCAACCCTTATGAAATGTTTGCATAGATATGTAGCTGTAAGTCACTGTGCTTTTTCATTAGCACTTAGAAACTTCCTCCATACTTAAGAGACTTGTAAGTTAGCCAGCCAACTTAGGTGTAACAATGTGCTATGGTCCAACAGGAGGGCCATAGTGACATGGTATTTAGGTGATGTGGTATTTTCTGTTAATGAGCAATAGATAGTTTCCAAACACCTCTGCCAATAGGCAAAGAGAGCACTCTAGCTTTAATACGTAGGGCCTACCAATCGGCTGACAAAGAATAGCTAGCAATCATGATGAGACAATATCTTTGGCCGAAAGTAGACCAAAATGCAGATTTTGAGTGCAACCGTTCGATATTTCATGTTTTACTCAACAGTGAGCGATGCAACCTGGCTGCAGTACAAGATCGCTTCTCCGATGTTTGCACCTTGCCCAGAGATCTCCTCGGGAGAGGGTTTGTAAGACCAGCAGGCTATCTAGCTTCAGAGGTCTTAAAGTGCATTGACACTGTCAAGGAGAGGTAAGTGTGAATTAACCCATTTAGGATGGGCTGATTTTATTGTAACACACTTTTCCAATATACACCTGCCAGAGTGTACTCGGGACTAGTCTCTAATGGGTTAAAGAGTAATACACTAAATGAGAATACATTTCTCTCAGCAAGTCCTGGTGTAATGTTTCAAGTTATTGGTGATGATAATTGCAATGTGCAGTAAGCCAGTTATATCTTGTTTTAACTCAGTTGCATTCTCTTCAGTGTTTGAGCATTTATTGCTATCATTGATGAGATGAGGTAAAACAATGAGGTGCAATTTTACAAATGTAGTCCTTCCATGATACTCCTAAGTTTCATATCATCACCATGTTATCTTCATAATCATTATGGTAGTCATATTAATAATATAGAGATGGTAATAAGCATGATGATTATAGTAAGGTGATGATATTTGAAGTGCATGAATTGTGGGATGCACAAGTATAGAAAATCCTCTGAAAACGTGAAAAAGTGTAATATATGTCTAATATGCCTAAAGTTGATTTAGCCAAGTATTTGCATTTTCATACACATTGATTGTCAAAAGAAAATTGGACAAAGCATTTTTGCTAACAAGATATTCTTATTGCCATATTTAAAAAAAGAAATATGGAATGATGGAAAGAGATTATCAAGCAGAGGGATGAAGATTGAGTTATGAGTTTTTCTTACCCTTCTAGAGAGAGACAAATTGAAGAAAACTCCTACCTTAAAACAAGGTATATTAGCTTAACACACATTATGTGCATTTCTGATAATGTTTAGGTTTCCACAGAGCAGGAATACTGACACCCAACGTGCTATGCTGTCCGTACTGCTCTGTCCATTACGCCTTACCCTCTCCCGCGGACCGGATGGTGCTGAGTATTTTGGTGATGAGAGATTAGATGACCTCTCCTCAGAGATGCTGCTGGATGAAAAGACAGCATCAACACTCATCCCAACATCCCTCTCTGCTCTCGAGAGCCTTCTCACAAAGGTAAGAGTGATTAAATTAGGGCAGCGAGATGTTGATACTCAAGAGCATTTTCTTCTCCTTCTGAGTCAGTTTTAATGATCATTTTAGATAAAAGGCAAAGTCCTGATAACTCTTATTCAGAGTATGTTTCACCATAATCTGTTTGTATGTTTTCATTTTCATTGCCTATGGAGGAAAGCTTCTTATGGTAGGGTCTGATTCGTATTGGTAGTCCTCAGACAGGCACTTCTTTGAGAATGTTATCTTTCTTTTATTTTTATTTTTTAATAAATACATTAAATTTCATACTTCTACTTAACACTGTTACCTTTTACCTTAACTTAAAGAATATAGAAAATAAAAGGTAGCAAATGTAAGATTTTAAGATATGGCTTACATGCCACCCTGCCCTGTGCAAGCAGTGACGAGCAATGTACTTTCTGACTAGCTTCTTTGAATACAAGAGATATCTTCTCCTCACATCAGATAAGATATTTTGATTCAATCTTTATAGTAATCGGTACAGTAAGTTTTAAAGTAAGTTTTAAATCATTACCCAGCATGGATCCTCTGATACATTGTACATGTCTTCACATATCAAGCATCTGTGAACAAGTTTTGGATGTCTTTTTTTTTACGATACTGCCAGCGTCTCTCAAATGAGGACAAGAAAATCCCCCATCTCCCAAACTCCTCATTATTTCTCACCTTGTTCAGTCCCCCCCTCCCCCCCCCCCCCCCCCCCACTAGGCCCTGCATTAAAAACTAAACTGGCTGTAACTGTATGGGGTAATGTAGCGGTAAAAACATACAGAGCAACCCCAGCTATCCCATTTTTATTGCTTCTTCTGTATCACTGAAATTTATGTGCCTGCTTTGGAAGAAAAGCAAGTCCCAAAAGAGTGGGGGAAAGCAAGGTATTGTTTTAGGTTTGTTTAGAATATCATGTTTTACCACTCAGAGATTTAAAGTACACTTATGACTGGAGAACTTTGTAGAGAGCATCAATGAGAAACCCAATGATAACAAATCTGTCATTGCATTTCTAAATTTGTTTTCTTCAGAACCCATCGTCATTATGTCCGTTTGTGCCACAAATCCTGAGACTGACCATCGAGCTACTCTCTGGCGTGACCCCAGACACGGACACAGCCAACCAATCCACAACCCTCTTACTGAAGTACCGCTCTCTGACTGGATCGCGGAAGGTCACTCTTGCTGCGATTGCTGTGCTGAAGGGCGCCCTCAGTTGTGAGTGAGACACCGTGCATAAAATTCTATGGTGGACAGCCTTGTGGCAGAAGAATATCACTACATACAGCTAGTTACAAGCGAGATATTAGATGAGAATTGATTTTAGCGTCAAGGTATATGGTAACATGATTTTCGACTTTCCTCAGGATGTGTAACAAACATGCAGCTTTTCTCCTGCCCCCAAGGATAAAAGACTTTCAGTCCATCATAGACGATTGTGATAAATTATTTTTTCTTTGCTGGTTACATCAAAAAGCAATTTGATACAAGTGACATTATGAACATATGCCAGGGATAGCTTGCTACACATTCTCAGAGGGTGCCATGGTACAATTCTTGGTATCGCCAATACCTAGGTGCCATGCGGAGAGTAGCTTTTAAGATGCATTATGGGATAGCTCACGGGACAAACTTACCCCGGTTTAGGCTGCACATGCACTCAGATCATGCTCTGTCTTTAAGCAGAGGTATTTTTGTTGAGGATTTCTTCGCTTTCCATCATGTGACCAGCACATTGAAGCCTTGCAGTAGTGAACCATGGCTCTAGTGACCACAAATAAGTAAAACTTAGAAACTTTCACCTCTTTTAAGCTGAATTATAGCCAAGAAAAAATGGGGTAACAATGGAAAAGCAGACAAATAACTCCATTAAATCCTATGGGAACTGCGACTTGTGTGAGACAACCGGAAGTGAACAAGGGCACCAAGGAATCCCACAGTGCATCTGTGACAGAGCTCCTCAGCATATGCAGAAATTTTCTGCGCATTAGCTATACCGAGAATTTTAGATGCCACAGTAACTTTCAGAGTGTGTTTAGCTGCCTTTTGATCTAATCTAATTGACACAAACTTTTGTTGATTTCTTTCAAAACAACCTTCTCTGATAGATAACATACTCTTCAAAGAATAAGATACAAAATGAAAAAAAGAGAAAATTGCGTTGTTGGGTCGCTATTCCTTCAAAATATTGTCTCTATAGGTGTTTGTAGTGTCGAAAGCAAAACCAGGAAGCAGCAAGAATCCCTTTGACTGTTATTCTGTCACCTCTCAGATACGCTCCTTTTCAAGTTTGTGACTCTCCTCTGCTTTTTCTCTCTCTTATGGCAGCAACAACACCGTCACAGTCTGACGCAGAGGAGCTTGCCGAGATCCTCACGAGGATACTGACAAACCCTGATGCAGACTATATGGTGAGCTGAGCATAGTTGCCATGGTTACTCCTGTGATATCATGTGACTCATGAAAGTCTATTGCCATAGTGATGAGAGCGCATGGACTGCCTTCTCTTCTCTTTTGCTGCTACTGGACCAAACATCCCTCAAACATCATGCTGTTTTTGCCCGTTTGTTGGTCTGTGGATATTCTGCTGTGTTCATGATACAGTTATACAGAAGCCATTAGATGCTTGTTTATCTAGATAATGATCATTCACACTGAAATCTTGAGATTCTTGGAAATTTCTTGTCAGAAATTCTTTTGCAGGGCTGTCTTCTTTATCTTGCAATCATGGTTGCTGTTTTTCCTCTCTTTATGAGTGTAGGAGGGTCATCATGTTGTTTTAGTCACCCTTATAGGTAAAGACTGATAATTCATCATATGGCCTGTAAAAGGTGGTTTACATGACAAGTGTGGATAATAACAAGGCACAGGGAATATTTAGGTACTCACAGGGATCAAAATGAATGCCAGTCATATCAAGAGAGTCTGGTTCAAAAAGGAGAAATTGGTCACAAGACCTTCACCATTTTTCATTCAATAAGATTCCACATGAATATGCCAGACATTTATGCTACGTATATTCTAATTTCTGTTTCATGTGACTTTGCTTTCCTGTTAGAAAATAAGTCTTTGTTCATCTAATTTGTCAATAGTTTCAGATATCGATATTCTTCTTTTTGTCTTTGCACAGGTAGTCTTAAAAGGACTGAGTTTCCTTCCAGATGTTATCTCTGTTGCCATGTCAACCAAGGAATCCGAGGTAGACCCAGATCCGCCTGCCGATCGCTTCGTCGACCTGGGGTATTCGCTGCAGAAGAAGATGTGTGACATTGAGTGGGAGATCAGAGATTCTGCCATAGTTAGCGTGAAGCAGCTCCTACAGCTGAAGTCTGGTGAGTGTGAATGGAGTCTGTCTGGATGTGGTCAATCCTCACCTGTAGATATCCTGCCCCCCCCCCCCCCCCCCAATCCTTTGTTAAGTATAGTAATGGGCTGATTGTGGTTTTTAAGGTCATCAAGTTGCTGTAAGAGGGCAGTGCAGTAGCAATGATGAGATAGATTTGAGGAAAGAAGAGAAATTAAAAGTCAAGTACCGTGTTTGTAATGTAATATAGATGAAATGATATGAAACCCCCCAAGGTTCTTGCAGAGCTCCCCTTACCTACACTGTACCTAGTCTGTTTTTATGATGTTTAGTATGTTTGTCATGTTCTTACTAAAATTTGATCAAACATGCTTTCTGTGTGAAATTTTGGAATCTTAAACAGAGAAAGACTTATTCGACATCAAAATGTGTTGCTGTTTTTTGCCTCTTTTTTTTTTTCAGCAACTGTGCATCAGTATGTTGTTACCGGTAGTTGTTGGATGTTGGCAGCCCTGTTCATTTTGAATGTTTGATATGTGAACATTGCCATGGACGGTAAAGCAGACATCATTTTGATTTGTTTTCCCCATACAGGAGCGATTACTGAATGGATCAGGGGGAATAATCTTCATAAGAGGCTGTGGGAGAGTCTAGTGGATGGGGAGAGCTATGTGAGGGCTTCCAGTGTGACTGCTCTGCCTGCACTGGTGGCCTGCCCAGAGCTCTGGCTGGATGTGTGCTCAGTGACTGGTGTTACCCAGGTGAGCAGCATTGGCAACACCAGTGATGGAGAGCAAAAAGAGGAATAGATGGATTTTTTTATGAATCGTTAGGATTTGTATGAATAGCTTCTGTAAGAGAGATAATCATTTAAATCAATTGACTCTATGTGCAGATGATCTAACCAGTTGATGATGGAGTGATATAAGCTATTCAAATCAATTGATTAAGCAATAATGTGATCAATAAGGTATTTATGGAACTGCTTATAAACTTGATAGCCGATTACTCAATAGATTGTTAGGTTGATTGACTGAGAACTGATCAAAAGACTGATCACTTGATGAATAAGGAGAAAGATTAAAAAAAAGATAGACAATAAAAATATTGATGATTTAATTGAGTGATTGATTGATGGATCAGTTGCATTGATTGCTGTTTAGCGGTTGGTTACTTTGTTGGTTTGTAAGCTGATTAGCATTTTGATTGGTTGGTTGAAGAAACAAAATGACCTAGAAGATAAAGTTATGGATCACCCTATGTGCCAACTCTCTTGTAGGTGGATATGATCAACACGCTTACTGGCATCATCAAGACGGACAGTGAGGCTTTTGCGAGAAGAGCTGCCCTGGACTGCCTGGTTCTGTGGCTCCAGGAAGAGAAATGGATGCGGGACTGCATCAATGCCAGCATCTCCAAGGCAACCAGACATGTGACACCAGGGGAGACGTGTGATGCCCGAACAGCTGCCGAAGAAAGTCTTGTGAAGAAGGATTCCAATATCAGCCAGTTGGGGACAGACCGCCTCACAGTCCAAGCTGAATCACAAAATATGGAATCAGATGGGAATGATGTCCAAAGTCAACCCACAAGGAGTGAGAGTGATGCTGGTTACAGTCAAGAGACTATGGGAGATGTGGTGCTGGATGCGGTTGCCATAGCAGCAAGGGACCTGGATTGGGAAATGAAACTGGAGGCCCTCAAATTCTACGAACATCTTTTGACCCTAAACATTCCTGGACTCATCTTCCCAAGTGCATCTCCCAGAGGAGGTGAGTTAGTGGCATCGGGAATGTCAACATCTAGAGAGAAACTGAAAGAAGCTTCCGGAGACAGGCTGGATGATCGAAGAGATGTGAGAAGGAAGGAGCATGAGAAGTTTTTGTCGTCATCAGGTATCCTAAAGATGTTGATCGGGATCAGCAAGGATGAGGATGTGAGTGTCAGCTCCAGGGCGTGTGTGATACTCCACCACCTTAAGGAAACACTAATGGCTCCGGTCCCAAGAGGAGAAAAACTGGGCGTGGCGTGTGGAAACTTGGAGACTGGTGGCAGCTCAGGTAGTCAATCTGTAACTAGGGAAGATGGCAGCTGTAACGGTGGAACCTGCCAAACTCGAGATGGTGAAGACAGTAGAGGATGCGTAGATGAAGAAGCGCAAGACACGGATCCGATTGGACAACTTTTTGACCGTGACTGGACTGCTCTGCTAGAGCACAGGGAGGCGGAAACCGTTGAGGGACCGGTGTCGCTGATGTTGGATATCATCTCTGCAGCGGAGGACAGGGATGAAAACCTGTTGGACTGCTACTAAAGTAGAGATTCCTCCTTGTGGGAGTCTTAATCCTGCCGTGAGCATGCCAATATGGTGTGTGAATTTAAGCTGAAGCCGCAAATACATCTTTGGAATGGCTGACTTGGTCAGTACAGATCTATGAATATGGTGCTTGTCCATTATAATGACCATGGTTATAACAAAAGTTTGTCAGAACAAAGTAAAATTTCAGGTCCCAAAATCATTTTCCATACATATTTATATTTTTTGTTGTCCGTCTGTAACAAAATATTGATATAAAGAAAGAAAACTGCCTGTCCCGAGGGCTTCATTGTAACCGTAGTCATCTGTGTGGGTAAACTATCAAATCTTCTCTGGGAAACTGATACACTGTAATGGCATGTGATTCCAATGTCAGAGAAATGTTTGTGGCCTTTGACAGTTTACTGGCATCTTCAAATTAATGCACCATATTCCCTGTTAGACCTTATAACAAGTCATTTCACTTCATGTGACCTTTGCAATTTATTTCACTGCTTGGAATCCACTTTGCATGTATAAGTTGTTACTATGCAAGAGCACACCATAATCATTTAATACAGTACCATATGCTCCTGTAATAAGGAACACGGTTCTAATGTAGTAAGAATTAGGGTCCCCAAATCATTATCTGTACATAACTGTGAAGCAAGATATTTTCGTGGCTTGGAATTTTCATGAATTGGAGCCGACAGCCTTTTTCACAGTATGAAATTTTTGCAAATTGCGACTGGCATTCAATGCATGTAGTGTAGACAAGAACTTGTGCATCCATTTTAATTTCATGAATCTTGGCTTTTGCGAAATTCACAAATTAAAATGCACACAAACATTTCTTGTTTTGCAGTATATGTGATTTGTTTGGCTGTAACAAAATTTTGATGTATCAAAAGTAAACTGCTGGTCCCAAGGACTTTGTTATGATGGGAGTTACCTGTATGTTCTATCTCCAACTTGCGCAAGGACGCCATAGAGTTAGCAAGTAACACTCGGTCATGTTGTGTACTTGTGGGCAAGTTGGTCCATAGTACCTTGTTATGTTTGGAAAACCTCTAGCAAGTTCATGTTAGTAGCACACAGCCTTTCATGTAAAAGTTTGCATATGAATTTGAATGTTTTAATTAACTATGATACTGGTCAATTCGTTGCAGATTGAATGAAATCAATATGCATTTGGGTTCAATGGCTGTATTAAATAAGGTGTTTGTAATCATAAAAAACGAAAGTGTCTGCCCCAATTTCACAGGCTTCTTTATTCTTTTTACTATTTTTGATATCAAAGACATTTCAGTATAACAACATGACTTCACAGGTCCAAAGGAGTCTTGTTATAGCAAGAGTCCACCATGTGATAGTTGAATAGCCTGTCTGCCTTGTCAGTAAATTAGTCCAAACATAGCAAGTGAACTTCAAAAACTCACTTTGGTGTTATATTGACTCATTTACATGTACATACATGTACATCAAATACATATTCCTTCACTATTACACAGTGACTTCTCAAAGTATGCTATATCATACTCTGACCTGGTTCACTCTTTAGTATTTTGCAGTATATTGAGAGTATGACCGGCATGAAGTTGTTATACATTGTATAGTGGTGTGTGTGTGTGTGTGTAAATATGGGTCTTATAAACCTTCATTGAGTACACACGTCACCCCAAATCCTGGCAACTGCTGGACATAGAGACTCTCTCTCTCATGGGTGTCTATCAGGAGGCTGATTGGTTTCGTAGTCTTGTGTAGGATTGTACACCTACTGCCTCTACTTACCGGTACAGCCCCTCCCCCCCCCCCCCCCCCCCCCCCACACACACACACACACAACAGCAATTCTTGCAATGATTGTCATCTTACGACATAACTGAAACACGGATCTGATTATGTTGATGATGATGATGACATATATTATTTCTTTGCCTCAACTGCATCAAACACAAGCCTTAAAGAAAAAATACTACTGAGCAAACTTTCTCATTAATGTAAATACATAAAGTTGGCAACTGATATACTGAAGGAGAATTAAAAGCACAACACCACGACCTATTGAATATCAATTCAAAAAAGTAAAAACAAACATTTAAACAGAATGAAAATATATTCACAGAATCGGACATTGGATATTATACTGTAAATTGAGACTTTAGATTGGGCTAAAAAAAGAACAGGCAATCTTACAGAGTGTGCACAGGTCAGTGAAAGAATTATTATTAGGTGAGAGCATCACTATATCCCCTGATTAGCATATACATTGTAAGCCTGTGACCAACATCACTGATTGTGTTTGACAATAAATATAATGTTAAGGTCTTGTAGTTTCTCATCTTATGTCTGAGTGGTCGTAGAGAAACTTCTACCAGTCAATTATCTGATTTTACTCATTTTTTCCCACAAGAATACTACAGGGTAAGTCAAAATTTGATGGTATTGCACTCTGTCTTTGTGAATGGCATTTTCCTACAAACTGATTAATTATGAAATACATTGTAGCTACTTATCATAAACTTTACACATAACTACAGTACAATGAACCTGTACTAAAAAAGGCCAACATACATTGCATCAATGTTTTACTCTTCACGTATTCAAATTGCAGCATTACGACTTTATGATCCCGTCACATACTATTAGAGTGAATTAAAATCATTGCAGAACGTGTCTTAACAAGCACCATTACGATTACAGGATTAACAGTTTTTGTGGTGATTACTATCATGTCACGTCACAATAGCGACCCCTTTTAGATCTGCGACGCTAATAGTTAATACGACGCGCCTCGTCCCGGATTGGACAATGCATTGGGAACAGCTGTCTCGTGCTTATGTAGACAACCTTTGCTTAATACATGTAATATAGCGTCGTAGGATGAGCGTCGTTTGTCTAAAGCTCGCTATGCACATGTATTCAGTTAATGGACCAAGCACCTACATGTACTAATAGAGAGCACTCGCAAGTTGGCTTTTGTTGTGCCGAATTGTAGCTAAGGCCCCATTTCATAAAAGATGTTAGGATAGCAACACTTGCTGGAATGGCAACTTTCCATAGCAACAGTCAATCGGGAAACTGGCTTTGTGTCGTTACCATGACAATTGTCATTCCAACAAGAGAACTGTCATATCAACATTTTATGAAACGGGACCCAAGAGTTGCAACGCACTAAACTGATTTGTTAAAATGAAGCTTAAATTTAGTAATAAACTGAATCTCGTCCATACATAATTTGATTGACAAATGTTTCATGTATGTCCCTACATGTACACGTACATAGGCCTAGTTCTAAAGCGTATCTACGCTGAAATAAATCTGCCTATTGCATCCGTATCTTGTTTCCATTCAAATACATAGAATTAACCATTTCAAGCGGCTTGGCAGAAAAAGTCGAATCTTTCGAGTAAGACATGAACATGTACAGCACCATTTGTTTCAATGCACACATGGCATACACCAGCTGTGATTGAATAGTGTTTCCGCGATAGGCCTACAGCATTTACGAGGAGTTTGCTACAGAAAATCATTTACAAATTTTTACATTAATTTATCAAGTCATCGTCTACGGCAAATTAATATTATGTTTCCGTACTCGAAACTTTCTCGTTATTCTTCAGATCCAATGAATATTCCTCAGGAGAGAGCGTTCTTGATTCCTTTGTGTTGTATGATTTTCCCGGCATCACTCTGTAGAGGAGATGAAAAGTGATTACGGAAGAAGAAGGTGAAATCCCTGATTTGGTCAAACACAAAAAACGGTTGATATCTTCAACAAGAGTTTTCAGGATTGAAGGAGGACGATTCACTCCCAGAACATGACTTAGAAGAAAAAGAAGAAGAGAAAAAGAAGAAGAAGAAGAAGGAGGAGGAGAAAAAAAGGAGGAGGAGAAGCGGAAGAAGAAAAGATGAAGGAGGAATTTCGAGAGGAGAAGGATCGAAATTGGAGGAAGAAGATCCAATCATACCCGTTTCATGTGTGCCTATACACATTCCACGTAATAATCCTTTGCATACATATGATATGTTACTACATTGTATATGGTGCCATGATTACTACTATTATTATACGTTATTGTATTATGATTCAGAGGTATATTTCTCTATAGGAATCATTCCATCAACAATTGACAGCAATTAATGAATAGAGATAAGGATAATTGTAGTTACCGTAACGACATGCGGAAAAGCTAGCTCAAAGGCACTTGATTATTGTCCCACTGTCGCTATTGTGAGTGAAATTATCATGAGTTTATTTTTTTGTTTCATGAGTGAGCTGGGCCCCTGACGGATCCCATTTTCTGTTTGAGAAAGTTCGCGAAGATTTTCAGTATAAAATTTCACATAGATATATCGGTGTTGATAAATTACTTTTTGCAATGGGACTATCTGACACACACCTCTGTACGTTTTGTTCGAGCTCTACAGAAACAATTGCATACATTTGTTTTGGGAATGTGATGTTACCCAAAGGTTTATTGGTCAAATGGATAGGAAATTATGTTACAGAATCAAACTCAAATCTCTAGAAATGCTTTTATACGTGTACACATGTACTTGGTTCTACAGAAAACCCAGTGTTACAACGTGGTTTATTTGTATGCAAAATACATGTACTTTATACTGTATTTTCTGTAAGAAACAAAAAGAATCATTACATTATAGCAAATTCTTTTCATTCTTAAAGCAAGCGAAGAAAGTAGACAAATATGTCTGAAAAAAATAAAGGTTTTGTATCAAATATCAACTGGAATCGTATTTACATTATTAGACGTTTTGTAGCTGCCTGTCAATTTTGTATTATTTGTCTTTATGTACTGTATGTGACATTTATTTTGTACCTGAATGTTTAAGGGAATAGAATTTCTTTGTGAAAAAAAGTTTACGAAGATACCCACCGTGTAAAGCCGATTGCCGTATCCGAATAATGTCCGCCAAGGGTTCCTCGTGAGGGCGTACGTTGGCGAAGCTCGTTTCGTCATCAGCGATCGATCTGTTCAGTTTTTGTTGGAGGTACTCCTCGCGTTGTCTCCGGAGTTTCCGATCTTTCTTACCGTCGCTTCGACGCAGTCTCGTTCTGCAGTGAGATTATTAAAGAAATATTTGTACAATTGTAATAGAGCAACTAATGAGTAGGCCTATTTTAGCACCTGATGTGAAAAAAAAAAGTTAGATAAAAACCGTAAAGTGGAAACAAGATTTGCATAACTTAAACTCATGAATCATTATAGCGAAGTGTTTGATTTTATTGATCCTTTGGGAAAAGTTCCTGTTCACTTGAATAACCGTGCTGACTTGTAGGCCTAACCCGTTTCCCTTTCTGCCATATCCAGTTCTTTTCCTGGTTCAATTTTGACATTATTTAATGAACTCATATCATTTGATTGTTTTAGAATTATACATTTTGAATCTATCATGATGTCACGCAATAAGGATTTATCAACAACTATACCCGACAAATTACTGTGGTGATGGGTGCTGGCGATTGACCACAATCATTTTATTGTGTGAATTATTGACCATAATAATTATAGTGCAAAGAATTCATGTTGCATGATGTTGAATGTATCGTCACGTGACCGGAATGCATGTTCACCACTGGCTACATTGTTTGAACCTGTCATATACAGTGATATAAAACACTTTATATGACAGAATATATCCCCATGCAAATATATCTCACTCTAAGGGGGTCGTATCGTACCTGTAAGCGTCCTCAACCTCTTCCATCTCCGGTGCTATTGGTGGAAGCAGTGTGCCAGGCCTGCATAAAAATGGTAACAATTAATATATAATTAGTAACTTATATATTAGATAATCGTATGAATGTGACTTGGTGAACAGAAATGAGTATTGACGGTAGCTATAATGGGTTCTTAGCTTATTTCAGAAAGGGCAGTTGGGGGAGTTGTCACTGCGGTTGAAATGAAACTTACCCTAATCGCTGAAAGGCTAATGCACTATCAAAGAGAGAACTTCTCCTCCCCGTTGTTCGCCGTCGAAGGAACCTCGGGGAAGTCATCTCGGGCTCCTCGTCGTCATCGATATCGATGTCCCAGGTCCTCGAAAGATGCAATGTTCCTGGCGTCAGAAAAGTTTGAAATCGTGAAGTAGACATCGAAATACACATTTTCTCAAAATTCTAAGGAAATTTCGGAAAAGTTTATTAGACCACACACGAATGTCAACAGGTGAGCTTGTTAATTTTTATTTGAAGGCGTCCTTTTTGTTAAGCTGGTCAATAGTCTGTTTAGCTTATGCAAGGCTGCAAACTTAATGCGAATTCCGTTAGATTAGAATTATATAACACTTGGAGCTCGTATTGATCATTATTTTCTCTTCACTGTCATTGAAAGACACACGAGTACACGACGTCAGGCACAAAATACTTAATGACACAAAGACACACGCACAATGAGAAGACAGAAGCACTTTAAAATAGGCCTATGTGATATACCAGCCTTCACAATTAAATGTTGCACTTACTGTTTTGCGAATCTGAGCGTTGGTTGTCTCCGCCTGTGTAGTTGCTCTTACTCCTGCTCCTGCTTAGCTCCTCCCTCTTCCTCCTCCCTCGCCTTCCAATCCTTCTGACGTCACTGCCGTAATCATCATCATCATCATCACTCCGTCGATCTTGCCTCCGCCTTCCTCTTCTTGTGCCACCTCGTTCTCCTCCTCCTCCTCCTTTTTGTTCTCTCTTTCTATCGCCTCTTCCCCCGTCATCGCTACCATCGTTTGGTCTTCCACCTCCTCCCCTTCCTCCTCCTCCTCCTCCTCCTCCTCCCTTTCTATCGTCTCCTCTGTCGTCATCGCCACCATCTCCTAATTCTCCTCCTCCATCTTCTCTTCCACCTCCTCTTCCCTCTCCATCACTCTGTTCTCCATTCCCGCCTTTCCCATCATCATTCCCTCTCCCGTGCGTCACTCGTTGCTGTTGTTGTTCGATAAGAGTCTTCAGGAGTTCTTGCATGGTCTCCATGTCGGCCTGCATCTTTGCGAACATGACGTTATTCTTCTCGGCTAACATGTCCACTTTTCTGTTCAGGCGCGCGATGCCTTCCACGTGGGCTGGATTCTTCTGTTCCTTCAAAAATTCTTCCAACTCGATCATCGAATCCTGCTCAAAGGAGGCAAGAAAAAAAAAACTCAGCTGTTGCTGATTTACTTCTTGAAGTATATACCACATATTTATTTATTTATCTATCTATCTATCTATCATATCTATCTATCTATCTATCTATCTATCTGTATGATAAAGAGATAGAGAGAGAGAGAGAGAGAGAAAGAGAGAGAGGGAGGGAGTTGGGGGTGCTTAACATACTAAACACAGATGCATAAACAAGCCTAATTATCTCGCAGTCATGACAAATTTTATAGCTCCTGACAATTACATCAGATATGAGCGATTCTACATGTATTTCCGAGCCACCACTCCCCCACCATTCATCCCAATTTATTTCGTTCTTCTCCTTTTTTTTTTCGTCTCGTTTTTATACCTGGATGCGGAAAGTAGCCTTCTTTAGATCCTCTCCTTCTTCCGTCACGACATCGTCGTCGTAGTAGACGCTGAGCGGGCTGCAGTGTTCCCGGATGTACTCGGCGTAGTTTTTCCTCGTCATCTGGAAAAGTCCGTCCTCGATGGCTAGCGTGATCTTTGCCTGCTGAATGAGTGCAATGGCGGTCGCGTTGTCGTAGATCCTGACGGCAGAGGGCGACAAACATGGACAGCGTCAACTACGATGACACTTGGTTGTCATCTTACGTAGATGATAACAAAGGTATATAGGTAGATGGACCATTAATGTTAACTATTCGAATGCAACATGAATTGCAATAGGCGTCGAACCCTTGGTTGCTTGCTTCTAAGCATTTTTTTTTTTTTACTTCCGTAGAGGTCACGTAAGAACATCAATTTAATTCAAATCAAAGTGCGTGATGACAAAATTATGTTAGCAGTTAATATACCAAGCATCATAATAATCTCTATCAGATGGTGATACGTCCGAGAAACCAGAGGAATCATGGAGGAATTGGAAGGGGTGGAGGGACGAAGAATACATTAAGGAGAAGAAAACTTATGCTAGTTCCACTTATTACGGAAGGGAGGAAAATATTTGGTGGGGCAACAACATGTCACCCATTTCTGACAAACAAAACATCACCATACCAAAATTGAGTAAGCTCAACAAAACTTTATTCTTCCCCTCGCCACAAGCGCCATCGTCCTCAGTCTCGAGCCATCTTGTTTTGTTTTTTCTTTCCAACTTGTGCAAAACAGGCCACACCCACTTTGCACAAATGCATATTCATGACACACGTACTGAACAATGATATTCCCATAGCATATACCTCTGGAAGGTGTTAGAGAGCATGGCAATGAGCACGTTGAGGCAGAGGACGGCGGAGATCGTTAGGAATGACACGAGCAGGATGTACGCCATGATCGCGTCTTCCTCACGCATCAGCTATAGGTGATAGCAAGAACGAAAATACATTGCCGATATGATGTCGAAAGGATCGAATTGTCAAATAAAATGTCCGTCATGGGATGCAAAATAGAACAGGACGATTTTTCTTTTTCATTGCATGTGTTAGGAAGACGACAATAATTACAAATTCTACTACTACTACTGCTGCTACTACTACCACTGCTACTATTACTACGACGACGACGACGACGAAGACGACGACTTCTACTACTACTAATAATAATGATAATGATGATACTATATACTACTACTACTACTACTACTACTACTTCTACTACTACTACTATCCTACTACTTCTATGCACCACTGCTTCTATAATTATTATTATGTAATTAATGATCATGATAATACGTCATATAACGATCATTCATATTCATCATCAATACCATCATTACATTAAGCATCACCGCTTCATAAGTGAATACAATAGTATTATTATTATTATTTTTAAAGGACTTAAAAACCTCAAAATGGAAAACATCTGGGAAAATATGACTAAATAAAAAAAAAACATGCAGCAATTAAAATGTATTAAGTTTTGATTAAAAAAGTCTACACATAAAAATAGACCCACGTCAAACTCGTATTCGTCGACGAGAGTAATCCGGAAGAGACTGTACATCATTTGGTCTACGCTTGCCATACTAGGAATGGTTCCGTTAGCAACACGCATACCGCCGAAGTTCATCCAGAACGAACAAGCTGGAAAAAAACAAAACATAAAACCACATCATGAGTATAAACAGCATGTCTTGTATTATGTACTCTCGTGTGAATAAGCTTTGAGAAATAAAGCGGTAGTGTGTACTTCGACATAAAAGTCATGAAGCCGGTAATTGGAGTGACAATTATCATAAATACGACCAGACACACATTAAGGTAAATTCATTTTTTAGATTTACAAAGATCCAACCCGATCTAACCCATGTTGTACACTACAGTGGAAGGTGTAACATTTCATGACAATGTGAACAGAACGACATTTTATTGAATGTTGGTTACATAATGTGTAGTTTCCTCTTCTTCAGGTCGCTTCTGCTAGAAATTCGTGCCTGAAAAATGAAAAGAAAAAGGAATCAAAAGCAAACTATCGTAATGTTTTCTTGCCATTTGGGACCTTCTTTTCCCTTTCCCCAATCGTGAGATACCGCTATGGGATGTACGTTCGGAAGGTATACAGTACGCAGTAGGACAAAGACATGAACAAATACCTCGGTATAGTGAATTTCTGGAGTTGTGTATTCAGAGGGAAGCATTAACAAATTTAAGAAGACGATTACGTCTTCTGTTTTCACCAGCATTCATGGACACATTATGAAGGGGCTCACCGTATGGAATGTAGAAGTTGGCGTACAGAAATATGAAGACAGCGAAGTCGTTCAGCACCAAACCAAGCATAACAATGAAGGGCCCTAGGAGATAAAATACATAAGATATTAGCATATTAAACATAAACCGTCAAGGTCAGGTTAACAATATATACATATATGGTTTTTTTTTCTTGACCAAGCACAGGTATGATAACAAGCACATAGGGCCTATAAAAAAAAAAAAAAATCATTTTTGTGTCAGCACTACGTAGGGACCTACCGTACCTATAGACATTGAAGCGCTTACTGTTCTGCAAAATACCTTGAATGAGAAGAATATGGAGCAGTTGAACGGTATATAGAGATAATTATGTAAGCAAACAAAAACAACATTTCAAAATCACCGTTGTCTTCATGGATTTCAAGAATTGCAGGGAATATACTTAACACCACGTGCTTAAAACGAAAAAGTGAGTGAGTGAGAAATAGAGGAGAGAGAGAGAGAGAGGGAGAGAGGGAGAGAGTGTGTGTGTGTGTGACATCTATTATGAACAACCCCCACAAAAACAAACAAAAAAACAAACAAACAAGCAAACAAACTTCCAATGCAGAGGAGCCTTTACAGGTATCACATAGCGAGCTTTAGATATTCGTGACGCGGACGTTCAGAAAAAAAAAACTATTCTGAGTATGCGCAAAATCGCTTATCAAAATCGATCTATTTATAACTCGCGTCGTCTGAGTGTTCACTTTTAAAGCTGGGCTATACTTTTACGTCCGCTCAGTTCACGACGACGCAGAGAGCTACTCGTACTTGATGCACCATTCAAAACGGGGGCGCCAATCTACTTTTAATAGGTTGCGTCCTCGCGTAATCTGAAGCTACACTTTTCGACACGACGCAGGGAGAGAGGAGAACGCCCAACGCAATCGTCGTATTAAACGTCTGCGTCGCAAATCTAAAGCTCCCTATAAATTACCGAGGGAGCGGAAAGCTCGCACGCTCTTCATCAGTCTGATCCAGACCAGGATGATGACGACCGAGAAGACGTCCTTGGTGGTGTGGCTCACTCGGTCCGAGTCGATGAAGATGTCGACTCCGTGGAGGACGCTGACGGCGAGCAGGGAGAGGTAGACGAACCAGTCGAATCCATTCCTGATGGCACCGAGATAATACGAGACGATGGCGATTAGATAGAGACAATAAGTTAGACATGGAGGAAGACGTGCAAACAATAAGGTAAAACAAAATAAGAACGTAAAAATGGCAAAGAGGCAGTCAGACACACAGACACTTTTTGTTTTGTCAATCTGTTATTTTTCTTTCCTTTTCATATAAACAATGATAGAATAGAAATTGGTTAACTATAAAATGATATAGATATTATTAAGACAACATAAATTCCACATGGCCAATATTACGAATGAAAACGAAAGAATTTTGTATATCAAAAATAAAAAAGGATAACATACACACAAACACACGAGCAAAAAAAAAAAAAAAAAAAAAAAAGACAATCTCAACGTGTTATGTCATACGAGCACACGGGTATAAGTTTTCGAATTTGAAATTTCTGTAGCCCGAAATGAAAGGAAGTATATAAACATTCATCTATTTTTTTTTTTAATTCAGCTGCCGGAGCAGACACCAAAGTATAATTTGGAAAAGGTAATTTGGCTGCCGACATCAACAATTCTTGTGACCCGGGCCAAGGGGCCACCGCTATTAATGTCGAACCCTGTGTATTTAGATATCCTTTACTCTATGTCATTACCATTTTCCTTCTTTTATCTCTTTCTACAAGGCTATTACAGCGTCGCATAAAAAGAGATGCCCACATGTATGATTAATAATTGTAACGTTGCTCGAATGGAGGCACCTCCATCTGCCAGCTGTCTGCAAAGGATCTATTCTGAGAGTCACGAGGCTTACCATGCCTCGGCGAAGTACGATGGGGACTTGTCTTGGATCCCTTCAATCTGTTGGTCCAGGTACTGCTTTTCTTGCGGCCATCTTGGATGGGCGTACTCGTAGTCTCGTTCGATGTCACTGATCTTCCATTTCTTCCATTTCTATTTTAAGTATGACAAATGAGAGAAAAAATATAGTGAATACTATGCGATAATATCTATAAATTCAGTCAGTGGAATGTACCATTTCAATTCTGTATGACATGTTTGAGGATGAATAAATTCAATCGATAAAAGAAATCTAATTTGATTTATTGTTATCATTACACATTCATTATCATTTGACATGGTCACCACTTATCATTCAAGTCAACACACATCAATTTTCCTCCTCTTTAATTCCCCACACTCACGCATTTGTGCCATTAGTGAGAAGCATTGAGTCACCGTGCAATTTCACTGGTGTATTCGTATTGGATGGAACTGGTTTAATTCACGAATCCTGCGCTCAATCATGAAGTCATTCTAAGTAAGAATCAATATAGTAAGTTATGAGTTCAGAGGCTTTTGAAAGATCCTCAACTGAAATAAACAATTACATGTGAATGATATAGTTCAAATAAATTACATTCTACCCTATATATGAAACACCCAAAATTACAATTCACAGTTATTATACAGTACCAAACAACTTATACAAAAATGCTGGGACTTGGTGAGCATATAGCTCAATTCCCCTCTCTGGAGCAATGCCCTTGCATTAACGTTCAGTGGCGGATCCAGAGGGGGCGCACCGGGAGCGCTCCCCCTCTTTATTTGTTGTTAAAACAAAATGAATAAAAAGGAAAAAAAAATGAGATGAAACCCGGAAGTAGCACCAGAAATATTGTTCCCCCCCCCCCCCTCTTTACGTAATTCCTGGATCCGCCCCTGAACGTTTACATTCAAAATATCTCAAGGGAATACGAGGATAGACGAAGAAGACTTACCATGAAGGCTGCCTTGGAATCAAAGAATTCCTTCAACTCAAGGAAAATCTGGAATAGTGTCAAGAGTACGCCAGACAGCTGTAGAGCAGCAATATGGAAGATAACGAATTATCTAAATGACATAATTATTGAATCATGTACCGATCATAATTGATATCGAAGGAAATGAGTTATATTAGACACGCATTACTCACTACCAATGATCTCCATCAACACACAAACACATACAGTGTACCAATGGGTACGGAGTTTATTCCTTTGTGGAGCAAGATCTCCGTATTCATACAGGCCTGAGAGAAGATTATAATTAGCCACGCACAGAACAACATGGCTGTGCTCTGTAAAGAGCTATTTTTTATAAAATTTGTTTAAATTTACCGTAAGAATATCGTAAAAATATCAAGAGATGATGACTATAATGATGATGATGACAATGACGACCATGAGAATTCTGATAGAACTGAATACAGACAGATAATGATGATAATCGATGATGATGATGATGATGATGTCGATTGTGAACTTTTTCACACTCATCGTCTCTTATGTAACTGCATTCGTCGCTGTCATCACAGCGATGATTATGACTACCATCATCGCCGTCGCTGCTAGAATAAATACTGAGTCAGTGCAATATCAAACCAAGCCACTGGAGGTACACGACCATTACCTTTAAGATCGGACGCCAGAGATCAATGGGTAGGGTGAACTTGAATGGTGCGTCCAGCGTCAGGGCCAGAACGGTCCAAACCATAATGAAAAGCAAATTGAATGCCAGCTGTTTGTAGGCTCCAAATCTGAAAACAGCAGCAACAACAACAGCTAAAACTACTGATTATTATCGCTATCACTGCAACTTGATAAGATAAGCAAAATCGTGGAAATGAAAGTCCTAGGCTTTTGGCGAAATTTTTCATTCGGAAAAAAAGAGCTCTATGACGCAACTGAATAGAATATACATTTATATTAACACAATAACAACAAATAACAACTCCGAAATTTTGCTTTCTATATTATGCTAACACGTTCATCGTCTGATCGACAACACTTCAGACAAACACAGGGACATTGTATCTAGGCATGGAAAGTAATGAAAGCGAAAAAAAGTAGTAAGTCTAGTAAGAGGAAAACCACTGTCCATTGGATTGGACATAAACTGGATGTTCTGTGTCTGGAAAAGTCACAACCAACTCTTGTCAGTCTCTTCGCAAAGAGCATGACGCACAGTATAACTGGGAAAGAGGTCCGTCAAAAACCGCGGTCACACATATGGCAAAATATCGCGAAGTTTTAGATCGCGAAGTTGTCTTCGCGATCTTTTGCGATCACAGTAGGCGCGGTCACACTGGCAAAAAAAAAAAAATCGAGAAGTTCGGAGGGGGGGGGGGGGGGGATATCCCTAGTTTGAGAAGGGAAGTTTCGCGAATAGTCTTGCGAGAAGTTTGGGTCACACTGGCAAAACTTCGATATCTTAATTAAAAGATCGCGATCTTGAACTTCTCGACCTTTTACCGGTATGACCGCGACTTTTATGACCGCGGGTAAAGTCGTCAAACTAAAATGCCGGGAAGATGGCTGAACGATACTGACCCATCGCGGCTCCCTCCGCCGGTTGCTAGTTATGATGAACAAGGTGGTTTTAGCAGACGCATCATGCTACAAAGAACTTAACAAGACTTTTATGAACTTAACTTTTAACGGATGGTATAGTTTTAGTTGAGATGGGGGATTAAGATTTTAACTATTTGCGAGATATAGAAACCACTTATGAGATATTAAAGAGCATACCATTCAAAGAGGTATTAAAAGTTTATTTGACGAAAATCGGGTTTGAAATGGCATTGAAAAAAGTAAAACAGAGTGGTCCTATATAAAATGTGGGCCCCACCTTTAAATGAGATGAGACATCATTATCTCACAAAATAAGTTGGAAACTAGCTGCAGCCACATCTCAAACAAAACTTTAATCATTTCTCCTACGTTGCTTTACCTGCCAAACTGCGTCCATTTCACATCCAAGAGTTTTCTGATCACGGGATGCACGATCAATTCCAGTTGGTTGAAGTCTACAATGGACTGCAACTGTATGTAAATAGAACGAATGTTTAACACATAATAACGAACATTAATTAAGAAAATAGATATTCAAGTTCGTGGAAGAGTAATTAAAGCAGTCGAAGTTGTAGAACCACCCGAAGTGGCCTTGACAATGCTGGCAAAGACCATAACTGCTAGTAGGAAGCATAATGATACTACAATTTAAAAGCTAGAATGACAATTAACGTATTTTCCAAATGCGGAAAAGTGATTATTTAAACATTTTTTGTTTGTGCCCAAAGAACAATCTTAACTTATGAGTGTGATGAGACTAGAAAGCGAAATATCGTAATCAGGGCACTGATTTACAGAAATTTCTGCACCTACCAAAGTTGAATAATGATATTACCAGATTCGGATTCTTTATTTCATACAATCCTGAGCGTCTATTTCGTCTAAGGAAATTAGTTACTTCGTTCTTGAATTGTTTTGTCGAACATACCACGTCTGTTCCGAAAAAAAAAAACTGCGAGGAGAAATAATTATCGAATTAATTTAGGTGCAATTTGATGTCGACAGTTAAAAAAAAAGAAAAGAAAGCTACAACAATGTGATCAACCGCTATACAATCCATATCCTTAATTCGAAAAATTATTATTGACGAGTGCGTGAAGGGAAAACAAATTTCTTACCACCGTCCGAGCATATACAATACTGTCCGACTTGTCTTGCTGTGGTTCAAGTAGATGGAGGTCAAAGTATTGCTTCCGGCTGGGTCGGTCACACCTGAAGAACTGATTCATACCTTTCATGGCCTATGGATAAGCAACGTAGTGTAAACAAAAAAAACGAATTAAAAGCAAGCAAAAGTTATAGAGTGAATATTACAGTAGTAGTGCTATGAGCCCTAATAGTTTGTAATGTATTTGGTAAAAGTGGGAGCAGAAGTGTAGCATCCTAATTGAAGATCATATCAAAAATTATGACTTTCATCGTAAATACATGTATTTTATATAGAAGGTTGCCCCCAAGTTACAAGATGCGAAAGCGGAAGATAATTAACATAAGTTTCAAAACTAAGGAAATTACAATAATCCAATTAATATAGGAATTTTGACGACTACATAATCTGAACTTAACAATTCACGAAACCCTAGATGCTGCGCAAACTTTTAATTGACTTACATCAATGTACATGTTACATTGGGATACTTGTTTATTTGTTGCTATCTAAACCGACGTACTTCTATTTGCCTTGTTTCCCTATAACTCCTTGTCCATGTATATGACAACTCCACACATAGTAATTGTTCTAGAGACAGCATAAGCTATCAACGTGTACCATAGACAATTTGTCAAAGGTCGAAAACCTACTACGTGGGGCATCTTGGTGACCATCAGCTGCATGGCCGAGTGGCCGGAGTTGTCCGTGTCCGATGCCGTGCCTCCCGACTCGAGTAGCAGTCTAGCCGTCTCGCTACGATCTACGGGGATGGCAGAAGAAAGTGATTGTCGTTATCTTTCGGAAAAGTAGTATTTATCTTTCAGAAAAGTTGCAATATATACTCGTCAGTGGCGGATCCAGATGGGGCGCACCGGACGTGCCGCCCCCTTTTTATTTCTCGTACAAACAAAATAAATAAAAAGAAAAAATGGGAGTGGGGTGCGTGCGCCCCCTTTAATATTGCAAAGGCGCCTCCCCTTACCATGCTTACAGAATTCCTGGACCCTCCCCTGCTCGTGCTGCTCATGATACTTGACGAAATATTCAAAGAGAATGATTAAAGAAAAACATCATTAGAAAAAAAAAATCATCACAGACATTTTACTTCTACCATACTATACTACCACTACTACTACTTATACAACTGTTACTATACTACACCTACTACTGTAATACTATTATAACTACTCTTTGTATTACTTCGGATGCTTTCATCACTACTTCTAGTAGTAGTAATGATCTTGAGGAAAAAATCAAGAAGCAGAAAGCAGAACAAGGTAAAATGAATTGAAAGAGGCGACAGAGAGATAAATAAGAAGACGGAAGCTATAATGTATAATCCTATGTAATACCTTTGGGAGCTATGTCCATAACATTATATTGTATAGTTTTTGGACATGAACGAGCTGTATACATCGTCTTTCAAAAGAGCCCCCATTTGATGGAACAATGAGTGCGTATACTAGTTTATTGCTTAAACAAACTAAGACACTAAAAAAACTAAAAGATATATAGATACACAAACATCCTGTGACGAAATTATATTACAATGTATATGTTGAATAACAAAGAGAAAATTAACTTTTGAAATAATACTCGAAATAACATCAAAGTTTTTTTTTTCAAATGATAGAATTTATTGATTTCTCGAAGCAACATAATTTTACAGAGGATAAATGAATTACAAAGTTATTACTTCAACACAAAAACATTTCTTTGATACAAACAATTTAAACACATATCTGTGTTTTTATACTTTTTTTCAAATATTTAAATATCTTCTTACTAAAAAACATACTATAAAGGGTCGTACATGCGAGAATGCGAAAATAGGATAAAATAACTTTTGGCAGTCCGAAAGCCCGCCCAGGCCCGCCCGACATGGCGACGACGAGTGCACATTGAATAACTTCCACAGGACCATTGCAATTGACTACACACAGCCCCGCCGCCGTACACAAGTGTAACACTTGAGCACAGCGACAGGGCGCGCACAGCCACATTGCAATGTACAGCTAATAAAAGGAAATTCGTAAATACTAATAGGCCCCATGGACAGAAAATCTAGAAATTAGCAAACAACATTCACCCGCCGTCCCCACGCTCTGGCAGGCCCCCAGCGGACTTCCGGCAAGCCATTGGAACGCCAAGGATGCACCCTGCCCGAAAGTATGAATAACATCAAAGTTATTGGCATTGAAGTTACCTTGTTAATCCTATAGGAATTAGCCATAAAGTTATCGGTCGTGTAATGCATTGTAATCACGCAGACTATGCATTTTTTTTGATGATTAATTAATTGAATAATTACGACGTCAAAATCGATTCAGACCTAATTCTGCGGCGACCTGTAGCGGCGTCCTTCCCTTGTAATCTCTGGACCGCAAGGTGGCGCCCCTCTTGATGAGAGCGCGCAGCGTTTTGCAGGCGTCGTTCCGCGCTGCGTAGTGAAGCGGAGTTTGATTTTCGCCCTTAGTTGCGTACTCAATGTCCGCTGTAGAAAGTCAACACGAAGGGGGAGAGAAAATGGAACTATTTTTTTTTCTAGTTAAAGAGTCAACACCATGAGGTGTTGTTCTAAGAGGACTGCAAGAGATGAGGGAAGATAATTATGTGAGTGGACACTCGTGAGGAGAGAGTTCTAGTTTTCTTTTCCTTATTTCACTCGATATCACTTTGTAGGCACTACATGGAGTTTAGTAACTCTCATAAAAATACGCTCCCACACTTTAATCCTTTTTTTTTTTGTACCTGGAACTTTAGACAGTGGGAATAACTTTATAGGATATTTTCTGTGCCAATCAACACTTAGAATTGCAAAGCGCAAAAATGGTTGACCATAACAGTAATCTACAAAGTAATATTAGCACACGACTGCATCATCCGTATTACCTCCGTAATCGAGCAGGATTTCGACCATCTCAGGGAAGTTGACGGCAGCTGCGACGTGTAGCGGTGTTCTGCCGAAAGAGTCGGCCTGGTCCACCCCGCTGCCCCGCTCAATGAGAAACACCGCCACGTCTGGGTCCCAGGTGCGAGCAACCTGTTTCAAAACCACAGCATTTGATATAAAAATCAAAATTGACGATAAGACTTTTTGATAATTATACTGTTCTATGTTCAACTTGATTTCTGTCATATTTTCATAATTTCACAAATAATACGTTATCAGCGACTTATTCCATCTATTATTATGTCGTTAGAATAATTTTAGTCATGATTTTTCGAAATCAACATTGATAACTTCATTATCATCATCATTATTTTGATTATGATGATAGTAATTCGTATCATTAATAATTTTGTGCATAATCATTATCATTATTATCATTTTTACAGTAATTGTTATAATCTTTGCTAGCATCATCATCGTCGTCATTAGGAATGTCAGAAGGGGAATTCAGATATAGAATACATGAATACAGGAACGGGACTATTCTTTCTCCACCAAGGTTAGTCCTCTTTGCGTAGAAACAGTAACCACGGTAGCGATGATCGTAGTCCTCAACAGTTAGGTGTGATGATGGGACGCTACTATGAAGGTGCCATCATAAGAATGATACCAATTAATATCTAGTTCCTCCTTCTCTTCCTCCTTTTACTTCTTCTTCTTCTTCTTCTTCTTCTTCTTCTTCTTCGTGATCTTCTACTGTATCTTCATTGTCTTTCACATTCTCTAGTTTCTTTCCCGTCTATACCAGTCCTTTTGTTGTTCTGCCTTAAAGAGAAATGTTTTCTTCAATGCGTTTAAAAGTCTGTGATACAGTTTTCTCTTCGTTTGTTTTGAAACAATGTTTTTTTCTCTTTTTCTTGAATGTTAGGTAAATGTGTGTACATAAATAAACGCATAGATTTACGGTCTAAAATTGGAGGATTATTGTAAAATATAGAAGTACAAAATGTGAAATAAGGGTTTTAGAAACTCTTGTATCGCCATTTTCTAGTGAATTCTTCTCACGTCATATCCGAGCGAAACCTCTGGAATGTTAATCTGAGACCCCCTAACGATACATCTGTTGGAGGTATGCGCCTGTAAATGACTATACTTTCTCTTCCCCTCAATTAACAAACTCATAGATTTTTTACTGACGTCAAGATATGAGATAGTAACTCTGTTTCTGTTTCTGTTTTGAAGTCCAACCCACCTCGTGAAGTACCGTTTGGCCGTAGCTGTCGGTGCAGTTGATGTCAGCTCCCCGCCGAAGGATCAGCTCCAGGTACTCAAGGTCGATGGCGATGTTGGGGTCAGCCGACATCGCCAGATGACCGAAATAGCCGATGAGTTCGGCATTGGCCACGTTCGGGTTTCGTGGCCCAGAAATCATGTTTGCATCAATGCCGACATCTGAGATTTCCACAGTTTACCTTCACGGGGTTGATAATAATAATGATGATGATGATAATGATGATGATGATGATGGTAATAATAATGATAATAATAATAATAATAATAATAATAATAATAATAATAATGATAATTATGATAACAATAATGATTTTGAAAAAAAATAAGTAATCACCTATCTTCTCGCACCGCACAGAAATATATCTGTATATAATATATGCGATGATGAGTGAGTGAGTTTTTTGCTTTTACTTCAATATGCGTCACTGAATAATTACTCCTCATTTGGGCGTTTCTTTTTTATGAAAGCCTTCCTATTTCCTTTTACTTATCATCAGACAAATCGTATCAATTTAAAAGGCATCTGTATATATTACTTTTTCAGAATCTTGAAATTTTTAGAATTGCGTTACATGTAGCTTGATTAAAATTGCTCATGAATTACACAAATTGTTTAGAATGAGTGTTTAACACCTGGTCTTGTGTTTCTATTTAGTCGTTGTTACACCAGTAAGTGGAAATTAAGATGAATATCATTGTGGGGTTAAAGTGACCTATGCACCACAAGACATACCAGTGTGCTATGATCAGACAATAAACGATTCAATATCAAGTGCAACCGATACGAATATCGATACCAAGATTGGAATGAAGGACCATTCCATCACTAATATCACATCACAAACATCATTAGTATGACTGCCGCGTTATTGGCTTTTGTAATGGAAGTTATTCGATATAATGGAAGGCAATAGTCATTGCCAAGAATCTGCAGAAGTAAAGGAGGCTGATTAAGAAAAAGAAGAAGAAGAAGAAGAAGAAGAAGAAGAAGAAGAGTCAAATGCTTTGCGTATTAGAACAAGACATCTAATTTCCATAATATCACTATAATTATTTCCGCTGCCAGTAGATACCGATATACCAATTTCAGAGTGCTCCTTTTGAGATGGGCGCACAAAATTGAAAGATATAGCATGCAATCAAATTATATGCAAAAAGCATAATTTCTCAAAGAATTCTGGAATCCATGACACAAGTTACTGAAGCTGCTAATGTGCATTCTGAAGAGTATTGTCTTCGTGTGTTTGTTCAAGCGAACTGTCGTAACCAGTCCTGTGATAATGTAGGCTTAGAGGCATATTGGTGAGGCGATTTGTTAAGAAATCCTTTTTTTTTATATAGTTTGTAAGCATTTACTTAGGATAGAAATCTATACGCATTCTACTACCGTTAAGTCACAATTATAATCTGAAAGGACAAGTTAGAATGGGAGCACACCGAAATGTTCATCTCAACAGAAATACTAAGATTATAGTATATAGGGAAATGTAAATCTCAATAGGAATAGCTAGAATTAGAGCTTAGAGAAATGTTCAGCTCTAAAGGTCAGTATAGTTAGAATTACAACGCAGCGAAATGTAATCCTTTAGTAGAGGTGACAAGTTTCTTTTAATTTCTGCATGATGAGTGTTTTACCATAGCGTCCTTGACTACAAGGTCCCAAAACAAAGTTAGAATCGTGAAGTCACTCATAATTCTCAAAGATTATGTGAACATAATTATGAAGTGCATGTAATGTAATAGAAAACATAATGTGTGCTGGGAGAAAATACAATCTTTATTTCAAGGTATTATACTTACGACGAATTTCCGATGTCACAAAAAAAATCAATGAAATAGAAACAATAGGTTTTTGTGTTAATGAACATGAGCCAACTTGTCTTGAGAAATGTAAGCATGTAACTTGATTAACAAAAAAAAATACACACAACTAATAAAGATAACAAAAATGTATAAAAAGGAGAATGCCTTCGTAAAAGAAAAAAAACACTGCGTATAGTACCCTATGTGTCATAGCATTGTGGTAAATTAACATGATCAAATCAAGTAAAAATAGTGAGCAAGGTATATGTCACATTAAAAGTGTTGAGCAAGGAAAAGAAATAGCAGATGAGGAATACGAATTATTATTTTGTTTCGTGTTACTTTGTCGCCACAGTGTACGTGTGTGTGTGTGCTTTGCGAAGGGGGGGGGGGGGGGGGCTGCAGCCCCCTACTACTCCCTTACCTTCTCTATGGCCATTGAGATGACGCTTGCGATTTATAAACCCACCTATTCAAGAGAGTCACAATAAAGGCACTGGTGGATTCTTGGCCATTGTATATCGGGTACATATTCTTCTCACTTCCCTGGTAGGATACATTGATAGCGGGGTACAGCATGTGCATCTAAAGTTGACTACATTTTGTGTTTGTCTTCACTGTATACTGGAAGACCGTCTCAGATACGCACATGAAATTTGGTAAATGTTTGACATCTCCTTATGTCTGAGATTTCAAAGAGTTACATGTTACCGAAAAGTGACGGGTCGCAACGACACAAATGCACTTTTTACATGTCATGTACACCTATCGAAGAAAAAAGCAACTTGAAATATATGCATGACGACTTGTCTACTAATTGCCTATACTTAAATTTGTTATAAAGTTCCTTTACTTTCCAGCACTTTGCGACTATCATCTTGGTTAATACTAAAAAAGAAATACCATTTCAAATCCGGATAAATTATGGAAATATTAAATACAGTTAAACAATTCATAAGACGTGAAAAAAAATCACTGGTAGTAATTTTTGTATTTAACTATATAAAACATGCGATGAGCCATGAGCAATGCCTGTAATAACTTAAAATAACTGTACCGACATTACCTGTAACGCCAGCGCTGTCTGGCCGCTTGTTTCGTTTGACATCCTTGAATTTGTCGACGACTTCGCTACTCCTTCGTGAGAATTCTTCTGTAAGATTAGTTCCGTTCTCCACGTCGATGTCCGTTCCGTTGTCGATTAAATGCTTCCTGTCTGTCTTTTCCGCGATAGTATTGAGTGGGAACACTTTGCCTACTTTTCCAAATATTGCAGTTCTCCTTTTGTTCTTCTCGTTCTTCTCCGCGAGGCTCATGGCGGCAAGAACAAGGGTTGTCGTCTGCGGAAAGAGTCTGGGGCATCCAACGTGCGCGGGCCAAAACAAGCTGTCCCCACTCTAATCTGCGTGATTATAATTACAGAATTTAAAGATTACTCATCGACAACATCAACAAAGGATAACGACACTCATGTAGTCTTATTGATATGGAACTGGACCCCATGGAAGAACAGCAGCTGAAAATGGGTTATCCACTTTGTCTTGTACAGATGAAAAATCAAAAACAGGCAAACAAACAAACAAAAACAGCAACATTTTAGCGTATACCTAAATTACAGGAAGCTTCAAGATTATTGTCTGAGCAAGTAATGGATGTTAAACGCGCAGTGCAAACACACATCACACATGTACACATAATGATGTGATATTATACCGACTGGTACTTTTACATATTGTATTTGTGAATTCCGATTTCACACTACCGGGAGATGTTTCTTTATACGAAACTCTGGCTTTCGTCTGTGATATTTGCTCCTATAGTAAAGGTAAATATCCAATGCTTGTCTACGTGGAACACTGGAAGCAATGTAATTAAGATTGCACGCATAAATAAGAAAAGCGGTTCAAAACTATAAGGGGCATAATATGGATTTCCTATGTAATAATGTCAAGGTTAAAAATCTGGAGAGACCGATTTCATACGAACTAAGTCAATAGCAAGTAATGTACAGTGTACGTACCACTAATTATCAGTACATTTCCAAGGAGAGAATTGGTGCACAATCGCCGATGCTACAAGTTCTTCCAGCTCGCTTTGAGATGATCCTCCAAGCAGATAGTGAAAGTGATGAAAGTGAAACCAGAAGCTCGTGTATTATCCATGTACCATGGATTCGTCACGTTCTGTGTTCACAGGCTGACCGGATAACGTGGAGGCCAACGATTAATTCCCCATACATTGTTTGCCGGTGATCATCGTCAATGGTAATGTATTGTTTTTGTACTACCTACAGCTTCCTCTGTGTCCTGCTGAGGATTCCCTTCCCTCCTTGCTCCAGAGGCGATATGTTTGAAGCGTCCTTCTCATCAGCAAAACGTTACCTACAGTTTTGCTGAAGCGATGCTTCTCTCATTTCGAGCATTGGCCAGAGCTTTTCTAGCCAGAGCTTTTCTGGCTAAAGCTTTTCGGACAAATAGCAGTTGCCTTTTAAGGCGAACTCAAGGTCCAGGCCTTAGACTGTCGTGATGCAAAATCTGCTTATTGTGTTCTCCAGCGAGAGCAATTAGCGCACCTATAGTCTGGGACACATAGTTAAACGCTCCGCCCACAATGCGCGCTCGAGCAAAGGAGATTTGATGTCGTGACAGCGAAGAATAGGAGATTTGGAAGGGGAATGAACATCCCTCACCACCTTTCATTAGGATTTCAATTATCCCCGAACTCATCAAGCGCCTTGGATGAAAAGCTGTCCTGAACAGAAAAGAAGGAGCCAAAAGGCTGCGTTCACATAAAAGTATTCGGTATTCGGTATTCGCTATTCGCTATTCGCTATTCGGGCACCGAGTACACCATCACCCGCACCGTCAACTCACCATCCCATGCAGTGAGGATTTCTTCCTCCTACATCCCAGCAAATCTTATTAACAATTTCTAAACTGCATCAGACTGTCAGTCTGCATGCTTATTTTTGCTAAAGGGCAAATCCAGACCAAAATTGTCATTACAATTGTATTTCATAAACGAGAGAGGGTATACGCTGCAAGAAAATCGAACAAGCTCGATTCCCACTTTGCTATACTTTTCGCAGCTATTCAGTACTTTCGAATAGTGCCCTCTTATGTGAACCGGTATGAGGAAATCCTATCGTTCGATTCAAGCTATTCGCGTGCCCTCGAAAAACGAGCCCGAATACCCGAATAGAATACTTCTATGTGAACGCAGCCTTAGGGTGTATGACATTCGTGGCTCCTAGCTGCGAGAAGACATTGCTCCGGTTTTATTTTCTCCAACGACGTCGGGTTAGGGTTAGGGTTGCTGTTGTTGTTGTTGAGTTTTTTGGCGTTTTTCAGTCAGACTTGACTATTTACGGTCGTGATAGAGCTTTAGGTTTATATAGTTTGATGTGAGGTCGAATAGGGTTCATTTAGGGCTACGTTTATTAGTAGAATTTATGTATGGCTTAGCGTTAACCGGGTGCTGATATTTCGTGAAAACAATTGTCGAAGGAACAAATGTAACGTCAATGGTGGAACCGGCGTATAGACCTACAGGCATGGAATCGGAGGTGAATTTTGTTTACCTTCATTGATATCGCGTGGGAAGCTCATACATATCCAACAAGACAATAAGATGGAGAAGGGGTGGAGGAGGGCAGACGATTGTAATTCGATGTCCTGTATTTTTGCATTTTCACTTCTACATATCTGCCTTTTAACATCTTATAGGGTGTACATCGATTAAGGAAAAAATAGTAGTTCCACATGAGAATAGTATTAAAAATGTTTAATTAAAAATATGTTCAATAAGACAGTGAAACCTTAGTTTGCATGTGACAACAAATCTGTGAAAATGCATTATGATCGAAGGAATACATCTCATTGTAGAATAGTTTTGAATGAGAATAACTTAGAAATTTAAAATGAAATACAGTACTCTCCGCATAATCGGGTAGGCTCGGGGAGAGCGTTTCTTACCCGATTAAGATGAGTACCCGATTAACAGAAGAACACGTCTCATTCACAATATTGACACACACAATGTGTATGTACGTACATGCATTGTATGCTTAACACGCGTGCTTGCAATGCACATTAATTTTTACATACCTTACACTTGCTCAGTCACGAGCAATATTATGGACAAATATGTCTTCAGAAAGCTTTGTCGTTTGACTATAGACTCCTCGCTAACACGCAGGCGTTTTCCGAAATGAACACGTCTCTTTGCGTGCACTAGTCACGTAGAACCTCGGGTTACTTTTCGAGAAGTAACTGGGGAAAAGCAAAATTATGGAGCTGGTGAATGGCCTGATTTTCGTTGCAAACTTCTCGTATTGTGAATGTTGTTGGAGAGCAACTATGTCTATGCAGTTGTGAGTGCCAGCTACATGTGTAATGTTCGTTTACGTGTGGCAAGTCGGTACTGGTACATGCGTTTTCATGTTTAATCACTCCCCAAATGATCGGTCTTCTTTGCAAATCAAGCAGAGAATGCGATTAGCCGTGGAAAATTTGACATTCATGATTTCTTAAAGTTTTTATCTGCGATGAAATGTGGGTAGAAGTTAGATAAGAATAAAATTATTTACCCATTTATGCGGAGAGGCAATCCGATTATCAAGTAATTTTAATGTGCATTGGAACTGATTTTGACATTACTACCCATTTAAACGGAGTACCCGTTTAAGCGATACCCGATTACGCGGAGAGTACTGTATAATTAAAATACAATGGCCAATCTATTTCTCCCTTTTTTGTGACTGGGTGGAAGTTGTTTGCCGATGTGAAAAACAAACAAACCACAAACCTGCAAACAATGGGAACATTCTTTGCCCTCCCTATACTTCCTGCGGTGTTACGAAACAATTTTCAACAAATTCGACACCAAAATGTCTTTGAATAACTCTACATGACAGCAGGGAAGTGGTTCCACCTCCATCGTGACAGTGACACCGGAACCTTCATCCATCCTTGTCGCTTGATTGGTGTGCCTTGATTACGTAATTTTTTAAGTAGATGGATATTGAAAGAGTTATCAAAGACTCGAGGTTCTATATACGAGCTGCTCGCTGCTCGCTGCTCACACAGTCAAACCTGTTTATAGCGGCCACCCAAGGGAGACGAAAAATGGCCTATATAGACAGGTGACCACTATGGACAGGGTGTATAATATAGCTTTTTTATAGTGTTAGTGGCCGCATACGACAGGTGGCCACTCTAGACAGGTGGCCGCTAAGGCAGGTTTCACTGTACCTCCTTGGCGAGACAGTCTAATCGGGTTATTCGGTTGCGTGACTGTGCTCCACAATCATGACGTTGGTCGAGTGCAGAGCCCCCTCAACGTTAATCCACTTCGCAGCTTCATGCTCTTGCCAAGATTTTGTCCTTCCACTCATGGACATACTACACATGGACTATGAACGGCGGTCTTTCTTTGATCCCATCATCACCACCGCCACCTGATTATGTGCATCAGAGTACATTCAGGTGTCTGGGCAATAACGATTGTAACATGTGATCATGCATCGTCACTAACAAAAGAATCGTTGTTCGCATTTCAGTCTTGTTTCGCTGATGTGCCTTTTTCAGACCGAAATGTCTTTGAATAAATACAGATGATGAGGAGCAACAAAACCTGAGAACATGACAAATTTTGTGTCAAGAGATGGGTAATTGCTGATTCGCACATTTTCTCACACGCATAAGACCTTACCTATAATGGCAATATATAGCTGTTCTCAATCATTACCACCCCTTTTTGCTCTGGAATAAGTTGCGGAAAAGTGAAATATTGAGAACACAAATGACAATCATTCTGCCAAATTGATAGCTTTCTTTTAAAAACTGCCTGCCTCTCCCAAGCGAAATAATTGTTTGAGGCATGATTTCCTACATACACCACACCTGCACATTCACTTTACTTGATATTTGTGAGTTATTTTCTTCTGCGCATATGTTTTAGATTTCTCGAATCTCCGTCTTGTTCTTCTCCCGGCTTGCTGGCGGGTGACGATGATGGGATCAAAGAAGTGAAGCATGTTAAAAATGACTTTATGGCGCTTTTGAGATGTACAGGTGCATGAATTAATTAACGATACGATGAATGTCCTCGTATGTTAGGTCCATGGTGTCATCAAGGAGTGTGTCATATTATAAATGAGCAAACTTTTGTATTGAACAGTGTGTCGCAATGATCAACACCTGCTGCTTTTGCAAAGACTTATAGTATTGGTTGAGGTAAGGTGCCAGCTTAATCGACAAAATTTATGGTGTAACTTTGAATGACTTAATGTCATGACGTTGTAATGACGTATTATATCACACTATATTCGGGCCTAGTTACTAGTGGTAGCCCGGTGTCCCGGGGCCACCAGAAATATACCGCCGGGCCACAACTTTTTAAGGAATGATTTATATTGGTGGCCAAATCGGGCCACCAAATTTTATAGTCGGGCCACCAAAAGAAAAAGTTTGTCTTGAGCCTTGATACAAATATTATGATGCGAGTATACTGAGGAATGCTCTTTTACAGCGAACTCACTTGACTTCTTCAAGACGGCAGTTACAACTGGTATGCTCCACCAACTTGACTAGCGCCAGCTATTGATTCTGCTCTCAAAAAGAACTGAAAAAAGCCCCCCCCCCTTATTTTAGTCTTCAAAACAGGTCTGAGTGAGTTTAAATAGTTTGATGATTCTTGCTCTTGACATTTTACTCACAGTATAACTTAAACAGTGAAAGTCACTGGCATTTAATTTCTACTGAAAATTTCTACAGTACATTGCTGATCTCTGCTGATATTTTAGACCAGGACCTTACAGTTGCCCCTATTTTGTAGGACATACAGTTAAAACTAACCGCTTTGAGTCTGCACTCAGAGACTAGCCAATTGTGTTGGAGAAGATCAGCCATGCGAATCGGTTCCTTTGATTGGAGTTCGACTCACAGAACTCTCCATTCTGTGGTTCGACTGGGGCAAACTCCCTCGCTTGCGCACTATGGGGCCCGTAGCAACCCGCTCGAGCGTCTAGTG
Organism: Diadema antillarum; assembly: GCF_040938485.1. Lineage (NCBI taxonomy): Eukaryota > Metazoa > Echinodermata > Echinoidea > Diadematoida > Diadematidae > Diadema > Diadema antillarum. The sequence goes on from NW_027270982.1 coordinate 341,897, forward strand.
GTTACGGTGTATTTACACGAAAAAGTTTGGGATTATGCTGCTGCGAAATTGATCGGACTTTCACTCAATGACTGTAAGTAATTTAATAACTAAAGTAATAATTGTACTTTGAATGGGACATTGAATGAATTTCGTACTCATTTCCCGCGTTCACGCTTTGAATTTGCCTGAAAATAGTCGGTTAGCCGATGAAAAATTGATGGAACTGTGGGCGGTATTACACCGGAATGTATGCACCTCGCGTGTAATTCGGGAGTTCGCTGGACAGGTGCAGCGGGACTGGGAGGCGATGTATAGAGTACAAGGGGGTTACAGCGATTGCAACGGGTAAAACCTCCCTGATGTCGGGGGTACTGTGCTGAACGCATGAGAAGCAAGCGGTCGCTCGCGCAGCAGGCTTTGTGGTACAAAAACTAGTGTGATTCCATAGAATGGTTTTACCTGCCAGCACCTTTTGAGTTTTGATGTTGTCTGGATATTTTTCTGTATATTATTTCTTTCTGCTTCCATGTCATATATGTACAGCCCAGTCCCTTTATAGCTTTGAATGTGTTTACATCTATAGGATAATCATATTTTGGAAAACACCATCTCACAATTTGGAGTGTAGCAGGCCTAATAGTGCTAGTAGTACTAGAACCTTAGTGTAGTAGCTCCAATGTATGGCACTGCCCACTGTATACCAATAATTGCTGTCCAACTGAGGAATAGTGCAGTTACTTAGTAACACAATTCTTCAGTATGATATATAAACAGAATGCTATATAGAAAAGGTGTTTAAATAAATCTTTATTAATGACTCAAGTCATTCATTTGAATTGTTTCCAATTATGAAGGTTTTTTTTTTCCATGTGATACACAATAGCATAATTCAGTGATTGTAAGTGTGATGTATGTCCCAAAGTTTGTATTACTTGTACAATAGTATAGCTATGACAGGCCCAAATGTTGTTGTGTGTTTTCATGCTTTATAGGACATAATTATTATTGATATAATTTATAGAATATGTAAATTGAGTATACCCAATGAGAATAAAAAAACTTTTTTTCTGAAGAAAAAATTGTGCTACATATTAAACATTTATGAATTACATAGCTTCAGTATCATATTGATCAGTTTGAGGAATGATACCATTTCAAAGTATGTTGTACCATTTTCTCTTTTGTATATCTCACATTTATGTTCTACATGTATATCATATTTATTAATGCAATGTGTAGGATATCTCTTGTGTGGTCTTAAGGACAAGAAAGATCTTCAAATATTGTACAAGTTTGTTTCCTTATTAAACTACCTTGTCCCAGAAATCAAGAGAGTAGCAACTGTTCGACTGACTCATCAGTACCATACTTTCTTCTCTTCAAGGTTGTAAGCTGTGTCAATGGCAAAGATGCATCCACACAACCCATCTTGACTGGGCCTTGATCGGCTTGATCCATCTTCCTTCGGGCAAACTGAAGAAGGCAGCTCAAGATGCCTGAAAAACGGCTCTCAGTTGGTAAGCAGGCAGTGGCCTCTGTGAATATTCATGTTTATTGAGAACAATTAATTTGAGTAACTGTGCTCATGACTGAGTGATTGATGAATGCTCATGCATAAATTCATATTGTAGTCAGCTAGGTGAATTGTTCGATGCATATTCATAAGCCTGCTATATTGTGTGAAGCTGTGGCATGAATAGATGGGATGGTTTTTATGTGAATGCGTGTTTGTGGGTGGTTGGATGTCAATTGCCAATTAATTTGATTTACGCTGTAGATTTCATGGGCTAGGGTAAAATGAAAAATAGCATGGATGCAGTATGAAAACACAATATATTGGCTTCAATATTGTTGCATGGGAGATCAAATTATGGCGGTCATGTACAATACGGTAACTGTAGTTGTAGCCATTATATACATGTCACGAGCATTTGCTGATGTGTAATACAAATTAACATCAAGTGCGGTAAACAAGCACTGTAGTTGGCATGTATCAAGAGAGAACAGAAAAAAAAGAACAAATGCTATGAAATATTTTTTGACACAGGTTTAGATTTCAGGAGCCTGCATCTAGTTGCACAGGAAGGAAGGTTGATTATAGAGTCAATTTTGTTTATGAATGATCATGGTAAAAATGTCAACATAATGAGCAATGTAATAACTTTCTGGATGTGTCAACAACCGTGGACATGGCAGTGAGTCATATGTATTCAAATTGTGTGTGTTTGACATACAAGCATTGTCCCAAATATATTCTTAGATACACACTGGCAACATTTTTGCCTAATTCTCCAAATCCTTTGACTTCGCTTTTGATGGATTTTTGTACCAAATGTAATTAATTTCTTTTCCCAAATATTTCATTCCTCACAGTTCCCCCGGAAGTGACATCAGAAGATCTGGTAAGATATAAAATGAGATATTTTCATTTCATCATGGATGCAGGCAAACCTGGCTTTGTTGCAACCTGTTTGTAGTGTCCACCTGCTTTATGCAGCCACTTTATATTCCCTTGGAGATGAATCATACATGAAAGAACTTTTTATTAACCCATTCTATACTGATTTGTGAAATCTCCATAGACTTAATACACAGGGCACCAGGTTCCTGTATGGAACGGGTTAATAGCAACTCTTTGTCTAACATGGCCAGCAGCTACCTAATGTATTGTTTGTCTAACCTAGTGGATATTTCACTACAGGTGCAAAGCAGCCACAAACTCCAGGCTTAGTGCAGTAATAGATTGCTCTCCTTTCTGCTGTAAGAGGATTTAAATTTCACATAGTGGCTATTTTGACGGGCAATCAAATTAGTAAATGTTGAAAAATATCTTAATAGCCGAATATTATTTCTGCACTAATTTTGCCACTAGATGTACTTACTAAGTATCAAAGTTAGTAGTGATTTATGACTGTTTGTGTAAGGACAACAAGCGTGTAAGGTCGTTAGCTGGTATCGTATGATATATCAGTACTTTTGGTCACTAACCTGCCCATAGAGGCTATCTGCCTATAAAGGCCACCTTTGACCTTTCCATTCAGTGGTAACTGAAAGTAAGTTAGACTGAGTCAAAGAGACTTCCACTCTTATTAAGTGCTCGCGGTTGTCAACTATCCATCAAATTTTAGCAGAAGAAAGCATATGAAAAACTCCCAAAACATTTTTTAACAGTTTGACTCAAAAGTTTTCTGTAATATAATGTCCATGTGTGTCTGCTTTTGCATTATTATTCTCAAAGAAAAGAAAAAAAATTTCTTTACAAACTTAACATGGGTGGCGTACTTAGTATCATTGCTGTACTTTGTCCAGCGTATTACAAGTACATGCTACTAGCTACCGTACCAGGCTACAGTTTAAAAAGAATATATATATCATCCCCCTTCTTCAAATTCAGTAGCTGTCTTATGGTTAATAACAAGCCACAAAGTTGCTGTACCTTCAATTGCTTAGCAAACAACCTTGTGCTCCCTGAGACTAAAAAGCTTTTTTCAGCAGCATTCAGTTATTCATCCAAATTTGAACTAGTGGTAGATTAGCAAACCCACTCATGTGCAGCAATGCCATGTCCCTCACTCCAACAGCAAGACAATGGCCGTGCACAATTAGGGATAAAGATGGGGGGGGGGGGGGGGGGGGGCCAGAGGGGATTTGGTAATCTTCATTCATTGATAGTTAGTTTCCAGCGATCTGAGCGAAGAAAGAAGAAAGAAGGAAGCACTCCATCTTGTGTCTCATTTGGTGAACAAACATAATGAGGGTTACACTCTTAATTCTTTGGATTAAAAATTAATCTAATAGACCATGAGGAGGGACAAATCCAAATAAGATTTTTGATTTCAAATCTAATGGATTTAATTTCTAAATCAATTAGACTACAAATTGTAATCTTATGTGGATTTGTCCCTCCTCATGGTCATTTATTAGATTACTTTTTAATCCAACAATTTTAGAGTGTAGTAGTGCAAGAGGCTATGTATATATTTTGCTGTACACCGTGTAGGTAACCTAAGCAGGTGCATGTACAGTGTGGATGACATTTCAGAGTGTCCAACTGAACATTTTTAAGTATCCATAGATCAACATCCTATTCACAAAATTGGTCCAGCTGCGCATCTAATATATACTGCAAATTTGAATTGGGTGGCGGATGGACAATGATTAGATAATGCTAGCACTGTATAAAGCGTGAATATTGCCAATAAGGCCACCAAAAACAACAACTTGCAAATAAATCCAGAGCTGATATCAGTCATCGATCCACCCCCATCAAACATCCCGGTTGGCCTCATATTTGTTCATTTACCGCCACCAAAATACTATTTACATTTACGTCACCTTGTCCTGTGGGGTTCAACGCACTCAGTGTGGACACACAGTGCCTACACTGTACATTACGCTGTGTGACAGACACGATTTCACCTCAAAATGCAATTGTATTTTTTTTTTCATATGTGCGAGACAGTTTGTGTGGTATTTAGTTTTACTGTTCTTTCTCATTACTGTGTGGCAATTCTTAGCCATATATGCAAACAGTATTTTAATAGGGTATTTTAGTTTAAGGTGTGATCTTGATTTCTGTCAGAACCACTCTGTTCACTGTCCTTGCTCTCCTTCTTTCCCCCAAATAACTGATCAAATCATGGGCATCACATTTTCATGGCCGGTTTTGGTGCTAGTGTCTACTTAGTGTATGAATGGTTTTTACTGTACACCGTTAGTATTTCATAAGGTAGCTTAAAACCTTCTTGTCCATTTTAGCCTATGTGGTGCATACATAATTATTTGTGTTGATGGTAGAATTTTCAAAACCCTCTCAGTTGCTGAATTCATGGCTGAATTTATAAGTTGCATAAATTGCACAGCTTAATGTTATTCTTTCTTCTTCATTTTTTAAAAACATTTTTCTGATTGTTTGTTGTCAAGTACTATACAGTTGTAGTTAGTTCCATCTGATCATCTCCATTTGTGTGACATTAGGTTTTCTTCAGATACAGCACAAAAAAAAAAAATCAGCTAGAAATTGATTTGTCCTCAAGTACAGTAGTTGTTTTACAGAATTGTGTCTGCCTTGTGGGTTGTGAAATAATTGGCAAATATCTGACACATTCACACGTATCATGTTGGAAACAAATAAGGGATACCCATAACAAGTATCTCATTTATTTTTTTTTTTTTGGTCGTTTTTTTTTTTTTGGGGGGGGGGGGGTGGTGAAGCTATGGTTCTTAAGTATAATCTCAGTTGAAGTAGTTCATGTGCAATTTATGCATGAAGATTATTAATGGTGTTCATGTGATAAAAGGGTTTGTAAGTAAAGTCTAGCTGAGGTTCAGTATTTTTAAGTGGTAATCTTTAGGGTAAATACGAGGTATCCTTGGAGCTGTGGCTACAGGATCAGATCTGTAAACTTTAGCACCTGGGTTAAGTCATTAGGCACATCAGCCTGGCTCTATATATGGTCAGTTTCCAGGGTCAATTTATCGCTTAGTCCTATGTTTAGATAAATGCAAGGCAAAGGGCTTTCCCCCTTTTTTAAAGTTTAATACTTTAACATTTTGCAGCGAAGTTGGAATAATCCCTTTGTGGATTCTGACCCGAAACTGAATTGATTCATATGGCATTAGACTGTGATAATTTCTTTAACCTAACTAAGTGTTGATTGTTTAACTCTTTTAAAACAGGGCAGTGTATATTGGCAAAAGTTCATGAGAGAATGGAACAAAGAGATATATAGGCCTACTTTAAAAGCTGTATTTTGTCACATACCATTATTTTTTTGACTGACATTTCAACATTTTTGCAAGATTTTTTTTTCATGATTTGACTCCAGGCTATTGTAAATAATGCACTAATTAAGCCTGTCTGTATGCAATATTTTTGCATGTTGGCGACCCAACAGTGTTTCCCAACATTCGTGAAAATTAAACCCTCACAAAAACAACAGCTTTTACAGTAGAGCAATAGATAGATTTTTTTTTTTTGCTTAGTTTTATATAAATGTTCCAGTATTATGTTCAATTTGCATACTTATATCCGTCTGTCAACAGAAAAACAAAATCAATTACAGAAGCTGCGAATACAGGTAACAATTTATAGCACACATCTCACTTGCTGCATACTGTTACAATTGAGTATATGAATATAAGAACGACCCAAGTCCATGGAAGACCATTTCGAGTAAACTAAAAAAAACTTCATATCTTTTTTATTTGTCCAATAATATTCTATTTAACAATGATGGGAAGGCAACATTGTATATACAAATTAGAACATATATTATTATGACAATTAATATTTACATTAATTGTGGAGAGACCATTTTATGTGGTGGACTTGGGTCGTTCTTTGATTCATATGGACTTGGGTCGTTCTTTGATTCATATACATGATATTCTGCTATAGAGATGAGAGAAGGATGAGAGAGGGCGCTATTATATGAATGTAAGAATGACCCAAGTCCTTCATTCTTACATTAATATAAGATTTAACTCATTCATTTCAGGCACTTCCGGGGGTAATTAGGATTTATCATTTATACACAAGATGAGTCCATGCATAAGCTACAATTTCCCATGTCAAACTGAATTTGGCCAAAAATTGGACTTGGGTCGTTCTTATATTCAGGTCTTCAACTGTATGTGCACATATGTGCATGTGTCTGTATGTGTTTAAGGGTGGAATATTAACCCATTGAGGACGATTTGATTTTGCTAAAACACATATTTCCCGTAGACGCTTGCCCGAGTATCGGACTCGTCCCCAACGGGTTAATATGAACTGTCTGTAAATCTTGGTCCCATCGCTTCATGTGTACCATCCCATTGGAGTATGCATCAGGTGTAATGTTCCCCCCCCCCCCCCCCCCCCCCCCCCTCCCATACATGGTTCCACTGGGACTAATTGCCCTCAAGAGTGCCTCCAATATGTCATAGATGCACTTTCACCCACACTCCTGATATAGCCACATGAAGCGGGAATCCAATTTACATGCAAATCCCTTTTGTCTTCCTATTGATGTCGCAATCTTTGTTTGCTGTACATACAATTGTGTACAACATAGTTCTCTTTTAGGCAATTGTTATTGCAAAGCATATACCTCGAATATGGCCACACACAACGTGCGATCATTAATGCTGCCATGTAAGCAATGCGAAAGCTTTATCTGACCCCATCACGAATATTCGTCACACATGAAATGCATCCCTTTCATCGAGCAAATTGTAACCTTGAAACTAAGCCTGTCATTTGAAAAGACTTCTGTGCTAGAGAAAGAGGGGGGGGGGGGGAGGATAGGGGGTTATTTATGTTGAATGAATGCAGATCAATAGCAGGTTCTCTCGCTGTCATACTGAACATGGAACTTACGTAGAACATGGGGAGGGGGTAACTAATGTACTACAGGCTAAACGATGATAGAGGGACCCTGGAAGCTTGTGTAAACCTTTAATATTATAGCTCCCTGGATTTGCACTTTTGGAAACTCATTAGGAGCTGATCCGCAGGTTGATAGCTTTAAATCTGCACCAAATGAAACAAAAGACACACAAAAGGAGCTCTGATGCACTCCAATTATCTTATACATGTAGATAGCCCTCCTAGCTTCTTCTCTCAATTGTTCTTCACACATTTTTAGTCTTGTTTTGTTTTTGTCTTCTTTGCAAATAGTAATTTGTCATAGTGTGTAAATACTTTGATGGAGAGAGGTTTGTGGTAACACTAGGTGAGTACATACGCATCAACTGTTGCTTGGCAGAAGAGAACCTAGAAAGAGGAGAGTTGAGGAGGAAAGTGACATGTAGGGAGGGTGTAAGGAAAGCAAATAGTGAATATTATCTCAATTAATTGAGGGGCAGCAGTGAGCCAGAAGTTTTTACATAGTCTGAATGTATCTGAATCTTCTCAGTGTTGTTATAAATTATTGATATAAATTAGTTTTACATAATGTTCTTTCATATTGCAACATGAAACCTGTTTTCAGTGATTTTCTCTTTCTTCCTTTTATATTTTCTCAGACATGCCAAAAAGCCATGCTGATCGAAAAGTGTGCTTTTGGACTCATAAGTTTTGGAATCAAACACTACATAGCATGGAGTGTTTGCATTGTCTGTTGATATCGCCATGTTCTGCTATGATACAAACCATTTATTGATCACTGATAAGATAAGGGTGTATATTGTATGCGGTTATGCTTGGTGCTAATTTTTGTTACATACTTCCTCTTACTTCCTATACATAGTGATATACAAGTATACTTTTATCATTATTATTACTGTTGTTATTATCATAATTGTTATGATATCATAATAGTGTATGCTAACCTGATAATCAGGAATCACTTTCTGGAAAGGCATTTTTATTAGATTCTTTTTAAAATGGCTGCAAAGCTACAGTTTTATCATGGGCTAAGCCAACCCCCTGTGCTACACCCTGATTTATATGTTGCTGCTTTTTGATATATTACATTTTCAAGGAATTTGATCAGTATTAATGAGAGGTCAAAGTGAGGCAACCCTTACAGAATTTAGATTGCTTGGTGCTTCTTCTTTCAAGTTTAATAGCTAACATGTACACGTCCTCTGAGGAGCATTTCATGAAGCATTTTGTCTGACGAAGTTGTCTGACAAATTTGTTCTCAGCCAATTGGATGCAAGGATTCCAGTAGCTTGTAACAGTTTGTCAGGAAAATATCTGACCAAACTGCTTCATGAAATGCCCCCTGATCTTACTTTTTGGATTGAAAATATTCCAAATATTCCACCAAAAAGGGTACATCTGTGATCAATGAATATCAAATCTAAAAATGCAAAAGCCCCCTTGTGTGGGAAGGGGATATCACATAGATACAATGCAATGTAACATACGGTGTATACTGTATATGTGTGTATGTTTCACCAACATCATTTTGTGTCTCAGTTATTTCATCACTAAATTGGACCTAGTCCCTTGGCTGTAAATAAAATGTTTTATTCACAAGGTGGGCTAAGTGCCATATTTATACACTTTAAAGTAAGTCCATCATCAGATTGAGCAAAATTAATTCTCTCCAGCGATACCTCACTTGTGATATGATGAGGAATATTCTTGAAGTTTGGGTGGAAAATATCCCACATTTTCCTATTATGTTTAGCAGTTTAATCGCAAATATTTCAACTTAGTGAGAATGGATTTTCAAACTCATTTTGAGAACAAACTCGGTTTGATCCCTCCTTTGATTGCAAGTCTGAGATTTGTATAAAATCCAGCTGAGCTCAATATACAGATCTGTTATCAGACTGGAAGTGTAAAAGTCTCTATTATGTTCACATAATTGTGTTTGATGTGCCAATAAAACAGGATAATCGTGTATCAGTGCAAACATAACGTACACTAATTTTGTATCTGAGTAGTTGCTCTCGCTTACAACAGATATGCAATACCATGCAGCCTTATTTGTCATCAAACATTCATTATATGAGTAGCACATGTGATGATTGTGAATGTCTACAAGAGCATAGTACAATTGTTTGCAAATAATATCTTGGCCTTTGTAGATATCAAGATTCAAAGTACAGACGTACAGTACAATATTGGTTGCACGCAATAAATGCACTAGTAGTGTACATGTATTTACTTCAAGAAGTCAATCATCCAAAGGAAGAGCTCGGTTGTCATTAGGAAAAAAGAACACTCATTCTGTCAAACCAGGATTTGGGAAAAGGAGAGAAACATGCCTAGTAAACAAACAAATGTTAACCACTGCATCAAAGTGAAAGGCAAATATGTTCAAAAAGGTCACTGCGCTAAGAATTCTCTGTATGGGAAGTGCTCTTAGTTGCCCTTTGTATGTTATGATGTTCTAAATTGAAAAAAAAAAAATATCAACGTCCACAAAGTCTGAAAGGAAAGAAACCCATGAAATAACACAAAAAACAAAATGAAACATGGGAAGTTCCCACTCATAGAGCATTATCTCTCAGGCTCATATCTGAATTATTAGCTAATTGGATACATTTTGGCTTCCAGAAGCAAATTATGGATTATATTCAACCTGCAGTAGAGCTCGTGTCAAATTGATGATGTCACAGTCTTTTTTCAGTAGCTTGGGTTGGAACCATTTGTGAGCATGGTTAGCAACAATAGTGTTCATAGACCAGGCCACGTGAGGTTGCAGAGAACCAGTTTCCATGACGATGAATGGCTAAACATCATCCTTTGATACTTCATTCAATCTGTCAGCAATGTGTACAACATATTTTGGATATATGAGATAATATTTACACCTAATTCTCTGTCACTTCATTCATTAATTTTCCATTTCCAACAGAAACATATACTTGTACACTGTACATACATTTCTATGGAAATAGAGTGCAGAAATTACATTACATTTTCATTATCTTTTGTACATTACTATGCTTGTAATCCACATCAGTTTTTCTATTAACCTACATCATGCTAGTGTATGTATCCATCATGTGCATGCATTGCATGTATTTTTGTTTAAACAAATATTAAAGATGTCTATGTTTGTGATAACCAGCGTTGCTCAAGTAAAAGTCTTTTTAAAAGGTTTAGATATTTTGGCCAATCAGATATGTTTACTCCTAAAGGCTTCTTTGAAAAGCTGATTTAGCCATTGAATATGGCCTGGACACTGGGAGACAATGGGCACCAAGCAAAATTCCAGTAGTCAGGGCAAAGTTTCGCCGTGGCAACGCCAGAAGCGTGATGTCCTGTCATCCACTTCTCCCTGGAGTGGTTGAGCAAACACAGACCCACTGGCAGTGTTTAGTGACCACTCTGTGATGTATTGTCATTGCCATTATTGCTACCTCTTGCCCTCCCTGTGTGAATAAAAACCCTCTCAGAATGGATCTTCTACTACTACTTTACTAGGGACAATAGTTTGAGATTGCATGGGGGAGATCCAAGGGGTGGAGAGGGGAGGAGGGAGGGGAGAGGAAAGAGGGGGAGTGAGGGGGAGAAAAAACGGGGGGGGGGGGGGGAGCGGAGGAAAGGGGGGGGGGGAAGAGATGGGAGAGGTTTGTAAAAGGGGGAGGGGGATCGATACTATTCCCTTTCTTTTAAGCCAGTACTTGCATTTTCCTTGTTCAGTAGGTTAATGCATCTATTCCCCTCAAAGTGTATGTCAAGATTGATATTGTATCATAGCACACATGTATGTGCATGCACCAAAAAAAAAAAATGGGTTTGGGTCTATTTTCTGTTGCCATGGTAATTTTGTCATGAATTTATTGCTATCGATAGATATATAAGAGAGATAAATAAGTCTCTTGTAACAGGTCCCACACCTTCAACATTGTTTTTGATTAAGTCCTGATAAGATATTTCTTTTTACCTGAAGGTAAGGCTAAGACAATATTCAAATACATCGAAGATATAATTATTTGATTTGCCCATTGTTACATAATATTGCAAGCAAACATAACCACATTCATATTCTTAATGTACAGTTGAACCTCTCGTATCCGGACAAGTCAGGACCGGGGCTCATCCGGATAAGGGATTAATTTGGCCGGATACGGGAGACTCAATGCTTTATACATGTACATATATACATACACATGTACTGATGTAGCCCATTGTAGTACCACATGTAGTAATGTGTATGCTGCAACCTTTTCATTGTTGCATTTGGGGATGTTTGGGGATGTTAAAATGTCTGAAGGTAAGCAATTTGGAAAGAAATTTGATGTTGGAAGTAATATGTAATTCATGTGTGTTTGTGTAGGAGTTCTCAAGGAGTTATGGGAATCCCCCTTTCCTCCCGGAATTATTTTTTTAAAATATCACGGCGAGATTGCGTCCGTATGATAGAGAGATCCGGATAAAGGGAGGCCGGATAAGAGAGGTTCAACTGTAACTCCATCAGCATCCAGCAGGGAAATGGACTTGTGGTTGTGTCTGTTGTTTTCTTTTTGAAAATCCAGTGACTCAAGCATTCAACACAAAAAGTCTTCCCCAAGTGCTGCACTTAATCTTGCCAACTTCCATGATTTACTCCATATCTTTATTGAAGTTTATACAATAATACATCTTTTTTATGTTAATTGAATGGTCCTCATCAAAGCATACACCTGTAGAGCACCCATTACAGTGGAAGCCATTTATTTCTCTTTACTCGTAGAGTTTCACGCTAAGAAAATATATTTACAACAGCTATTCTGAAATTGCAATACTGACATACATACGCTTCTTTTCATTAAGCTGCATACACGTAGAATATTGTCGTGCCATTAAAACACTGTACATGTAAGTACGTGTGTACACACTATTGTACTGTACGTACAATGCAAGAAAAACAAACAAACTCATAATCCTAGCCTCAACACAATGTCATCTTCTTTCTTGAACCAAAATGAATGTAATCTGATTAATAATGAAACTAGTATTGCACATTGAGTACAATTGAATACAATATGCAGATCTAGACACTTTGTGAGCTACAATGACCCATGCTGTTTTTACAATTCATATGGCGTTCCAATCTCCCACCTAACCTGTTGGTATTTGGACGCTTACTCAACACTTGGGTGCTAGCTCCATTGTTTGCCGTCACTCTGTTTGATTTTCCAATTTGGAGAACTCATACTCCGATTTTTCTCTGGCAAGGACAGTCTGTCCCATCTCTCTGCTGAGTGCGAGGTACCGGTAATTAAACTCTGTGCGTGTTTGATGGATTATCAATGAACATTGCGTGTGTTGCATGGCTGGCGTAAGTACATGTGCACATACTGTACACACGCTCTAGGTATACAGTGCAGTGACTTAATTAAGTGATTGAAAAAAAAATATATAGATAGCTTTAGGTGAGATGAATTTTTTTCTTCTTTTTATTGTACTTGTTCTAGTAGTGGAGTATCAGTTATTCTATCGGAAAATATGGTTCTAGTTTAAAGGCATAATTTACCATTTGCAGATGAAACAAAAACCCAGCATTAGTGCTTTAAAATAGTTCTAAAATGTGAGTTAGGGATAGAAACAACCACTGTAAAAATTTGAATCCGTATAATCGATGTTAAGTACTGTTAAATACACAAAATGTGAACAATAGTTATAATTAAGAATATTTCCAGACTAAACCGTCTACAGTTATATTTTATTGAGAAAAACACTGATATCTCCTTATATTTTAGGCTTTATTGCAAAAATTTTATATGGTAGGATATTTTGTGATACAACAGACCTACACATATGCATCAAATGTGATATTTTGAACATTTTTAAAATCACTGCTCCCAAAGGTAAACAGGACCTTTAAACATTCACTAAAGCATCAAAGTGAATGAACATTTCTACTCTGCATTTTTTGTATGGATTACAGTAGATAGAGTGATGATTTACCACTATAATAAGGGCTTGCATAATTTGTGAAATCATAAATGTGCATACAGCCATCCATGATGCATGGCACAGATGTTTGCTGATTATTTTACACCTGTAAAGCCCTTTTTACACTTGTGTTTCTTAACCCCGGACTTTCTCTGACCCAGGACTATCGTTAGTCCCGTACCAATTTTTTCAGCTTTTCACACACGCCAATTAGTCCTGTACTATCTCTTGTCAGGGGCTAAGGAGAAAACTGACCTTTTTACACTCGTATTTCTTAGCCCCGGACTTTCCAAACCACATGAATATTCGTGATTACGCTGTGTACTGTACACGTACACGCACGCACCGGCAGCACTTGATTATACCTTGTTTCTGATTGGTCAGTGAGGGTCGGACTTCGTCTCCGTTGCTTAGCCCAGGATTATTTTTTCGTTCTGTTTACACTCACTTGCTTGGTACCGCAATTGCGGTGCTAACCCTGCTATTTTGCACGGCCAAATAGTACGGGATTATCGGTGGGGCTAGCCCACTTTGGCAAAAACGAGTGTAAACAGAAAGTGGGCTAAGGATAGTCCCATACCAACGGTTGGGCTAAGGCCCCCTCCCCCCCAGCCCCACCGTTGGTACGGGACTAAGCAAAGATTTACAAGTGTAAAAAGCCCTTATGAGTGCAAGAATTGACCTCAATTTCTCGCAAATGACCTGGTGTCAAGAAAGGCATCCATTTTCAGAGATGGAATGAGATCTCAAATTCCTGCTTATGAATAACAAAGCCCCCCCCCCCCCCCTCATTGCATTCAAGTGTATAAGGTCATTCCCCCCTCCACCAATCACCAATCACCAAACCTCAAACTTAGTATCTCCAGTCTTTGTACTCCATTTGGAGTCTCTTCTTAGATTTCAGAATGCCTTTCATGACCCGAGAGGTCAAATTTTACACGACTGCATCAGTCCCGACATGGTATTTTGCTCAGACTGTCAAGCAGAGGAATGGGAGAATGGAATATAGTGACAGTCGAATACAGTGCCCCCTCTGTTCCTCGAAATTTGCCTTAATTCTCTTTCTCAACTTGAAGTTAGCAGTCACAGCTTATGTTTCCCTATTGTATACATCTCCTCCCCCCCCCCCCCCCCCCCCCCATTCGCCATTCTTTCTTTTGCTGGTCTCAAAAGTTATTACTCTCTTGAATTAATGTATCCAGAAGTCAGTATCATGTGACACACTCTTTTTATATTAACCTGATTAGGATGCACTGATTTTGCTGCAACACACATTTCCCATAGACACTAGCTGGCCGAGTATACTCCTAACTCGTCCTCAGCGGGTTAAACAATTAATGTTTCTCATTCTCCTGATGGCTGTCCTCATCTGAAATGCTGTTTTTCTATATTCATTCATTATTTCTATCATTATAATGACATCCTTTGTCTGCAACTTTTTTTTCTTGGTCTCTTTTCCTCCAGTGTTGGAGGTTTTCTTCTCTCACAAAACATTATGCATAATCTGGCAAAATGTACCTAACATCTAGTTGGGGATTTGTGCTCGGATAGCTGACCTCATGTCACGTATGCAGCACTTAACATTATTTGTAAACCTTCACCCTGGTGAAGATATAGGTAAACTTTTTTTTTTAAGAGAGAGGGAACACCTGTCTATAAAGTCCACCTGCCCATCAAGGTCAATGGGTCATCTTCCCTCCAGTGAGCATGTGGCATATCATATAGAAACCACCTGTCCTTCCCATTAAAGGGATAGGTATAGTTTTGGTTGAGATGGGGCTTCAGGTTTCCATCCTATGGATTTTGAGAAGTAATGAAAAACCTCTTATGAAACCTCTTATAAAATACAAAAGAGCATACAATTCTATAAAAAATTCAATGTTTGAATTAATGAAAATTGGTTTTGAAATGGCTAAACATATCCAAAAAGTAAAGAGGTCCTCATAAAAGGCGCGACCTGCCTTTTACGCCACTTTGTTTTATTTTTGTTTTGAGATATCTCAGCCATTTCTAAACCAATTTTCATCAAATAAACTCTGAATTCCTCCAAGAATTGTACCTCTTTAATATTTCATATGTGGTTTCTAATTATCTTGGAAAAAGTAAACATCTGAATCCCCCATTTCAACCAAAACTATACCAATTACCATCCTTTTAAGACCACTGAATATGTTTCCCCCAGGGAGAATTTGGTGTTTCCTACCAAGCCAGAGGACATCATCAATGTTTTCACTATATTCATGTGACTTTCTTTGCAGGATGACTTCCTGGCGACAGATGAGCTGTTTATCGATTACTTCAATTCCTTTCTACAACTCTCGGTAAGATATGTAGGACCTACATCTAGCCAGCCAATATCCTTGAAACATTAGTATGTACAAGTTAGTGTGCTCTTGCTATAATTGTTAAAAGGAAATGGAACCCAAGTGTGTGAATTGAGATAATGCAGCAATATTTGTAGGTCACATCAATGAAGTTTTGAGGAAAATTGGGACAATCCATTCAAATGCGATATGATTTTAAAAAGTTTTTGTGTTGTCATTGCTGGATGAGAAGACTGCAACAGTTTGTGACATTACAGCACGACAGTGACATAAAGAAAATACAAATAGAATTCAACATATTTTCATTGTTGTAGCATATGAATAAGTGCTTGACTTACCTCTTTCAGAAAGCAGGGAGAATTATATTAAACATTTAACATATGTCAACAACAAGTTGAGGGAATGTGTACTTTTCATTAAAGATGTAATTAAAAGAAAATGTTACAAATGTATGAATGTTCATGAAAGGTTGTAACCCTATACAGTTTTGTAACCCTGTACTGTTTTCTATTTCAACAATAGAATAAGAAATTTACTGAGAGCATTCATATGTGTGCAGCTGTAGGCGAGTGTACAATGATTGAAGGAATGTATGATTCAAACCCACAGACATTTTCGGAGCCCATCATCTTCAACAAGGAAACTGGAGGCTTCGAAGTGGTTAGCAATGAAAAGCAGAGCCTCAAGAACCGCCTCCGCTCCTTGGTCCGCTCCCAGCAGAAGCCCAACCCCATCTACAAGGCAGCGGTTGCCGTGGCAACGGCCAAGAAGCCTCCAAAGATGCCTTGGCACTATGCGGAAGAACTGGAAGAGGAGGTGGACATCAAGACCAGCTTTAAAGTTCAGGTGTGTAGAGTTGTGATGATTACCAGAACTACAGGTACTTGTCATGATAACCAATGCATTACTTCCCTCCAGCAAGTATCAGTGGGGGATCCAGAGAGGGGCGCACAGGGGGCGTGCTCCAAACAAAACAAAAGAAATAAAAAGAGAACAAATGGTGGAAGGGGCGCATGCACCCCCATTTAATTTTGTGAAGGCACCTCCCCTTTATGGAATTCCTGGATCTGTCCCTGAGTATTGATGTCTTAAAATAAAATGATAATTTCCTCTGAGCAATTGTTTTTGCAAATCATTTGTAAGGATTTGGATTGAAATCTGCAGCATAGTTGCAAAGGCTCCTTTTGATATTTTTGTAGTATATAATACTTTTTTATTTATTTGATTTTGAACAGTTCAAATGCATTGGAATTTCTATTCCTGAAATCCTGTTGAACAATTTTAGTCTAAGTGATTCTGTTGCTGTTGTTGTTGAAAAAAGCACTGTAATGTGAAAATTTCTATGCAGTTTGATTGACAAGAAACCAGTAAAAAAATAAAAGCCAATTTATTTGCTTCTTATCTATAATACTATTTTATATTTTGGTTCTGCCGAATTAAAAATACACAAAGTTCATCTTACCTGACCAAGCACGAAAATTTACTCACACTAAAATTTCCAGTGTGACGGTATATAAAACACTTGAACAAAATGGATTTACACCTGTTCTTTATATTTATTATCTCGTTGCAGTGTCTGAACAAAGAGCAAGGCATCCGTTGGGTCAGGGCGGAGAGACTCCCGGCATTCATCCAGAGTGACTGCTACCTGGAATACAGGCTGGCCAAACTCATCTCACAGACAGAGGTAAGGACCAGACATCATTGCATTAAGATGCTAGCTTTCCTAGTACTGCATATTGTATAACTCCAGTGATGGGAAACAGGATTAAACAGCATCATAGCAACAAGATGATTGCATCAATCCCATACAGCTTACTATAATTCTTTTTTTCTCTTTGAGTGTAGTTGTTCAAGTGATCTGTAAAACTTCATATTTGCACCCATTTGCACACATTATATAAGTGCAACATGTTCCCTTTTCCTGGGGACTTTAAGGTAAATGGTGCACATTTTGCCTTTTCAGGTCTTTTCATATCAGTAAAGTGATATTGTCTGAATTTGCAACAAGGTTGAAAGAATACTCCCCAGAAAACAAAAAATGCCCTGATGTCATATGTACAAATGTTTTGTCAGATATATACACGTACATATAAATTGCATGTATTTCCTGTGAATTGGTCCTTGTATTCTGCCCTGGACATACATCCACCTTTTAGTACAGCTATTTCTGCATTTTGATGAAAAATAAAACAAATGGAAACAATATAGAAGGAACAACAAAAGGAATATTATAGTACCAATGTAGACATGGACACAGAGGAATAATAGGAGGCAAAACTACTTTGATATAATAGGCAGAACAAGAGAGAGAAAAAAATTGCTAAATAATTCCAAGTCCAAGGTATAATATGATACACGCAAAACAATATATTCATTAAATATATTTATGACATATACAATATAAATGAAATATCTTATGTGATATACATGTAATTGTCAAACTAATTCTGTTTAAATGCATTCTATTTGTTTTTTTCTTTTAGGTTGCAGACAGGGCAACAGATACTCCTTTGAATTTGTACATTGACCCAAAGTATGAACCATTTGCAATTGAGAAGCCCCCGCCCATTGAGCCGCCAAAGATTGACGAACAGGCCGTCGCTATCCGCGACATGTTTGTGTGCATGGGGTCTGCCTCAACCACACAAACCAAGGAGTGGTTCTCCTCTGTGAAGATATCATCGTCGACGGCCACGACGAGCTCCCTCCAGAGGCGCCCCTCCAGCTCCGTGGGGCCGCCGGGGACCCAGTTCGGAAGTTCGCGGCCCTGCAGCGTCATGAGCGGCCAGGCGACGACGGTCGACAGCGGGTTCGCGAGTCCCTCTAGGTTGGATCCCTTGAGCATGTCGCACGGCAGCAGCTTTCAGGACTTGACGATGGACAGTGTGTCTGATTTGCCAAACAGGGAGCGACTGTTCGACAGTCCGCCAAAACTGCGAGAGTGGAGGCCCCCCATTGGTGATAGTGCGTGCATGGTTGCTGACACTGAGAAAAGAGGGCGTGGCTATGGGGGTGCCTTTCACTTGGACATCCACCGGCAGCCGGAACCAGTCATGGAGGATGACGAGGAGAATGGTGAAGCCGACGAAAAGGCGTCTGTGGAGAGCGGGGAGAGTGGATGTGAAACAGAAAGCCAACAACTTGACGAGACGGAATCCGTTGACCTGACAGAGATCAATAACAATGCCGAACCAAATGAGACACCTGCGGGTGAAGCGGATGGCAAGATCCAGGATGACCCTGCTGTTGCATCCCCACCTGCTCCCAAAGTGATCCGGATCAGAAACATTGATGATGCTGCAAGTCTGGTGGTGTGCGTCTCTCTCAAGAAGGCCATCATGGTGGCGGCGGAGAGTCCGAAGGAGGAGGAGGTGGACAAATTCATCGAAGATCACTTCCTCCAACTGGAAGGTGTCAAGATGGCCGACTTGACGGAGAACTGGGAAGAACAGATGGAGTTGGAGCTGCCTCCTCAAAGTCCAATGACCTCACGAACTTTGACCCTGCAGGTCAGTACAATGCTTATTATGTACATGTACATTGTTCTGGAATTTGTGATGCCTCAAAGTCCAATGCAACATCTCATTTGCACTTCAGCAGCATACAGCCAAAGCTAACTGCATCAGACTTTGTATTTCCTGAAGACAGGTTTAGTGCAAGCACTGCATCGTACTATCAAGCAATACAGTTTGAGAGTTAAGATGTTGCAAAACTATAGCCAAACAAATTATTTCTCCTGTTTTCCCCTGCTTTTTTAGATGTGTAGGCCCCTATATGTCTTTGCACATGAGCTGGGTAGCACAAATGTACATGAAGAGTTTGTTTGCAAAAACCGATAAGTCCATATTTGCCAAACGGAGATATTTGCAATCAAAGGTCAAGAAAAATAAAGAGAATAATAAGAAAATTTTTGCTTCTTTTGACCACAACTTCAGAAATATACCTTTATATGTAGTGACCAATATATCATTTAAAAGGTATTATTTTGTACTTTATGACAGAGATCGTACTTTAAAATCTTCAAAAATGGACTTATCGGTTTTTGCAAACAAACCCTTCACATACTGTTTAAGATTCTGACAAGGTTTAAATCACTAGTGGTATATACAGACTGCATGCCCCATTTTATCACTGCTATCTCTTTTCCTTCAGGTTCCTGACGAACTTGACCGCTCAGCAAGTCGCCTCTCCACCACCCTCTCCTCCGCCAGGGATGCAGGGAGCGGCGAGGCCGACTCCCTTTTTGACAGCGACCAGGAGGAGGATGAGGACCAGGAGGAGGATGAGAGGGATGCCTTCTTTGCCAAGCCACGCCCGACCTTGGACTTCACCAACAAGAAGGGGCTGGACGCCTTCAAGAAGTTCCTCTGGGGCACGGAGGGGGAGAAGTACTGGAACTTCTGGCTGGACATCGACAGAGGGGCCATGATAGAGGACCAGGATGTCAAGAAAGCGTGAGTCAGAAAGGAAAATTTTTGATGGAGAAGAGGACAGGTGGTTGTTTAAAGGGTGTGTACAATTCTGGTCGAGGTGAGGATTTAACTTTTTACGTTTTGCGAGATATTCAGAAACCACTCTATGAGATGTCAAAGAGCATGCGATTCTAAGGGGTATCAAAAGTTTATTTGATGAAAATCACTTTTGAAATGGCTGGGATATCTGAAAACAAGGTGAAACAAAGAGATCCTAATAAAGTTGTGGCATGTCGCCTTTTATTATTATCACTTTTTTGGATATCTCAGCCATTTGAAAACCAATTTTCATCAAATAAATGTTGAATCCTTCTTAAAATTACATGCTCTTTCATATTTCATAAGAGGTTTCTCATTATCTCACTTAAGAATGCTCAAAACATGAATCCCCACCTCAACCAGTACTGTACAGTCCCTTTAAAGTCAGTCTGATGGTAAACAATCTCTCGGGTGCTGCAGTGAGTGTTAAATGTCCATCCTAACTTTTCAAGGATGGCAAAAGAGTAATAACTTATGATTTCTGTATTTGTTTCATCGTTTTTATTGCTGAATCATATCATCATCAAAATCAATAAAGGTTACAAAGAGAATGTAGGTGTGAATGCAAAATTGAACAGGGATTTCCCATTTTTCTGTAGTAGTAATAAAACACAGCTGTCTCCCATGGGGTTCTGTAGTTATAAGGTTGTAGTATTCATTGTAAAGTGATAGGTGTGGAACAGAAGTTTTGCTTATATATTTTTTTATGCTATATCATTGAAGCTGTGTCTGTTTTGCATTATGGAAGCGATAAGTACCCATTGAAGATATTATAGTCCTGAGTATACTTAGGCATTTGTCTACGGGAAATGCATGTTGTGGCAAAATCAGCCCATCCTCAACGGGTTAAAACCAATAGCAACTGGAAGCAATAAAGCAACTGCCAAATTCAGACAAATTTACTAATATATGGACATCATTTTCTGTCTTTACTTTTTGTTTAGCTGCACTTCTCTTTCCAGTTATCATCTGTGTGTATTAATGTTGTTTTAATAGGTTTCCAGTCTTAGTCATTAAATTCTGTTAGGGAATCTGCATAAGATATTCCAAGAACTAACCCTCTCTGTCTCACTGTCTTCCATTATTTCTTTTGAAGCACTGATAGTGATACATCATGCCTTGCTATTTGTCTTTTTTGCTAGTATACTGACAGTTCTTATCTCTAAGAGTCTTTTGCTGATTATGAATCAAGTAAAACCAGAAATGTTTGCTTGTGTTTCAATATAGTAAATTTTGTGAGAGCCAAGGTTTGCAAAATATTAAAATGCGTGCAGAAGTAATAGTCTACCACTCTATGTATTGAATACCAGTAGCAATTCTTGAAAATTTTATGCCGCGAACTACATAGGCTGATAGGCTGTTGACTCCAGTTCCTGAAAAATGTTATTCCCCAAAAATACCTTGCTTTACAGTATTTTTGTCTTTCCATCATTTTGTCACAATAGCAAAGGATGAACAAACATCTTATTTCTACTCTTCTTTTTTTTAAAGGTTCCTCTCCCAACTGCGAGACAAGTACCTCAAGGCAGGGGGCGACTGTGAGCTTCCGGCCGAAATGCGCGATCGCCTTGGCCTGCGGAACCCGTCACACTGGTCATCGATGTCCAAGCTGGTTCAACTGAAGCAGGCTATCATTGAACCCCTTTTGCTCTACTGGTGAGTTTGCACAGATCAACTTTTTTTTTTAAAATTTTAAAGGGGCTAATCAGTGTTATGGAGTAACATACTCCCAGAATGAAATGCCCAAAGCCATAATCAGAATGTGCACATAAGTTTGTGAATGGGGACACTGTTGCTTTGTTTTGTTGCTTTACCAAACAGTATGTGATCATAATTTCCTTTTTCTGTATATAGTTTGGGTCTCATAGGATTGGTATGGGTGGCCCCTTGTTAGCTCTAGGAAGTCCAGGTTGCCAGTTTCATTGCCTGATGATTAGCTGTTATTGTTCATTCTCTGATTTATTTTTTCATATTCTTCCTCTTTGCATTGGAAGCTTGAAAGTATAAGAGGTAAACAAGAGGTGTGGCATTAACCCGTTGAGGACGGTTTGATTTTGCTACAACATGCATTTCCCAAAGACACCTGACCGAGTATACTCAGGACTCGTCCTCAACAGGTTAAGTACACCATGCACATAGATATATATGTGGGACTAACTTACTTCCAAATGATATGAACATGCATGACAGAAGGCCATAGTGACCCTTTTTTGTTTCACTTTCTTTCTTTCTAATTGTAAATGATAGCAACAGTCTTTATGACAACTTTTTGATGTATCGTATCATTTTAATGTTTTCATGTTGAGTGGATACTAAATGACTGCTGCATCACATGCATAAACTGAATATTAACAACATGATTTAAATAAAAAAATAAATCAATCTGTACCATAGGGCTCCAAGATTCTTGATGCAAGAAACCTATCAGGCAACCACACCCGACAACTACATCTACACCCGGCAACAGCTCCTGACCCGACCAGCCCCCGTACCGCACCCCGAGCCAACAACGGTCACCCTGCTACCCCTGCGCCCCAAAACATGCTGGCCACGGCTGAGATCTCATTCTGTCGGCCCTGAGGTTTGTGGTCCAAATTAAGATTAATCATGAAATTGTCTTCTCTTCAATATGACATTGTTGAGTTCATTTCAAGAAATCTCTAGGCAAAGTAAGTAATTTCTTGAAAAAACAAAATCCTTCCAAAGTTTTCCTCAGCATTTGTCAGGCAGAGAGAGATGTATCTTAGAGACTGAACAATTTTAGATTGATGTTGATGTAGCAAACCATTTACCACATGCACATAGAAATGAATTGTTTTTTTCATGGACGAATATATTGATATCATCACATGTAGATGATACAAGAAGACTATACATATTTACATATATGTATTATTTTCAACAAACTTGAACCCCACCCAGAATTTTCAGAAGTGATTCCAGAAGATTCATGCACATATGGTACAAGACATGCACACACACACATTTTTTTAAAATAAATAAATCAATATTTGTATTTGTAGACAATGCTCTTTTTATAACCCCTCAAACTCTATTGCATCAAGCACTTGAATGTCATGTCCCATTTTGCCTCTCCCTGTAGCTGCCGACAAGAGTGCATGTCAATCAACATCTGCACGAACCTCCCCCTCCACCACCTGATCCCAAGCTCCGCCCACAACAGACCACTTCCACCACCACCACCACCATCACCCCTCTTGGAGCGGGCAAGAAGAGCGACCAGAAGGGCCAAAACCACCAGAGAAGCAAGACACTCCCCATCATCCCTCTCACCAGCGCCATGACGACCATCACCCCCAAGCAAGTCCCCTCCCTCGGTCGGCTGTCGGCTCCCAACCCTGCCCAAAAGTGCAATGTGGAGACGATCAACTACGGCTCGCCCGTCGGGCCGGGCGTGATCAGTCTCAAACCAGTCCCGCCCAAATCGGCGCCCCCTTCCCTGGGAGCCCGCAGGAGACGGGCGGAGGAGATAGGCTCGCCGAGAGGATCGGAAGAGTCAAAGATGAAGGCAGGGGAAAAAGCAGAGGAGAAGGAACAAGATGAAACTAAAGGAGATGATGAAGCAGAGGAGGATGAAGAAGAGGAGGACAGAAGATCAAACAGTGAGGCGTCAGATGATGAGAGTGGATCCCAAGTGAGCAAGAAAGAGGCAGACAGGTGAGAACAGTATAACTATATTTTATTTACTATTGTTTGTATAATATCTATCTGTTATCAAACTTCAAAGAGCAATGTGCTACTGCATGTGACATATTACTATTAGAAGTTTGCTCAAATATGAATAATAGTAGTTTTGATATCAGATCACATGTGTGGATATGAAAGATGTCACTGACTAAATATTCCAAATTCTTCACTTTAAATGTGAATGTTTTTATTGTGAATTTATGAAGAAATCTTTTAGCCCTCACAAGAAAGTTAGAGATAATTCGTTGAACATGTTCTCATGACCTGAGCCAGGATTACACTCATGCTGCTGATCTGTCATTTGTCACACACTACAATCAAACCTGTCTTACTGACCACCTGCGTATAGCAGCAACTTGCCATGTGGCCCATTCTCAGTAAAAGCGTTCAAATGCGGAATTTTGGTGTCGCCGACATTCCATGACAGTTTGCGGTTCCCTGAAACCTATTAGATACTATTTAAATGTTTATAATATATCACGAGGACTTTATTTGTTAAAAATAAACACGATCAAATGCAGTTGTCTGCCTTTTTGTGTAGAATTTTGCTGTTAAACTTCGTTAAGACCCCTAAAACGCAGTGTCGCCGGCTATTTCAGAATTATGTTTTATTGCTCCTCTCCGTCCACAAACACATTTTCCAAATATCATTTTCATGGACGATGAGCATATCATATGTGCTAATCACAATACTCAAAAAGTTCCAAAATTTTTATTGACTTCTTTTTTATAGCCTTTTGAAACCTGTCGCCAAATTCACCGCCAGATACGTTACCAGTTTCTTTAGTGTTACAACATTGCGAAAATAACAAGACTATGCAATGACCCTGTGTATATGAAACCCTGAGGATATACTTCATACATTGCAAGTACTTAGATTTTTTGTGCAACAGCTCTTTATTGAGAATACGGTACAATGTTTGAAATATCGATTTTCTACACTTTTATTTGGACAGATACATTACATACTTTTCACGCCACCCACTGCGACAGATATTGCAATGTCAGACAAATTGCATATTATACATTACTCCTCGGAATGACGCATCGATTCAACATTAAAGTTTAGTACAAGTGAGAAATATTTGGTAGATATCGCTCTCATAATAATATGATCGACCATATACGTTACCACAGATACGTTACCCCAGATACGTGACCGAATTTTGCTCATTGGTCTTGTGCTTTCTGGGGATCAAATCTGGTCAAAATTCATCCCTACACATTACATGCTTCGTTTTGTTGGACCTCAGGATTATATTCTTACACCAAAAGGACAGAGAGGTGAAAAAGAGCAACACTTCCACATGATTTTTCTTTCTGCGTCAGTGTATCACAACTTAATGCCATGTTTTCCGACAGATACGTTACCACATAATCAAAATGCTGAAAAGAAATTGTAAATGTTTTTACAAACAAATCGTTGTGTGCTCATAAACTCCAAAGTTCTATTCTATAAAACCCAGCCACTTTCATATTCTATGCAACAACTTTGAACGTTTATTTTACAAGACGAAGCTAAGATTCAGCATATCAGTTTTTTGCTTTTCAGATTTAGCAGATACGTTACGTATAATTCAGGGCACCCACGGTGACAAATAATGTTATGTAAAACAAAGTGTTCATAAAACAATTCTGCATAGAATGACGCTTCCATAAAAAAATTAAAGTTATGTTCAAATGAAGAATATTCAGTAGAAATTGCTCTGTAACTTCACCGACAGATTCATTTACGGTACGCCAGATACGTTACCAAACTTTGAAAGAGTAAAAAGTAGTTTATGAAACGCTTCCGAGAAAAGTTTCAGTGTTCTGTTGCATATTTATTCTAGTGTTTTTCAACATATGAAGAACTACTCAAGATTCATTGATAAGTTGAACAATTATTTATTCATTTTCATTAAAAGGGATGAGCCAAATACGTTACCATAGGTCAAACAACTGTTTAGCATATCGAGTTCATAGAGACTGTACCTACTTCCTTCTAAGTGCCTGCAAAAATATATTTTTAAACCTTGCTTGCATTATCCATCAAAACTTAATGAATATTTATAGTCAGATGGATAAATACATTCAGACGTAAGATGCGAATACTCTGTGAATGAAGAACTCAGCTTTCACATTTAGGGCTCTTTTCCACTACATTTCATAGTTAAAATATTACGTTCAATGTTTAAAATGGTTAATTTGGGCTTACATCATTCGTTTTTACATCAATTCATGAGGTAAATAATTAAACAGGTGATATTTATTAATTCATACACAACTAAAATTATTACTTATATTTTACCAGATACGTTACCAAAGGTGATTCGATGTTTTTCAATAGTTATTTCCCCAGGAAAGCAATTCATATTTGTTTCCTGTGGAAATTGCAGATCGGATCGTTCTCTTTGCATGATTTGTGGGATTCGAAATTTTATTTGTAAGCGAAATTTGCTAAAAATGCAAAGTGAATCTTAAGGTTATATTTCATTTCAGCAAAAAGCATATTTCAACCTACCACACAGAAATAATTTCTACCAATTAGCAAGAGATGACAACATCTTTACCTCTTGAAAACCCCCAATATCTTTAGGGGGGACAGATGTCTTTTCCTGAACAGAAATTGGATCAAAACAATCAATTTAATTCAGAGTTAGGAGTCCATTACAACATGTAAATTTGCGGTAACGTATCTGATTGGTGATCAAAAATCATATATGATGCTCTATTTCAATTCATTTTTACTCAATGAATGGCCATCATTTAGAATGTTCCACGTTTTGTTTCGTATTTGACCGGTTTTGAAGTTTCCGAAAACACATCTTTGAATGTATTACTTTGTGGTTGATTTTTCGGTTTTACTCACATGGAATTGAACACTTAATCTGAGAATGGCCCATATATACGACCACTAAAAACATTTCCCTCCCGGAGAAAGAAACATGTTAACGAACCTGTCTATAGTGGCCACTTGTCTATAATGACCACTTTTTTCATCCCCGTTGGGTGGCCACTATAAACAGGTTTGACTGTATTATGAGATCATCTACCATTAGCAGATGGAGATGCTGTCTTCCAGTGGGATTGCACAGGATAAGGCTTTTGGCTGTGAAGTCTTTTCTATCCATCTGAAAGTGTGTTATTCTTACAAGTAAATTTCACTGGCCATGAATTACAACTGTCACTTATTGCAATTATCCTCCAACCCAGGCCGGCATCTGGCACCAAGAAAGAGAGACCCTCGTCAGCTGCCAGCAGCAAGGCGTCGTCGGTAGAGAGCGAGTTCCTTGGAGGGGTGAGGATGGAGGGACTCCTCCGGGACCTGTACCAGGAGAAAAAGGCCGGAGGATTCATCCGCAGCTTCCTGGAGAGCAGACAGGATGAGGTATGCAGCCAGTATTTTCTTAATTGGAAGAATAATGATTATGACAAAGACAGTGATGGTGATGATGTTAATCGTAGTGATAATGATAATGACAAAAAGAACAGCAACAGTAATGGACAAGAAGAAGGAAAGAATATATGAATGTTAAAGAGAAGAAATGGAAGAAGATGGAATAGAAGATGCAGAAGACAAGAAGATGAAAAAGATGGAAGCAGAAGAAAGAAAGATGGAAGAAATAGAGGAGAGAAGTAGAGGTAGAAGAAGAAAAAAAAAGATGAAGAAAGAAACTGAAAGAAGAATTAAAAAAGGAGAAAGAAGAAAGGAAAGAAAAAGAAAGGAGAATAAGAAGTGGAAAGAAGTTTTCTTGAGATTTGTGTTTAAATCTTCTCTTGCAGAGTTCAGAGTATTGCATTGACTGATGTGTTTTTTACCAGCAAAGAATTGAACATAACCATATTTACAACCTGTGGTGGGAGTCTACAATATTGGGTTATTGTCTCTTGTAAAACTCTATTTTCTTTTGTCTTGTCTTCTCAGACTGCTCTAAACTGCCTTGGCTGCTGGCATGAGCTCCAAGAATACCATGCCCTCTTTTATGCAGAGGTGTTTAACCCCTACCATCTTGCCAGAAAAGCCCAGGTAAGTACACTCTTAAGGAGCATATTGCTGCCATCAGAGCGCACCTTCTAATTTGTGGCAGCTGAAGTAAATTCTGAGAAATTTTCTTGTTATATCCCTCTGGATACTTTAAGCAGCTATTCAGTGTCACAAATGTAAAAGTTGCCATTTAATCATCTGACCGCTAAAACACATCCTTGTTTAATTGTTTCGTATTTACTGGTATATGGATGAGTCTCTGTTAATGTGTCTACCGGTAAAGATAGATTAGCTGGTTATGAACACCAAACAGCGAAATAGAGTGAAATAAAGTTTGGAACTATAAGCTGGTAGGCCTGATTGTGAAACATTTCATAGGTGATGTGTGGAATAATTTCTAAAATTGTATGATACTATGCAGACTCATTTCATGTGGATAATTCATTGTTCACAGTCAATCCAGTCCAAGTATGTGGTGGAGGGGTGCTTCTTCGACATCAGTTGCCCCCCTGCCCTGAGATACCAGGTCTACCGACAGCTGGACCCGCCCTATGAGGAGCTCTTTGATGGCGTGGAGGAACACATCTTGGACTGTCTCCTCGTGCCCTGGCTGGACATGAAGGACAGTGACCGGTCACTCTACAACAAGGTCAGTCAGTGGTATTTTTTTTGGTATCATCCTTGGTCTTTTCTATATCTTTGCATTATGAAGCATGGTCAAAGTAAAACATCTGCATTCTGATTGTTACCAACAGTTGTAATGAGAATACTTTATACTCCTTCCTCGTAAATCCTGAGCACACTGATGAGATTTAACCTATACTGTACCCATTGAGTTTCAAGCCTATACCAAAGTGCTATTCGTCCACTTTGAGATACAGTCATAGACTAAGGATGAGTAGCAGTGGTTCACTCCAGCAAAAGATTTATTCATCCACAAGCAGGAACTGAGACCCTGCGGCTGTCAGATGGTAAAACAGTCTATCTCGAAAATGGCTGTTCTGAGAAAAATGACTTTAAAGTTTAGAGGTTTGAGCTTTTTTAGGAGATGGGTATAATGCATTTTTAGCAATGGGACAAGAAGAAGCATATTAAACACTGATAACTGAAGAATTTTGTGCTTATTTGGGGTTTTAATTATAAAATAAATGAGATTTTTGTGCAGATAGACTGTTTAACCACAGCACATGTATACACTCCCGCTACACATCATAAGATGGTAAAATGATCTATCTTCTAGATAGACCACAAACACTATGTAAACTGGTCTTACTCAAAGATAGACCATTTTACCATCTGACAGCGATGATTTAAAAGATCTCAGTTAAGAAGGTTATGTGGTTTATGTAAAAGATAGCTCGTTTTACCTCCAAAAGATATTACCGACAATGGGCTAACTCAAAGATAGACTGTTTTACCATCAAATCTGAAGGAAAAATACAAAAAAGTACCAAGATAGCGGAAATTATCTCAAAAACAAGACATGATGGGATTTTCTCGATAGCACCATTGGAAAGAGCACCCTCACATGTCCCGGAAAGTGAATTTACCTCAAAAAGTCAAATTTTCGAGTTAGACCGTTTTACCATCTGACGGCAGCTTTGTAATGGAATCAGTAATGCAACCGCTATATTCTTTGATGATCTGTCAGCATAGCTAATGATTGCGTGCTGATTGCTTGAACATGTCTCGTCACCCATTTATAGTAATGTGAACGCGGCAGTCCAGTTGGGATGATAAACCTTAAACATGGAATATTATACATTTAGGATATTGATATCAACAGGTGTTTGATTACAATTTTTCATGTCCTTTTATTATTTCCTCTGCTGGGATGGGGAGGTCATTATATTTCTATGGAAGTTCTGTTTTCACAAAACTTACAACTATAGAATGTCATTTGTTGCCAGCCGATATTTGACTGTTGTATCATAATGGAAGCGTTATATATCCAATTATTACCTGTACAAGGTAGTTTTGCGAGGCAATTGCAGTTGGTATTTTGCAGGGTCGTAGAGTTCAGCAGGCGACATTAGAGCATATCACGAGCACCAGGGGTTTTACATATACAGCGGACTCCTGTTATAACGAAGGCCTCGAGACCGGCAGTTTTCTTTCGTTATATCAGAATTTCGTTATAACCGAACAAATAAACAATAGAAATACATAGAGTGGATGACATTGCAGCCCAAATTTTTACTTCGTTATAACCAGAATTTCGTTATAACCGTGTTCGTTATTACGGGAGTGCACTGTAAACATTCCAGTCTCGCCAATCACCTTAAATGTAAACATTCCGGTCTCGCCAATCACTTTAAATGTAAACATTCTGGTCGACCACAAAGCGAAGACATTCAAGGACGTTGCTGCGTGTCGGTTACACACACCGCAGAAGAACGCCGATAAATCAACTCATACAAGGTTGACCACTTCCAGCAGCACTACACGTCAAACAATGAATAGTCCATTTGTGCTCAATAACTGCACAGTGACAATCAGTTATTGCAACTCTCCAAATTGAAACAGAAGCAAAATTAAAGTGTAAAAACGTTCAGATGTTTGAAGTTCGCCTGTTACAACTACATATATCTTGGAAGTTGGAGTTGAATGGTATACATTGATGAACAATTTTCAATTATTCGACATGTTGGTGATGATCTACAGGTTGTCAAATGTGGCTTGATCTATATCATAGTGTATAGCCGTATTCACATATTTTCCTAATTTATCTTGGGGATTGGTAATAATTATGATTTTGACTGGCCTTGAGGGAGATACCAGATAAATATTGCCCGCACTGAAAGAATATTGCCCTCGTCTTCGACTCGGGCAATATTCTTTCAGTTTGGGCAATATTTTCTGGTATCTCCCTCGAGGCCAGTCAATATTATATACAGTAGTTATTAATCATTCTGTCTCTCTGCGTATTATCTGTCCATCTGTCTATCTATCTATCTATCTATCTATCTATCTTTCTGTCTATCTATCTATCTATCAATCTATCTATCGATCTCTTTCTTCCTCTCTGCCATTCTGCCTTGTCATCCAGATTGAACTGTTTGAGGAAGAGAGGCAGCTAGAGAACATGAAATCCAAGCATCTGCAGAAACTCCAGAGAAGGCTGATGAGAGAGGTAAATATTTAACCAGAAGTCTGGTGAATTGAACACTGAGAGAGACAATGACTTTGAAGGGTGTGTCTACTGTAGATGCAGAGCCCATCTTGCTGTTGTCGGTGATTATTTAAACTCTTGAGATATTCCTGACATATTGTTAATGTTTGGGAATGAAACATGTTGTCACTTTTAGCTCGAGTTATGCTTTGACATTATATCCCTGGGCTGTCTTTGCCAATATTTCTGCAAAAATCCCTTCCATAACTATTTAAGACATTTAGTATAAGATTTACATAACTTCAATTGTGGACAATATTTTTGCCTCTCTCCTCTTAACAATTTTTTGATGTCATATCATTTTCCCCTCTCCCCCCCCCCAAAAAAAAA
Source organism: Diadema antillarum (assembly GCF_040938485.1). Classification (NCBI taxonomy): domain Eukaryota; kingdom Metazoa; phylum Echinodermata; class Echinoidea; order Diadematoida; family Diadematidae; genus Diadema; species Diadema antillarum. The sequence goes on from NW_027270982.1 coordinate 373,224, forward strand.
AAAAAACAAACAAAGCAGTGAAATAGGCCATTGCCCTCACAGACTGAACAATTTGATTACCAAGATCTCTAGATGAATGTGCGGAGCAGTCCTGGCTGATGAGTCAAGCAGTTCAGACCATGGCAATCTGATAAGCAGCATGTATGATGTTCAAATCCCAGCGTGGCAGTGGTGCCCTATGCATGTAAAAGAACCCATGGTGAAGAAGTCAACCGTGCACAAAAAAATGGCTGATAATTGCAGGAATCTTCACGATTAAAGGAGACAGATTTACCCCAGAAAAAGAAGAAGAATGTTTGAGCCCTATTTGCTCCTGAAGCAGGGTTAATCATGTACCCCTGTTGCTCACTTTGTGCCTCTGTTTCCCTTCTCCTACCAGAGAATGGCTACCCCAGATTTCACCATAGAGGGCGAGGATGAGGAGACAAAGAGAGAGTCATACTATGAGACCCTCGCCGAGAAGGTCCCCCAAGAGTTCCGGGATTACGACTTCGACAAGCTCATTCGCAACAGGATGGAGGTGGAGAACTTCAGGCAATTTTTGGGTCAGTTTCAAAAGGAATATATATATATCTATATATTTTCATCTCTCTGTCTTTGTGTTCGTATATCTTTCTCTATCTCTTTCTCTCTCATATATAAGTTTCTATCTCTATTTGTATTTCTATCTATTTCTGTAAGTGTACCTCAGGCAGTTTTTTTCGGTCATTTTTGAATGGAATACGCCATAAATTCTCTCCTTGATTGGGTAGAAGTATATATCTCTATATTTGTATATTCATCTCTCTGTCTGTGTGTTTGCATATATCTTTTGCTCTCTCTCTCTCTCATCTATATGTTTCTATCTCTATGTATCTGTATTTCTATCTATCTATTTACATCTGATTGCTTGTCTACCTACCTGTCTAATTGACTTGCCTATTTTCTTTTCTGTTCATTCATTTGTTGTTGTTTAGATCTGTCTACTGTTTTTTCTCTATATACCCTTTATCCGTTTTTTGTCAAACTTTGTGTTTCTTCCAGAGGATAACTATGCCCTCATGGACCTCATGTGCTGGCTGGACATAGAATCCTTCCGCCGCACTCCTCATTTGGACACGAAAAAGCGCGACGCCAAGGCAACAGAAATCAAGACCAAGTATCTGAACAAGAAGTACTTCTTTGGACCTAACAGCCCGGCAACCAGAATGCAGCAGCATGAGGTTAGGAAGAAAGTTCATAAGTTTTCGAAACTACTCTTATTAAATTATTATTTCAGGAACAGATTTCATAGATTTTAGGAACAGATTTTGTAAGTTTTAGGAACAAAGTTCATAAGTTTCATTAACAATTTCATTACTTTTAGGACCAATTGTCAAGTGTTTTGGAAGGAGTTGCTTTTTCAAACTTTGTCCAAGGAGTGCATTTCATGTCAAGATGATGGATGGAAGTAAATTTGTATTATACTTCTGCCTCTATGCCAGAAAATGTAATAGTTTGGTTTTAGTAGACGTGTCTCTTTGACATCATTTAAATAGTCACTGAAGTATATCCTGTATGACATTTTCACTTGTCAGTAAACTATTGTTTCCTCCTTCAATCTAAACCCATGTTATGTTTTCTAGCAAAGAAATTTGGAATTATAGTAGTGTCTTATTCTTGGAAAAGTACACAAACAAGACAAAAAATAGAGGGTTCGTGGAAAGAGAAGTCATTCAACTCTGCACTCTGGAAGAACGGTTAGAGTATATGAGACCTTTGATGCCCTCTTATTTCACCCTCCTGTCTCCTAGGTGATGATGGCAGGCGGTGGGTGGGGCAAGCTGCTCCTTGACCGACCCCCCAACCCCATCATCCTGGAGGCACAGAAGTACGTCCGCGAGCGACTGGCCCGGAAGTGGCTCCCGCTCTTCATCATGACGGATGCCTTCCAGGAGAGACAGCGCCCTAACATCCGCATGGAGGACGTCGTGGATGACGTCATGGCCAACAAGCGGAAACGGTACATGGCCATCTACAAGGTGAGATGGGTTTGCAGTGATTGCCAATCATCTGAAGCTCAGAAGTTGTTACCAGAATATAATTTTTCATCTACGAAAGTGTATAAAAGGGGTCTGCCTTTTTCATCTATGCATATATTCCAACACACACTCATCAGGCATTATGTATGTGAAAATGACCTTGTACTCTTATTTTTTTTTTGTAAGATTGAAAAATGTGTCCTCAGTTGCTTGATCCTGAAAGAGTAAAGAATAACTTTTTAGAATAAATCCATAGGGAGTTTCTTGTGAAACACTGCTGCATTGTCTAGACTGTCCACTTAGATTTATGCTTTTATGACATGGTGATATCAGCTATTACAGACAGAAAGATAATCATAATCACACTCACAATGGGGATTTTATGCATTACAAATTCTTTTATTGCCCATCGCTTAAAGAAATCTCCCAAAAATTCCCTATTTTGAATTAACTCAAAGAAGAAGTCGTATACTTTGCATCACGTCATATCAGAATAATAATGACTTAGCAATTACAACTTTGTGTAGTTAAAGGACAATTTCACCTTCATAGACATGTGGGTTGAGTGAATGCAGCAATATTAGTAGAACACATCATTGAGAGTTTGAGGAAAATCGGACCATCTGTTCAAAAGTTATGAATTCTTGGAGTTTCAGCTCAGTCACAGCTGGACGAGAAGACATCTATAGCTTATGATGCCACATGTGTACAAAGATATAAAGAAAGAAAAAAGAAAAATCTATATATTTTCACTTTTTACTTTTCACAAAAGAATACTTGACTGCTCTCTTTCAGAAGGCAGGGGAAATAATATTACCCTTAACATACGTCAGTAACAAGTTAAAGAAATGTTCACTTTACTGTAAAACATGATATATTCGCAAAATGAAATTTTCGGGAATTGGAGCTGACAGCCTTTTTCGTGGCATGAAATTTTCGCGAATTGCCACTGGCGTTCAGTGCATGTAGTGTAGACAACAACTTTCGCGTGCATTTTAATTTTGCGAATTTTGGCGCTCGCGAAATTCACGAAATTAAAATGCTCGCGAAAATTCCTTGTTTTACAGTATTCGAAAAGTGAAGTTTTGTGAAATTCACTTTTTGTTTTCCTTGTATCATTGTATGCATGTGACATCATACACTGCAGTAGTCTTCTCATCCAGCAGTGACTGCGCAAATACTTTAAAAATTCATAACTTTTGAACAGATTGTCCGATTTTCCCCAAATTTTCACTGATGTGTTTTACTAATATTGTTGCATTCACTCAATCCACATGTATATGAAGGTGAACTTGTCCTTTAAAGGAAGTTTTGACTGCACAACTGTAGTTCTTGAATGAATTTTCTTGTTGTCTACAAACATATCATTCAAACTCTACTCTTGACAGAGATGTCAACTTGACCGTTGAGTGTCTTGTCACTTGATAACCGTCTGTTAACCCATTATTTCTCACTTGTCTTTCTCCATCCTCACCCTGTCCAGCTCCTGGAGAGCCGCTTTGTGTCCTCCTCCCACGAGATCATCGCCCTGAGGCAGGCCCTCATGAATCCCATCACGTGCCAGCACTTCCGCAAGTTTGTCAGCGTCAAGGGCGACAACCTGGAGAACGACGTCCTATTTTGGATGGAAGTCCAGAAATTCAAGGTATAGGTTGTTTGTGATGAATATGTCTTTTTAGCCCTTTTAGCACTCCCCCCCCCCCCCCCCCGAAAAAAAAAAAAATCCAGTACCATTATACACAAAGTCCTTGGCTTTTGCATAACGGAGAGGCATTCTTTACCTCTATTGTATACGTGTATATGAAGAGTTTGTTCGCAAAACGGGTCAAGCACTATTTTGAAACATTTCAAATAAATCCATCATCAGATACTAGCAAAGCAAAATAAAACCTTTCCAGTGATATCTCACTCATTGAATAACAAAGAATATTTCTTGAAGCTATGATAAAAAAAAAGTATATCCAATATTTTCTTATCATTTCATTTGTTTTTAGCAGCTGTATTTGCAAATGTCTAAAATTGACATAAATGGAGTTCACTTGTTTTGTGGTCAAACTATTCATATGATATATGAGCATATTCTTATATATTACAATCTACTCCACCTATCTATATCCACTTGCAGGAGATGTATCATGCCCACACAGAGGAATCCCTCATCCACCAGAAGATCCAGGCCATCCTGCGCTGCTTCATCAACTCGGAGATCGGTTCCAGCCTCCAGATCGACATCACACCAGAGCAGGCCGACAAGATCCTAGACAAGAGACTTAGGGAGATGGGGCCGTACGTTTTCAGGGATGCACAGGTGAGACTGTAGATTAACCCTATTCTAACTGGGGGGGGGGGTCAAATTGACCCCCTCGTCATTTCGCGCCACGATTCCGCAATGCGCAAAGATTTTGTCGCATCGTTTTATGACTTTTTTCATTGAAGTCTCCTGCATATTTTGAGACCAAATTTGCGACGACCGGGTACACCGTTCTGAAGTTACGTAATGTTTAGCATATGCATGTCAACCCGAAAACAGCTCAAACTCATGATTTCGTGTGCAAATCCAATGCAAATTGTGTTTTTTTGTTTAATTGATATAAATTCGATTATTTCAACTTTTAACCATTGAAATTAATCAATTCTGATGTAGATAAGCTTGAAAAAGTGCCTGCAAGAAATTTTGGCAAAAAACAACAGAAAACAAAAGGTCGAAAAAACAATAAAATACATAAGAAATAATAAAACAACAAAAAACAATAGAAACTGATTTTGATTGCGCTGTTTTTTTACAAGAAAATTGTTTGATGTGTCTTGAGGAACTCAGACACAAAAATTCAGCCATCCTTCAGTCTTTTTAATGGAGTTATGGGTGAAAATATGATTTCATTCATATATTTGCATAATTAATTTACTAGAAATAGAAAGCCAATAGTTTTCTATTGTATGACCATGTAATCTTGTAGTTGACATCTGGCTCTATCTTCAGGCGAAATTTTACAGCAATCGCGCGATCGGCGGCCGAGATCTGAAGGGGGCTCAAATTGACACCCCCGTAAGATCTTGGTCTCAAATAGCCCAGTTAAAATAGGGTTGAGCACACCCTTAGGGTTTTCTACCCCCATTCTTCATATCTTCTGGGGTTGTGGGGTGTGTGTGTGTGTGGGGGGGGGGATTGGGAGCAGCACCTGATTAATGTCCTGGTCTCATGCAAGGTTGTTGCAGCAGTCAAGTGCAGACTTATGATTCATGTTGCTCAGGTGGAATCCTGATCCTGCATTTAAAGCTTGTGTGGCTTTGTTGTATCCAGCCATATAGTTTCTTAGCAAGAAGGTTCACTGCAGTGTTCTATGTTTTGAACAATTATTCAACCTTGCAGTTGCTCTCGAATTTGTTCAAAATACCATTAGCCTTTAGGTTTTTACTGTTACAATAGATATCTATCATACAGCCGATGGTGACCTGCAATAAGTTACTGTACGAATGCAGGGCATAGATCTGGAATGTTTTTAAGCCAACAATGATTTGTATGCATGAAGTACCAACACAAGGTATGAGGGTTTCCAGAATTATGAAATAGTCATGTACATAATGACAAGATAAATCCAGGGTCTGTCTAATATCTTGGTAGCTTATTTCCGGGCTGAACACAAGAACCTCACAAATGCTGTGCCACAGCAGGATCTCATAGAGTAAAATGTTCTGGGGACTCCACCCATCCTCCTGCCCAACCAGAAGTTAGGCAGCCCCTGGATGCTCTAGCCCTCTCTCTTACAACACTTGAAAAAGCCCTTGTATGTTTTCCAACCACCGCAACTTCTACCACCATACCCACTGCTACCACTACTACCACCACCTGCCACTGCCCCACCCACACCCCCACCACCAACACCAAGAGAAATCTGAAGCCTTGTGGCTTAATCTATCAATTTCCTCTCTCATACCACTCCCTTCCCAGCTGACGGTGTTCCGAGTGCTGTCAAGCCACTGGAAGGACTTTCAGAAGTACCGGACGAGCCTCTCGGAGGAGAAGATGCTGGAGGAGCTGGACCGGAAGAGGAGGAAGATGAGGAAGAAGGAGATGGAGCGGGCCAGGATTGAGGATGAGAAGGTGAGGGTTTTGAGGTCAAGAGCAAGGCAAAGTCTGTGGCCTTCCATTATAGTGTTTTTTCTCTCCTGTGATTTTATAGCCGATAAGTACTTCCACAGGCATGCTTCTGTTTTCTGATATAGGATATAGCAGGTCTGCCAACATTCCGACATCCAAATCAGGGAGATTCCACACCGCAATCAGGGAGATATCTGTGTGTTGCATGCATTTCAATGGGCGAAAATAATTCCCAAATCAGGGAGATTTTATTATTTTCTTATTCACACATGAACAGATTTTGACATTTTCATGGAGACTCCTGCAGAATCAGGGAGACTTGGCAGCTCTGATATAGGTATCTGAAAAGTAGATGCAGATAAATAAGGATTACAGAATTATATTAAAGCATGTTGTATGAGAGTGACATTCTTGTGTAATTACATTTTGCCCCTAGATATGTGTCCATCTACCTCACATTATATTCAAGTGTATTTTGGAATCATTCATGGCCAGTTGTATGGCATGCTGCGTGGACACATTAAGGATTTTAGTGGCAATCCATGGCATGTTCAATTAGACTTTACAATATAGGCTCAAGTGCACAAACAGAACACAGAAAGTTTTGGTGATAAGTTCTGATATAAAAAAGTAAGATTATGGCATTCTTGTTTTCCATTTCAGAGAGTGAAAAATGTCACAGTGTCATTTGCAAATATTGGTGTAGATATGGTGATGATACCACCTAGTAGTATTTCAAGTCACACACATGCAGATCGTCATTGATATAATTGTTAATTGAAATCAAGAAGGAAATAGTGTCAATTCTTGTTAGAATGGTGTTCAATCTGCAATGATAGCTTTAATTTTTAAAAAGCAGAGGGCTATAGATTTGAAGTTATGTCACTCTTGATATTCCTTGTATATTCACTCTTCTGGAAAGTATTCAGACGTTTTCCTGTTTGTTTGTTTGTTTGTTTTGTTTTGTTTTTTTGTTTGTTTGTTTTTTTTTGGGGGGGGGGAATTGGAGGTAGATTGTTAAAGATTACAGAAGAGAAGATAAGTGTCATGCAAGAGATACCCTAACAACCTGGTGAAGCATCCTAGCTCATCAGCATTCAATTTAATACTACAAACACTAACTATGAAATGCAACCCGGCCCTGACTTTTGCTCCCAGGAATTTGCCAAGCAGACTGCGGCTGCCGCCAAGAACGAGGACGACCGCAGCTCTGGCATGGGCAGCAGCATGAGCATGAGGCGGATGTCCTCCCGCCTCTCGGGCATCATTCCCGGTTTCCTCGACGACGAGGAAGAGGAGGAGGAGGAGAAGGTGCAGTGGAAGTACTCGGACTACATGGAGGGGATCGAGCGGGAGAAGCAGCTCCTGAATGGTGATGACAGAGCCTCGAGTTTGATGTCAAGTGAGTAGTACTTTTCTTTGTTTTTATTCCCTGCTCCCCATTGTTCCTGACCCCACCCCCACCCCCTGTTGCCTGGCAACATCGAGGATGATGCTACGTTGGAAGAGATGTAGATGATGAGTGTGTTTTTGTGCTCATGATCATTTCAGAGCAGGAGAGGAGAGAAGACTGCATTCCATGTGGTGGCATGATTATTTCTATGGCACTTAAAATCACTATAGATGAGAATAGGCAAAATAATCAGTCTCTTTTCTTCGGTTGTAATCAATCGTTGATAAATCAAGAAGTGATATGGGGTTTCAAAGTCCGTGTTTATTGCAAATCTTTTCTGAAATGTGACCATTCATTTCAAATCAGAGATGCATACCAATGGTCCAAGTAGAGTTTACTTATGGAAGTTCATTGACATTTTTGTGTTTTTTCTGTGATTTTTACAGCAATTGAAAGCCTTGCAGAGGATCAGGATTCGGCAAGATGTGAGAAGGCAGCAAAAAATGGAGCCAACGAATCAGAAAAGCAAGGTTGGTATACTTTGAGTCAACTCTTTACTTGGAGCATGGTTGTCATCACTGGGTAGAAATTTACAGTAATATTATGTACTGAGTTGACATTTAGCTTCGATGAAACATTCTCATAACTGAAGTTGTTGGCAACTGAGAAAGATTTCCAGGGTACTTTATCACTTGTTCCGAATCAGGTCTTTTGAATGTAATGTCAAGCTTTCAGTTCCTTTAATACTTAAAAAGAGTGTATATTGACCTATGTTGAGGGAAGGATTTCAAAACAACTATACACAAAGAAATTGTGTTGAGGTTATATTACATGTATGTAATCAGATTCCCAGTAAAAGTTGCTCCTGGAAATTTTTTGATTTTTTACACTGACTGCCTAATAAATAGATTTCAAAACTCTGTCTTCCATTCTAGCTTGTAGTCTGCTGTGCTCTTAGAAGCATGCCTAATTCAGAGCAAGATACTGGAAAGATTTGTTTCTGTAAGGTGTGCGAATTGGTAGAAGTTATATTTTAGATTTTAAGAATATGATTCATATTTAAAAGAATTTTTTTTAATGACATGATTAAAATGATAACTTTATTATGTCTAATGTTCTTTCCTCATTTGTACAACTATGAACTAGTTGCCAACAGCTATGTACACTCAGTGCTGTTTTGCTAAATTACACAAATAATATTTTGTGATGTAACTGTTTTCCACAAATATTATATTGTGATGTAATTATACATACAATTAAGTACTGCTCTCAATAATCTGTACAGGCAAAACATGAAATTGATTTTTTGTTTGCCATCAAGGCATTGAGGCATGTAATACAAAAATGCGACCAGGCAAAGTAAGACCAGTTTTTACCACAATCTTTTGAAAATGCCAGGTAAAGGGAAGCTGAAGTCAAAGGTCAAACCCTCGGATGGCAAAAACGGGCGGAGCCCCGCATCCAGCCTCAAGGACCAACCGTTGCCTGGCAACAACACTGCCAGAGGGAATGGGAAGAAGAGAGTGACCCTCGTTGAGCCTCCCAAGTCCATGCTGCGTGGGACCAGGTCATCTATCGGGCCAAGGGGTGATGCAGGAACAAAGGTCAGAGGTCAAGGTCGTCCGGTATCACCAGGCCAACCCAAGCAGCCGGTTCCACCAAAGAAGAAGAAGTGATTTTGTCTTCACATGTACTGCATGAGGTTCAAGTACAGGGTCCTTGTATGTTAATCTATCTATGCTCTTTATATCATTTATGGGACTAAAGAAGCACCAGTTTTATTCTTGAATTGGCAGACAATACTGACCAGAGCTTGTAATAATCCAGATTGTCTTTTCCCTTTTGCGCCCTGGTAGGTGATTACATCATTATGTTTTAATTGTGGAAAAAAAAATGGCTGAAAAATATAGAAAGAACAAGACATATGGCTGATTTTTTTTTTGATCACCTACATTGTATATCAAAATATGCAAAACTTTGCAGTTGTGTATAATTGTCACTCATATATGTTCAACGAAAAGGCTGCACTTTTATCGTAAAATCAATTACAAGTGATATTATCTATGCAATTATTCAATGGATTGGAAAACCTGGCGTGATTGTTCTAATGAAATGAGATCATCTATTCCATAGATTTGTATAGCAATATTGATATCATGCAAGGGTTTGTATTTCAGATTTATATTTTTCTCAAATGCTGAAAAAAATGCAAGACATGTGTATATATTACACAGACATGAAGTGTATTTATTTGTATGTGCGTTGTGGACTAAGATTTGTGTATATATTTATGTTAGTGATGAAAACTATGTACACTGAAGAGTAAATGTATAATATACATGTATTACCCTCTGAGCATTCCATTTCCATGTATATAATTTCTTTCAGGATTACAGATCCCTACCACAATCTACAATCTAAAACACCAATTTGTTCTTGTCAAGTGGGTACCGGTTGGAATGTAGATTGGACTTTGTTTAGAATTGTATTGAATTGTTTTCCTAACATTTCCTACTGCTTTTATGTGTACAGTGTACAGTTTATTGTGTAAATTGTACAGCACATTGTGTTTAGTGTTTGAATATGGTCTGCTTGCCACGTGTAGAAAGAATTCCCCATGTGTATCAGAGTGTGTAAGTTGGTGGTGATGTATATGCTTTGACACAACAGAAGTTGAGACTCAAATGGAATAAGCTAGGGTGAGGGTTTGTTGTAGTTTTTAAAGGAAAAGTCCCCCTTCATATGCACATGGATTGAGTGAATGCAACAATATTAATAGAACACATCAGTAGCAATTTGGTGAAAATCAGACAATCAGTTCAAAAGCTATGAATTTTTAAAATATCTAGTGTGCAGTCATTAGCTGCTGGATGAGAAGACTACTGCAGTGTATGATGTCACATACATATATAAGAACAATATAAGGAAAATATAAAAAGAATTTCACAAAATGTTACTTTTTGAAAAATATGCACATTTCCTCCACTTGTCATTGATGTATGTTAAGGGTAATATTATTCCCCCTGTCTTCAGGAAGAGCCAAGTCAAGTGTTCCTTTATGCGAGAAAAGTGAAAATATGTTGAACTTTCTTTATTCTGTATTTTCTTTATATTGTTCTACACATGTGACATCACAAGCTGTAGTAGTCATCTCATCCAGCATTGACTTTAAACATTCCTAGTTTTTGAAGAGATTATCAAATTTTTCCTCAAACTCTCACTACTAATATTGCTGCATTCACTTAATCCACATGTCTATGGACTGAAGGTGAAGTTATTCTTTAATAGTGTGCATGCTTTTATTTTGAGGGGGAGGGGAGGGGACTTTATCCTTAAATAGTATGCCACTTTGTAATCGGAGCCTCCTAAAATTCCCCAAATTTCCTTTTCAACAGACCTTTGATATCACGAGCAAGTGCATGTCAGTGTCATTTGTTAGGCCAATATTCCAGTGATCTCAGCACTGATAACAGGGAATTACAAGTGGTCCCATCAGCTCGAGTTCAGGGAGAATGCAGACATGAACCACAGGACAGTGCCTGAGAAAATTCTTATTTTGTGTTTGTGTAATTACAGAAGTACCCTAGCTGGTAAATGAGCTGTAGCTCAGCTTAGGCCAAGCTTGTGTCATAACACTGATCCTGTATCCAGATGCCCAGTTACTATACTGCCTGTAATGTGAATGTACTGTATTTACAAATTGATATCAAAATTGGACTTCATTGCAAAGAGCTGCAGTTTGTTTGTCAGACAGACTACAACTGCACAGGACAATTGAATTAGATAACATAGTGCAACAAAAGACTTGAGAAGAGTATGCCTTGATGTGGAACAAAAAAACACACACATTAGACCAAACCTTAGATCATTTGTGTAACATATACAACTGTAGATCATTATTTAAAATGGGTGATACCTCCTTTATCTTGTGAAGTTGCGGCAATCAACAGTATGCAAAACAGTGGACAACAGACACAAGGAGAGTTAACTTAGATGTGATTGATTTGCACATTCAAATTCTCATAATTTTCTTTCATATTTGTCTCAGTACCATATTTTGAATCAGTAAGGTTGAGGAGTTTTGATATTAAATGCACCTAAAATTTTGCATCAGTGAATTTTCTTGAGTCATTAAAATAACTTGCTCATTTTATTGTAAGAATGTGAAATCTGGCAACAAAACCTTGCATTTATTAATTTCCGTTGAGAGAAACACATAACATAATCATGACATGAGTCATTTTTAACTTTTTTTTTAAACTACAGGAAAATAGCAGTGAAAGAGGCTGAAAAGTAAATCAAAAGATGGTGACCTCAAGGGGTCAAATATATGACGTCATTGTGGTAATGGATACACACAGTGACATCCCTCCATGAGTGTAAATTAAGTAAATACCGTAATGTGTGCTGTGTAGCAAATTTTTCAGTACATGCACTGACGAAATTTGATTTTCAATAATTGAATGATGCAATATGAACAAATATTCCTCTTCATCTAGGGATGCAATTTTTTTTTTACAAATATTCCATTTGTTAGACATGAAATTTGTAGAAAAAACACCTTCACACAATAAATGTGATAATAAATGGAATAAAAAGAGTTTTCATTCACTGTGTTTGTGTCCTAAATGGTTGTGTGTTGTGTTGAAACAATGATACATGTGATGTATATCCCTTCACAAAATAATGTCATGTTATTCTCCCTATCATCCAAATAAAGGGTGATGCGGACAATTCAGTAAAGATTGCATTCACTAACACCTTCCCCCCCCCCCCCCAAAAAAAAAAATAATAATAATAATCACAAAACAAAGATTATCATCTTGGTAAATGCACACGCCTATGAAGAATGCTGGAAAAAACGCACTTTGCAAAGAATCCACATTACAGTGAACTCTCGTTGTAACGAAGTCCTCCGGACCGGCAGATTTCTTTCGTTATATCGAAGTTTCGTTATAACTGAACAAATAAACAATGCAAAAACATTGAGCCAATAATTTTGCGACCTGGATTTTTATTTCGTTGTAACCGGAATTTTGTTAAAACCGTGTTCATTGTATCGGAAGTGCACTGTATTTTGGAATTGAGTTCACCAACTCCCAAGTCTAGTCGTGATGCGAATATTATGCAGATAACAGCAGTGACGAAATAATGTGAATTTTCAATTACTCTGGTCCCGCAATGATATAACGAAGTCATGCGGGTAATACATGTATCCTCATAATTGAATTTATGAAAGGGTTTAAATGAAGAAATGGACGTGCTCTAACCTATAAAAGATGTCTTTTCTTTCCGTTTGCCCTCTGTGTTATGTGCACAAGAATGATGTTAGAGTTGTGTCTAGCTGAACCGCATTCATGATACATTTACATAACGCATGCACTTATCACTATGATTGCAATCTGGACATTATGTGTAGATTAAAACAAACCATGACTAAGTCATTTAGAAAGCACATACTGCCTTGTTGACATCACTGTCTCTATAATTCTCTTGGCCGAGACTAAACCAACTGACAGCTGGCAGTATTCAAGACCGAAGATAGAGGTATACGCACATCCTATTTCCTTAGCACACAGATTGACTCATTGAACTGTGATTTGAATCATTGTCATTTTGATGTGCAATTCTAACAACGGATAAGCCGCTGTTTTAGGCTCACATGATAGTATCATCCCCATAACACGATATTACTGAGAACGGCATGTTAGTCCAGCTCAGTTGGATTTCTCAGAAACATCCCGAATTTCTCATCACTGTCGTCTTCTTGTATGTTTTGGCGCCAACTTTTTGCGATACTGCCAACCGATACAGTTATCACTGCCGATCTTATTAATTGACCCGTCGAATCTACACGCTGTGGTTTATTTGGAATTCACATATTTTGTTTGATATTTTTTATTTGTGAGTAATATTGTTTTGCTTTTAGTCAGCCACCTTTGTGGGTCAGCTGCCTCGTCCTCTGGTTTCAGGTCGTCTGACCTTAGTCGGAACTGTCGATCAGTCCGTGTTTCCCTCCACATTGTGACGTCATACCAGTTACCTTCCTTGTTGCCTTGTCGGTAGTTCCCTTTTTATCTGTTAGCGGAGTTTCAGTGCATAATATAGTTGGCAAGCACATCACACAAACAGGTACAAGAAGTACCAAAGTTCCCTCTTAGAACTGCAGGCGTTGACGATTTACGTGTTAATCCACCTAGGTGACTTCGCGTTCAAGATACAGTGGTTTCTCCCCGGGAAAAAAGTATTGCTTGAAGAACATGTCAGTCGTTGTCATGGATACCATGTAGTCAGCAATCTTAGGTCAGACTGCATGAATGATCATTCACTTTGACAACCACAGTGAATGTGGAGTGGAAATGCATGCACTGCCATTTGATTTGGAGGAAGAGAACTTCAATTCCCAGACTGGATCCTGAAGTCGTCTCCCAGTGAACGAAAGTCCACGATTGGTTCAAGACGTCTCGAGGTTGATTAAGCCTATCTACCGAAAGACATGTTCACCGCATCCTCCTGAAGTCGGGATAATATTCTTCGTGAGAAACATGCTCAAGTTTGGCCATAGCAGAGTAGGATGTGTGGCAGTGACGCTGTTGGTTGCCTTGGTGTCATGCATCGACAGTGAGTATTTTGACGTTTGGTTGCAAATCGGCGGCTGTCTCTTTCTGAAAGTACATTATTTCCCGTAAGGTCAGTGAAAATGATTCTCTCGAGTCAAGAAAAACACAAAGATGTAGCATAAAACACAAGATTCCAATACAACTGTATTTCACCATTAGTTAAGTCCACACACATTCCTACATTTGTGCCTGAATGACGTTTCTTTGTTTTGTTCTATTTTGCATATTGATTTTGATTTGGCTTTAGACCGTACCAGAATTCAAATTGAGTAGACAATAATCAGGTATTTGTTAACAGGATTGCATATCTCTCTCTCATTATGCTTTCAACTTAATTTCTTTTTTTTAATGGATAATTAGTATTTGGGAATAGTCATCATGTAATCGGATACGACGGTCTTATTTCTTATCCACTACTATACCTGGTCCAATTTAGGGACATAGAACCACGCGAACTTCTCAAATGGAAAGTTATCGCTCGTTTGTATGCAGACGATCCGATGTTGTGACTGATTATTTATGTTAAAGGGATCATATAGTTTTGGTTGAGACCGAACTTCAGGCTTCTAACATTTTTTTTTTTTTGTGGGATAATGAGAAATCTCCTATGAAATATGAAAGAGCATGTGATTTCAAGATTTGATAAAAATTGGTTTCGAAATGGCTGAGATATCAAAAACAAAGCAATCCTAATGAAAGATGGGAGCCACCTTTTATTACGATTACTTCGTTTTACTTTGTTTTGGAACTTTGCATTTTTCCTAGAATGGTATGTTCTGTACTATTTCATAAATCATAAATGGTTTCTTGGTATCTCGCAAAAAGCTCAGTTAAAAGCTCAATCCTCATGTACACCAATACCATCCCATTTAAACATATTTTGTTTTCATTTTATTTCGTACATCTGCCGGTGTCACTTTCATAGCAACGTGCCTTATGTTGTCGTGTTGTAATCAAAGAGTGAAGTATATGGTCAACACCGTGGAAGTTGTCATGCACTGTGCCAACCCGAGCGAGCCGAATAAAAACAAGAATGAAATACATCGCAGAGACAAAACACAAAGATATTTCTACAATACCTATCTTCCTTCCTTCACTGCAAGGGGAAACTACATGTTTCCAAATGCCGCAAACAACAAAGATACGAGACATCGTGACTTTTGTTACCCCAATAATTTGCTTCTCTTGATGTGTGATCGTACTATTGTGACTCTTACACAGATACACACATGTTTAGATGAAAAGTGCACATGCCATAATCAATATACAACATATGAGTATAAAATATACGCAAATATTATGTATACCTACTATATGCACTACTCTCTCCCTTGTTATTCTTGCAAATGGGACACATATGACCTGTAAAACTGAGATATCACGTTTGTGATCTTTCCGGAAGTCCTTCACCCTCCCGGTTTAACTTCCGTTGGGTTGGTCAAAGTACGGTGCATGCCGTGAAAACTTCACAAAAGCATATAATATCAAAGCAAATACATGAAGTCCACACGCACACATAAGACTTTGTATTTATTGGTTCTTGTCAATTTCTTGGTCTTGAACAAAATTGCGGAAATTCTTCTGACAGTTGTTTTAACGGTCACCTTGAATGACGTCAAACGACATCATGGTCATATGATTAATGCTGCTAGTCTGAAATAGGCCTACTTATTGGTTACATGATCGTTCAAACGTATCATATTTGAACCTTATTTTTGTCTTCACGCGTCTTAATGAAGTTCGGGCTGCATTAACTAGGTGCTTCCGTTTTAAGTCATGTCGATATAACTTCTTTTGAGGATAAGATCTCCCCTAAAACACGTGCATGGATCGAGAATTATCAAATCAAATTTACGTCTCTCTTAATAAAATGAATTGTAGTCACATACAGTGAACATAACTCTCAAAGACCATGAAGTAAACTCATCAATCTTTTTAGAAAATAAATTATCTTCGTTCAACAAAGTAATATCAAATGAGGAGAATATGTGTTGTTTTTTATAATTCCGTCATCCAAATAAAAATAATGTGGCATTTCACAGTTTCACGTTTCAAAGGCCACAATGTTACAGATCACAACCACGGATCTGAATCAGCAGAAGAAAAAAATGCTCACATCAAGCGTTGATATTCAAAACAATTTAAATTTGTAATGACATGAAAACTCTTTTAAATGAATGATTAATGACGATTTGTCATTGGCTTTCCCATCTGTTTTTTTTTCCGCAATACATATTATGCACTAACGCACGAGCGTCTAATATTCACTTCACACTCCGTACTGCTGACGCATACCTGTAGTGTAACACGCTGATCCCATGAAATATGATATTTTGAATATTACTCCTCACTTTACAGGCTTCTGTAGACGAATTTGCTTCAAGTGTAACTTCTAGGGGACAAAACAACCCCTCAGACTGACACCGTGATTGCATTCGAATTTGCATCTCGTTGCTATACAAATGATGCACAGGATAGAGTGCGTTAGTGTAGGCGTATAGTGCACTCGAGGGTATTTACAATTGTGAAACATGCACGAGGCGAATCCGAGTGCATGTTGCACTACATTGTAAATACCCGAGAGTGAGCTACGCCTCCACTAACGCCACGAAATAATCCTGTGCATCATTTGTTTTATAAAATGAGTCGAAAATTCGAAAACTAACAGCATTTTTCAGCGTTTTTCACGTACCTTTGTGGGTCAAGACGTCCGAAGATGTTCGTCCCAAACATTTACGCACGTCGCACTCGGAAATCCCGCACATACAGTAAAAGTATAATGGGGGTTGGGTTTCCGGACACTTAAGTTCCCGCATGAAAACTTACTTATTTTACATAGAATATGCACCCTTTACCTTAATGCTTGATATAGACTCCTCATATAGGCCTACTAGACAACATACTCTGAAAACGGCGTGAGAATTAACCTGCTAAATCGTTGGATTTGCCCTTCAAAGTGACTCCATGTACCCGTCCGGTCCCACAACGCTTGGTCTACTGTTACTGTACAAAGTGTACGTAAAGTAGAGTATACGTACGACACACATGTAATGCACAAGGGAAGAAAGGCCGGCCGGCCGGCAGCCCGAACTAGAAGTTGTTTGCAGGATTGACAGCGCGTATGCATGCAATTCAAAGGAGCCGCCGCGCGCACAGACGATCGGCAATAGGATTTAACACGCAGTGCAATGGGACTAGAATAAAGGAAGACACGTGACTCATTTCAGCGCTTCCTATTGGCTACATTCTTGAACCCATTTTATAAAATACGATATACCAATGGAATAACGTTTCGTCGAATAGTCAAATTATGTAATACATGTATGAATGTGATACTGGCATCAATTACAGTCAAGTACATTTCTACCATGGTATTAGTTTGGGATTTTGCTAAAGGCATTATCTAAAAATTTGCAGATGAAACAAAAAAAAAACATCTGCTTTACTCCTTGAAAATAGTTCTAAACTGTAATAGGGATAGAAACAACCAATGCAAAAAATGTTTATCAAAATGATCAATGTTAAATATGGTTAAATATACAAAATATGAACAATAGTTATCGTAAAATTGTTTCTAGAATAAACCGTCTACAGTAGTGGTTTATTTAGGAAAATAGTCATATTTCCTTATATTTTAGGCATTATTACGAAATTTAATATGGTCGGGATGATTTGTGATATAAGAACTGACCTATACACGTATGCATCAAAACTCGAACATTTTTAAATCACTGCTCCCAATGGTAAACATTACCTTTAAGAGTGTTGGTGAGTGTTTTGGTGAATGTTGGTCAAAAGAGAAAGCTCGCATAAGAGCGGGGAATATCGTAGGATGAGGAGTGTCAAGGTATTGGATTGTTTCACACCCATTCCGCTGTTTGTGTAACAGGTCTCGAAAATGTGTGCAACCCGCCACGGTCTTACCCGAACGCGGACGCGCAATGGAGCGACCGGACGTTGGGGGCGTACGTCACGTACACCTGCCGAGATGGTTACCAGATGGCTGGTCCCGCTGAAGCCGTGGTGAAGTATTGCGACCAGAACGGAAGGTGGCGCAGCAAAATCAGACCAGAGTGCACACGTAAGCCAGTAAAAGAAATCATGGACTGTCAAATTGTTTCGGGTCAGGATTCGAGTCCCAGGCAGTGAACAGCAGTTGTGCCCCTAGCCAAGGCATTTTATCCTTCTTCAATAAGTGAATCGTTGTAAGGAAAGTTTAAGCCTCGGCTACCTGCTTACAAATAGTTGCTTATACTTAGCAGTCGCATTTAATAAAAGTTAGAAGAGATTATGATTAGGCAAGATTCACATTGTTGGTTGACGTAGCTTTAAGATATTCAAGCACACCACATTGAGTACAACAACGTGAACTCATTCATTGCTATCGAGTGTAAACACAGATACATGTATGTCACTGATAGTTAATTAAATATATTACATCCATGATCAAATCTTATGGGAAAGAATTCAAAGGACGTGAGTATGATGGCGTGTACCTATGCATAATATATACAATAATGTTTCAAGTATGTATGCAAACAATCTGATTATAGTTGATAATCAACAGTTACTCATACACGCATCTAGCTGTGTATTGCTATTAGTGGAAATCTTCTTCACCGACATTGTGGCATTGAAATAAATCAATATAATGATATCAATACACGTAATATTTGCAGCCATCCAGTGCACAAATCCAAAGACGCCTCTGTACGGCAACGTTACCTATGCCGTGGGCAGTGGCGAGTACGGCTCGGTGGTCGCTTTCAGCTGTGACGAGCACTTCGAACCCGTGGTGACGTCATCGGGACTCTACGCGCAGTGCCAGGCAAACGGAACGTGGTCCAGCGAGGGACCGGTTTGCCATTGTACGTACTAGTTACATGGACGAGATCAGTCGATTGCTATGTTTGTATGTGTGGGTGTTTATGGGTCGATTTGCGCGTATCATTCGTAAAGGTATTATAATAGTTCAATTTCATCATTTTTGCTAACAAAATTATCATTTTCTGTCGTATTTTCGGAATGAAAATAACCAGAAAACAATGTCTGAAGCACCAATACCCAATCCCAAACCCTTGATTGATCGCCATAAAGATATGATATCTTTTGGTTCCTATAAAAAGAAAAAAAAATCGAAAAAAAAAAAGCGAAATGACACATATCTCTTCATTTCGATAATGATAATAATTTGAGGTATAATTCTCTTGACGTCATAATCGTCATGATAAAGTAACATGAGTTATCTTATTCTATTTATTTATTTGTTAATTTATTTGAGGGGAAAGGTTAAAATGCTCTGAGACGTTATGAATTATCATGTCTTTGCCATTCACAGTGAACTGCGACGCACCGGAAGACTTGCACGGCACGGTCATCCACATCAACGACCACGTCTGTCTCTACTACAGCGGGGCGGACGACGAGCCCCTGAACTGGACGGCATCGCAGCAGGTGTGCGCCGACCACGGCGGATCCCTCGTCAAGGTGAGCGACGGCGAAATACAGGCCCTCATCGTCGAGCATCTCGAAGAAATCAACGATAACGTCAATTACTGGATCGGAGCATCCGAACTACAGACCTTGACACAATCCAACAGGTTATGGGGCTGGCAGGATGGTATGTGCTTTAAAGGCTTATAATAATGTACGTCTATTTAGACATACTCATATAATCTATCTATCTATCTATCTATCTTTCTATCTATCTATCTATCTATCTACCTGTCTTTCTATCTATATGTATCGATATCAGAGATGGATAAAGATATTCAATATAAGTGATTATTAATGTGTTAGGGCAATAATGTTGTTTATTTTAATATAATAAGCAACATTTTTTTTTTTGCCCTATAACACGTTAATATCAATTAAACATTTAAAAGGCCGGTACGCAAACAATGCATTTTAGACATAAAGGCGCGTTAGGGAGAATATCCCGATAACAACTTTGAAACAGTCGGATACACAAAGCAGGTTGTGCCATGGAATTTTCAAAAGTTATAGTTTTGCTAACGTCCGACCAGGGAATGTCCGTTATTTGTTTTATGAAATGGTGGCATGATTTTCATTCTGCGGATGCCACGATATCGCGAGATTCTCAAGGCCAGCACCAGCTCCCGGCTAACTGAACTGCACATACAGCTAGCAAGCAGCTGCTGAGAGCAGATGAGCGATCGCTATTGTCGTTGTTAGCGTACTAACGTCCGGTGAGAAATGAAGTTGAGCCTTGAGGTAAAATAAACCACTATATAGTCAAGTCGTAACTTTCCGCCAATCATGTGATTAGAATCAATGTCATCATTTTATGAGTATCCTTTACTGCTTAGGTTTAAGATACGGGTCAAAAGGAATATTTGGTATATCATTTCTTTTTTTCTCAGGCATTCGTACACACTATCAACCTTCCATAGAGATTCTCACATTGAAATGAGAACATTAATGAAATGACCGCCAAAATACAGCCATGACTATTCAAAACTGGCTGCATTCACAGAAATGATTAATATGACCAAACTGTCATAAGAGGAAGAGGAGTGGCTAGTATTTTCATTTGTTTGTTTGTTTATTGATATGTTCAGCCCTATAAGTTCGCCACAAACGCTACTCGCTCAGTTCGTCAAATTACGTAATAGTCTTGCTGTGACCGGATTGGTTCTCCTGAAACGATAGGTTCGCCTGTCCAGGAAACGTTTTGGGGGAATGACGAGCCTACGTCGGATGCAAATGCCGGTAACTCCACGGGGCAATGTGTGGCAGTCGACCCGGCACTCGGCTACGAGTGGAACGACCTGGACTGTTCTCTCAAACACGGCTTCATCTGCCAGTTCGGTGAGATTTTGATCTATGGTGCTGCCTGGTTCAATCATAATCAAATCGTCCACCAGAACGTATGTCATCGTATGTAGTAGGTATCTCGCTTAGCGAGGTACAATCATGAAGGCCCGTCCGAGGAAGCTCGAGGAATTAAATGTTTGTTTTCTTTTCCTAAATGCAAGTCACGTGGTGCAACTTTGTTGTCGTACCCATTGCATACTTCAGTCTGTTTGTTTGTTTGTTTCTTGTGTTTCTTCATTTTCCCGCAAAAATAATTATATACAATACAATGTAACGATAAAATGACAAACAAATTAATGTTGTAAGCAAACATAGTCATAAGCAGTTATTTCATCGTCAATCAGAATCACTTTGGAACTTAATAATGACATCCTTGGATCCACCTTTGATAAGATCATTGTACCTTCTTTAACCATTTTTGTGCCAATGATCCAAATCTGCACAATTTTCACACACTAACATTAAGGACAAGATTTTAGAATGTGGCATGCAGAGAGTTCATGATCTCAAATGCTCACATTTCTCAGAGGAAACATTTATAAAATATTGACTGGCCTCGAGGGAGATACCAGAAAATATTGCCCAAACTGAAAGAATATTGCCCGATTCGAAGTCGAGGGCAATATTCTTTCAGTGGGGGCAATATTTGTCTGGTATCTCCCTCAATGCCAGTCAATATCATAATTATTACCTATCCCCTAGGTAAATTAGGAAAATATGTGAATACGGCTATACACTATGATACAGATCAAGCCACATTTTGACTACCTGTAGAATCATCACCAACATGTCGAATAATTGAAAAATTGTTCATCAATGTATATCATTCAACTCCAACTTAAAAGATACATATGTAGTTGTAACAGGCCAACTTCAAACATCTGAACCCTTTTACACTTTATTTTTACTTCTGTTTCAATTTGGAGAGTTGTAATAACTGATGGTCACTGTGCAGTTATTGAGCACAAATGGACTAGTCATTGTTTGACTCGTAGTACTGCTGGAAGTGGTCGACCTTGTATGAATTGATTTCTCGGCGATCTTCTGCGGTGAGGGTGTAATCGACACGCAGCAACCTCCTTGAATGTTTTCTCTTCGTGGTCGATCGGAATGTTTACATGTAAAGCAGGGAGATTAGATTCCACTTCTCTTCCCACCTCAATGTTTTACAGTGCACTCCCGTTATAACGAACACGGTTATAACAAAATTCCTGTTATAACGAAGTGCAAATTTGGGCTGCAATGTCATCCACTCTATGTATTTGTTTATTTGCTCGGTTATAACAAAATTCTGATATAAGGAAAGAAAACTGCCGGTCCCGATGATTTCGTTACAACGGGAGTCCACTGTATATGTAAAAACCTGGATGCTCGTGATATGCTCTAATGTCGCCTGCTGAACTCCACGACCCTGCAAAATACCAACTGTAATTGCCTCGGAAAACTACCTCGTATAGGTAATAATTGTGGTAATCGCCTCAGACCTACCGTAGGTATTAGGCGTTAGGCGTGACGAGACTCATGAGTAAGGGGTCTTTCTCACGCTCTTACACCATCACACACACACACACACACACACACACACACATTTTCCAAAACATTGATTTCTAACCACCAAAAAGTCACATTTTGTCCATACAGAAAATGCTGAAGCTCCTTACCATGGACAAATTAAATGAGACATCCCGTTTACGTGTGTTTTTCGAACTGATCCGCGTACCATTTCAGGCCAAATTGGCGTATGCAGTGATCCGGGGGTACCACTCCACGGTAGCCGCACGGAACTAGCCTGCCAAAGAGAAGGCGGTGGATTTATTTCCGGCTGTCTGGTCACGTTCTCCTGCGACCCTGGTTACAGGCTCGCTGGTCCGAGCTCATCCACGTGCGATTCCCTCGGAAGTTGGACAGAGGAGCTACCTACATGCAAGCGTAAGCACGTGCTTAATATTCTTTCGGGTTATTCCTGGGTATATAATTATGATAATGATGATAACGACGACGATGATGATGATGATAATGATGATGATGATAATAATAATGATAATAATAATAATAGTAATAACAATAATAATGATAACAACAATGGTAATAATAATAGTAATAATAACAATGATACAATAATAATAATAATAATAATAATAGTGCAATCCACATTTGTAAGGCGCATAAAATCAATCATGCCATGCCTGTAATCACCAATGATTATAGGTCCTGTTTACGTTTTGGAGCAGTGATTGAAAAAAGTGTTCAAGATATCACTTTTAACGCATAACATGTGTAGGTCAGTCGTATCACAAAACATTCTACCTTATAAAATTAAGCCTAAAATATACGGAAGTATCACTTTTTTCCCAATTAAACCATAAATGTAAACGGTTTAGTCTGGAAACATTTTTATTATATTTTTTCACAATTTCTATACAATTAACAAAACTTGATATTGATTACACTGGTTCAAATTTTTTTCATTGGTTGTCTCTATAACCAACTCACATTTAAGAACTATTTTGAAGCACTAATGCTGGGTTTTTGTGTTATTTGCAAATGGTAAATCATGCCTTTAAAGGTCCAATTTACCTTTGGGAGAAGTGATTTCAAAAATGTTCAAGATATCACATTTGATGCATATGTGTTGGTCTGTTGTATCACAAAACATCCTACCATATACGATTTTCGCAATAAAGCCTGAAATACAAGGAGATATCAGTGTTTTTCTCAATAAACCGTAACTGTATACGGTTTAGTCTGGAAACATTTTTATTATAACTATTGTTCACATTTTGTGTATTCAACAATACTTAACATCGATTATACGGATTCAAATTTTTACAGTGGTTGTTTCTATCCCTAACTCACATTCTAGAATTATTTTAAAGCACTAATGCTGGGTTTTTGTTTCATCTGCAAATGGTAAATTATGCCTTTAAACAAGTAAGTTTTCGTGCTTTCTTGAAAGAATCAAGGGAAGATAAAAGGGGTAAGGAACATGTATATAAACATTTTGAGTTTGTCTTTGTGCATGTGTGTGTTAGATTAGTGTATTAGTGTGTCTTTGTGAGTATAATTGAGTCTGTGTATGTCTGTGTGTGTTCATGTGTGTGTACAAGTACAAGAGGGTTATAATTTTATATATCTTGAAAGTCATGTTCTCTAGGAGCAGGCGGATCAATATAGTGATGCCTGACTCCAGCTCTGAGCACTATCTACTTTGCCTACTCCTATTCACTATTCAACATAGAAAGATAAACAAAAAACAAACTTAGACAACCCTGCCGGAAAGAACACACTGTGTCACACATCGTCTTCACACTGTGCTCACATATTCGACTATGTAAAAACGCTCAAATTTAACAGTGTGCAGATTATTTCACACTGTGGTGTGATTTTTCGCAGGGCATTTACATAGTTATATTCTGTTTCACACTGTGAATGGATGATTCACACTGTTAATTGATGATTCACAATGTGTAAACATTATTAAAACGCTCGAATTTAACAGTGTGAAGTGATTTCACACACTGTGTTTATAATGTTTTCACACTGTGTTTCACATTGTGTTTCACGTTGTGGGACACTGTGTTCTCCCTCTAACTCACATTGGTGTCAAAATTGCAAAAATTTCAAAGAAAGAGGTCAAACGTTTTACTTGCCGACAAAGAGCCAGAACACTAATTGTAGTACCCACGCAGGATCACGCTCTTGAAAGAAAAAAATCTCTGTGGTGTAATTGAAGTAGAAGGAGCTAAGTCAGTTAAGTAGTCACTACCATACCAAAAAGTACCTTTTTTTGCCTAAGTTGACTTGGCCAATCGAACCTAATCGTAAAACAATAAATGATATCATGAAACTTGTGACGTTTCAGAATAAAAGTAGAAGCTTTTACCTATGCCTACTGAGGGTTTCTACTTTAGTGATATACTAGAGTCGGAGAACCAAACTGTTACTGACATTTTATCACCCTGCTGCATGTTTTCATTTCAGCGAGACGATGTGGAGTGCCACCACCAAAGCGGGACATGGCCAATGTCCAGTCGGATGAGTATCGGGGCATAGCCGTCTACCAGTGCGCCAACGAATCCCATCCAACTGGGGGAGACGTCTTCGTCTACTGCAAACAGGACGGAGCATGGAGTCAGAGTGCCGTGCAGTGCCAGGGTATGTACGGTGGAGCTGCCCGGTGGAGATCTCATGCGGGGGGAGCTCACTTCATAATATCACGATGTAGAATTTGAGAATGCACCTTCAGGATGTTAACATACAGAGAAGTGTCCAAAGCTTGCGATACGAAATCTACAACAGATCTGCACGGAACCGTCCAACTATTCTATAAGTATAATAAAACACCTGTTCTGATACCATAAGAGTTCACGAAACAAAGGACATCGGCGACGAAATTGTGATCTTACTGAACCCTTGTTGTTGTTTTTTTTTACGCGAACTTTTACTGATTCCAACCTTTCTACGAATTGTTGTTTCTACTTAGTTTTGTTTTGTCCTCTTTCTTTTGATCTTCCCGGCTGCCAATGACCAATGAATATTTACGTAAAAGATAGTGATCTATATGCATTAAGAGTGTAAAGATTTTTGATCCATATTGCCGTGAAGGATTAATTAGAAAAAACACCGTAGGGGGTTTTCAACCTATTTACCTAGCTATACCTTCAATATTATGTTGTATTTCTCTGCGGGGACATCCTGAACAATTTGAAATAAGCTGTGAACTATTTCCTCTCTTTCTTCTCAATCGATGATAGCTCTCTCAGTTGATTCAGCGACGCCGGAACCTACAACGCTTCCACCACTTGGTAACTGAGAAAAATCCACACTCACATTATGATAATATTCATCTATCTATCTATCTATCCATCTATCTATCTATCTATCTATCTATCTATCTATCTATCTATTATCTATCTGTCTGTCTATCTACAGTATCTAACCAATATGAATATTATCTATCTGCCTATCTATCTATCTATCTATCTATCTATCTATCTATCTATCTATGTATCTTATGTATGTATCTGTCTATCTGATCTATTTATTTAATCGATATTTCTAGTCTATACACGTAACTGTTCACCCATCAATCTGTATAACATGATTTGTGTGTGTGTGTGTGTGGGGGGGGGGGGTGTACTACTCTATGTGCCTTTCTTGTAAAGATATGTTTTCGCATTATTCTTTCACCGAACGAATGCGATTAAAAAACCCAACAACAACAAATGGTAGGGTTGATTTGAGAAAATTGATAGGATAAACAAAGACATCTCATACAATTACTGAAAAGAATCTTGATTTATGTATGAAATTGTGTTGGAAGAAAAATAAATCAAACAAATCAAACAAATATAAGGCATGTAAAGTGTCCTCAGTATAAGGCGCTAATAACCATTTTTTCTCAGACTGATCCTTCGTACTCTGTTTTACTTCGATCTCAGACTGGACATTTATTGGCGTAGTCGGCTCTCTCGGGATACTTCTTCTAGTCTCCTTAATCGTCATCTTCATCTTGGCCGCCGTCCGTGGACGCAACATCAGAGCAGCGACGAGCGACCGACCTTTAATCCACGCGAGAGGGCAGAAGCAAAAGACTGACCGTGACCCTACGTACTATTCTATTCGCTACCCAGCCACTCCTTTCTCGCAACCGGAAGGTAGCCATCTTGAGTTTCTGAAGAGGAAATTAAGTGACGTGGATAAGGGCGAGCGCAGACGCGAATTTACCCAAAACGTCGTAACTTACAACGTGCAAAATGTACCTCAGGACGACGGCAACTATCTCGAACCTATAAAACCAGCTGCCGTTGAGGGAGCTAAACTGGATCGGCTAGATAGCGGGGAATATGAAAATCCCCTTAGTCCTAAGAGTTGCGAGTCCAGGCGGGTTGGTGACAAAGCCAAGGACACACCCTTTCCTCAACAGGAGGAGGAGGAATCGAAGAACAGTATGCTGAACGATTACATTATCGTGCTTCCCGATCCGCCAGCGGAATCTAGCGGAGCAGTGAAAAACTCTGCCAGTGTGGCGGTCAGTGTCGAAGGGACAGCAGCGAACGACGAAGTAAAGGGTGAAGCTGCCGACCAGTCAAGTGATGAAGCTAGTGAAGAGAAGAAAAACTCGCCAGAGAGTCCCGAAGGTTGGAAAGACGTAATACCATTGTCCCAGAATGGTCTGCAAGTTCCTTCCTTGAACTATGATAAAAACAACTTTGGGTCGACCGTTGAATTGTAGAGTAATGTGCATATACTATTCGGTTATTAAGATAGAAAAAACCCAACAGAAAAATGATATAAAGAGAAAGGAAAACGAAACTGATATTGGGAAAGGTTCTTGAATATGGCAACGTGAACATAAGAATGGTAAAGGAAATATACAATTAGTAGCTAGGTAGGGCCTTAATATTAGCCAAAAGCCATTTCGTGTTCTTCTACAAAACTTTATCGTGTGTCAAATTGTCGCTTCCAAGTATATCCCCTATATAGAACCGAATTAATCATCAATTCCCGGCAGAATCTTTCGCACCGCATTCAGGGACACCAGACTATCTCCCTTCCTCCTGGCTTCATTCACTGTCCTGTTCTACCACTGAGACAACCAGTCTGCCCACAGTGTTATGAGCTTGGCTTCCATCCCTCTCTCCATGATTCACTCCATGAGAAGACCGCACTCTTTACTGCCCATTTTTCTCGATATTATACCCCATTTAGACCTCCCGATTTTTTTTCTTCTGGTTTTGCGCAGTTCTCGGTGGAGATGAGAATTGGGCTTTTCACTTTTTGCGAGATACCAAGAAAACACTTGTGATATATAGTACAGAGCATACCATTTTAAGAGGAATTCAAAGTTTATTTGATGAAAATCAGGTTTGGAATGACTGAAACATCCAAAAACAAAGTAAAACAAAGCGATCGTAATAAAGTGTGGGTCCCACACTTTATTAGAATCGCTCTTTTTTGGATATCTCAGCCATTTCCAAACCTATTTTCATCAAATAAATGTTGAATACCTCATTAAATTACATGCTCTTTCATATTTTATTAGAGGTTTCTCATTATCTCACCAAAAAATGTTAGAAACCTGAAATTAGGTCTCAACCAAGACTGTACGATCCCTTTAACCAAATGTGTCACATCTTTTCCATCAAACAATATGCATGGAAATTCACAGGCGGTAAATTAAACAGTGGCGGATCAAGAAGGGGGCGCAAGAGGCGCAAGCCCCCCTTTATTTATCGTTAAAAACAAAAGAAATAAAAAGAAAAAAAATGAAATGAAGCCCGGAAGTGGCACCAAAAATAATAGTTACGCCCCCCCCCCCCCCCTTTACAGAATTCCTGGATCCGCCCCTGTTAAAGATGACAGGATGATAATCTATGCAGCTTAATTCCTCTCGGGTTGTAAGGATAATTATTTTCAGGGAGAAGAAAATACTAGCGGTCATAATTGCAAATCGTACTTGACTGTATGGACGTCATATGTGATGCTCCATGTTTTTCTGTTAAAGATATGTTACAGACACCCTATTGCTTGAAAAAAATAAATCTTCAAATCATTTTATATCATCCGATTGAATGTACTCTTTCCCGTGGTAAACTTAATTGTAGCATTTTATTTTATAGTTTAAACATCGATCATGCAAGTTGCATGTCAAACATACCAATAACTGAATTTACTATCCTTACTCAGCTTTCAGTAATCGTAACTTAAATCAAATATTATAGACAAATGAATGTACATATATTTATCTTTACATCAAGTACATGTCCACTCAGGATAATTATCATTTATTTTTCGTTTTGCATTGTATCAAGAAATTCCTCACTATCTACAGCTAATGTAATATGCCAGTATAATAATGTTCATATATATTTGTCACTATCGTCTTTGATAAGAATGTTTTCTTTTTCATTTCCGTGATTATCATACCACATTGCATTTATTATATTACATTATATTGTACCTGCACTGCAAAAAGTCCGGTGTTAAATAGTGAACACCGAGCTGGTGTTAAATTTTCGGCGCTCATTATGGTGTTAAATTAACATCTCCGGGTGTCATTTCCAAATTTTAAACTGTTTTTTGAAGAGTTTCTTAGTAACTGCACTTCTTGTTGATTTTTAATTTAAGCAAGACGATCAAGAATTTCAAATTAAAATACTAGATTTTTGAAAAAATGTGAAAATAAATTTACACCAAAGTAACACCAGCTGGTGTGGTCTCTTATTGAAGCTGGACGGATGTTAAACCATTGATATTAACACCAACAAATATCAAATCAACGCCATGTGGTGTCATTCTTAGAATTAACACCAGTACAGTGTCAAAATAACACCAGGTACAGTGTCAAATTAACACCACGAAGTGTCAGGTGAACACTTTTCAACACCATCACAGTGCATTTTTAACACCTGTGGGTGTGGTCCTCTATTGAAGCTTGATCGGTGTTAGATTTAACACCCGTGGTGTTAAATCTAACACCGATGTTTTTACAGTGTAATGATTCTTATTGATAATATATTTCCTCCAAAGTGAATTGTGATTTTCTTGCCTTGTTGTCTGCATCTTGTGACAAGACAATAATGTTATCACATAGTGGGCAATAAAGAGTTTTGGCGAAAGAATACATAACACATTGTCAACGGTGGTGTGCAAATAATTCCTGTCCTTGAGTGTTCTCCGCTAAAAACATGTTAAGGCGTGATTCAAATTTCATATTGCCATTTCATATCTCATTAAAACATAAACAAGTTCTCGCCTTAGAGTAGATTATATTCTTTTTCTTCATACATTTTCGAAAAATCACTCAAACAGAAAATAATCAGCAAAATATACAGCCATGCAAGTTGTGTCGTTTGTTACTACTGTGGCAATCTGTACCTCCCGGAAACTGAAACTAGACTATATATCAGATTCTAACTGCAGTCAATCGATAGCTCGACACACTGATATCGATAGCATGATATGAACGTATCCGGTTTTTGGTGCAGTGTTTCGAGGGGATGCCCCCTCACGTCAGCTGGGAGGAGGAGTTTCCTCCTAAAATGCATCTTAAGAGCTAGCTAGTGCTTCGACAGTGTACGGGGAGGGGTAAAACAACAATGTGAGCTCAATGAATGATATATATATATGAAATATGAAATGAATGAAATGAATGAAATGAATGAACGAATATTAAAACTCTCTTGATAACAACATAAAAGGCGTTTTAGTACTCTTACTCTAAAGATATGAATATATTTTCCCCCCAAATAAATTCCCTTCGGCCTACCTATCAGAAATTTTACACCCTGTAAGCTCTGATTTCAAGTCTGTATTTCCTTGTCATTATCTCAAAAGACAATCCCCTGTCTACACTTTGCTGAACTTATGTACTGTTACATTTATAAATTCCATTTATAACGTTTGCAGACGACTCCTGCGTTTCCCCTTCGCACTCAGAATAGGACATTTTGTCTTCGTACGTTAGTCTCTAAACTAACAATTTACTTTCTTGGATTCGCGCAAATATATTTTCATTGAACCTTCAGAAAACAAAATTTATGATTTTTAGCAATTCATTCAATAGTCTACCCACAGATATTTCCATTAGATGACACAATCCTGGAAATCGTGCTCACTACCAGGTAACTACATTAAAAAAAAAAGAGAATCAACCATTGATATAAAACATTCCTGGAAGCCTCATGTTGGCTGTGTTTGTTGTAATCAATAAAGTAATATGTGATTTTCCATCATCCTCACGTGTACAATGTTACATTCTACATAGATTTCATCCTACGTAAATTATGGTGTTTTGGCATGGAGTAACACGCCTTCAATATTATCTTAATAGACTATAATTTCTCCTTCAGACAAAACAAAACAAAACAAAACAAAACAAAACAAAACAAAACTCTGCGAATAATTTGTCACACTTCTTGAAGAGCTCATACAGATGTTATTTTCTGAATATAAGACACTAAATATTATTGATCTATTCCGTCATTACTTACAAGACCTAGGTCAATTTATGTACAAGCTATAGAATATCAAACTCTGTCTCTTTTTTTTTTCCGACATGTTCCAAAAACATAAGTCAAATCATGAGTATCCAAAGCGTCATTAGAACGAATTTCAGTTGTCATGGGGGAAAGCCATTCTCACTCATTCTATTTTTAAATCTGCTTGCCCTAAATTTTGAAATCTCCTTATTGACTATATTGAATTTGCATCAAGTATTACTAGTACGTCATTAAGAATTAATTTAGACTGAAATGATTATTGTTTCCGTGAAATTCCTGTACCGGATCTTGAGCAAAATTGAGAGAATCATTAACAGCTTTAAAATCTTCAATCATCCAAAACTTTTTAGTTTATTACCTCTCGACTTTAATATTAGTTTGATCATGGACCCTAAGTAGGGTCCATGGTTTGATTAATACAATTCGTCCAACTCAGTTCTAATGCCAGCCAGTGCGCATAATTATTCTCTCTCCGAATTTCAGAGTTCTGTGCGAAGATTTGTTACTTTTCATCTGCAATTTTCTTTCAACGTCCAGAAGGGTCTGTTTCAAACTTAATCAACTCATGACTCCTTCTCACCCCCCATCCCTTGCTGCAAGAAGGTGACCATAATAAATGCTTTGTAGGGTGTTCAGTTTTGTCGTCAATTATAATGTCCGATATGTTGTCACTTTATATGTTATGTGTTTCTGTCCTCATACACGGTAACACTTTTTTTTTTGGGACCTTATAAGTTATGATTTTGAGGGGTATTACGCGCTCTGCTTCTTAGCTTCCCTTCATTTTTTATATTTTCAAAATCATTTAGTAAATGTCATGCATCGAGGTTTCAGAATTTTTGGTGTGTTTATCTTTCGATATTTACGTAGAATATGTACATTGCTTTTTGCATGATATGATTTACTCTTACATTCTTCGTTGGAAATGAAAATGAAATAAATGAAATGAAATGAAATGAGATGAAATGGAATGAAATGGAATGGAATGGAATGGAATGAAATGAAATCTTGTACCTGCCATTCTTTGGTAGTGACCCTTTAATTTCTCTTCCTTTACCCTCTTTTCTGTCCTCTTCAGTATCTTCCTGTTATTCTTTCCACGCCATCCTGTTATTTTTAAGAGAGATGCCTCGTTTACGCGTTTTTGAATGCGTTTTTATTCAATGCAATTTTCTTCAGTTTTATTAGTTCATTAATCAATCGTTGATTAATTGGGACTGCAAATTACAAACCCTATTTCTCAGCAGTCCCCTCAATTTCCAACAACTTAGTTTGTGGTACGGTCACAGGAGTCGCAGCATTGTAATTCCGTTAGCAGTACTTCCCCTACTTACTACAAGGCTGTACTGATTTTGCAATGTGTGTAATGCATAGAGAACTATTTTTTTTCTTATAAAAATGACGTTTTGGTTAGGTATAGTAACCTATGGTTATGTGTTTACATACTTTGATTAATGACAAAATGAAGTTTTCATTATACCAAAATATATCAAAAAATGAAATTAAATGAATGAAAACCTAATGGTGACCAGCCTGCATAAAGCACATAATTTGACAATGTCGGAGGTTCCTTTCATCTGTAATAGAACCATTATATACAAACAGAACACACATAGATCAATCACTCAGACAAACACACATACGCACAAGCTTTACAAACCCAGCATCGCACTTCTTCAAGAACAACAGACAGAGAGTACTAAAACTCTCTCGTTCCTATACGAACCACGTAATAAAAGGCAAAAAAAAAGGTCTGAGACACGTGAGATAAAAGCAAATAATTCATTCTTTGCAAAAGGGGTTACAATTCGTTAATCCCAAGGCTCATTCATCCTGAAATGAAATAAGGTTCCAAATTCCGAACGTTCGCGGTTTATCCGAAAATTGTAAAAAACAAGTATATGTATGTGTGTGCGTGTGTGTGTGTGTGTGTGTGGGGGGGGGGGGTCGTTAATCCGCAGTTGAAATAAGGTTCCTAATTCCTACAAGGTTCGTTAATGCGCACCTTCATAAACCTCCCTTTCATTGACTTTTTACAAGGCCAATTTTGTTATAAATTAGTGGAAGTTATAGAAATCTATACAGTTGCGTGTCTGGGCCAAAACAAACAAACAAACAAACAAACAAACAAACAAAAATGAAAATTGACAAAGCAAAAAACTTACTTCTCATCCTTCTTATTATTTTCTTGTCAAGATATCTATCAATTGATTTTATCATGTATTTGGGCTTTGGTCACTTCTATCGTATCAGTCATTCATCGTTAAAATATCAATTACGCCCACATCATATCCTGCAAGGTGCTATCAGCTTACAACGTAGAACCAAGGGTCTCTATGTAGAGTCTTGATATTATTGTCCGTCACATTTGAACGCTAGGAATCAACGGATATCACTAGAACAATAAGAACAATTAAAATACAAAATAACATCAACAAAATACTATGCAATCGAAAGAATAGTACCTTGACTCCGTATTACCGTCATGATTTCCGGCACAAGACTCATTATGTTATTTGATAACGATTCAATTGCCACAATGATAGATAGTACCTGATCTTTTGCTTTGATTTGTGTTGCGTGCAAGGGACCTTGTGTACAGCATGCCGTATGGGTTCCAAGTTCCGTCGGGTATTTGACCTGGGGTTAGAGGAAGTCATATATAGATTGCGAATGAGACAAGCAGAAAGACAGCAATGATTGGACGAAATCAGTAAGTCAGAATCACAAGAACTAAGAGCTTGATGATTCCAAGCTTGATATGATCGGGATCCTAAATTCCCATAGACATTGTATGTAAGTGTGTTGGGGCTGACAGAGTTAAGGAGCAGCCTCAGTAATCCGGGCAAAACAATTGAACGCGTTGCATCACACCAGTTTTATCTGTCACATAGATAAAGCATGGCTCGACACTAACTTTTTTGTTTGGTGGCCCGGGGCCACCAAAAATGAAAGTCGGGCCACCAAATTTCAAAAAAGGGCAAATTTGATGGCCCGTCTCGGGCCACCAAATTTTTTTGAAAAGTATGTCAATAAATTCGTAACTTTTTGCGCCGGAAATTAGCAGTTAAATTTGTTTAAAGGATGGATGAAAAGGACTGAATGAGTGCCTGAGAGTGAGTGTTGCAAGTTTGTTGAAGTTTATTTATGAGTAGATATGTCCACCTTCTAATTCTTACTATCATAAAACTTAAATATTTGACTCATTAAAAAAGAAAGGACTTTTAATGTTTTTTATTGTTCTTTTCAGGACACCAAATTTTTCTCTCGGGCCACCAAAATCCTAAATTTCAAATTTTTGGTGGCCCGAGAGAAAAATTTGAGCGCTTTCTGAGAGGATAGCTGTAGAAATGCAATATAACACAACAGGGACACATTAATTCTGTGGTTTTCGAAGTAAACTTCTTAATCAGCCCTACCTTACTTAAAGTGACATTCCAGACGATTTGTATAATCCAACATCATGTAGTACATAAATCAATAGTACCATGTATGGATTCATGGAATCTATTGTGGTCCCCGAGCAGATAAACCAACACTCTAATAACCAAAAACATAATACACTGAACAAGGATGATGACATAAGATACTTACATATTCCAGCAAATAAATGTAGCAATGGGTAGAATTTATGAATGCTTTCTTCTTTTGTTCTGCTTCCTTGAGCACCCAATCATACATTCTTATGCGAAGCTTGTATAACATCAACCTTGTTGACTGTGGCTGATTTGTTATTGATTTTTAAAGCATTCTCATTCCTTATCGCAATCACTATAAATTATTTAATTCTGTACCCAGTATAAAAAAAATATAGATGTTCAAACGAATAATAGTCTGAATGATATGTATGAAAATCATCCGGAGGTCTTCTTTAGATAAGAAAAAAAAAAAGTGACCAAGAATACATCACAATTTAAGGCATAATTTACCATTTGCAGATGAAACAAAAACCCAGCATTAGTGATTTACAATAGTTCTAAAATGCGAGTTAGGGATAGAAACAACCACTGTAAATATTTGAATCAGTAAAATCAATGTTCAGTATTGTTAAATATACAAAATGTGAACAATTTAGTTACATGTATACAATAAGGACCAAACCGTCTACGGTTACGGTTTATTGAGAAAAATACAGATATCTCCTTATATTTTAGGCTTTATTGCAAAAATTTAATATGATAAGATGTCTTGTGGTACAACAGACCTTTATACACATTTAATGTCATATCTTGAAAATCTTTAATGCCACTGTTCACAAAGGTGAACAGAACCTTTAAAGCAAGGCTATCTAGATCTGCCACCTCACATGCACACACATGCACAAATTGGCATTCTTGTTTGCATACCGTGTAATTGTTTGTCTTGCTTTGTTTTCTCTCTGCGCACTTAAGGTTAGGATACCAATTCTGAATACCGGGTAGTCTTAGGGCATAAAACAGAAAATACGCAAGTGATAAAACGGGGGTATACATAAACACGACATAAGCTTCCACCAAACCTTGCTCCTTTCAAAACAAAACAAAACAAACAATCCTTTATTATCTGTCTGGCTAAAGAAGACAGAGGAAGTGAGAGAGAGAGAGAGAGAGGGGGGGGGAGGGAGGAAGGGGGAGAGAGAGAGAAGGTGAGAGAGAGAGAGAGAGAGGGAGGGGAGGGGGGGGGGGGGGGGGGAGAGGAGAGGAGAGGCGAGGACTTAAATCCGCCATGAATAATGTCTCCAATAATGTGCACCAGTGGTTAGCCTTACCTATACTATAGTACATTGTGCTTCTTCGGGGCCAAACAATCTCCCCAACAGGTTTGCTTTTTCACCCGCCCACAGTCTCCGCTTAATTGTTCGATGTCATTTCAGTTAGACATGGCTGTCCTCTCCCGAGCTGCCGCCAACTCGCTGGGACTCTTGATGGTTTTATTCATCGTCTGCGATGCACAGTCTGTCGGTGAGTGACTCTAAACTTTCCCCTTTCCATCCATCCTATATCGATCAAGGAATTACTTAACGGGATGACATTTTATTCCGAATTTCTTTCCGGCGGCGCAGAGGTGTGTTCATGATACATCATGCATGGGTTGATTATGAACCCCGGGAGCAGGTCTCTCGGTGTGAATATGATATACACATTCGCACTATCCTGCATGTTCGCAAGTTGAGCATGAATTTGGATATGTACATTTTTCATGTCACTATACGAATAAACGTGGCATATGACTGAATAATGATTAAAAAGAGACATCGATGTAGACTTGCGTATAGAGGAGTAGATATTTAGATATTCATATCTAGGCCTATTAATATACGCAAGAAATCTGATCGGTAGGATTACAGGTAGAATCTCCATATAGGACTGGTAGTGCAGTGTTAATGCCAATTATGTTTCCGTCTACGTATCATCTATGATAATTACTTGTATGCACGTTGGCTGAGTGCGAATGTAATTTTATGCCATTTTATGTACGCATACGACAAGGTCGCGTTTGAAATGATTTGACTATTATCTTTATTACCGTTATTAACATCATTATTATTCATTTGCCCATACATAACATACCTGCAATAACATAGTCGTTCAGACGATGTATCAATACATGTTCAAATGATAAGATGTATAAGAATGACACATTTTAGTAGTATTGATAATGATGCCCAGTCCATGCTGTAATATCTAACGTTATCAATGGCTCTAGCAAAATTATATACCCTCTATAACTTCCTGGATAATTATCCCAGATCCTGACCCTTAACATAATCTAAATTCTAACCCCAACCCAAACCCTTACCCTAACCCCAATCTTTAAACTCTAACCCCACCACTAACCCGTATCTAACCGGGGGTACACTGTAAAATCATCGGTGTTAGATTTAACACCATGGGTGTTAAATCTAACACCGATCAAGCTTTAATAGAGGACCACACCCACAGGTGTAGAAATTGTATTGTGACGGTGTTAAAAAGTGTTCACCTGGCACTTCGTGGTGTTAATTTGACACTGTGGCTGGTGATATTTTTGACACTGCGCCAGAGTTGATTCATTAATGAAACCATTAATGACACCGCATGGTGTTGATTTGATATTGGTGGTGTTCATTTCAATGGTATAACAGCCGTCCAGCTTCAATAGGAGACCACACCAACTGGTGTTACTGTGGTGTACTTTATCGGAAAATTCTTCATCGTCTTGTTGAA
Source organism: Diadema antillarum (assembly GCF_040938485.1). Lineage (NCBI taxonomy): Eukaryota > Metazoa > Echinodermata > Echinoidea > Diadematoida > Diadematidae > Diadema > Diadema antillarum. The sequence continues at coordinate 410,362 of NW_027270982.1, forward strand.
GTTCAGAATTAACAAGAAATTCAGTAACTAAGAAAAAAAACCACAATTTTATATTTTGAAATGACACCCGGAGGTGTTAATGTAACACCATGAATGAGCACCGGAAATTTAACACCAGCTCGGTGTTTCATATTTAACATCGGACTTTTTGCAGTGTACTATTGTCCTCGAGCTAACTGTTCTGATGCCCAAGCTTATAATAATTCATACCCCGACAACCTTAAAAGCCTTCCTGTTTAAAGAATGTTCTCTTATAGAAGAAAAACAACAAAAACAACAAACTACAACATTTTATCATGAGAAAAAGTCCGCAAGCCGAATAAAAGTAACTCCGGTCAGGCGTCATTAAGTAGAATTGATAAGGGAGTTGTGTGTCATCCAATCCGGAATCAATTTTAAATGACGGCACATAACACGTTCACAAACTCGTATGTTAGATGCCTGGAATATTAAGAACATGTCATATAGGTGAGCGAACCGGAAGTTTTACGGCTACTTCGAAACGATCACCTTGCATTCCGCCACTATATACTTGTTTTTTTTCTCTGTGAATTAGTATCAACAAAAATGTGCTGTTGGAAATAAAATCTCACTTGAATTGAATTGAACTGAATTGAATAAATGACACAATGCAAAACTTCCCGCAGTTATCATCTTTTTTTTTCGTAAAGCGAATAAACTCTACCCAAATCATAATGTGTCGTAGAATAACAATCAATCAACAACACCGAATCATTGTCCTGCATTCTTTTACTGTGAACTTATAATAATCTGCTCATGGCATTTTTGGAGCTAATTCCGTTTTGTGAACAGAAAACTGAACTCCTGGCTTGCAGTAAAGGTAACTGCAAAACCTAAAATATTCCACGACCGAAATGTCATGCAGATACTATTTAAAACAGTTTCTCCTGTTGAGAAAACATCTCCTATAAAGAAATTCATTTCCGCAGCTTTATTATCTCATTAGTTTGAACGCCTGTCGTCTGAACAGTACTGTATACCAGCGGCCTTTTACGGAAACGGTATCGATCGACCGATACAATGTTGATAAGCGTATCGATTTTAGCCGTCAATGAACAGAGTTGCTTTGTCTCGTCTTCCTTGAACATCGACACTGAATTCAAAACAACATTACTTTCGCGGAGGCATGACTTTCTTGTAACATTCCCGCTGTAGTAATAAACATACTGATAATTCTGGTTAATTTCCCGGCTGAAGCTGATAAAAATATACCAGATTCTTTCTTGGGAAGGAAAAAAGATACCAACAAGTTAGATGTGTGTGGCTAGGGTAACAGGACATCTCCAGTTTTCACTGCTACTTAATGTGCAAATGGTGACTTATGTCTTCCAGATATACTTTCGCCATTCTTGTCATTTGTATTTCTTTTTATCTAATTTACTCACCAGAAACGAATAAGATATAAAATAACTGCCTAGATATTATCAGCGATAGATTTGAATTTTATCTCCGACGTCGTATATCTCAGCCAACTTTGACAAATTTGATTTATGGATCCATCTATTCCAAAATATAGGACAGACAAAGTACTGCAGAGAGCCAATTTACATGACAATGATAACTAGGAAATGATATTCTGCTGTATCAAAAGCTCTTCTTTACTTACAAGATATTATATAATTAGAGTGTTATTAATCACGAGGAATATAACACTTCACTGAGATCGTATGACATGTATGAGTCCAATGGATTTGGAGATTGATAGATAGATTGATTGTTGCTTCTGATGTACACATGCAGTCTTAATGATTTTCTGCACAACTGAATCGTCCGTAACTTGAGAGGCTTCCTATAGATACTTTCTAATATTTGTACTATTATTGTAGTATCGAAGTGATGATGTCACAGTCTTTTATTACAGCTTTTAACACTGGAACCAGGTGAGAGCTTGGTGAGCAGAAATCGTTTTCGCAAAATACGATATTTCGGGCCAGGTGAGGATGTTTAGAACTAATTTCCATGGCGATGAATGGCTACAATGTGTATATGACATTACAATTTAGTACTCTATTGACCTTGTTTTTATAGAAAAAAAAGATATCAATGCACTCTCTGTCTATTCCGCTCAGAACAAGTTTTCAAAGGGAAATGAACTCCCCGTCCTCCGCCCACATATACTGTTCGGCAGTTGCGCCGTGCAGTGTAGATTGTATGTGCTGTTTACAATCATGTATTACTACATAGTGCCATTCAAAGTCAAGAGTGGGTAGCCATGCATAATAAAGCGTGTTCACTGCAACGTGGGAAACTAAATAACTACAGCATTCCCAAGCACTGCATCCGTACAAATGACTCGATGCCAACATTCATGTACGCAGGCCTCACAACCACTGAAAACATACGACCACTCGTCATACATTCAATAAAGAGTGTTTCATCAAGAGGATAGCTGTTCTCACCCGTTGTATCCTACACTGTGTCGCATTGTCTTTGACATTGTTCATCAAATTTATGCAGAATGTACATGTAGGCCTATAGCAAATATTTTGTCATGATATTAAGAGTTCATTCCGAAATAGGAGCCCAATAATCATAATGACATACAGTGTTACTCGAGATTGCATGTCTCCATGTGAATTCAATGCAAATTGAACATAAATTTGTGACTAGTTGATTTGTAATGCAGAATTGTTGCGCTTAGAAACACCAGTTTACGTGACGGATAAAGTATTAATTTCATGGTACATTAGCAAAGTGATTTTACACGAGAAGATTCACCTTGACGAGTTACACACAAAACAATTAAAACTCTCCAGTATCCTCGAAACATGAAAAATATCTAATAGTGCAAAATATATGCCTTAATGCCCATCATATAATTGTGTACCTTGCGTCCTTTTCTTTCTATGCTTGTTATCATGTCTACGATTTAACAATATGCCACGCTCTCAAATGCTACAGTCGAAGGAGACGTGGAACGTCAAATGTGCGTGCGTGTGTATGTGTACGTGTGTATGTGTACGTGTGTATGTGTGTGTGTGTGTGTGTGTGTGTGTGTGTGTGTGTGTGTGTGTGTGTGTGTGTGTGTGTGTGTGTGTGTGTAAGGGAGGGGGGGGGGCGGTCGGTTGGGGACCCGGGGGTGTTGGTTGTTCAAGGGTAGTGCACGAAGCAGAACTTTCGGAAAGTCCTGTTTTGTTTTGTTTTGTTTTGTTTTGTTTTGTTTTGTTTTTAATAGTGATTTCCCCCGCGACGTCGGAACCGTGATGCCAGCCCGTTATAAACGTATAGGCCTACTACTTATCTAAATGAAATATTCGAATCAAATAATGTAATCACTAGGTCTGCACGCAAAGCTGGAATCTGCTTGAATAATAATTAATTTTGATGTGAGCAGGGAGGCGTTATAGTACTTCACTTGCGTCATTTTTTCAAGAACCTTTGATCTGCACTAAGTTCGTAATACGACATGGAATCTTTTTGTTTCCTTTCTCACAGAATATAGAAAACTGAGAAGAAGGTAGAGTAAACAGGTAGCCTCATCTGCATGACGAAAGATGACGGTTTAAAAAAAGAGAGAGTAGGAGTACGTGTCTTTAATAGAGACAGCATTTCTTTTCTATTCATGCCACAAAAAGTTTGTAAAAGTTACCAGACATGATTTTTGTTTCTCTCACAGAAAACTATTACCTAGGATGTTACGTGGCAAGGAGCGATACCAGAGTTCCAGCTCTAAGCGGACCGCTTTCCGCATCGAAAAGCATGACGGCGGTTCGATGTGTGAGCCGGTGCAACACACAGGGATACAGGTATGCGGGACTAGCGCATGGTAGCCAATGCTACTGCGGACCAGCAACGGACGACTACGCCAGCTTCGGGCGTCTCGAAGAGAGCAGCTGTCGATACCCGTGTCCCGGGGACAGGTCGGTGATCTGTGGGGGCTCAAACGCCATGTCCACCTACCAGAGTGAGTTCTAGAGCTTGGAACAACATGAACTGCCGTGGCAGTGCAATAGTTTGGTTTTGCTTGGGTTATTTCTGCATTTCAGCAGATACAAATTCAACACAAATTCCGAAGATGCAAACGACAGACAAATGCAATGAGAAATATTATTATAACATATTATTGCACACGTACGGAGACATATAGCCTACTATAGGCAATGAAATTATTGTACAAGAAACATATACAAATCATTAAAATAAGATTACAATACAGTAAATATTTCTCCAGTAAATGAGAGAGATAACTGAAAGCAGGAAACGACCATCTTTAGCGATTATGTTAAAAATCGATGGGGTCCGGCCCTCAAAAGAAAAGAAAAGAATTATTGAACGTTAAGTGGCATGCATTTTCTCTCTATGAAGTGGCCATTTGAATATCACTGGAATGAACGACATGATTCACAGAGAACGCTTACATACAAATGGTTATCACATTGCAGTTAGAAAAAGAATGAAAATACAGTATGAAAGTATTTGAGACAAATATCGTATCACTAACTTGTCTAATATAACCCTTGTCCAACAAATAGCTTTGGCTCTTGCGCCTGAAAAAACAAACAAACAACCAACCAACCAAACAAACAAACAATCAAACAAATGTTCACAATGTCATGCACTACGAGCGTTTTAGAGGTTATCATTAATCATAATCTACATGATCTATGCTGGAAGTTATTACGATATTTCGGCAATCGTATAGTTCCTGTTAGCCTTCACGTATTGTTTGTTTGTTTGTTTGATAGATACTTCATTTTCTGCAAATCAATATACATAAGTTACATAATCATGAAGATGCAGGAAATATACAAAGTAAATTCAACGCAGAGTCGTTTGACTTGCATAAACCACGAATATATAAGTACATAATCATGAACATGTAGGAAATATATAAAATAAATTTAACACAGTCTTTTGACTTGCATAAACAACGATATGAAAGAAATATAATAGACAGTAAATATGCATGTCTATACAGCAGTGATAAGAATAACATTTATAGTTAAGAAACGATTATGCAGAGGGCCGCCATTATAAGCATTGCTTGAAAAGATGGCCGGCCCAAGGAAAAAATAGGGACGTATACTAAATTCGTAACAATATAAATTCTGCTGCGAAGATAGCAGGGGAAAATAAACTCTGGTGTGTGATGATGGTGGTGGTGGTGAATGTGCGTGCAAGTGCTTGAAGGTGCACAAGGGCAGATAGGCTGGAATTTAGAATGATAAAATTGGTTTGCTGGAAGGGGGGACGATATGCGCTGTTGCTATCGAGAGACCAAAATTAGTTATATCATTTATTTGTTTTTAGTTCGTATTTGAAGTATACTGTAATAAAATGTGCTTCTTCAAGTTTGCTTTAAATGAAAACAAGGAGGCACACTGTTTCAACACCTCAGGAAGAGTGTTCCATGTATCCGGACCTTGATGTCTAATCGACTTTAAAGCAAGTAAAAGCTTCGGATTACTTAAATGAAAATCATGGGAACGACAGGTAGGGTATAAGTGAATATGGTCATTGGTTACTAGGGTATTATGAAAAAATGGTAATAAATTTCGAGTGTGTTTGTACATAAATATGGCAGTTAGATATAGATGTATATCATGGGCCTTCAAAGTTTTTAGGCGATAAAATATGGGATCGGTGTGAGCCAATATGGGTATTACTCTGAGGGTATTTGACATCAAATTTTGATGTCTGTACTGCATATAATCACGATGGTTTACTTTTCTCTCCTACTGCAGTAGTAATGTATAATTTTACTCTACTGCAAGGATATAAAAGGACGACATACGACACGATTTTATATACAATCCATATATTACGTGACTCGTCAAAATGGATGTTAGACGTATTTCCCCCAGATTTTTCAGTTTGTTGCTCTTTCCAATGATAATGCAGTTTCCCCATTTTATTTTTGAAACATATCACAGAAAGAAAACAGCAGCAATTACATAGACTGACAAAATTTTCAATAACTCTGCTATAAAATGAAAGCGATAATTGGTGTGAATACAGTCGATAGACACATTAGAAACATGCCTTATGTAAAACGAATAAGATTCTGAGATATTGTTGGGATAAAACAGATTGTTTATATATACATAATATACACATTTACGCTTCTGCATGCACACAGATATTCACACATACACACACACACACACACACACACATATATATATATATATATATATATATATATATATATATATCTTGGAATTTTCCACGTGTTGGACTTCAAATGTTATAATTATAAGAAGAATGAATCTCAAATACGCCATCTGTAGATCCAACAAGAAGGTTTTTATTCACAAAATTTTCAACCCGCCGCGGGCCTTCGTCAGTAGTGTATACTAGCATTGTCCTAGCATACACTACACTGTCGAAGACCCGAGGAGGGTTGAAATTTTGTGAATAAAAACCTTCTTGTTGGATCTACAGATGGCGTATTTGAGACTCATTCTTATTATATATATTTTTTTTTCATCCATATTATACACAGGAATTTTCTACAGGTTTCTTTGCTTGTGTGTTGTTTGGTAATAAAGCGATTATACAAAGACACTAAACATGCTAAACGTTATATAACTGGTTATTCTGTGTACAAGCATTTATATCGCCAAAGACGATGTGCAACGTAAGGCTTTGAAAAACATCTAGACATTGTAAAAAGTTTCTTCATTTGTAAATATTTTGTGGGTGTCTCTCTGGTTCTCCGATTTTGATAAAAGTGGGGAATCCTTGTCCGGTCAGTTCCGATTCAGTAGAGGGAGACTTGTAATCACTTTCCAGGGTCTCTTTAGAAAGCAAAGTAGTGATTAAAGTAGGGCGAACACAAAACATCACCACCAGTGCAGCAACCCTTTATTGCAATTATGCTTCTCAGACACATCGCAGACAAGTAAATCCCCCTGGGCCAGTTATTGTCAGTACAACCTTACTTTAAAAATATGTGAATGGTGAAGGCTGACACAACTTACGTCTTTATTTTCTTCTTCTTCTTCTTCTTTTGGGTAATTTTGTCTCCTTCAATCCTGAAGATTAACTGCAGATATGTACACTAACCGGATTTTTTTTTTTTTTTGGGGGGGGGGGGTTGTTTTGCTTGTGTGTGTGTGTGTGTGTGTGTGTGTGTGTGTGTTTGCTTGACAACTTCACTGGGATTTCACCCTTCTGAAGTGGGTTTTTTTTTAGGGTTAGGGTATATGCCCTAGTAAACGGTATTTGTTTACTCTATTATTCATATAAGAATTGCATAATCAAGAACTGTATTTGTATGTAGGCCTATGTATGTATGTGAATGCATGCATGCGGGTTGTATTTGCATAAATGCCAACAGAGAGAATTTTCTATATTGGTCCAAAAAAAAAAAAAGAAGAAATTTGAATCTGAATCTGATTATAGGTCCCCCACACAAAGAAACGACCTTTTCTGAGTCGCCTCCCAAAATTTTAGTATGATGTGAGTATAATGTGCCTTTCCAATGAGCACTGGACTGCCGGAGTGCGACTTGAACTGCTTACGTTTATAAAAGTGATATGTATCATTTGTGTGTATCTTTGAATATGATCATGATTTTATTTTAGGCCTACCATTTAGTTTATGATTTTCAGCATTTATGTGTATTGGACCCCATGGAAAAACAGAATCGTTTAAGGCTTAATAATAAACTATATAAGTTCTGATAGACCTAATTATAAGAGACGTAATGAACCCGAAACCTGCAATCCATCCATTGTGTAATTTTTCTTTGATTATGTATGATTTGAATATTGCTCTGTGTATTCTTGATATGAAATGGAGAAGAAACAAACAAGCAATCCGACAAACAAAAAATTAAACAAACAAACAAACAAACAAACAAACAAACAAACAAACAAACCATGGAGGGGAAAAATTGGTATTAACGCTCAGCCACGATATCAGACTGTATCTTTAGGATTTTAGGATCTTCTATTTTCATTACTTAATTGTTGCCTTTGTTTTACTTTATATATCTGTTTCAGGCAACAGCTACTACACAAGCCTTCTCCTAATGTACACTATCAAATCCTACCTCACTGAATAAAAGAATATGTCTGTACCACCATCTGTATTGATCTGACTTGGTTTGATGGGCGCAATGCTCAACGCCCGTGCAGCCTTCCGTATAGCTGATATCACCTACACCAAGGTGTCTGATAACTCCTTGCCGAGACTATACATTGTCTCAAATCACGCATGTGTGCCTGTCCATCTGGCAGGAGATTAGAGGGATCGTACAGTTTGGGTTGAGACCTAATTTCAGGTTTCTAACATTTTTGGTGAGCTAATGAGAAACCTCTTATGAAAATATGAAAGAGCATGTAATTCTATGAGGAATTCAACGTTTATTTGATGAAAATTGATTTTGAAATGGCTGAGATATCCAAAAAGGAGCGATTCTAATAAAGTGTGGGGCCCACACTATAGTCTTTATTACGATCGCTTTCTTTTACTTTGTTTTTTGATGTTTCATTCATTCCAACCCCGATTTTCATCAAATAAACTTTGAATTCCTCTTAAAATGGTATGCTCTGTACTATATCATAAGTGTTTTCTTGATATCTCGCAAAAAGTTAAAAGCCCAATTCTCATCTCCACCAATACTGTACTACCCCTTTAAACTTTTTTTTTTAATTAGCATACGGTCACTGACCTCGATAATGTCAATCAATAAGGCGGACAGAAGAAGAAAGGCGTGGACAGAACAACACAAAAGAGTAAGAAAGAATACACAAAGAAGAACAGTAAATAGATAGCCCATTGTGCAAAATGTGTGCATTCGCAGGTGTGTTCAGTGGCCTGGAGAACACGTAGAAAATGTTACTATGGATGGGCATAAAATCAAGGAGGTACTAAGCGAGGCTTCGCCTAGTACCTCCTTGATAAAACGGCGTGTCGTACAAAAGAGCATTAAAGCCACGAAAGCAGTTGAGGGGAAACTCAAAATCGGGCTTTTATCAGATACACGAACCAGCAATTTCTCGTTTATCGTTATCGGTGTTCCTGAGTGTTCATATTTAATATGCATAATATTGTGAAACGAGTTGCATTGTTGTTCAGACATTGTTTGGAAAATATACTATACATGTATAACGTTACAAGTGTGGCTGAAAAGGAAGATGATTCATCATTTACTTATGAACCATCATTTTTGTAATGGTTACAGTTACTATTTTTTCATTTTTAAAACTGTGTTTGAATCTGGAGTGGACTCTGTTGTCATGTTCATGATAGCCTGCCAAAGTTACAAAGTCCTTTTACGGATGAATTGAAAATATGATTTTGATATCTCCTTCTATATATCATTTTCAGTCAGTTACCGCCTGTACATGGCATGTAGAAAAACGTTCGAAACTGTCCCCTTTCTAACAACACTTAAAACCATAGAGAAATAAGAAAAACATCATTACATGTATACAAGTGATAAAACATATGGAACCATTCTTTGTAATGACGAAAAGTTTGTAGGAAGAGCTTATGTTCACACATCTTTTGAATGTACTATATATTGCTTGCTTACCTTACTAACAACAGTATTTCTCACTTACCTTTAGAAAAAAAAAAGGATTTCACGTCACAATCAATTACAAGTATCATTACATAAATGCCCTTATAATTACATCACTTTTTTATTACGATTTCAAAAGTGTAATATTTCGCTCTTTTTGTCGGATCCCTAGTAAGTTGTCTGTTAAGTGTACCGCTGGACAGACTGTTTGTATGTCTTTGCTCTATTTACTTAATTTAACTTTGGTGCTGAATCAAATCAAGCTTAACTCTGATACCAGTGATATGGCCCAAGTAACTTCTAGGAGATTAGGAAGACTGATCACCCAATAAAACATGAACTCCTAATAACATAACGTATTCATGATGATGAGTCATCTTGTTATAACTCAAACCATGCATGCTTCCTTACTTCAAGGGATCATGCAGAGGGAGGCAATCAAGGGGAGAACCGATAAATGGTCTGATCTTTTCGTTTAATTGTTTTTTGTCAATGTGAACAGCCAAGGGGTTGTTGATATTGTTGTTATTTTTCTTTACGTTTTCCTTTTTTCCCGTTGCATGGCGTCGCAACCCGTACAATACCGCACCTGTAAACACAACAGAACTATCGCAAGGAATGTGTAACATCGTCGGATATAAAGCAAAAATGACAACAACGAATCAGCAAGTTTCCGCAAATTGAACCATAAAATAATTTTACCGAGGAATCCTTACTTAACCCGTTCCATACGGGAACCTGGTGGCCTGTATTAAGTCTATGGAGATTTCAGAATTTAGTATGGAACGGGTTAAAAGTATGCCTATAATCATACCGAGTAATCCAATTATGAGATATTAGAAGTTCAAGATGTGCTGTCGCTTCGAGGCTTAGTAATGAAAACGTGCCATTATCTTCAATGTCTATCGGGTAGAGTGGCCGAGACAAAAATACCAAAGAGATTTGGAGCTTGCATATCACCGTCCTGTTTCTGTGATAACCAGATCACGAAATCAAATTTCAAATTAAATCGCTTTCCTTAGTTGGAGGACCCCCACCGCCAACTACTGCTGGCCCTACAACTGCGCCACCACCAACAACCACACAACCAAGAGTAACAACACCGCTAAAGACAACGGCACCACCAACCACTACGGCACCAACAACTGTAGCGGTAACGACAAAAACGCCGGCGACAACGGTGGCACCACCGACAACCAGACAACCAACAACAACGCCGACAACAACGGTATTACCCACAACTGCACAACAAACAACAACACCGATGACAACGTCATTACCGACAACCACACAACCAACAACGATGCCGACGACAGTTACACCACCAAGCACCAAGGCACCAACCACTGCAGCGCTAACAACAAAAACACCAACCACAGCGGCTGAGCTATTGACGGCCACAAAGCTATCAACATCGGCACCGAAGAAAACGGCGCCACCAACCAACAAAACGTCAACCGTGGTAGCAGCAACGACAGCAGCCCCAACAACAACGAAGGCATCTGTACGATTACCAACAACAGTACCTACAAACAGAGTTTCTCTGACCACGGCTGCAGCGGCACCCAACACACCAGCGGCCACACGAAAGAAAACGACTGCTCCTCAACACTCCACCGCACCAACACAAACAACCGCCGCAGTCGTGGAAAACACATCAGGTAGGTGTGTCTAGAGTTATGCCAGCTTGCTTTAAAAGATCCTCAAAGACAACTTGATATGTAGTTTATGTCCTTATTTCTGAATATTAGAAGAAATGTGTAGTTAGCATTGTGTTAAAGTAAGAGTATGGAAAATTCAAATCAGAGCTACACGAGCAATATTAGGTCATGCAGTGTAAAAGAAAAGAATTATGTATTGTCATTAACTGTGTCTTTAAATGCACGTCTCGCAATTACGCAGACCTGTGTCCTTTTATTGGTCCAGCCTGAAGTATGTAGATGAATAGACACCATCGTAAGTAGTGTTTGAGGACCTAGAAAAGCCATTCAGTTCACCTTATCATGCTGAATAGGTTACAACAGGACCTACTTGAAATTCAGGTGCTATGGATTAGTTGCTATTAGATACCCGGCAAGACTTGGGTAGCTGCAGCGCAGTATAAGAGTTATCACGAAAATTATGTTGGTGAAAGAGGAATGCTTGAATGTACAAAAATATAGCAAACGGGTATTTTCCGTGCTGACTCGAAGAACAGTAGCTGTATAGAAATGTCATATCTTTAAAGGGGTATCCTTGAATACATTCATTTTTGCGTTATTGGCTATAATGTCTCGTAAATTTAAGTCACTCTCTGCTTTCGACTGAATAATGCAGTTAACAAACGGGTAAATATGTGTAGTTATTCTATCCACAATTTGGTGCAGATGTCATGAATCTAACGAATTACATCTGATATTTCATTGAATTAAGATACTCCAATGATTATGTCATCGTTATAATGATTAAAACACTGCATGATCTACTACAAAGTTCAATTCCAGGACTAAAAGTGTACCAAAATAACGTGTGATCCGAAGTACCCGTAATCTATATGCTCTGTATGGAGATGATCATTACCAACTTCAAGTATGTACATTAACCCCCTTTTTATTTCTTTGTTTACGCGCTATATTATGGCGATTTTCTTGAATCAGTTTTCATCCAGAGCCCCCTTGGCATCACGATCATCACGCTTCTGGTGATTATCGCTCTCTTGACTGTCATCATCTTCATCATCCTGAAACGCAGGTAAACCAAGAATGAACTCACAATCTTTCTCATGAAATTTGTGCTTCAAATCCAATAGGTGCGAAATCATATAGAGAGGGAGAAATGAATCTACACAAGCATTGTTATGCAATGTAAAGAGTTTGATCGCGATATATGGGGTTTGATCGCAAAATAATTCACTCCATTCTGGTGAAGTTGAAATGATAATGATGAATGATATGCGATAAAATCTGCTGAAAACAAAAGTAAAAAAAGGAGAGATATATTTCTAATTATAATTTCAAGAATATCAATTGTTATCTTATAAGTGAAGTTTCCTGGAAATTTTGATTTTGCTCTACTTTACGATGAGCTAACTGAAATGTTTGGAAATGGCGCTTAGCACATTTTGCGATCAACTCTTCATATCTTCCTTTACCTCTCTCCAAAGGTTTACTTTGCATAGAACTTATGATGGATTATCCTTCTTTCTTATGTAAATTCCGCTAAAAAAGAGCGACACTCCCATACACAGATGTTATATTTCTCTTACACGACCACAAATCTTTAACAGGCTGATAGAAATTCATGCACTCTACACTTGTCAACTACAAATTTCATCCTGTGGTCTTACGCTACCAGAATTAGAGAGTCACCATCCCCCAAAAGGTGTTGTGCATCCAAATGGCATGGGTGCCCTCAAGAGAAGATTAATTTCGATCGCTTCAATTCAATTTCATCCAGTTATTCATTGCTCATAAACTTTCGGGCTTTCACGGAATCTGTGGAATCATACTTATTGCTCCATAACTCTTGGGTGCATTGTCCAGAACAGAGTGTATATACTCGTCAGTAAGATGAAAGGAATCGGTTGATGTAAGGTAGAAGATGACTTGTGAATATGTAAGGACAAAAAATACGCAGTCACCGGGTCGTGTTAGCTGCAGTGCTCGTCACGAGTCCGACACACACGAGTCATGTAAGTCACGAGCTCGAAGTTAAGCAAAATAGTCCACAATTAAGCTCGCTACTAACCAAATGAGGCCCACGAGTCCGCCACTAGGCAAACAAGCCAACGAGTCCCATACTAGGCCTAAAAAGCCCAGGAGACGGACATTACATCACAGGGCTTAATAGTGTAGATTTCGTGTGCCCTTTTAGCCTAGTGCCTAACTTGTGGGTTTTTATGTCTAGTGTCGGACTCCTAGACTTTATTTACGTAGTGTTGAGCTCATGGGCTATATGACGCGTGGGCTATATGACTCGTGGACCTTAGTTTCAATGTCAAGCTCGTGGGCCGCATGACTCGTGGGTGTCTTAGTGCGATGACCCCCGTTAGTTGAAGCCTGCATGGGGCTAGCATCTTCCGCGTTTCACATTCGCAACAATCCGATAACACACCCAAATAAGATGAAACCGGTCGAATGCACGATAATTCCTCATTTTGATGTTCCCATTCACTCTCTCCAACTCCTATGTAGAACTAAAAAAAGTGAGAGTGATCCTTCAGATCTTTTCGATGGTGGTGAGTACTGGATTGCTGAAAAAAAAATCCACGTTTGATGTCCAACCAAAATCATTTATCATCATTATGATCCATCATCACAATTGACATCATTCGCTTAAACCTGTGCTCATTACCAGCAACTTACCTGCTTACAGAACGAAAGGGATGAAGTCCTTTCTTGCATGTAATTCAACAATTTTAAAAGTAAAAATACAAACGACGAATGTTATAGTACCTACCAAAAGTGCATGCTTGCATAAATAATACATCTTCTTGTTCGTTTTTTTCTTTTGTCATACACAGACTGAGAATGCACGGATAGGTGATAACAATCCATTCCTTTTCCACGTTTTGTTTTTGTTTTTTTTTCTTCTTATTTGAAATTTATGCTTTCTACGTTCTAAATAGTCAGAGAATCTAGCTCAGTATAATTCAAAGGTGATTGCGAACATTCAACCAAAGTTATGCTACCAATCGTCCCTTAAAGACTCTGTTTACACACAAAACCCCTACATGAGACTTGAAGGGGGATGATGCCCAAATATTTGGATTAAGTGAATTAATGTAGCAATGTTAGTAGAACACCTCGGTGAAGTTTGAGGAAAATCAAACCATCCGTTTAAAAGTGATGCGTTAATAAAATTTCTGTGCCGCCATTGCTAGATGAGAAGACTTTAACAGTTCGTGACACCACTGCGGGACAGCCATAAAGATAAAATTCAAAACGATTTCCACGAAATGTCATTTTTGAATTAAAACTACACATTTCCTGGACATTTTACTGGCATATTCTCAAGATTAATACCATATCAATTGCTTTCTGAAGGAGGTAAGTTAAGTGTTCTTGCATTATGCCAGCAAGCGTTATGTTATATAGGCAGTATAGTGTCTACATGCACCACATGTGCAAAGGACATGATGATTATAATGTTATAGCCTCACAAGTGTCCCATCACCTTAAGAGACGTCTTTACCAAAATTCTGGGTTTTTTTTCACAGTAGATACATGATCTTCGTGTATGAAATTACTGTTGTGTTGCAACGGCCTGGCAATGGGGGTTGTAACTGGTGAATATCTATGATTTACCAAAAATAATTGTGATTTACACATCTCAGTGCAAAAGCAATGTGGACATTATCATCTCATCTAATTGCATGTTGCTGCGAGTAATATCGAATTTCAGTAGAAGCATGCGAAACTGCGAAGTTCCACGCATAGCTCCATTTTCTCATGCTACCTCCCTGTTAATATTCAATGCTGATTTTGGTAAAACTTTACCCATTCTGTTTATTCAAGTTTTACTGCATTGATGTCATAAATTGCCCCTTAAAGGAATGGTACATTTTCGGTTGAGCTGGGGCTTCAGGTTTCCGATGTTTTTTTATGAGGATTTTTCGAGATAATGAGAAAGCTCATTATGAAATATGAAAGGGCATATAATTCTAAGATGAATTCAAATTTTATTTGTTGAAAATGGGTTTTCAAATGGCTGAGTTATCCAAAACAAGGCAATCCTAACAAAGGTGGGTCCCACTTTTTATTAGGATCGCTTGGTTATATAAGAACATTTTTTTTGAAGATATGTCAGCCATTTCAAAACTGATTTATATCTAATAAGCTTTGAACGATTGATCTCTAATAAACTTTGAATTCCTCTTTATAGAGATGCATGCTCTGTAACATTTCAAAAAGTGGTTTCTGTAAGCATCTCGCAAAAAGTAAAAAATCCTCATTTCATCCAATACTATAACGTCCCTTTAATATCAAAATCTTCTGTACTCTTACTCGCTACCTCTCTCTCTCTCTCTACCTTTTAGTCATCCTTTTTTTTTTTCATTCAGGAAACGGAAAGAAGAAAATGACGATGTCGATGGTTCGCATGAAATGAAGGTAAAAAAGCCACTTATTACGGACGAAGACCGGGCAAAAATGTATAGTGAATGAACGTTGTGCAACGTGGGATTCCTTTTAGTGACGATGAACAAGCTACTTATTACGGACGAAGACCCAACGAAGAAGAAACTATATAGAGCGCCGGACCCATGTGGTAATAGTGACTATTTTATCCCGATTGAGATGGACTTAAACATTAGACAGAAGTTTGATATGAGATCCTCGAGAACTCTACTTTACTTGCCCCAAGTGTTACTTGATATAAAAAAAGGTATATTCCCAGAGTTTTTAACGGTAGGTGTACTAGTAATACATTTGTTTTGTTATTTTTTAAAGAAGAAAGAATATTTGAGTGTAGTACTGTCTCTAAACCGATTAAGATCAGAAATCAAAGCTGTTTCACTTTCAAGGCTTCGTCTTTCGTTTCCATGGATACGAAAAAGAAATGAATAATAATCAAGTATCACCTGTGCATGCATTTCATGGGACCTGACGAGCCATTATCTTACATTCAAATGTACATAGAAAACAATGTTCTTTTTTTCCTAGGTATATTGAACTGTACTTTATGGAGGAGAGAAATTTCAGGGTCTTAGAAATGCTAGAAAAATGCAGTTTATGACTTTCAGATAAATCTTTCAGATCGAGAGAGAGAGAGAGAGAGAGAGAGAGAGGGAGATAGAGGGTGATGAAAAAAACCAACGATACACTTTCATTTTAGGTGCCTTGCTACTTATTTTCAATACACGTCCATGTGTTTTACTTAACATTGCGTATAGTCGAAATTGTTTTTGTACACTTCTGCGTTGTCGAATAAAACGCATGTTATGTAAATGTATCTTTCTTTGAAGATTCAGTGTGGTACTGGTCGCATTAACAATGAGTTCGTGATGACCACCAAATCTTTATCTTTCAGTGCAAAAAGATGGTTGTTATTCCATGTATTTGATTCTGAATAGAGTGTTTCATGAAATGGGCCTCTAGCATTTGTAGAGTTCAATGATTCAACAATTGGCCACCATGACTTTCTCATCCTGAGCGTCAAACAAAAATATGGAGGAGGATATATTATACGCTGCTGTATTCAAAGTAAAGCAACAAAAAATACATATACATTTTTTAACAAGACATGGGCAGAATTATCATTGCGACACATAAGGAAATGAATCAGATTCCTGTTATTCATACAATTCTTTGTTTGTTTGTACTTTATATGTGATATCCATTTGACGTTGTGCTTGTAAAGCATTCCAATATGCAATAAAGATTTCCTGTCTTAAGGAAACCAACACCAAATGTGAATTTTGATTGAGTGAAAGTAGTAATATTAATAGATCATATCAGCTGAATTTTGAAGAAAATCGGAAAGTCGATTAAAAGATTATAAATATTTTGATTTTTAGTTCAGTAAAGGCTGGATAAGGAGATTTAGACATTTCATGACGTCATTGTGGACAGCAATATAAAGAAAATGTATAGAGAATTTCAAAAATAGATTTTTCATGGAAAGTACACATTCCATCGACATTACACTGACATATTTAATTAATGGAAATATTATTCTCCCTGCTTTCTGAAAGAGGTAAGCCAAGAGCTCTTTCAAAATAATGAAAAAGTGCAAATATGCTGAATTCTCTTCATGTTTTCTATACGTTATTGTCCATAATGATGTCATGAACACTGTAGTAGTCTCCTTGTCCAGCGATGACGGCACCGAAAGTTTAAGAATTCATAACTTTTGAACGGAGTCCAATTTTCCTCAAACTTTCACTGATGAGATCAACTAATATTGCTGCTTTCACTCAATCCACGTTGATATTTGGTTTGGTTCCTTTAAATACATGTACTTAGAATGTTATCCATGTTGTAACTTCTTACGGTTTCCTGCAAGAGGCATATTGTATTGTGGAATGTTAACACCCATAATTAACTGACATAAAAGGATGAATTATCATTGTGTTCATGAATTTCTGTACAGGGTGCTGACGTCATAATAATTGTATCAACACTCTACGCGATTCATTTAATTCCACTAGGACCTAATGTGATATGTATACGAAGTATATTGGAATGTATACACAATCTGGTCGGAACTGACAATATACCACAGCGAAGCACAACGAAAGAGAGAATTTATAAGTGCGTAAGAAAGGGCGATGTTCGCAATACCAACGGCTCGTCATAGTCCGATAACGAATAAGGTTCGTTAAAGAAAGTGCGTACTAACGAACTTTGTTTGTTTTCGGGCTAACAAACTTTTGAAATAAAGCACCTTATTCATTTCCGATTAAGGAACCTTCAGCATAACGATCGAACCCTCGAAATAAAGAACTGTCACCGTGAAATGAGGAACAATTACTCATCTTTGTTTATTGTTTAGTGTAATGGTTAGTTATTTTATGACAGATGTCAGCACGATAGACCATAGTTTAATTTACATGATTGAAGTAGAAGAGAATGAAAAACATCAAGGTCAACCCCAATTTAGAATAGAGATGATTAAAAAAAGAGAAATCGAGAGAGAAAGAGAAAAAACAGAGGGAGAGTGACTCCGAGAGAGAGAGAGAGAGAGAGAGAGAGAGAGAGAGTATAAAGTGAATAGACACAGAACAAAAGGACAAAAATATGTTTCTGGAACTTGAGTTACCATTTGAATCCTTAAAGACTTTGAGATCTTTGTCTTAAAATCTTTGACCAATAAACCTGCAAATCCTCCAAAAGAGAAGAGTAAAGAAGTAGAAGGGAACAGAAGTTCTGCATACTATGTCTTTAAAAACCGACTAAGGACGAGCAGATTTTGAACAAATTTCCCAAAACGCACGTTCCGTTGACACCTGACAATATGTATAAAGGGCACTTAAATGCGTTTTTTCGACAGGCCGCTGTTTTTTTCTAGCCGTCATTTTTTTCCCCCAATAATATTGTGAGATTTTTCACGTTTCTATTGATAGAAAAACGTTAGGTGTCCGGTATTATGAACACCCAACCATACTGTCTATAGGGAGCAATGATATATATTTTCAGTTTTCAGAAACATTATAGGTTATCAATTAATTCAACGGGTTAATAGGGAGCTTTAGATTTTAGACGCGCGGACGTTCAAAAGGAAAAAAAAATGTTCTGAGCGGGTCAAGTTGACGCACGCTTCTGCGCACGCTCAGAACATGTGTTTTTTTCCCCTCTGAACGTCCGCGCGTCTAAACTCTAAAGCTCCCTGATATAAGGTTTAAGATGGAGAGTTTATGCCCTTACCCATTAAGGTATAATAAAGGGGTTCCATGACATTAATTGCTCCTGCGACAATTGTTCCTATGAAATATCTGCCTATGTAGCAGGAGCAAATGTCGTGTCTCCGTAATAATGACCATACAATCTGCAACCGCCACTTGAAGAAAGAACAAAACAGATGAGACTAAATTCTCACACGATTTCTTTGAAGACTATCCTGGCAGACATTTATTCATCAGCCACAGCAAAATGATATGAATTAAACTTTCATAGAGACCTTAATAAAGTCGTAATTATGAGCAATGAATCGTGAAATTTTGTATAATAAGATTCACTGAAGTGCCATCAATACTTAAGGGTTTACTGTACAGTGGTGTAGGATAAAAAAGAGAAAATTATTTTGTGCTTATAAGTGAAGAAAATCAGCTGCAACAGCAAAGCTATATTTTACAGTGTAATGGCACACGTTTTCATTCCATCGCAGGATTTTTCAAAACAAGCAAACAAGAAATTTTGAATTTCAATCAATGGGATTTCATCCATCCCGATTAAACACTCTTTATCAATTATATCACTAAGAAAATTTCACGGGTTATTCTAGATCTTCTGTGGCCGAGTGGTAGAGTATATTGGACAAGGTATGCGATGTGATTTGCTGTTGAAGTTGTAAACAGGATATGGAAAAAATCTGATCCCATATTTTTCATCGTCATAGGATTACAAAGCGAATGCTAAGAATGTCAAACTATTGATATTTAATTGTATGCGGAGAGGTGGACCGGGAGGTGGGCAGTCAGAATGACTTAGGCCTACGTTCAAATATCTAACAAAGATTCTTTGTAACATGCCGTATATCATGTATATTATCAAAGTCTCGTGCTGCCATTTTGTACGTTGAAGGTGAAAAGGCACACACACACACACACACACACACACACCTATAAGAAAATGAAACACGTTGCAGATAAATGATTTCAGCTATGAGTGCTACGTCTTGTGTTCATGGATGGGAATTCTACTCAATTTCTATGTTTCGTATATAAGGGAAGGGAAGATCCCACCCCATTAGAAAATACAACCACGACTACTCTGTAAAAGTGGAAATTTTCGCGGTGTTGAATTTTCGCGCATTTCGCGCAACCAGAAACTAGCGCGAAAATAAAAGCACGCGAATGTTTTTGCTTGCCGTATGTTTCTGTACTTGGCATCTTGATTCCGCGGGATTAAAGACACGCGAAACTCTTCTCACCCGGCCAAGCGCGAAAAATTAGTCACGCGAAAATATCCACTTTTACAGTATTATGGAATCGGGAAAGAGACACTGCAAACAAAATTAATGACTGACTGAAGTTAGTTATAAAGATGCTTTTTCCAGTATTTCCCCTCATTCTGAAACATTCACAGTGACCAACACTGCTGATTTTTGTCTATTTCTGATCCCCCTTATAACAAAATCCAGTGGGAAGAGAAAGCCGGGATTTGGATGATCTTCATTAAGGACTCCCCCCCCCCCCCCCTCCCGCAAAAAAAAACCAACAAGAAAATAAAAAAAAAAGAATAAGGAGGAGGAAAAAGTCACAGGAAAACTAGATGAGCATGAGTGCAGTTGAGGCAGTCTCTTGAAAAAGATACATCAATATTACCCAAAAATATATGCTTTTCGTTTCACATGTTACCGCGAAGACATCAATTGCCAAACCTTAAGGATCTGTATTGGTCAAGTATGCTGGTAGAAGAGTCTACAAAAGTGGGGAAATATTGTGATATATAACGAAAACGGCGTGGGACACTTTTCAGTGAGAAGACATGTTTTCTTTTCTGTTCGTAACTCCGTTCTGATACTTGGCGTGAAGGTTATTACGCGGAAGTGCTGGCATCATTCAGCCTCAGTTAACGCAGTTGAGGGCGTCGAGATTGCCCAGGTAGTCGGCCCCCAGCCACGTGTCGTACTCATCGCGGTCCCCGACGTCGCTCAGATGCTTTGTCGAATCCTTGAAGAGGAGGTTGCTGCCGCCGAAGTCCGCCGAATCGAACATCTTGAAATTGGTTCCGGTGTCACTGCCGAACAGACCCTGCATGTATACATTGTATGACACGAAGAAGGGGTGCAGATGATGATGAGCGAACTGATAAAAGCGAATCGCCCGAATTCACGGAGGTGGTTTTGAAGATTAAACAAAGGGTGGCACGCGTCCAAAGGGTCGTAAAAAAGGCATACCTTGACCTTTTATACGCGTATGGCCTTTGTTAGTGTGGGCGAAGAATCACGTACCTATATAATTATGCTCTTTGAAATTCGCATACTAGTAACTCGTAGATTGATTCAAACTTAGTATGTAAGCTCGGACTGGCATGATAGCTCATTTTTTGTATTTTTTTTTCCTGGGGGGGGGGGGGGTGGTAAGGAAGGCAAAAGGGGAGGGGAATGCGGGCAACCATTTTGGCAATCGCAACTGCCCAATTAAGAGGCAAATTGATAACGCAAAGATATAAATCATCACCGATACAGATCACTGAGAATACAGCGTCAAAATTTAATGAATGGGGAAGTTGTATCCCAGTAATATTGCATGGGTGCCATCAATCAAATTGTCTTCCAAAACTGTAAGAACAGATACAAGTCATGCGGCCTCACACTTAGATAGCTTGCTTTTTTTTTTTCTGGCGCCGAAATGCATCTCATACTAATCGAAAACGGGCAAATAAACTCTATATCTTGAAATGCTTCGAAAGTAGCGACATCTGGAGATGTACCAAAACTCACTTTCACTACAAATCTGTTAGACAATTGAAATGCCACTTATGACACAATGTTGCCATTTTGAAAACAACATTTCGTTTTCTCACCATGTAATACACTACACTGTAATAATAATACACAATTCCAACTGCATTTTCTTATCAGGATCAGATCAAATGGATAAGGAATCATCTTTGAGACCTGAGCCTGGTCCAGCAAGTTCCAGATCTCCGCCCTCTCAGCCTCCGTTTTGTTGGCGACGGTCACCACGACGTGGGCGGGCACTCTGGCCAGGTTGCAGCTCATGAACTGGTCGACGGGTGCCCTCGACCCGTTCAGACACAGCAGCTCGTAGTCCGAGCTGACGAGGTCGGCGTTCCATCCGAGGCTGTCATCGTCCTCGTCCTCGAAGTCCGTATTTTCTGCCACCGTGGTGTGCTTCACGAACGCGACGTCACCCTGTCCCTCCGTAAGGCACCTTTGGTTGTACGTCATCGAGAAGATACGAGAAAATGATGACCAAAACGGATTTGAAGATTAGACTTACGTAGATATTACATGATAACACTCGATGTACCAGGGCTACTTCAAAGAAGTAATGATGACAAGTACAAAGTACACTGTTGGCATCAGTGGCTCATGATAACGACACCATGAATTCTGTAAACGATGATAACTAAAATGATATTATTTGTAATGACAATAACCGAGTAATCATGGAGCCAGATAAGTCTTTTTTTCAGAACACCTGATCCGACCTGCGGCAGCACTTTCAATAACCATTAGTACCGGTAATCCTCCAATTCTATTAATCCTATTAGTGGATACCCGCATTATAGAATGCAAGATGTCGCCACTAAAGAAGCTAAAGTTTTGTTTGATTTTTGCTTGTTGTATGTATGTGTGTGTGTGTGTGTGTGTGTGTGTGTGTGTGCGTGCGCGCGCGTGTGTGTGCATGCATGCATGCATGTGCCAGAGACATACCTGAAGGCGCCAGCTTAGCCATAGTACGGTTCCGCACCGCTTCTGGCGCAGTGGCGGTTCCCTGTCCCCCTACACTGGTTGCACAAGCTGGCTGGGTTGTCGCCGTTTGGATCGTATTTGGACGATTTTGCACCAGGTGCGCAACTACTATTGAAAAATTTGCCTGCGGGTAGAAGACATCGATGAATGCATATAAACGGTGACAATAGTAACTTAGTTATTCTTAGATAGCATAAGTCATCTCAACGGGAATTGGATCATTGCACTTTGCATATGAAATGGCACAATAATGGAACTGGATGTTTCTTGGTCCTGACAAAAACACGAGGATCAGCGTATTCTGCCCTTCGTGATGGGATGAAGATCAGAAAGCCTAATTGTCAAAGATAACAACCCTATCAGGCCAATCCCGAGTCATTCTTCTATACAGCGAGTGGATGCGGACTGTGACAGGCAATTATAAGAGGGTAGATTATAGTTACGTCGTCCATCAGTCATCCTCAAGAATGCTACAGGCAGTCCAGTCCAGGAGATCCTGTTATTTTTTGTGAAATCTGGCTGAGTAAGACAACTGAATTCAGGATGTAGAATTGCCTCATACATGAAGCCTATCGTGTATTATTATCGACACAATTCATATGACCAGGATCTAAAACTAAAATTCAAACTCTGGCAAGTTTCGTCTACCCAAGATATTAACATCAATTTGCTGATATTTATTGATGTCTTATGAAGGAAAATTCAGCCGTTCATTAGATATCAAAAGTATGAAACCATGCATCGAGATCTATTAGGTCACACACCCACCACCTACCTACTGCTTCCGGCACATTACACGTGGTGCTGTTAACAGTGATGTATCCCTGTCTGATCAGCGTTCCGATGGGGACGTTCCATCCAGACGTCTTGCCGATACCGGTGTGGCAGGATCTTCGCCCGGCGAGGTCTTCGAGGCCGAAATTCGTTTCCTTGCGTGCGACAGCGACGGCCCAGTAGCTGGCATCACCCTGCTCATAGTCCTCGGCAGCAACCGGAACCACGTGATGCTCACGTCCACCAGTGTACAGATCTCCCCCATCAACGGTCATCACGTCAGCATAACCCGCTGTTCGTTTGTTTTTCGAACAAAAAAGACATGTCAAAAAAGTCTCGTGTTTGGTGTAGACCCCCTTTCTTGTATCTTAATAGCCTTTGTTATCATCGCAATGCAACGCTAGAATAATGGACAACCTCGTCCCTCATTTTGCTATGTACACACAATGTACGCTTTCCGTTTTTTTATTTTCTGTTTATTTCAGGCTGTCTTCTGCATTCTTATCCCATAATACATACTACCATACTTTGTCAGATCATCGTTTCTTCCATTATCCTAAATAGCTCCGAGTCAACTTTTTTAAAAATTCTATTATCGGTTTATTGTATACATGAAAATGTCCAATACTTTCTATTGTTTGTGCAAACATAAATAAGATATTTGTAATTTAATGTCCAATTTAGAAGATTTTACGGAAATTAAAATTGAAATACAAAAAATGGAAAATCATGTTTTGTTTTCGTTGTATAATCTCGCTTCATTCTAGTTAAAAGGTGATTAAATTTCTTTTTATTTCTTCACTCATACCAACTCGACGGGATAAATAACCATGGAAGCAATCATTCTCAGCTGTCTAATGTCGCCTAAAAGATATAGAGAATGGTTGAGAGATGAAGAAGCGGTTGTAGGAAATGAATAGGAAAGAAAGTATGCGCCAAGTAATCCAGAATCGTTTCTGAGGCAGTAGAAATGATGGGAATAGAAGGCCCGCTTCTAATTGATTTCACATAATATCAACAGCAAATTCCGTAATCTTGGTAAACAAAAGCAAAGGAGATAATGTAAGCCCCCAAAAGGATTAGTACAAAAAACTTTCAATTTCCCATTTGGATTGTCGATGACTTTTGATCATCCACACTTGAATAGTTCGTTCATGAATGTGCCCATTGTTTTGCGTCAAAACAGCCCATGACCATTTTGCGGTCATTTCGACGGTAGGCCCTATGTGTTGCGTCATGTGCGCTGTCCGCTCACCTGCAATTCTCTCCATGCACGTTCCCACACCTTCCTCCTCGTAACAGGACAGCGCCGGGGTGAGGCCGGCGGCGCTGAAGGCTGCCTTCATACTGCGACACTTGCGGGTCTCGTCGATGGACGTGGTGCACCATCTCAGCGTGTTTGGCGGACACCTTTTCAGGCCTGTTTCAGATAAGCAGATTTTTTTTTTTTAATTTATTCAATTTTCACAGCTGATAGACGGGACTGTGAGGGATCAACGTAAACAGCCGTCTTTCTAAAACTGATACCGGAATTAGAAGAGAAGACTCAGAAACATAACAATAACGCTTACTTTTGAACAAGCATTAACTGAAGAAGATACCATAAATTGAAAAAATAAAGAGGAGAAAGGAGGAAAAATTAAATTACCGTCAGTAATCAACTCAAATACCGCAAAATTGCATACCTAATTTTGAATGGTAGCTTGGCTTATCTGAAATCTCCAATGTGCTCTTCAAAGTATGATTAATAGATAAATAAACTATGTGGATATGCTGAACAACGTGACATCGGCCTGAAAAAAGGGGGGGGGGGGAGGCGGGAGGATGTCTCATTCACTGCCTAGAATATCGGTGTCATGAACAAGTTAATGAAGGATCGTTATCATAGGGCCTATAGAGATCGAATCTCTTAGAAAATGAAGGAATACACAATGATATACCTATCTTTTCTTTGGTTTGGTTTGACGATTAAAAAAAAAAAATCTAACCTGCAATACTGTTAACAAAGCCTCCTAGGTATGTCTTGTAAGTCTGGGGTATTTGCAAATCCTTCAGAGAGCGTGCGTAGTCCTTGAAGAGAAGATCGCGATGCTCCCCCGAATCGAACATTCGGAATCCCCTCATGTTGTTATCGGCAGCGAATAGCGGCTGGATTGAAATGAGAGAAAAAAAATAAAAGACGAAATTGACCAAAATTGGTGTAACGTAATAGATGATCGTAATTGTCGTAAGCACTCATCGTATCAACGGAGCTGATTACGTACATGAGATAACGTCATTTTCAGGAAGTAGGTTATTTTCTGTGGCTCTATTATACTGTTTTTGATATATCTGACGGCATCATAAGTCGTCTAAAAACAGAATAATGAATATAGTAATGCTTTTAACTGTATGATATTATGGAAAAAAAAATATCATGCAAAAAGGGAAAGAAAAATAAAGAGCCGTCACATTCTTATGATAAGGATCGACTTCGCTGTAGCCCGGTGGCCCGGGATCACTAAAAATTGATATCGGGCCACTAAATTTCAAATTCAAAGATTTTAGTGGTCTCCAACGTTATAGTCGATCTCTGTCACCACCACAATAATCAATACACTCACAGAGAAAAAAAAAACTGAATAAAATAAATGAAAGAAATGCATACCAGAGCTGCCTTTAGTACTGACTGGAACGCCTGAATATCGTCCACCGACTTGGTAGGAGAAGTGACCACCGCATGAGCAGGAGACTAATGAAACCAGATTACGGAGAACAATATTAATAAACACATCTGTCATAATTATAGATAGATAGATAGATAAATGAATAAATAGATAAACAAATAAATGAATATATATATATATATATATATATATATATATATATATATAAGTAACAAAGCTGCAACAAAGTTCATGCTGTATTCACCAACGGTTTATTTCTTCATTTGTACGCAGGCCCATCATTTACTGTTATACGTGAAGAAATAAACCGTTGGTGAATACAGCATGAACTTTGTTGCAGCTTTGTTACTTATCTTTTTATCTTGCCAACACGTGGACTACCTTATCAACATATATATATATATATATATATATATATATATATATATATATACATATATATATATATATATATATGAAGAGTTTATTCGCAAAAACCGATAAGTCCATATTTACCAAATGGAGATATTTGGGATTAAAGGGCAAGAAAAATAAAGAGAATAGTAAGAAATTTTTGCTTCTTTCGACCATAACTTCAAAAACTGTACCTTTATATGTAGTGACCAATATATCATTTAAAATGTATCATTTTGTACTTTATCACAGAGACCGTACTTCAAAATCTTAAAAAATGGACTTATCGGTTTTTGCAAAGAAACTCTTCATATAATTAGATATGTATATATATGTACAATATATATATATATATATATATACGAAGTGCTTGCTCCCAAAAGGCGCTAAATCCATTGACAATGATGAATTTAACGCCTTTTGGAAACAAGCTCTTCATTCCGACTGTACATGTATACGTACACATAATTTGTAAGGATGTACACATTTGTACTGCATTTGTACGTAGGCCCATCATTTACTGTTATACGTGAATGAATGATATCATTGTGTGATGACAATATCAAAACATGTTCAGTAGGACCATGCCGATTGAACAGCTCCTTACAACGTTTCAAGGGCAAAAAAACCCCACATCTAATTACATGAGTAAAAGGCTACTACCATCTGATATTTACGCTTATGTGATCATGGTGATGAAACAAACGGAAAAGAAATGTAGAGAGTGAAACAATTAAATCAAGTGAATACTTTGTCATAGTTTGATATTTTTTCTTCATCATTTGTTGTAATGGTCGTATAAAGTACGTACGAAGAATGGCGGAAATTGTTTTTTGATGAATGAAAAAAGAAAACCCTTGAACAGAAGCCCTTACGGTGTCTTAAGCAAAGATTCGTTTGATAGATACGCGTATGAGTCTATTTCTGATCTAAGATTTAAGCTTTACCGTCATTACGAGCGTTCATAAACGTCATACATCAATTAATCTTCATTGTTCTTGACCGTTGATGTAGTATGGCATAAATGAATAAGTGGATATAAGATATGACCGATCTGATGACATTATGAAAACACGATATATTTCGTACATATTGTGTAACATTGTGTTGTATTGTATAGAAAGGAAAAGAAAATTGCCCATTGACAGAGTTGTTGATCCCTTCTCATACGGAATCGTTGAGTGTCATGGGATCTATAGTGAATTCATGCATAATTATTCTAGCGTACATTGGCAAAGTTGCAAGTGGGGGCATCATCGATCGTTCCTCGGGATCCATCGGGGCAGAGCAGGCGGTAGTCGTTCGGGTTGAGAGCGCTATTCCACTTGTCTCCAGCGGGCAGACCCATGTTCGCGCGGAAGGCCTCTGGCTTGAAGAATGCTACATCACCAGCTCCCTCTACGAGACATCTATAAGTGTACACCGAGACCATGTTCTATGTTATTGTCATAACGCTTAACATAGTATTATAGATATGTGGCCGTTAAAAAAAAATGATATCCTAGCTAGGGATTCTATCGCCAAGTATGTAATTTAGATTCCTTCGTTTTGGTTGTCAAGGAGGAGCTGAAAATTTAAACAGTTCACTCACTCGTGTGTGACGTTTTACTCTTGTTTCATTTCCGAATTGGGGAATCCAGGCCTGGGCGCTGGGTCGCTTTAGTATCAGCAAACCTTAGGCCTACTGCATGTTGAAATAAAACAAACAGTTTCTCCTAGAGGAAATAGTAAACCCATTCAAGTCTTGGAATCAACGAACTTTTTTCAGTTTTCGGACAATCGAGCCATTGGACTAATGTGCAGTAGGCCTATAGAACCTTTGGAATAACGAACCTTCCGATGTATGTACTTTAGGAATAACGAACCTTCAGTACTGTATTACGAACCTCCGGAATGAGAAAATGTAACCCTCTCAACCCAACCTCCCCCTCTTTGAATCTTTTTCTTTGTCGGTCTTAGATTGCTCAAATACCTGAAAGCTCCGTCATGGCTCTGATAGAGTTCCGATGAATCGGGTGGGCATTGCGGATTGGTACAGATACCACACAGGTGGGCGGGGTTGGTGCCGTATGGATTTTTGGACGCGGTGAAGGTACCTGTTGTAGAATGGAAGACAAACACAAAACGGGGAGAAGATAACTTTGTAAGACAGTGTAATGATATATCATATTAGTGCATACAGCACACGCACATAACACACACACACACATCCTCACACAAATCTCTACCCTTATAATCAGTCTTAATCCTAATTATGTAAAGGCGCATCCTCCGGCCATTTCTCGACTTGGATTCCTCAGCTCAGTTTTAATTCAACATAATGTAGGTCGTCGTGAATGAAGGATGACCTTACCTACTACAAATTTACGTTCCTGTATCAAAGCTCCTAAATGCGCAAAGATCATAACGGTTTCCAGAATATGACATAATTAATACAGTTCCGTATAAAGGTGTGCTTTTTGACATAATAAACACACCCTTGTACGGAGCGCATAATCATTATACACACGTAAGCTCGATTCCAAATATTGCCTCCTGGGGGGCGTTTCATCAACGAGTTCGTCGGAGGTTTTCACCGACAAATTTGCTATCAGCCAATCAGACGCAAGGATTTACACTGACAACTGTTAAAAGCTAATGAAATCCTTGGTCTGATTGGCTGATAGCAAATTTGTCGGTGAAATCTCCGACGAACTCGTTGATGAAACGCCCCCCTGTTCAGTTAATAGGGAGCTTTAGATTTTATACGCGCGGACGTTCAAAGGAAAAGAAAAACATGATCTGAGCTTGCGCAGTAGCGCGCGCGTAAAGTCAATCTATTTTTAGCTTGCGTCGCCTGAGTTGCTTACTACGCGTAGTGGGCTATTTTCACGTCCGCACAGTTTGCGACGCAGAGAGCTTCTTCATGCACTGATCATATAGGGGCGCGATTTTATTTTTTAAACGTTGCGTCCCAGCGTAATCTAAAGCTACTTTTCCACACGACGCAGGGAGAGGAGAACGTCTAGCGCAAGCGTCGGCTCAAACGTCCGCGCGTCAAAATCTAAAGCTCCCTGTTATGTGCAAAACGAGGAAGACAAAATCAAGAAGTCGTAATTAAATTGGGGTGTACGTCACGAGCGCGACATCCACAAGTCATACAAACCTACAACCCTCAAGGGACTTACCACGTGGTGTTTATCTCGTATCATAATTATAATACACTTTTTTTTTACCTAGTGTTGAGTTCGTGGGGCTTATTTGCCTCGTGGCGCGCTTGCGGGCCTGTGTAGCTCATGGGCCTGTATTATTTGGTGTCTTGCTCGTGGGCTGTATGGCTCGTTGACCTTTTTTTTGTGTGTGTGTGGAGCGCCAAGTGTCGCATGGCCTATTTCGTTACGAAATCAGTCATTTCGGAAAGAAATGACAATATTTCGTTACGAAATCAGTCATTTCGGAAAGAAATGACAAAATTTCGTCGACGAATTTATCATTTCGTTAACGAAATGAACATTTTTTCATCAAGGAAGTGACTGATTTCGTAACGAAATAGGCCATGCGACACTTGGCGGTCCATACAAATTTACCATGGTTTAAACCATGGTTTCATTTGTACCACCTCCGTGAATTCGGGCCTTTGTGGTCTAAACTGACGAAACACGTAACTTTATCTTTTTTGTAACCTAATTTTTGTTTCAAAGGACAGCCTAGCGTGGGACAATAATTCTACCTGGGGCACAGCTCTTGTTGAAGAACTGGGCCACAGCGTTGATTTCGTCACCGCAGTCGACGGGATCCATGTAGCCCTTGTCGAGCAGGAAACCAACGGGAGCAATCCAACCCGCAGTCCGGCCCACGCCCGTGTGACACGACTTCCTACCCTTTAGGTTGGTGATGTTGATGTCCGTATCATTGGCACGAACAACGGCGATGGCATAGTACCTCTCTGCATTAGAGGAAAATTGAGCATGTGTAAGATTTCTGTAACATTGAATGTCACAATGTACCCATACTGCATCACCGGAAATATGAAATATAACACACTGTATTCTATCATTCTTTCAATGTCAACGATGATAATAAAAACGACAACAAAAAGAAAGAAAGAATATGCATAGAATATGAACTTAGAAGTAAGCAAATATCAGCTAGAACTACACAAAGAATGTTAAAGGACAGAGAATTGTTGGAAAGACATGAAATACATTATTGTGGAAGGGCTATCTATCTCAACATTTAGAAGGACTTGTATACTACGTTCTTGTCATCAGCAAAGTGACAAAATATCATCAACTAATCACATTCCATAAGTTTTAATTCTCTATTTTTTTTAAATGTACTCACAAAAAATTCAGACATTACCAGTTTTATATGAATTGAAATGAGTGTAACTTAGAATTTATCAATTTCAATAGCAGTCAAACATCTCATTGTAGCAGCATTGCGAATTGAAGAGTAAAGAACACTATACTAATTTGTGAAGCAATTAAGAGTAAAAACATTTTTTACTGGGGAGAGATGGAGGTGGAAAGAAATGAAGAGCTTTGCTTCCAGAAGGCGCTAAATTCATTGAGAAATGATGGAGTTAGCGCCTTTTGGAAGCAAGTTCTTCAAATACTAAGGCATGAAGAACTGAGAAACTAGGAAGCTTTAGATTCTGACGCGCGGACGCTTGACACGACGCTTGTGCTGGACGTTCTCCTCTCCCCTGCGTCGTGCTAAAAAGGTGCTTTAGATTACGCTGGGACGCAACGTATTAAAAATAGAATCCCCCCCCCCCCCATACGATCGGTGCATGAAGTAGTTCTCTGCGTTGCAAACTGTGCGGACTGTGCGGGGGGGGGGGGGGGGGGGGGGAGGAAGAGGCATTTTCCCCGCCTCTACGGAAGTGTTGGGGCAGACAAATCATTTGTCCCCAAAGCAATTCCCGAGATGAGGACAAATCTCGAACTGTCTTTATGGAAAATTGTCCAAATACCGCCAGAACTATGCACCAAATCGTTGAATTGCAATCATAAACATGCAAACGCTCCGCTACTGGATCCCCTTCGATAGACCATGTACACTTTTGAGATTGACGTTTTTTCCTAATATTTTATCAAAGAGTGTGCAGCAGATCTTTCACTTACAAAAGCTCCCTCTTATGCAGAGGCGTTGATTGGGCGTGGGGGGATGGTTCCCTCACAAAAGTATTTGGGTGGGGACAAACTACCATTTTGCTCCTCCTCGTAACTCCCGAGATGTGGAAAATGTTCTTACTTTTTTGATAGAAAACTGTCTACATATTTCACCCAAAGATGGCTGAATTTCAATTCTGAAAATACAAAATTTCCCTCAGTAAGAGGGGGATAGACCTACCCCCTCCCATACCCTCCCCGTTCTGTCCTTTCTACTTAATACACTCTAGATTGACAGATTTTAAGATGTTTCATCTATAGTGTGTACCAGGTCTGTTACTTCAGTTTAAAAGAAATACAACAGTTGAGTGGGTGGGAGGAGATATCTAGACACTTTCAAGTAAGGGAGGGTTCCCCCCCCCCATAAAAAATAGTATACACTTCTGGGGTTGAAATTTTCCCAGATTACCTCATAAATGTGCTTACGAGATATTTTCATCTGAATTCCACAAATGCAAAGGCAGGCACCCTCTTGGCAGGCACGTCGATGCTGGAGGACGGGGGGCGCGGACGGCGGAGGGGGAAGGGCAAACATATCATTTTGATCCCCAGTTATTCCCGAAATGAGAAAAAATTTTCTTGCGTTTTTTTTTTTTTTTTTGATAGAAAACTGTCCAAATATCTTATCCAAAATGTGCACCACATTGCAGAAATTTCAATTCTGAAAATGAAAAAAAAAAAAAATCTAGCGTGGGAGAGGGATATCCCTTCCACTTTCGGTCCTTTTATTTTTTAGATCGACATATTCCCAAATGTTTTGTGCACCAGGTCTGTCACTTCACTTACAAAAAAAGAACAACAAAGATCCACCGAGGGTGGGAAGGAATATCTTCTTTCAATCAATCCTTTCCAAGCTTTGTTTCCCATTAAAAACAATAGTGGACTTTGGGGATTAACAGCTTTCCGAATTTTCCATTAAAATTTTTCATTTTTATTCGTATTCTAAGAATGCAGAAGCCCACTCGTATGCAGGGACTGCGATCTTGGCGGGCGGGGGAGGGGGGACAAACATGTCAATACTATTTGTCCCCCAATAATTCCCGAAATGAGGATTTTGTTTTTTACGTGTTGTCTAAATATCTCATCCAAAGTGTGCACCAGATTGCTGAATTTCATAAAAAAAAAAAGCAAAATTTATCGTGCTTGGGAGGGGGATACCTCCTCCCAAACCCTCCCCCTCTGTGTCTCTTTTCCGAGCCTTAGTACACTTTTCGGGTCAGAAAAATTCTGAGTGCACAAGATTTATCACTTATATTCCAAAAACTCGAAAGTTCCTTTTTAAGGGGAATATCTCCTTTTAATCAATCCTTTCCTGCTCATTTCCCCCATCACAGATCATTTTTTTTTAAATTTCCCAAATATCTCATTAAATACGCGGTTACGAGATATCTCAATTTCAACTTTAAATAAGGCAAAAGCTCCCTCGTACAGGAAGGGTGGTGATAGCACTCGCTCACGTCTTCTCCCTGCTCCTCAATACGGATTTACGCCGTTGATGCTAAGAACATGTTTTTTTTTCCCCTCTGAACGTCCATCTGAAGGTCCCTACCATATTGTATCTTGTCACTACGAAGACATGGGGACCGTTACCTCTGGTGTAAGTTTCTTTGATGATGGGCACCAGGCCATACTCTTTGCCCGCTTCGTAGATTTCCCCGCCAGTCAAGGTAATGAGATCCGCATGTCCGTCCCGAATCGCCTTGTAGCAGTCCTGTCCACAGATAGATAGGTAGATAGATAGATAAATAGATAGATAGGTAGATAGATAGATAAATAAATAGATATTAGATAGATAGATTGACAAATAGAGAGAGGAAAGGAAGAGATCAGATGATGATGATAATGAAGGTTGGAGTTATCACATGATAAATACGTTCCGCCACAATGAAAACGTGATATTGATTGGTATTGATCATTTCTTCGGCCTCTATGTTTTCTTCTACACAGTGACAGTTCTATTTTTTGTCCAAACTAACCTATCAGGGAAAAAAAATAAACAAACGCAAAGAATTGGTCTTAACTTTGGATGCAGTAAAGCATAACACTCATTTATATCTAAAAACGAAAGCCATTCAAAACACTAGTCTTACGCTTCATCACAACCATTTTTTTCATACCTTTACACATTTCAAAACCTTTTGAAGACTTTGAAATTCAGACAGAGGATAGTGAAGATATTTATATTTTGCTTTAATAGTCTTGAGTAGGCCCTATAATGAGAAAATTCTAATGTCTGATTAAGTTAATTTACATTTTTACAGTTTAGATTGATTATACAAAAAATTACAAATTAGCACCTGAAAAAGTCAAGTCTCAAACCCCATCCCCCCAAAAAAGTGCTACTTATGTGGTTTTCCGGATGAAATATCACATAATGTCATTTCCTACATTAATTGTCTTTATTCATGTTTTTTCGCCTTCTTGCTCGTGGAGGTTATCGCAGTGACTCGTACATTTTGCCTACAGAAAAACAAAACAAACACAATAAGCTATCATTTATGCAAGGATATAGATGTTCCATAGTTTTTGTATCGTTTCGTTTTCTTTTTTTTTCAAGCGAAATGAAAATACGAGAACATGACAAATGGTACGCTGTCACTTTATCATGTTTATCACGTATTCATGTTTATTCACGCACTGTCTTGTCTCCGACAATCATACAATACAAGCACATTGTTATTTCTGTCTATAAATAGCCAACGATTTGCGTTTTTTTTTTTCCAATATCTGGGATGCTGATATGTCCGTGATACTTTTTCATGTGTTTGGCACTACGAATGCTCAAGGAAGAATTATACGCCTTTTATTATTTTTTTGGCTTGTTTTAAATCACATTGTATTCAGCACTCATTTCAATCATACATTTTAAGGGAGTGTCTATTGCATCTTTTGAAAAGGCCGATTACTGATCAGACTTTGAAATGACGCAGACAAATCATTAACCTGTCCCACGGAATAATAGTCACCACTTGCCATGCAAGAAATCAACTCAAATATCAAAGCATAAAAAAAGCTTGTAGCAAGGTCCCTAATCCGTAATCTGTGCCTAATTGCCCCCTCCTCCCCTAAAATTCAATGACAACCCAATTAACAGTACCATATCTTGACATATCTTGACCACGCACACTTCTCTTTAATGCGTATGTGTGCGTGATGTCATATCGCAATAATTCATACAGTGGCATGTAAGTTTGACTGAAAGAAGATGCTGCTACTGTACACCAACGTCCACGGGAGAGAGAAAAATATAAATCAATTTTTCCTTTATTCGAGTCGTAAGTCACCCGGGTCAATAAACAAAGCTGGCATGTATGTTGCCCCAGGAGGTCGTATCGCTATCTGAAGGAATGACAGAATCAATTCACTCTAAAATCATACCGTTGCCAAGATACTTTTAACTGGTGGCTGTGTTTCAATGGTTCTTTCAAACATAGCTCATCCAGAGATTGCGCTATATCATGTGTATTGTTTTGCATTGCTCGAAAGCAAATAAACATAGTTTCATCACGCGCAAGACGTACCAAAAGTATATTAGCATATCTTTGTAAACATGTGTATGAAGAAGGAAATAGGCAGGATATGTTTCTTGTACTATATTCTCATTTATTTTGCTCTCTCTCTCTCTCTCTCTCTCTCTCTCTCTCTCTATATATATATATATAGTACTAAATGTGGGAGAATATAACTATATAACCGATTCTATAATCCATTGTTGCTTTACGTTTTAATTCAAGCTGACTTTAATGAATACAGTAAGACAGTATAACTGCAAATCCAGATCTGTAGACTAAATTACCCTAAAAAAAAGTATAAAAGATTTTGCATGATAATCATGTAAAGTTTACTGTCTCCTTACCACCTCCGGAATTTCATCCATCTCCCGCTTCCTCCTTACAGAAAAAAACAAATAAAACGAAAAAGACAAAACACACTCCACCCCCAAAAATACAACAAAAACAAATAGGGAAAACAAACAAGAAACACATAAACAAACCAAAACACAAATTGAAACATAGTTTTTTACAGTAAAAAAAATCAATAACTCTGTCTGCGAGGGAAGTCACTTATCTAGCCTTTTTTGAATTATATTCACTGTTTCAACTTCTGCAGAAGGTTTAAAGCCGATTTGTTTCTAGAACTTTAAACTCAGCTGAAAAAGCAAAAAAAAAAAAAAAAGTGAGTAATAACGTTTACCTTCTCTTATTGGCTGGCAATGAATAACACTGTACGACATGCAGTGTTTGTGGATGCTTGTTGACTGTTTTTGCAACAAAAAAAAAAGTTTTTTGTTTTCTCTTTCGATTAAAAAAGAAATCTTCTTACCCCCGACCTTATTTTTTCAAGGGATTGTTCTCTTTGAATGTGTTATGACAGGCGCAAAGTGTAAGTGACACGAAAGGGACTTCACCCTTGTTAACCCGAGACACGTCTCCCTGCCGAGAAGGGGGGGGGGGGGGGGGGGGGAGGGGGTGTATTTGACGTTTCGATTCCAAGACCCCAGCACCCATGGGCGGTCCATGCCAACACTGAACCGACTTTTCCTTGTCACATGACATTTCACTCTCAAAAAACTACACATCATCCGTAGCTTGGAGAGGTGCGTCCTTCATGCTTCATAAGGGTGACTTAAATTACTAATGTTAACAAAAGAGCATAACAGAAGTTTCATAAAATTTCACATAAAACAAGAAAATTATATAGGATTTCGGGTGAGGTTTACAGGTTTCGACAGTTCTAAACCAGAAGAGCTGATTGGAACATCTTACTCATCTGGACAGAAATAATCTTCATGAAATTATCGTGTTTTTTTTTTTTTTTTTTTGCACTAGTTAATTTGAACGCGAATTATCATTAACCCATTAAGAGCTTTGCGTGCTGATAGGGGAGGAAAATCACATAGCGTTGTACACATTGTCTAAAGTCCGTGGCACAAAATAAAAAAAAATAAAATAAAAGGGTTTGCAGAGCTTCAGCTGTTAAGTACCCAGTGAAACATGATATCACCAGGATGGAGGGAGTCGAGTTTATTTGCTGGCTGAAGGCTTATACATCTTCTGAAATCTATAAATTCGCAAGCGTTTGTCATGTCTCGT
The DNA here is from genome assembly GCF_040938485.1 of Diadema antillarum. Taxonomy (NCBI): domain Eukaryota; kingdom Metazoa; phylum Echinodermata; class Echinoidea; order Diadematoida; family Diadematidae; genus Diadema; species Diadema antillarum. The sequence goes on from NW_027270982.1 coordinate 447,023, forward strand.
CTGCTGGCTTGTTTCTCTATGTCTGTTAATTTTCTGAAAAAGGCCGTTAAGTACAGACTTGGGGAAAGTTTATGAGTGAAATTCTGCCTGTATATCAGATCCGTCAGGATACCTTTACAGGCATATCATTGTCTCATAAACACAAACTTCTGATTTATGCCCAAGGACTTTGAACTTGGTGTTTGATACATACAGGCACACACGCACACACACACCCATACACTCACACAAACTCTCACACACACACCTTTGAATACGAACTTTGTAATGTGCTGGGTTTCTTTGAAATCTCTATATTTCAATATGTAATACGATCCGCGAACATGTTTATCGTTATCTGAAGCCAAATACAGCCTCTCTTTTATGATGAAACTTCTGACTGATAAGGAGACACTGTAGGTGTTTCCCCTTTTACTACCCAAACTTCAGAGAAATACCTTGAAAATTCCAGGATATCTGGGTGCCACATAGAATGCAAAACAGATCAAATCAAAATTACACGGCAAAACAAAAGGCCAAGCAAAATGAGCATGCGAACGTTTACTAAAACAAAAACTGTCCTTTTTAGCAGCAAAAGACAAGTGATTGTGAGAGGTCAAAAGAAAGCAAACTTTCATGAATATGTTCACCGAATAGAAGCTAAGAATACTTTTGCTGTATTCTTTTTTGCATGTAATGCAAATTTAATGACAACTTCTTTCTCGTCATTTTAACGCTGTTTTTTTTTTCCCAGCATGCACGTGCTGGCCTATTGAACATGTTGAATGTGCCTATGAGCCACGCATTCTTTTATGATACAGATTTGTTCGTCTGTTGTTTATTTATTTATTTATTTTATTTTTTTTTGGGGGGGGGGGGGTATATAAAAATTTCCTTGCTTCAAGTTAAACATTGTGCCATCTATTTTCTTTCTTATTATCCTTCTATTTTTCTGCAAGTCAACCACACGAACTTTGGACATGTACAAAATAACATTCTCTTCTATGGGGCTCCAGGGGCATCTGTATCAATACGCCTTTATATCATGTATAATAATGGCATGCATTACATTTCTAAATGCTTATTATAAGCTGATACAGTGATTAAGCAATTGAACTATAGTTCACTCCTTTACCAGTGGCGGATCCAGAGGGGGCGCAACCGGCGCACGCCCCCTTTATTTTTTCATTAAAAACAAAAGAAATAAAAAGAAAAAATGAAAATGGAACTCGGAAGTGGCACTAGAAATATTACTCACACCCCCTCCCTTTTACAGAATTCCTGAATTCGTCTCTGTTTACACCAAAAAGTAAGTAACATCAGGTATTAATAAACGCAAAAGGAAACTAAACATTGTGGCAAAAATGTGGGAGTAAAAGGGAGTATTTTTCTTGAGCTATTGCAAAGAAAGTCACCGAAAGAAACACGTATCTCCCGACATTGAAGCTAAGCGTCAATTTCAACCAGGTCTTTGGACGTAATCCCGACAATAAGAATATGGATCACATGAACGATAGCCCAAAGTTTCATCTACAACATTTTAAAATCTGGGAGAAAGTCACAGAAGGATAAATTAGCTAGTGCTCGAAAAAGACAGTCATGTCATTTTTCATTTCCACAAAAAAGTGTACTCCCATAGAGATAATACCTCATTTGCACAGCCAAAAGGGCGTCCGACCAAAGTGTCGTTATTTTACAAAATGATCCATCTATTGAGGTCCATGTGTGTGCAAAATATGACGGTGATACCATATACACTAATGAGATTACTGAATGAAGTACATTTGACTTTTGACCCCACTTTACACAGCCAAGATGGCATCTGAGCGACAAATTGTTATTTTGTGAAATTATACTTGCAACATGTTCCTTACGTGTGCAAAATGTGGGAAAGATAGAACGTGTGTTTACCAAGATACAGGATGAAACACTTTTGACCTTTGACCCTAATTTACCTACCCAAGATGGTGTAGGAGTAAGTAGTTGTTATTTTATGAAATGATGTTCATGACATGAACTAAGCATATGCAAAATATGGGGTTGATAGCCATTGTTGTTGTTGATCTATTGCACAGAAAGTGAAAGAAAGAAAGAAAAATAAAGAAAAAAATAAGTTATTGTATAGAAATTTGAAGGAGAAGCATAAAAAAATCAGAAAAAGTTAAAGATAGGAAGGGAGAATAAGACTAACTAAAGAAAAAGAAGAAAATAATGTTGAAAAATGCAAAAAAAAAGTATTGGCAGGGGTGAGCCTCGAACCGAGGACCTTAGAATTACAAGTCGGATGCGCTATGTACTGACCTACAAATTGTATTTCATCCTCCATAGGCCCTGTGTATTATTAAAGCAAAATGACGCTGCATCGAAGACAAGTGCCAATTTTAACCAATTTTTTCGGCGTGATGCCGACGTCGTATGAAAAAAACGGAGAGATCATTACTGATAGCCTAAAGTCTCAGCTACAACATATTAAAATCGTGGAGAAATTAACTGAAGGATAAGTGAGCTAGTGCTCGAAAAAGATAGTCATGTCAATTTTCATTTCCAGAAAAACTGCACTCCCATAGAGATAACATGTAAACTGGTCGAATTTGACAAGATTACTTTCAATCCATTTTTACGAGGTGATGCCGTCAGCCAATCAAAATTTTGTAATTACACTTATGAAAGAGCATTTAATTAGCTACACCACTTAAAAGTCTTCGTGAAAATAGGCAAACTATAAGTAAGATACGCTCGAGTGAACTCGGGATTTGATGACGTCATTTTGAAAATTTACTTTTTTTATTTTAGTAAGAAATTTGATATCTTTTAATCATTTTCCAGCATCGCCAACCCATGAAATGACATGTACAACTCATCAGCTTTCAGAATATGTAAACAAGAAAATGAGGGGGAAGGGGGGGGGGGGGGTCACCGTCCATTCTGACGAGTAAAATCGGATTTAAAATTGGCGGTTTTTTGGCATAGTTGCACTGTATATCGCCATAGACGCGCGCGCGGAATTTCAACTTTGACGGGCATGTATGACGTCATATTGAGTCTTACTGACTTGAAACTTAGTAGACTTATTCCTTGACATTTCAGACATTCGATCCGCGTGAAAAAACTGGAAATTTCTATTGCATATGAGTTCTGCGTGCGTATATGCGCGCGCGCCTACGCTTCCGTCCATTTTTTAATTTTTTTTTTCAAAAAATGCTCCAAATGATCTGAAACGTGTGCAAAAAAAAGAATTGAACTCGATTGGAGCTTGTAAATATTTCAACGTGCGCGTACGCTCACGTTTTAAGGGTAGAGATGAATCTTGAGAATATGAGTAGAAAGAACTTGACTTAAACTATATGTGAAGTAAATTTCATTGAGAAATTCTATTCCATTAATGAGATATGAATGAAAATGTGTTTTCATATAATGACGTCATAGTGACGTCACGGTCAACTGATCACAATGATTTTATTAAATCTTTCGTCTTTGGGACATGATACATATATGGTATAAGTTTGAAATTGATATGCATAAGACTTTCTGAGTTAACCTCTGCACAACTTTTGAGGAGAATAAGGAAAGAAGAAGAACAAAGAATCAGTACAGATACAGAAGGTGATCCGAGAGGATACTCGGACCACCTAATTACATCTTACATTGATCAATCGCTTGCTCTATACGAGGGTTTTTTTTTTTTTTACCTTTTTCACACACAAGAGCAATGTGGTCAAGTGGTTAGAGTACCGGTATCCTACTCAGGATATTTTGGGTTCAAAATCCATAACCCGTATTTATACCCTGTTACAAAAGTTGCACAATGTAAAACACATTTTCCTCTCTGCATGCGTGCATAAACAGACTTTGGATAAGTCCCTATACTATGAGTAAGTGCTATAAAAGGACTGTATGTCTTCATTGAAACAGATATCTGATAAAGATGTTGATGTCTCTAATGCTCTTGAACAATGCAACAATAGACCTATGAAATATTTACCTAGAATTTTTGGAATTCATGTCAAATGTTCCTATTTCATGAATCTGGTGTTCCTTTCATTTAAGAACGAAATAGTTATTGATTTCATAATCATGAATGTCTATAAGCTGAATAGAACACAGTGTCCCACAGTTTGCAACTGATTGAAAAATTACCCTACATCGATTTAAATAAACATGGAATTGATCACTGTTTTAGTAGTATCAATGATACATTTACGTCGATGTAGGGCAATTTGGCAATCAGTTTCAATGAAAAAATTTCGACGGAAGAGTCCCACAGTTTGTTCACAATAATGTTCACATAGTTGGTAATGTGAAAATGCTCGAATTTAACGGAATGATGATTATTTCACACTGTGGTGTGTGTTTTTTTTCCACAGAGAGCTCTCATAGTTATGTTCTGTTTCACATTGTGATTTGATGATTCGCAGTGTGGTCACTACATTAAAACGCTGGACTTGTATACTGCGAAAAGATTCCACACCGTGTTCTCAAATTGTTCACACTGTGTTCTTTCCAGTAAGGATATGACCTCGAAGACAGTCCATTATTACTAACATTACTCCATAAAATGCTGATGTTTAAGGTCTTGTTTAACTTCGTGAGCAGTGATGTAAAGAAAATGTCAAGATATCACTTTTAATGCATATGTGTAGTTCAATTGTATCAGAAAACATCCTTCCATATAGAATTTTTGCAAGAAAGCCTAAGAAATAAGGCGATATCACTATATTTCTCATGAGACCATAACTGTAGACAGTGTAGTTTGGAAATATTTTTATATAACTATTGTTCACATCTTGTATATAATATAACAATACTTAACATTGATTATACTTTTCAAATTTTTACACTGGTTGTTTCTATCCCTAATTCACATGTAAGAACTTTTTTGAAGCACCAGTGCTGCGTTTTTGTTTCATCTACAAATGGTAAATAATGCCTTTAAATCTTACCGCATGCTCGCCCCTCCTCACGCATTCCACTTCCAGCGCCAAATTGTAGGCTCGGAAGGCGTTCTTCATCTCAACGCATTTGGCCTCCTCCTCAGCCGAGATCGTGCACCACCTCATGGGAGGTTTCATCTCCTCCGATGATGCGGCGGTACTCGGAGCTGACCAAAAAAAAGGTGATGTTCTTGATCATAAGAACTTGATAACTATAGCATCACAATGATTATGAACAAACTGGTGATAATGATGTTCAGGATTTTACTTTCATTCAGTTCCTATCGAGAACCCTTCGAACATGATGCAGTTTTAGTCACAGCGATTTGCACCACTAACATATTTAACATAAAAACAGCAATAAAACTTGAAAACAAAACAATTCTTGATGATGATAATCAAATCGTTGAAAACAGTGTTTCAAACTTAGGTAGCTGAATTTAACAATTGTCGAACATGAGTGATTGAACTAAATTTTGAGAGTAGTATGCTGCAATCAGTAAAAAAGTCTATGAACAAAGTAATACAATGTATATTGAGGCGTCTCTTGAATGGTTATCGCTACTCTTAACACTGTTTTCTATATCAAGGGAAATACCGAGCATAGTAAATCCAGTCACTTTTAGATTTGTTACTTTTTTTAAAGTGCAAAGCGTTCATTCTTTATCCAAATTTTTATACCGTCGTATGCATATTATGATATAATTCTATGTATTTCAAAGACTGCTTGTAGCATGTAGAGGGTATAAATGCAGCTCAGACCTTTAAGAGCTTTTGACATATTTTTAAACACCATCTTTATTAAATACTTGTTGTGATGTTATAACAATTGCAGCATGGAATGTTTATTCATAGAACATAAGTCTATCAAGTGAATATTAGAAAGGTAAAGGAACACTTTGCTATGAGTTAAATCTCTGTATGTAGATTTTTGCAGGTAGGTGATACAAAGAAAAAAAAATCTTGATAGTAATTGGTATCAACCTCATCACCAGTCTCGACGTTGGTGTGTTTTTTATGCTCTTCTGGAAAGAAATGTGTTATTAGATTTGACATGACATTTATTAATGATGATCAAGGAGTATCGGCATAACATCAAGTCTGAAAATTCAATAGTAGGAAAGGAATCACGTAACAACACGATTAAATAACATAAAAGTATATAGGAGTTCAAAAATATCTTGGGTAAAATGGATAATGCGCTCGGCTTTACTCAAGTGGGTTTGAAGGAATTTGCTCACGTATATTTATAAACCAAAGTGATTTCAGCTGCATTTTTGAAGCCACTGCATTCTAAATAAATACACGTACCTGGAGATGACATCGAGGTACGAACCCAAACGGCAAATGCGATGAAAACTAGCGTGATCATAGCGGGATTCGACATGTTTGCAGACGTTGCAATCGTATCTCGGTTCTCCCTCAGATTTGTCAGAAAACGTGGGCAATCGTAGTTGTGTCTTACGTGCAGTGGTTGGTTATGACTACTGCTAACCAAATTCTCGAGTTGCGAGTCTATTTAAGAGAGGCTGTCTCTCTGATCATCTGCATCAAGAACTCAGAGGAGTGGGAGGAGTCGCGGAAGAGTAAGTTTTTGAATCGTCTGAAACTTTATTAAAGACTGGAAGACTAGTTAGAACTTCATGGATCCAGAGATTAATGAGCATGCGCATGGCATCGTCAAGAAGGCAAGGTGAACACTGATAGCTAATCCTCACGCACCCTAAGAGTTCATTCAACCGGGCCGGGACTGTCCCCGCTTTACCCCAAGCAGGACGAGTGAGGGGGGTTTGAGGTGTTAGGTGTCAAATGTCAATCTTCAGCCTGATGGGATGGTCTCAGATTTAATAGGCTCCAATAAGATACCATACGGGGAATGGCAGTGGTTGGGGAAGAAAACAAGTACTCGTACCAGTTCGTGCGTCAATTTTGTTCTGGAATGATTCCACAGTCCCTGGATGTGATCATATCAAACTTGCGAACGAAAGCAATATGCATTTATCTGTTTATTTGTTCATTTGTTTGTCTTTATTGTTCCATATTCCACGTTTCAACGATGAGACCGTAAACACACACAACACACACACACACACACACACACACACACACACAAAAGAATGGGCAAATTGTCAATACCGCATGTTTATTAGGACATTTAAACATGCGAAATATGAGGAATCTACATAAAAGCATTGGTTGTAAGGTGAAGATTCCCAGATGTTGATATGAGATAGATATTTACTTGATATTTACAATTGAAAAGAAAAAAATATTGATAAGGGAAATATAAAAGTCGAAGAATAAAAAAACAACACAGAGAAGACAAAGAAAACAATGTTCGCAGCAAAAATCTTCTACAGAGTTAGGTGATCCCCACAGCGAGGTACAAGTCAGATACAGTGTACAATAACAAGATTTATACACGATTACGTGCCACTGATATCAAGTAATATTTAAATGTATTACTTTTCACTCCTTTAAGTCAATCCTTCACCACTATTTTTCCTATGATAATTCCATTTATTCATTTGTTTATTTATTTTTATTTATTGCAATATTCTTTTAGCAGGGTATAGCCCTTTCAGTTGGTTTAGTGTTCTACTCTACCAAGGGGCCCTGCTCACATTATGTACAGATAAAAAGGTCATGAACATCAAAACAAAGTCCAAACAATAAGATAACTTATACTACAATCAACAACTACTCCATAACAAAAATAGAAACAAACTCGAGCATTATTACGATTACAGCTTAACAACAGCTTGATAGGGCAATCAGAAAAGTATTGCCACTTCACCTACCCCCTTTACTATTGTTATCATACAACATCTTCAAATTTCGCACTTAACTATCATTTCTTCATACAAAGAAATACATTATGAACTGAATGATATATAACACAAAATAACGTGAACACACAATTTTCAGTTGATTTCAGTACATTTTCCATTATATAGGCCTACTGTATACCTCTATATGCATGCTTTCATAACCTATCAATCATGCTGAGCACCTTGCATTTTTTTTTTTGAAAATAAACAATGACTGCGCATTTCGAATGAAATTTGGCAAATTATTCTACATATTTGAAGCTTGATAATGAAAAGAGTTAATAATCTGTTTTGGGGGCATTTATAAACAAGGGGTAATTAACGGCACATAGTGCATGAAATGGTGTGTGTCTTACAGCAATTAATTGTCTGAGATAACATGGGCTCATGCCAATGGTTATTTGATACAAATATATGCAACTCTGATACTGAACTCGTTAATGTATTTTGATTGCCATTGTAATTTGGAGAGCATTTGCTTATGTGGCGTTAGTATACAATAATACTGGCTTTTAGAACAATTCTTGCATACCGATTTTGAAGCTTTTGGAGTTTATCCAAATGACAATGTGCACTTCTCCCCTAGGCAACAATACAATAATCTATTTGTGGCAATATCAATCTATCATATGTGACCCTGCACCTCAAAACAAACAAAAAGTCGCCAGTCATGAATTTTTAGTTAAGACCATATTCTGAAAGAGCAGACTTTAATCTTTAAAATGATGTATAACTCAAATCAAATGGACTCTCCTAACCTATCTAAATACTGGAAAGAAAGCATAAACTCAGGAAAAGTGTGAACTGAGAAAAGAGGCAATGAAGTACAGTGTCTATTCAAGTACTTAATCTTTACCAAACCGTGCTGGCTGTGCCATGAATGGGACAAAAATCAGGAAGTAAACCACCAGAGTAACAACAATGAAGGGATTATCAGATTAAAATGAAATTAAGCATGCCTCATTAACATATTCTGTCCATAATTAATGCCAACTTTCAAAGCAGTAGCATTGTCCTTTTAAAAGTTATTAGAGTTGAAAGTGAAGAGTGTGGACAAGGTTTTTCAGAAATGAAAAAGGGATTCTAAAGACACACCTAATCACACTATTCTACCAAACATGTTTGAGATAAACTGCTAAAAAACACACTTTCCTGCCCGTTTTATGATACCAAATGTTAGCATAATGTAAAAGAAGACCCCCTCTTTCAGAAAATATGAAAAAGTCAAGTTCGGCTAGGTTGACCCATTTCACTTATTTTCAGTTCTCACGCAAAATCAGTGTGTGCGACTTCGTTCGTTTTGAGGTGCACGGTCACATATAACAAATGCATCATCATACTTTCAGGCAAATATTGCTTAGTTCTACGAATATATCCAATTATCCGAAAAATCTTGCTAAATACAGCATTCATATGCTTATCCCATCTGAGATTACTATCAATAATCACACTTAAATATTTAAATGCATCAACATGTTCAATACTACTAGCTTTATACACAATATACAAGTTATTCTTATTTATCCTCCCTTTCGATCCAATTGACATAACTTTCATTTTTTAATATTCATAACAAGACAATTCATCTCCAACCATTGACCAATTAAATTCATTTTATCTTGCAAAAGTTTACTTTATTCCTGTACATTTTTCGAACGAACAAACACTGCAGTATCATCATAAAAACACATTTTCAAATCATTTCCCAATTCAACTGTACAAATGCCATTTCTTACAAATAGCGTGAAAAATAATGGACCTAACAGGGAGCCTTCAGGTATCCCAATAAAAACTTTTCTAAACACAGACTGGGCCCCATTGATACAAACACACTGTTCCCTATGTCGGAAATAATCAACACACCACTCTAATTCTTTACCAACAATTCCATACCTACTCAATTTTTGAAACAAGATAGTATGATTCATTGTGTCAAAAGCATGTTTTAAATATCGAAATATCGTCCCAATAGCATAGCTTTGATGAATACACCTGAACATAATATTCATTCAAATCAAGCAAAACTGTACTTGTCGAATGCAGTGGACGAAATCCCAATTGACAATCGCTTAACAAGTTATGATTATTCAAATAGCGATATAATTGTCCATGAACTAATTTTTCAAATGCTTTCATTATGACTGATAGTTATAATACCATACATATAGGTCGGTGAAATTTTGGTTTTTCTTTTCACCTGATTGATGTACTGGTGGGACTCTCGTCTGCTTCCACTCACCGGGTATTGTACTTGTTTCAATGGATGTTTAACAACAGAAGGTGAATGTCGTCTGATCCAGATGCCTTGTGAATACACACATTATCTAGGGCTTTGGCCACTTCTGCCTCTGTTATTTGAGCAAACATAAACTTACTGTCAGTGAACTTATGGTGGTTGTTAGAGCTTTCATTTGACTTTGGTATCTCATTAACTGTAGTGAAGTGCTCATTGAAAGCATTGGCAACGTCACCTGCAGTCGATAATTTGGTACCATTGACATTCAGCTCAACATTTCTAGTCTTTGAACTAGTCGTAAATGACTGCAACACTTTCCACGTCTTTCTAGAATCGTGAGACAAGAGTGCAAGCGTGACATTCATCAAAATGATATTGCCTCTTTAACTTCTTATTCATATCATTAAGTGAATTACGGACTCTCTTATATTTTTCCCAATACATTGTATTACCAGTGTCATCAAATTTCTTTTTCAAACAATCCCTTTCTCTAGCTAATTCAACATATGCATTATTTATCCAGGGCGATTTTTTCCCGTTTTCTCGTTGATATCTTGGGGGCATGCTTATCACATAATGAAAAAAAAAAGATTCCTTACAAATTTGCCTCAGTTGATTTACGTCACGTTGCTGATAATAGGCCTATGTGGACAACGACAGCTCATTGCCATCGGAAAGAAATTGTTCTCTGTCAAATTTTTTGAACGAACGAAATATCCAACTCTGAAAAATATTATTAGGTACTTTGATTTTCAAATTGACACATATGAACGAATGATCACTCAGCCCCATTGAAATAACTCATGAGATTGAGTTTGCGTTTCTCTTCCCGTTTGTTACCAGAATAAGGTCAAATCATGTACGACTACGATCAGTAATTCTCGTGGGCTTGTCAACAATCTGTTGCAACTGATAGATTACGAATCTTGTCTGACATTGGGTTTTGACTTAACATGTTGACGTTAAAATCACCAAGTATCACAACATTTCTGGCAATATCTAACACTGTTTCTATACGTGATTCTAGCTCATCAAAAAACAAAAAACAAAAAACAAACCTGTGCTGTACTACTGGTGGTCGATATACCCACTCCGACATGCCATGGCTGGGATTGTCTTATATTAATCTGTAACCACAGGAGCTCTAGTTACTCACATTCTAAATCACATCGTCATGAATACGACTAATTTGAATGTATATAACAGATTACTCCACCTCCACAGAGGTTTCTGTCTTTTCTTTCCATATCATAACCATTCACTTGCAATTCATCGTCGGATATTGTGTCATCTAACCAACTTTTCGAAATGGTTAGCACGTTAATCGGGTGCACGTCACGAGACCAACACCCACGAGTCACACAGCCCACGAGTCATACAGCCCACAAGTCATACAGCTCACAAGTAATACAGCCCACGAGTCATACAGCTCACAAGTGATACAGCCCACCAGTTATACAGCCCACGAGTTCGACACTGAGTAAATTAAGCCCATGAGTTCGACATCAAGTAAAATAAGCCCTTGAGTTACACAGCCAATGAGTTCGACATTACGCACAAAAGGCTCATGAGACCGACACTAAGCAAAGAAAGCCCACGAGACCGACACTACACTTAAAAGGCTCACGAGACCGACACTAGGCAAAAGAGGTTCACGAGACTGACACTAGGCCAAAGAGGCTCACGAGACCGACACTAGGCAAAGAAGGCCCACGAGACCGACAGGATGAACAGCGCCCCCTATAGACCAATCAATTGTATAGTGTGTCCAGATAATGGCATAAAGAAGGTATAAGAGATGGACAAGGAGAGTTGCTAGGGTAATACCCCGTCAACTGCCTTCCCTCACCCCCTGAATGGTTCAAGATCTTTAATTGTGTTTGCGTATGTGAGTGTTTGTGAAAAAATTCAACAAAATTCAGTAAAAGTGCATGAGATGTTTCAACACTACTTTCGAAAATGCCAAAACACCCTCATTTCCCTATCTGCAAAGCCCATACCGGTATAAATACCTACTTAGAAAAAAAAATGATGTGGACATTCTGATCAACCAACTAGAAAAATACCCAGGTATGAAATGAAGTTCACTACAATAAAATTATTCACAAAATGGTCAATGTTGTAGTGCTCACCTGCTTTACATAATATGAGCGGGGAAGGGGGCTAGTCATCTGCAAAGGTGTTGAAATAATGAAAATCACAGAAAATAATGTAATTGTCAATTAAGGCAGCTTTAAGAATTCGGAAAAAAAAGATGCATCCATGAAAGTAAGTTTTCTATTTCATGAAAAACGTACTGTTTTGAGAAGAAAAATTTTACACACACAAGCCACTAAAATCGAGGTGAATAGCTGCGATTAAAAAAAAGTTTTCATCCGTTGAATTTCATACATTAAAGTTGAAAAGAGAAAATTGCAAATTGAACTCTAAGCAGGCGCATAAAAGCAGGCAGAAAGGATATCTAATAAGGAATACTGAACTTGTGAAGCGAGAAAGAAAAGGGCGAAAAAAAATTTAGATCCTGTCCACCGTCTAAGTAGAAATTAGGAAAGCCTACTGCATGATGACATCTAAAAGTAAACCATTCATCGTTCTTGTCCTCTATCACTTCTTCATTCTTTTTTTTTTTGGGGGGGGGGGGCTGGGTCCAATGAAGAAGACAATTCTATTTTTAAAAAATGGTAACAATTTCGGTCCTCGTAGCATATTAGAACTGACCCCTAAGAGCCACACGTGTAGAAATACAGACTTAATGTCGTTGATATGTAAATGGTGCTGTTATTAGTTAGTAACAGTCTCTTGCTCGACAGCGTAACGAAATTGCACCCGCCAGTGCGTAATTTTCCCCTTAATTGAACACCCTGTACAGGTACATATTTGTAATTGACATGTAGATGGCGCTGTTCATCCTGTCGGTCTCGTGATCCTTCTTTACCTAGTGTCGGTCTCGTGGGCTTTCTTTGCCTAGTGTCGGTCTCGTGAGCCTTCTTTTCCTAGTGTCGGTCTCGTGGGCTTTCTTTGTTTAGTGTCGGTCTCGTGAGCCTTTTGTGCCTAGTGTCGAACTCATGGGCTGTATGACTCGTGAGCCGTATAACTCATGGGCTGTATGACTCATGGACCTCTTTTTGATGTCGGTTTCGTGGACCGTATGACTCGTGGGTGTCGGTCTCGTGGGATGACCCCCGTTAATCGGATTGTGTAATAAAAAAAAAGTGACATCATCCATCTTATTTCTTAAACTTCTTACAATCATATGACGAATCTTACGGCCCTTGCCTTTTAATTCACTGATAACATCACTGTTATCCATCTCATTCTGATGACTAACATTTATGCAATTATTGCTTGAAATTAGTTCAAATTCATTTACAAAAGGAAACTCCTTAAATGTGCATGCATTACAAATCCATTCCTGATCACTCTGATATACATCGAGTGGAACATTGCACTTTAAATGACACCATTGTTTACAATTCACATAGAGTATAGCATTTTGATTATTACAGGCAAGCTGCATTCCAGACATGGATACTTAACCTGTCTGATATATCTAGGTTTAGAATTAAATTGAATACTTTCAGGAATCGACTATGGGCCGAATGCATAAATCAAGTAATTGCTTGTAAGCAACTGCTTTAACCAAAAGCACAAGCTCGTCTAGGAAAATGTCTAGCTCAAGCAATTGCTTACATCCACATGCATAATCTTTTGCTTGTGCTTATACCTTTTGCTTGTCCCGCACAAGCAAGCTTGCGTTTTCAACAAAAGGGACGCCACGCCTGTGCGAACACAAAAACAAAAGCGAGTGTGACAGCATGTATTTGAAAAGGCGTGTGTGTGCGGAAACATTTCCTGACATAGCATATTATTGATGTAGCTCATTAATGCACACACAGAAGCACACACACATCTATACGAACACACGTTTTGGCTGATACCCATCTTTGCTTATAGTAAATAGGTAGAGTGAAATTTGCGTTGTGATTGGTTTGATAGTATCACGTGATTGTGCAAAATTGTGCAAAGCTAGCACAAGCAATTGCTAGCGTTTATGCATCCGGTCCATAAAATGGGCCGGATGCATAAACGCTAGCAATTGCTTGTGCTAGCCTTTTACTCGAATCCGTATTCATAAAAACAAGCAATTGCTTGCAAGCAGAAGCTTTTGCTAGCAAGCACAAGCAATTGCTTGCTGCCCGCAAGCAATTGCTTAGAGACCAAGCGTTTGCTTAAAAACGTATGCATAAAACATACCTTTTGCTTGTTCCTGCTAGCAATTGCTTACGATTTTCCAAGCTCTGCAAAATGAACTTGAGCTTTTGCTTAACTTGGACGTTCCCTTTTAAGTACCATTTTCACGTTCATACAAGAAAGACCACACTTGTGTAGGAGTGGTATAAATCTACAAGAAATTACTCTTTAGCAGCGTTAGAAACTTTTTCATTTCAACAAAGGGAAAGTCCAGTGGTCAGCACGCAAAATGTGATGAAAAACAGGTAGATGTCTGACTTCGGTGGAGAGCAAGGAGACCTCTCTCCACGTGAGATCTGGCAGATCCGGGCTATCTCTATAAGCAGTGTCACAAATGTACACACTAGAAGTTATGTTCATGTATGATGTACTGTATGCATGGTTGTTTTAATGTGTATGTACACAGGTTGACCAGATTAATGGAGAACATTCTACATGGTATAGATATAGTACATACAGGCTGACCAGATCAGTGGAGAATTTTCTAGGTGGTATACAATGTAGTTATACAGTACATGCATGTAACAGGAAATACATTATAGCTCACTCAATCTAGAATGATTTCACCCATTCCAGAATGTTCTGGGAAGTGCTTACATGTTTGGCTGAGTGAGGCACTGTCCCTGTAGCCCAATGTGATTGGTAGTTATTCTTGGTAATGATGTTTTGTACATAGATAGGCAGTGAGTCATCCAGATTTCCTGGAACTTGGACTGGCTAGTAGGTTGGAGAGAGTTACAGAATGTGCTAGAAGGGGTGAATAGATAGTATATAAGCTAGAGAAATTCTGCAGTAGGCAGAGTACCCAACACCTCTGCTCTGAGAGTTACGTCACTTCTGGCTCTGAAGCGACTTGTTATAGTCAGTCCTGTGTTACCTGCTGACCTGTTATGTTTGTGGAGATAAGGCCTGGGAGACATTTTGCCTGCAGAGAATTAATGTGCCCTCATTGGAGATAGACACCATGTTTGTGTCAATGGACATTGCTACGGCAAAGCTGTGATGGGCTCGATTCTTAGCTGAACATTATTAAGTGAATCATCATTCAACGCATCAACTGGACGTGGTCGTCACAACGTTTGGACTCTGCACGTTTCGCCGTGGACATATATCGTGGATTTTACCCCGGATCTATACCGTGGACTATCGTAACCTGCGCCTCTGGAGTTACGTCGGAGGAATCATTCATAGGTGCGTCAAGGATCATTCGTCTGTGCATCGAACATCGTATCTGGACACTTTCAAAGGATTACTTAATACGTGTAAGTGATTCCACTACCGATTTATAACTGTTTCTATTGATCATTGTTGTACTGATGTGACGCCGATTACCAGTCTGTACCAACAATATCACTGTTAATAAACCGCCTGAACATCAGTTGATTGTTTCTTTTGTGCGATCATTCTCAGAGTGATTTTGGTCGTAACAGCAGTGATGGGAATCAGCCAGTACTTGTGTGTGTAAAGATGTGTGTGTGTGTGTGTGTGCGTCTGTGTGCGCATTTATGAGTGCCATTTCATAGCTCTATTGCTACGTTAGGAAATGTTTCGCACACACACGCCCTTTCAAATACGTGCTGTCACACTCGCCTTTGTTCTTGTGTTCGCACAGGCGTGACGTTCCTTTTGTTGAAAACGCAAGCAATTGCTTGTGCGGGACAAGCAAAAGGTATGGGCACAAGCAAAAGGTTAGTATGCATATGAATTTAAGCAATTGCTTGAGCTACACCTTTTGCTAGACGAGCTCGTGCTTTTGCTTGTTTTATGCTTTCGGCCCATTATCTACAATGTGTATTACATAATTCTTCCAGGACTTCGTGTGTTGACTAAAAGTTTACGATAATGACGTGTGATCCGAAGCACCCATAAGTCTATATAATGCAATGTATGGAGATGACTTTCCCATGTCACATTATGCACATTAATTCTTCGTTTACGTGCTATGGCGATCTTCTTGAATCAGTTTTCATCCAGAGCCCCCTTGGCACCACGATCATCACGCTTCTGTTGATTATCGCTCTCCTGATTATCATCATCTTCATCATCCTGAAACGCAGGTAAACCAAGAATGAACTCACAATCTTTCTCATGAAATTTGCGCTTCAGCACCGACAGGTGCGAAATCAACAAGAGAGGGAGATAAGAATTTTAAAGCATTATTGTGCATTATGAAGAATTTGATCGCAAAATGATTTAGCTTCATTTTGGTTTAGTATGAAAAATATGCCACAAAAGTATGCAAAAACACAGAAAAACAAAGAAAATATGGAATCTTTTTTCAATCATAACTTCAAGAATATACTTTTTTTTTCTTTTAAAACGAAGAATAACTTGAGAATTTGTATTTTCCTCTGTTTTATGATGACATAGCCTTAAAATGTTCAGAAATAGTCTTTCTTTATCTTGCTCTAGAGGCTTAGGTTACTTTTCATATAGACATATAATGGATTGTTATGGAAATGACTGACTAGTAAAATGTGAATGTTTGACAGTTGAGCAACACTTCTAAACACATAATTTCTGTCACACGCACACAATAGGCTGATATAAATTCATAGCATGCACACTTGTCAACTGTCAATATATTCATTTGTCAATTCTCTAACTTTAATTTTAATTATTTCCCATCTCAACTGTGAATTTTCATTATAATACTCCATATTAACTTTCTTAATCACATTCTTAATATATTCATTAATTCTCAATATATTCATTTAATCCTTTGGTCTTGCTGCCGGAATTAGAGAGTCACCGTTCCCTAAAGGTGTTGTGCATCCAGATGTCATGAGTGCCCTCTAGAATGCATTTCATGGGACCTGACGAACCATTGTCTTACATTCAAATGTACATAGAAAACAATGTTCTTTTTTTTCCTAGGTATATTGAACTGTACTTTATGGAGGAGAGAAATTTCAGGGTCTTAGAAAGGCTAGAGAAATGCAGCTTATGACTTTCAGAAAAATCTTTCAGATCGAGAGAGAGAGGGAGATAGAGGGAGATAGAGGGTGATGAAAAAACAACAACGATACACTTTCATTTTAGGTGCCTTGCTACTTATTTTCAATACAAGTCCATGTTTTTTACTTAACATTGCGTATAGTCGAAGTTGTTTTTGTACACTTCTGCGGTGTCGAATAAAACGCATGTTATGTAAATGTATCTTTCTTTGAAGATTCAGTGTGGTGCTGGTCGCATTAACAATGAGTTCGTGATGACCCCCAAATCTTTATCTTTCAGTGCAAAATGATGGTTGTTATTCCATGTATTGAATTCTGAATGGAGTGTTTCATGAAATGGGCCTAGCATTTGTAGAGTTCAATGATTCAACAATTGGCCACCATGACTTTCTCATCCTGAGCGTCAAACAAAAATATGGAGGAGCATAATTATACGCTGCTGTATTCAAAGTAAAGCAAGAAAAAATATAATTATTATATACATTTTTAACAAGACATGGGCAGAATTATCATTGCGACATATAAGAAAATGAATCAGATTCATGTTATTCATACAATTCTTTGTTTGTTTGTACTTTATATGTGATATCATTTGACGTTGTGCTTGTAAAGCATTCCAATATGCAATAACGATTTTCTTTGTTAAAGGAAACCAACACTCAAATGTGAATTTTGATTGAGTGAATGTAGTAATATTAATAGATCACATCAGCTGAATTTTGAAGAAAATCGTAAAGTCGATTAAAAGATTATAAATATTTTGATTTTTAGTTCAGTAATGGCTGGATAAGGAGATTTAGACATTTCATGACGTCATTATGGACAACAATATAAAGAAAATGTATGGAGAATTTTAAAAAATAGATTTTTCATGGAAAGTACACATTCCATCGACATTATACTAACATATTTAATTAAGGGAAATATTATTCTCCCTCCTTTCTGAAAGAGGTAAGCCAAGTGAACTTTTAAAATAATAAAAAAGTGCAAATATGCAGAATTCCCTTTATGTTTTTTTATATGTTATTGTCCATAATGATGTCATGAACTGTAGTAGTCTCCTTGTCCAGCGATGACGGCACCAAAACTTTAAGAATTCATAACTTTTGAACGGATTGTCTTATTTTCTTCAAACTTTCACTGATGGATCAACTAATATTGCTGCTTTCACTCAATGCAGGTTTATATTTGGGTTTGGTTTCCTTTAAATATATGTGCTTAGAATGTTATCCAAGTTGTAATTTTTTACGGTTTCCTGCAAGAGGCATATTGTATTGTGGAATGTTAACACCCATAATTAACTGACATAAAGGGATGAATGATCATTGTGTTCATGAAATTCTGTACAGGGTGCTGACGGCATAATAATTGTATCAACACTCTACGTGATTCATTTAATTCCACTAAGACCTATTGTGATATGTCCGAAAAACATGGGAATGTATACACAGTCTGGTCGGGAACTAACAATACCCAAGCGAAGCTCAACGAAAGAGAGAATTTATAAGTGCGTAAGAAAGGGCTATGTTCGCAATACCATCATAGTGCACAGGCTCGTCATAGTCCGATAGTGAAATAAGGTTCGTTAAAGAAAGTGCGTACTAACGAACCTTTGTTTGTTTTCGGGGTAACAAACTTTTGAAATATAAAACCTTATTCATTCTCCGATTAAGGAACCTTCAGCATAACGATCGAACCCTCGAAAAAAAGAACTGTCACCGTGAAATGAGGAACAATTACTCATCTTTGTTTATTTTAATGTTTAGTTTTATGACAGATGTCAGCACGATAGACCATAGTTTAGTTGACGTGATTAAAGTAGAAGAAGAGAATGAAAAACATCAAGATCAATCCCAATTTAGAATAGAGATGATTAAATAAAGAGAAATCGAGAGAGAAAGAGAAAAACCGAGGGAGAGTGACTCCGAGAGAGAGAGAAAGAGAGAGAGAGAGGGAGAGAGAGAGAGATAGAAAGAGAGACAAATCCCTAATGATGAATATTCAAAAGTATGAAGTGAATAGATACAAAACAAAAGAACAAAAATATTTTCTGGAACTTGAGTTACCATTTGAATCCTTAAATACTTTGAGATCTTTGTCTTAAAATCTTTGACCAATAATCTGCAAATCCACCTAGAGAGAAGAGTAAGGAAAGAGAAGGGAACAGAAGTTATCCACACTATGTCTTTAAAAACCCGTTGAGGACGAAAAGATTTTGCACAGATTTTATAACACGCACGTCCCGTAGACACCTGCTCAAGTACTTACCCGGAACCAATCTTCAACGGGTTAAGGTAAGATTTAAGATGGAGAGTTTGCGATCTTTCCATCTGAGGTGTAATAATGGGTTCCATTACACGACATTTGCTCCTGCAAGAATTGCTACTATGAAATATTTGCACGTTTAGCCAAACATAAATTCTACCCACAAACATACCCCTGATCCTAATTAAATAATCATCACATCAAGCTAAACCTAAAGCCCTATCACAACCGTAACCCTAATCCTTGGTCCTTGGAGAAAATGAGACTGGAGCAATTGTGGCAGGAGCAAATGTCATGTCACCATGATAATGACCACACAATGTGCAACAACCACTCGAAAAAAGAACAAAACAAAAGATACTAAATTCTCACACACGATTTTTTTGAAGACTATATAAGGCAGACATTTATTCATTAGTCACGGCAAATGACATGAATCTATAATTTTTTACGGAGATCTTGATAAAGTCTTTCTTATGAACAATAAATCATGAAGTTTTGAGAATAACATTCACTGAAATGCCATCTATACTTACAAGAAGTTTACTGTAGGATGAAACAGAGAATCATTTTGTGCTCATAAGTGAAGGAAATCAGTTGCAAGAAAAAAAAAATATTTTACACTGTAATGGCACACATTTTCATTAAATTGCATGATTTTCAAAAATGTGTTTGAAGTGGAACAAGCAAACAAAAAATTGTGAATTTTTATTCAGTGTGATTTCATCCATCCCGATTAAACACTCTTTATCAATTATATCACTAAGAAAATTTCACGGATTTTCTAGATGTTCTGTGGCCGAGTGGTAGAGTATATTGGACATGGAATGCTATATAATCTACTGTTGAAGTTGTATGCAGGACATGGAAAATAATCTGATCCCATATTTTTCATCGTCAGGATTACAAAGCGAATGCTAAGAATGTAAAACTGTTCATTTTTGATTGTGTGCAGAGAGGTCGACCGGGAGGTGGGCAGTCAGAATGACCTATATGTTCAAATATTTAACAAAGATTCTTTGTAACATGCCGAATATCATGCATATTATCAAAGTCTCGTGCTGCCATTTTATAAGTTGAAGGTAAAAAGGCACACACACACATACACAACTATGATAAAATGAAACACGTTGCAGACAAATGATTTCAGCTATGAGTGCTACGTCTTGTGTTCATGGATGGGAATTCTACTCAGTATCTATGTTTCGTATATAAGGGAAGGGAAGGGAAGGGAAGGGAAGATCCCACCCCATTAGAAAATACAACCACGACTACTTAGTGTTGTGGAATCGGGAAAGAAGACACCGCAACCAAAATTAATGACTGACTGAAGTTAGTTATAAAGATGCTTTTTCCAGTATTTCCCCTCATTCTGTAACATTCACAGTGCCCAACACTGCTGATTTTTGTCTATTTCTGATCCCCCTTATAACAAAATCCAGTGGGAAGAGAAAGCCGGGATTTGGATGATCTTCATTAAGGACTCCCCCCCCCCTCCCGCAAAAAAAAAAAAAGAAAATAAAAAAAAAGAATAAGGAGGAGGAAAAAGTCACAGGAAAACTAGATGAGCATGAGTGCAGTTGAGGCAGTCTCTTGAAAAAGATACATCAATATTACCCAAAAATATATGCTTTTCGTTTCACATGTTACCGCGAAGACATCAATTGCCAAACCTTAAGGATCTGTATTGGTCAAGTATGCTGGTAGAAGAGTCTACAAAAGTGGGGAAATATTGTGATTTATAACGAAAACGGCGTGGGACACTTTTCAGTGAGAAGACATGTTTTCTTTTCTGTTCGTAACTCCGTTCTGATACTTGGCGTGAAGGTTATTACGCGGAAGTGCTGGCATCATTCAGCCTCAGTTAACGCAGTTGAGGGCGTCGAGATTGCCCAGGTAGTCGGCCCCCAGCCACGTGTCGTACTCATCGCGGTCCCCGACGTCGCTCAGATGCTTTGTCGAATCCTTGAAGAGGAGGTTGCTGCCGCCGAAGTCCGCCGAATCGAACATCTTGAAATTGGTTCCGGTGTCACTGCCGAACAGACCCTGCATGTATACATTGTATGACACGAAGAAGGGGTGCAGATGATGATGAGCGAACTGATAAAAGCGAATCGCCCGAATTCACGGAGGTGGTTTTGAAGATTAAACAAAGGGTGGCACGCGTCCAAAGGGTCGTAAAAATATACGCGTATGGCCTTTGTTAGTGTGGGCGAAGAATCACGTACCTATATAATTATGCTCTTTGAAATTCGCATACTAGTAACTCATAGATTGATTCAAACTTAATATGTAAGCTCGGACTGGCATGATAGCTCATTTTTTGTATTTTTTTTTTCCGGGGGGAGGGGGGTGGTAAGGAAGGCAAAAGGGGAGGGGAATGCGGGCAACCATTTTGGCAATCGCAACTGCCCAATTAAGAGGCAAATTGATAACGTAAAGAAATAAATTATCACCGATACAGATCACTGAGGATACAGCGTCAAAATTTAATGAATGGGGAAGTTGTATCCCAGTAATATTGCATGGGTGCCATCAATAAAATTGTCTTCCAAAACTGTAAGAACAGACACAAGTCATGCGGCCTCACACTTAAATAGCTTGTTTTTTTTTTTTTCTGGCGCCGAAATGCCTTTCATACTAATCGAAAACGGGCAAATAAACTCTATACAGCTGTATTTTGAAACGCTTCGAAAGTAGCGACATCTGGAGATGTACCAAAACTCACTTTCACTACAAAATCTGTTAGACAATTGAAATGCCACTTATGACACAATGTTGCCATTTTGAAAACAAAATTTCGTTTTCTCACCATGTAATACACTCCACTGTAATAATAATACACAATGCCAACGGCATTTTCTTATCAGGATCAGATCAAATGGATAAAAAAAATCATCTTTGAGACCTGAGCCTGGTCCAGCAAGTTCCAGATCTCCTCCCTCTCAGCCTCCGTTTTGTTGGCGGCGGTCACCACGACGTGGGCGGGCACTCTGGCCAGGTTGCAGCTCATGAACTGGTCGACGGGTGCCCTCGACCCGTTCAGACACAGCAGCTCGTAGTCCGAGCTGACGAGGTCGGCGTTCCATCCGAGGCTGTCATCGTCCTCGTCCTCGAAGTCCGTATTTTCTGCCACCGTGGTGTGCTTCACGAACGCGACGTCACCCTGTCCCTCCGTAAGGCACCTGTGGTTGTACGTCATCGAGAAGATACGAGAAAATGATGACCAAAACGGATTTGAAGATTAGACTTACGTAGATATTACATGACTCGATGTACAACACTCGATGTACCAGGGCTACTTCAAAGAAGTAATGATGACAAGTACAAAGTACACTGTTGGCATCAGTGGCTCATGATAACGACACCATGAATTCTGTAAACGATCATAACTAAAATGATATTATTTGTAATGACAATAACCGAGTAATCATGGAGCCAGATAAGTCTTTTTTTCAGAACACCTGATCCGACCTGCGGCAGCACTTTCAATAACCATTAGTACCGGTAATCCTCCAATTCTATTAATCCTATTAGTGGATACCCGCATTATAGAATGCAAAATGTCGCCACTAAAGAAGCTAAAGTTTTGTTTGATTCTTGTTTGTTGTATGTATGTGTGTGTGTGTGTGTGTGTGCGTGCGCGCGCGTGTGTGTGCATGCATGCATGCATGTGCCAGAGACATACCTGAAGGCGCCAGCGTAGCCATAGTACGGTTCCGCACCGCTTCTGGCGCAGTGGCGGTCCCCTGTCCCCCTACACTGGTTGCACAAGCTGGCTGGGTTGTCGCCGTTTGGATCGTATTTGGACGATTTTGCACCAGGTGCGCAACTACTATTGAAAAATTTGCCTGCGGGTAGAAGACATCGATGAATGCATATAAACGGTGACAATAGTAACTTAGTTATTCTTAGATAGCATAAGTCATCTCAACGGGAATTGGATCATTGCACTTTGCATATGAAATGGCACAATAATGGAACTGGATGTTTCTTGGTCCTGACAAAAACACGAGGATCAGCGTATTCTGCCCTTCGTGATGGGATGAAGATCAGAAAGCCTAATTGTCAAAGATAACAACCCTATCAGGCCAATCCCGAGTCATTCTTCTATATAGCGAGTGGATGCGGACTGTGACAGGCAATTATAAGAGGGTAGATTATAGTTACGTCGTCCATCAGTCATCCTCAAGAATGCTGAGTAAGACAACTGAATTCAGGATGTAGAATTGCCTCATACATGAAGCCTATCGTGTATTATTATCGACACAATTCATATGACCAGGATCTAAAACTAAAATTCAAACTCTGGCAAGTTTCGTCTACCCAAGATATTAACATCAATTTGCTGATATTTATTGATGTCTTATGAAGGAAAATTCAGCCGTTCATTAGATATCAAAAGTATGAAACCATGCATCGAGATCTATTAGGTCACACACCCACCACCTACCTACTGCTTCCGGCACATTACACGTGGTGCTGTTAACAGTGATGTATCCCTGTCTGATCAGCGTTCCGATGGGGACGTTCCATCCAGACGTCTTGCCGATACCGGTGTGGCAGGATCTTCGCCCGGCGAGGTCTTCGAGGCCGAAATTCGTTTCCTTGCGTGCGACAGCGACGGCCCAGTAGCTGGCATCACCCTGCTCATAGTCCTCGGCAGCAACCGGAACCACGTGATGCTCACGTCCACCAGTGTACAGATCTCCCCCATCAACGGTCATCACGTCAGCATAACCCGCTGTTCGTTTGTTTTCAGAAAAAAAAAGACATGTCAAAAAAGTCTCGTATTGGTGTAGACCCCCTTTCTTGTATCTTAATAGCCTTTGTTATCATCTCAATGCAACGCTAGAATAATGGACAACCTCGTCACTCATTTTACTATGTACACACAATGTACGCTTTCCGTTTTTTTTATTTTCTGTTTATTTCAGGCTGTCTTCTGCATTCTTATCCCATAATACGTACTACCATACTTTGTCAGATCATCGTTTCTTCCATTATCCTAAATAGCTCCGAGTCAATTTTTTTTAAAATTCTATAACATGTATCGGTTTATTGTACATGTAAATGTCCAATACGTCTTATTGTTTGTGAAAACATAAATAAGATATTTGTAATTTAATGTCCAATTTAGTAGATTTTACGGAAATTGAAATTGAAATATAAAAAATGGAAAATCATGTTTTGTTTTCGTTGTATAATCTCGCTTCATTCTAGTTAAAAGGTGACTAAATTTCTTTTTATTTCTTCACTCATACCAACTCGACGGGATAAATAACCATGGAAGCAATCATTCTCAGCTGTCTAATGTCGCCTAAAAGATATAGAGAATGGTTGAGAGATGAAGAAGCGGTTGTAGGAAATGAATAGGAAAGAAAGTATGCGCCAAGTAATCCAGAATCGTTTTTGAG
This sequence comes from Diadema antillarum, assembly GCF_040938485.1. Lineage (NCBI taxonomy): Eukaryota > Metazoa > Echinodermata > Echinoidea > Diadematoida > Diadematidae > Diadema > Diadema antillarum. The sequence continues at coordinate 471,890 of NW_027270982.1, forward strand.
GCAGTAGAAACGACGGGAATAGAAGGCCCGCTTCTAACTGATTTCACGTGATTTCAACAGCAAATTCTGTAATCTTGGTAAACAAAAGCAAAGGAGATAATGTAAACCCACAAAAGGATTAGTAAAAAAAACTTTCAATTCCCCTTTTGGATTGTTGATGACTTTTTGTCATCCACACTTGAATAGTTCGTTCATGAATGCGCCCGTTGTTTTGCGTCAAAACATCCTATGGCCCTTTTGCGGTCATCTCGAAGGTACGTGCTGCGTCATGCGCGCTGGCGGCTCACCTGCAATTCTCTCCATGCACGTTCCCACACCTTCCTCCTCGTAACAGGACAGCGCCGGGGTGAGGCCGGCGGCGCTGAAGGCTGCCTTCATGCCGCGACACTTGCGGGTCTCGTCGATGGACGTGGTGCACCATCTCAGCGTGTTTGGCGGACACCTTTTCAGGCCTGTTTCAGATAAGCAGATTTTTTTTTTTTTCAGATTTATTCAATTTTTACAGATTTATTCAAGTTTTTCTATGTGGATATGCTGAACAACCTGACATCGGCCTGAAAGGGGGGGGGGGGGGAGGGGAAGGATGTCTCATTCACTACCTAGAATATCGGTGTCATGAACAAATGAAGGATCGTATATGCCGCTTATCATAAGGGCTAGGAGAAAAAAATAGAGATCGAATTTCATAGAAAATTAAGGAATATACAATGATATACCTATCTTTTCTTTGGTTTGGTTAGACGAAAAACCCTTTTTGAAAAAAAAAAAAACCTAACCTGCAATGCTGTTAGCATAGCCTCCCAGGTATGTCTTGTAAGTCTGGGGTATTTGCAAATCCTTTAGAGAGCGTGCGTAGTCCTTGAAGAGAAGATCGCGGTTCTCCCCCGAATCGAACATGCGAAATCCTCTAGTGTTGTTATCGGCAGCGAATAGCGGCTGGATTAAAATGAGAGAAAAATTAAGAAGAAAATGCCGAACACTCGTATGATATGATCGTGACGGTCATAAGCACACATCGTATAAGTATCAACGGTCCTGATTACGTGCAAGAGGCATTTCAGGAAGTATGTTCTTCAGGGGTTTTATTCACTGTCTTTGATATACCTGACGGAATCATCAGTAGTGCAAAAAAAAAAAAAAATGTCGGAATAGTGAATCAAGTAATGCCTTTAATATGATATTATGAAGAAAAAAAATATTCCAAAAAAATAAGAGCTGTCTCTTCTTATGATAAGGATCGACTTTGGCCGTAGCCCGGTGGCCCGAGACCACCAAAAAAAAAAAAAAAAAAATGATGTCGGGCCACCATGGCCACCAAATTCCAAATTCAAGGATTTTAGTGGTCCCAACGTTAATGTCGAGCCATGATATATGCATAGGCCGACATGCCACTATAATTTTAGAGGATTATCTCTGTTACCACCACCATCACCAATATACGAACAGAGAAAAAAAAATGAATAAAATAATGGAAGAAATGCATACCAAAGCTGCCCTTAGTACTGACTGGAACGCCTGAATATCGTCCACCGACTTGGTAGGAGAAGTGACCACAGCGTGCGCAGGGGACTATTTAAACCAGATTACGGAGAACATTAGTAAACACATTATTCACAATTATACATACACACACACACACACACACACACACACATATATATATATATATATATATATATATATCTATATATATAAATAATATCAGTCTCTCTAATATATATATATATATATATATATATATATATATATTATGTGTAAATAAATGCCTATATATCATGAACATACTTATTCTATACTACATAAATGTTAACAAGCATGAATGAATAATATTAATATCAATAATCAATATCAATAATCAATATCAAAATTATGTTCAGTAGAAACATACCGACGGAATGGCTCCTTACAACCAAGAGCAAAAAAAAAAAAAAAAAAAAAAAAAAAATCACATCTAATTACACGAGTAAAAAAAGCTATTACCATACGCTTATGTGATGAAATAAAAGGAAAAGGAATAAAGATTGAAACAATCAAGTGAATACATTGACACAGTTTGATGGTGATTTCTCTTTAAAAATTCATTCCAATGGTTGTATTAAGTATACGTAAATCTTCAATGTTCTTGACATTATATTGATGTAGTGGATTATAAATGCCGTCTTAAATAAGTAGTCAACATTGTATTGTTTGTGTAGAAGGGAAAAGAACATTGCTCATTGATAGAGCTCTTGATCCCTTGTCAAACGGACTCGCTGAGTGTCATGGGATCTATAGTGAATTCATGCATAATTATTCTAGCGTACCTTGGCAAAGTTACAAGCGGGGGCATCATCGATCGTTCCCCGGGATCCATCGGGGCAGAGCAGGCGGTAGTCGTTCGGGTTGAGAGCGCTATTCCACTTGTCTCCAGCAGGCAGACCCATGTTTGCGAGGAAGGCCTCTGGCTTGATGAATGCTACATCACCAGCGCCCTCTACGAGACATCTGTAAGTGGACACCGAGACCATGTTTTATATAATTATCATAATTCATAGACGTATGACTGTGCCCGTTTGAACAAATTGATATCCTAGTACCCTAAGGATCCTATCTGCCAAGTTTAATTGAATGGATCCTTCACTTGGCTGTCACGAAGAATCTGAATAATGTAAACTGTTCATACTCATGACGACGCAAGAAGGAAGGCGCACGACTTACGTCGGCCGATGATTGCAATACAGATCGCTTGAGCCTTTGCCACATGCAAGCTAAATATGAAATGCGGTTAGTTAATAATTGAATAAGGCTCGTTAAACATAGTTAAAAGAGACATTGTAGCACCGATAATCTCTCTAATGTATTTTGACGCTTATCTATTTATTTAATTATGTTGCAACACTTGACATTTTACCCTATTTCGTTTCCAAATTGGGGAACCTGTTGGGCGCTGGGTCGCTTGGGTATCGCCAAACCTAACTGCATGTTGTCATATTAAAAACGAACAGATTATCTTTAACGAATGAGTAAGCCCATTTAAGTTTTCAATTAACAAACCTTTCTCCGTTTTCGGTCAATCGAGCCATCGGACTAATGTGCATTAGGCCTTTGGAACCTTCGGAATAACGAACCTTCCGATGTAGGTACGTACCCTAAAGGAATAACGAACCTTCGGGGTTACGAACCTCCGGAATGAGAAACTGTAACCCTCTCAACTCCCCCTCTTTGACTCTTTGTCTTTGTTGGTCTTAGATTGTTCAATTACCTGAAAGCTCCGGCATAGCTCTGATAGAGTTCCGATGAATCGGGCGGGCATTGCGGATTGGTACAGATTCCACACAAGTGGGCGGGGTTGGTGCCGTATGGATTTTTGGACGCGGTGAAAGCACCTGTTGTACAATGGAAAACAAACGCAAAACGGGGAGAAGATTAACTTAATGAACTTGAACATTCTCTCCGTATGATATAAATGCATACAGTACACACACATACGCACCCATCCTCACAAAAATCTCTAACCTTATAATCAGTCTTAATCCTGATTATGTAAAGACGTATCCTCCCCCTTCTCAACTCTGATTCATCAACTCAGCTTTGTAATTCACTGTATAGTAAGTCGTCGTGAATACAGATGGCCTTACATTACACTGCATACTAATGTTGCATCTAAATGTTCTAAGAGCATAATGGTTTCCAGCATGTAATATTACGTATAATGTGTTACGTATAAGAGTAAGTCTTTGATGGTTCCTTGAAATTTGCTCCTGCGACAATATTGCTCGCATGGACTATCTGCACGCTAAGCCAAACTGAAATTCTACCCACAAACAAACCCTAATCCTAATCCTCCTCATCATCCTCACATCAAACAAAACCTAAAACCCTATCATAACCGTAACTCTACGTCCTCGGAGGAGATAAGAGCGGAGAAAATAAGAGCGGAGCAATTGTTGCAGGAGCAAATGTCGTGCCACCGTTTTTGACATAAAAACACATCCTTTAAATACGAAGCACATAAACATTGTACACAATATCATGTAAACTCGATTTCAAATTGACTTCTGTTTAATCATTATGTGCAAAACGAGAAAGAAATAATCAACAAGTCGTAATTAACATGGGGTGTACATCACGAGCTCGACGCCAACGAGGCATACAACCCACGAGTCATACAGCTCACGAGTCATATAGCCCACTAGTCATCCTGCCTACAAGTCGTACAACTCACGAGTTATACAACTCTTGAGTCATACAGCTCACGAGCTGCACACTATAAAAGTGAAAAAGGTCCACGAGCACGATATCAACTAAATTAGGCTCATGAGCCGTGGTTCACGAGCTATGGTTCACGAGCGAGACTCAAGAAAAAAAAATCCCATAGAGCTCGACATTACCTCAAGGTAATGTACGTAGTGTATAGAGATCTCGTTTAAACATTTTTAATCTAGTGTCGATTTCGTGGGACTTATTTGCCTAGTGGCGTGCTCGCGGGCCTCATTTGCCTATAGTGTCTAGCTCATGGGCCTGTTTTACTTCGTGTCTTGCTCGTGGGCTGTATGGCTCATGGACCTTTTTTATGTCTAGCTCGTGGGCTGTGTGACTCTTTGGTGTCAAGCTCGTGGGAAGACCCCATGCACATGTAACCTAATGATTATAGATTTCAATGAACGTCACTATAGAACTGCCATTTGAACTTAAAACAAAGTTGAATCTCTTTGTCGTCTAAACTGATGAAACACGTAATTCTGTCATTTTTAATCTAATTTTTGCTGCACAGGACAGCCTAGCGTGGGACAATAATTCTACCTGGGGCACAGCTCTTGTTGAAGAACTGGGCCACGGCGTTGATGTCGTCACCGCAATCGACGGGATCCATGTAGCCCTTGTCGAGCAGGAAACCAACGGGAACAACCCAACCCGCAGTCCGGCGCACACCCGTGTGACACGACTTCCTACCCTTCAGGTTGGTGATGTTGATGTCCGTATCATTGGCACGAACAACGGCGATGGCATAGTACCTCTCTGCATTAGAGGCAAATTGAGCATGCGTAAAATTTCTGTAATTATTGAATTTCACAATGTGTCCTTATTGCATCAATTAAAATAAGAAATATTACGCACTATACTTTCAATATCAACGATAACATCAAAAATGAAAAAGAAAAATATACGTAGAATAATAAGTAAAAGTAAGCAAATATCAGCTAGAACAACAAAGCATGGTACAGCTGTAGGTCAGGGAATTGTTGGAAAGAAATGAAACACATTGCGGAGTGCAATCTCATATTTTAGAAGGATTTGTATACTACGTTCGTGTCATCAGCAAAGTGACGAAGTATTATCAACCAATCAAATGACACAAGAGTCAATTCTTATATATTTTTTATATGTACTCACAACAAAATTCAGACATTTCCAGTTTTATATGAATTAAAATGAGTGTAAATCAATTAATTTCAATAGCAGTCAAACATCTCATCGTAGCAGCATTGCGAATTGAAGAGTGAGGAACACTATACTATAATTTGTGGACCAATTAAGAGTAAAAAGACAAGTGTTTTACTGGGGAGAGATGAGGGTGGAAAGAAATGAAGAGCTTTGCTTTGAAAAGGCGCTAAGTCCATTGACAAATGATGGATTTAGCGCCTTTTGGAAGCAAGCTCTTCAAATACTAAGGCATGAAGAACTGAGGAACTGTATCTTGTCACGAATAAGACATGGGTGACCGTTACCTCTGGTGTAAGTTTCTTTGATGATGGGCACCAGGCCATACTCTTTGCCCGCTTCGTAGATTTCCCCGCCATCCAAGGTGATGAGATCCGCATGTCCGTCCCGAATCGCCTTGTAGCAGTCCTGTCCACAGATAGATAGATAGATGGATAAATAGATAATGAGATAAATAGATAGAAAGATAGAAAGATAGATGGTAAGATAGATGGGGAGAGAGACATGGTGATGAAGATGATGATGAAGGTTTGCATTACCACAACGAAAACGTGATAGTGATTGTTATTGACAATTTCGTCGTCCTCTATGTTTTCTACTTCAAAGTGATTATTTCTGCTTTTTTATCCTCCAAACTATCAAACCCCCCCCAAAAAAAGGGGTAAATAATAGCGAGTCTCCAAATAGATAAGCATAATGAATTGGTTTTCAACTTTAGGTGCAGTAAAGTAAAGTAAAGTAAAGTAAAGTAAGGTAAGGTAAAGTAAAGTAAAGTAACAATTATATCCAAATCTTGACAGTTATCTAAAACACTTTTTTTATACTTCATCAAAACCCATCTTTTTATTCTTCATCCTTCATATACCTTTACATACTTATTTCAAAACGTTCTGAAGACTTTAAAATTCTTAAAGAGTATAGTGAAGATAATTGATATTAACTTTTGCTTCAGTCTTGTGTAGGCCTGTAAGAAAATGATAAATTCTGATTTGCTTCACCTATATTTGTATAATTTAGATTAATCTTTTATCAATTTAAAGCTTATCATTTGAAAAAGTCAAGTCTTAATTCACACCCCCAAAATCTTACTTATGTGGCTTTCAGAATGAAGTATTAAATATATCACTTCCTACATTTATTATTTTTTTTCACTGTCTTCATCATGCAGGATACCGCAGTGACAAGTAAACTTTGCGTACAGAAAAACAAAGCGCCCACACAAGACGTAAAAGCCATCATTTACGCCAAAAATATAGATGTTTCATCGTTTTTGTATCGTCTCGTTTTCTTTTTTTTTCAAGCGAAATGAAAATAAGAGAACCTGACAAATGGTACACTGTCACGTAATCATGTTTATCACGCACTTATGTTTATTCACGCACTGTCTTGTCTCCAACCAAGTCATACAATCATACAATACAAGTACATGTTGTTTCTGTCTATAAATAGCCAACTATTTGCGTTTTTTTTTTTTCAATATCTGGGATGCGGGTATATCCGTGATACTGTTTGGCACTACGAATATTCAAGGAAGAGTTATAGCCTTTTATGTGTTTGGTTTTATTTTAAATCATATCGTATTCAGCACTCATTGCAATTATACATTTTCAGGGAGTGTCTATTGCATCTATTGAAAAGGCCGATTACTGACCAGACTTTGAAATGACAAATTATTAACATGTCCCACGGAATAATAGTCACCACTTGCCAAGCAAGAAATCAACACAAATATCAAAGCATTAAAAAAGAAGAAGCTTATAGCAAGGTCCCTAACCCGTAATCTGTGCCGAATTGCCCCCTCCACCCCTAAAATTCAATGACAACCCAATTACCAGTCAAAAACATAACAAATCTTGACCACGCACACTTCTCTTTAATGCGTGTGTGTGTTTCAGTTTGTGTGTTTGTAATGTCATATCGCAATAATTCACACAGTGGCATGTAAGTTTGACTGAAAGAAGATGCTGCTACTGTATACCAACGTCCACGGGAGAGAGAAAATATAAATGATTTTTTCCTTTATTCGAGTCCTAAGTCACCCGGGCCAATAGACAAAGCTGCACGTATGTTGCCCCAGGAGGTCGTATCGCTGTCTGAAGGAATCACAGAATCAATTCGTTATTAAACAATACCGTTGCCAAGATACTTTTAACTGGAGACTGTGTTTCAATGGTTCTTTCAAACAGCTCACCCAGAGATTGCGCTTTATCGTGTATATTGTTTTGTATTGCTCGCACGCAATAAGCATAAGTTTTATCTCGCACAAGTTGTACTAAAGTATAATTACTATACACATCCTTTGTAGACACGTGTAAGAAGGAGCAAACAGGCAGGATATGTTTGTTGTATTATATTCTCATTTATTTTGTTGTGTGTGTGTGTATTCTCATTTCTTCTTTGTATCGTTCTCATTTGTTCTCATTTGTTGTTGTTTTTTCTCTCTTTCTGGGTCTTTTACTCAATTGTGTGAGGCTTTGACTTATATATATAATTTTATATAATTTTTATATAGTTATATATGTGGAAAATATAACTATGCAACCGATTCTATGATCCATTGTTACTTTACGTTCAGGCTGACTTTGATAAATACAGTCAGAGAGAAATAAACCTATAACTGCAAAGCCAGATCTATAGACCAAATTACTAAAAAACAGTGTAAACATTTTGCGTGATATCCATCTAAAATTTACTGTCTCTGTACCACCTCCGGAATTTCAGGCATCTCCCCTTTCCTCCTCAAAAAAGAAACCAAAGAAACCAAAAAAACACAAAAAAACAAACAAAAAAACAAACATTCAAAAACGAAAACAAACAAGAAACACATAAACAAATCAGAAACACACATATTTATGAAAGCATAAATTTTGACAGCCAAAGAAATCAACAACTCTGTCGGCGGGGAAGTCACTATTCTGGCCTTTTTCAATTAAATTCAGTGTTTTAGCTTCTTCAAACGATAAAGCCGATTTGTTTCTAGAACTTCAAACTCATCTGAAAAGAAAAAAAGGTGAGTAATAATGTTCACGTGTTCAATTTCTCTATTGTTTGACAATAAATAACACTGTACGACAGTGTTTGTTGATGCTTGTTGCTTGTTTATGCAATAAAAGGTGCTTTCTTTCTCCGTTGAAAAAAAAAAATCATCTTACCCCGACCTGCTTTCCAAGCGATTGTTCTCCTGGATGTTTTATGACAGGTGCAAGTGTTAGTGACACGAAAGTGACTTCACCCTTGTTGGCCCGAGACACGTCTCCCTACCGAGAGGGGAGGGGGTTGTATTTGACGTCTCGATTCCAAAACTCTAAAGCCCTTTTTACACTTGTGTTTCTTAACCCCGGACTTTCTCTGACCCAGGACTATCGTTAGTCCCGTACCAAATTTTTTCAGCTTTTTACACTGGCCAATTAGTCCCGTACTATCTCTTGTCCGGGGCTAAGGAGAAAACTGACCTTTTTACACTCGTATTTCTTAGCCCTGGACTTTCCAAACCACATGAATATTCCTGATTACGCTGTGCACTGTACACGTACACGCACGCACCGGCAGCACTTGATTACCTCGTTTCTGATTGGTCAGTGGGGGTCGGACTTCGTCTCCGTCGCATAGCCTCGGATTATTTTTTCGTTCTGTTTACACTCACTTGCTTGGCACCGCAATTGCGGTGCTAACCCTGCTATTTTGCAGGGCCAGATAGTACCGGACTATCGGTGGGGCTAGCCCACTTTGGCAAAAACGAGTGTAAACAGAAAGTGGGCTAAGGATAGTCCCGTACCAACGGTGGGGCTAAGGCCCCATCCCCTTAGCCCCATCGTTGGTACGGGACTAAGCAAAAATTTACAAGTGTAAAAATCCCTTAACACTAAACCCACTCCCCCCTCCCCCCCTCCCCGTCACATGAAATTTCACTCTCAACAAAACTACACATCATCCTAAGTCTGAAGAGGTGTGTCCTAAATGCTTCAGGTGACTTAAATTAGTGATGTTCACCAAAGAGTATGACAGAAGTTTCATCAAAATTCTACATAAAAACAAGAAAATTATGGCTTGTATGGGATTTCCAAAATTTTCACAGGTTTTCACTAATCTAAATCAGATGAACTGATGACATCATCTTCCTGAACTGGATTTTTTTTTCAGATTAGTGAATTTTAACGCGAAGCATAGCTTTAACCCTTTGTGTGGTTTGAGTGCTGATAGGGACGGAAAATCACATAGCATATTGTGCACACTGTCCAAAGTCACGAAAAGTGGTAAATAGCTTTATCCGCCTGGTGCCTAGTGTCCATTTTCAAGCATGACGTCACTAGGTTGAACGGAGTTGACTTAACTTGCTGCAGCAGCTGAGGGTTTGCATCTCATCTTCTGAAATCTATACTTTATTACTCGTTTTTTTTTCTTCTGTAATTTGTCAGCTTTTGTCATGTCTTATCTGCTAGCTTGTTTTTCCGTGTTCGTTCATTCTCTGAAAGGGCAGTAAAGTACAGACTGCGGGAAAATTTTAAGAGTGAAATTCTACCTGTATATCAGACCCGTCAAGATACCTTTACAGTCTTGGCTCATAAACACAGATTTTTGATTTATGCCCCAGGACTTTGCAGTGGGTGTTTGATACACACAGGCACACACTCACGCACACTCTCACACTTTTAGATACAGACCTGTGATGTGTTGGGTTTGTTTGAAATCTGTATATTTCAATACATATGATCCAGAACATCCTTATAAATCTCAGAGGACGAATACAGGATTTCTAAATCCGCTGGTGTATGACGAAACTGCTGATCAGGGATACTGTAGGTGTTTCCCCTTTCACCAACTTCAGAGTTATACCATGAAAATTCCCGGATATCCGGGTGCGAAACATAGCATACAAAACAGAAAAAAAATGAAATACAAAGCAAAACAAAAAGCCATGAAAAATAACCATGGGATGTTTACCAAAAGAGAAATTGCCCATTCAGCAGCAAAAGTGATTGAGAGAGAAAAAAGAAAGCAAAGTATTATATCATGTTCAACGAAGAGAAAATTGCATGTTTTGATTGGGAAGGAAACTAGGGATGAGTGTATTGTTCCCCCCCTTTTTTTTTTGCAAATAATGCAAATTTAATGGTACCTTCTTTCTCGCTCTTTTAACGCTGTTCTTCAGCATGCACAGGCTGCTAAAGGAAAGGGCCTATGGACCAGGTATCTTAATGTATAATATTAAGATTATATTTTAAGTAAAGCATTGGGTCTCCTATTTGCTGTCTGATTTTCTTCTCTTTTCTTTCGCAAGTTAACCACAGGAACTTTGGACACATACAAAGTAAGTCTCTTCTACAGGGCTTCAGCGCTTCTGTTCTGCATATATATATATATATATATATATATATATATATACATATATTGTATTTATATATAGTTATATAATTATATATATGAAAGTGCTTACATCCCTGACGAAAGGGGAGGCCCCCCAAAAATCGGATTTTACATATAAATTAATGGAATTGGCATTTGTGGCATTATTATTACTATAAATACGTATATGTCCATATGTTTATGTGTATAGAATACATGTTTACATTTTCTGCAAGTTTATACCTTTGAACATCTGCACACACATGGAGACACATAGACATGGGAAGACTAAGAAATTTCTCGTTTAGGTAATCACATGAAAAATATGTAATCATTCTGACTTATAGAAATTCATATTATATTAAAACTAAACCAAAATAAAAGTAAGTTTTTTTTTTACTTTCTCATCTTCAAATAAATAAACAAAAATAGCAAAATGCCGTACGCATTCGGCTGCATTCAACTTGATGGAAGCATAATCTATCTCTTGAGTTAAGAAAAATAACAGTCCGTTATCAAGATCAAAATAACCAAATACTCAGTCGGTGTTCATTGGATACTCTTTTTGAACAGAAAAACAGAAAAAAAAAATCCTCCCACAACCAAAACGAACAACAAAAGATATACCGATCATTCTTCCGATTTTTGTCATGAAATCGGCATACTTCTTTGACCGCTTGGATGTTAGTTTTCAACTGCATTCATTCCTATTAGTGCGCAATACACACTATCAGGGCTATTATAGGCAAAACACCAGCTGTATTCAAAGTTGGTACTGTTTTTATTCAAAACGAATAACAATTAAACAAAATTAATGACTATGACAGATTATACAACTGCAAGTTTCATGTGTGCTTAAACTGTAAAGATATGCGTTTCTAAAGTAGATTTGAATTGAGTTATACAGGCAATTTGTCTAACAATTTGAATTTGATTACTACCTAATTGTCACATTCAAAGGGCAGTAATATCCATTGTGGAAGAAGGTGAATCTATCCTAAATGTCGATTTAGTGTGTTCACACTTTGTGTTCAGATAACCGACAAGGTGAAAACGCCCCGAATATGACAGTGTCAAGATTATTTCACACTGTGCTTTTTTTTCTTCTCAACAGGATATTCACATAGTAATGTTAGGTTTCACACTTCGAATTCATGATTCACAACGTGATATGCTCGAATCTGAAAGGAGGAAGAGATTCACACTGTGTTCACAATGTATTCACAGAGTGTTTCCCATTTTGTTTCACGTTGTGGAACACTGTGTTCTTCAAGCAGGCGAGGAAAGTCGTTAACCACACACACGGAGGAGAAGATGAGAAATTGTTGCTAGTAATACGGTCATGAAAAACATTCATATTTCAACTCTTCCATTTTCACACCGTTTGAAACACGGTAGTAAGCTCTTTCGAAATTTAGCTATTTGCCATTTTCCTGAAATTTCTTCTTTTTGTAAATGAGATATCTATAGAGCTTCGTGTTTTTAAACACTGTAAAATCAACCATGATACGCACAAACGCACACACGAAATATCTGCATTCATTTTTAAATACCTAGGTTTTAAATGCCTACTATAAGCTGAAACTCCCGATTACACATTTCCTATTCTTTACCCCTTTACACCCATAAGACGAATGTAACGTCAGTTGTTTCTAAACACAAAATGGAATTAAATCTCATGTTTATCGAAAAGCACTTGCTTTTAACGGGGGGGGGGGGGGGGGGGTTCTTAAAAGGGAAGGATTTTTCTTTACCTTTTCATACACTGGAGGTATTATGGTCATCCGGTTAGAGTACTGGAATCTTACTAAGGATACTCTGAGTTCATGACTGGCCATATCCCATTAATACATGCACCCTGTTACAAATTTGCACAAGATTATTGAAATAATTTTTCGTCTCTGTATAGGTGCATATGACCAACATTGAATCAGTCCCTACTATTGGTAAGTGCTATAAAAGTACTGTATGTCTTCATGGCATTAGCTTTGAAATCAAGACATTGATATATGTATGGTTCTTTCAACAATGAAACAATATAGACTTAATGATATTTTAACATTAAGAATTTATGAATTTCAAGACGTTATATTCATATTTCATGAGCCTGGTGTTAATGCCGTTTAAGAAAAATAGAAATATTAATATCACATTATAGATGTCCCAGTTGAAAAGAACACAGGACGTTCATAATGTGTTCACATAGTCGGCTAACGTGAAAACGCCCGAGTTTAATAGTGTATAGATGGTTTCACACTATGGTGTGGTTTTTCACAGAGTGTTCACGTAGTCATGTTCTATTTCACACTTTCATTTGATGATTCACAGTGTGTTCACAACATCAAAACGCTCGAATTTAACAATGCGAAGAGATTTCGCACTGTGTTCTAAATGTGTTAACACTGTGTTTCACATTGTGTGTCACACTGTGGGACACTGTGTTCTTTTCAGTAAGGGTATGACCTTGAAGATAGTCCATTAGTACCAGGGGCGGATCCTGGAATTCTGTAAAGGGGGGGGGGGGGGGGGGGGGGGCGTGACTAATATTTCTGGTGCCACTTCCGGGTTTCATTTCATTTTTTTCTTTTTATTTCTTTTGTTTTTAACGAAAAATAAAGGGGGGGGGGCGTGCGCCGGTTTCGCCCCCCTCTGGATTCCCCACTGAGCCCCGACTGTCAACATTCATCCATAATATGTTATAAAATGTGCTTTAGAATCTCTGCAATCTAATTGGTCAATTGTCATGCATTGACTTTTACTGATCCACACTGAGCCATGCGTCCGGTAAAATCCGAACGCATGGCTCAAGTCTTGCATAATGTTGTAGGTATATCGGTCGCATGATGAGGAAAATGGTTGTATTCTATGAATTTACGGGCCCATTTTATAACACAAATGATGCACAGGCCTATTTCATGGGTCAGTGAAAAATTGGATGTTCTCGTTTAACTTTGGTCTAAAACCCACTCGCTGTGCTCGTGGGTTTAAGCAGTTCTAAAGTTAAACTCGCGCATTCAATTCTCACCGATCCACTCTGTCCTGTGCATCATTTGTATACTGAAGTTAAAGGGACTGTATAATACTGGTTGAGGTGGGGATTCAGGTTCATAACATTCTTAAGTGAGATAATGAAAAACCTCTTATAAAATGTGAAAGAGCATGTAATTTTAAGAAGGATTCAACGTTTATTTGATGAAAATTGTTTTCAAATGGCTGAGATATAAAAAAAACAAACCTGATAATAATAAAAGGCGACATGCAACGCCTATTATTAGGATCTTTTTGTTTCACCTTGTTTTTGGATATCTCAGCCAATTCAAAACCGATTTTCATCAAATAAACTTTTGATACCCTTTAGAATTGCATGCTCTCTAACATCTCATAGAGTGGTTTATGAATATCTCGCAAAACGTTAGATGCTAAATCCTCACCTCAACCAGAACTGCACAGTCCCTTTAAATCTTACCGCATGTTCGCCCCTCCTCACGCATTCCACTTCGAGCTCCAAACTGTAGGCTCGGAAGGCGTTCTTCATCTCAACGCATTTGGCCTCCTCCTCGACCGAGATCGTGCACCACCTCATCGGAGGTTTCGTCTCCTCCGATGGCGCGGTCGTATCTGGAACTGATAAAAAAAAAGAGAATTAGTGATGCTCTGTGATAATACGAATTTTGATAACTGTACAATCACAATGATTATGATAAAACTGGTGATAATGATGCTCAGGATTTTATTTTCGTTAAATTCCTATCGAGCACCCTTCGAACACGATGCAGTTTTAGTCACAACGATTGGCACCACTAGCGTATACAACTTAAAAACAGCAATAAAACGTGAAAACAATCCCGTTCATGATGATGATAATCATAGCGTTGAAAACACTATTTCAAACTTAGGTAGCTGAATTTAGTGATTGTCGAACATGACTGACTGAATATGAATTTTATGAGTTGTATGCTGCCATCACTGAAAAAGATCTATGAAAAAAATAATATAATAAGGCGTCTATTGAATGGTTCATTCTACTCTTACACTGTTTTCTAAGGGAAATACTGAGCCACTTTTAGATTTTTTACTTTTTCAAAGTGTAAAGCGCTTATTTTTATCCATATTTTTATACCGTCGTATGTATATAATATAATTCTATAATTTCAAAGACTGCTTGTAGCATGTAGAGAGTAAAATGATAATACAGCTCAGATCTTTAAGAGCTTTTGAACTATTGTTAAACACCGTCTTTATTAAATACTTGTTGTAATGTTATAACAATTGCAGTATGGAATGTTTATTCAAAGAACACAAGTCTATAAAGTGACTAGCAGAAAGGTAAAGGAACAGTTTGCTATGAGCTAAATCCCTGTATGATGATTTTTGCAGGCAGGTAATACAAAAAAAAATGATAGTAATGTAGATCACCCTCATCACAAGTCTCGGTGTTGATGTGTTTTTTATGCTTTTCTGGAAAGAGGTGTGTTATTAAATTTGACATGACATTTATTAATGATGATCAAGGAGTATCGTTATAACATCAAGTCTGGAAATCCAATAGTAGGAAGGGAATCATGTAACAACGCAATGACATAACATAAAAGTATATATGATTTCGAGCATATCTTGGGTAAAATGGATAGTGCACTCGCCTTTGCTCAAGTGGGTTTGCAGGAACTTGCTCACATACATTTAACCAAAATTGATTTTAGCTGCATTCTTAAAACCACTACATTTAAAAAAAAAAAATATGTACCTGGAGATGACATCGAGGTGGGAACCCAAACGGCAAATGCGATGAAAACTAGCGTGATCATGGCGGGATTCGACATGTTTTCCAAAGTTGCAAATACGATTCTCACTCAGATTTGTCAGAAAACGTGGGCAATCGTGCTTGTGTCTTTCGTGCAGTGGTTGGTTATGACTACTGCTGACCAAATTCCTCGAGTTGCGAGTCTATTTAAGAGAGGCTGTCTCGGATCATCTGCATCAACAGAGGGAAGAGTAATTTGTTGAATTGTTTAAAACTTTCTTAAAGGCTGGAAGACGAGCTAGAACTTCATTGGTCCAGAGATTGACGAGCATGCGCATGGCATTGAGAAGAGCGCAAGGTGAACTTGAACGCCATGCCTCAAGAGTTTATTCAACCGGGCCGGGACTGTCCCCGCTTTACACCAAACAGGACGAGTGAGAGGGGTTAGGGCGTTAGGTGTCAAATGTCAATCTTCAGCCAGACGGAATGTGATCTCGAATTTCAGAGCCTCCAATAAGAAATCATAAGGAGAATGTCAATGGTTGGGGAAGAAAACAAGTACCCGTACCAGTTCGTGCGTCAATTTTGTTCTGGAAGGATTCCACAGTTCCAGGATGTGATCATGTTATATCAAACTTGCGAACGAATTGCACATATCTGTTTATTTCTTCGTTTGTTTGATGTTATTGTTCCATATTCAACGTTTCAACAATGAAACCATGAACATAAAAAAAAGATGAATGGGTAAATTGTCAAGTACAGCATTAAGAACAATTAAACATGCGAAATATGAGGAATCTACATAGAAGCATTGGTTGTAAGGTGTAGATTCCCAGATGTTGATATGAGATAGATATTTACTTGATATCTACAATTGAAAAGAATAACAATTCATGAATTAGGGAAATACAAACGTTGAAGAACATTTAAAAAAAAAGACAAAGAGAAGACAAAGAAAACAATGTCCGCAGCACAAAATTTCTAGAGAGTTGAGTGATCATCCCAACAAGGTACAAGTCAGATACATTATACAATGACAAGATTTATACAAGATTACGTGCCACTGATATCGAGTAATATTTGAATGTATAAATTTTCACTTCCTTTAGTCCATCCTTCGATCACCACTAGCTTTCCTATGCTGATTCTATTAGCTTAGCATCAAATCAAATCAAATCAAATCAAGTTTAAACGGCAAATTGTCATTTTTTTGCGTTTGTGTTTGGTTTTCTTTTTCATTATTCTTTGGGGACATCAACTATCAAGCACCTGTTTAAGATAGAGCTCTGCATTTTCTTACACTCTAAAACGAAAAACAATGTATTGTTGACTTCTTTGATTTCATTTGATTTGCTCAAAGACGTTGATAATTATTGTGATCATTATACACTGCAAAAAGTCCGGTGTTAAATAGTGAACACCGAGCTGGTGTTAAATTTTCGGTGCTCATTTATGGCGTTAAATTAACACCTCCGGGTGTCATTTCCAAATTCTAAACTGTTTTTTGAAAAGTTTCTTAGTAACTGCACTTCTTGTTGATTTTTAATTTAAACAAGACGATCAAGAATTTTACATTAAAATACTAGATTTTTGAAAAAATGTGAAAATAAATTTACACCAAAGTAACACCAGCTGGTGTGGTCTCTTATTGAAGCTGGACGGGTGTTAAACCATTGATATTAACACCAACAAATATCAAATCAACACCATGTGGTGTCATTTTTGAATTAACACCAGTACAGTGTCAAAATAACACCAGGTACAGTGTCAAATTAACACCACGAAGTGTCAGGTGAACACTTTTCAACACCATCACAGTGCATTTTTAACACCTGTGGGTGTGGTCCTTTATTGAAGTTTGATCGGTGTTAAATTTAACACCCGTGGTGTTAAATCTAACACCGATGTTTTTACAGTGTACACTAGCTAATTTACACTTTTGCACATATTTTCGAACGGAATTGATTTTTGTTTTATATGCTTTATTATAAGGTGAAATTTCATTGCATTTGATATATAAACGAGCAGCATATGCCCAGGGTGGAGATGAATGCGTGTGCGTATTCAAGTGGATTTACTATATTAATGACATTCACTTAATTCTAAAAACATAGAAGTTGCTTATTGTAAATATTCCAATTTCCATTTCATCAGTTCTCAAAGTCCCTTTCTGGCCTACATCAACACATAACTTGTCACATTTTGACCTCCCATAATCTGCTGCAGAAATGCCTGCCGCCCAATGAACCAAATGAACTTTGAGAAAATCAAATCTTACAGTTTAGACGCATTCAAGCGAACAAAAGATGGGATGTGCAAATTAATCCAACAGGTCAAATAAAACCCATTTCGAGAGATGACTCATGAAAACAGAGTAGTTACACGTTGACTGAGTGCATCGATACTGATAGTACGTGGACAGGAGTTAAAGGAAGTCAGAATTTCATCATTTTGTCAGGAATATGCAGGTGTCATAACAATAAAATCTTCGGTTGTGAGTAAATGAGACTAACACCACGATTCGTACAGACGTGACTACTAGCACAATTAACACAATTATAGCATTTCAATCGTAAATTACAGAGTAGGTTCTACCCTTATGTTTATTCTGCTGTTGTTTTGATATGATGGCAGTCACGATTAGACTGGTACTTCAGAGAACATGAAGGCTGCCTGACTCTTTTCATATCTAACGCTGTATTTTACCAACTAAAACGCCGGATGTTCATGAGCGAGACTCGTCATGACGATGGCATAGCAAATGACTTTATGGCACGATTCCAATCCGTGAGCATTTTGCGAAATCGTGGCTGGAGTATCATATATTAGTTTATTCGCTTGCCACTTAATTCTGGCTCTACCATATCCGCGTGTCATTCTTTTCCCAGGGCCCGTAGCGTAAATATCTATAATGTATTAGAGGTGAAACACTACTTCTCCGTCTTCATTATATTACTTCACTATTGATGCTTACAATGATTATGCCTGGCCACGTATATCCCAACACTTCTTAATTAAGTTTGCGTACTCATACAAATGTCGGAAATGTTGTAGCAATATTTGGTAGGTGAGTTAGAGTTCGGCATACAAAAGACACAAAGTCACATGAAATCTCTCGATAACTTGTAAACTGTTCTTTGTTATGAATAATATATTTTCATATTCTTACCTATTCTTCTCATTTATGTCACTGTGAAGAAAAGATAATACTCTTCGTGTGTAGATTAGATTACCAATGTATATGCTGCGTGTATGCTCTCAACACCTTAATATTTGCCTTCCTCCTGCTTGTGTTTTTCCCAGCTCGATCATTCTTTCATTAAAAAAAAAAAGTCAAATTGTGTTGAAATTGTCGTCATATCTTCATTAATGACAGCTCAATACGGTAGTCAAACCTTCATAAAATTGTCGGATCAGTTTGTGCTTTTATCGCATATTTTCGTTGGATTAGATAAGTGTCATCTAGTCAAGGACATCTTGACATGGGTTAACAGCAAAATACACGCAATCTATGTCCCATATATCCCACTACGCCTCTTTGTTATAATTTGTTCTATATCCTATGCGGGAATGACACCTGAAATATATCTTGTACACGGTATTATTGACATGAATCTCATATATATATGTATATATATGTGTCATAATACCTATGTTGTATATATTGTATCATATTACATTATCATATTGTACTTTTCAGAACCGTGGTACTAATTTGACATCTTCTGAGATGCCCCTGAGAAATAATTATACGTATATATACATATATATATATATATACATATATATCTATAGATATTATATAACACATTTCCTTGTCTCTTTGTAATACATTGTTGTAATGATTTCATGTCATTACATATGTAGTTAAACTTTTCAATGTATTTATATTTTGCTGGAAATGAAATTTATAACTTGAACTTGAAATACTGTATACTGTATATACCAAAAAAAAAAAAAAAGGATTAACCACAGTACCAATGTTCTTCCGGGTATCGGATAGAATCGATGAGGTTTCGGGAAGTGCATTAACTTGAAATGGCGTCCTTGTATACTTGTCGGATAGAGAGCACAAGAATCATTGGTTTCCGGTGCCTAGTTCTCAGTGGCAGCCAGCCAACCCGCTGCATTACGCTGTTTGATCACAAGTCTTTATGCACAATTAATCTTATCAACTAAAAAAAAAAGACTGAAGATGGGACATCGTTTTCCAGACTTTCAAGAAGTAATTTTGTGTGTATTCATTACACTCTCCTTTGCCCATGGAGATGTACTGGCGTGCGGGAGAATTTGTAAGTAAACTTTGCACAATTTGGTGGCAGGAGTGAACTGTAAGTCTTTGGACGCAAAGCTGTCTCCGAAATGCGTTATTGTGCGCACCAGAACAGTACAGTATATAGGTTTTAGTTTGGCAAGCATCGTGGTTTAAGCGGCAATGCCGTTAATTTGTCGTTCACATTGTTTACTGCGGAAAACATTTCTGTTAATCTTATTTACTCTGTTGGAGATCATACTCTTTCAATATCTTGGCGACTCATTCTGATCATTATATTATGATGATTATTAAATACTACTGGCCGTTTGTGTAAGGTAAGGTGATTGCCGCAAACACCATCCCACCTATTTACAATGATTGAGAGCGCCATGCGCTATATTCTTTAAAATTTGAGTTTGTGAATTGATTCTGAACATAGCGTGAACAGTCTTGTTTTCATATATCCTGTATTAGGTGTAATTATTCGTAAAAAAAGTTGTAAAAGATGTTAAGATGATTTGTTCTGGTCCTTCTGCACATGCGACTAAAATCGCAGAACAAAAAAAAAATCAAGACGCAAATTGCAGATAAGGAATCTGCTCATAAATTCAACCTCTCTAAGCGCACAAGTTAACTTTATTGAACGAAATGAAATTAGCCGAAGAGAACGAGGCAAGTTTCAACCAAAATCGCACATTCAAAGAAGATTACTCGCATACGAAACATTAGTTTTTTGCATGTTTTAAACTGGTCATTAATGTCTTATTTTACACGCAAATTAGGCGCGGTTAAAAATATCAGATACAGCCCCTTTTCCTGTTTGTCACTACTGATTATGTTATCCCTTTATACAGTCGTATGCTGCTGCTGTATTGCCATAGTCCTCAAAGATCCGTCTGTTACGACATATTTTGATAAATTGCACATTGTGGTAAATTACCAAAATGTGCAATTTACCAAAATGTGCCGTAACATGGTGCACGTAACGAGACCGACACCCACGAGTCATACAGCTCACGAGTCATACAGCCCATGAGTTCGACACTAGGCAAACAAGGTCCACGAGACCGACACATAAAGCCCCACGTTGTATCTGTCGAACTCGTTGGCTATTTTTGCCTAGTGTCGAACTCATGGGCTTTATTCGCCGAATGTCGAACTCATGGGTTGTATGACTCGTGAGCTGTATGACTCATGGACCTGTTTTCATTGTCGAACTCGTGGGATGTACGACTCGTGCATGTCGGTCTCGCGGTCCATAATGCACATACAGCTTTCTGTTCCTTAATCGGGCCAGCAGACCATCTGTCTGGTCATCCATGGGATCAAGGAAAACCCACATGAAAGCACAGATGAGCTGGTCAGCAAACTCACAAAGGATCAACTGGGAGTTGAAATCCAGCCTCAAGACATCGACAGGTCTCACAGGATTGGCGAGAAGGGCAGACTAGACAGGAATGGCCATGCTCTACCTCGCCCCATCACCACCAAGTTTGCCACCTATATGGTCCCAAATCGCGTATCTATGCCGCCAGATCAAAGCTGAAGTCCACACGCATCTTCATCCATGAAAACCTATACATCAAAAGACAAAAGCTGCTGAGAAAGGTAGGAACAAAATATCCTCCACCAAACAACAAGGTATGGACACAGGATGGCAAAATCAAGGTCAGAACTGCCAACAATGTGTTCACGATTGCGTCCCATGACGACTGGACAGAACACTGTAAGCATACACATACCTAACATGACAGCACCTGATAGGCAGTTGCTATGGACGCTAAATCGCGGGCTGATTTTGCAGAATGTTAACACAAACGCCTTTTGTTAGCTGAACTTGTGAACTCCTGATTTTGTAATATCCGTATTAATCTTTCCCAGCAACTTGTTATGTGTTATATAACTGTACAAGTGTTATGTCCGTATGAAGTGTACTTTCTGTTCAAATACCGTAAGATCGAAACACAAGACGTGTGTATGTGAATTGTGGGGAAAGCAATGTCATGAGACATGCTACATGTCAAGCTGCTCTGTACATTTAACCCAAAATCTTACATTTGTCCTCTGTGTATCTCAAACGAATTGCCATTTAACCACATACTCGAAGATGATGATTTTCACCGAGAATTATTCACTTTTTTCACTACTCTAGCAGTGATATCTCATTTGAATCAGGTCTTGACTCCCATGTTTTTGACGTGTTTGGCATGAATAGCGATGATAATGTTTCCATCAATAATCTAGAAAGTCCATGCAATTATTATTTCAATGACAATTTCAATCACAAATTTCTCAAATGTCAAAACGAGGCTCTATTCTCCCTATTTTATTTGAATGCTCAAAGTTTGTCTGCAAAGCACGAATGTTTAGCCGACTATCTGAGTAGCCTTTGCCATAAATTTGTAACTTATGCTTTCACTGAAACTTGGTTTAACTCGAATGTGTCCTCCCTTTACAATATGCCAGGTTATTCTCTGTTACATAGATCACGTGAAGGAAGAAGAGGAGGAGGGATTTGTCTCTATGTGGAATCTAAATACGTGTTTAAGTAAAGAGATGATTTGGTGTTTTGCAATGAATATACAGATATCTTATTCATTGAAATTGATATGAAGCACGCAAAGAATATTATAATTGGTATGGTGTACAGAGCTCCAAATTCAAACCCCAGTGATATCAATGGTATGCTAGGAAAGTCTTTGAAAGCTATTGCCATGGAAAACAAATTATGTTACATTGTTGGGGATTTCAACTTCAACATATGAAGAGTTTGTTCGCAAGAACCGATAAGTCCAATTTTGAAGATTTTGAAGTACGGTCTCTGTCATAAAGTACAAAATAATACCTTTCAAATGATATATTGGTCACTACAAATAAAGGTACATTTTTGAAGTTATGGTCAAAAGAAGCAAATGTTTTCTTGTTATTCTCTTTATTTTTCTTGACCTCTAATCGCAAATATCTCCATTTGGCATACATGAACTTATCGGTTTTTGCGAACAAACTCTTCATATTTTAAATACTCTGTGAGTTCATGTACAAGCGAATTCATTAGCGTAATATATTCGCACGGTTTGTACTCACTTATCACTAAACCTACCCGGTTAACAGCGAGATCATACACTTGTATTGACAACATATTTACCAACGTTGTTGATAAACCAACGACTCCAGGGATCCTTTTTTTTTCTGATGTTTCTGACCACTTACCAATTTTTCAGTTTACAAAATTTGTCAAACAGCACCAACAACAGAACAGGCCTGAAAGTTACGATCAAAAGCCATTTTATGAAAATTTTGATATGAAAGAGCTCACTCGGGAAATATGCTCAGTCAATTGGTCATTTATTATTTATTGAAAATGGAAGTGATGTTAACTCCTCGTATGATATTTTTCTTGAGACTTTCACTAAGATTTGTGATAAACATGTTATTCAGCGTGCACCACTCACGAAGATCAAAACATGTACTACAAGAAAGCCGTGGGAACAAAAGAAATATTAAAGTCAATCAATAGAAGGCAACGGTTATATTACAAACATATTCATGTTCCCTCACGTAAGAATGAAGTTGTGTATAAACGATATAGAAACAATTTGAATATGATTCTACGCGAATCTAAACGACTCTATTTTGCAAATTTGGTTGAAAGAAATAAATCAAACCTTTGTAAAACATGGAAAATTGTAAATGAGATTTCGGGGAGAAGTAGCAAATCTGAATTGCCACCTTTTATTGAACTTTGTGGCAAAAAATTGAAAATCATAAAGAAATAGCAAATGTTTTCAACCAGTATTTTTCCGAATGTAGGAGTCTCAATCTCAGAGAACATTCAAAGTCGTCCGAAACATTTTACAGATTATTTGACCTCGAAAACATCAGTTTCTATTTTCTTCTGTCCTGCCAATGAGTCTGAAATAGTTGAAATTGTGAAAGACTTGAATTGTAAGATTTCATGTGGTCATGATGGTCTCAGTTCTAAATTTGTAAAACAAATTATTCAATATATTGCTCGTGACCTAGCTTTTATATTCAATCAATCGCTATGCTCTGGTAAGTTCCCAGACTCCCTCAAACTTGCAAATGTAATTCCTGTTTATAAGAAGAAGAATAAATTTTTGATGGAAAATTATAGACCAATTTCCCTTCTTCCAACTTTCTCCAAAATAATTGAACGCATTGTATATAAACGCTTGTACAAGTATTTGTCCGAAAATGATCTTCTCATAAAAGAACAATTTGGTTTTCGGCCCTCTTTTTCGACCGAAACAGCATTGTTACACACCTTGGAACAAGTCATTTTATCCATTGAAAAGAAAGAAAATCTCTTGGCTATGTACATTGACCTGAGCAAAGCGTTTGACTCACTGGACCATAACGTACTCTTGCACAAGCTAGAACACTATGGTATTCGTGGTGTGCCTTATTCTTGGTTTGTTGATTATTTGAGTGGACGACAACAATACACCAGTTTTAACGGTGCTAAGTCGGACCTCATGCCCGTATCGTATGGGGTGCCCCAAGGTAGTATCCTTGGCCCTCTTCTCTTTTTGAGTTAGGTCAACGATGTTATCAATTCATCTAAAGTTTTTCGTTTTGTAATGTATGCTGACGATATCAGTATTATATTCACATTCTGATCAGAAAATGCTTAACCAAATTGCTAATGAAGAAGTGCCATCTTTATGCAACTGGGTCAAGGCAAATAAATTACAAATGAATATTAGTAATATTAGTAAAATGAAATATATATATTTTTCATTTTTCAGTCTTCCAGAAGACAGCAACAATTTTATTCAAACTTTTCTATAAAAATTGATAATAATGCAATGCCACAATAAACTTTGTAGGGGTGTATATTGACGAAAACTTGCCTTGGAATAACCACATAAATTATGTCCATGGGAAAATAAGCGTTGCACTTCGTATGATGTTCAAGCTTCGCTCGTTAATCCCGAAAAATACACTGTTCATGCTTTACAATGCCTTTATCTTGCCGTACTTAGATTATTGTAATCTCATCTGGTTAGGGACTAGCCAGCGACAATTAGATCGGCTAACGATCCTCCAAAAGAAAGCCATTCGCCTTTTAGTCCGGGAGCCAGGGGGGGGGGGGGGGGGGGTCAGCCTAGCTGAAAAGGTTACCAATTTTTATGTATATAGCAATTTAGTACATATGCCCCTAAGTATGGAAATGCACGTCTGGCTGGTCATCGGTGGTGGGTGTGGCCAGGAGGGCCAAAAAAAGGACCCCTCAAAATTAGGCTAGCCTAGCTGGAAAAGTAACCCCATAAAAACAACTGGAACTTGTTCGTTACACTTACAGGATAAATGAATGACCATTGCCAGACGTTTTAAGTGGTGGGGGGTAGCCGCCAGACGCTCTTAAAGGCCCAACTCCAGCTAGGCTAGCCTAGCTGAAAAAGTAACCTCATGAAAACCACTGGAACGTGTTCGTTACACTTACAGGATAAATGAATGACCATTGCCAGACGTTTTAAGTGGTGGGGGGTAGCCGCCAGACGCCCTTAAAGACCCAAATTTTTCCAGCTAGGCTAGCCTAGCTGAAAAAGTAACCTCATGAAACCCACTGGAACTTGTTCGTTACACTTACAGGATAAATGAATGACCATTGCCAGACGTTTTAAGTGGTGGGGGGTAGCCGCCAGACGCCCTTAAAGACCCAAATTTTTCCAGCTAGGCTAGCCTAGCTGAAAAAGTAACCTAATGAAACCCACTGGAACTTGTTCGTTACACTGACAGGATAAATGAATGACCATTGCCAGACGTTTTAAGTGGTGGGGGTAGCCGCCAGACGCCCTTAAAGACCCAACTTTTTCCAGCTAGGCTAGCCTAGTTGAAAATATAACCTAATGAAACCCACTTGAACTTGTTATTTACACTTACAGGATATATGCATGGTCGCGTTGCCAGACGTTTTAAGTGGTGGGGGGGGGGGGGGGGGTATAGCCGCCAGATGCCCTCAAAGGCCCAATTTTACCAGCTAGACTATAGCCCTGGCTGGAAAAGTAACCTCCTGAAACCCACTGGAACTTGTTCTATGTTTGTATCTCACCTGATAAACACTGTCGACATAGTATTCTGGTGTTCTTTCGATAACTTTCCACACTTTTGAGCTATATGACCACCAAATTCACTCCTCAGATCACCTAATGATTGCTGTCAAGTGTTAATATTGGTGAAGTCCGACTACGTCAACAGTCAAAAAGTCAATGAACTAGGCATATGCCATTTGAAAATCTCTGTAATCACAAAGTCGATACGTGGACGAGACATCACTTCGCTTTTGCCTTGTTAGATGGTGAATATTTGTAAGCTTCCGTTTCTAATTCATACAGCACCAGCATACACGTCTGAGAATAGCGGTAAAGAAGATTAGAGTCTTTGGCAACAAGTGCAAAATTAAATTCTGTGCCTTATTTGCTAAACAAACGTGGTATAGTGATAGGAGGACAACGACCTGTTACGCAATATGGCGGACCAATAGCTCTATATTATTAGTGCTATAGAATAAATGACAATGATGTAGTTCTGGAGCATACTTTTCATTAGATGCTTTTGCAATGACTCAATGTATACTTTTAATCGAACTAAGTATATATCCATGACTTGCTCATGAATTACGGCAGAACGATTCGGTGAGGAAAGTTTTCTGTCATGTCATTACGGAAGAAGTGAACGTGTCAATATTTTGCTATTTGTTCCATAATTATTTCTGAAGTGGTTAAATGTATTTTCCTAAAACATTTTTTTCTTTTATATAATACCTAAGTTGCATCCAAATGCCTATTCGCTGAAAAAATGCGGGCCATGTATTCAAAGGTCAAAGATCGTAGGTTAATGGAAGTAGGGCATACATTGTACAACATTTCACTAAGTTGTTGGTTGTTGTTGTTGTTGTTTTGTTTGTTTGTTTTTTTTTTTTGGGGGGGGGGGCATGATTCAAAGTGTCCTAAAACCTTGTATAATACATGTATTTAGTTTTGAAGTCACGACTCTTGCTATGTATGATGCCAAACTCTTCCCGCTCATACAAATGCAGCCGTTTCAGGGAAATAATTATGATAATGATTGGTAATGCTGAAGTGGTTCATAACATTCCATTGATACTATGTATAGAACAGAAAGTGAATTTGACAATGGTATATGATATCCGCAATTTACTCTTTGACAGGTTCTATCATCCGATTAATAATGTATGAATTGAATATACAATAGTCCCCTATTCAGTAACTACAGGTTAAGTTAGATAAGCTGCATTCATTTTGCACGCGACCATGGCGTTATAGCCAAAGATGATTGAATTCTGTAAATCTCTGTGTGCCTGCACAGGATTGGAAAACGAAACAACTTTCTGTGTATAGAACAACGAAACAGAAACTGGTGCATGCATTATTTTCAGTCACTTTGTTATGCATAATGATGGTTTGCTCATTGCAGTTCCGGAATCTCAGCTCGATGGACTCGAATTGATCCCAAATCAGTCGGCATGCGTGTATCACCCAAAACAATATCTGAACACAATTATAACTGCAGTCCTCCATAGTCTCTATTGGTTGCCGATAAGGGCTGGTATCAAGTTTGATTTTCATATTATTTACAGCACCTTGTATTTAAATGTTTTTATCGAAATGCCCGTATACGGTATGCGTATCTCAGTTAACTCTTTAAACCATAGTGATACGTGCCAAGAATCTCATGTTTTTAATAAGCGTGAACTCCAAGACATGTCGTGATAAGGACTTTAAGACAATTGGCATCGTCATTATAAAACGAATTCCCCTTTTACAAGACACGTTTTAGATTTTAGATAGAAATGTGGATTCGTTTGAATGCATACAAACAGCTTCTTAAATCCTCTTACATTTTGTTTTTAAGATATGGTGTATACTTTAGAAGTGTAAGAAGCATGCTCTTGTTTTAGAGGCTTTGAGTACTGGTAAGAAGTATGTTATTTTTAGAGATTATGTGAATGAGTACGCATTCAAGAACGTTTTGAATAAAACGTATCCAGACAACTGCATATCATAGTTTCACCTCTTCCTTCATACTCTTGCCGAGAAGGTTAACTGTTTGATAGATATAGTGCTCACCTTATTGAAAAGGTAATTGGGTAAAATTTTGGTTTCAGTATATTATTCAAACACAACTAAGTTAACTTTTACATTAACATTTTCACAACTCACAAATTCCACACGCACACACATTTCATGATTCACAAGATCCAAGTTACACTAATCCTATTTACTTTGCAGAGTGCAACAACAACATAAGTTATATATTGGGCAAATAGGCTTACATCAGTTCGCACTATTCAAGGTTTAGAGTAGTTAAGGAACTAAATCGTACCCGATTATGTGATGCTAAGTTGCACCTTGAGATGATGGGCAATATTGCCCTTATAAAGGAGCGGGCAGTGACACTGACTTGCTCCTTTAAAGGAGCGATTTTGCAGCAGTCATGGAGCAAATAAGCACCACATAGGTGCAACATCATAGTCATACCAATAAGGCACAAGATTGCACCCTCAAGAGAGGGTACATTCTTGCATCCTTCGGGCATAAAGTTGCACCTAAAGGTACGAGGTTGCGCCTTTTTCAAGGGGGCAAAGTTGCTCCCGAGGGTGTAACTTTCACCCTTTTTTGCGGGCACAAAGTAGCACCCAAAGTTCCAAGATTGCACCCTCCTAACAAGGCACAATCTTGGAACTTTGGGTGTTTCTTTGCACCCTCACGAAAGGATGTAAAGTTGCACCAAGATGTAAAGGCTACACGGGGTGCAAAGGTGCGCCGAAAGGTAAAGGGTGCAAGATCGCACCCTCAAGAAAGGTGCAACTTAGCACCACTTAGTGTGGGTGGAAAGATGCACCCTCAAGAAGAGGTGCAATCTAGCACAACTTAGTGTGGGTGGAAAGATGTACCCAAGGGAACATTTTCGCACCCTCAATAAAGGGTTCAACTTTGCACCCTCTCTGCAGTATTATTTTATACACACGTGAATTCCTTGTTCCTGTGAGCTACGTTTAATATGAGCGTGACCCAGTATTAGACACGTGTCAAGCCTTTGCAGACACATAATTTTTTTCTTCATATTGTTTAAAGGTCATTTAAAACAAATTTAAATATATATTTATTTCTTTTAAGTTAAGAGGAGCAAATGTGGAGATCATGACCTGTGATACATGTTACGGGAAGTCTATATTTTTATGTGTACTCGGTTTTTTTTTTTTCAACTACAAGGATTTACCTATGAGCTAATTGGATAAAGAAGCTGAGCATTCCTTTTTTTTTCATCAGTTAGTGTCAGTGCTGGTGTATTATTCTTGAAAAGTTGGCATCTAAATGTCCTCCAAACCAAGTACTTATCACTGTATAAAATTATATTCCTGTGAGTTACGTTTCTTATGAGCATGACAGATCTGTAGACACGTGTCATAGTGGTTACAAACACTAAGTTTCCTTTGCTTTCATCGTTGTCAAGAAGCGATTTTGAACAATTTCAGATGTTCTGGTTTTTTCAATTTCGTTACGAGAAGGCAATAATGATTTCATGTAAAACATGTTAAGGAAAGTTGATAGTTTGGTTATTTTATCATTACTCATCTTCGTCTTCTCAACAAGAAGATGATACACATGAGCTCATTTGCTAAAGAATTTGAAGGATGTTTAATTGCTGGTAGCCACGTAGGGGCTTAAACATTTTGCATCTTAATCCCTCGAAACTAAGTACATGCAGTATTAGTTTATAGATAACATAATATTTTTGTTGTTGCTGTGAGCTTATTCATATGAATTGTAGACATGTTTCTCATATGTTTCTGTCATATGCTTTACTGAAGAACAGCAAATGTTGAGTTTATTGGCAAGAGAGGTGGATCATTACTTTACATTTAAGTTCATTGAAGTGCCGGAGCATAAACTTGTCTTGAAATATTAGCATCCAAAACCCTCCAAACCAAAAACGTGCAATACTAGACACGACAGGAATTCCTTGTTGTTGTGTGTTATGTTTCTTAAAAACACTGATTTTTTCTGCTTTTGCAATGTACTATGTTCAAAAACACTCTTGAACAATTTTCAGATTTCGTTTCTTTCTTAAGAGAAGAAAACGGTGAGGTCATGTGAAGCATGTTCCTATAAGTTTTATTTCGTTAATACTTTTTCTTTACCCATCTCCTCAACCGTAAGGTGATACGGTACCTAAAAAGTCATAGGCCAAAGGTGTTGAGCTTTACTTCCCCTTTTTAAAGTAAATTTAAGAGCTGGGGCATTATTTTTAAAAAGTTGGCATTTTAAGCTTTGTACACCGAGGACGAGTCTTACTGAATGGATTTCTTGTTGCAGTAGAATTGTATTTTTTATGAGCTTGATGGAGTATTAGACAATTGTATAGAGTGTTTGCAAAAACTGTTAATGTATTCCCTTTTGCTAATGTCCAAAGAGTTCATTTGCCAAGTTTTGATTGTCTTTTGTTTTAATCATCAGGGGTTTGTTTTATCATGGTCATAGAGGAAAGAAACTTAATTATAAAAAAAGCCTTCATATAAGAAGAGATACTGTAGGACACAATTTTATCAAAAGTTGTGATTTTCAACATTTGCAAAATGCAATTGATGAATATTTCTCCCCAGGGCACAGAAAGAAAGTAGTTTTTGGTCTTGTTTTCTTTTTTCACGTCAGTATGTTATAATACCCGCGGGTTTACGCCCATCCCACCAATTTCCATCAGGATACTGTACCCGGCCCTGTTTTTTTTTTTTGTTTTTTTTTTGTTTTTTATTTTTGTTTTACACTGCAAAGAAAATGAGAACACTGATGTTTGAGAAAAATCCTGACATGTTTGATTGGGCAATTCTTTTTTGATGTCTATTATTCTTCCCAAATAAGTTTTTTGGTTATCACTGAGGACAAATACAGATACCCTATTTCTTCTACCAAAACCACAGCACTGTATATTCTCATATTTCTACAGTATTTCGTCTCAACACTTGCCCTATTGATATTTCAAATCATGTTTCCCTGTGCGCTAAAGAAACTCCCTCATTAAAGGAGACCTCCGGGTGATTCTCAGATTTTTACATTTGTACAACTATGAATTAGTTATACTGAGGACAGAGTTTCAGAATTTGTGATAATTGGGATGAAGAATAAGAATATTTTCAAAAAATAGAACAAATTGCAATGAACAAGGATGATGACATGGGAGAGCTAGTCACCATAACAATGCATGAGTTGGGGCTCAAGGAAGCAGAACAAAAGAATAAGGCATGCATAGATTATAGACAGGTGAACTCGCAAGCAAGCGGTATTGTTATGGAATTACACTGCTATCATTTCTGAAATATGTGAAGCTTATAGCTGGTAAAATTGGGTCTCTGAGAGCGTCTGGGGGCTACGCCCCACCACTTAAAGCATCTGGCAACGGTCATGCATTTATTCTGTAAGTGTAAGAACAAGTTCCAGTGGGTTTCATGGGGTTAATTTCCTAATTTTCAGCTAGGCTAGCCTAGCTGGTAAGAGTTTGGTCTTTGGGGCCTCTGGCGGCTATTGTCTGGCAACAATCATTCAATTATCCTTTGAGTGTATCACAAGAACAAGTTCCAGTGGGTTTCAGGAGGTTATTTTTCCAGCTATATATAGGCTAGTCTAGCTGGTAAAATTGGGTCTTTGAGGGCGCCTGGCGGCTACCCCCCCCCCCCCACCACCACCATTTAAAACGTCTGGCAACGGTCATGCATATATCCTGTAAGTGTAAAGAACAAGTTCCAGTGGGTTTCATTAGGTTACTTGTTCAGCTAGGCAAGCCTAGCTGGAAAAAGTTTGGTCTTTAAGGGCGTCTGGCGGCTACCCCCCACCACTTAAAACGTCTGGCAATGGTCATTCATTTATCCTGTAAGTGTAACGAACAAGTTCCAGTGGGTTACATTAGGTTACTTTTTCAGCTAGGCTAGCCTAGCTGGAAAAATTTGGGTCTTTAAGGGCGTCTGGCGGCTACCCCCCACCACTTAAAACGTCTGGCAATGGTCATTCATTTATCCTGTAAGTGTAACGAACAAGTTCCAGTGGGTTTCATGAGGTTACTTTTTCAGCTAGGCTAGCCTAGCTGGAAAAATTTGGGTCTTTAAGGGCGTCTGGCGGCTACCCCCCACCACTTAAAACGTCTGGCAATGGTCATTCATTTATCCTGTAAGTGTAACGAACAAGTTCCAGTGGTTTTCATGAGGTTACTTTTTCAGCTAGGCTAGCCTAGCTGGAGTTGGGCCTTTAAGAGCGTCTGGCGGCTACCCCCACCACTTAAAACGTCTGGCAATGGTCATTCATTTATCCTGTAAGTGTAACGAACAAGTTCCAGTTGTTTTTATGGGGTTACTTTTCCAGCTAGGCTAGCCTAATTTTGGGGGGTCCTTTTTGTGGCTCTCCTGGCCACACCCACCACCGATGACCAGCCAGACGTGCATTTCCATACTCAGGGGCATATGTACTAAATTGCTATACACATAAAAATTGGTAACCTTTTCAGCTAGGCTGACCCCCGCTGGCTCCCGGACTATTTGTACAAATTCCGTAATCTTGCCCACACCCCTCCATTATTCAAGGACTTGGAAACGTTAAATTTACCGCGAGACAGAATTTCATTGAAACTTGGTATTTTTATGTATAAATATGTTCGCTCAGTATTGCCTGATATATTCAATGATTATTTTTCTTCTCATGCCATGAAAAATTCTTTTAATACTAGAAATAAACAATGTTATATTTTACCATTTTATCGTCTGAAAATCAGTCAGTCCAACTCAAAGTACAAAGGGGCTAAATTGTGGAATTTGTTAAGCACGAAACTGAAAACTGTTAACATATTGAATCTTTTTATGACTCAGTATAAGAAGCTTTTTCTTAATCTGTATTAATTAATGTTTATTATATATGAATGAACGATGAACAATGTGCAATTCCCATACAAACCTTTGGCAATTATCCTGCATATTTGTTTTGTTTTGTATACTGTCTTAGTTCAGTCGTTGTTTTGTTTCGTGTTTCCTGTTTCTATCATATACTGTATTGTTGATTTTGTAACAGCCTCTGATTTAAGTTCTGTTTTAAGTACATTTTGATATGTTTCATTCAAAACTGTGATTTTAAACTACATTGTAAAGGAAATCTCCATTTCCAAGCCCTAGCCCTAGGCTTTTGCGTGATTTCCTCCTTTGACTCACACATTTATGTAAATATTTTGAATGTGATTTTATGAAATTAATAAATTGAATTGAATTGAATTGAATCTTCTCTAACTCTTATGATCCTTGGTGGATCCATACATTGGTCTTCCCATCTCTCCAGTTGACCTGGAGTATTCTATACGCCGCACCCACAGCTCAAATGATTCTATCATCTTCATGTGATTCTGCTTTAATGTCCAACTTTCGGCACATGAGTATCACATGAGAGATTTTACTAGCTGCTTCTTCAGTTTCAAGCTGATCTCTTTTTGCCTTCTACAATCAAATTTAGTTGGCTTGTGAGATCTATTGCAATTGCTTATACCTAGAACAAATCTCTGGTGTAGAATGTCCGAATTCTCGCTATCGCCAATGACGTAAAAAGTACCCGGATGTGGCTTTTTCGTCAAGATTTAGGGCACTTGGTAGCAAGGGCACATCCGGCGCGGGGCATAATTTGCACAACGCTAGCGTGCGCGTACGTGTACCTTACCTATAGCGCAGCGCCGACCACGGATACTAGTACAGTGGGCCAATAGGCCGCTGGTACCGCCCGAGCCGCCAGCGAGTGGCCAGGCCTGTCATACTCGTACACTGTAGTCCCCGCCGGCGGCCGGCCTTGCATTAGCATGCACCATATAGACAGAAAGATCCGTCTGTCCGGAGGACTCTTTTATATTTTGCCATTAACGCTGTCCTCCGTAGACGGAGGGGAAGTCTTCGCGGAACATTCCCCGACGAACAGATACAGACCGATCTTTCGGTCAACATGCACCACTGCACGCAGCGCATAAGCTAATTACATAACACATACCGGTACGGCGTACTGCTTGATCATGCGATCGATGTGCACATCACAGATCAGTCATCTCTGCATACGCTGAAAATATGCTGGAAAATATTCACCCACCTGGATATACAGTATATCGTCATGGAATGCCCATCTTTTTTTTTTTTATTTGTTCTCTGTCGAAATGTCACGAACACAATCGGGAACGAACAGTGATCTCGAACTTATCCTGTCTCCGAAGCAATTTCTTCCAAGTAAGTACACGTACAATGTACGTAGGCACTAGGCCTACTACCTAGTGCTACTATAATACTACCACAACTAGCAAGTCGCGCGTGCACGTACTGCGCTGTGGAGTCACCCGCAAACTTCACCCACGCGGCCACGTCACGTCTCGCATGCCAGTAAGGGTCCTATTTCTGCAGATTTTTTTCATTTATTGTCGTGCGAACAACACATGGCAGCTTCGCAGCAACAACCAATAGTCGTATTAACAGCAATTTCATAAGAATGGAGAAATTTCAAATCATATTAAAGCTGTAATTCAAGTCGAGAAAACCGGAAGTACACGTAGAATACAGTCGGTTGTGTGTGTAAATAGCATTAGTCACGTATCACGCGCGTACGAACGGAAGTGACTTTGCTACCGGACTATCCCATAATGCACCGTAAATGACGCTTAAATGAACATCCGGGTACTTTTTACGTCATTGGCGATAGCGAGAATTACCATTGCTCGTCCCGTGGGACGACCCCGTTCAATCATGTATGTTAATTCTGTGTTACATCCTGTTCATAAATGTACATATGTATTGAGTTTGTGTCAATACGAAAATAAAGCATACTCTTTACATATGACGAGACTGTCCCTGTTAGCTTCTACCTAGCTGTTGGTGAGTAGACGCAGACATTTTTCCTATATTATACTCATCTGTATTTAACAGGTCATTTACTATAGGCTGAAACGTTCCTCTCTTTGCATGCATTGTTTTCAAGATCCTCGACTGAGGGACTGTCACGAGGGAAGAGTGGAAATAGCTAGCGACTATGGTATGCTGTCTCTGTGTAGCAGCAATTTTGACATAAATGTCGCCAGCGTCATCTGCAGAGAACTGGGAAAGCCTGGAGCTAACCGCGCCATTTTGGTTTCCAGATCGGAATCGGCCGCACCCTCGGATGCAAACATTTCCTTCACATGCTTCGGAAATGGTAAGGATAATTTCCGTGTATCTATATCGGCTACATGGAAACAGAAAAAAATCACAGTAGCAACAAACTAAACAACAAACGTTAAAGGGATAGTACAGTATTGGTGGAGATGAAAATTGGGCTTTTAAATTTTCGCGAGATACAAAGAAAACACTTATGATATAGTACAGAGTATACCATTTTAAGAGGAATTCAAAGTGTATTTGATGAAAATCGGGTTTGGAATGACTGAAACATCCAAGAACAAAGTAAAACAAAGCGATCGTAATAAAAGTGTGGGTCCCACACTTTATTAGAATCGCTCTGTTTCGATATCTCAGCCATTTCAAAACAAATTTTCATCAAATAAACGTTGAATTCCTCATGGAATTACATGCTCTTTCATATTTTATAAGAGGTTTCTTATTATCTCATCAAAAAATGTCAGAAACCTGAAATTAGGTCTCAACCAAAACTATATGATCCCTTTAAGTTTCACGACAATTAAAACGAAAATGCGACTGGTCAGGGGATTACGTGTCAATCATTTTGCTTGATGGAAAACGTATACTAGATGGGGTGTCAAATGCCAACATCACACATGCTATTACAAAGACACACATACATGGTCACAATGGCAAGTGATCGCGAAGTTTCAGATGGCGATCTTGATGATCTCGAAGTTTTGTCAGTGTGACCGCAAACTTCCCGCAAAAGTTGTTGCAGCTACTATGGCTACCCGTTTCGTTTTCGGCATCGATCGATTGTTTTCGGGGTGTGCCTGAAATGGATGCCCCTACTCATTTTCAAGTCACTATCACCTATCTAGCTGTCAGACTGCATTCTCCTTTTTCTTCCTTGCACACGCGAACTAGAGCACTCATTATGACAAACTTTGAGAGTTTAGCCGCCAGTAGGCGCGGTTATACTATAGAAAAATTTCGAATAAAATGATCGCGATCCTAAACCTCTTAACAGGCGCGGTAAGGTATAGGTTCGGTATGGTAGAAAAACTTCGAATAAAAATATAATGATCGCGATCTTAAACCTCTTAACAGGCGCGGTAAGGTATAGGTTCGGTATGGTAGACATTATTGTCAATTGGTCAACATCTTTAGTTTGCAGCATATTTTCTTACAATGTTGAACTGATTTCATGTGGTCATGATATTGTGTATTGGAATGTTTTGTTCCCGTTGTATTTTTTTAAATGAAATAAATAAAATGAATGAAATGATGTGACAAATCATATAACGGCTGTTGGGCGGAAGGCTGGTCTAGCGGATGGGATTATGACCACCGAATATGTAGGCTCTGTATATAAATGCCCATGATCGTTTTCATGACTATACTTAAATAACACTGTATAACTGATATTTATCTACCTTAACTGAGGGCACTTTGTCAATCAGTTGCAATGCCATGAACGGCGGATTATTGATGAAGCTTTTGTAACTCGTGCAGAAACTGCGTTGGACTACTGCACAGCTGCAGAGCTCAACCAGTGCTCACTGGATTACGAACCATTTGCAAAGTGCTACAGTCCGGGTAAGCCTCCTTCCAACTCTGGTTCGTTTTTTTTTTTTCACTATGTTTGTTTTTGTTCTTCTTCTTTTCTATGGAGTCTATTATGTAGGAACAAAATTGAGTGAAAATAATCACATATATGACGACAAAGAATGGGAAAGTGTGTCTGTCCTTCTATGTGCTTATTCGAACGCAAGTATATATATATATATATATATATATATATATATCAAACAAGGATATATAAAGTTAAATTCATCTGCAAGAACCACTAAAAGGATTTCTTAGCAGGAAAAAAAATGACTCGAATGCACAAAAGTAAAGGTTTGATTCATAGCACGGAAGTAGAGACATTTCATGTGATTTCCGCGTTTCATTACGATATTATTTGCACTCAACAGCAATGTCAGTAACAACCGGAAAGAGACGATGATATCAATATTGTTGTTATTGCTATCATCATGTTACACATACAGTATATAAGACTGTATAACATAAGTATATACATTGTAATATGTTTCACTTCTTTCCATGCCCGTTCAAGCAGAACCATTTTTACAGTGATTGCTGTTAATATTCAATCTGTCAATTATGGCCAATTTGGTCTCTTTCATGGTTATCACAATTTATCTTCTTTTTCTTCCAAGAACATGACTCTTACACTATGTTTTGTTTTTGTTTTTGTTTTATTTTTATAGAAAGCGGATACCTAGGTTGTTTTGGCGAAGCTGCAGTCAGGCACCTTTTGGATGGTTCCACGTTCACCGACAACTATAGGATGACCACTACGTACTGCTGGCGCTTCTGTCGGAGCAGCGAATATGCCCTCGCCGCACTTGCTTCCGGAAGCACTTGTTTCTGTGGAAGTGGAAATATAACCCTTGACCTGACAAGAGAGACGGACGCCTCGTGCCAGAGCGTTTGCAGCGGTGATCCCGAATCAAGCTGCGGCGGCAATTTTGCAGTTTCACTCTTCAATGGTAAGAACTACAATTCATTCCAGACATAGAAATTATGAAAGATGAATTCGAATTGGGCGCATCAGAATGAAGTAGGCCTATCCTGTCCTCTACAGATTTGTCGTTACAACCTAAACTAGGAGAATAGAAAGTAAAAGGCTCTTGCATTTCAGTAATCTTGTACTTGTTCTGTGCGATCAAGTATCATTTTCCGAGTACGATTTCAAATCATAATAGAGGAAGGAGTACATAATATTACTATTTTGTGAATATTCAAAAAAATTTGAAAATACGCAAAAATGTGGCATTTTATGCGAGAGTGCGTGTTTTTTTTTTCAGGGGGGAAGGGAGGGCAATGACTGGCAAACTTGTTCCTTGACCGTTATAAAGAAAATAAATTAATGTAAGCATGGCAATTGTATTTGTTAACGATGTCATTTGTCGTACATTCCATACCTTTCAGAAGGAAGGACTGCGATGGGCTTCCAAAACAAGCCCATGAAGTCCTGTCGCATTTTCTTGCTGAAATGCCGTCGTAGCCCCCGTTGGAAAGAACATATGGCCGAATGCTTAAAACCAGCAATTGCTTGCAAGCAATTGCTTTAAGCAAAAGCACAAGCTCGTCTAGCAAGTAAAGATCTAGCTCAAGCAATTGCTTAAATCTATATGCATAACCTTTTGCTTGTGCTTATAGTCCAGGCGCTAATTCCTGTACGGGCCTTAATTAAGGAGTTCGTTCAACCCACCCCGCAGAAAAGGTTTGACCACACAGAGTGGTAGATGGGACCTCCAGGAACACCCCCAGGTAGTATGTGAGTCGAAATTGTGGTATCAATGAAATTTTACAGGCCATTTTTCATTGTTTTTAGTTGGCAAAAACGTAAAAAAGTCTGCGCGCGCCAAGACTACTAGACGCACCACTAGCACTTGCAGGAAGCTCTACGGGACGTACAGTGCCGGTGGTGCGTGTAGTAGTCTTGGCGCAGACATTTTTTTAGACCAAAAAAGGGTTTGTGCATGAAAACTGAAGACCCTATCACACCTTTCCGGGTAAGCTACGCCGGCTTGTAACGAGTATGGATTATCTAGCAAGCAGGAAAATTTTCTGCGGGCGGAGAAGGATGTTGGCGAATTCCGTACTTG
The DNA here is from genome assembly GCF_040938485.1 of Diadema antillarum. Classification (NCBI taxonomy): domain Eukaryota; kingdom Metazoa; phylum Echinodermata; class Echinoidea; order Diadematoida; family Diadematidae; genus Diadema; species Diadema antillarum. Next base: position 510,493 of record NW_027270982.1, read on the forward strand.
CGTCTTACCTGGTAGATGCGTGCTACTTACCTGGTACTTGCGTGTATTTCGTGTGACCTGCGTGAAAGCTTCGAAATCGAATCGTTTTCAGTTACGAGCGACATACGGGCGACTGCAAAGTACCTGCATGGGAGCTGCCTGCGAGGTGCTACCACTTAGGGCCTCCTACTTGTGTTCTGCGTGTACCTCTGCGGGCAAACGCGACTCACATGGAACAAGTTTTGAGCATGCTCAAGGCCTTGTCAAACCGTGCCTGGGGAAGCCTTACGGGTTCACTTTCGGGGAAAAAAAATAGCTACAGGGAATTCCTTGCAGATGGTCAGCATCTGACAGTACTCACCACGTTTCTCGCCCGTAGTTGCCCGGAGGTGCGCACGCTAGCAGCCAAGTTTTGAGCATGTCCATGCAAAACTTTTTTTCCGAGTGAGTCGCGGGGATTGCCTGCAGAGGTCCACGCAGAACACAAGTAGGAGGCCCGTAGCTGCCTCAAGCAGTCATAAGCAGTTGGCCCGCTTGAAGTACGTAAGTTGCCCGTAGATTTACGCAAATCAACCAAGCTTAAGTAGCACGGATTCAGCATGATGGACACATGCGACACTCGCCCAAACCTAACCTAAGCCTTTTCCGCCCACAAAAAAATAAATGAATAGATAAAGCGCCATGAGCACTGAAAAGTGGACCTGTGCGCTATACAAGTAGCCACTATTAATATTATTATTATTATTATTAGTATTAGTATTATTATTATTATTATTATTAAAAAAAAAAAAAAAAATCTCCTGCGTCCTGGAAAATCCCCACACGTAAACTGCCTGCGTAGGATGCCCGGAAAGGTGTGGCAGGGCCTCGCATTGATTGCGGGTAAATAGGACTTGACTACGTAACTCCGGGTTACTATACGGGAGAGATACATACTAGGTCCTGTCATGTGCGGGTTATCTGCGGGGACCTCCGTGTAGCAAAAATTCTTCTTCGCCAGTCGCACGCAAGGCTTGGATGTGACAGTACGTCTTTTACTTTTCATGACAGGTGGTAGGTGACGCTGGTCGCTATCATTTAAAAGTAGATTGTTAAGAAGCGGATAAGATTGAACAGAAAGTGTCTTTCAAAAGGAGATAAAAGCTTGAAATTTGGCGTCAATTTTGCTAATGTGTCATACTTTGTGACAAAAATAAGACACAAAAAAAAATCAAGATGGCAGCCATTCATCAAGGTTGTCGTCAATGTATACGTTACGTAAACGGTAATTCTCAATATATAATTTGATTAAATTGTCACTTTTGATATAAAAGTAAAATAAAATATGGGCATTAGTTCTTAAGTATTGACAGCTGAATCCTGATTGGATATTACTGGTTGCCATGGCAACAGGAAAAAAACTTTTTTAAAACAATAATCTATAGAAATGTTTGTTTTTAATTCATCTATTTATAAAAAAAAAACTGAACAAAATATACCAAAGTTTGCAGCAGTTGGAGGCATTTTTTGGATTACCAATCACCTGTATACATCTGGTTACCATGGTAACCATGCACAATATTTTAACTTACAATGTATCCCATCGTTTTGCTGACATCTCTAGCAACATATATATATATACATATGGTTATACGGTGTTTTGATGAATTATTCATGAAATAACTGCAAAAAACTGTGACTATGTTGTAATTTTCAGTGCCAGCCGGAACCGACCCCAGTCTAGTTTCTAGTCGTTTTTATTTCGTTTTCATCTCTCCGAGTTGCAGCTTGCGCATGTGTAGATGCCCACTTTATTGTGCTAAGCCGAGCGAAGTCGCATACCAAGTGATTGCGACGCCCGAACGGTTTGGGGTCACAATCGCTGGGGTATGCAACCTCACTCGGCTTGCTGCAACTCGGAAGAAATAAACACGAAATAAAAACGACTAGAAACTAAACTACACTGACCCCAGCTAGTGAGTTTGCAGGCAAAAACCCTTGTTTGCCGAGGAAAAAGTCTGCGTGCGCTAAGACTACTACACGCACCACTGGCACTGGCGCCTGTAGCAGTGCTAGTGGTGCGTGTAGTAGTCTTGGCATGCGCAGATTCTTTTGCGAACAATAAGGTCTTGTCGCAACTAAAATGGCCTGTAAAATTTTATTGATACCACAATTTCGAATCACATACTACCTAGGAGTGTTCCAGAGAGTCCAACCGACCACCTTATGCAGTCAAACCTTTTCTGCGGGGTGGGTTGAACGAAGTCATTTTTTCTGGGTCCCTGCGCCTGGACTATTATACCTTAATAATGCTTGTCCCACACAAGCAAGATTTTGCTTGCGTTTTCAACAAAAGGGACGTCACGCCTGTGCGAACACAGGAACAAAGGCGGGTGTGACAACTTGTATTGGAAAGGGCATGTGTGTGCGAAATCATTTCCTGACATAGCAAAACAGCAATGAAATGACACTTATAAATGCACACACAGAGACGCACACACTCATCTATACACACACACGTACTGACTGATTCCCATCACCGCTTATAGCCCGGATCTGCCAGGTCGCACGTGGAGAGAGAGGTCTCTTTGCTCTCCACAGATGTCAGACATCCTACTGTTTCTCATGAAATTTTGCGTGCTAACCACTGGAATTCCCGTTGTTAAAACGAAAACGTTTCTTAAGGGCTTTTTACACTTGTAAATTTTTGCTTAGCCCCGGACCAACGGTGGGGCTAATGGGGGCCTTAGCCCCACCGTTGGTACGGGACTATCCTTAGCCCACTTTCTGTTTACACTCGTTTTTGCCAAAGTGGGCTAGCAGGGGTTAGCACCGCAATTGCGGTGCCAAGCAAGTGAGTGTAAACAGAACGAAAAAAATAATCCTGGGCTAAGCGACGGAGACGAAGTCCGACCTTCACTGACCAATCAGAAACGAGGTAATCAAGTGCTGCCGGTGCGTGCATGTACGTGTACATTACACATCGTAATTATGAATTATATTCATGTGGTTTGGAAAGTCCGGGGCTAAGAAATACGAGTGTAAAAAGGTCAGTTTTCTCCTTAGCCCCGGACAAGAGATAGTACGGGACTAATTGGCGAGTGTAAAAAGCTGAAAAAATTGCTACGGGACTAACGATAGTCCTGGGTCAGAGAAAGTCCGGGGTTAAGAAATACAAGTGTAAAAAGCCCTTTACAGTACTTACGAGGAATTTCTTGTAGATTTATGCTACTCCTGCACAAGCTTGGTCTTTCTTTTATGAATATGAACATGGAACTTAAAGGGGAACGTCCCAGTTAAACAAAAGCTCAAGCTCATTTTACTGAACTTGGAAAATCGTAAGCAATTGTCAGCAAGAACAAGCAAAAGGTATGTTTTAAGCATACGTTTTTAAGTAAGTGCTTGGTCTCTAAGCAATTGCTTGCCGGCAGCAACAAGCAATTGCTTGTGCTTCCTAGCATTAGCTTTTGCTCGCAAGCAATTGCTTGTTTTTTATCCATACGGATTCAAGCAAAAGGCTGGCACAAGCAATTGCTAGTTTTTATGCATCCGGTCCATTGTGAACACAGTGTGAGGGCGCTGTGGCATAGTGGATTCCCGCCCAGTGCTTACATTCTTTGACAAGATGTTTTTAACCTACAATGGGCCGGATGCATAAACGCTAGCAATTGCTTGTGCTAGCCTTTTACTTGAATCCGTATGCATACAGACAAGTAATTGCTTGCGAGCAGAAACTTTACCTAGCAAGCACAAGCAATTGCTTGCTGCAAGCAAGCAATTGCATAGAGACCAAACATTTGCTTAAAAACGTATGCATAAGACATACCTTTTGCTTTTTCTTGCTAGCAATTGCTTACGATTTTCCAAGCTCTGTAAAATGAGCTTGAGCTTTTGCTTAACTGGGATGTTCCCTTTTACGTATCATTTTCATATTCATAAAAGAAAGACCACACTTGTGCAGGAGTGGTATAAATCTACAAGAAATTTCTCCTAAGTAGTGTAAGAAATTTAAATCGTTTCAACAACGGGAATGTCCAGTGGTTAGCACGCAAAATGTAATGAAAAACAGGTAGGATGTCTGACTCCGGTGGAGAGCAAGGAGACCTCTCTCCACTTGTGATCTGGCACATCCGGGCTACTATAAGCAGTGATGGGACTCAGCCAGTACGTGTGTATGTGTGTATAGATGTGTGTGTGCGTCTGTGTGTGCATTTATGAGTGTCATTTCATAGCTACTTTGCTATGTCAGGAAATGTCTCCGCACACACATGCCCCATCTAAAATACATGCTGTCACACTCGCATTTGTTCTTGTGTTCGCACAGGCGTGACGTCCCTTTTGTTGAAAACGCAAGCAATTGCTTGTGCTGGACAAGCAAAAGGTATACGCACAAGCAAAAGGTTATGCATATGGATTTAAGCCATTGCTTGAGCTAGACCTTTTGCTAGGCGAGCATGTGCTTTTGCTTGAAGCAATTGCTTACAAGAAATTGCTTGTTTTATGCATTCGGCCCACTGTCCCTCTCGACCCAGCCGTGTAAATGGGTACCAGAGGTCCTGGCAACGCTGGGGTAACAATGGGCCCTCTGGTAGAGCAGTGGCAACACTGAAGAGGCTATCCTGGATGAATAAGACCGTATCAATTTTATTATCACATTGTAAATTCAAGCGTTACAACATTGTGAACACATTGTGCATCATCCATTCACAGTGTGAAAAAGAACATTACTTTGTGAAATCACTGTGAAAATCCACACCAGCGTGTGATATCACCTTCACACTGTTAAGTTTGAGCGTTTTCATGTAGCCCACCATGTAAACACATTGAGAGCACATTGTGGGATGCTGTGTTATTTTCAGCTGGGCTAACAGCATACTTTTTAACTTACATTCAATAATATCAGTTATAAATGATAGATACTACTTATTGTATGTATCATTTTTTTGTTTCATTCTTTTTAGTTTCCTCACTAGATGTGACAGCCATGTCGACGAAACCTACAGAAGTCGGGATTTCACCTTCTGAGCCCCCTACACCTTTACGTGTTAACCTGCTGAAACGTATGACGAATTTCACAGTTGTATTGGCCTGTTTGGTTAACCTTTTCTAATCTCCTTTGCCTTTCCATATTAAATTGATGCATATCCCATATGCAGTTAATTATAAATGTCGTTAATCGTTCCAAAAATATATTCTCTATCAAGATAATGGGCAATTGTAAATCAAGATCAAGTTTTTAAAGTAAAACAAAAACAAACCGAACTAAGAACACAAAAAGTGCATCCTGACTTTTTATCATGTTAGTTCGCTCGCAATAACACTGTGCACTTAAAGTATTACTTCTTGATTATTATCTAAATAAAGTGACGTACTCATTAATATGCGTCCAAAAAACGTTCCCTGAAGTGAATCTGATGCACACTAAATTGCTCTGGTCATTATAGAGATTGCAGAAATATCATTCACATGCAAGTGCTAAAGATGCAGCATTTTGTTTTTGAAGGGCCGTAGTGCATGCTTGAGTATTATTTCACGTGAATAAGGAAAATCTACCAGCAGAAAACATCTTTCAACTTAGAATGATGTAAATATAGGTTTTCTCGGCCAATATCGCACTTTTGTCAGTCCAATTCCTAATTGCTGCATTCAATTTAGCAAAATTTAGCGTAGATGACATGTTCGGTAGTTCAATTTTATGATCTCTTCATTCAAATTAATTTTGGAGCATTCAAATTACCTTTAGCCTCATTCTAATTAACACTTTTTCAATTGAAATTCGTAAAACAAGCACCATTTCGTTATTCGTTCATTCAATTTAGAATGATATAGTCACGTTATCACGGACATGCCGCACTCGTTCATTCAAATTCATTTTTGGGCATCCAATTTAACATCTTTTGCAGTCAATTTAGCACGCATGTTTATGCTTTGGTTCTTTCTTTATTTTTTGTCAACATAGTTATTGTTTTGCAAGGGTCATTACATTTCATATTTTTGTACTTATTTTAGAGATTTTGGCAACAGTTTTTTTTTCAATGTGCTTAGTGATTAGTGATTCTTCCAGTCCGAAGATATAGTGCATCATGTGGCCACAACTTATCTGGCCGTTGAGTGCTTTATTCCGAGTGTGTCGGCCAGTTCTAGAAAGTCAAGGTTATGATCATCAAATGTTTCTATAATTCTTTTTCTGTCTTCTTGAGAAATACGTCTGTATCTAACTTGTGCTGTCATGACTGTAAGAAGATGAAGTTAATCTGTAGTATTGGTACATGTAGGCCTAAAATGACATGTATGAAAGAAAATGGGCGTTACAGAACAACAAACTCGAGTTGTATATGGTAAAGAATATGATACTTTTACTGCTTAACAGTGCGTGGATGAAACAAAAAGTCACACGGAAATACACGTTTAGATTTTATCACCTTTTCAAAAAAGAAATAACATGACGTTAATTTGAATGAACATGTTAGGAATTTGACTGCCCATACGCGAAATTGAATGACTGAAATACCCCTTTCGGCCAGTGTTGGCGATTTTGAATGACTGAAGAGCACGTGCCAATTTGAATGCTCGTTTTACGAATCCGAATGGCACATGTGCGAATTTCATTGATCGAAATGCTAAATTGAACGACCAACTTGCAATTTTGAATGACAGAATATGCAGTGACGAGGATTTTCGCTAAATTGAATGAACCTTTTATCAAATGGACTGACAAAAGTGCGAAATTGGCCGGGAAAACCTATACATTGTCGCAATATTTGAAATTAGACAAAACATAATGCATTTATCATGATGTATTTTTGTTTTTGTAGTCTCTTCATTAACATTCAAAAACTGGTCCCGCTTTCGACCTTACTCATCAGTCACATATACACGAATATATGCATATCAACATAATTACAATTGATATATTGATTTGAAAAAATTTCCCTTCAATGTTGCATTATTTTCAAGACACTTGTAACAAGACAATGTCTCTTCTTGTCTTCTCAATAACGTACCATCATTCTCAATAACGTACCATCATTCAGCATGATCTTCACTTCTGCTTTTCTAAGTTACAATATGTATGCTAAGTTTCATGTTTTCCTCTTTCTGCATGTTCTGTTTTTTTTTTCGTGGCTGTTGGTCACTCATAGTAAATCCGTGGCAAAATGTTTGAGATCCTCGTTTTCTACTTTTACGCACTTCAATCTTGCAGTACCTACCTTATGTTTAGGCATCGCTCTGGTCATCGTGTCGCTCTACGCCGTAACGATCACAATCGTCAGCATAGTCCTACGGTGAGTCTGTGAAATAACAGTTAAAGGGGTGGAATAATTTTGGTTGAGATGGGAATTCAAGTTTTAACTTTGTGAGGGATAATTAGCATCGAGTAGAAACCACTCATAAGAGATTTTAAAGAGCATACAATTCTAAGAGGAAAAATGTTTATTCAATGGAAATCGGTTTTATAATGCCTGAGATATCCACAAACAAAGCGGTCCTGATAAAAAGTGGGACCAACCTTTGATTCGGACTACTATGTTTTGGTTTGTCTTTGGATATCTCGGGAATTTCAAAACCGATTTTCATCAAAATACCTTTTTATTCTTCCAAGAATGTATGCTCTTTAATACTTCATATGACTGCATGGTTGCTAATCATTTCTAACATCTCATCCAAAACTATATCAGCCCTTTAACCCTATGGTGTCATTCAATCTCAAATGGCTAAAAAAAGTAGTATACTATTTATTCCTTAATAACAGTGCCGAAGTATCGATTGAGCTTATGAATAATAAATAACAAACAAGGGTGTGCTCTAAAACCTTTAAGCACTTTGTGTGTGTTGTTCTTCTACCAATTCTTCCTTTTTTCCTTCTCTTCATTTTCCTCCTTAGACCACTTCTTCTCTTCTCCCATTTTTTCCCGATGTCGGCCTTCAGTTCCCTATTTTGTTGTCTTCCACAGGAGAAAGCGAAAGGATCGACCGCGAAAGGATCCTAAACAGGTCGACCAAGAAAACCAAAACCCATACAAAGGGTTGCAAACTTTGTCAACTCCGACCGCAGACTACCAGAACTTGGAACCGATTTCTCAGTCGAGAATCGACTGCAAGGATGATCGTGCCTACCAGAATCATAAGGTTGTGGTGCCTAGGGGGAGGAAGGCGTATCTCCAGGCTAAGGACCAAGGGGACAGCGATGACATTGAACACACATATTGCTCTCCCGTTGATGATACTGCGGAAGAGAAATGACAAGGAACTAATCGGACCCAAACGAGTTCCAAGATACGACGGTTACTTTACACTGGAAACATCTGATCCACCGAGCTCCCCCTGACGATTGATTGTGACGCCACTTTGTCATATGGTGAACAACAATTAATTTTTCCGAATAAAAAAGGAAGACAATTCTTCCCGAATCTACCCCATAAAGCATCGGAGGATTAAGCTTCATTCAGATTTTTTTTTTGTACCGAATTCAAAAACTCAACTTCAGAATAATTCAGAAACCGAAATAAAAAGTATATGTCTTCAAAGTAAAATAATGTTCTCAAGCGATACGTCAGAGTATTTGCCATTCAGCATTGAAGGCGTTTTACGTCACGGTATTCACTTTTAGCTTGGGCAACAAGAAATTATAAGACTATACGCTTAAGTGATTAAGAGATGAATTTGGGAGCAGGAAAGCATAATGGAAAATTTAGTAAACTAAAGGTGTTTATGATACAAGTCAGTAATGTTCCAGCTTGAATGACGTGCGAGTATAACCGTGAACCTCTGAGTTTACATGGCATTTGTAATATTTAACGTATAATGTTTGAAGAGTAAGGCATTAATGATTTGCGTGTTCTTGGTGTCAGCAGGCAATGGACCCAAAGAATCACTAGGACCGTCAGGAACTCGATTTGAAGGCAGCATGTCGAAAGATAAAGTTTGAAGTCACATTGAGAGAAAAAAAAATCACAAAATAATATCTACCCACTAAAATTTCCTGAAGGTTCATGAGTTTAGATATCTCACGCTTGAATTCATGGAAAGGCTAACAAAATCTCAAACATGATTGATCAAAATGGAAAATGTATGAACCTTATCTGTCCTCTGGAGTCAACAACCCCCCCCCCCCCCAAAGAAAAAGAGAAGAAAACTCAACAACAACAAAAACAAAACAAACATAACAACCCAAAGCAAAACAAAACCCAGCGATAATAAGAACTAAACGACCACACTATTCCCTTTACGCAAAGTACATTTCCTTTTTTTTTGTCTTTATAATTCCAAATGTTTACTTTACCGGAAGTTTAGACTCTGGAGCATAATGACTGACTTTAAACTGAAAGTGAAATTGAGGAAAATGACACAAAACATGGGTTGGCATGGAGAAGGCAATATAAAGAGATAAAATAGAGTCGATTTTGAACAAGAAATATAATCCAAGAAAATAGGCAGGAATTAGAAGCACGGAAACATGTAGTTATCTTGAGAGATATTGTTTCACGTAAAACTTGTACAGTTAAGTTTGTCACTAGAAAGAGACAACAACCTGCGAGTACATAAGTAGGAGGAGCAGTCTTTCGGTGTATGTCTAATATTCTGAACGTCGTAGAGTACATAAGTAGGTTGCACAGTGTTTTGAAGCACATGATGTACACAGTATTAGAGTGCAAGCCTTTCATGTAATGGTACATTGTATTGTTTTCACACAAATAAGGACATACAAGACAGTAAACAAGAAATTTTAACGCTCTTTACGAAAATTTCAAGGATATAATCATGCATTCAACTGAAAAGAGATATTTTCCAAGGAGAAGTAAAGGTAATGAAAAGACACTAGAAAATTTGGGGAGCAAAATATTTCTCTTTGAAAAGGAATTTGTAGTATAGGTTTTCCCGGGCAATTTCGCACTTTTGATAGAAGGTTCATTCAATTAAGCAAAACCCCTCGCTATCGCACAGTCTGTATTTCAAAATGGCAACTTGTGCGTTCAATCAAGGAGTTTCGAGAAATGGAGTCACAACAGTCTTATTCGCTTTGATCCCATGCTCGCAGCCGCCACTCAAAAATATTTGAAGTATGTGTCAAGCTGGATCTGCCGCTCAGATGCGAAGACAATTGACTCGTGTCTCGTTGCATAATCACCAGCCACTTTCCAAGGAAAATATGTCTTTGTGATGGTTATTACTTTTCGCTATCCCTACTTACAAACGATGGGCGGTAGACAATGGTAAAGGCACGGGAGTGCGCGAATAGAAATTGCTCAAATATTGCTGAAATAGATATCAAAATTACTCGACTGTACGTGTCTGTACGCTAATCTGACATATTAATTCATAAAGAACTGTACTGGAAGATGATACCATATTAGTTTCATTTGGCGGAAATAAAGAGAAAAGTGATAAAACTGGCTTTCCATGAGGGTAAAATACTTTCACAAAATACAGCTCAGATTTTGCACATATTTTCGAACCGAATTGACTTTTGTTTTATATGCTTTATCATTAGGTGAAATTTCATTGCATTCGATATACGAGCAGCATATACCCGATGTCATGTTGGCGTTAGAAATGAATCTTCAGATTGCTCAGAAAGATGGCGGCTTCAAGCATCGAACATCAAAGGCACAAATGAACCTGTGGAATTCTTTTGTCCATCCACAGAAAACTGACAGCTGATTGTAATAATCATAGCAAGTTGTAACTCCATCTCTCGAACCTCCTTGGTTCAATGTAGCATGTCGATCGATGAAGTTTGCAAATGTGGCTTTCGAATTCGTAAATAGGGCATTCAAATAAGGTGGTACTCTACGTTCATTCAAATTCGCCACCACTCGCCGAAAATGGAATTTGACTCTTTCAATTCGCGAATGGGCAGTCAAATTCCAAACATTTTCATTCAAATTAACGTCATGTTTTTTTCTTTTTTGAAAAGGTGAGAACAATTAAACGTGTGCATTTTTATGTGACTTTTTGTTTCATCAACACACAGTTAAACAGTAAAAGTATCATTTTTTGACCCGATATAACTCGAATTTGTTGCTTTGTGACGGCCCTTTCCTTTCATACATGTCATTTTAGGCCTACATGTACCAATACTAGAGATTAACTTCATCTACTTACAGTCATGACAGCACAAGTTAAGGCTCGGTCATAAAAGCCTTTACGAACTGCTACGAACGCCGTACGAACGATTTTTAGACAATTCCGTAAGCTCTTCTTAAGAAGGCCCTACGAAACCAGCGTTCGTAGGCCGTTCGCAGACCGTTTGTAAGTTCGTAGCATGGTCGATGATCTTGTCCAAGATTTTTTTTTAACTTCGTACGAAACCCTCTCTTCGTAAGGCGGCCGTACGAACGTCGTACGAGCATCGTAAGAACTACGCAAGATTTTTTAAGGTCGAGAGACAATTCTAGAAGCCTTTGAATTCTTACGATGATTGTACGAACGCCTTACGTCGTTCATAGAGGGCTCTTACGTTTTTCGTAAGAATGCCATACGAACGGAGTTTCGTACGGCGTTCTTACGAACAACTCTTCGAGTTTGTAAGGTGGTCGTGGGGGACTCGTAAGGCGTAGGTACACAATTTGAACAACTGTTGAGTTTTAGGGGATATAAAGCCAAACGCGCGAAGTTCAAATCCTCACTCTGTTCTAGGTGTTCGACCAGAAATCATCTCTGTTAAATGTGGGACCAAAAGGGAAGGCAATCCAAGGGGGAAGGGGAAGAAAAGAAAGGAGAGAGATGAGGAGGAAGGAGCGAGAGGGGGAGAGTTGGAGCAACAACCTCGAGCCCCTCCATGCCCTCCTCTACTTGCAGATGCAGATGCAGTTGTAGTCTCGTTGGCACTATTGCCATCTTGAAGATTAAAACTTTCTTACGAATGACGTGAGAGTGCCATGAGTTGCACGTACGACCATCTTACGACAAAAAGAAATCGTTAGATGGCCGTAAGTGTGACGAAAGAATAACTCAAGACATTCTTACGAATAACGTACGATGATAGAAAAAAATACTGCTGCCAAAATATCTAAAATGAATACGAAAATACGAAGGGTAATGATGCTTACAAAACAATAACTACTCTCTAAAAAAAATCGAGTGAAAATTTTCACTCTAAAAAGAGTGAATACAAAAAAGAGTGAATTTTGAGTGAAATTGGAGTGAATTTTGAGTGAAAATGCTCATTTTCACTCATTTTGGAGTGACGTCAGGGATCACTCCAAAATCTTCGAGTGATCCCTGACGTCACTCCAAAATGAGTGAAAATTAAAATGAGTGACGTCAGGGATCACTCCAAAATCTTCGAGTGATCCCTGACGTCACTCCAAAATGAGTGAAAATGAGCATTTTCACTCAAAATTCACTCCAATTTCACTCGAAATTCACTCTTTTTTGTATTCACTCTTTTTAGAGTGAAAATTTTCACTCGATTTTTTTTAGAGAGTATGTTGAAAAGAAAATAAAGAAAGAACCACAGCATAAACATGTGTGCTAAACTGACTGCAAAAGATGTTAAATTGGATGCCCATAAATGAATTTGAATGAAAGAGCGTAGCATATACGTGATCACGTGACTATATCATTTTAAATTGAATGAACGAATAACGAATTGGTGCTTGTTTTACGAATTTCAATTGAAAAAAGTGTTAATTAGAATGAGGTTAAAGGTAATTTGAATGTTCCAAAGTGAATTTGAATGAAGAGATCATAAAATTGAAATACCGAACATGTCATGTACCCTTAAGTTTGCTAAATTGAATGCAGCAATTAGGAACTGGACTGACAGAAGTGCGAAATTGGCCGGGGAAACCTATATTTTCACTAATGGTACAGCAAACAATGTGAGTTAAAGGAAATGTTATGAAATTCTTTGAAGACATGAAGGTGTGAGGATAATTTTGTGCGAATGAAGTGCTTGCGCAAGAGAAATAAAAAAGGTTAAGAGGAAAATCAAGAAATTGTTTGACAGACTAATGGTGAGTTGAATCTTATATCACATTTTTGCCGTTATATAAATTTGCGAAGAAATTTTTGGTTTACTTAAGCTTTCTTTTTTTATGAGAGGTGACAGCCAAACAGAATGCATGTTTATGTAGGAGTTGAACGAAATAGATTCTTCGTAGCTATGTTGAATCTGGCAAGTAGGTTATATTAGTTACATATGAAGTTTTGAGTGATCCATGTTTCACATGCCTCACTTTTCAAAGGACGATTCTTTTCCATACTTACTTTTCTGTCAACCTTCACATGAATACCTGCTCTTGGCTATTCTACTTAATTGTAAATATATCTTGCTTTTTGCTCTACGATCCAAACAACATTATTTATTATCTTAAAAATTGATAGAATAATGTCGTTTGTGTAGATCATGCTTTGTATTTTGCGTCACTCTTTTGCTGGATGTAAATAAATGATGAATGATGATGATGATCAGTTTGTATAAATGGAACGACTGTGCTTTCTTGAGAATCTAAGATAAGATGCAATGATAATAATAATAAAGAATGCTTGATTAATGGTATATTGTCGCAATTTTCCTTGGGATCCTTTTTCAACCGTTTTGTTTGTAGAAAATGAATTATTTCAACTTACTTTTTACTATTTTTTGCCTCCAGTTGGATATATTCCGCACACAATTACAACAGATTGGCCCCTGAAATGTTTTAGAGTCATATAAGTATACGAGCTTATACGTATCAATATAATTATATGATAATAATAATAATAATGATGATAATATGTATATGTAATTATGTATATATAATTATATATATAATCATATATATATATATATATATATAAAATTACATATGTATAATTATATAATCAAACATATATATGAAGAGTTTCTTCGCAAGAACCGATAAGTCCATATTTGAAGATTTTGAAGTACGGTCTCTGTCATAAAGTACAAAATAATACCCTTTAAATGATATATTGGTCACTTCATACATAATAAAGCTACATTTTTGAAGTTATGGTCAAAAGAAGCAAAAAAATTCTTATTATTCTCTTTATTTTTCTTGATCTTTAATCGCAAATATCTCCATTTGGCAAATATGGACTTATCGGTTTTTTAGAACAAACTCTTCATATATATATATATGTGTGTGTGTGTGTGTGTGTGTGTGTATGTGTGTGTGTTTGTGTGTGTGTGCATGTGTGTATTAGATTGACAAATCTTCAAAATCATGGGTGTCGTGTATCTTTAACACCTATACAGTTCAATGCGTCCTCCGTCTTTGTATGATTTTTTTAAAATTTGATTTCTGCACTTTTCAGACTTACAAGCGTTTAAAAAAGAAAATTAAACGCTCTGATGACGTTATAAAAAAGCAAATAGCGCAAAATGTATTTTCAAACTGTGACAGGACGGATTGTTGAACTGATAAAAACATTTATTTCATCGTCTGGATGTGACTGAAAAAAAAACCCAGAGGAGACGTACATAATAGCTAGCTTATTGTTTCAACTTAGTAGTAATGGTTTATAAGCAAATTCTTTTCCAGGCAGAAAGCTGGAAGGCAGAATTGTGTGCATTTTGTATTGACATGAAATATTCACACAATCATAAGTCAATGACGTATAACATCAAACAATTCTCGCTATCGCCAATGACGTAAAAAGTACCCGGATGTGGCTTTTTTTTGTCAAGGTTTAGTGCACTTGGTAGCAAGGGCACTTCCGGCGCGGGTCATAATTTGCACAACGATAGCGTGCGCGTATGTGTACCTTACAAAGAGATTATATAGGTATAATCTCTTTGGTACCTTGCCTATAGCGCAGCGCCGACCACGGATACTAGTACAGTAGGCCCCTGTACCGAGCCAGCGAGTGGCCAGGCCTGTCATACTCGTACACTGTAGTCCCCGCCATGCACATGCCGGCGGCCGGCCTTGCATTAGCTAGCATGAACCACTCCACTGCGCGCACGCAGCAGCGCATAAGCTAACACATACCGGTACGGCGTACATCACAGATCAGTCATCTCTGCATACGCTGAAAATATGCTGGAAAATATTCACCCACCTGGATATACAGTACTAGTATATCGTCATGGAATGCCCATCTTCTTTTTTTTATGTGTTCTCTGTCGAAATGTCGCGAACACAATCGGGAACGAACAGTGATCTCGAACTTATCCTGTCTCCGAAGCAATTTCTTCCAAGTAAGTACGTACAATGTACGTAGGCATTAGGCCCACTACCTAGTGCTACTATTATACTAATGATGCACAGGATAGAGTGTGTTAGTGAAGGTGCGGCGCGCTCGAGAGTATTGACAATGGTGCGACATGCACGAGGCGCAGCCGAGTGCATGTTTGCAACCGTTGTCAATACTCGAGAGTGAGCCGCACCTTCACTAACGCCACGAAATAATCCTGTGCATCATTTGTTTTATAAAATGGGTCGAAAACTAACAACATTATTTACGTACCTTTGTGGGTCAATACCAGTCAGCTACATGTAGCACTCGCTCAAAAGTCAAGATGTCCGAAGATGTTCGTCCCAAACATTTACGCACGTCGCACTCGGAAATCCCGCACATAAGTACTGTACACCCGTATAAGAGTATACGTACGCCACGTACTGTTATGCACAAGAAAGGCAGCCGGCTGTTGTGGCAGCCCGCGGCCCGAACTAGAAGTTGTTTACAGGATTGACAGCGCGTATAGTAGCGCGTGACGCACTTGTAACAACTGATTGAGTGCGCACTGCTAGTGTAAAACATTGTGACGTACGTCATGCCAGGGAGGTGGAAGAGAGACTCTTCTTAGTGCTTACCTGAAGAAAATAATGCACGCACACGTGACTCATTTCAGCGCTTCCAATTGGCTACATTCTTGAACCCATTTTATAAAATACTCATACCACACTACTAGTAAGTCGCGCGTGCACGTACTGCGCTGTGGAGTCACCCGCAAACTTCACCCACGCGGCAACGTCACGCCTCGCATGCCAGTAAGGGTCCTATTTCTGCAGATTTTTTTCATTTATTGTCGTGCGAACAACACATGGCAGCTTCGCAGCAACAACCAATAGTCGTATTAACAGCAATTTCTTAAGAATGGAGAAATTTCAAATCATATTAAAGCTGTAATTCAATTCGAGAAAACCGGAAGTACACGTAGAATACAGTCGGTTGTGTGTGTAAATAGCATTAGTCACGTATCACGCGCGTACGAACGGAAGTGACTTTGCTACCGGACTATCCCATAATGCACCGTAAATGACGCTTAAATCAACATCCGGGTACTTTTTACGTCATTGGCGATAGCGAGAATTGTCATATTGATAAAATTGAATAGTTCATAGTGAACACAATTTCGAAATAAATTAGTCATACATGCTCATGATATATATTGATACAGCTGTAACATGTAATGTATAGTACAGGAAGGTTAGGCATACAATCACATAGATGGACACTAAAGTGAAAAGAAATAATGAGTTTGTAAAAGAAATAGGTCTATTTTGTTCAATTCTTTCGATTCCAGATTTTTCGACAAGGTCTCAGTTATTATTCTTCGTATTTTTCTTTAACTTTTAATTGTGTTTCGCGACAAAAAAACAAAACACGATGAGTCCACTTCTAGTTCCGTTGCAAAAGCTCGAAGTCCGCAACTACACTCGGTGCGTTGAAAATCTTGCGAATCAAATCACTTCCCCAAGTTTCAACCAATGCTCATGAAACACACACTTTATTTATACACACACTAGCACACACTTATTGGTTTTGGGATGAAGATGTGTTAGACGTTTGTTTGAAATATATTGGAAATTGCGTTGCAATGGTGACGGCATATTGTGGCCATAAACCAGCGCATAGGTTTTTGTGTGTGTGTGATCGAGCTACTTTCACATTTTTCGAGGAATGATCATGAAATTTGGCAAGCACATCGTCCTTCGCTGAAGATACGCAAGTCACATTCTTGAATGTGTCAAAAACTGCATTGAGATAGTAACGGCATAAGTTTACGGCGATTGATCGGGAAAACATTACAGATCGAAAAACTTTTGATTTATGAAGCAAAACGTTCACGAAGCTTGGCGCACACGTCATTAATGTCGGTCTGCAGATGTGCAAGAAATATTTTAGATTGTGTTGGTAACTGCGTTGCCATGGTGAGAACATATTATGATAATATGGAAACATATGTTATGTAAATAAATCGGCTAAATATTATGGACAAAAGAACTTCCTCATTTTTTTTTAGGCAAACTGCTCATGAACCTTGGTACACCCGCAGTGGTGTAGCTGATGGAAACTGCGTTGTTTGTTAACTACATAATATCATGAATATAAATTAGGACAAAGCATTTGGATCAAACTACTTCTCGTTCGGGCAGTGCTAATATTTAGTTACATGTTATCTTCAGGTTGGTCTAACGATCATTTAAATCATAGTACATATCTATTGACTTTTATGAAAAAAAAAACATTTCAAATATTTACGGTATACGCAATTTATTAAACTTCCACAGTAACCCTTTCAAATCATATTGATGTTCATCAGATAAGAGAGAAAAAAAAACTTGGAGAAATACAGGCAGCAAAGGAGATGAATGGAGACAGGGCAGAAAAGAGAGAACTAACAAGAGAGAAAGATATAGAAGAGGATGGGATGTATAAACGGATATGTGAAATGATATAATAAATATATCTTTGGCATCGTATATTTCTGGTCGTTTGTAATAAACATAATCATATTCAACATAGAAATTAAACGTTATCATCGTAATGTTTTCCCAGTCATTATTGTAATTACCAAAGCTGTTCGTCCACTATAAATTGGATAACTATACTCACGGATATAAAATTAGTACACAGAGAACATAACGATATACATTCCTGTTTTGAATTTTGATAAGTAACGTACTCATGATTAATCAACTCGTAACAATGTCATTTGCATTTCCCTTCAAATTGAAATAAAATAAATGTAACTCTGATAACAGTTCTTTACTTTGTGCCAAACACTGTGACTTTAGTTATCTTACGTATTGCACGTAATTGAAGTCTAAGAGTTCCTGGAATAAACTGCACAATTACCCAATACAATGTTGCGATGTTAAAGGTGTAATAGAATGGTACTATATTATACAAGTTATGTATATATACAATTGTATTATTCAAGATTATTCAGTGCTCCATTTGCTTTTTAACATTTTGACATTTTACAAAATCCTTTAGTGTTTAAACAACATTTGAAACAAATTATTATTTAAAACAGAAAAACATAAAGCAGTCATACAAAACAATTATATATCAAGCTAAAATACTTTATGAAACAAGAAGCTAAGATAATGAGTTAGTTGTCGTGTTTCTATATCCTACTCTTGCCATGCTTACAATAAGAATTGGTTTAGTTGATCAATATGTGACATATATTTCTCGCAAATTATCAAAGCAACGGATAAAGTACTGATAACGGGTGTCAATTTGTGGTAATAAACATGTTGAAGTGACTGGGACAGCACAGAAACGATTCCTGATTTATCTGTGCAACCTTGATCGAACCGACCCATTGCTAGATATTGCATAGCGCCATCACAGTCAATCACAGTTACTTAAAGATGTATTCCCGGCTGCGCCTTTTTTTTCCGTACTACAGCGAGGCAGGAAACTAATGGGCTCATTAATATTCATGAGTAGCACTCTTTGCACATGCGCACTACCTTTAGCAAAAGTCCCGTTGCTCATGAATATACATGATTGGTGCTCGAGCATCGGAATAGCATGGCTGTATGAACTGGGAGGCTATATGTATGCCTAACAAAACAAGATTTATGCACTGACATAGCAACGCACCTGGCTCATTACATAACGCAATGAATCACCTTATGTTCCTCTTTGTAAGCCTCCCCTTTATGGCCGACATGAGTTACAAATACAGTGTTTTGAGACTGAAATGCATATCATGAAACATACACGCACATACACATTCGTCATACAAGTAGCTAGTACAGTAGCTCCCTCTCTCTCTCCCTCTCTCTCTCTCCCTCCCTCTTTCCGCGCCAACCCTCCAACCTCTGATCCCCCTTCTTTCTCCCCATCTCTCACTCTGAACTCTGACTCTCCAAGCATGGTCCTATAATAAAATGAATGCATGTATTGGTCTAAGGAATAGACCTGTTTACTAATTTCATGCATAGGCCCTACCTCTTGAACAAAAGTTTCTTTTGAAGACTCAAAAGCTTGCCCGAAGATTGCCTGACATAGCAACAAGTAATGCATGCAAAATGGATTCCATCCATAGAGATGCCATAATGCATAGCATGTGCACTAAATAGTTGGTAACTAAGGATTCTGGAGAGAAATAGCCTTAGATATAAAAGCCTTACCCCTGACACCACTGATGACATAACCATACAAACCAATAAAGACACCGTGCAACATCTGCAGTGCAGGTTCAATCTGCAATTTAATGTAAACATATAATCATTTGTTTAAATGTCTCCAATGATATAACTCTTCTTTCATCATGAACTGATTATGATTCTTGAATTTGTCTTTTTTTATTGGGTAGGGTTATAAAACCATAAACGCCAATTACATTCTAACAGGAGCAGTATAGGGTAGTACGACTCCCTAACAGCTGATTACTTATCCATTGTATCCATGGGCAACTGCGGGGTAACTGCAACAAGGCGAATGGAAATTAGACATGAGACAAGAACTATACTTATATTATTACTTTTTTATTCAAAATAAAATGATTCCTTGGACTAAAAAAACCCAAAATATCTTAGATTATGCTTTCCAAAATATATAATGAATATAGCGATGAAGTATTTTTAATCGTGATTTAATAGATAATTAGAATCATTACACAAATATAAATACTAGACGGGTTGTATAACAAAGGCTAATTTCGCCCCAAGAATCTGCAGCCCACCGTATTTGTTTGGTGCATTCCTAACGCTACGCTCTCATATCCACATAGTGCATCATGCACATGTTCGCATATAGAGTACACACACTGTTGTATGAGTAGCTAGTTCACCGGTCTCATTCCTGATCTCGTGCGAGGAAAACCTTCAAAGTGTAGAATTTCCTCTCAAAACTAAGCCAAACATGATTTTGGAACATATAATACAATGTCAAGACCTTTTCAGTGGATTTTGATTTCGCTATTTGTTTGTTTTAGCTCTTGAATGTACGACTTCTTACGTCCGATTCGTTTGAACCATGCCTCGTGCTGCGTGGTTCTTTCAGCCACATGTTTCCCCACATATTATAATTATGTCATACACACACGCCATCGCGATCGAAGCTTGAGCGATGGCGATAACACGTGCGGAGCATACATGCGGATTTCAGCACAGGTAAATTAGTAGTTGAACGTATCACGATTGTAAAGCAGATCTTTTTCTATGTCTCTGCAAATTAGGTTATCTAAGCATAGATAGATTTTGATACATCATAAAATAGATTAGCCATACCAAGAACTTGCTTACATTAGAGTTATTTGACAACGTTGCAAAATAATAACCCCGTCATTGAGTGGAATGTCCCAGAGCTATCTCGGGGGCTCGAGGACGTTATGGACACGCCGATTTGCAAAAGGGGAAAGTATGATTACAAACGGGTTGAAATGAAGAGGATTTATGAACAAAATACACATAAGCGTAATATTTTTTTATGATTCATTCACAGTTTATTATTTTTATCCATAAAACTCACATAAACGAGAGCTGTATTGAGGTAACCAAGTGCACATTTGCATGGGTGTGCACGCATCAACCCTCCTGTCTAGTGGGAATGACACAGGCAGTTTTTCAATGACGTCTGAATGCCCTTCGCGTAAACTAGCCTAATTTGCGTACGTAAGTCGCTTGTACGCATGCGCATCTACTTTCAAGCAATACTTTTCATGAATATTAATGAGCCCCATTGGTTTCCTGCCTCGCTGTAGTACGGAAAAAAAAGGCGCTTCCCGGCTAGCAATACATTGTACAATGCATGTTCACGTGGGCACGTTTGATTTTTGGTCTATTTCATTTGAGAATCAAATATGTTTTAGCTGATGAAACAAATCTTTGTAATTGGGCACTGAAATATCGATCAGGCAACCTTATCAGGGCAAAAAATTCAATATCAAAGTAAATTTGTGAATGGAATCAAGACGAAGAATTGTCATATTCATTTGTGCTACATAGATTTATGTTTTGCAATAGGCTCAGTCGGTTAGCGCGCTGGAAGTTCACGTTACTCTACCGCAGGACGAGATGTTCGAGTCCCGCAGGACGTTGTTTTTTCTCTCTTTTTTCTATCTCTTTCTTCATTTTTTCTTTTTTTTTTTGGCAGTTCAGCTTCACTCCGATGTCATTTATCTTAATACTTTATCGAGTATACACACCCCATGAACACACACACGCAATTTCCCTTGTTTTATATCGGATGTTTGAGTGCTTCGATTGCTCATGGGAATTTTTTGTTATCGCCAAATTACAACTCATCTCACTAAACATGGAAACTCCAGCAGAGATCTATGTAGTTATGATATAGCGCCATCTCAGGTAAACTGTTGGATGTTATTTACTTTCAGTAATTCACATCCAAATGTGCGAACAGGCATTTTGTCTTTTCTTCCATCCAGGATACTGCAATCTTGCTCCAGGACTGTTATGAAATGACCCTAAAAATAACACTAAAACACACAAATACACACACAAATGTCATGAACTGTCACACTTGTTGATCCTGTGTGCAAATTCCATAAGAAATTCATATGTAAGGAAAATAAGGAAGGGGGGGGGGGGATGGATTCCATTTCTATGTAATGAAAGCTACGGTTTTACTGCATCTTGTTCGTTAGTTTCTTCTCTGACATTAAGTCGATGTTTTTTAAATTCAACATTGTCTGTGTGTACAAAGATTTTATGCTGAAACACTGCTATAGCATTACGTGAGACTTCGTAAATATGGAATTTCATATATAATTTAAGCTCTAGAAAGCTTGATACATTTGCTTCATTTGTCACACGAAAGGTTATATTGCCCTTATACAGTTTTTCTTTACCACTTCTCATTTTCTCTTCCCTTTTCCCCACGTTTGGTTTTGCTGTACTGCAGGTGGAAATGTGTACATTTACACAACCAAACTTGAGTAGGAATGAGAACTGAATTAACTCTAGGCCAGGTGTATAGCGTCTCGCTCATCTCCTTGAAATTTCAGGTTGTTATTGTTCGACCCAATAACGGAGTTGCAGACAGGCTTTATGTTGCTATAGAGGTATCTCGTACCACACCCTGATAAGTGTAGTGTGTATGAAAGGGTTCTGTGTCATTTTGCCTTGGAAAAGGCTTTTATTTCATTATGGATGTTTCACTAGTAGCCGTAGGTGATGTACATTGTTGGCGTATGCGGCGGTACAGAACAGATCAGGACCATGTGATCACCCTGAGTAATGTGGTAATCGTTCAATTTGATACTTCTTTCTTCTGTTAATGTCTAACTTTTCACTTCCTTTAGTCAATCCTTCACCACCAGCTTTCCTATGCTAATTCCATTAACTTAGCATAAATCAAATTTCAATGGCAAACTTTCAATTTTCTTCGTGTGTGTTTGTTTTTGTTTTCATTATCCTCTCGGAACATCAACTATCAAGCACCTGTTTAAGATAGTAGACGTCTGCATTTTCTTTCACTCTAAAACTAAAAAAAAAGTTTCGTTGGCTTCTTTGATTTCATGTGATTTGCTCAAACACGTTTATAATTATTGTGATCATTACACACTAGCTGCTAGTTCATTATGTAGATTTTTGATCAAAATCTACATGTATTATAGGTTTTCCCGGCCAATTTCGCACTTTTGTCAGTCCATTTGATAAAAGGTTCATTCAATTTAGCGAAAATCCTCGTCACTGCACATTCTGTCATTCAAAATTGCAAGTTGGTCGTTCAATTTAGCATTTCGATCAATGAAATTTGCACATGTGCCATTCGAATTCGTAAAACGAGCATTCAAATTGGCACGTGCTCTTCAGTCATTCAAATTCGCCAACACTGGCCGAAAGGGGTATTTCAGTCATTCAATTTCGCGTATGGGCAGTCAAATTCCTAACATGTTCATTCAAATTAACGTCATGTTATTTCTCTTTTGAAAAGGTGATAACATTTAAACGCGTATTTCTATGTGACTTTTTGTTTCATCCACGCACTGTTAAGCAGTAAAAGTATCATACTTTTTACCATACATAACTCGGGTTTGTTGTTCTGTAACGCCCCTTTTCTTTCATACATGTCATTTTAGGCCTACATGTACCAATACTAACTTCATCTTCTTACAGTCATGACAGCACAAATTAGATACAGACGTATTTCTCAAGAAGACAGAAAAAGAATTATAGAAACATTTGATGATCATAACCTTGACTTCCTAGAACTGGCCGACACACTCGGAATAAAGCACTCAACGGCCAGATAAGTTGTGGCCACATGATGCACTAAATCTTCGGGCTGGAAGAATCACTAAGCACATTGAAGAAAAAAAAACCTGTTGCCAAAATCTTTCAAATAAGTACGAAAATATGAAATGTAATGACGCTTGCAAAACAGTAACTGTGTTGACAAAAAAAAAAATAAAGAAAGAACCAAAGCATAAACATGCGTGCTAAATTGACTGCAAAAGATGTTAAATTGGATGCCCAAAAATGAATTTGAATGAACGAGTGCGGCATGTCCGTGATCACGTGACTATATCATTCTAAATTGAATGAACGAATAACGAAATGGTGCTAGTTTTACGAATTTCAATTGAAAAAGTGTTAATTATAATGACGCTAAAGGTAATTTGAATGCTCCAAAATGAATTTGAATGAAGAGATCATAAAATTGAACTACCGAACATGTCATCTACGCTAAATTTTGCTAAATTGAATGCAGCAATTAGGAATTGGACTGACACAAGTGCGAAATTGGCCGGGAAAACCTATATTAGGTCATAAATGATTTTCAAATTTGTCAATGAAAGGGGTAACATTAACAGGCTACTCCTGTATGACTGAGGTCTGTGTTTAGGGTTAGTGTTTAGGGTTTCTTCTAACATACATTATGTTTATGGTCCGTAATTTGTAACGTGGTCACCTGTCCGATAACGTGGTCCTACTATTAAGGCAAACCCATACAGTCCATTTTCCCTGTCCATGTTCAACCATGGACCTAATACACATGGACATTCATCGTATCGTTAATTGATTCATGCACCCGTACATCTCAAAAGCGCCACAAAGACATTTTACCATGCTTCTCTGCTTTGATCCCATGATCGTCATCGCCAGCAAGCCGGGAGAAGAAAAAGACGGAGATTCGAAAAATCTAAAACTATATGCGCAGAAGAAAAACAACTCACAAAATCAAGAAAAGTGAATGTGCGGTTGTCCTGTATGTTAGGAAATCATACCTCAAACAATTTCGCTTGGGAGAATCAGGCAGTTTTTTAAAAGAAAGCTAACATTTTGGCAGAATGATTGTCATTTGTGTTCTTAATATTTCACTTTTTTCCAGCTTATTCCACAGCAAAAAGGGACGGTAATGGTAGAGAACTATTATATATGTTGCCATTAGGCAAGGTCTTAGGCGTGTGCGAAAATGTGCGAATCAGCAATTACCCATCTTTTGGCAAAAAATTTGTCATGATCTCATATTGGCCGCTCCTCATCATCTGTATTTATTCAAAGACATTTCTGTCTGAAAAAGGCACATCAGCGAATTAAGACTGAAATGAGGGAAACGATCCTTTTGTTAGTGACGATACCTGATCACACAAACGTTATTGTCCAGACACCTGAATGTACTCATTAAGATGCACATAATCAGGTGTCGGTGACGATCATTACATCAAAGAAAGACTGCCGTGAACACTGCCGTAATCTGACAAAAGGAAGCAACTGACATTTGGTAGTTTTCCCGTAAACAAGGAAAACGTGTTTTTCTTTTAGCTCTCAGTGATGCTCTTTCTCAGTTCCCTGATAGATATGTTTTCAAATTGTACTCAGAGGACAGATCTTAGATATGTGTGAATGAATATATGATTTCATGTTTTTATTAGCATTAAGTCACTTGCTTCCTTTTGTCAAAGTATTATTGTAATAATGTCATGCAGTATTAATCTGACAAAAGGAAGCAACTGATTTGTTTTACTGTTAAGTGTAGGTTCATGTTTTGTAATTGTCATATAACCATTGCACTCACTTACAGTGACACATATATATATATATATAGAGAGGGAGAGAGAGAGAGAGATTGGACGTCAGTGTCGCACAAGGTAGATTGTCACAGTCGCTCCGAACTCCATAAGAAGTGTATGTGAGATACGTAATTGTCTCTCTCTACCTAGATGTGCGACAGTGACGAGTGTGTGTGTCGCACAAAATTGCTATGATGTGCCGAGTGGTGCACACTAGCACTGCGCGCGCATCGATCTACTCTGGATGTTCGCGCTAGCTGGGACTAACACTAGTAACGGCTGGGATCGAGAGCTACTGAAAAGGTAAAAATTCGCCTTGATTCGCAAACTTAACTAAATAGAATGAATTAAGATTGCTTTGTTGACAGCATAGGTGTAACATTTAGCGAAGTTTATACCAAGAACGAGTGAGTTTTAACTAGTAAAATCGACCATTGTTTCCTCGATATCGTAGTAGATCTAACGGTGTTAGGCAAAATTAGTATCATGACATTCATGTCCTCGGCCAGTCCCATACATGCACTATTTTGTATTTGGGTATTTTCTTTTTGGCGAACTCAATTGAATTGAACGGACGACTCCTCCCACTTTTTCGCATTTTTTATTAGCCAAATTCAGTCAGAAAATTGATGTGGTATAACGTTTTACAATTTACTGACAGTGACAGTGCAATGACACTCATGTCATTGCCGTTGCAAATTGGGGACATTCATTGGCCTGTAACGTATAATGTTAGAGCTTCTGTAAACAGTTAATGTTCTAGCTGTAACGTTAAGTGTAACTTAGAGAGCCAAATACGAATGTAATTGAGATCAATGGCAAGCATGGCAATCAAAGTAAATGATTGTACACATACGCCTCCCGTCCTGAAATCTATTCATAGCCTACATTAGCCTGACCAGACCGCTGTGCTTCGCATAGCCTGGCCAGACCACGTACGTACCACTGTGCTTTGCACAGCTGTCTATACTATAGATTAGAGCTGTCATCGTTTTATCGTTACTTAAAGTGAAACCGAAACTTTAAGAGCGTCGAACTAAAGAGTATTAGACCCTAACGTTACTACAGTAAACCTCGCATGAGTCGAAGCTCTCGGGACTGACGAAAATGCATCGACTTAAAGGGAAGCAGTCCTGAGATTTTCACTGTACTGATAATTAAGAAGAGTAAAAAATATAAACTTTCACCAATTTATACGCTTGGACATCAAAAATTGTCTCCGTACGCGATTTTTGAAAAATAATTCCTGCAAGCGATCGTGAAAGAGCCGGCAAAAAGATGCTACGTAGTGCATGCACCGAACTAAGCCGTGCCTCTAAAAACCAATTTAAGTGTTCAAATGATTAGTTGCAATTTTATCATATAATGTGAAAGTTTGTGGTTTTATAATTTTAAACAAAATATTTCAAGCTTAGATATATATAATTTACGAAAAATTGATATTGTAAATATAAATTTATATGTATTTTAAAACCAAATATACCATGAACTTGACATCAAATAGGCACGGTCGTTTTCTAGCTTCCGTCCGTGTTGCATACTTCTTAGCGTAGAAACCACTCTCGCGCGCAAATCCTTACCATACCAATGTACTAGTATACATACACAGTACACCCGTACTCGACTCCGTCCAGTCGATTTTGGCATTCAAACCGAAGATAACCTGTGCATGAGAGAGTCGAATTCTTCAAAGAAAATATTGTTTGTATCTCAATATTTCTGTAAGTAGTCAGATAATCGCTCCACTTTGCCGTGCATGTCCAGTCGGCACTGGCAGCAGCTAGCTCAGTGGCACTGTACTGCAGTCCAACCCCGGCTGCAGGCCCACGGTAAATTAAACATAGCTAGCCACTTTCCTTACCTCTCTACGCTTTTTTCCCTCGGTTCTCTTCGAAGTCGATGCTCGAGGTGTTTCTGTTTTATAACTCATGTGAGCAAATGGTCAGGATTGCATCTGGTTTCAGGAGTTTTCTCGGTTTATAACCGAGGGCCACAGCCTGCCGGTCCACGTAAAAACATCGCTTCACAAATTGTCCACGCACAGGTAGGTCACAACACGATTTCGAGATTTTGTAGGCCCTAAGTTTCTTATGTTCGGCATCGTTGTACCGATATTTCCCAGCCATACAGCTCACCTTTCACGATACTTTTGTTGGTCTGGGACGGAAAAAAGGATTTTCCTGGGAAATTTTCTGCACGATTCGAGCAAAACTACTGATGTAAGATAGCCTGACCAGACGACGCTGAATGCGGTCGCCCCTGTAGTGTACTAGCAGGCCTGTGTAGAATCGTTTCTACCTTGCACTGTGTACGTACTATAGAACATGCATGAGCGGCGACAGGTAGGGCTGCAGCTGCGCTTGAGACTGGAAAAGTGCGAAGGGCAAACCGCGTACGGGGTGCGTACGCGTATCTACCGTAGATCTATCATCTAGTTGTACCGTCCACACGTGCGAATATAATACACAATACATACACACACACACACACACACAAACACACACACACACACAACGTAGAAACAATGTCAAATACGAGTCGGAGTAGCCACCGACGTCTTCATGCATCCGGGTAAACTAGGGAGCGTACGGATAACGAGCAGAACACGGCTGGGAAGAGTTGTGCATCGACGACGTATGACTCTCCGCCAAGACTTGCTCATTAGCATATTCACCATGCAGAGTCACACTTTTTCACCCAAAATCATGTACGAGCTTATTTGGTGATATTAAAGTTTGTTTTTGGTGAAAGTAGTTCATTGGAGGTACCAACAACAACATATTTTTTTAAATTTCGTGAGGACTGTGTCCCTTTAAGTGAACTTCGACTGAACTTCGACTCTCGCGAGAGTCGACTTTTTTTTCGACTCACAGTTATGTACATGTACATTTGCATGCATGTGTGTGTATGTGTGTGTGTGTGCGTGCGTGTGTGTGTTGCATTCAATTTAATTTGTCTGTTCTTGAAGATAATGTTCTTATTTTGTTCTAAATTGAACATGGAATTTGTATCAATACTAGTAGTTACTAATAAACGTAGTTCTGAGAATGTCTGCGCTAATGTGGCAATGTGCATGTGCTATGTCTACTTGATAGGGTGCAACATGGGTAGCCATCTCTGTCAACCTACCCTGAGACAGACACTCTCCCAGGCCCATCCCACCTCCATTGAACAAAACTACTAGTATACAGCCAGCCAACTTGGCCTGTCACTAAAATATTAAAGCAGCGAATTGGTTGACCAAGGAGTTCTGGCTTGACATGGATAAAGTATGGATGTGCTGTGTGTATGGATAAAGTATGGATCGATGTGCTGTGTGTATACATGTATACATCTATTGTGTATGTATTCGACATGCGTGCGGAGCGTTACGGTGAGTGTGCATGCTTACCTGCAGCAGGTCAGCGACATGCCGATTTTTTTGTTCTCCTCTAAATGTAATGAGAATGCCAGACAAATCTTCTTCGGCTCAAGTGATGTAAACTACGTGTATTTTGTACAAAAGGGACTGAATGTTTTACTTCGACACAGCCGAAATTCGACTCTCGTACTTCGGCTTATCCAAATATTTCTTAGAGAAAATACATAGGGAAAAATCGGGACTTTTTATTTTGCTTCGAGTTAAGTGATTTTCGACTCACTCGACGTCGACTTATCCGAGGTTTACTGTATATAACAATGTTTAAACGTTGTAAACGATCATCACTTTTGACGGCAAAATCACATAAAATGTCTTTTGTTTTGTTTGATTTTAACAACAGTATGAATAAGATGATTATTACCACTCACCCACAATGCTACATCGTATTTTGCTGATGGTTGAGTTGAATTTGGTGTTTTGTTGGTATCCAGACCTCATTGTTGAATTTTTCGGAGTAGATTGTGCGATGATTCACAAAATCAACGAACTACCACGAACACTCAACCGGAAGTACTGTGGTAACATTTTACGTATGGTTTTATGATTTGCAAAGTGGTCTGTGCACTCTAACAGATGCATAAAAGGTAACAGATTTTACACAATTAATATATTAGACAGATTTTGACATGATAAATGACTTTTTTTTTGGGGGGGGGGGTGGGGTTTGCTTGTTCTTTCTTTGTTTTTTGATCCAATGTTTGTTTGCCCGTGCAGATGGAAGGAAACATCATCATACAAGGTATGATAGGTAAGTGTGATCAATAAGTACATACGTGCATTTTGTTGAGCATGTTGAGCTTGGCTGTTGATTAAGGGTGTTTGTTTGTTTGTTTGTTTTTGTTGTTGTTGTTGTTGTTTTTTTTTTTTTTGGGGGGGGGGGGGGTTGGGATTTGATACTTGGTTCTGCCATATATATACTCCCCGAAAAATGTTGATGCTTGTCAGTGTATACTGTATGTACCCCTTAAAGGGGATGGCCAGTAACTGATCCGTGGGAATCAGTCGGAATGCTGGAGGATAATTGTTCCAATTCTTATGGGATTCATTTAAGAGTACATTATATATCTACTGTTGTGTGAAAACATTTAACTGCACATTACTTGAAAATGAGACCATTCTGAAGCAAATAATTTTCACACAGCAAAGTGTAGTAAATGGGTATGCCTTTTAAGTGTATACTTTATTTAAATACTTGAAGTGCTTGTGTGCTGGGATGGCAGCTGGACTGAAGCTGGTATTAGACTAGTCCCAAGGACATCACTCAATGATAGACAGGTGTGATGTATGAGGATTTCCCCATTGCTTTGTTTTACTGGTACTGATAATGGAAGTAATTATTGAGCACAATAAATGTTTTTTTATTGTTTTTCTTTTTGTTATAATTTCTACAGAGCCAGAAGACAAGGAGAAAGGTGGAGGAGGAAATGGTAATGCCATTATTTACACAAGACATTTTGTCCACAATTTATTTCTGTCCACCAAAGTGTAATAAATGGATATCCCTGTTAAAGATAATATAAAGTTTTGTTACCATGGTACCTCAAAAGTTTCCCTGAGTTTCCTTGTCTTAGTTTGTGTTTCAGGTTAAAGTACCTTTCATCTAACTAACACTGTGAGAATTACTCGCCCCAAAGTGCTCTCATATCTCAGTAATCATGCAATTAATGATTTCGTATCAGAACAGAGCGGGCTCTGAAAAATTCGAACGAGCCGTTAGTTTGACTCGACGTGGTACCGCGACAATGAATAACACGTAAAAAAACCCGCAAGTTATAATCACTATAGGCCCCTTGAAATCTGTATCTGCAATTTATCAAGTAGGATGATGTTTTGTGTGTGACAAGGCATATCTATCAATGCTGAAATGCACTTGGATGTGTTAAATATCTTGACTTCAATCATTGAGCACAAGAAATGTTTTTTATTGTTTTTCTTTTTGTTATAATTTCTACAGAGCCACAAGACGAGAATGGAGGAGGAGGAACTGGTAATGCCATTATTCAAACAAGACATTTTGTCCACAATTTATTTCTGTCCACCAAAGTGTAGTAAATGGGTATCTCTGTTAAAGACAATATAAATTTTTGTTACCTCAAAAGTTTCCCTGAGTTTCCTTGTCTTAGTTTGTGTTTTAGGTTAAAGTACCTTTCATCTAACTAACACTGTGAGAATTACTCGCCCCAAAGTGCTCTCATGTCTTAGTAATCATGCAATTAATGGTTTCGTATCAGAGCAGAGCGGGCTCTGAAAAATTCGAACGAGCCGTTAGTTTGACTCGACGTGGTACCGCGACAATGAATAACACGTAAAAAAACCCGCAAGTTATAATCACTATAGGCCCCTTGAAATCTGTATCTGCAATTTATCAAGTAGGATGATGTTTTGTGTGTGACAAGGCATATCTATCAATGCTGAAATGCACTTGGATGTGTTAAATATCTTGACTTCAATCATTGAGCACAAGAAATGTTTTTTATTGTTTTTCTTTTTGTTATAATTTCTACAGAGCCACAAGACGAGAATGGAGGAGGAGGAACTGGTAATGCCATTATTCAAACAAGACATTTTGTCCACAATTTATTTCTGTCCACCAAAGTGTAGTAAATGGGTATCTCTGTTAAAGATAATATAAATTTTTGTTACCTCAAAAGTTTCCCTGAGTTTCCGTGTCTTAGTTTGTGTTTCAGGTTAAAGTACCTTTCATCTAACTAACACTGTGAGAATTACTCGCCCCAAAGTGCTCTCATGTCTTAGTAATCATGCAATTAATGGTTTCGTATCAGAGCAGAGCGGGCTCTGAAAAATTCGAACGAGCCGTTAGTTTGACTCGACGTGGTACCGCGACAATGAATAACACGTAAAAAACCCCGCAAGTTATAATCACTATAGGCCCCTTGAAATCTGTATCTGCAATTTATCAGGTAGGATGATGTTTTGTGTGTGACAAGGCATATCTATCAATGCTGAAATGCACTTGGATGTGTTAAATATCTTCTATCATTGAGCACAATAAATGTTTTTATTGTTTTATCGTCCGTCCGTCCGTCCGTCTGTCTGTCTGTCCGTCCGTCCGTAATGAATTTTGTGGACAGGGTAAACTCTCAAAACCTTTTGAGGTATCCTAAGAAACTTGCATGTATGTGTATTAGTGGATGAAATTGTGCCTATCAGCTTTTGGGTGCACATGCTCAATGTTAAAGGTCAAGGTCAAATACTGTAAAACGAGGATTTTTTGCATGCCTTTTAATTTCGCGAATTTCGCAAGCACCAAAATTCGCGAAATTAAAATGCACACGAAAGTTCTTGTCTACACTATATGCATTGAATGACAGTGGCAGTTCGCGAAAATTTCATGCTGCAAAAAAGGCCGTCGGCTCCAATTCCCAAAAAATTCATGCCGCGAATACATCATGTTTTACAGTACATAAAATTTCACTATTTTCACCACATCTATGCAATGCCTGAAGATATTATCTTGAAACTTAGTGGAGGAGGAGGAAATCGTAATGTCATATTTACACAAGATATTTTGTTAACAATTTGTTTCTGTCCACCAAAGTGTGATAAATGGGTATCGTCCACCAAAGTGTGATAAATGGGTATCCCTTTTAAGTGTACATTTGTATTTATTTCTTGAAGTGTGTATGCTGGGATGGCAGCTGGGCTGAAACTAGTATTGGACTAGTTCAAGGAGCTCGTTATTTTTATCATTATTTTTGATATTATTTTTGTTATTATTATCATTATTATTATCATGACTGTTCTTATTATTTTAATTCATTTCTATGTCTCTGAAAAGTAGATGGCTATTTGGGACTTTCTAGTACTTGCATAGGTAGTTCCTTATCTTGCTCTAGTACTTGCATAGGTAGTTCCTTATCTTGTCAGTTCCAGCACATAGGAAGTCGTCTACATGCATCAAGATAATGCCTTCCATCTTCCCAGAACTGTACCATCTGAACAAAACTTTATCCAGCTCTGACTGTTAGCATTCAAGCTTCACTAGTTCTTCTCTGACACTGAGATACCAGTTGCGAGATGCATCTTTCAAGCCATATGCTGTCTTGTTGAGTTTCCACAGGACTCCTTCTTGACGTACTTCTGTGGGGGGTGTGACATAGATATCTCTGTCCATTTTTCTGCCTTGCAGAAAGGCCGCCTTGATGTCTATGCTCTCACACTTCCATCCTTCGCTTGCCGCTATCGCCATGGCTAGCCTGAGTGCGGATTTTGAAGCAGTTGGTGAGTCAGAAGGGACTTTGTCTTGTTCCTCAAATCCTCTGACTACCAACCTAGCCTTTACTCCTTTCTTTCCATCAGGCATTGTTTTCTCAGAAATCACCCATCTTGTGGACAACGTCTGCTGACCAAGATCCTCAACTTCATGGTACACTTTAAAATCATTCCAATTTTGAAGTTCCTTCTGTTTGGCCTCTATGACTTCTGGTTCATTGTGATGATTAGGAGGTATGAAGACGACATTGGCTTCTTCAGCTTGTCCTCTTTGATCAGTGTCTGTTGGTTGCTCTCCTTCTTCATCAGGCATCGTTTCAAATTCAACTTGATCAAGGTGAATGCCGTATCTGTGCTTATCTGTATTAGTCTCTACGTCGACATAATACTTGTTTCTTCCAGTAGCTTTACCTCCTCTACTCAGGATTTTTGCTTCTGTCCATTCTGTTGTGCCTGGATGCCGATACTTTATGTTTGCGTTCACTTTGGGTATCAGCACTTGTGCATTCTCCTCATTTCTCATTCGATCAACCGGTTCAATTCCATCTTGTTGTTGGACGCTATCATTGTCTCTTCCTTCATTTGGCACAGACACATTGACATCATCTTTGTTGTGATTTTCTTCCACAGATTCGCTATCATCCATTTCTGCCAGGACAGTCAGTTTGCCACTTCCAGTTTGTTTGATTTGAGTGTCATCTTTGCTTCTGTTGTTTATCATGTCATCTGAAGAGGCAGTGTCATGATTGCTTTTGATCAATTTACAGGATGCCACTCTGACTAGTTGACTGCCATGTCTGATGAAGACAATCTTGCCATCCTGTCCTATCACTTTTCCCGGACCTCGCCACCTGTTACTGTCATCGCGTTTGTAGTACACACGTTCACCAGGTTGAAACGGGACTTCTGGAACTCTGATGTTGTGACGAAGGGCTCTGCGAATCCGCTCGGAAGCTTCAGACCTTGCGTATGCTCTTCTGGCAGCATGGAGGGCATTCATATGTTTTGCCACAGCTTCACTGACTTCAACATCTTCTAGTGCTGGTGGGCAACTGTTCAAGACTGAAGGAAGGTTTGGATTTGTCCCCAAAACTAGCTGGATTGGGCTAAATCCACTCTGATTTTGCATGCAGTTCTTGGCATTGACAGCCCATGCAAGGGCCACTTCCAGGTTCATCTGAGGGTCATCTTCCATCATCTTCTGCACACACACATCCACAACATAGTGGTTTCTCTCACAAATACCATTTGACCATGGCGAGTATGCTGCTGTGGTGCAAACTTCAATGTTGAATTGTTCTGCCAACTCTCTGTATTCGGCATTGTTGAACTCTCCTCCATTGTCAACCAGGAATTTCTTGGGTGGCCCGAATCCGGCTGCAATCCACTCAGTTGCGATGCTCTCTACTATCACCTTGGGTGTTTTTCTTCTGATCACTTTGCTCTTACTGAATCTAGTGAACACGTCAATGAAATGCAAGAAGTACACTTCGCCAAACTGCTTCAGATCCATGGCTACCACATCATTGAACTGTCTAGCCAGAGGCAGGCTCACTGCAGGGCGAGGTGGTGTTTTCTTGTACCTCTTACACACCTCACATTTGTTGCTGACCTCCTCAATGAGGGGGGCATAGTCATCATCTAGAGCATCCTTCATGATAGCTTTCAAGCTTTTTGCCGTGGGGTGAGCAAACTGGCGGTGAAGTTTGGTGATCATCTTTTTCTTTTCTTCCTGGGTTGTCTTTTCTAGAACCATATTCACCCTTTCAATCTGCATCTCACAATCTGTCAGTGGTAAGTAGTAGTGGCCAGATGAAGTGGTATCAAGGTCTAGCTTCTTTCCATTGACTTCTAGGGTGTCATCAGCCATGTTCAGAGTGAATTCCAACCGTTTCATATCCGGCTTACTGAGCAGCAGTGGAATGTCACTTTCTATCACATCAGTCACAATTGTTGTCTTCTGACCAGCAATGGTGCATGGAAACTCCATCCGTTCATCTGATCTGACCGTACTTTCTCCTCCAAACTTGAACTTAGTATCGCTGGCTCGAATTTTCACATGCATCTTCTCGTCTGAGGACAGTGAAGCCAGGTATGACTCTTTCCATGCACGTCCTGTGACAGTTTTTGTGCAAGCACTATCCAATACGGCTGCATGAGCTGCTTCTGTCATAAGCACCTGCTTGTCTTCATGAGAATAGTCTTGGACTTTGTATGCTTCTTCATTTTCAGTTTTCATGACATTTTCTGATTTGCCTGAACTGTTGTGAGGGCAGTCCTGTTTGAAGTGCATGATAGATTCACACACATGACATTTCAAGAAGTTTCCATCTGCATCACATGGATTTTTCGTCACTGAACTTCCTTTTAGTGTGTTGGATCCTTTTTCATTTTGTGATTTGTTTCTCTCCTGTCCGTAGTCATGTCCACGTCCTCTACCAGGCTGATTTCCCCATCTAGGCCAGCGACCTCCTCGTCTACCACGATAACCACTTCTACGGGCTGTACCTCTTCGAGTATAGTAGGCTTCTTCTGACTCGGTGTTGAACACAGCTTCTTCCTTGTATGTTGTGCCTCTTTGTTTCTGCATCGTCTGTTCCCCAAAGAACTTTCGTAAGGCATTTTTCATCTGTTGAATTCATACATCTCCTCCTTCTTTGAGTAGTCTACCGTAGTAAGAACTATCTGCTTATCCTTTTTCTCCAAACCAGCACTGTCAATCAACTGCATAGCAAGAACAACCTCTGGCAGAGTGATTCCTTCCTTTTTGAGCTCTTTCACTCTTTTCTCATATTCATTCAAGAACTGATCCATGCTTTCAGTGTCCTTTTTCTGTAGATTCTTGTATGAAGACCACGCTTCACAGACCACACTGAGGTCATCCTTTTTGTACCATTTGTCTAGTACACCAAAGATCTGACTGACTGCATCATCATCATTTATGGAGGTCTCTCCATTCTGCATGGCCAGCCTCACTTTCTCGTTGACTCCCTTGTCTGTAGGAAGAACACTGTACAACAGGAAACCCCGTCTACGTTTTTCCGTCTTGTTGAATTGAGTCCACAGTGATACATCAAACTTCCAATCTTCGTATGAAGTGGTATCCACCTTCTATACTGGTGGGGCCACAAAATTGTCCTTTACCTTTTCAGCCATGTCTACTGTTGATTCTGTCTACCTGTTCTCGTAATCTCGCTCTGCTACCATGAAAAGTAGATGGCTATTTGGGACTTTCTAGTACTTGCATAGGTAGTTCCTTATCTTGTTCTAGTACTTGCATAGGTAGTTCCTTATCTTGTCTATCTCTAACTACTGGCATACATTAAGCCCCACCAGACCTGCAGAGGGAGATAACAACAAAGAACCTTATTAATAAAGCTAATCCTAACAGTCTCTGCCAAGAAGTCGCTTGAATCATTAGGTTTTCGGATAGTCTGTCCATTCATCCTTCGTCTGAGATAGCCTTATAAATTTTGTGGACACCATTACTTGAAAAAAAAACAAGTTAGATCAAATCATCCTAGTTAAACTTGGCCCAACCATCTGACACCGTGCAAAGAAAGGCGTCAGCTGGTTGGGGCCTCACCATCACATCAGGTATCCACATCACAACTACAAAACTTATAGAAATGTATACGTTACCTGTAGAAATTCATATGTTACTCATGTAAAGTGCACATTTATATTACAGAAGGTACATTAGTCTAGACAGCCTTCGTGATAAGTCCACAGAACAAAAACAAAGGCACTTTCTAGTGCAATCCCTGACCGTTCAGGTTCATCGTTGCAGAATTCAAAATGCCATGTTGACCACTCTAAAAATTATGCACACTCGTGCGTTGCTGGAAGTGCAGTGATATATTGTATGAGTACCTTCTTCGGTAGCAATATGGTTGACAGCGTAATACCTTTGAAAGTGCATTCAGATTGCGGATGAACTCTGATAATCAGATGTACATGCTGCATGTAATCATCATTTTTTGTAAGTTTTGAAATGTGCATTGAAATCATAGCTATGCAGTGTCATCAATGAAGATTATATTTAATGAGTTTGAGGTGACGAAAAGAATGATGTCAAGTATCAAAACTCAATGCGATCGTAAGATTCGTGCTGAACTTGCTTCGTGTTGTGGGCCATTCTCGTACAGCCCTGTCGCTGTTTATAGGCCTACAGTGACTAGGCTGTGTATTTTGGCATGAATATGTATGATGAGTGTGTGAAGTTGTACGTATGGCTGAACATGTTTATAGTCAAAGGTCAAGGTCCCATGCTGAAAATTTCACTATTACTTTTCCTCCATATCTATGCAATACCCAAAGACAATTCCTTAAAACATGTTTCCCTGTGCTGCTACATAAAGATTCAGCAGAGAGAGAGTTTAATATCATGAGGTCAAAGGTCAGGTGAAAATTGTTTGATTGGCTTGACTTCTATCATTGAGCACTACTGTACTTATGAACTCCTTTTATTTCTACAGAAACACCAGAAGAAAGTGCCATCACTGGAGGAGGACGAAAAGGTAACGTCATTATGACCATCACTGAGGGATAGACATGTTAGCTCTATAATTCACCATTATTATTATTTTTTAATCATTATTTTTTACACTATTTATTTGCAAACTTCTGCCTCTGAAAGATGTTGTAGGTATTTGCTTATATTCTGAAGTCAGATCCCCCCCCCCTTCTAAGTGTAGTCTGCTCAAGTCTTGGTGAAGTCCAGTGAAGTGAAGTAGCATATATTTGTGATTAATGAAGTCCTTTAGTGAAAAGAGGCTCTGAGATAAGAAAAAATAAAAGGGCAAAATGATTACCCCCATCACTCTGACATAATCAAATAACATACAGATATTGGTTATTGGGTATTATTATACTGCAGTATATGTCATTCAAACAATTCCCTATGGATTGAATGGTGCATCCTTATGGTGTGATATATTCTTTTGAAGATCAAGAATATAATTTGTACCCAAAATATTTTGTCTTCAAGTTTACGCAGAAAAAATGACACTAGTGAATATATTTATGTTTTTAGAGAGGGTGTAATTTATTTCATAACATTTGACATTTAATATTTTATTAATGAATGCTTTGGAAAGTTCTGTTTCAGACTTTGAGTAGTAGGTTCACCTTCAATTATAAATATTGCATGTTTTCTTACAAGGGAAAAAACGACAGAGGCAGACAATCTCAAGGCCATGTTGCCTCTGTGGCAAGGACATTAGCCGCATGGCTCAACATCTTAAGAGAAATCACGCAGAGCTCACTCCAGAGGAGCGCATTGAAGCTAGAAACCAAATGGTCAAGACGTATGTACTTCACTTCTTAATGTAAAGGGTGCCTGGCAGCATCATAAAGTCTGTTTTGATGAATATCTGTCGTGAAATATTATACCAAACATTCACGGAAAATATTACAACTGCAGTGTGTGAGTAGTTTGTTATACAGTATACATGTCTATGGTATTTTCACATGAAGGACTTATTTTTGTGAATTTTGCAAGTCGGTTATGGCAAAAAATTCCCTTCTGGTTCCATGTCAATTAACACCTAATAAAAGCTCCATTGAAATCTCATTCTTAAAGAGACTTGTTGATTTTTCATTTTTTGCATTTGAAAAACTACAAATTAGTTATAATGAGGACAAAGTTTCAGAATTTGTGATGATTGGGATGAAGTATAAGAATATTTTCAGAATTTAGAACAAATTGCAATGTCGACAAGGATGATGACATGGCAGAGTCACCATTTAAGAATGCATGAGTTGGGGCTCACAGAAGCAGAACAAAAGGAGAAGACATGCATAGCTCATGCACAGGTGAACTTGCAAGCGGTATTATTATGGAATTACACTGCACTACATTTCTGAAATATGTGAACCTCCTATGTCATCATCCTTGTTCAGTGTAATTTGTTGAAAGTATGTCGGTAACGAGTCAAGGGAATGTGTACTTTTTTTGTCAAAAGATGAAATTTTGTGGAGTTCTCTTTATATTTTCCTTATGTTGTTGTATGCATGTAACATCCTACACTGCAGTATTCTTTTCATCCAGCAGTTACTGCACTAAAAAAAATCATAACTTTTGAATGAATTGTCCAATTTTCCTCAAACTTTCAATGATGTGTTCTATTAATATTGCTAGATTTTCTCAATCCTTATGTTTATGAAGGTTAACTTGTCCTTTAAGATTTTTCAAAGTTTTGTTTAATGCTCAAGAACCATAATAAATTCAACAAATTTATGCATGGAGTTGTCGATTTATGTACTGCATGATGTGAAATTATGGAAATCGTCTGGAATGTCCCTTGAATGTTTTGATATTGTACTGACAGTCTTCACATAAACACAGAAGGTTGTCTCACCTTCTAATTTCAACTGATATTTCATCTCAATCAATAAATTGTAACTTTTTTGACATTGACATCATTCAAGATTCATAATATTTGAAAGTAGGTTCACCTTCAATTTGATTCTAAATTAAACTAATTCTTATTAAATCACTCATTGATATCACTGTAAGAAAAAACAGGTACCAAAAACATACAATATAGCTAATTTTTAGATTCTTTGTTTTACCTACCTAAAGGCAAAAAAAAAAATGATAACTTTCAATCTCAGCTTCCTGTCTTGAGTAATCATGTTCTTATGAATGAAAAATAACCAAGAATGCCAAAAAAGGAAGAAAAAGAAATATTAATCATTTTTGCAAATATGTTGGCATACCACCACTATTCCAGTGCTTTAGTCTAGGGAGATGATTTCATATTATTTACAACAACAACAACAAAAAACTCACTACCTGAAGCAAATTTTATTTTCATAGGTCCATTTATGCACCTTGCTGTTGTTCATTTTCCATCTGTGAAGATGGCTAGATAGCCCATATTCAGCTACACTAAGCTGGTCTTCCATGGGGTCCAGTTGGATGTGGGGTGGGACCACTTCACCGGTTAGACACCCTGCTCTTTGCGATGAATGAATGAAGCGGGATCTTTTACATGCATGAGCTGTGACTCTCTCACACACGGGACCTCCATTTTATGTCCTATCCGAGGGACAGAGTGTTTTTCCTCTTGCTAGAGGGGACGGTATGCTTACACACAACATTGCTCAGTCCAGACTCGGGTTTGAACCCGGCCGCGTGATCATGAGGCAGATGCGCTACCGACTGAGCCAACTCACCTCATCATATCTTTTGATAGCACATTGTGCCATCTTAGATGCTTTAATAAATTCCGCCTCGAAGTGATGCCAGAGGCATTATGTTTTCGGGTTGTCCGTCAGTCCGTCTGTCTGTTCTTCCTTCCGTAATCATTTTGTGGACAGCGTACAGTGTAAAAAACTAATAGAAGTATCATAATGAAACTTGGCATGTATATGTATGAGTGGGAAAAGTTGTGCCTATCAACTTTTGAGTGCACATGCTCAAGGTCAAAGGTCAAAAGGTCATGGTCAAATGCTCAATATTTCATTATTTCTCCTGTATCTATTCAATGTCTAGAGTTATTTTCTTGAAACATACATGAACTGACGAACAAAGATTCCCCAGAGAGAGTTTTTGGTCATGAGCTCAAGGGTCAAAAGTCAAGTGAAAATGTTAAAATTTCACTTTTTCCTCCATATCTCACAAATATTTCAAGGTATCATCATGGAACTAGGTATATATGCATGTACTGACTTGCAGTGATCATGTAGGGAATTTAGGGGTTAATAGTCAAAGGTCAGGGGGTCAAAAGTCAAGGTGAACTCATCAAAATGTCATTATTTCCCTCTTATCTAGATGCAATGTCTGCAGGATTTTCTCTTGAAACTTAGGGTACAACATTTTGTATGCATATATTACTCAATGCAGCTTCTCTTGCAAGTTTCTTGCCAAAAGGTCAAAGGTCAAGTGGAAGTGCTAAATTTCCCTTCTTCTTTAAACTTATAAAAAGCTCAAAAATTTGGGTACAAATCCTCAAATTTCCAGATACCTGCACTCCACAGACAATACAGCCATATTCATCTAATTAAACCTAGTTCACGGAAAGTGAACATTCAATGCATTTGTGACAATCCTGTCATGTTCATATTTTGCCAATTATGTAAAATTGTCATTACACATTGTCAAGACATTGTGTTATAGACCTATTCAGAGAACCATGTATTATGGCGGAGGCATACCAGTCGCCATGGCGACATTTCTAGTTTTTCCAACATTGGAAAATAATGAATTTTTGCCTTTAGAAATTTTGACTGCAAATGGTACGTCTATGATTCTGTGTCTATTATATCAGTCTCAATGATTAAAGTTGACTCAATACATGTAAACTATGATAAGTTGACATTGAATTGCATCCTTAAATATTTTTCTCCTTTCATTTTGGTTGAATAGTCAACCGATTTCAAGAAGAACAGGGCCGATAAAGCTCTTTAAATGCCCTCTGAAAGGGTGCACGGCAATCGTCCAGAGAATGGATACTCACCTCAGCACCCAACATGACTTACCGAGAGGGTCCGCAGATATGAAGGGGCATATAGCTGCGGCAACCCATCCAACAAAATCTGGAGGTTCAATTTTCCAGCAGTTGTTATTCATGTTGCAAGAAAGTCAGCTCTTACATGTATTAAAACTGTTGCAATCACCAATCACAGTATTTCTTTGTTTTTTAGCCTGCAGCTACCTTCCATTGAATTAGATTGATTCATTTGATTGATTGAATTATAGCATATTTTCCCAGCATTTCATGCCTTTCTATGAGAAACTAACTGTGTACTGCTGCTTTCTTGCATAAAGAATACATTTTTAGAGAAGATTTGGTTTATTTTTTATGTATCATCAAGAGAAAAAAAATAATGAGTTCTTACGACAAATTATTCATTAAGAGAATGATCAATTATTAATGATTCTAAGAATATATATGTATATATAGATGTATATACACATATGTGTGTTATATATATATAATGTGTGTATATATATATGTACATATTTACCTAGGTATTGTGAGTATTCATTTGTATCATTGAAAGATAGCATTAAATGCTTACCGTACTACAGTTACAACTGAACAGAGTTTAGTAATGGAATATGTAGAAGTTTTTCTTTTGCATAAATATCAAAGTACAATTTCCTCTTTGCATGCAGTTAGGTGATAATGGACGAGGAAGAGCTGAATATTGCAATTGTAAATGAAACAATTCTCGTAAAATTATGCTACTTATGTTCTTTTGACAAAAATATGGAATTGCTAATCATTGTGTTAAACCTGCTGAATAGAAATGGAGAAAATACTTCAGCAATTTCAACTTGATCTCATGGCGAAATGTGGGAGTGATGATAGTGCAACCGTACGACAGCATGTGAGTCAGTTGTCTGCCATGGCTGGCGTCGTTGGAGGGTTAAGAAACATCTTTACCACAGAATCCCTGACAACGTAAGCACTATTTTTTTTTGTCTAAACGTGTGTTAAATTCCTCGCAGGTGTCTGAAGCCACCAAAAAACCCAACAACAATACGTAATATCTTTTTCTTTTTTCCATGCATTTTTAGAATAACCTTTGGCTATAATTTAAAGAAGTATGAATGACAAAATCCATTTCGTGGTTTTCACAACAGTGTTTACTGACCCTGAATTACCTTTTGTTTGAAATGAAGTATTTTTTTTTTTTTTTGGGGGGGGGGTATATTTTGTATCCTTTTTAATTGTGCTTTTGGGGTTACTTTGCAATTTCTAAAGATTGTGACAAATTTTGTGCAAATCACCACAAATGTCTATATTGCTTATAACTGATCCAGTAGCACCACTGATCAAGAAAATAAAATCTTGGCGATACATTTCCCCTTTATTACCTTTAAGAAGAAATCCAGTTCCAAAATAAATTTGGGTGATA
This sequence comes from Diadema antillarum, assembly GCF_040938485.1. Classification (NCBI taxonomy): domain Eukaryota; kingdom Metazoa; phylum Echinodermata; class Echinoidea; order Diadematoida; family Diadematidae; genus Diadema; species Diadema antillarum. The sequence goes on from NW_027270982.1 coordinate 553,158, forward strand.
AAATGAAGTGAATTCTTCAGAGATTTATTAGAAAAGAGAAGACTAAAATCTCATGAAAATAGGAAAATTATGAAATTTTGAACTTTTGATAATTTCTCCGAAAACGGTTGTTGTACATAGGGTATAAATATGCATATGAGTGAGCTAACCATGTCATACGCTCACTATTTTCCATTTATTATGTTTAAAAAGATAGTGGTCAGTTAGATGTAAGAAGATTTTAGTCTTGGGCATAATTGCGTTTGAATGAAAAAAAAAGTGGACATTTCAAAACATTATGTATGAATTGATATAGTAAGTTTAGAGGAAATGACATGTTTTCCATTTACATGCATATAGACTGTTCATGAACTGTTTTCTCCAAAAGTAGTGAAATTCCAAAATATCAAAACTTTCTTATTTTTCATCTGATTTCGATTAAGTCTATACCCTTGAACTCGTAATACTTTTCTCTTTCTTATCAAATTAATTTGTATTAGGTCTGGATTTCCCTTTTAAGATTAAATGTTTTTGTTACAATTTATTTGCACCTTCACCATCCTCTAGAGGATTATGCTATTCGCTTCTTCTTAGAGCAAAAGGTACCATGAAATTTGTAGATTTCTCCACAAGTTTGTGTTCATACTTGATAAGAAAAAACTGTAGTAAATCTATCATCGCATCACTCGATCAAAATGCAAAATTTAAATAGGGACCATCTACATTGTGCACACTGAAGCATAAAATGATAAGAGCCAATGGATTTCTCACGAACTTGGCTCAAAAAGGTATGTGCTAGTTATAGTTTTTTTTAAAGTGGAACGTCTTTTTTGTTTTGTATATATACATTATCAGCAGTAATGCTAACTTATTCAATGACTAGTGTTTTCTTTCTCAGCAACAAGTTCAGGGCATACTTTAAGAAAAGAGAATGTTTGCATGCATTTCAATTTCATCAATGTTGCGAGAGCCATGTCTCACAAAATTAGAATTTATGCAAAATTCCCTACTCTACATACATTGAATCCCAGTGGCAATTTGAGAGTATTGATTGTGTTTCACAGTATGGAAATTACATGAAAGGTACATTTGATACTCCATTATGTAAAGTGAAATTACTCTCATTATTGATGTCCATTTTATGTCAAGATCCATTGTTTCATATGATTTAACATCAGTTCTTTTTATGACACCTAAGCATAACGAAGCACATGTGCGGACAGAATTATGCTCCCAAGACTAAACATAAATACTACGACACACTCTGGAAGTTCGGGAACTTTGTGGCCACATATGTAGGACCTCCAGTCTTCCCAGGACTGGACAAAGAGGACGTGAGGGCTATCCTCCAACAACTCCAAGGGTACAAAGACGGTTTGTACAGACGTGTCTACTAGCTACAACATGCATTATCAACTATTTCCACCGTAAATTACAGATTAGTTTCTACTCTTATGTTTATTCTGCTGTTGTTTTGATATGAAGTCAGCTACGATTACACCGACTCTTTAGAGAACATGAAGGCTGCATGACTCTTTTCATATCTAATGCTGCATTTTACCAACTAAAACGCCGGATGTTCATGAGTGAGACTCGTTATGACGATGGCATAGCAAATGGCTTCCTGGCAAGATTCCAATCCGTGAGCATTTTCCATAATCGTGCCTGGAGTATCATATAATTATTTTTTGCGCTTGCCACTTAATTCTTTTTCTCAGTGCCCGTAGCGTTTATATCTATAACGTATTAGAGGTGAAACATTACTTCTTCGTCTTCATTATATTACTTCACTAGTGATGCTTACAATACGTTTAATCCCACACTTCTTAATTAAGGTGGTGTACTCAAGGAAAACGTCGTAATAATACTAGTATTTGGTGGGTGAGTTAGAGTTCGGCATACAAAAGACACAAAGTCACATGAAATCTGTCGATAACTTGTAAACTATTCTTTGTTATGAATAATGTATTGTAATGAAAAGATAACACTCTTCGTGTGTAGATTAGATTACCAAGGCATATGCTGCGTGTATGCTCTCAACACCTTGATATTTGCCTTCTTCCTGGTTCATATATTTAGTTAAACTTTTCAATGTATTCATATTTTGCTGGAAATGAAATATATAACTTGAACTTGAACTTGAAATACTGTATACTGTATATACCAAAAGAAAAAGGATTAACCACAGTACCAATGTTCTTCCGGGTATCAGATAGAATCAATGAGGTTTCGGGAAGTGCATTAACTTGAAATGGCGTCCTTGTATACTTGTCGAGTCATTGGTTTCCGGTGCCTAGTTCTCAGTGGCAGCCAGCCAACCCGCTGCATTACGCTGTTTGATCACAAGTCTTTATGCACAATTAATCCTATTAACTAAAAAAAAAAAAGACTGAAGATGGGACATCGTTTTCCAGACTTTCAAGAAGTAATTTTGGGTGTATTCATTACACTCTTCTTTGCCCATGGAGATGTACTGGCGTGCGGGAGAATTTGTAAGTAAACTTTGCACAATTTGGTGGCAGGAGTGAACTGTAAGTCTTTGGACGCAAAGCTGTCTCCGAAAAGCGTTATTGTGCACACCAGAACACCACAGAATAGGTTTTATTTTGGCAAGCATCGTGGTTTAAGCGGCAATGCCGTTAATTTGTCGTTCGCATTGTTTACTGCGGAAAACATTTCTGTTAATCTTATTCAGTCTGTTGGAGATCATACTCTCTCAATATCTTGGCAACTCATTCTGATCTTTATATTTTGATGATTATCAAATACTACTGGCCGTTTGTGTAGGGTAAGGTGATTGCCGCACAGACGATCCCACTCCTTAACAATGGTTGGGAGCGCCATGCGCTATATTCTTTAAAATTTGAAGTTGTGAATTAGTTCGGAACATAGGGTGAACTTTTGTTTGCATATATCCTGTATTAGATGTAATCATACGTATATGATCTTGTTAAAGGTAAGATGGTAAGATAATTTGTTCTGGTCTTTCTGCACATGCAACTAAAATCGCAGAACTAGAAAAAAAAATCAGGGTGTATGATATCATAAAGATTCCGTAGAACCAACCCGCATATTCAAAAGCGCAAATTGCAGATAAGGAATCTGCTCATAAATTCAACCTCTCTAAGTACACAAGTTAACTTTATTGAACGACATTAGAATCAGCCGAACGAAACGAAGCAAGTTTCAACCAAAATCGCACATTCAACGAAGATTACTCGCATACGAAACAGCAGTTTTGCGCATGCTTTAAACTGATCATTAATGTCTTATTTTACACGCAAAATAAGCGCGGTTAAAATATCAGATACAGCTCCTTTTCCTGTTTGTCACTACTAGTTATGTTATCAACAATGGTTTATACGGTCGTATGCTGCTACTGTATTGCCATAATCCTCAAAGATCCGTCTTTATTTTCATTCCCTTGTGTGCATTTGCTCTCGACTTGCCGCCGTCATTCCTCCATTTGTCTACTTTCTGATGTTATCAATCCATCCTGTTTTCTTACGACCTGGCCTGACCGTCCCTTCTACCTCTCCTTCCATACTGTCATCTAGCATGTCTGGAGAAGGCTGTCTAAACGGGTGCACGTAACGAGACCGACACCCAGGAGTCACACAGCCCACGAGTTATACAGCTCGCGAGTCATACAGCCCATGAGTTCGACACTAGGCAAACAAGGTCCACGAGATGGACCGACACATAAAGCCCCGTATTGTATCTGTCGAACTCGTGGGCTGTTTTTGCCTAGTGTCGAACTCATGGGCTTTACGACTTGTGAGCTGTATGACTCATGGACCTGTTTTCAATGTCGAACTTTGTCAAAACTTTGACTCGAACATGCGGTACTGAACGGACGTGTCTGCTGCAGAGCTCCCAAACTCTACTCATCAGCTCTCATTCCACAACATATTGGCAGGAAATAACTCCATTGTTTGATATCATTTCTTCACCATGAGTACGAAGTCAAAAACAACGACATCGAAAACAACAGGGACTGGCGGCATGGCTACACGAAGAACTGCAAATTTAACTCAAAAAAAGTGTCAGTGAAACCAACGCAGACTCGGACCACGACCGCTCCACATCTTCTAACGCCAGTCCCGCACCGCAGGAGTCCGCACCGTCAGCATTCCAGCAAGCGCCGGGCCGTGACCCGCTGTTGACCATCAATGATATAGCATCCATGATATCGGACCTTAAAAACACAACCGAGGCAAATAACCGCCAGCTAAACGGTAAAATCGACGGGCTCATCACCGACGTAACGTCACTGAGACAGGAGTTAACAACAACAAAACAAACTGTCACAGCATTGGAAACCAGTGCAACCGACATGTCTTGCCGTCTTGATGATATCGAATCCACCAAACTACCGGACCTGCTCGACAAAATAGAGAAAGCAAAATCTGAACTGGATGAAAAACTAATGCTCTTCGAAATCCATGAACGTAAACAGAACTTATTAATATACGGTATCCCAAAGGTTTCCAATGAAGATGTAGTAAAACTTTGCACCGACACATTCGCAGAGATCCTCAACATTTCCCCTGAGGAATCGGCCAGAATTCCACTCATGAACGCCCATCGACTTCCTCGCAGACTACCGGCACAACAGGTAGACGCAGCCGCGTCTTCACCAACCAGCCACACCGTCGCCCCAGACCCGATCATCGTTCGATTCGGCCGCATGAGCGACCGAGACCAGATTCTGCAGGCATCTACACGTACTCGACAACGCGCAGCCCTTCAACCAGCAACAACCACCGACGCAGCCAGCACTACCCACCGCAGAATCACCGTACGGACCGATCTTCCAGCTTCGATGAAGCGAGAGCGTGGACGACTTGCCAACATAGCGTACGGCCTGAGAACCAAGGACAAGCTAGCCACGCGAATCATTGTAAGGGGCACCCGTGTCATATTGCAGACGAGAAAGAACGACACAAATCTCTCTTCACAAGCAGCCTGGACGGCATGGAAGGGCTGAAGAAAGCTAAACTTCATTCAAAGTAAGGAAAATGCACATTTCCATTCTTTACGATAAAGAATTAGCTGATGTTCATCCGAAATGTGTGTTGTTGTTTTTTTTTTTTGTTCTCTCATAATGAATCCATTATATGAGTGATATAAATTGAAAGTATAACAGCCAATAGAGAAGGCACTTTATGATTGTACAGTGTTAGAGTAAAATGTCGAAAATAGAAAAGCCGGAAAGCCTGAAAGAAGGTACCTTGTGATTATACAGTATTATATTCCAGTTAGGAGAAGTGTGAGACAAGCTGTTTGCCCTACCACACAAATTGTATTATATATACATTTGTAGTTGGTTTTTTTTTTTTTTTTGCTCGCCGCCTAATACGACGGGTAATGCCGCCAGTCTCAACTGCTGCTCATCTTTTTAACTGCCTCATTCTGCTCTGTAACTCGCGGCCTTTGATACGTAAACTTTATCTAGTCTCTCACATAGTTTCCCAATCCACTGAACACAATTACGTCATATTGATTTCAACACTGACATCACTACAGTGCATGATAAATAATGTTTCTGAATTGGATTATGAACTCAGGTTCCTCACAAGACAAAAATCAGAAGAAGTGTTAATGACACTTTACGCGACTGATGAAAATAATGTTGATAAAACAGAGGGTATGAGGATATAAGCTTTATGGTAATTCACCATTATTTTTTTTCTTTAAGAAATGTACAAAAACTAGGTTATATTGTCTGAGAACGTGCTCCTTGTTCATATGGAGAATATATATTCTACCTTTCCAACGTCTGTATTAGAAATGTGAGAAATTTCCCCCTTGATCGTTACAAGGAAATCGAACGCATTAATCTTCTTCTTTCGGAGATAATATTTAGACGAAAGGAATTGTTTGATTCATAAGATTGTAAAGTGATATGAAATTTTGGAATTCGAGCCTGAATTTCAGTTAGCCTGTCAGTTATGAACCGTTACTAGGTTTAATTAATTTGTATATCCCATAGATATAGCGACAACTGGGAAATGAAGTCCCACATAACGCATATTATTCTTAGAGATGACGGGTCTTTGGTCCGCCGTCTGGTCTAAAACACACACGGTTGTTGATATCAAACATCTTGTCAATTTGTTTGTTTGTTTGGTTTTTCTTTTTTTTTTGGTACTTTTTACATCTATTGGCAACGAAGTCTTGCGTAACGCAACATCGTCGTCCATATAGTCGGTTGGTCGTTGCCCTAGCTGCCTGATTAAACTTTTACATATTATTGTATAAAGCCTGGGTTTTGCACATGAACTCTCGATGCCTTGCAAGTCAGGTTGTTTGGCCTGCCCCTTGTCTTTTGCTGTGCTATTTTTTTCATTTGCTACTCTGAAACACATGTCGTTGAAACGTAACAATTTGTCACCTTTATCACGCCAGGTGTTCACATAGGCCACTTTCGTTTGAGGCGTAATGTATGTACCATCCTGGCCTTAGTGAGAAAGATTATCAGCCATTCAAAAGTCAATTTGAAAAGTGAGAGTCAATGTGTATTAAATGTTTCATACGGTATCTTCTGGCGAAGAAGCCTTACGTAACACTCCATCGTCATTCACAGTCGGCTGGTCGTTGCCCCAGCTGCATCATTAGACTGTTAACATAGATTTACAGTATGAAGTCCTCGACTTTGCACATGAACTCTGAATGCCTTGCACGTCATAAATTTTGGTATATTAATTTTTGAAGATGTAGGTCCAATGTGCTTGTGTTTGCATGCACAATGACATGACTCATGATAAGGAAATCCTATGTAACAATAGAACAATTTTTAATGTTGTATACTGTTGTTAAACAATTGTTATTAAAAGCGGGTTTTAGGGCTATTTTAAAACTTGGCAGTGAATTACGTTAGCTATAACAGAAGTCAATGATTTTCGCCCCAACCGTCCTCCATACACTGTATAGCATCTTCCGACGGTCACATTCCTTGAAATTCTTTTTTTTGTTATTGTTTGTACATCCAATTGCTTTATTTTCTTTTCTTTTCTCTTCCCACCACCCACGAATGATAGCCTCCAAGCCGTTTAAACTGTTGGCTACATCCACACACATTATAAAGACGCTCATCGTAATTTACGTAAAAATAGACTCAATGATTCAGAGCACGCGGGTCATTGCTCTACTCCCCTCGTTAATTTCAATGCTGTTTATTTGTTCTGAAACCTGAAGTAACAACTGGCGTGAGCACTGAAGAATACCTTACGTCACAATCATTTGAGTTTTGCCACCCCGGCTCCAAGAGTGAAAAGTTTGTAATTCAAAGGTGAATTTTATTCTTTGGAACATTACTATTGTATGTTGAAATGGGGACACGTGTCATCGTAATATTATGTAACGCATTATTGTTGTATGATAGCTAACAGGTTCTTTTGCCTGCTCCCTGGCTTCTGCTGTTACACTATTTTGTTCTTTTGTTACTCTGCATAACACATGGTCGTTGATACGAACCATTTTATCATCTTTGTCATGTCACGTTCTACAGGTCTGTTTTCTTTTGGGGCATTATGTACGCACAATATCTTGGCCTCGATAGAAAAGCTTAAATCAAGGACTCTCGTTATTTATCTATTTATCTATCTATTTGGAAAGTGAGAGTCAATGTGTACAACAATACCTCATAGTATCTTTTGGCAATAAAGTCTTACGTAAGACACCATCGTTGCTCACAGTCAGGTTGATCGTTGCCATATAGCTACTATTACTTATAGTATAAAGTCTTTGATTTTGTGAATGAATTTTATTTTTTTCATATATATAATAGCGAAATGAACTATGATAAGGAAATTTTACAGTAGAACAGTTTTTTCCAATGTTACTCCTGTTAAACAATTGAATGTTTGTTTTATAAAAGAAACAATTATTTTTTATTAGCCACTCAAAATCATTTTATTTCAGTCATTTTATTAAGTAATTCTATGTGGGTTATTCTAAAACTTGCTAATGAATCACGATATATAGCATAGCTATTATAGAAGTTAATGGTCTTCGCCCCAACCGTCCTCCATAGACTGTACTGCTTCTTCCGACGGTCACGTTCCTTGAAGTCGTTGTTTTGTTTTGTTTTGTTTTCATCTGATCCCTCTATTTTCATTTCCCGCCACTCATAAATATTAGCCTGTAAGCTGTAAAAGCTGTTGGCTATTCTTCCACAAACATTATAAAGACGCTCACTGTAATTTACGTAAAAATAGACTCAATGACTTAGAGTTGACGGGTTATTGCTCCACTTCCCTAGTTAATTTCAGTGCTGTTTATTCGTTCTGAAATGTGTAAAAACTGGCTTGAACACTACGAAGAGTCTTTTACGTAATAATCTATTGAGCTTTGCTACCCCGGATCCAAGAGCGAAACGTTTGCGATTCAAACGTGAATTTCGTTTATTGTAACATTGTGCTGAAATGGGGACACGTGTCATCGTAATATTACGTAACAAAGCATTGTTGTTTGATAGCTAACAAGTTGTTTGGCCAGCTCCCTGGTTTTAGCTGTTTTATTATTCTTTTGCTACTCCGAACACACGGTCGTCGACACGAAACATTTTTCATCTTTGTCATATCACGTGTAACAGGCCAGTTTTCGTTTGGGGCTTTATGCACGTAACATCCTGGATTCGATAGAAAAGCTCAAATCAATGGCTCTCGCCATTTACAAATCTATTCGAAAAGTGAGAGTCAACGTGCCCAACATATTTTATACGGTATATATTTTGGCAACGAAGTCTTACCTAAAACACATCATTGTTATTCATTTATGGTTGGCTGGTCGTTGCCTTACTATTCAAAGCTGCTCAGTTCAATCTTTTGCACATGGGGCTGCAAAGTTTCACCCTTTCAGAGGGTGCTCACCTCTTATGAGGTGTTCGACTGGTATTTATCCCTAGGTTAATTTTAATATACCAAGTTGCGTCTCAGTTAGCTGCATCTTAGTTTGTCTCTTTGCTCTTGTTTTCCATGAGGGAAATTACAAAGCAGAGATTGTTGTACTTTCCGAAACGTATGAAATGACTATGGGCTACTGCCGCCCCCCCCCCCCCCCCCCCCCCTTTGGGATTTCTGTGACGTAGGAGACCGGAGGTGTTTAGTGATTATTGATTGCGAGATAATTATACATGCATATATATATGTAAATGTTTGATATGTTTGAAGAATAATTCAGTGATATGGATGATTTCTTTTCCTGCCAAGCAAATGTATATCGGTAAATAGCTGATTGTTTACATTTTTTTCTTGTCAGTGGGAGCTCTGTCCACTTCCACTCTCCACTGCCTAGTACGTGTAGCACACGTCCTTGCTTGTTAAACAAGTTCATGTTAGGCATTGTACACGAGGCCATGGCCTTGTGTACCATCCGCAACGATGTTGATTCTGTGTCATCTGTGTTCGTGTTCATGTTCGTTTCCCTGTTCTGTGTGTGTTTCATGTTTCTCTGTACGAATTTCGGTTTCCTTTCTTCTTTTAGGTCTGCATACCCCCACGTAGCTGCTGAGCTAGGACCAGACGGGAAGCCAGCTATTAATTCCCGAATGTTTTATATTTTAACCCATGGCTAACGCAACAAATTTTGCTTTTAATTCTTTGAATAGTGATGAATTCTATAACACAGTAAGGCACTTTGAATCTGATCATGTAAATATTATTTCCAGTGTATATGAAGATTACATATCCGATAAATACAATACCTCAACACAAGAATTTGAATATAACTTTGACTCAAATGGTCCAGTCCAGAGTCCATCGTGTGTTTATTTGACCGAAAATCAGTATAAAAATCGGATCACGAATACAGCTGGTGAAAAATTTTTGTTAGCTCACTTTAACATACGCAGTATTAACAAAAATTTTGATAAGTTGCGCTTACTCTTAGAAAACCCAGATCATAAATCTTGCTCCATCATAGGGTTAACAGAAACATGGCTGAACTCTAATATCAGTCATTTATTTTCTTTACCCGGATTCGAATTTGTATTTAGAAATAGAAGCGAGAGAGTTGGTGGTGGAGTTGGTTTATACATCTCGAAAAAATTTAAATATATTATACATGAGGAGATTAGTGTTATGAGCGATGTACTTGAATCCCTTTTTATTGAATTGATAAATCCACATGGAAAAAACATTATGATTGGCGTAATTTACAGGCCCCCTCGTTCGAATTTAAATGATTTTTTGACTGTTTTGCAGGATTTAGTACAAAATCCCATGATACTTAATAAAGATACATTTTTGATGGGCGATTTTAATATCGATCTCATGAAATGTAACTCCCAAAACAGTTCAAAAGAATTTATAGAAACATTAATGTCTGCTTCGTTTTTACCATTAATCTCCAAGCCTACCCGTGTCGCCAGCCAATCGGCTACCCTCATAGACAACATTTTTTGTAATGTTTTTCCACTTCCTGAGTCTGGTATCGTCATCTCAGACATCACTGACCATTTTCCTATATTTACTCAGGTACCAATTAAACTGATTAAACAAAATAATTATTATAAGCGTCGTAAGATTACTGCAGATAATCTTATAAGTCTTCAAAACAGTTTAAAAGAAACCGACTGGTCTTCTGTATACAACACTACCGATGTCAACTTGTCTTATGACTATTTCATATCTACTCTTACCTCCGAAATCGATAACCATATTCCCCTGCGTAACATAAAAATAGATATAAGCAAATTCCAAGACTCCCGTGGATAACCCAGTCTATATTACGATCTATAAACAGGAAAAATAATTTGTTTTATAAATATAGATGTAATCCCACTGAAAAAAAAATAAAAAATATGTTTCATACAAAAACACACTCACCAAATTATTACGTACGCAGAAGAAAATGTTTTATGTGAATCAGATAAGCAAATACAAAAATGATATTAAAAACACATGGAAAACATTAAAGAATGCTATGAATACATCTAATAATTCATCTAATATTTCTGAAATTCGGTGGGGTAATGCCTCCAGCAACACTCCCGCTGGCATGGCGGAAATTTTCAATGACTTTTTCTCTTCAATTGGGAAAAATTTTTCTCAAAATATTCCTCTTTCTAGTAAATCTTTTAATGATTTTTTAGATACACCTAACTCCAAAACTATATTTTTTGACCCAACATATAAAGAAGAAATAATAAAGATTGTTGCTAATTTGAAAGAAGGAAAAAGTCCTGGCCATGACGGAATTGACAACTATTTGATAAAAAACATAATTCCTCAAATAGTGGATCCCTTAGTACACATTATCAATTCATCGCTTACAACTGGCCATGTGCCAAATAGCATGAAAATTGCGAAAGTAATTCCTATTTACAAGAAAGGGGAGAAGGATGATGTCAATAACTATAGACCCATATCTCTATTATCTTCTATTTCTAAGATTCTTGAAAGAATAGTTTATATCAGGACAGTACGTTTTCTTAAAACCTGCGACATATTCTCAAACTTTCAATTTGGATTCAGGGAAAATCACAGCACAACGCACGCACTACTTGCCCTCATCGACAAAGTCACACACGCACTCGACACACTTTCACACACAATAGGTATCTTCTTGGACTTCTCCAAGGCCTTTGACACGATTAACCACGGAATACTTCTGGCCAAACTGTCTCATTATGGAATACGTGGAAAGGCCTTGGAGTGGTTCACGAGTTACCTATCAGAAAGATCCCAATTTGTACATGTCAACGGCTTTGACTCTCAAAGTAAAACAATTGCATCTGGTGTTCCACAAGGGAGTTTATTAGGCCCATTGTTATTCATTATTTATATTAATGATTTTCATAGATCCTCGGAGAAACTATCATTCATATTATTCGCGGATGACTCTAACCTTTTTTTTTTTCTCACCCTGACCCAAACATTTTAATAAGAACAGTCAATGAAGAACTGAAAAAGGTTATACAATGGATATACGCAAATAAATTGTCATTAAATATTCAAAAAACAAAAGTTATGCTTTTTAGTAATTCTTTAAATAGCCTCCCAGGCAATATAACATTTGATACTACTCCCTTAGAAGAAGTTTCTTCCTTTAAATTTCTTGGTGTTTGCGTCGATAACAAGCTTTCATGGAGGAATCATATTGATAACATATGTAAAATTATATCACGTAACATTGGCGTAATGAATAGATTAAAATATTATCTTCCTTCATCTGCATTATTAACTCTTTATTCTAGTTTGATATTACCTTATTTAAACTACGGGATTCTTGCTTGGGGTAATACATGTCAGATGTTACTTGATAAACTTCTTTTACTGCAAAAGAAAGCGCTTAGAATTGTTTTTAATTTACATACCCGAGAACATACAGATGCTTTGTTTTCTGACCATAAAATATTAAAAGTAAATGATTTGTATGTGTTTCAACTTGGCCAGTTTATGTTTAATTACAACAGTAACTTTTTACCTAAAATATTCCATGATTCATTTCATCGAAATAGTCATGTTCATAACTATCCCACGCGACGATCCGACGAATTTCATCTTCCATTAATGAGAACCGCACATGCCCAAAATACATTTCTTTATACCGGACCCAGACTTTGGAATAATCTAGATAATAGTTTAAAAGATTCCCCCAAATTTGTTACATTTAAATACAAACTCAGAAAATATTTACTTTCTACTTATAATCTTAGATAATTTAAATTGTTTTGATTTATGCTTGAGCCTTCACTTGTCCTGATGTCGCAGCACTTGGCGTGTTCTGTGTGCAGACTTCTCTTCTTTCTTCTCTCCTCTTCCTTTCCTGTCTCTTGTTCTTCGTAGACCTGTTTTGTTACCGTCTTCTCTCCTCTCTCGGTACTGTCTCGCGTCTTACAGTGTATACGTGTGGGTAATCGAATGTGTGTACGAACGTGTTGTCCTTGTCATATTTTCCCGGTACACGTGGTTCAGTGAGCAGTGTCCGGGCACTAGCATTGGTATTCTATATTTTTTCCCAACCGGTGTATCTCAAAATAATTACATGTATATTGTTATAGAATAGTATATAATTTACTCATTATTTGTCTAGCGATCCACGTCCGACAAGCTATGCTTTTTAGTGGATCACTATTTTCCATAATCGAATTTATTTTCCGCTCGCCCACGAAGTATTTATACAGTGTTTTCCTAAATATTGTACATGTTATATGTTGTTCTATAATATGTCTCGTATATATATTACATGAATCTTATGCAAACGTTTGAACAATATTTCATCACATGTATACTTTGTACTATGTTTTTTGATTTTCGATGATTGGAAATAAACTATGATTGAATTGATTGAATTGAACTCCTGGGATGTATGACTCGTGAGTGTCAGTCTCGTGGCGTTTCCAAAGTCCATAATACGCAGACAGCTTCCTGTCCCTTAATCGGGCAAGCAGACCACATTCTTCTCTAACTCTTATGCTCCTTTGTGGAACAATGCATTTCTCTTCCCATCTCTACAATTGACCTGTAGCATTCTACGCCTCACCCACAGCTCAGATAATTCTGTCATCTTCATGTGATTCTTCTTTGCTGTCCAACTTTCTGCACCATAGACTCTGTGATAGAAGACTACGTACCACACGAGAGATTTTACTGATTTCTTTTTGCCTTCCACAATCCAATTTAGTTGGCTTTTGAGATCTCTTGCAATTGCCTAAACCTAGAACAAATTTGAGAAGAACCGGTTCAATGTATGGGTTAACTGTTTATCGTTAATTATTACATCCTATTCATGAACGTACGAGTTTGTGCCAATACGAAAGTAAAGCACACTCTTAACATATGACGCAACTGTCCCTGTTAGCTTCTGCCCTCTTCGTGAGAAGACGCCGACATTTTCCCTGCTCATCTGTATCTGACAGGTCGTTTGCCATTAAAGCTGAAACGTTCTTCTCCTTTTGTTTTCAAGATCCTCGACTAATGGACTGTCACGAGGGAAGGGTGGAAATAGCTAGCAACTATGGTATGCTGTCTTTGTGCAGCAACAATTTTGACATAAATGTCGCCAGCGTCATCTGCAGAGAACTGGGAAAGCCGGGAGCTAACCGCGCCGTTGTGGTTTCCAGATCGAAATCGGCCGCACCCTCGATTGCAAACGTTTCCTTCACATGTTTCGGAAATGGTAAGATAATTTGTGTATCTATATCGGCTACCGGCCCAAACCCACGTTATTACCAAACGTTAAGTTCATAACAACTATGTCTCACATGTTAAGTTACAGAGAAAGAAAGTGCGCCTGGTTATAGGGGATTGCGTTTCAGTCATTTTGTTTGATCGAAAACGTACAGTGGGGTGTCAAGTGTCAGCATCGAACATGCTATAAGAATCGAGCACAATCTTTTGAAAGTAAATACTATTATAAAAATACACAAACACTGACACACGCACACACACGCGCACACACACGCGCACACACACACACAATGGTAAGAGATCGCGAAGTTTCGGATCGCGATCTTGATGATATCGAAGTTTTCCGCGAAAGTTGTCGCTGCTACCATGGTTACCCGTTTTGTTTGCGGCATCGATCGATTGTTTTCGGGCCGTGCCTCGAATGGATGCCCCTGCTCTTTTTCAAGTTACAATAACTTATCAAGCTGCCAGACTTCATTCTCCTTTTTCTTCTTTGTACACGCGAACTAGAGCACTCAAACTTTGAGAGTTTAGCCGCCAGTAGGCGCGTTTATAATAGAAAAACTTCGAATAAAATGATCGCGATGTCAAACCTCTCGACAGGCGCGGTATGGTATAGGTTCGGTATGGTAGACACTATAACCAGTTAGTCAACATCTTTCGTTCGCAGCATTTTTTTTTTTTACAATGTTATACTGATTTCACGTAATCATAATATTGTGTATTGGAGTATTTTGTTCCCGTTGCATTTTTTTTAAATGGAATAGATAAAATTAATTAAATGATGTGACAAATCATGTAACGACTATCGGGCGGAAACTCGATTTAGCATGTCTAGCGGGTGGGATTATGACACTTGTATAGCAATCAGGAAGTCGTTGGTTCAAATACTATGGAATATGTAGGCTCTATAGATGCCCATGATGGTTATCATGACTATATTGAATACACCGTATAACTGGTGTTTATCTACCTCAACTAAGGGCACTTTGTCAATCAACTGCAATGCCTATATTGATTAAACTTTTGTAACTCGTGCAGAGACTGCGTTGGACTCATGCACAGCAGATTTCAACCAATGCTCACTGGATTACGAACCAGTTGCGAAGTGCTACAGTCCCGGTAAGCCTCCTCCTACACTGGTTCGTCTTTTCACTACGTTTGGTTTTCTTCTTCTTCTTTTATTCTACGGAGTCTATATGTAGAAACAAATTTGAGGGAGAATAATCACATATATGACGACAAAGACAAAAGACTTAAGTGATTTCAGCGTTTCATATAAGTATTTGCACTTAACAGCAATGCCAGTCACAACCAGTAAAGAGATGGTGATGATATCAGAATTGCTACATATGAGATACACTTAATCGTTACTTTCATGTTATATAACAGCAGAATTTATACATGTATACATAAGTAGGTCGACTGCACTGTATGTATACTATATGTATCGGTAAGCCTTATTTCCCTGCCCTTTCAACGTGAGTATTTTTAGAGTAATTGCCGTTAGGGTTATGGCCATTTTGGTCTCTTTGATGATTATCCTAATAATTTTTCTCCAAGAACATGAGTGCTAAACGGTTTTGTTGTTGTTGTTGTTTCTTAAGAGAGTGGATACTTGGGTTGTTTTGGCGAAGCTTCAGTCGGCCACCTTTTGGATGGTTCCACGTTCACCGACAATAGGATGACCATTACGTACTGCTGGCGCTTCTGTCGGAGCAGCGAATATGCCCTCGCCGCACTTGCTTCTGGAAGCACTTGTTTCTGCGGAAGTGGAAATATAACCCTTGACCTGACCAGAGAGACGGACGCCTCGTGCCAGAGCACCTGCAGCGGTGATCCAGAATCGAACTGCGGCGGCGATTTTGCAGTTTCACTCTTCAATGGTAAGAACTGCAATTGATTCAAGACAGATGAAAGATGAATTCAAATTGGGCAACAGAATGAAGTAACCTGTACTCTACATATTTGTCGTTATAGAAAATCAAAGGCTCTTGTATTTCAGTAGTCTTATACTTGCTCCGTGCGATTAAGTACGATTTTCAGAGTACGACTTCAAATCATAATAGAGGAAAGAGTACATAAGAAAATTATTTTGTGAATTTTCCAGAAAATTTGAAAGTACGTAAAAAATGTGTCAATGTATGCGTGAGTGCGTGTTTTCTCTTTTCTTTTTTTTGGGGGGGGAGGGCAATGACTGCCAAAATTGTTCCTTGACCGTTATAAAGTAAAAAAAAAATGTATGTAAGCATGGCAATTGTTTAATGCAAACGGTGTAACTTTCCGTACATTCCATGTCTTTCAGAAGGAAGGGCTTGCAAAACAAGCTCGTTGGAAATTCCTGTCGCATTTTCTTGCTGAAATTCCGTCATAGCCTCCGTTGGAAAGGACATAGTGTCTCATAGTGTTGAGCACAATGTTAAATGGGGCGTGAAAACATTGCGAACACAGGGTGGACTCTTTTCACATTGTCAATCAAAGCGTTGGAACACTATGAACACATTGTGAATCATCCATTCACAGTGTGAAAAAGAATATTACTATATGTGAACTCTCTTTGAAAATCCACACTAGAGTGTGATACTACCCGACCTTCGATCACACTGTTAGTTTCGAGCGTTTTCATGTAGACGACCATGTAAGCACATTGTGAGCACACTGTGTTATTTTCAGCAGGACTATCTTTGAGCTCTAATTCAATGATATTAATTGTAAATGATATACTACTGATTGCATCTACATTTTCTATCATTCTTCTTTTTAGTTTCCTCACTAGATGTGACAGCCATGTCTACGAAACCTACAGAAGTCGGGATTTCACCTTCTGAGTCCCCTAGACCTTTACGTGTTAACCTGCTGAAACGTACGAGGAATTATACAGCTTTATTGGCATGACTGGTTAACCTTTTTATCTCCTTTGCATTTAAACATTGAATTGATGCATATCCTATTTGCACTTAGTTATTGATGTCGTTTTTCGTCAAAAGAATATATTCTGCCTGACGATAATAGACAATTATCAATCAAGATCAAGGTTACTTTTTAAAGCAGAAATGAAATAAAAATCAAGAGCACCAAAATGCAGTGTGACTGTTTATCATGCCATTTCGCTTGTGATTTGTAGTTAAATCTTTCTTTTTTTAAACAAAGTGGCGTACTAATTAATTCTACAGCATACAAACTTCCTTACAGTGACTCACACAAAATTTTACTGGTCATTATAGTGAGTCCATAAATACCAATCACACATAATTACCAAAAGTGCAGCATTTTTTCTCCATGGGCTGTAGTGTTCGAGTATCATTTCCACGAGAAAAAGAAAATCTACTAGAAGTAAATATCTTTCAAAGTCGAATAATATCGAAATATCGTCTGCAGGAACTAGGCCTACATCTCGAGTCATGTGGCAATAAATTGTTGAAAGTAGACACTATGCATCTTGTATTTACATGTATAATTACGTGTATTTGTATTTTTATTGTCTTCCTTTTGATGAAGGGTCAAAGAAACTACTTGTTGGCACAAAGTTTCCTGTTTTGGCTTTACTCTTCAGTCATATATACACCCAAATATGCATAAAATACAAACATAATTACAATTGATATGATAGTGATTTGAACAAATTTCCCCTCAATGTTGGATTATTTTCAAGATATTATAACAAGATCATGTCTCCTCTTGTCTACTTCAGAAGGTACAATCATCCAGCATGATTTTTACTTCTGCTTTTCTATGTTACATTGTATATGCTAAATTTCATGTTTTTCTCTTTCTGTACTTTTCTTCTTGGTAGCTTTTTGTTGCTGCTGTCAGTCTCTCATATTAAATTCTTAGCGAAGTATTTGAGATCTTTTGGGTTTTTCTACTTTTACGCACTTCAACCTTGCAGTACCTACCATATGTTTAGGCGTCGCCCTGGTCATCGTGTCGCTCTATGCCGTAACGATCACAATCGTCAGCATAGTCCTACGGTGAGTCTGGGCAATAGCAGTTAAAGGGATGGTATAGTTTTGGTTGAGATGGGAATTCAAGTTTGAACTTTGTTAGGGATAATTTGCTTCGAATAGAAACCACTCATAAGAAATTTTAAAGAGCATACAATTCTAGGAGGAATTCAAAGTTCATTCAATGGAAATCGGTTTCATAACGACTGAGATGTTCACAAACAAAGCGGTCCTGATAAAAAGTGGGACCCAATTTTGATTCGGACCACTATGTTTTGGTTTGTCTTTGAATATCTCAGGAATTTCAAAACTGATTTTCATCAAAATACCCTTTTATTCCTCCTAGAATTGTATGCTCTTCAATACTTTATGTGACTGGTTGCTAATCATTTCTCACATCTCGTCCAAAACTATATCAGCCCTTTAACCCCCTATGGTGTCATTCAATCTCGAATGGCTATAAAAAAAGTATTATACTATTTTTCCTTAAGAACAGTGCCAAAGGATCGATTGAGCTTAAGGATGATAAACAACAAACAAGGGTGTACTCTAAACCCTTTAAGCACTTTGTGTGTGTTGTTCTTCTACCTACTCCTCTTTTTCGTCCTTTTCATTTTCTTCCTTTTACGACTTCTTCTCCTCTCCCATCTCCCCCCCCCCGATTTCTGTCTATAGTTCCCTATTTTGTTGTCTTCCACAGGAGAAAGCGAAAGGATCGACCGCGAAAGGATCCTAAACAGGTCGACCAAGAAAACCAAAACCCATACGAAGGGTTGCAAACTTTGTCAACTCCGACCGCGGACTACCAGGACTTGGAACCGATTTCTGAGTCGAGAATCGACGGCAAGGATGATCGTGCCTACCAGAATCATAAGGTTGTGGTGCCTAGGGGGAGGAAGGCGTGTCTCCAGGCTAAGGACCAAGAGGACAGCGATGACATTGAACACACACCTTGCACTCCCGTTGATAATCCTGCGGAAGAGAAATAAGAAACATCTCGTGCTTTACACTGCAAACAGCTGATCCACCGAGTTCCCCCTGACGGTTGATTGTGACGCCACTTTGTCATACGGTGAGCAACCCTTAATTTTACCGATTAAAAAAGGAAGTCAATTTTCTTCCCGAATCTACCCTATAAAAGCATTATTAAGGATTAAGCTTCATTTAGGTGGAAAATATTGTTCCAAATTCAGAAACTCAACTGCAGAAATTTCAGAAACTGACATAATAGGTATATTTTCAACCGTTACGTCAGAGTATTTGCCATTAAGCGTTGAAGGCGGTTCAGATTACGGTATTTACTTTCAGCTTGGGCAACATGGAAGTATGACTATTAAGTGATTACGACATGAATTTGGGAGCAGTAAAATATAATGGAAAAAGTGGTAAACCAAAAGTACAGATAATACGAGTCAGGAATGCTCCACCTTCAACGACGTGCCAGTAAACCTTTGAGTTTACATAGCGTTTACATTGTTAATCGTATAAAGTTTGAAGAGTAAGGCATTGATAATTTGCGTATTCTTGGTGTAACCCAAATAATCACGAGGACCGTCCGGAACTCAATTTGAAGGCAGCATATGGGATGATAAAGTTTGCAGTTTCCATTGAGATAAAAAAAAATAACAAAATACTATCCACCCACTAAAATTTCCTGAAGGTTCATAAGTTTAGATAATGTCACCCTTCAATTCATGGAAAAGCTAACAAGAACAGAAACATGATTGATCAAAATGGGAAATGCATGAACCTTATCTAGCCTCTGGAGTCAACGACCAAAAGAAAAAAATAGCTCAACAACAAAAGCAAAACAAAACAACCCAAAGCAAAACAACACCCGACGGCAATAACAACGACAACTAAATGACCACGCTATTCCTTTACGCAAAGTATACTTTCCTTTTATGTCTTTATAATTCGAAGTGTTTACTTTACAGGAAATTTGGACTCTGAAATATAATGACTGACTTCAAACTGAAAGTAAAATTGAGGAAAGTGACACAACACAGGGGTTGAGGTGGGGAAGGCAATATAAAGAGATAAAAATAATCGATTTTGTACAAGAAATATAATCCAGGAAATAGGCAGGAATCAGAAGTACGGAAACAGGTGGTTATCTTGAGAGAAATTGTTTCTCTGAAATGCATACTTCACCATTTCAAGATAAAAAATAAACAGCTTTGGTGCTTCAAAATAGTTCTGAAATGCGAGTTATGGATAGAAACAACCAGCGTAGAAATTTAAAACAGTATAATCGATCTTAAGTATTGTTAAATATACAGAATGTGAACAATAGTTATAATGTAATGTTTCCAAACTAAACCGCCTAAAGTTACGGTTTAATGAGAAAAGTAGTGATGTCCTCTTATATTTTAGGCTTTACTGCAAAAAATTTGTATGGTAGGATTTTTGTGATACAACTTACCTACACAATGTGCATCACAATGTGATATCTTGAACATTTTTTAAATCACTGCTCGCAAAGGTAAACAGGATCTTTAAAACCTGTACAGTTAAGTTGTCACTAGAAAGAGACAACAGTCTGCGAGTACATACATAGGAGGAACAGTACGTCTTTCGGTGTATATCTCATATTCCTGAACGTCGTAGAGTACATAAGTAGATTGCACAGTGTTTTGAAGCACATGATGTACACAGTAATAGATTGCAAGCCTTTCATGTAATGGTACATTGTATTGTTTTCACATAATTTAACAAGGAAATGCAAGGCAATACACAAGGAATTAACGCTCTGTATAAAAAATTCAAGGATGTAATCATGCATGTGTATATACAACTGTAAGATAAGATATCTTCGAAGAAGAAATTAAAGGGAACAAAAGGACACCTCCAAATTTTTAAAAGCAAAATATTACATTTTGAAAATGAATTTGTCGTATTTTCACCAATTTTCTTGTTGTTTACATGGTACAGCAAACGATTTGCGTTAAAGGAAACGTTATGAACTTCTTTGATGTCTTGAAGATGTGAGGATAGTATTTGTGCAGAATGAAGTGCTTGCATAAGAGATAAAAAAATGTTAAGAGGAAAATCAAGAAGTTGTTTGACAGACGAATGGTGAGTTGAATGTTATATCTCATTTTTGCCATTACGTAAATTTTGCAAGGAAATTTTTGTTTACTTAATCTTTTTTATGAGAGGTGACAGCAAAACGGAATGCATGTATATGTAGGAGATGAACGAAATTGATTCTTCGTAGCTATGTTTGATATGGCAAGGAGATTCTAGATTTTTGATGATATTTAGTTAAATATTACGTTTTGAATGACCCACTTCTAGCCTCGCTTTTCAAAGAACCACTCTTTTCCATTCTTACTTTTCTGTCAACCTTGCAAAGTATGCGTGAATACCTGCTCTTGGCTATTCTAATTAATTGTAAATATATCTTGCTTTTTGCTCTACAATCCAAACAACATTAGGTAGTTTGTTATTAAGTAATAAAATGTCGTTTGTGTATTTTATGCTTTGTATTTTGCGTCACTCTTTTGCTGGATGTAAATAAATGATGAATGATGATGATGATGATGATGTTCAGTTTGTATCAAGTGAACGACTGTGCTTTCTTGAGTATATGAGATAAAGTGTAATAATGATAATGATAATAATAACAACAATGATAAAGAATATTATTGGTTTATGTGCGCAATTTTCCTTGGGATCCCCTTTTCAGCTGTTTGATTTTTAGGAAATGAATCATTTTAACTTACGTTTTATCCAATTTCGACAGCAGTTGGATATACTCCGTATACATAACATGTCACGACATAACATGTCATGGAAGACGGCGATCGTATACGTGTATAGGTTATATACATATATGTGTGATACATATACAGTTAACAACATTTCTATTGTTATGCAAATAGGTGAAACTGGAATTAATGTCAATTTACAGAGGACAAATAAGAGTAAAAAGTTAACACCCAATCACCATCACTCCATCCTTCACTTGTAAGAAAGCTGCTCAAAACTAATAATTCCTCAGGGGTATGAATAATCTTGTTGTTAACTGTATATATATACAGTGCACACCCATTGTAACGAAATGCTCGGGACCGGCAGTTTTCTTTCGTTATAACGAAATTTCGTTATAACCGAACATATACAATATATAACGAAAACAAGGAAACCACGTATATATATATCATATTCTGTTTGCTGAATACTCATCATACACTGGAAAGCTATGTGAAATGTGATGGGATAACTATATTACAATAATAAACGCAAGTTCCCCTCAGAAACTGTGCGTGACACAAGGAGCGAACACACAGTGGTGTGAAGCCTTCACCCATGCAGAGACGCTATATATGCTTGTTCCGTTACGTATTTTCGAAAGCAATTTGCATTTCGTTATAACGGAGCACATTTCTTTTGTTTTTCTTTGTCTGTGGCGCTCGGAAAAGACTTCGTTATATCGGAAATGTCGCTATAACCGTGTTCGTTAAGCGAATTTTGTACCATAGACTTTAATGGTAATAATTTTGGGACAAGAAGATTTACTTCGTTAAAACGAAATTTCGTTATAACCGTGTTCGTTGTAACGGGAGTGCACTGTAATATACATACATATATATATATATATATATATATATATATATTTGTGCGTGTGTGTGTGTGTGTGTACATGTGTGTGTGTGTAGTGTGTGTACTTAATTCACACATTCAACATTCAAAAATGATGTAGTAGGCCTACTACATTATGACAAATCTAAAGATCATGGATGTGTATCTTTAACGTCTATACAGTTCAATGTGTTCTAGTTGTATGTATACATTCATTTTTTTTTAATTGGATTTTTACACTTTTAAAACAAACAGGAATCAAAAGTACACGCTCTGATGACGTCATAAAAAGTAAATACTGTTCTCTGGATCAAGGGGAGCAGGACACAAGTTTTGAATCAGAAGGAAACTGCATTGCCATACCAGTATTAAAGGCACATTTTATTTCTTAAGCTCCCATTTCGCTAGGATCGCGCGGACGAATTTTGGATGGCTCTAGAAGCCTCTAGACGCCCCTATATGATTAGCGCGCAGACGCGACAAAGTCTTGAGATATACGATATACGCAATTTATTACATCTCCACAGTAACACTGTCAAATAATCTTGATGTTCACCTGGTAAGATAGAGAGAGAAAGATAGAGAGCTGGGAGAAATACAGGCAGTACGATGATATATGATGTCTGGAGACAAATAAATAATTAGAAAGAAAGATATAGAAGAGGGTATAGTTGGATATATTCTTTGGCATCGTAGTATTTCAGGTCAATTGTAATACTGTATATACACATATTCATAATCAACGTAGAAATTAAACGTTATCATCTTATTTTACAACTGTTTTACCAATCATCATTGGTATTTTCAAAGCTGTGCGTCCACCATAATGATACGTAATTATACTCCTGCATATGATATAAGTATACACAGAACGCAATTTTTTATTATTCTCAAAATAATTTAAATCGCCTTTCAAGTAAACTATAATGTAAATAAAGTCTTAATTAATATTACAATTAGCCATATATATCATTAATTACCCACATTATCATTCAAGCAAGAGAATATTAAGTAGAGGGGTGATGGTTGAGTTATTAATTTCTCCAAATCGTCTCCCTTTACCAAATGAAATTTGTAAGATCGCAACTGCTGATCTGTAATTTGACAAACATGTCGGGAAAAAGGAACAGTGAGACTCGCGCCTGCTTTTCGGGCAGCGACACTAGAGCCAGGCTATCCGTGGTTGTCCGGCAGAGACACGATGAGCTTGGGACAAATATATACCCAAGCCCCGAAATTCCGACATTGTTACGGTAAGTAGTCCAAATCGAACAAGGCATAAATGAAAGCAAGAGAATATTAAGTACTGTATTTGCGATCTTAAAAATTTCAATTGTTAGAAGGACACAAATTGAAGAAAATTTAGACCTCAACCTGGGCGGTGAGTTTGCTCAGTGGGTTGCGCGTCTGCCTCCGACCCAAGCGACCCGGGTTCGAACCCTAGTCTGGACTGAGCAATGTTGTGTTTAATCATACCGTCCCCTCTGCAAGAGGCAAAACATTCTGTCCCTCGGATAGGACATAAAATGGAGATCTCTTGTGTGAGAGAGTCACAACTCATGCACGTAAAAGATTCCGCTTCATTTATTCATCGCAAAGAGTAGGGTGTTTAACCCGATGAACTGGTCCCGTTTCATATCAAACTGGACCCCATGGAAGACCAGCTTAGCGTAGCTGAATATGGACTATCCAATCATCTTTTCAATTGGAAACAAACAAAAAATAAACAAACCTTCATTCCTCTACTTAATAATCTATTGCTTTCAGAAATGCCTTGTCTGTCATTTATCAACACCCCATTCATCAACATGGACATATATTTCTCGTAAATTTTGTCAAAGTTAAGGAGAGAGTACCAATGATGAATGTCAATTCGTGGTAATAAACGGGTTGGGGTGATTTGCAAAGACCTGTAGAGACAACTCTAGTTTTGTTAGCAGAGCCGGCACAAATAGCCACTGTGAGCCAGCAATTTCTAGCTTGCACATTCTTTCCACACCTGTAGGCAGAAAGACATTATATAAATACTCAATGCTAGATTTAGAAAAAAAGATGACATCACTGTCTTTCCTGCTTTTGAGGACGGGCCGTCATTTTGGGGGCGTCATCGTCGTATCAGTTATTTCTGGTAGTGGTTGTTTCCTGTCTTGTTACCTCGTCTTTAATTTTATAGCAGTACGGCTTTAAGAGCATTATTTTACTTTAAACTAAAACAAATATCTGATCATTTCTCGGAAACTAGAAATTGTGGAAGCTTTCATCTTTTGCAATATCCAGGCTAAACTGAACAATGAATAGACTGATAGATAATAAGGAACAAAGAAATCAATTCTGAATAAAGAATTCCCCACTGATTGCTGAGTAATTTCCTGGAAATATTCCATTCTGACTTCACTGCACGTACATGACAGTATGCTGTTCTCACTGTCAGCGCCAGTCGATTTGACCTGGGCGGTCTGTAGTGATAGCAATTCGAGTGACATGCGCATGCTCCTTGTTCTCCAATATTGCACGTCCCGTTCCAGAATATAATATTCATCGAAATAGGAGAATAGAATCTTAAAAAAAAACGGACGTCAACACCACTGGTCGTTGGAGAGAAAGATATCGTCGTGAGCTGAGAAGTGGAATGGTTTCAAACTTCATATAGACAGTGATAGGTGGACCAAGCAGAGTTGAGGGCAACAATACTATTCAACATCACAGGAAAACAAGAAGGGCATGCACATCCACATCATCGTCAAAATCTGAATAATAATTTTATACAATGAGTGACGGAAGGGGACACCTTATTTTCCTGATTGGTCAGGTCAACGTGCTCGTAGCTGTCATCATATTTTTGACTGGTTTGAGAAATGTAGGAGCCTACGAAGTCGGTATGTAAGACCTGAGTGAAGATTTGGAAATGGAGTATTAAGTTTGTCAATGATTTTGTTCATGTATGGGACGGTATACAAAACGTAATGTAACGCTTAGGAAGCAATAAACCTGTTTTTGTAGGAAAAAATGGCAAGACCTGTTAGTGACATGACGGCCAGAAAAGAGCAGATAATTGTAAAATTGTATCATAACATTTAAATGACAATATCTTCATTAACAAATTCCACTGGGTATGCCAGGGAAAAGCTGTGACCTTGTGATCATACGGCAGGATGTTTTGTCTAGGCCATTATTTTGATGATATCTGTCTTGCTTCCTATACTGTTTTCTCTATTTTACTGTTGAACTGACGTGCCGGATATGCTAATGTATATTACATTTTCCTGGTTATTTCTTCTTTCTCATTATTTGCTTCATCACTAGAAAATCTACTGGCCTATTCCCCATTTTTCATTTCAAAGAAATTAAGAAAACATACGTAGAAGTCATTTGCTAACTGTTCATCCATAACCTTTTGATACACAATCCTTTCAAAAAGTTTTTCAAAAGCAAAATAGGCCGTGAACAGCCGTAAAATTGGAAATGATCAAATAAAAAAAAAATAATACAGCTTTTCGATTTCAGTTCAGAAGGTTGCGTAGTAATCTGGGTAATTTAGAAAACTCTGTCTCTGGCAGTAATAATGTTCAAATGGCTTCCTTTGATCAGAATTTCCTTCTCGTTTTCACAGCCGTTAGGTTAGGTGGGAAGAAAGGAGCATCTGAGGGTCATGTGGAAGTAATGCTGGGCGACCAATGGAAGACACTGGATTACATGTCTCTCGACAACAAAACCCTCACCGTGATTTGCAGACAACTGGGATTTCCAGGAGACATCCGTTTCAGTCGAGTTCCGACACGGGGCACCACGTTTTCAAACATTCACTTCACATGCACAGGATGTGGTGAGTACTACATTAATACTCGTTTCATCCATACGGAAACCTTGTATACCAGGTCCACAAAATGTAGACAGCAGCGTCAGCATTCTCTGCTTGAATACATGTTTACCTGCTATATGCTAAAATGAAAATGGCTTTGATTGGTAAATCCAGTTTCTTCTATCAATATCTTCTGTTCTTTTTCCGTATCAAAATTGGGTGAGTTTTTGTATAATTTGCCTTTTCCAACGTAGTGCCCTTGATTTGCTATATAACGTGTACTGTATAGGCTACACAGTAATAGAGGCAGAACTCACCAGATTTTGACATCTCTGACACCGTTCGGGTGCTCACATTGGAAAGAAAAGAGTTGACTATCCTATCGGCGCACGCTCTTTTTCTAATTTCACTTACGATCAATATTTCCTACTGTTTGATTGCACATGCTGTTGACCGAAAACATGGTAGGGACACATGTACTACTTTACTGCTGTTGCACAGGCCGATTTTCACGCTGTCTTTTGCTAAAGGGACGGGTTTATTAGGCTACGGTCACAACTCACAGCGGTGACCCACCAATTTGTAGCCTGCTCGGCCGCCGCCGAAATTTTGACACCGCCTAGCAGTTTTTGAAGATGTCAAGCAAGCTATAAAACCCCAGCGATGCCCGAGCGATGCCCGTCGATTCCCCGTCAGTCACTGGTCGATTTAGGTGAAAAAATTTACTAACTATCGGGATCTTCTCCGCACAGAGTCCGAGCAGTCACCGAGCGATGCCCCATCGGCATCCTGACGATCTCCCACCGGCCACCGGTTCATTTTTACGAAATCGCTCAGCGACCAACGGGTGATCGATATGTCATCTACCGGTGTCCCGTATGCGTACCGGCGCACAGTGGGCCAGAATGAGCTCAAAGTGCGCCAAAATTATATTCCGTGGTTTCTTTTTACCCAAATTTGGTGTCTAAGGGTAATTGGGGGCGTAGAATTGATTGAACATAATATCAAACTCATATGACGTCACTGTGATGCTGTTTTTTTATTGGCTACCAAAAATCTGTCTGTAAATGACGAATAAAGCAATGCAAATCTTAGGCTGTTATTTTTTTCTTTAAAGATTAATTTATCTTTTCACCTTCACTGACACTGCTTATCTACTACCATTGAATACACGATGCTTACATGTCATAGAAAGTGTATAAACATTCGGGTTTCGTTAAAATAATCGAATTTATGCTGAAAGTTCCATATTACACACGTACTGCAAAATGATACTGTTTTCCGTGTAAACTAGTTAGAATTTAAGTTTATGATGTACGCTGTACGTTTGGGTGAATTTATTCACTTTATTCTATAGCAGGACATAAATGCGCGATATAAAATCAATCTCCGATATAGTTCTTATCTCTCTACTTCATATATAACCTTAGGCCTATGCCATATCAATTCATACAAGCGCAAAAACCATTTTGTCTAATTTACATGGAAAGCTAACAAATTGTGAAGTCAGTAATCAGGAAAATGAAAGGTTATGACTTAGCAGCTAAGAATGAGTCTGCCGTGTATGAAAGTATACTTGGAAAAGCTAAAATAATAAGATTTTTTTTTAATGAAAAATTTATCGAAATCACAATCATATGAAATTATAAATTCATCCACGTTCCACAGTGATTTTTTTTTTCTCATCAGTCGTCGGAAGCAAAGTTTTGTTTTGCTTCCGACAACCCACAAAGTGTATGGGATCACAGTCTGATGAATCCGACTTGTATTGGTCGCCTATCAGGTCAATGTCAGACATGTCAGGCATGATCCGATGAGGCAAGATCGTCCGATGAGGATCACGCGAGCAATGTCTGATATTGACCTGCAATCGGATTCACAAACTGCGATACTATACATTTTGCTGAGCGGCCGGAAAGCAACAGTCTTTGCTTCCAACGAGTAGCCGATGAGAATAAAATCTCTGTGTTTTGGTGTTTAACGTTCTATCTGCATGTCAAGAGCAGGATCGAAGTACATGTATTTAGGTGTCCATACAATATGTATCGCAGTGGGAATAGCTATGTTTACAGTAGTGGCTATGACAATATGGACAATATGGCTATATAGCCTTGGCTATGTGCAATTATGTACTCTTTTATCTTCGGAGGAGGGGTCTTTTAGGTGCCGGACTAGCCCTATACATATATTTTATAACTCTGTTTGCCTCTTATTCAGTGTTATTCATGTTTCTGTGTCTTTAACGTGCGAGAAAAAAATAAACTAGAACCGGAATTTGTCAACACTGACAAATTAGGTGATCCGATCTGTTCGGAAATCAACTGTTTGAGTCTCCTGATCCCAATAGGCATGACCATACCGGTTTCATCTGTGTTTAGTGGACATTGGCCGTGTGATGTTTGGATTCTCATTTAGAAAAGGAAGTCAGATCTTCCATCTATGGTACACAATTACGTGTACACTAACGAAGATACAGAATGAAGTATATATGACCTTTGACCCCACTTTCCACGGACAAGATGGCATCTGAGCAAAAAGTGGTTATTTTGTGAAATGATCCTTGAAACATGGTCTTTACGTGTACAAAATATGGGAAAGAAAGAACATGTACTCACCAAGATACAGGATGATACATTTATGACATTTGACCCTAATTTACATACCCAAGATGGCGTCCGATCAAGTAGTTGTTATTTTATGAAATAATGTACGTGACATGACCTAAACATGTGCAAAATATGGTGGTGATAGGGTATGTTTTTCTTGAGTTATTGCAAAGAAAATTGCAAAAAGAGAGTAATATGAAAATACATCGAAGATAAGCTTTAATTTCAACCAAGTTTTTGGACGTGATCCCGACAACGTATGAAAAATTGAAGGGCACACTGACGATAGCCCAAAGTCTCAGCTACAACATATCAAAATCTTGGAGAAATTCACCGAAGCATAAGTGAGCTAGTGCTCGATAAAAATAGTAATGTCAATTTTCATTTCCATAAAAACTGCACTCCCATAGAGATTACACGTAAACTGGACAAATTTGACAAGGTTACTTTCAATCCATTTTTACGAGGTGATGCCGTCATCCAATTAACATTATGTTTATATATTTATGAAAGAACATTTCATAAGCTACAACATACTGAAATCTGGGTGAAAATTGACAAAGGATAAGTGAGATACGCTCGAGTGAACTTGAAATTTGATGACGTCATTTTGAAAATTTACTTTTTTTACTTTATTAAGAAGTTTTATATCTTTTAATCATTTTTTAAGCATAGCCAACCCATGAAATAACATGTACAACTCATCAGCTTTCAGAATATGTCAAGAAAATTGGAGGTCACCGTCCATCCTGACGAGTAAAATCCGATTTAAAATTGGCGGTTTTTTGGCATAGTTGCACTGTGTATCCCCATTGACGCACGCGCGGAATTTTGAATTTGACGGGCCCGTATGACGTCATATTGAGTCGGATCGACTTGAAACTTGGTAGAAATATTTCTTGACATTTTGGGCATCCGATCCGTGTAAAAAAACTGAAAATTTCTATTGCATATGAGCTGTGTGTGCGAATATGTGCGCGCGCGTACGCGTCCGTCCAATTTTTTCAATTTTTCAAAAAATGCTCCAAATGGTCTGAAACGTGTGCAAAAAAATTTGAGCTTGATTTGAGCATACAAATATTTCAACGCGCGCGTACGCGCGCGTTCTAGGATAAATATGAATTTTGACAATATGAGTAGAATCCGCTTGACTTAAAATATATGTGACGTAAATTTCATTGAAGAATTCTATTCTGTTAATGAGATATGGATGAAAATATGTTTTCATATAATGACGTCATAGTGACGTCACGGTCGACTGATCACTATGATTTTATAAAATTTGTCGTCTTTGGGACATGATACATATATGGTATGAGTTTGAAATTGATACTGTGAGAACTTTCTGAGTACGTAGATACACAACTTTTGTCCAGAAATAAAGAAAGAAGAAGAAGACTAGAGATTGTAATTTGTCATCACTGACAAATTAAGGTGATCCGAGTGCTCGATAAAGAGAGTCATGTCAATTTTCACATCTAAAAAATTCCCTCCCATAGAGATAACACGTCATAGCAAAGATAGAAAAAGAAGTACATATGACCTTTGACCCCACTTTGCACAGACAAGATGGCATCTGAGCAAAAAGTGGTTATTTTATGAAATGATCCCTGTAACATGGTCTTTACGTGTGCAAAATATGGGAAAGATAGGACATGTATTCACCAAGATACAGGATGAAACATCTATGACCTTTGACCCTAATTTACATACCCAAGATGGCGTCTGATCAAGTAGTTGTGATTTTATGAAATAATTTTCGTGACATGAACTAAACATGTGCAAAATATGAAGGTGATAGGGGCTGTTTTTCTTGAGTTATTGCAAAGAAAGTTGCAAAAAGAAAGAAATATTTCAATACATCGAAGATAAACTTTAATTTCAACCAAGTTTTTTTACGTGATCCCGACAACGTATGAAAAAACGAAGGGCAATTGAACGATAGCCCTACATCTCAGCTACAACATATTAAAATCTTAGAGAAATTCACCGAAGCATAAGTGAGCTAGTGCTCGATAAAAATAGTCATGTCAATTTTCATTTCCATAAAAATTGCACTCCCATAGAGATTACACGTAAACTGGTCAAATTTGACAAGGTTACCTTCAATCCATTTTTTGAGGTGATGTCGTCATCAAATCAAAATTGTTTAATTACATTTATGAAAGAACATTTCATAAGCTACAATATATTGAAATTTGGGTGAAAATTGGCAAAGGATTAGTGAGATACGCTCGAGTAAACTTGAAATTTGATGACGTCATTTTGAAAATTTACTTTTTTTACTTTATTAAGAAAATTGATATCTTTTAATCATTTTATCAGCATAGCCAGCCCATGAAATGACATGTACAACTCATCACCTTTCAGAATATGTAAAGAAAATGGGGGGTCACCGTCCATCCTGACGAGTAAAATCCGATTTAAAATTGGCGGTTTTTTGGCATAGTTGCACTGTGTATCCCCATTGACGCACGCGCGGAATTTTGAATTTGACGGGCCCGTATGACGTCATATTGAGTCGGATCGACTTGAAACTTGGTAGAAATATTCCTTGAAATTTCGGACATCCGATTCGTGTGAAAAAATTGAAAATTTCTATTTCATATTAGCTGTGCGTGCGTATATGTGCGCGCGCGTACGCGTCCGTCCAATTTTTTCAATTTTTCAAAAAATGCTCCAAATGGTCTGAAACGTGTGCAAAAAAAATTTGAGCTGGATTTGAGCATAGAAATATTTCAACGCGCGCGTA
The DNA here is from genome assembly GCF_040938485.1 of Diadema antillarum. Taxonomy (NCBI): domain Eukaryota; kingdom Metazoa; phylum Echinodermata; class Echinoidea; order Diadematoida; family Diadematidae; genus Diadema; species Diadema antillarum. Next base: position 584,963 of record NW_027270982.1, read on the forward strand.
CGCGCGCGTTTTGAGATAAATATGAATTTTGAGAATATGAGTAGAATGCGCTTGACTTGAAATATATGTGACGTAAATTTCATTGAAATATTCCATTCCATTAATGAGATATGATTGAAAATGTGTTTTCATATAATGACGTCATAGTGACGTCACGGTCGACTGATCACTACGATTTTACTTGACCCGTCGAGATTGTAATTTGTCATCACTGACAAATTAAGGTGATCCGATTTTTTTTATCAATGATTCGAGTCCTGATCGCAATAGGCATGACCATACAAGTTTCATCTGTGTTTAGAGACATTGGCCGTGTTATGTTTGCATTGTCATTTAGCAAAGGGAGTCATATCTGCCATGTTTGGTACCAAATTTTGTATACATTATAACGAAGAGACAGCAACAAGAACATATGACCTTTGACCCACCTTTGCACTCCCAAGATTGCATCTGATGAAATAGTGATTATTTTGTGAAATGATTCTCGCGACATCGTCTATACGTGTGCTAAATGTGGGAAAGATAGGACAGGTATTCACCAAGATAGAAGATGAAACATTAATGACCTTTGACCCTAATTTACATACCCAAGATGTTGTCCGATCTAGTAGTTGTTATTTTATGCAATAATGTATGTGGCATGAACTAAACATGTGCAAAATATGGGGGTGATAGGGCGTGTTTTTCTTGAGTTATTGCAAAGAAAGTTGCAGAAAGAAAGAAATATCTCAATACATAGAAGATAAGCTTTGATTTCAACCAAGTCTTTTATCGTGATCCCGACTTCGTATGAAAAAACGAAGGGCAATTGAACGATAGCGCAAAGTCTCAGCTACAACATATTAAAATCTGGGAGAAATTCACCGAAGGGTAAGTGAGCTAGTGCTCGATAAAGACAATCATGTCAATTTTCACATTTAAAAAAAATTCCCTCCCATAGAGATAACACGTCATAACGGAGATACAAAAAGAAGTACATATGACCTTTGACCTCAATTTGCACAGACAAGATGGCATCTGAGTAAAAAGTAGTTATTTTGTGAAATGATCCTTGTAACATGGTCTTTTCGTGTGCAAAATATGGGAAGAGTAGGACATGTATTCACTAAGATACAGGATGAAACACTTATGACCTTTGACCCTAATTTACATACCCAAGATGGCGTCTGATCAAGTAGTTGTTATTTTATGAAATAATTTACGTGACATGAACTAAACATGTGCAAAATATTAAAGTGATAGAGGCCGTTTTTCTTGAGTTATTGCAAAGAAAGTTGCAGAAAGAAAGAAATATCTTAATACATCGAAGATAAGCGTGAATTTCAACCAAAATTTTTGACATGATCCCGACATCGTATGAAAAAACGAAGGGCACACTTACGGTAGCGTAAAGTCTCAGCTACAACATAGTAAAATCTGGGAGAAATTTATCGAAGGGTAAGTGAGCTAGTGCTCGATAAAGATAATCATGTCAATTTTCATTTCCAGAAAAACTACACTCCCATAGAGATAACACGTAAACTGGTCAAATTTGACAAGATTACTTTCAATCCATTTATACGAGGTGATACCGTTATCTAATCAAAATTTTGTTATTTTATGTTTGAAAGAACATTAAATAAGCTACAACATACTGAAATCTGGGTGAAAATTGACAAAGGACTAGTGAGATACGCTCGAAAAAACTTGAAATTTGATGACGTCATTTTGAAAATTTACTTTTTTACTTTATTAAGAAATTTGATATCTTTTAATCATTTTGTCAGCATTGCCACCCCATGAAATGACATGTACAACTCATCAGCTTTCAAAATATGTAAAGAAAATGGGGGTCACCGTCCATCCTGACGAGTAAAATCGGATTTAAAATTGGCGGTTTTTTGGCATAGTTGCACTGTATATCGCCATTGACGCGCGCGCGGAATTTCAACTTTTACGGGCCCGTATGACGTCATATTGAGTCGGATTGACTTGAAACTTGGTATAAATATTTCTTGACATTACAGACATCCGATCAAAGTGAAAAAACTGGAAATTTAAATGGCATATGAGCTGTGCGTGCGTATATGCGCGCGCGCGTACGCATCCGTCCAATTTTTTCAATTTTTCAAAAAATGCTCCAATTGGTCTGAAACGTGTGCAAAAAAATTTTGAGCTCGATTTGAGCATACAAATATTTCAACGCGCGCGTACGCGCACGTTTTAAAGTAGAGATGAATTTTGAGGAAATGACTAGAATGAGCTTGACTTGAAATACATGTGACGTAAATTTCATTGAAAAATTCCATTCCATTAATGAGATATGAGAATGTGTTTTCATATAATGACGTCATAGTGACGTCACGGTCGACTGATCACTTTGATTTTTGTTCGATTGTCGTCTTTTTGACACGATACATAAATGGTATAAGTTTGACATTCATAGACAATGCACTTTCTGAGCTAACCTCTACACAACTTTTGGGGAGAAATAAAGAAAAAAAAAGAAAGAATCAGTACAGATACAGAAGGTGATCCGAGAGGATACTCGGATCACCTAAAGAAGAACAAAGAATCCGTACAGATACAGAAGGTGATTCGAGAGGATACTCGGATCACCTAATAAATGAAAAAAAAAATGCCGCCCTCATGCGGCCCCGTATGATATAACAGCATTCCTAAGCGGCTGCAAGGTCAAAAATAGGCGTAATGTGTCGCGGAAAATCGGCTCTAACACAAAAAGTGGCAAAAGGTGGCAGCCAAATCTGGTATCAGCTTAAAGCTGAGACATCAGGGAATGTGGTGGTAATAGAATTTAGTTGGAAATCCGTGGCAATCTAAACTTTTCATTAGGGTATATTAAAAAGACAAATAATTAGCCTCTTTTCCAGGATATTTAGCGTAAAATATTCATGAACATTAAGTTTCTTTGCATTTTTATGGCATTCATAACGTGAAATGAACTCTGAGAAATATGTGGGAGAAATTACAGGTTGATATCTCAAAAACTACATGTTGAAATTAGTTATTTATTAAAGAGGTTACAATTTGCTTTGAAACTCTTAAAATATTGTATTTTGCTACTTCAGGTTGGAAATATACCTCTTTAATGTACATACCTGATTCAAATATTTCAATGATATATTCTTCAAAGCATTACCTCTCAAGAGCGCATGTCAAAAATTCAAAAATCCCAAGTGCCCAAACTGACTTTTGGCGCACTTTGGTATCTCTCTGGCCCACTGTGCGGCGGCTCTCCGCCAGTCTGTGCCGGAAATTGCTTACGAGCTACCTAGTGTTATTCAAGTTCCTATGTGATTTGTAGTGTAATAATCAATTAATTAATCAAGATAAAACTCGAGGTAAAAGATTTAAGAGTTAAATTACCAGCTACGAAACTCAGCTATGTGAAACCACAGATAACCAGAAATCAGGAAATCAAACAGGGAGGCAAACCCAAGATGGAACTAGTTTAGAATTTTCCAAAATATCTTTGCTTGCTTGTATATTTTTGCAGTATTTTTCTATTCCTATTTGATTTTATATTTTCATTTTCCCCATCTCTTGTCATTCATCACTTCTTCATTCAATAGGCCTTTAATAAACAATGAGATAACCAAACCATATATTCTTATGTCTACACACCGACACTAACTTTTAGCTTTAATCTCCTTTGCCCCTAAGCGGTTGTCCCTGTACGTCTTCCATATCACTCATGTTGGTAGCCGAGATGGTGAGATGGTGAGATGTTGGTGGGGTTTCCTTGCCTCTATTTCTCCCTCGGTTCCTTGCCTCTATTTCTCCCTCGGTTTCTAATTCCGTATTGTCCTGGCTTCTCTTCCCTATTTAATCCCTGATTCCCTTCAGTGCTTCTGTCATTTTTATCATCTTTATCATTTTTAATCCATAAATCCTTCGACGATGACCGCTCGATCTATTCCATTTGGTTTTCTCCTGTGTTTTTGTCATTTTCGTCTCTATTATTTTTGTTTCCTAAATAGCTCGGCGGCGACCGCTCAAGAAGGTCAGTGTTGGGCGGTTGCCGCTCGGACACCGAGCGTATTTTGGGCAGCGAGTGATAACTGAAATTTTAACTCCGCGTTAAAACTTCAGCGGCGACCGACCGATGCCCTAAAAATCAGTGGTGCCTGGTCGGTCACTGGCTGATCACCGGTCGTTGTTTGATCGAAATTGGCTAAAAACTCGCCTACCGGTCGCCGAGCAGGCTAATGTTGGGGGTTGTGACCGTATCCTGTGCATGAGATTTCCTTGTGATGTTACAACCACTTTCATTATTTCTTCATGGTATTGTACAATTTTGTAAACGACAATAACTTGCTTTAACCTTCTTTCATTTTCAAAATTGAAGCAATACGGACATTGATATCTGTGATCGTTTGGGGACCATACGTACATGTCGTATGCTGGTATGAGCGAAGAGGATAGTGAGGGCCGGAAATCTTTCCTGAAAAAAAAGATAGTTTGTGAATACAAATAGAAATATGACACTGAGAGGAACAAAACAGGGAAAGTTGGAGAAAATTCAAATTAAAAGAAAACTCCTGAATATTACGAAGTTGGGATATTAAAGTAAAACACAAATTTGCATCTCCTTCTGAATAGGTGGGTGTTGCCATTTTTGTCTGAAATGTCAAAGAATAATGATTTTTTTTTTGAATAACTTCTTAAGACCTGCAAATGTAAAATAAGAAAACAAATCGTGAGTATAGATAGAAAATGAGGGAATATTGTCTATCACTTTGCAGTTAAATTGTTGTTGTGCCTTTTGTTTCGTAATAATTATATCATATATGGCATAGATTTTGTCTGCTGTAAACGGAAATACACATGTTCTACCAACTCATATCCTGACAGAAACTCGACTGAGCGACTGTCTGCCTGGCTGCGGTACCCCGAGGAGTAACTGCGATATAGCTAGAGTCACATGCCATAGCTTCGGTAAGCTTTAGAATGATAACTCATTCATTCATTTGTATCCATATCAAACATAACATTTACAAAAATCAAAACATAATTGCCTTGGTACAATTCTCGCTATCGCCAATGACGTAAAAAGTACCCGGATGTGGCTTTTTCGTCAAGATTTTAGTGCACTTGGTAGCAAGGGCACTTCCGGCGCGGGGCATAATTTGCACAACGCTAGCGTGCGCGTACGTGTACCTTACCTATAGCGCCGCGCCGACCACACTACATCTCTATGGTACTAGTACAGTAGGCCGCTGGACCGCCCGAGCCAGCGAGTGGCCAGGCCTGTCATACTCGTACACTTGTAGTCCCCGCCCGCCGCCGGCGGCCGGCCTTTGCATTAGCATGCACCGCACTGCACGCAGCGCATAAGCTAACACATACCGGTACAGCGTACTACTGCTTGATCATGCGATCGATGTGCACATCACAGATCAGTCATCTCTGCATACGCTGAAAATATGCTGGAAAATATTCACCCACCTGGATATCGTCATGGAATACCCATCTTTTTTTTATTTGTTCTCTGTCGAAATGTTGCGAACACAATCGGGAACGAACAGTGATCTCGAACTTATCCTGTCTCCGAAGCAACTTCTTCCAAGTAAGTACGTACGTACAATGTATGTAGGCACTACCTAGTGCTACGTCCACCACTACTAGTAAGTCGCGCGTGCACGTACTGCGCTGTGGAGTCACCCGCAAACTTCACCCACGCGGCCACGTCACGTCTCGCATGCCAGTAAGGGTCCTATTTCTGCAGATTTTTTTTCATTTATTGTCGTGCGAACAACACATGGCAGCTTCGCAGCAACAACTAATAGTCGTATTAACAGCAATTTCTTCAGAATGGAGAAATTTCAAATCATATTAAAGCTGTAATTCAAGTCGAGAAAACCGGAAGTACACGTAGAATACCGTCGGTTGTGTGTGTAAATAGCATTAGTCACGTATCACGCGCGTACGAACGGAAGTGACTTTGCTACCGGACTATCCCATAATGCACCGTAAATGACGCTTAAATCAACATCCGGGTACTTTTTACGTCATTGGCGATAGCGAGAATTCATTCATTTTGAATGGAGGGATCATGTTACCTTCGTTCTATAAGTTCCATAAGTTATAATTTGCAATGTGTATTCTATGTCTTTTGTATTGTGTTTCATCGTACTACAATTTCTATCTACTCCATGACTGAATTTCTCTTTTCTAATTTTTTCTTCGAGACGCTCAGCGCTTAGAGTCAGTGTAGTAAGCGCTTTACAAATGATTTTTATTATTATGGAAAGAGGTTTATTGAAATGATCTACAAACAATAATTACATTGGATACCCGTTGAATCTCGCATTGTACATGTATTTAAATTATAACTGTTTGTTTTTCATTGTATACACGGATCTGCTCCAGAGTACACGTTAATTTGCTGACACATAATAAATCTCCCAGATGTTTAAGATCATCCGATTGTAGATTGCTCGAGGAAATCATGGGGGATCGGTCATTTACACGTGCTGGACCTTTGGAATACATGTGGAATCGGTTGCCTCAAGTATCAGTTACTTTTCGAATGTTGACTCCTTTAAAGTTGTCCTTAAGACTCATTTGTTAGTAACCGTTTTCCAGTAGAATTGTATATTATGATTTTTTTGTCATCATCATTATTGTGGCATTCATTTCCATGAGCATGTTTGTGTAATGGTTTTTGTACTTCATAAATCACTTTTCCAACTGCGCCTTGAGCACGTTCGTTATGTGGAATTGGCGCATTGTAATTACCCTGTATTATTATCATTATCATTATATCAACTTTAATCATTTGATAAAAAAGGTGGCAGATACAATAAAAAGAGAAGAAGAGAGGCAGAGGTGGAAACAACTCATACTTACACTTTCAAGTACATTTTATCAAAAATATAATTTTATAAAGCCTTTTATGAACTCGATCAACAAATCCCAATACTGCCACCCTGACTCCCCCCCCCCCCCGCCCCGTCTCCTCAACACCTAAAAAAAAGCCATAGGAGAGGATAGACCATATAGTTTCGGGAGATTCTTGGAAAAAGAGCTGATAAGTCTTTACAAGTAAATTGTTTAATTCACATTTCACATTCGCATTTGAAAGTGAAACAATATACAACATAACCTCTACGTTTCAAGGCCATTTTATGCAATTTTACCCTATCATATGTATCACAATTATCGTTTTTATTATTCAAAATGTATATATTTGTTCGTACAGAGATTATAGTTGTCCTAAAAATCATTTATACCGCTATTAAAGACGTAATTTATCATTTGGAGATGAAACAAAAACCCAGCACTAGTGCTTCAAAATGATTTTAAAATGTGAGTTATGGATAGAAACAACCAATGTAAAAATTTGAATAAGTAAAATCGATTGTATTGTTAAAGTAGGGTGAACGAGAAAACAAAGGACGATATTTATAAAAAAGGTGATTTATACATTTCTGGAAAGCTCAAGTCTCTAGGAATATGAATGATTAACTTTCAGAAGGTAAAAACGTCTCCAGAACGATGGAGAGATGGTGTTTTGAGGCCCCCTGAACCCGATCTGACGGCGAAATTTTGGTGACCAAAATTATAACATCACGAAATGTGCGCTGTGCTACCACTCCATCCACACAGTGGGCTCCGTCTATGGAGGGCCGTTGCGGACGTGGTTCGTTTGGATCATACGTATGGAGAGGCAGTGTGCCCGTTTCCATGTATGCCCCAATCGAGCTGTGTCCGCAGCGGACTTCCATATCCGTCGCCTCTCTCTCGCTTCTGCTACCACCCCGACTTTGCCACTGTCACTTTCAGTGTCAATGTCATTGTCATCACTCAATGCACTCTCGATGGCAAACTCAAAGTCTTTCCGTACAATATAGGGTAAAAATCGGACGTTTTAATGCCTCAGCCGAGAAAGCAGAGGCAACTAAAGACAGGCCAGATATTGCATCCACTCACCAAGAAATACGTGATTTCTGAATGGCGGCATCGATGTCCCGCTGCACTCGTAATGGGTTTTGTTCATTTCGTGACGTCATATTTTAGGGCTCGAAAAAGACGACTGTTCCGGAGCGAATATCGATGAGGCAAATCAGTCAGTTTCTCAGTGGCGCGAATATCCTTTAATAAGTCACATTAAAAATCTGTTTTAGGAGAAATTTTCCTCTGCTTTGACACCTTCTTTTATATGATTTTCTTGATTTTAATGTCTCGTTCACCATATTTTAAATATATAAAATGTGAACAAAAGCTATAATAAAAATGTTTCTACACTAGTTAAACCGTGAGTCTACAGGTATGGTTAAATGAGCAAAATGGTGATATCTCCTTATGTTTTAGGCTTTATTGCAAAAGTTTGATAGTGTAGGTTGTTTTTTGATACAACTGACCTACACACATGCATCAAAATGATATCCTAAACATTTTTTAATCACTGCTCCCAATGGTAAACAGGACATTTAATTTTCGTCATTTTTAATGTTTGTATATAGTTAAATGAATGATTTTTTTCCAAGCTTTATCATGGGTTATATGTGACCAACAAGTGACAGAAGAACAATACACAATTCTAGTAATTATTTATTTCAGGGATATTCTATTCATGGATTTTCAAATAGTTCCATGTCGAAAATTATTCATACCCTAGGCTTAAAGTCAAATGTCTTTCTTGGAATAGTAGCCAATAGCCTAGCCCTTGTTCTTTATGACTGTTTGAAGACGATTCTTGTACGACTCCACAAGCTTCTTGCATGTCTTATGCGGAGAGTTGGCTCACTCTTCTGCGACAAAAGCCTCAAACTGGGTCAGGTTTGTCAAGTTCCTAGCCATCACTGTGGTCTTCAAGTCTCGCCACAATTTCTTTGTCCGATTCAGGCAGGGTATTGAGTTGGGATTCCAGGACATTGGCACTATTTTCCATGATCCATTTCTTCACTACCTGGGCGGTATGTTTTGGTTATTGTCTAGTCTGGTCCTTCCACGTGTGCCCCAGTTGGCATTTTTAAGTGGACTCCTTCACATATCATCAAGGATCCCAAAACAATCCTCCTTTTCACGGTTCTTTGGATCTTGATGAAGTTCCCGGTTCCCACGGAAGAGAGGTATCCCTAAAACAATTTGTTTCCACCACCAGGCTTGATGACGAGCAGAGTTCTCTCTGAGAGATTCCCTGTGCCACTGGAAGAGAAGCAACTCCATGGTATGTTTCCACCACTGTGCTTCCTGGTGGACACAGAATTCTTTGGTTCATATGCTTCTCGTTTCGTCCTCCTGACGCATGCAGCTTCCATACGGCCAAATAACTCCCAAACTCGTCTCCTTTGACAACAGGATGGTTGACCAAAAACTGGGATCTTGATCCAGATGATCTCCATGAAAAACCATCAGCCAAGCCTTCAGATGTTTCTTCTAGAGCAACGGTACCTTCCACCGCCTACACCCATGGAGACCTCTTCTCTGCAAGACTTGCTCGATGGTGGACTTTGACACCATGGTGCCTTCATGGTGAAGCATTTCAAGAAGGACCTTGCTTCTTGTCCGTAGTTGTTGTTGACCTCTCGGCAGAGTTTTCTCGTATGTTTTTAGGACATCTTGTAGAGGCTCTTGTGCTTGTTGATTACACTCTGCACTTGCCACAGGGACATCATTCATTTTAAATGACCTTTTACCCCTCCCTGACATGTGGGAAAATAATAAACGTTCCCGGAGGTTCTCATCAAGCTCCTTCTTCTTGGCCATAATGATAAGAAAGGATGATTTTTATGCTTTTCCTCTATTTATACTTTTCTTGAAAGATCCTATTATGTTTTTTTTTTTGCAACATGTGGCCGACAAAAAAAAAGGTTGTACTTTTTCCATCGAAACATCTTGACGTATTTTTGAACACAGATTTGCAAATTTTCAGGAGGAATGCACGACAATGGGCACATACTATTCTCATAGTGAGATGAGAGGAGTATGAATAATTCTGAACATGTTTTAAAAAAAACTTTTGGTCAAGTCTATTGTTATGCAAATAAAGTTCAGCTAACTCACGCCTGAATTCGTGCATGTATACCATCAAGTAGACAAAAGATACAAAGGCCGGTCCCGGTCCACTGTCATATTAGCAGAACAATATGCCGATTCAAGTTTTTTGTCATACCATTTTTTGAAAAGCTCAGGGCTTTTCCTCTGATCCGGAAATCTGAATGTCGCAAAGTTCGGAGTAGTGTTCCGGCAAAGTGGTGCAACGCAGATAATAGGCATCTTTAACGTAAACCAAGAGTCGATCGAGTCGTGATCGCCAAAACGCTAACTGGTTTAGTGGGAGGGGCACACCCCCTAAATATTAAAACAGGAAATTTAATTTGATGACAATATTTCATAGGCAAATTGTTCTACCATAATCTACATCTAAATATACTGCTACCTTAAACAAGTGGGACTGTTTCAAATCGATAAAACAAGCAAAAATATGCATCAAATAGCACCATTTACAACATAAAAATACAATTTCAGTTCTCACCGTGGGTCTGGGGACAACCCCCTCCAACACCCCCCCCCCCTTTCGCTCCATCAGCTCGCTCTTGCTTGGTCGCGTTCATGTATGACATTCAGTGTAAATATTAAAACAGGAAGTTTATTTGGATGGCACTATTCTATAGGCAAATTGTTCAGTAATAATCTACATCAAAATATACTGCTACCTTAAACAAGTGGGACTGTTTTAAGTCGATAACACAAGCTAAAGTATGCATCAAATTGCACCATTTACAACATCAAAATGCAAAAAGTTCTCACCTCCTCCCCCCCCCCCCCCCTTTGCTTGCTCCGTTCGCTCGGGCTCGGTCACTTTGCTCCCTCGCATACTAACAGCCTTCCCCCCCCCCCAAAAAAAAAAAAAAAAAAAAAAAAATGAAATCCTAGCTACGCCGGTCCCTTTCCCCGCTTGGTTTCCCTAAAAACCCCTAAAAGTCTGGGAATTGAGAACTTCCTGTGAATCCCCCCCCCCAAAAAAAAAAAAAAAAAATGTCAGTCCAAAAAATCTCGTTACATTTAGAGTCAAAACGCACCCCCCTTGAAAAAAAAAAGCTGGTGACGCCCCTGGTATTTGATATAGCTGTGCGCAGACAGAGGCAAACGAAGGAAACGTGCACACACTGATGGTTGACGCGCGGCTACTATTTTCAGATTTGGCTACTATTGCAGCGCGCACTAGTGCGTGCTGATTTATTAACATTAATATTTCACAATTTTTGGCATTTTTTGAGATGGAATATAATCTTCTCGAGAGTTCTTAAGATATGCTCTCACACCTCTCAAAAATAAATTTCTGTGTGCAGATACACTTTAATGATTTTGAGGACAACTTTATTGGCGCGTAGAGATGTCAAGTATTTCAATAATGACATGTTGTCGATATGTAGGACCCCCTGATACAAATGTACCTATTTTCACAACGTCTCTCTTCTGTTTCATAAACACGTACGTCTGTAAATATGCATGTGTATTTATATGTACGCATCTTCGAAATTCTGTCATTGTTGCAAACAGTAATTACTCTATATACCATTGTCATAATCCTTACAGCGTAGGGCTTAAACGGCATGAATACATCTTTCGTGTGAGTGTGTGTGTATGTGTATGTGTGTGTATGCGTGTGTTCTTCTTTCACATAAAAATGTTGAAATGAATTTCAGAAGTATATAAGAAAAATCCCGGAATGCATTTAGCGTAGGACCCTATACGTCCAAGTATTTGAAGAGTTTGTTTGCAAAAACCGATAAGTCCATATTTGCCAAATGGAGATATTTGCGATTAAAGGTCCAGAAAAATAAAGAGAATAATAAGAAACTGTTTGCTTCTTTTGACCATAACTTCAAAAATGTACCTTTATATGTAGTGACCAATATATCATTTAAAAGGTATTATTTTGTACTTTATGACAGAGATCGTACTTCAAAGTCTTCAAAAATTGACTTATCGGTTTTTGCAAACAAACCCTTCATTTACAGGAAGCGTTTACTTTTACCTACAAATTTTACTTGTAATTGGTTTCAGTATGATTGTATACACAGCGTAGACTATTTGCACTAATAAAGTGTCGACGCTCACATAAACACAACACTCTAACCCAAAACTGTCCTTTGAAATTGGGAACAAACAAAATTTGACATCTGCAGGGAATTTAAATTGTGTTTTTTATCAGTAATGATACATTTGCAAACTGTATTTTATGACATAACATTTTTCATATTTTTTGAAGAGTGATGTTACATTATTGTGCAATGTCAGTAGGCTTATAAGTTTGAGTTTTACAGTTATCAAGTTCTCATACTTTGTAATATTATATTATAATTATACAATTATGTTACATTGAATTGTAATATCATCGTATTGTATTATATTACAATAAATACTTCATATACTTTTGTCTGGTGAAATAATGGTATACACCCAAAATAAAAACCAGGTCATTTCTTGATGGAGCTGTTCCTGATTTGACTTGACAAACTTACTCTGGAATGACAGTGTCTGTTACACTTGCTGCATAAAATTGAGGTTGGCTGTTAAAATGTGGTCACATTACCTGTCCGTTGTTTTAAGAGGTTTCCACCCGTCAGCATTTTCTAATTTGTCCGTTTTCCCAAGCTTGATGGTATCCATGTGGTAATTGTCAATAGTGATGAAGGGAGGGGTTTAAACTCCCTGGCTCTTGACGTAAGTCCCTTGCATACTTAATTGAGAGCATGTATCCATGATAGTTTGGAGGGCTTATTTTGTGTGGGTTGTGAGTGCTGCATCATCTACATTTTTCTGATAGGCACATCCCTATGGTTCACGTTGTTCTTTGCTTTAATCATGTAATTTTGTAGTTTATCATATTGCATTATTTTCCATTAACTATTATAAAATTTGCACCTGCGACCTGGCCGTTCCTGCAACAAGAGAGCGGATACGTAGGCTGTTTCGCGTTCCGGAGAGAGGACCACACATTTAACGATATGAACTGTCTGAAAACCTATGATATGACCATCGGCCTCTGCCTAGAGTTTTGTCAGTCGAGGGAATACAGATACTATGGACTTGTAGCCGGAGACCATTGCCATTGTCAAGATAACATCGTCGGACGGCCTAAGCAAGGCTCTTGCCAGGCTATGTGTAGCGGAGATCACTCTGCTCCCTGTGGTGGGGAATCTGCTATTGCAATCTTTGAAGGTATTTGTTCACTGAAATGCCTATAATGTCCATTGATACATTTAACGGGGCGATCCGAGTCAAATTCTACCCAAACGAACTCAAACAAGAGATAAGTATACATAGCAGGCCGATGTCTTCAAATATGTTCATTGTTCTGATTCAGAATATGTTCCCTTGTAAATGGATGGATCATACAAGATGATAGAATATAGCATGAGAGAACTGAGCAAGTAGAACATGACGTTTGGCTACTGCGCTTGAAGATATTATTTTTGAGCAAATTAACATGATATCGGATTGCGCTTTAATATCACTGAAAGAAAAGTTATCACACTTTCGACTCATCCCTAAACATGGTGATGTAATGGATAGATAGAATGAATTATGTATACTTACATGTTTTTGCAGAGGATGGTGCCTTTATATACATTGTATCTCATATTGTTGTTGTTGCTGCTGTTTCAATCAAAATTTTCACCTCCTTTTCCTTTCGAAGAGGAGTTCAAACTCTACAAGCATTGTCCTTTCTGTTTTTTAACAAAGTGCATATTAATATTTCATCTCGATTACCTCAGCTCCTATTACAATGTATCGTTACTGTAAGTCTCATTTATTATCATTCACTCTGTACAAATTCAAAGGCAATATTTCTATCGCTAAAGAAAGTGAGATGTATAGATGTTATGCTACCGTGGAAAACGGAAATAGATTTGAACTCGAACTTGGACTGGAATTTTACGACTTTCATTTTGTTATCATTCAGCTTTCGTATTAACGTCATTTTTTTTAATTCATTATAATTTGTCTTAGTTCCACATACTCCGTCTTGTAGTCAACCTCATATTTCAACTGTATCAACTGTGCAGCAGCCAGTTACGGATCTATCCACTGCAGTATCATCGTCTGAAAGTGAGTTTTTTCTTGTGTTATGCTTTTATCGTTTGTGCACCTTCCTTCTAAAAAAAAAATCCAGTGAAAATGTTCACTCTTGAAGGAGTGACCTCAGAAATCACTCAAAGATTTTGGAGTGATCAGTGAGGTCAGTCCACATTAGTTAAAACAAACGATATTCACTAAAAATTCATTCCAATTTTACTCTAAAATCACTCTTTTCTGTTATTCACTCCTTCAAGAGTTTCACTAGATTTTCACTAGATTTTTGAGAGCATGTAAACGTGTGTCTGTGTGTGTATGTGCCTTTGTGTGTAAGGGATGGCAAGAGAAGGTAATTGTGGTACGACAGGTTCCCATGTATTCTCTCAATTTTAGTCTAACATTTCTTGTATGGTTTCGAGGAGATAAGGATTTGGAAAAAAAATGGCAGTGTAACCTGGTCTGAGTAAAATGCGTGCTAAATAACTAAATCACCATCTGCATAATGAGGTTCATTAAAACTACTGCAAAGTTGTAGAAAACTGAAAAATAACCTCTATATCTTAGAAGTGAATGTGGTTGGATTGTGTGTTTTTATGTAGAGGAAATATTATTATCAAAGTTTTTCAGACCTCCACATTCTTTTTCTTTTCTGCTCTTATAGTGATGTAGAAAATTTCGCGCTCCGTTGAACCTCAAATTTATACTGTAGGAACCTGTGAGTCTGCAGATATAAATTCTTTGGAAAAACCAACTCTGAAACAACATTTTTTGTTTATATTATTCTCTTCCTCTTTGGACTTTTCCGTGAAAGTTTCAGTGAAATATAAACATTGTAAAATATGAGCAAACAATCGAGGATCAGTTATTTCACAACGTGAAACTTTAGGCTTCTGTTGATAATTTTCATTTTCTTTTTGTGGACAATTTTTCTTTTACTTATGTTTCCGCCCCCCCCCCCTCCCCCGCCCTTTGGTATGGATATTATTATGTCGATTTGAATATACTTGCGTGGGGTCATTCAAGGAATTGAGAGATCAGGTAAACTCCTAAAAGCCCAACTACCCCTATTTCAGAATTTTTCGTCGGATTGAAGATTATTTTTGGGAAAAAATAAAAAATGCCAATAATTATAAAGAATATTTCGAGAATAATAAAGAAAGTCCCGGCATTTTTACGAATTTTCAGAGTTTTTTTTCCTCGATCTGAGCCAACAAAATATACCCCTTTCCCGAAAAAAAAAAATCGGGACGGGCATACGGTCAAGATGGCTATCTCAGTTGGGAGAGGGGGGGGGGGTTGTTGTAGACCCAGTGAATATGGCAATTACCAGGGTTAATAGCTTGTGTTTTCTTCCTTTCCGAATTTTCAGCAGAGTCATGCACAGAGTCATGCACCATGAAGTCGTTTAGTACTGGAGCTTTAATTGGTGCCGTGATATCCTGCGCCGCAGTTATACTCGTTGTGATCATCATTCTATTTTTCCAACTTCAAAAGTAAGAATGAGCGGTTTGAATTCTACAAGGGGAGATTGATCTGACATCGCTGTTGTTTTTTTGGCTTTCATTATTTTTCTCTTTGTTTCCAGCATACTAAATGATTCTACACACATAGAAATACGTAGGCCTATCTTTTGACAAAGTATTGTGATTGGGTGTTGTTGATTTTTGCGGTTATGTATAACAACAAAAGTAGAATATGTTATGCCAATGTTTTTGTCCAAACAATCGGTGCAATATAATAAGGATTGAGGAGATCTGGGGATGAAAGCACAACCCCCTTCCACACACGCACATTATACCTTTTCTTCTTCCCCTCAAAATAAAGGGGAAAGAGCTCTACAGATATGTTAAATATTCGAAAAATAATTACAAATTCACTACAGCCTCGATTTGGTCTGCCAATCCTTTTCTCTTCCTCAGTATTGTCATCAGTTTTAACGAAGCAAGAGTCACATTGGCGAATGATAAACTATGATGGACAGGAGAAAAGTGCAGATACACACAATCGATATGGAGACCATCATCAAATGAAACATTTAAAATTTCGCACTGATCAAGAAATTCAAGTGATTTTATAGGAATAATTTGACGTGATAATTTTTTTCTTCTACAAATCTGTTAAAATATTTCTATTCCGTCTTTTCTTTATTCTTCTTATTTTCATCTTTCTCAGACGAAGAGGAAATGGTCCTGCTAGGGAGGCTGCAGATGTTCCAAGACCGTATACCGGGTTGCAAACTTCATCTGCCATCACTCCTGTCTACAAGGCATTAAAACCGAACTTTAAGTCGAGATCTGTTGAACCTTCGAGTACAGCTTACCAGAATAACTGCGTCTTGTCGCCGCGAGAGGGAGATTTGAACTTCGACTATCAGAATCTGCCGCGAGGGTCAAATTTGAACAATCAACTTCATCATGTTTATCATAATCAGGCCGTTGATAAGGCGCCGCTCGGGACACGTACAAACGGGGTTTGTGAGAGTACGAACCTTCAGTCAAAGACGTTGACATGCGACGGCGTTGAATACCCAGGATATAAATACGTGAATGGATGTGTGAAAGCAATGGGGATCAAACATTAACAGGTCTTCACAAAGGACCATATATTTACATACGCACACACACACGCACACACAGAGCTATACGTACAATAAATTCACAAAAACTAGAACAACAACAACAATAACTACAGATATGTTGGAGCAATCAGAGATTAAACATGTGGCAGACCAGTTTGTAAAGACAACATCCTATTTTCCACGTTGACCTTTTCATGCCTGATGAGCATTTATATAAAAGATGATGATATGAACGTTAGGATAGGATAAGCATAACGACTATATTTTGTATAGTAACTGGTGTAAAAGCTTTGGAGGAAACAATATGTAGATAATCATGATAATAGTCTGAGCTTTAATAATTTTGGTGGGGGTATAGACCTCATATTTAAAGAAGGTAACTTTTTAAAAAGTCCGACGTGTATCCGCAAGTTACCAAACCTTTTTCTACAGTTTACAAAGACAATAGGGGGACTAGATTTACTTTGTTTACTAATTACACCCATGGGAAGTTGTTAAGAAGAAGGTGACAGCTTAGAAACGATTGTTACTTTCGCCAACGAATTGTTGTCTCAGTATTTGATCGATAGTGGTTAAGTACGGCGTTCGAACTCCTCTGATATTCTGTCGGGTTTTTTTTTTTTCAGTAAAGGCCTTGGACTATAAACCCGATACGGCTCTGAACAAACTCAGAACACAAATATCTGCGTATGTAGAAAGCTTGCTTAATTTTACTTAAAAAATAAGGTTAACAAACGTTATGGTTGTTATCAAATTAGCAATATCAATGTAATCTTTACGTTTTATTCCAATACACTAATTGATGTTTTCGTTGTGTACGACGCAAAGCAAAAGTACAATGTAGTGGTCATTGGAACCTACTAGAACTCAGTTTCCACCACGGCGTATGCAGCTCGATAAAAGCTAAACAATACCAAAAATCATTATGTAAAGGCAAACACGGACACAAGGTAAGGCCGGAAAGTATACTAGATGTATTCCGTAGGATAGAATTCCACATTATAACTTTTTACTTTTCTGGTGACAGAAATCTTAGACAATACAAGATGTTTCGATGACAACAGACAAATAAAAATCGTTTCTTCGCCAGGCACATCTCTCTTACTTTGGACGGTGAAGTAGGATGTTCATAGTTTGATATCAACTTAAATACGAAAGAATATTTAGCAATCAGTATAGAAAGATTTGCGGTCATTGGAAAAGGAAGAAAAAATGAAGAAATGAAAAATACTACGTTACAATGAATGATGAACTTGTTCAGTCTATTTTAAACAAGAACATTCCTTTTTTATCAGTACTTCAACAGCAAAAATCTATAATGAATCGTTTCATATCGATATGTTAATGTTTTGAAATGAACTACCAATTAGTCGTCAATTCTCGCAAAACTTTAATGCCTTTGAACGAGAATGTAGACATTTTATAAATTCAATTCAGTTGTAGTTATTCATTTCAATTTCAATACATTATGACGTAATTTTAACAAAGTACCAGCATAATAATATGAACTTAATATCTCTATGTAATGTAACCGTTATTTTAATGGATGACTCAGAAATCCCTAGGGATATTTTCAACGATCCGTTTCTGTGAAGTGTACGAATTGAATTTATTCTTGTTGAGTTACGATCCTTTTCAATAATAGTACAGTATTATGTAACATGCGGTTGAAAAAGAACATTCATAGACGAATGTTTATTAGACGAAAGGTTTTTCATCGGTGTAATATTCCGTGCTATTTTTTCGACAAATTGTGAGTTCTGTGACTGATACCATATCATTAAAAGCAGGTAAATCGGAACTAATTGTAATTCCGGAGAATTTAGAGGATGTCACTTCAGGGAGTGGCAATGCATCAAGCTAGTATGTCATCCTTGTTATTATTATTATATGCTTAATCGTCAAAAGAAATAATTCTAGGAGCATTTAATACAATGTTTGCCTATGATCTACTGACAAGCTTTTTTTCCTGTTTATGTGCTTAAAGTCTTAGACAGTGTTTCAAAGTGGATATTGAATGAGAAAGTCTGAACTGAAGTCTGAAAAATACGGATACAGTTAATAAAGTCATTTGCACCTGAAGTTAGTGTTAGATATTGTATCCTTTGTTTTTTGCACTTCAAATGTGAATAATTATTATTTCCCTTCATTATATTTCTAGATTTCAGTGATTGTATATTGAATAGTTTGCACTGTGTAATGCTTATAGAAGTAGAAATGTATATCATTACTTGTATTTTACTATGTATCTTCAATTTATATATTTATCAGTACGATGTTTAACAGTGTGTAATTTTGATGTATGTACGCAGAGTGATGGAGAAAAAAGGTATACTAACTGGACTACCCTGCCCAAAGCATGCGAGATGAATAGATATACATTTTCGGTAATGATTAAGGAGGCGTACACATAATAGCCTGATACTGCGTAGGCCGTTCGTTTGGAATCGTAGCATCATGCATAATCTGAATTTGTGATTTTCCCTATAAGATATAGTATGCCTGAAAAACCACTTTATTCTTTTCATGTAACATTTGATATCATTGTTTCACATAATCGAGTGAGATAGAACTCAGTTTCATTTTCATTAGGTCAGTAATTTTTCGTGTGCATATAAATGAGAGACAAAGTTTAATAGTGATGACTTCGTCACTTTATTTGATATGCGAAGTATATCCATTTGTGAGCGATTTCATTGTTCCGTAAAATGAAAACAAATAAAGGTTCTAAAATCAAATCTTTTTTCGTCTTGAATTCTGTGTCCTTTCATATAAAATTTCTTCCAATTTGTCTGATAATACGCTCCTTGGTAATATCGTCTCACGTACGAGGCGACATTCAATGAAAGCAGCAGAGAGTAAGAACGAATGCAAATAATGTGGTCTTAAACGAGTTTACGGACAAAAAATATGACTTTTCCAGGCTATATAGTCTAGTTTCCATCTTGTTTGTTGTCCATTTTAAAAGGTGTTTGCCAAGATATGGATAAAACACCTGATATTCAGCGTTATTACGATAACAAAACACTCTGCTCTATCATTGAAGAAGCCATGCTGTTATGATAAAACACCTACAATTTTATTACTAAATAATCATTTACACATATTAATAACAAAAATGTCTTAGACGGATATTACGTAAGTATGCCTTTGTTTCTTTTTGTTTGATAGCAGCAATCATTTTCCAAAATCAATTCTAAGATCCATAATATTAACGAATGCAAGACATAACGCATACAGAAAGAGGCACATAACACGAATCAATGGATACACACGTCACAGCCTACAATAGAGACCAGTTTTGACTCTCATTGTCCATGATTTCGAAGAACGCTGCACAACCCTTTTAAATATCTATTGTCTTTTGTATATCTATATTCATGTTCTTACGAGCACCCCTTTGAAAACATATTATATCATATCATTTCATTTATTAAGTTTCCACACAAATCATACAGTGTTGAATTTACAGCATCCATTCATGACTATGTAAAGTAACACATAAATTGTAAGTTCAGTAAATAGCATTTCAAAATCAATTGAAATCATTCTCATGGGTACATTCATGACGAATAAATACAAATCTGTGTAGTGGGAATCTGCATAGAAGCAGATGCTTGTGAAAGTAGGTTCCCTAAAAAAAAGCCAAACTGATAGGCCATGGGGTGAGCTGGTTTTTTTCGCTTGTTTCGTTCCGACAACTGCGGCACTAAAATTTCTCCACAGCTACGTGTAAACAAATAACCAAAAAGGCTACAGGAAAAAGTTCGACACAAACCCTCCTGCAGTATTTTGGTAATTTAGGGGGAAACAGTGAACTTTTTTGTCACTGAGGAGCTGAATATGTACACTTTGCCGTGTACGATATTCATTCGCGAACGATCATGTGATGTATGTTATCCAATCCGAATCGAGAATTATTGTTTACGAGTCAAAATGGCCGCCCCCTGTGAGCCTGTCGACGCGTCTACGTCGTCTGCTCAGCCGAAACTTATTATGCGTTATTATGCATGTAACATCGATGAAGTTTGAAAATTTCACGGCTATGACAAACCGAAGATAGACGAAACCTACACTGCAAAAAATGCGGTGTAAAAAGTGTAACACCAACCGGGTGTCAAACTGTGGGTGTTAAATTTGGTGTTAAATTGACACAATTTGACACCCTTTGGTGTTAATTTAACACCAACATTCTCTCATTCATTGGGTGTTAGATTCTCGGTGTTAAACTGACACCCAAGTGGTGTTATAGTTTTGTCATGAAAAGGGGATTTTCACTAATAACACCGTATCGGTGTTAGTTGTCCACCAGAGAAAGTCACGTGTTCGCAGTCCGATGATCTCATTGGTTACACATGCCAATGCCTGAAATTTGTTGCTGTGGCGCGGAGTCGTCAACGTCCGTCATCGCGATAGTCAGGTTTTCGATGTCGTCTGGGGCTAAAAATGACATTGAATCTATGATGGTGACTTTGCTAAGTCTGTCAGCGGGGATAAGTATCTTTCAAGGTAATTATTTCCTGTACCAGTTATTTTCTATCATAAACGATGTGCATGATTTTCACGGATTTCATCGCATATTATAGACAACTTTGTCTTTGCACGCACATAATACTATAGTATACTATGTAGCGCAGCATACTAAGTACATGTAGCCTATAGTGTTTGCCATACATAATAGGCCATAACACCAACGCGCTGCATTGAGTCCGAATTTCGCTGAGGGTTCCTTTGTCCAATAATTGCATTTTAAAAATATCATCAAATTTTAAATATAAAAGGTTCCGTGGCATTTTGTATTGTTATTGATGTAGTTTTCTTACCTCTGAGGCTCTGGTGCGGATCTTTGTTAGCGCGCAAATCATTACCCGCTACTGACGTGCACGAAGACGAAGTTCGAACAATGTTTCAAGTGTGTACATGTTCGTAGGTTTGTACATGTTCGTAGGTATACTGGTAGGCCCCTAGGCCTACTATATTTTTTGTAGGGCCTACTGTAACTGTTCTAGGTCCAAACTGTTAGGTTTAAAATTAGTACTAGGTACTAGTAGCAAATATCGCTCTAAAAAGAGCGTAAATACCCGATTAAAGGGGCTGGGTGCAGGGGGGTTCTCCCGACCCGATTTTTGTTTATCACAACAGGTTACGTGATGTTTTCAGTAGCTACACGTAGGAACGTAGGGGCCTATATAGGACGCTATTTTTTGCGCGTGGATCTTACGTTAGAATCTACTAACTAGTTTCTAATATGAGTACTACTATTTATGAGTTTGCTAACCGCTTACAAATTTACATTATATAAGAATATGCTCTTATAAAGTTGATGACGTCACATGCATGTAAAACCGGTATTTCCACCGAGTCCATGTTAAGACTCTAGACTCTAGATCTAATTGTAAGGTGCGAGTTCAAGGGTAGCGAGAAACAGAATCACAGCCCATATTATTAACTGGCAGTTGTTCTCTGTCTGAGAACTGATCCTAAATTTCACAAATGAGTCAAAATGGAATACATGTATCATCGCTTTTTTTCGTGATTCAGGTGAGGGAATATACGTCTACTTTGATGGTAGTATTTGCTGAAATAATCTCTTGAAAAAAAAAAAATCCCTTCTGGAATATGCCTCTTCCCCATACTTATGTTATTGCCACACTTAATGATATTGGCAATAGTGCACTTGAGAATCTTGAAAATGACAGAATTGCAAAAAGACCTTTTATTATCTATCTAAAAAACCTTGAAAATGAGAGTAGATCAATTGCAAAATGGCATTTGATTTTTCCATTTCTCCTCAAATAATATTTGCATAAATGTACACTGCATAAAGATGATGAATACCTGGAAGCAGGATATTATTGCCCCCCCCCCCCCCGGTGGCTAATTAAAACGAACTTGAAATTATGAGCATATCTCAAGTAGGTATATAATAGAATCACCGACTGAATTAATCTGAAGCCACCTGAACAAAACCCTTTGTTTTCTGCAGTTCTGATCAAATCTTTCATGCACACAAGATAAATCTGTTTCATGCACTTGTATACAGTAAATACACTAGTGCAGTTATGTGGATGTTCAGTACTTTGAATCCTAAGCCAGTGCATCACACCTTGCGCACCAGTTTGACACTTTGCGGACTTGTAGCCACTTGATAATTATGTATGTTCATGGTCCTTACACTTGCAGGTTGAACAGTACTTCTCACTCCTTCTCCCAGGCAACGATGCCAAGCTTTTTTGAGCAGTGGCCAGTTTTTGGTGGAAGGTCTTGTCAAGCTAGCAAGAGGAAAGCCTTCAGAAACCACAGTCAAGCTGTTGAGTTTGCTGGGAGAACACGTGCGGAAAACTGATGTGGATTCATGAGACTTGGAGCAATCATCAAATAGTGTACCACCAGACCTGGTAGCAGTCAGGGTATGCACAATACTATAGGTTTTGAAAGCCCCTTTTTTATGTTCTAGATGTCTATCCATCCAATATCGTTTCTTGTGTATCATGCCGCAAGTTGAAAACAATCATCTGTGAATGAAACTTGTTAAGGCTATGTAAATCCAGGGGGCGTTCCACAAAACTTGTCATTGGTGACAACTGTTATGAGTAGCTGAAATCTTTGCATCTGACAATACATTTTATCAAACGTTTCCCTGGAGTCGATGAGGGTCATGAGGTCAATAATCAAGGGTCAGGAGCCCTTCATTATGAAAAAAAAATGCAGGAAATATCTTGTGACTTTGATTTTTCAAAGGCAGATGAATGGATTTCACCAAACTCAATTGTAATATAAAAGTTCACAGTCACAAATCAATATGTAATGTAATTTTGTTATTTTGGAGATGCTGATGAAATAAAGAAGAGTTTTTTTTTCTTGTTTTTTTTTTAAGTCACACAACAACCCATGGGTTCATCCTACATGAAGGATCATATGTTTTACTTAATGCTCCCTGATTATGCAGTGCAATTCACTGATAATTTCTGTTGATACAGTACCTGGATACTTTGTTAATGAGTCGTAGAATATATTGTATATAACATGCATTTCTTACAACACAGCATAGAATGTAAGTAACCTGCAAATCCTTCTTGTACTCTATCTGCTTCCACCTGTGAACCAGGGCGCAAGGATTGTGCAAGATTGCTGTGGCTTTGGCTATAGACTACCTTATCCGATTTCAAAAGGTAAGTCTACATGACTATAAGGTTTGTTCAAATATGATGCGACAAACCCCCTGACATTTTTAGTGTTCAGATATGGTGCGCCGAACCACGCCACTTTCATTATGTTAATGAATGCACATGACTCAAAAAAAAAAAAGATAAAGATAAACTCATGACATTGTATCTTCACTTACTTTTGAGCTTGATTGCACCATAACTTCTTGCCACTGTGTGGCAAAATATATTCCTCTTGCCTCAGTGTTTTTGTTTTGTTTTGTTGCATTTTGATCTGTTTATTTGTTTGTTTTTTACCATCTCATATCGCATTGATTTGTGCACTAAAATGTTGCCGGAGTTTGACTCATCATATCTGAACAAGCCTTTATGAGTCATTTTGGACAGGCAATTAGAACTCACAGTACTTTGGTGTTCTGAAAATGAAATTGATTTTTACGAGTTTAATTGATTTTGCATTTTCTACTTTCTATGATCCGTTTTTGTATTAGAAAAGAAATTAGAGGTCAAGGGAAATTTTCTGGGTTTTTTGTGTTGTTGGACTATGTAATTTATTAAGATCACTTGCTTTTCAATGTTTCACAGGTTAACTTTTTTTTTTTTGGATGTTGTGAATTTTTTGCGCACTTGCCTTTATCAGGGTTATGTCCTGATGTCGACGAGAACTTTACTCGTGAATGCTTCAAAGTCGATCCTTGAACTTTAAAGATTGTCTTCCCCATATGTAGGCTAAAATTTTGAAGTTGCTTTTTGATCAGTCACGAATAAGAGAAAAGTGATAAATTTCAAAGCTTCTTTAAGAAAAAATGAGTATAAGTGAGTTTTAATTGTGAAATTATAGTGATCTTTAAGTAAAATGGAATAAGATCCATTTATTTTCCTCTGCCAAGAAGTGGTGCCTTAATTGTTATGGTTTTGAGTAGTCCATCCCTCCGTGTGTGTGATAGCTTGAAATCTGTTAAAATAATCATAAATGTGAATAAAATGTGTTAAGCCTATGTATGACTGAGTCTATCAAATTGCATTATGGAATCGAAATAAAGGTCACAGTCAAATTTGTCTAGTTTTTATTGTAATAGATTCATACAATGTCTGTTTGTTTTTCATTGTTTCCTTACATTTTCAGCCTGATGCTAGTTTTGATCACCACTTGAAGAGGGAAAGCAGAAGAAGATGCAGCTCTTGATGCAGCTTGCTTGCTTGAAGATCAGAAGATGCAGCTTGCTTGACAGAGGACCGTGAGGACGTCAGAAGGATAACATACATGTGTACCAATATTACTTCATTGTTGACCACTTGGTACTACCCTGCCCTGGTGATATCATTCAGAGTGCCTTCGACACATTGTTCAAAGCACATTAAATATGTGTTTTGTCTACGGTATGCAAAACCTCTCATCAACCTTTGGACATTTGGAATTACCCCGAGCTCGTGAACCGAGATCTAAACTTTCAAATAGATTATGAAGTGATGCATTCTTTAGGAGTTCCCACTGAAACTGCTTTTTTTTCACTGTTTGCCTTACGAACATGGACTGAGTGATGGACAAACAATAAATTGCGCCCAGGGGGCCTGTGTACGGACATAATTTGATTCGTTCAATGGTTTTAGAAGACACTTGAAGAATCATCATTGTGACAATGAAACTGTGAAGATACTCCAAGTCCAGTTCTATGGAGGAACCGAGATAGAGACTGATGATATACAGTTGATGAAGCAGTACTCTCCATTAGTCGATGACAGTTTTTGATGAGGAGGTGATTACCTTTAGTCCAGGGGACATTGAACAACGACCTTGTAATTTTTACATGTCCTAGTTTACATGTGTCAGTATGGAGTAATGCATTACCATGGTAACATCAAATTTTCATAAAGATTACAAATACAGAACGTGGATCAAGCTACTCAGTTTTAAATCAATTCTGTTGAAATTCGATTGTCCAGAAATCTGTTGCCATGGCAATTGCAGTTTTTAAACAAATCATACAAAATTGTGTGGATCACGCTGCTCTCTTAGTTTCTTTTTTTTTAGCATTTAAATTTGAATTTGATACATATGGTCACTGTTATAATATGTTATCGTGCAAGACACTTTTTGTGGGGGTCATAAATCCGTTTCCATGGCAACAGCATCTTCATACAAATCATCCACAAGTACGATGTGGATTCAGCTAACTTCCTCAGATTTTGAGCATTTGACTTTAAATTTGGCACATGTGATTACTGTATTATGTACCTGTGCAAATTTTATTTTTCGTCATTGTCAAATAGTATGTTGTCAAGTTAATGGTATTTTGTAATGAGAATCGTATAAACTACAAGTGGATTGAGCTTACTCTCCCAATTTTTAGCAATAACCTTGAGATATGACACCTATATATTGTGACAAGATTAATTCTAGATGTGCAAAACACTTTTCTCGTCAATGTTAAACAATGCGTTGCCATGCTAACTTATTTTTTTTTAATACAAAGCAATCGAAGATATTGTGATTGACTCATAACTCCCTCATGTTTTAGGCATTTGACTTGAAATTTGGCACGTGACCACTGTAGTGCGCTAATGTGCAAATGTCATCTTTTGTATCGGTCAAAGAAAGTGTTATCATGGCAGTGACATTTTCAAATTAAAAACTTACACAACAGTTGATTATGCAATCTCCCTCAGTTTCTGAGCATCTGGCCTGAAATATTGCACAGAGTGCTAATGTAATGGCAACCATCTTTTAAAATGAAAATCAAACAAAAGATACTGTGAATTGGGTGAGCTCCCTCAGTTTTCTAGCATTTGACTTGAGGTTTCGCTCATGTAACCAGTGTAATCTTAAAATGAGTCGCACACTGATCTCACTGTTGAGTAATCTTGCTATGGTAACAACTTTTGTTACATTGTACTTTTTTTTCAACAAAAGGCATACAAGAATATCATGAATTGAGCTAACTCTCTAAGTTTTAGGTGGGGGTATCAATTACATCCAGTTCGAGTTGAAAATATTGGCCCAAGAAGGCCTTATGTGTGTCATTTGAATATTTAAATGATCCGAATTTCACATGCTTGTATCGTCACTTGCAATAGCATTGATCAAAAGAAAGAGTATAATTTTTTTTTTATGTTAACATTTTACAACCAGACTGGATGATCTATGTAGAATATTTGAATTATACAGCTGAGTAGGCAATTCAATTTGAACATTTGAATGATAGAGCCAAGAAGATATAATGCTAGTATCAATTTCATTTGAAAATTCAACTTGATAGTGCCAAGAAGGCCAAAGGTATTCAGAGTGAGTATTTAAATTTGATATTTTAGCCTACAATAGCTGTAATGTATCTCATTTGCATAGATAATCAAAGAACCAACTGACAGGGTCAAAGGTATTCCATTTTGATACTTATATTGTAGAGATGAGGCTTTCATTACATGTAATAGAATTATTGTGTTTTGTTGTGACAGACAGAATTTATTAAATATTTTGATCAACCTAGTAGCACGTGACTGTCTTTCACCTACTTACATTACTGTGTTATTTTGTGCGATTGAATGTGGAGAGTGTGAAATGATGTCGAGGCATCGACACTTCAAATTGTTAATAAGTTGGCATCACTTGGAATTTATTTCTCACTCTGAAGCGTTGAATCAACACTTCTGTGGTGTCAAATAAACACCAAATAATGCAAACTTATAACACTTTGAAGTGTTAGAATAACACCATGACAGGTGTTGGGGTATAGATTCTAACAACAAATAGTGTTGAAGTTACACCGTCATTGGTGTTAAAGGGTGTCAAAAGAACACCAAAGTGGTGTCAACTTATCAATAATCTAAGCAACACCAAAGCTGGTGTTGGTATATTTTAACACCACGGGTGTTGAACTTACACCATAACTGGTGTTGGGATGTCAAATGAACACCATTATGGTGTCAACTTCTTAACACTCTCTTAAGTGTTGAAAAAACACCGAGGCTGGTGTTGGTATATTTTTACACCCTTTAACACCCATGGGTGTTGGATATTTTAACACCAGAGACGGTGTTACTTCAACACCAGATGGTGTGGTCCTTTATTGAAGTTCGGCCGGTGTTAGATTCAACACCAGTGGTGTTAAATCTAACACCACTGTTTTTGCAGTGTATTTTGTGTGCCAAAGAGTGGATCAAATTGAGTGGGGGAGACCGTGAAATCGCAGACCAGAACGAAGTGATTCAGCTGCTCAGGGGGACTGACTGCAACCTACGTAGAGTACGTAGTAGGATCTTTACAGGTTAGTTTACGTGCGTACAGTCGAGTCGTAGCAGTCGACACTGCAGTGCAGTCTCACTCATAATGTTAATGACCATGATGACTACAAGTACAATTGTACAACGTTTAATAGCTATGTTATGAACGTTGCTTGTGTAAATCTTCATGTTATAATGGGCGCTAATGCAGTAGCTTAGCCGTTAGCGTGTCTGTTACTTAGATAAATTATCTTGAATTTCACCTTGGCATGGCATAGCGCCGTTATAATGTCGCCTAGATGTAATTTTACATGTTGTTCTATGTAACAGTTACAGCCCAGGTTTCGTAGGTTGATGTAGCTGATCGGTGATATTGTTTTGTAAAAGTCTTGACACACAGGACTGGATTGAAAAAGGTCTAAACTGCATGTAAATTTATATTTTCATAACCATGGCAAAATCCATCCTGTTTCTCTCACCCCGAAATTGGCGAATCCTCCCTCAAAACACACATTTAGCATCTCATTAAATTAACTTATTAATATTGGATATAAATAGATCTAAAAGACCAACAATGACAATAACATAATTGCAACAATTAAACTCCCTAAAACATATGATTACCGTTATGTTGTGCCAAACTATAAAGCAGTGGGTGGTGGTGATAGTGAAAGGCCAAGGATTACTAGTATTAATGATGATAAGGCAGTTGTATTCATAATTATGATAATTGATATTGCATGTGATCAGGTGCTGAAAGCTGTAGATGTAATTTAAAATCAGTAATTGCACTGCAAGTACAAGTTGAAGTAGTTGATGATGACAATGATCATGAGGTGTTAATGATTACCTGGCATAGTACTAGGGCCTGTGTATTGGTAATTACAAGATTCAAATATTGGCAGTCAATAGTCTACCGTACATTTAATGATATATTGAGTGTAATGTTCAACCCCTCCCTCTAGCATTTAGCCTTTTTTCCCCCTAACAAAATCCAACGGCTAATCATTGCTGTTCATTTCTCCATTGTATTAAATAGGATTCCATGAAACGTGCTACAAGAGGTTTATAGATAGCAAACGCCTGAATCTCGCTAGGAAACGAAAGCTGAAGGAGGAGCCTGGTCCGTCAGCAGGAGCATGTTTCCTCCCCTAAGACGCTCACATCAAGATCAAGATTTTCTTCTGGAAGCTCTTCAGGTTCTGCTGTGTTGCCTGTGAAATGCATCATTTGCAACAGAGTCAACCTGCTCATTACTTGCCAAGGGAAATAGGTTAATATGATTGATATTGAAGCATGAAAACATTGTCATGTTACTATAAGTTGTCCTTGATAAAATGGAGCAATATATAGGCCTATACACCTCTGAAACATTCACACACATACACAAAGAACTTCAGTGCAAAGTTCAGAAACAACAGAATGTACTGTATATGCACCAATGCTTTGGTCAATGTGATTGATATTCAAGAATTGACATCTTACCAAAGTTGTGCATGATAAAATGTCTTTGTAATACAGATTGCTTCCTGTATTTTGAATGCCAATGTTTATGCAACATGTTTTGACTCCTTGCCTCAGTATGTGATTGTTCGCCCTTTAGCAAACATTTCTGCCCACTATTATGATTTGATTAGGGTTGAATTATTCTAAGAACAAAGATGTTTTCCTAAGTGTGTTTTTTTTTTCATAAAACTGAATGACTACGATTAAAAATTGTTTCTCCCACTCTGGGGAAAAAAAAATATGTAACTATTATTAATACTGAAACAGAATGTTCATGTAGAAAGGTCAGTACAATGTAGGTGTGAGTACAAAATCAGTTTGCTAAAACTAATACACACCAGCCAAACGAAAATTGTGCATAAGTTGAGTCAGGTTTGCACAGATCCTCTGATATTGGATGTTAATTGCAATGTTATCATAATTTTTAATGCCAAACCTGTTTTATTCTCTCCAAGATTTTCAGGTACACATTGCCTCCAATGCAGAATCCAACAGTTTTCACTCATGAATGGGTAAACTATAATTTTGCCTTTATTTTATATATTGGCATTTTTCAAAACTTTTACACCCTTTCAAGGATATTTGGACCATGGAATGTTCCAGGAAATTTATTAAAACTAGAAAATTTGACTGATTATAATTTTGAGCTATCTTACATGAAAGGAGGTAGTGTCCCACCATGTTGTAACCTAATGATAGCAATGAAAACTTCAGGAAATTTTATGAAGATTAAATTTTCTAGTGCTAAAGTAGTGTATAATATTTCATGAACAACGTGATTGCTATGTGATCTAAGTATATTAAAGCTTCTTAAGAAGAAGAAGAAGAAGAAGAAGAAAAGAAAAACATGTTTACTGATAAACAATATGATCTGTTCAATAGTAATGTCTCATGTGTGTAAATGAGTTTGTATGTGTGCGTGTGAGTGTATATAATATGTCAGCGTTTTTATGCACCTGTGTATGTGTAATGCACTGATCAGTACATGTATTATATCATTGTGTGTGTTCATGTTTATGATAATCTTTTTTATGATGCTGATGTGATAAATGGCCAAGGCATGTAGAATAATATTTTAATACACTTGGGTATATTGAATCTTCATAACTATGTGTGTGCGTATGTGTGTGTGCATGTGAGGGTGTGTGTGTGTGTGTGTGTGTGTACAATAAGATTCTCCCACATGCACGCGGACACACACACAAACAAACACACTGATTTTTTTGATTTTTTTTTTTGCCTTGAATGATTAGTCATTTGATTAATAACATGTCTTTGAACAGAATATAAGGCATTTGCCTTGACCAGCTGACGGTCAGTCAGTGCTCTCTCTCATATGGTCTTGAACCACTTTGCTCTTGTCCTCCTTTGCATAGCCAGCATCAGGAAAAGCTGAAACATGAGATATAATGCAACTATTAAACCAAAACTTCACTTTTTTTCTAGGTATATGGCTAAAAGCAGTGCTTTACAAATGTGTATATGCATTTCAGCTTAGAAACACTATGGGAACTATACTGCGGCTAGCAGCCCCATACGCATAACTGCGGCCAGCAGCCCCATACGCATAGCGTCATGGGGCTGTGAACTGTAGCATACAGGATCATGACGGATATTTTATCGCGGACAAATATCAACTTTAAATCGGGATAAAATCTTCAATTTGAAGACTTATTAATAAATTTGAAGTATTGATAACAGAGTTCGTCTAAGGTTTGTTTCTGCAAATAGTTCCTTTTTGTTCAAATTGATGACTAAATGTGACTCGGTCGAGAGGAAACTGGGAGAGCTACACTGAATTGACGGCCAGCGCATGCACACACAGACATCTAATATCCAGTCAATGGATACGAAATTTGTGCGCAGTGATGTGTGCGCCTGCGCTGACCGTCAATTCAGCGTAGCTCTCCCAGATTCCTCTCGACCTAGTCATATTAAGTCATCAAATCGAACAGAAAATGACTATATGTAGAACCAAACCTTGCACGAACCCTGTTGTCAATACTTCAACCTTACTTGTAAGTCTTCAAATTGAAGAATTTTTGTTCGATTCAAGGTTGACATTTGTCCGCGATACTTCCCTGTCATGATCCTAAATGCTACAATCCGCAGCCACATTACGATATGTGTATTGGGCTGCTGGTCGCAGTTTATAAAATATGGATTTTCGCAAAAACTGCAGGATGTTTCGAGGAGAACTTTTTACAGTATATTTAGGATGTACAAAACATCACATTTCCGCATTCAGAAAGTAGTGCCAGTGTTGCTGGAACGAAACCCATTTTCTAAGCCTCTTTTTCAGCTTCACCCCATGGCCTATGAGGCAGTTACACACTCACACACACACTGCACGCACGCAAGTGCACAGATTCTTGTCACAGCATACTCTTGTAGGACAAGCGTGTGTGCACACACACTCACATACAACAAGGAGAAGAGAATGAGAAAGGAGAAGAGGAGAAAACACCAAATAAAACCGTCGTATCGACATGTATCGTATCAATGACGGCACCTGCAGATGCAAGAGGAAAGAAATATGAAAGAAAAGAATTGAAATAAAACCATGTTTAGACCTGTTCTGCAATCATCCCGGATGATCTATGTCAGTTTTAATAAATCCAATGCTTCTTATAAATCATATTAATTCACATTATCACCAGAGTACTGCAAAAGAAGATTGTTTTTAAGCTTACGTTTGAATGAATACCAATCGGAAGTTCGTTGTATTTCACAATCTAAAGAATTTCAAAATTTTTGACCATTATAAATAAAAGTATTCTGTAATATTCGTAATCTAGTTTTCGGTATATGGAATATATCGCTCTGTCGAGGGTCCCCATTTCATGCGGAAAATGTTATTATTTCAGTTCAGTTCAGTCTTATTCTATTGTCCACATAGGAAATTTGCCTTGTTTGCACGCATACACATTATAAGACTATTATGCTAAAGTCATTGAGCGATGAGTTTTGGAGCAATAAACATAATGGAAAAACTAGTAAACCAAAGGTAGAGATGATATATGTCAGTGATGTTCCAGCTTGAAAGATGTTCATGCAAATAAACCTCTGAATTTACATGGCATTTGTATTATTAAACGTATGTAGTTTGAAGAGTGTTAAGGCATTAATAATTTGCGTATATTTGGTGTGAGCAGGCAATGGACCCAAAGAATCACTTATAAGACCGTCCAGATCTTGATTTGTATGAAGACATCATATCGGAAGATAAAATTTGAAGTTAGATGGATATAAAAAAACAACAACAAAATGCTATCCACCCACTTAATTTCCTGGCGGTTCCTGAGTTAGGCTTTCTCACTCTTCAATTCATGGAAAAGCTGACAATTCCTCAGACCACAAAAGAGGATAACATGATTGATCAAAATGGAAAAGGGATGAACTTTATCTGGCCTCTTGAGTCGACGACTTAAAGATAAAACCAAAACCAAAATAAAACAGCAAACTCAATTGCAACACCGAAAAAACAACAACAAAACAAAACAAAACAAGGCAAAAAAAAAATCAAAATCAAACAACAAATATTGAACGACCACGCTATTCCCTTTATGCAAACGACGTGATTTTCCTCTTTTTGTTTTTATACTTCGAAGTGTTTACTTTACCGGAAGTTTAGACTCAGGAACATAATGACTGACTTCAAACTGAAAGTGAAATGGAGGAAAGCGACAGAAGGTAGAGGGGAGAGGGGGTGAGAAGAGCGATAAAAAGAGATAAGATTTTTCCTAATAAAACAGTAGAAATATATGTTGAACAAGAAATAAACCCAGGAAAAAGGCAAGAATCAGAAGCATCGAAACACGTGGTTATCTTGAGAGACATCGTCTAGACATCGTCCCACTTTAACAAAACCTGTACAGTTAAATTGTCACTAGAAGGAGACAACAGTCTACGAGTATTTACGTAGGAGGCGCAATGTCTCATATTCCTGAACTCCCTAGAGTAGGCATACATAGGTGTATTGCAAAGTGTTTTGAAGTACATGATGGCACAATAATATAGTGCAAGCCATGCATGTTATGCTACATTGTATTGTTTTCACACAAGGAGGTCGGGAGGAGAAGTAAAGGGAACAAAAAGACACTGGGAAATTTTGGGAGTAAAATATTTGTCTTCAAAAATTGATTTATAGTATTTTCACCAGGTTCTTGTTGATTACATGGAATAGGTATTACATTAAGGGAAATGTTATGAAATTCTCTGAAGTCTTGAAAGTGTGAGGACAAGATTTGTGTAATGCTCGTGTAAGAGAAAAAAGTTTACGGGGAAAATCAAGAAATTGATTGACAGACGAATAGTGAGTTGAATCTTATACCACATCTTTGCGGTTATGAAAATTTGCAAAGCAATTTTCGTTCACTAAAGCTTTTTTAATGAGAGGTGACAGCAAAACGGAATGCATGTAAATGTAGGTGATGAACGAAATGTATTCTTTGTAGCTACGTTAGATGTGAAAGTAGGTAATAGATTTTTAAAGATATCTAGTAACATAATATTACGTTTTGAGTGATCCACGTTTAGCAAGTCTCGCTTTTCGAAGGACCACTCTTTTCCATTCTTATATACTTTTCTGTCAACCTTGCGAAGTGTACATGAATACCAGTTCTTGGCTTTAATTGTAATTTCATACTTTGTAGTTTTTGTCTCCCTTTTGCTGCGGGTGCACGTCACGAGACCGACAACCACGAGTCATACAGCTCACAAGTCATACATCCCAATAAACTCATGGTATGAGTACCCTAATACAGCTCACGAGTCATACAGCCCATGACTTTGACACTTAGCTATCAAGGTCCACCACGAAACCGACACATTAAGCGCCGTGTTGTGTCTATCGAACTCGTTGGCTGTTTTTACCTAATGTCGAACTTACGGACTTTATTATTTTGTCTAGTGTCGAACTCATCTGGGCTGCATGACTCGTGAACTGTATGACTCATGGACCTGTTTTCAATGTCGAACTCGAAGGCTGTATGACTCGTGGGTGTTGGTCTCGCGGGATGACCCCGATTATATACTTATATACATTATTATATAGGCCATATTTGATATATATATATATATATATATATATATATATATATATATATAATGTGAGAAATAGTTCCCTGTTCAATTTCTTTCAACTATATATATATATATATATATATATATATATATATATATATATAGTGTGTGTGTGTGTGTATGTGTGTACTTAATTCACACATTCAGCATTCAAAAATGCAGTATCAGGTTATGAAAAATCTTAAGAATCGTGAGTGTCGTGTAGTTTTAACGTCTACATATCTTTTTATTATTTATAGTTATTTGTTTATATTTTTATTGGATTTTTTCACTTTTCAAACAAAAACGCACAAAAAAAAATGTTCTGATGAGGTAGAAAAAGATTTCGGTACAAAATGTATTCTAAAACTCTGAAAGGACAAATCGTTGAACTGGTAAAACTTTTAATTCATTGTCTGGATGTGACTGCAATTGAAAAAAAGGAGAAATACAGAAGACATTCTTAAAATGTAGCCTATTGTTTTATCTTATAATAGTATAAAACTAATTGATTATACTCTCTAAAAAAAATCGAGTGAAAATATTCACTCTTAAAGGAGTGAATACAAAAAAAAGTGAATTTTGAGTGAAAATGTTCATTTTCACTCATTTTGGAGTGACCTTCGGGATCACTCCTAAATCTTCGAGTGATCCCGAGGTTACTCCGAAATGAGTGAAAATGAGCATTTTCACTCAAAATTCACCCCAATTTCACTCTAAATTCACTCTTTTTTGTATTCACTCCTTTAAGAGTGAATATTTTCACTCGATTTTTTTTTAGAGAGTAAGCAAATTCTTTTGCAGGCAGTTGGCTGGATTGCAGAATATTGTACATTAGGTAGTGACATAAAAGATATCCAATCATAAGACAATTAAAGTAAACAGTATGCAATCATCGTATTCATAAAATTGAATAGTATGTAGTGAACATAAGTTCAAAATAAATCAGTCATACATCATGTACATGTTCATTGTAGAATTTGTATTACATTGATACAATTACTTTACAGTCAACTTCGTAATTTTTCAAGCAGAATGTTCACAAAGCTTGGCGCACACATTTATGTCAGGGTGAAGATGTGCAAGACATACGTATTAAGGAGTGTGTTGGAAACTGCGTTGCCATTACAGCGTGTATGGTTATGTGGAAACGCATATTATGGCAATGAATTGTGAGACAAGAACTTCCTCATTGTTTTTTTTTTCTTCAAGCAGATTGCTCCCGAACCTTGGTACGCCTACATTAGTGTCAGTATTGGAAACACGTTGCTATCTTAACTGCGTAATCAGGACAAAATATTTGACAAAAACTAGGTTCTCATTTTTTAAAGTAATGCCCATGGAATTCGGCACACACACTGTTCTTTGGGTCAGAAGGAGCAGGACGATTGTTCTGAATGAGTGAGAAACTGTGTTGCCATAGTAACAGCGTATAATATCATTTCTTTCGCTCCCGTTTCGTCCAGGATCGGACAAATGGGGGGCAGCCTTTTGAAATTCAATTCAATTCAATTCAATTCATGCTTTATTTCATTTTTCGAAAAGAACAAAAACATTTCACTTTCTTTGGTAACAGAGAATAAGGTTGCATAGTCAAAACAAAGTAAATTGAGAAAAATAAAATCGAGGAACCTTGGGATAAGAAATACGTTGTAATGAAAATTGACTGAAGTGATAAAGACGATATAATACGTAAGACATCGAAAAATTGCTAAAAGAAATTGCTAAAAGAAGAACATTGTTTAGACTTACAGAACCTTTGTAAGAAATTACTGTTCTTGAGAAATGTGTTCGAAAAAAGTAATATAACTTTTATGAAAATTTTAGTTTCAGTTGATACCAAATCAGAATTATATATAACATATTCATAAAAAAAATAATGCAATGATTCTTCTGTGGAAGTATACACAAATGTACCAAGGTGACATTTGTTGATGGTATGAATATCTAAGAAATGCAACTTGGATACAATTCTTTAGCATGTTATGCGAATTAAGTTATTTTTCGAATTGCAAGTATTGAAAATATACCATTTCTTGCGATTTATACGTAACTAGAACAATTATTCCATACATTATTAAAGTATAATAAATGTAACAAAATGCAACAAAGTACTTTTATCAAAGTTTACTAAGATGGTCAATGGTAGTTTATATTAAAGATCATTCAGTACTGCACTGGTACTTCTTTTTTCAAAATTTCAGAGAATCTTTTAATGTTTGAAAAATGCTTTGAACAACATTTAAAAGCAAACATTTGAGTATCTGAATATAAGAACAATCCAAGTCCATGGAAGGCCATTTCGAGTAAACTTTAAAAAAACTTCATATCCTTTTTATTTGCCCAATAATGTTCTCTTTAACTGTGATGGGAAGGCAACATTGCATATACAAATGAGATCATATATTATTATGACAATTAACATTTACATTAATTGTGGAGAGGCCATTTTGTGCGATGGACTTGGGTCGTTCTTTGAAATAAAATAAAATGAAATGAAATCATACGGACTTGGGTCGTTCTTTGAAATAAAATGAAATGAAATGAAATCATGTGGACATGGGTCGTTCTTTGAATAATATACAGGATAGGCTGCTGTATGAGATGAGAGAAGCGGTGAGAGAGGGCGCTATAATATGAATGCAAAAATGGCCCAAGTCCTTGTATTCATAATTATAAGATTTTACTCATTCATTTCAGGCACTTCCGGGGGTAATTAGGATTTATCATTTATACACAAGATGAGTCCATGCATAAGCTACCAATTTCCCATGTCAAACTAAATTTGGCCAAAAATTGGCCTTGAGTCGTTCTTATATTCAGGTCTTCATTTATCTAAAACAAACAAGCAATCACACCAAAACCCAAACAATTATATAACTACTTTGAACAAGTTATTATATAGTCCAGTCAAAATATGAAATGACCCACAACTAATTGCAACAGAAACGATTTCACTTGCATTTGACCCGGAAGAGCTATTAAAATAACATATTAAAAGTTCCCTAAAATTCGAGTGGTGGATCAGTGTCTAATTTGCATAAATTCAAAATGGCCGCCATACAACCTATTTATGTCTATATCTCGGGATATATAACCCACAGAAAGTAAATTCCGGTGTCCAAACCTATGTTTTTTAGGTCAAGGAATACAAACATGTTATCTTTAGCAACTTTCAAGCATCCCTTTATGTAGTTTTTGCATATATTTGCATATAATTACATACAAAATGGCCGCCATATTGCCTGTGCAAGCCTGTATCTTCGTATATCAGTAATGTAGTACACTCAGGAATAAGTCGCTATATATCTGGACATAAAACCCGTAGAAAATAGGTTCTGGTGTCTAAACCTCTGTTTTTTAGGCCAGGGAATACAATTATGATATAAGTAGTAACTTTCAAGCTTCCCTTTATACATTTTCTACATATATTTGCATTTATTTGAATGCAAAGTGGCCGCCATAATGCCTCTACAGGCTTATATCTCTATCTGTAAAAGGTAACCAGTGATGGAGTCTGTGGTCTTAATTTTACTGCTGAGAATCACTGATGTAGAATACGTTCCACTCAGGATTAATTACCTATATTTCACTAAAAATTTGCATAGCTTTATTTATGCATAAATCTATTTAAATTTTTATCGTAAATATAATTTCAGATATAAGAATACGAGCTACAGAATGTTAATTGTACTGTAATTTCTACATCCAATATTTCAAGGGCAAAATTGTTAGAATTCCATTCACAACCTTAATGATTATCCTTACACCCAGTTTTATATTCTTGCATTGATTAAAAGTATTGTATTACATCAAACTCACATTCTCTTGAGATAAAGCCTCAGAACAGAAAACAACTGTAAGTAGCATCGAATAGAACATATCTTTATTTAACTGTAATCTCAACTTAGCTTCCAAAGTGGGCTCAATAGGTACACAACAGCAAAGTCTAAAATTATGTAGTAGGAATCGTTAAAAAGAATGTTATGATTGCATGATATTTAATGTATTATATCGTGCAATTTGCCATCATGTTCACTGCTTATACTTGTGTCTATGTTGCAATATTTTTCTTTCTTTCTTTTTTTTTTGGTGGGGGGGGGGGGGGCAAAGGGGGGGAGGGGGAAAGTCATTAAGAACATGATTATCCATAAGCTACTCTACAAAAGTTTGAGTTTGGACATTTGTTTAGAGGATGTTCTTGTCATATTATCTCATATAGCTTTCAAAGTGTGCTTAAGGTGTAACCACATAAAAATTGGTCTTAAATCATTCAGCAGATTTTTTCAAACATCTTTTTCCTTTCCTGCGATGATTTGCATCCATGTTTAGTCGATACTTGTGTCTTTTGTTGCAAAACTTTTGGCAAAGGCATATCAATGAGCAATATATCACCGTGATAATTTGTATGGAAGTGGATTTTTTCTTTTCTTTGCGCGGTTTCACCCAATGACTTACAGAAAACAGCCAGATACAAAAAGAAGGAAAAAGGAAATGCCTTAACATTTCTATTCCCAGTACTCTGGATTCATCAGTCGATCAATACAAACAGCATCCTTCTCATTGGCTTCAAGCTCATAAAACGCTTATAAATTCTGATAAGTGTTACTTTTACCATTTTTCGTGGTGTTATCTGCACCTTTATTAAAAGGAATGTTTCCTATTGCATTGAGGCTTCGCACTAATAACATTTTCATCAACACACAATTATTTTTTTCGGAAATGCAAGCAGCATGAAGGCTGAATTCCATTTTGCAGGCGAAAAAGCAGTCAGAAGTCAAATAAAAAACAAAATACATAACATCATTGTCTGTTCCTAACACTTCCAAAAGGTCCCATCCCTCCACTTCAGCAGCAGCTTTTCTTCGAGTTAAACAGTGGAAGGGAAATTATACAATGATTGGAATTGGGACGATTTGAGGAAGACGTTTAATCAAAAATATGTTCTGATCACTACAGACAAATTTGCAGGGCAAACAGATTTGACTGCACACAACCCATATCAGTGGCAGATGCGGGCCATTATAGATCAGACACTTGTAATGTTGTATTTCTAAAATATGTGAGGAGTCAGATGATGCTGTTTTAATTGGTGACTAGGAATAAATAGCATTCTTGAAAGACATCAACACAGTTTACAACAAATGTGAGACTTTCAAATTCATCAAATGTGAGACTTACCACTCTTCTTTTCGTCAGTATGAAATGAAGTCAGGATCCTGTTTGCTTTAAATTAATCAACTGCAATTTCACACTATCCTAGTCCAGAGTTTGTGGTAAACGCATAGAACACTTTGAGTGTGAGCGAGTTTACATGTTTTACACTTATATCATTGATCTATATTTTCAGAGATCTCATTACATACCTTAAGTATCTGTATTATCGCAAGCCAGAAATGAAAATGATATACTTGAAACGGAAGAAAGTTTTCTTGAAATCCAATGACTTTGATTCATTAGATTTTAAATTCATCTTAGCCAAAGGTTCAGGACAGCAAAAGATATTGCAAATAGCCATCATTTATCGTCTGGCGTCCGTCGACAGTCATGCATGCATTTTCAAAAACCATTTTCAAATTCTCTTTTAAGACCCCATGTAATGACAGATTTTCAACAAACTAGGCAAGTAGCATCCCAAGGATGACAGACCATCAAATTGTTCAAATAGACACCATGTCCAAAAGGTCCCAGAACCCCCAAATTAAGGAATCTATCATTTAAAAAAAAAAATCTCTCTCACACACACACACACAGACAAAGTAAAACCAGTTATAACAGAGCTAGGTAAAAAGTACAAAGATGAATATCTTGGAGACTGCATAGTTTTAAGTTTTGCAGTTTTATCTCCTTTTCGAAATATTACACATCATATACTTGTATACTTGGTACCAGTACAGAAAAGATAACAAAGTAGGATGGTAATGCATTTCAGTCCAACAGTGCTATTTAGTCATACCAAATTTCCGACGAATACATTCGTCTTTCTTCAGAATTGCCATTGTCAACCTTCAGGGAGACAAATGTGTTCGTCGAAATGCATTACCAGCCTACTTCGTCATTATATACATATATATATATATATATATATATATATATATATATATATATCTTTTTTTACGTGTGGGCACTCATGTCCCCCTCTCTATCTAGAGTTGCTGCTTTTATAAAACCAGAAGAGCATTGAGAAAATACATCGGTGAGTGTATAAGCATACTTTCAAGATTATTGTGGATAGTGCCAAATAGGGACCAATTTTCACTCTTTCATCTTCCAAAAAAAAAAATGAATTAAAAAAATAGAATATTAGTAAAATGGGAACCACCCCCCCCCCCCCCCCCGGCCACAGGATGCCCAAAGGCACCTCAAATCTGATCTAGGTGCGGCCGCCTTTGGGCTGGGACCAAATTATTGAAGGCCACGTGAAATATAGGTAATTATTCCTGAGTGGAACGTATTCTACATCAGTGATTCTCAGCAGTAAAATTAAGACGACAGACACCATCACTGGTTACCTTTTACAGATAGAGATATAAGCCTGTAGAGGCATTGTGGCGGCCATTTTGCATTTAATCAAATGCAAATATATGCAGAAAATGTATAAAGGGAAGCTTGAAAGTTACTGCTCAGTGGCGGATCCAGAGGGGGGCGCAACCGGCGCACGCCCCCCCTTTATTTTTCGTGAAAAACAAAAGAAATAAAAAGAAAAAAATGAAATGAAACCCGGAAGTGCCACCAGAAATATTAGTCACGCCCCCCCTTTACAGAATTCCTGGATCCGCCCCTGCAGTGCTTAT
This sequence comes from Diadema antillarum, assembly GCF_040938485.1. NCBI lineage: Eukaryota > Metazoa > Echinodermata > Echinoidea > Diadematoida > Diadematidae > Diadema > Diadema antillarum. The sequence continues at coordinate 626,323 of NW_027270982.1, forward strand.
ATGATAATTGTATTCCTTGACCTAAAAAACCAAAGGGTTAGACACCAGAATCTATTTTCTGCGGGTTTTATGTTCTGCGGATTTTATGTCCAGATATATAGCGACTTATTCCTGAGTGTACTACATTACTGATATACAAATGTGTACGAAGATACAGGCTTGCACAGGCAATATGGCGGCCATTTTGTATGTAATTATATGCAAATATATGCAAAAACTATATAAAGGGATGCTTGAAAGTTGCTAAAGATAACATATTTGTATTCCTTGACCGAAAAAACATAGGTTTAGACACCGGAATTTACTTTCTGTGGGTTATATATCCCAAGATATAGGCATAAATAGGTTGTATGGCGGCCATTTTGAATTTATGCAAATTAGACACTGATCCACCACTCGAATTTTAGGGAACTTTTAATATGTTATTTTAATAGCTCTTCCGGGTCAAATGCAAGTGGAATCGTTTCTGTTGCAATTAGTTGTGGGTTAACCCACTTTTTGTCGTATTTTGACTGGACTAATATAACTACTTCATAACACTAGAAACGACGGTAGGCATTGTGTTTGTACCTCAGACTCTTACAGGGAAGTTGGTTCAGTTCATCAACATGTGACATATACTTCTCATTTCAATTTTCAAAAGTTGAGGAGAAAGCACCAAAAAAAGTACTGTCAATTCGTGGAAATGTTAAGGTGATTTGAAAGACAAGCACAGACAACTTTAGTTTTGTGAGCAGAGCCAGCATAAACTGTGAGCCAGCAATCCCTAGCCTGCACACCCTTTCCACACCTGTACAGTGGATAGAAGGACATTATATAGATACCCAATGCTAGATTTAGAAAAACGATGTCATCACTGTCTTTCCTGTCTTTCTGGATAGGCCGTCATTTTAGGGGCGTCTTAGCAATTCCTTTTTTCCGTTTCAGATATTTTTGGTAGTGGTTATTTCCTGTCTCATGAACCTAGTCTTTGATTTTCATTGTACAGTTAGATTTCCTTCGTCACTTTCTTTTTCATTTTCGCAAAAATAGCAGTACAGCTTTAAGAGCCCTATTTCACTTTAATCCAAAATAAACATCAGCTCAGTCTATGAAAAAAGAACTTGAATGTGGTGGCTTCAAGAATCTTTTATGAATCTAGACTAACCCGAAGAATGAACAGACTGATAGATAATAAAGAACCAAGGAATCAGTTTTGAGTGAAGAATGCCTCACTGATTGCTAGGTAATTTCCTGGTGATATTCCACTCTGCCTTCACTGCACGTACATGACTTTGGGTGGTCGTCAATGTCAGTCCATGGTACTGTTAACATGGTGTACAGTGAGTTGTAATTAAAGGAGCAAATGAAGAGTTTGTTCGCAAAAACCGATAAGTCCATATTTGCCAAATGGAGATATTTGCGATTAAAGGTCAAGAAAAATAAGGAGAATAATAAGAAAATTTTTTGCTTCTTTTGATAACTTCAAAAATGTACCTTTATATGCAGTGACCAATATATCATTTGAAAGGTATTATTTTGTACTTTATGACAAAGCCCGTACTTCAAAATCTTCAAAAATGGACTTATCGGTTTTTGCAAACAAAGTCTTCAAATTGCTTTCCACCACAATCCATGCTCTGATTAGCATGAAATTGTGCTCGTCTATTTGACATGCTGCTCCAACTTTCGGAAATGTCTAGAATATCCATTAATAAGTCAAATGCCCATATTCAAATTTTGAACAGAAACTTAAAACTCATTTTCATAAATGAGCGCACATTTGTATGTATTCATCAACGTAGCCTTTTCAGACATACTGAAAATTTCCAGGTAATGCGAATACTTCATAATAATCATTTAGGTTTACCATATATTTAAAGTATTTTACTTTTGAATTTCTGTTGATTTTAGTTTATATTAGTTAGTAATATTAGTTAGTATATTAATAAGGTGCATCGAAGTTCTTCAAAAGCCAGAAATGTGCTGTCTTAACGCTTTCCAATTTTTCTGTTATTCATAAAATTATTTCTGAATCATCTATTGTGGGAGGAGGAAGAAAGCAAACGTTGCGTAGAGACGACAGTAAACGGGAAAAATTGGGTCCATGAATAGCTTCCGTTCATAGGACCTCAACACTGGTTTTAACAGATATACAATGTCTCTTGGTGATAATAATTCAATTGATAGAAATTCAAGTAAACTGTGCATGCTCCTTTGTTTCCAACGCCCCCATTCCCCAAAATAAGAATTCGTCCAAATAGGAGTGAGCAATATTCCTGAAAAAAAAAACACATCTCGGAGCTTCCAAATCTCCGGTCATTTAACACTGTTGGACGGAGCAGTAACGTCATGTACTGAGTATAAAACTGGTGTCCTCCTATTAGTGGATCAAGGCGAGTAGACGGCAACTATTCGGCATCAACGTCACTGAGTGTCGAACATGAAGGCTATATGCTCACCCACGTAATTGATGAACTCTTAATTGCCGCAAATGAGTAATAGGAGGGGACGCCGTCTTGCCGTCCTAACTGGCCAGGTCAACATACTCGTAGCTGTCATTACACTCTTGTCTGGTGTGAGAAATGTGGGAGCCTACAAAGCTGGTATAGGTAAGACCTAAAATATACATTTTCAAATGTAACATCTTTCAACAACTTTGTTCATGTAAGGAACATTATGATGCGGTGCTGTACTATAAATAGAAAAAAAATGGCAAGACTGATTTAGTGTTAACATTAAGAGGTTACAGAATTATAACACACAATAATAGCCAATATTCCATTATGGTTTCTGAGGAAATGTTTTAAATGTTCTCTGTCAAACAATAAAACAAAGAACACCATAATTTCAGGTCAAATTACATATGTTTTTGGTTGGCACAAATACCTATTTGTCCGCTAAGAATATTTACACATTGAAAGCAAAGGGCCTATTTAATGCAGAAAAATTACACTTTTTGCTACTGACTAACAAACTCAGCACCAGCTTAAAAACAAAAATATCAAAAACAGATATGTGATATTTAGACTTCACTAACAATATATGTTTATGTTTTCATTGATAACAATTCTTGGTGTCAGTATTGATGAAAATTTCATTTGGCACAGCACATTCACATCTCAGATAAAAACAGCAAAAGCAGTGGCCGCTCTTATCCTGAAAGGATAGCTTCCACTACGAATTATGGTAAATCTTTATGCACCCAATGATTTTGCCAAGTCATGCATATAATATCAGTGAGTCGAAAACTTTTCGAAGTATCTTTTGATACATTAGATGGCTTTTAGAAACGTTAAATCATTAATTCTTCAGCTACATCTTTTCAAAGGATATTCTTTTCAAATTTGTAATGATGAGTAAAGTGATGAATTTATTAACCAGAAATTAAGTTTTACTGCCTAAAGATGTCATGAAATTCTTTTCGAGCATTTTATGAATCGCTTAGTAAGATTATTTTCTCTGAGAAATTTGCCCTCATCCAGTCCGACGCAAGGAGTTCAATAGCTTAAAACAGTTGTCAGGAAAATATATGTATATATATATATATCTGACAAAACTTTTGATGAAACGCCCCTCTGGTATTTAAACCCAAATGCGTAATTTTCACCCCTAGCTTTTAAATCAAACCAAACTCTTTAATCTTTCAAAAGAAAGTTAAAAATATGTTTGTTTAATGAGGTTTGTCCATAGTTATTTTCCTTTTTGGAGTGCAATATGGCCAGAAGTTCCATGATTTTTCTTTCTTTCTCCTTTAATACCTATGTCTTTATTTTGATGTACCAAAGTGCTTATTCAAACAAAGGTGAATTATAGGACCTTAAATTGCCCGCTCGGAAACGTATTTTTTTTTTTTGTTCAGTACCAACACAGTACATAATTATTATTATGAGCAGAAGCATATTTCACTGTAAACGCGCAAAAGGCCAAATGCGCTACCAAAATCGGCCTCGGCCGAGCCCGGCCTTTTCTCACTGTACCCCCGTCACAGTAATTCAGAGTCAGCACGAATCAAGCAGAACCAGCCGGAATTACGGATTTTCAAAATTCGCGCCACATTCGGGAGAAAAATTCAAATTCTTACAGCTTGGTAGGGAATGCTGTTCGAGTACTTGGAATGCACTTCGAACCCTTCTCGAATCATTCTTGCACATTCCGAATGAATTAGCTCTCGAATGCTGCTCGAACGTACTTGGGATGCTGTTGGAATATTCAGAATGCTGTTAGAATGTGGTCAGAATTTTTAGAAAGCACTTCGAATGCCGCACTGGCGCACGAGCGCGGTTCGATTGTTGCCCAAAGTCTGATGGTCGGAAAGCGCCTCGAATGCAGTATAAACTCATTTCGAATGCGGTTAGAACGTTCCAGGAATGGGTACGAAATATACTTTGAATGTTCAGTAATTCAAACAGAATGCAGCCCGAAAAAATATAATACACTTAGAATGTACTTAGAATGCAACACGAATGTCCCGTGTGTGTCAAGAATGCCGCCGAAATGGTCTCCGATTGCGTATAAAATGGTGATTTTTCCCAGTCTCAACACGATCATCCTTGGACCATGTTGTTTTGCTACAGATTGCTGTCCTCCAGCAAGACCTCTTTGAAAGAGAGTGCCTAGGCCAATTACCCCCTGGGCAATTACACCAGACCCTCCCCGTGACCCTAACCCTACTCCTAATCCTGAACCTGATCCTAACCCTAACACAAATTCTAATTCCAAACCTAAACCTAACTCTAATCTTTACTTTAACCTTTTCGCTAACCAGTATTTAACGGGGGTAATTATATGAGCATTTGGGCATTTGAGATATTTTGGCAGAATTTGGGGTGCAACACCGTTCCGATTCTCCCTCAAATTAGGTCAGATTGTTTCAAATGCCGTTAGAATGCGGTAGGAACATTTAAAATGCAGTCAGAGTCCAATTAGAATACCCTTCGAATGCAGATCGATATTTCTCCACTTCGAATGCTCCTCGAATGTTTTAAGCATGGGTAAAACATTCGGGCTGGCCACAAGAATGAGCCCGAATGTTTGGAACGCACTCAGAATATCGGCAGAATTTTAAGAATGCACTTCGAATATGCAAGAATGCAGGAAGAATTTTCATTTCGACAGCATGCCGGCTCATTCCGCCTCTAGTGTGACCGGGGTGTAAACGCAAACTAGGCCAAATGCGGTACCAAACTGTGACCGGCGCGCTCCAAATAATAGTCGTTTGTTTACAAGCAGAGCGCCACAACGACAAAATACTGAAATATTTGAATTAAAAGCCCGGGCCGAGCCCGTCACTGTAAACGGGCAAAATTGCGGGGACGAGCACCGCAATTGAGGCCGAGCTCGGCTGCGGCTCGGCCAGGCTCTGTAGTGTAAACGGGGTTTTAAGCCAGAGGCGTCGATCCGTTTTTCGCGATGGGGGGGGGGGGGGGGCAAAACTAGGAGTTGGAATATTTGTGCTATTAGGTAGGGGAACGACCAAGCAGAGAATGGACAGGTGTTCGAAGACCTGGGGGAATGGTTGGCATCCATTCTTCTCGAGGAACGACGGCGTAGCACCAGGCAAGAAGTTTGCACAGTCTTGAGTGACTATAATAAATTACAGTCCCTAGTCGTGAATGACAATCTCTGGAGCACATGCAACAGATGCAGTCCGTTGGGGCTGAGACTGAGACTGCCCTTACCTTCCTCCTGGCTCTCTTGTCGGTCTGCTGTACGTGCCTTGCAGCATCAGCCCTCTTGACGCCCTCTCTGACGGTGCCTCTCCACAGCTGACGATTGTCAGCTGCACCTTCCTATGTGCTGGTGTTGATGTCATTTGCAAACGTCTTTGAAGCGAAGATGCGGCCTTCTCACGGGACGAGACCCCTCCCATAGCTCTTCTAAATAGCATGTCCTTCGGGATGCGACCTGCAATGGTCCATTCGACGCACATGTCCCAACCACTTGAGGCGTCTCTGGCTGAGGAGCGAAAACATGCTGAGAATGCCGGCACGGTTCAGGACCTCTGCGTTTGTCACCCTATCCTGCCACTTTATGTCCAGGAGTCGGAGGTGGAAGGTGTTGAGCCTCTTCTCCTGGAAAGCATGATATTGTCCAGGACTCAGAGCCGTATAGCAGGGTGCTGAGGACGAAGGCTTGGTAAAAATTTTTATAAAATCTTTATAACGTTGCAATGTAACAAGAATTTCCTTCTCATTTTTTGACAGCCGTCAGGTCAGGCGGTGAGGACGGGGCATCTGAGGGTCATGTGGAAATAATGCAAGGCGAGTAATGGCGGACACTGAGTTTACATAATGACTTTTTAAACGACATCGATACCCTGATCGTCATTTGCAGACAGCTAGGATTTCCCGGAGTCAACCGTGGCTGTAGGAACAAGACACTCGACATCCCTAGATCAAATATCACCTTTGCTTGCCAAGGAAGTGGTGAGAAACGCATTTCTTCACAAGACTCCTCAAGAAGGCGTGGGATGCCGAACATTTGAGTCGAATAAAATCATGCTTTATTAGCTAAAAATACATTGCCAGTTTGTGTAAATATGAGACCATGCATCACAACACCAACAAAAAGTAACACCTTGTTTTACGTGATAACTCAAAACAGGTGAAATGGGTCATCCAAGTCAATTTTGAGTTGTTCATATTTTCTGAAAGAGCTGTTCTTCTTCTATATTATTTGTAAAGTTTTGGATCATAATATGAATGGGAAAGTGGGTTTTCAGCAGTTTTTCTACAACCCTTTTTGTAGAGTAGTTTGATAAGGTCTGACTCAGAGGCCCCTTTTCAGTTTTTTTTTTTCAAAATCCTCGGCACACCCTTCACTTTCTACTCTAATAACTTTTGAAAGAAGAAAGCTACTCAGGTTTGAGTTTCTTCAGTTTGTCTCCCTCTACAAATGAAAATTTGTTAAGATCGCAACTGCTGATCTGTAAATTAACAAACATGTCGGAAAAAAGGAACGAGTCGGACTCGAGCCTGTCATCTACTGCTTTCCGCGGGCAGCGACACTAAAACCAGGCTGTCCCTGGTTGCCGGCAGTGATATCTTTGTTAATTTACAGATCAGCAGTCGCGATTCTAAAAAAAAATCATTTGTAGAGGGACAAAAACTGACGAAACTCAAACCTGAGCCATTACCCCTCTGAATAATAAAGCTACTGTTTTGAAAATTGGCATGGAAGGCATAGTATTATTTTGATTGAGATTTGGCTTCAGCTTTCCACTTTTTTATGTGTGTAGAATTTAAAAAAAAACCAACCAAACAAACAAACAAAACCCTCTCATGACATAATCTTTTATGAAAGACCTTGTGATTCTCAGGGGGTTTCAAAGCTTATTTGATGGAATTTGGTTTTGAAATGGTCGAGATTTGGAAAACAAGAGACTTAAAAAAACCCGCCTCTTATTAGGATAGCTTTAATCAAATAAAATTCGAATTTCTCTTACAATTGTATGCTCTGTAGCATTTCATGAGCTGTCTCTTAGTATCTCGCAAGAAGTTGAATTCCCAATCCTCATTTCAACCAATACTATACCATCCTTTTAACGTTAACGTCAATTTAATCTCCTCGCAGAAAATCAACTGAGCGACTGCGATATCTCTTTGAATCGTCGTATGTTTCAATTTCCTGCTTGGGTCAAATGCTACAGCCTCGGTAAGCCTCCAAACGGGAACTCGATCGAACAAATCCTAACACTGCCCCCCTAAAAAACAATAAAACACACACACACACACAAGAAAAACAGCAAGTTTTTGGTTGGTGCTTTGAAAGACGTATTAATTGCCGCTTTGTCGATGTAAATGGCCTAATCCGTGTTTTTCTCTTTTTACATAAACAGATATAGCAGTGAGATCATACAACATGTCTCGTACGTTTCAACTGTAATTTTACACAACAAACAATATAGGTCCTACATCTATTACATTTCGATTTATATCTACATCATTAACTCCATGTTGTAACCATTACTCTAATTGTATATATATGTATATATATATATATATGATATGCACATAATAGTATGGCGTGAAAAGAAGGAAAGCCATTCAATGATGGCACATGTGAAAAAGTATGTATCGATATTTATTCCTTACCAAGTCTTTGTAGGGTAAAATACGGAAAGATGTTGGTTCCGCCAATGCCAATAAGTCTTTAGGAGCACACCAGGGATCATCAGCGATCGGCCATTTAAGTATTGGACACCTCCCTTCTGGTTGCCATACTAAATAAGTAACAATAGCATGGTATTCAAAATGCGAACATGTCATATTCATTTCATCAATGGTTTTGTGTTTCCACCTCAATTGCTGTTCCTGTTTTAAGAGAGTGGATATATAGGTTGTTTCTGGGACCACAGTGTGAACCATCGGAAGTACCTGGAAGACGAAAGTATGACAATCGACCTCTGCGAAACGTTCTGTCAGTCAGCGGAGTACAGATACTTTTAGCCGGAAACCAGTGCTATTGTCAAGACACCATCGTTGGACAGCGTCTGCAGGGCGACGACTCCTGCCAGGCCAGGTGTAGCGGCAGCAATGATCCCTCTGTTGGAAGAAGCAGCTGCGGCGGGTCATCTTCTATTGCACTCTTCGAAGGTAAGTGATCACAGCAACGACTAATCTTCCTTGTGTTATATCAAAAATGGATATAATTATCGTTGTACCACATGTAGAAGGCTAATTTGAGGGCAATGCCATACAAAAAAAATCCAGACATCAGGTGAAAGGACATAATAGGCCTATAAATAAATGTTTTCCTTCATTCAGCTCAAAAATATGTTTACTTTAAAATGAATTAATGATAACAGTGTGGTAGGGCTCTCATGCTGTATGATACAGCAGGTTATAAGTGAGAAAGTATTTATAGTTCATTAATAAAGCCGAAAAGTAATTGAGAATTATAACGGTTTTCATGAAGGGTCTCGTACATTGACGTTCTGTAGAGGAGAAACAAAGCAAAATTTGTTGATTACGTGTTATGGTTAGATGAAAAAAAAATGAAAGCAACACGTTTTGTGTCTCTTCACAAACAAATAGTTTGAGGATTTTTGATAAAAACATGACCTGGAATTGTCTCCGTGCTTAAAGTATAACAAGGTGTAACATTTTGACAAATTGCGCCTAGCAGAGGTCATCAAGGGAAAAACGATTTGGTATACATCGTCATAGTTTCTGACCGTCTTTTTTTGTATTGAATAACACAATTAATCATGTATCCTTTTTGTTACTTTCGTGTTCACTTTTCTAGTTCCATTTACTAGTACAAGGCAAGAAACTCCGTGTTTTTGTCAGTCTCAAATTCCAACTACATCAACCGCGACGATGTCCTTTTCGGATATTTCCCCTTCAACACCTGAAGGTAGTGTTTATAGTGCTTGAATTATCGATTATCATTATCATTGTTGAGGATATGCTCAGTCTAACATTTCTTGCATAATTGCGAGGAGAAACAAATAGTTAAGAATATTTTGATACCTCTGATGCCTTGTACATTTTGATGCATTAATTAAAGTTACCTTGCCTGATTAGGGGGCTGTTAAAATGTCATTTGCAAAAAGAATTTAAGCCTAATTTCTGTTGCAGAAACGATTGGGATAACCCCTCTATCCATTGGGACAGGACGTGCTTTGACCAATTGCTTTTTCAGACAAAGCTTTCAGATTCAACATTATTTTATTTATTTATATGCAGCTATATTATGAAGATAATTTTACGCTTCCGTTAATCTTAAGATTAAACTGTATGAGCATGTAAGCCTGCTAACATTAGTTTACATCAACCCCGACACGACGTCTTTGTTCTTTGTTTTGTTTGTTTTCCTCTTGATTCAAAATCTTATCGTGTACTTTAACGTTAAGAGAAACAGAAAGTAACGCCGCCTGTGCATCACGTTAATACAGTTCCTGTGTTCAAACAATATGAAGGTGTTCGTTTTTCTTTTTTCTCCTATATTAGTAATACCCTTATTAACTGTTTTCTTTCTTTTCTTTTTTTTTTTGGGGGGGGGGGGGGGCTAGTATTGCATATTGGTACATCTTTTCATATTCTTGAATCTACGCAAAAACAATTGAAAAAAGTTGCCGGCACGATTTGTTGGGTCTAGAAATGTGAGGTGATTGTAAGAAAGTGAGCAAGGTTCTTTAGAATTAGAGAGAAGGCTTTTATCTCCAAGTCGAGACTATCTAATTCCGAAATGATGAAGGGAGTGGACAGTACTGGTTGAGGTGAGGATTCTGCCTGTAATGTTTCGGGGGATATTTAGAAACCACTCTATGAAATGTTTAAGAGCATACAGTTCTAAAGAGAATCGAAAGTTTATTTGATGAAAATTGGTTGCGGAATGACTGAGATATCTAAACACATGGTAACACAAAGAAATCCTAATAAAAGTCGTAGGCTGTCAATTTTATTATGATCACTTTTGAGGTTACCTCAGCCATTTCAAAGCCAATTTTTATAAAATAAAGGTTGAATCCTTCTTGAAATTACATGCTCTTTCATATTTCATTAGAAGTTTCTCATTATCTCACCAAAAATGTTATAAACCTGAATCTTCACCTCAACCAGTACTGTACAGTCCCTTTAAAGTTCAATGAAACAGAATCATTGTTAGAATATGGGCAACAACAGGGCCGGCGCACTGTTTTCAAAAGTGTGGGGGCCCACTTCCGGGTTTCATGAGCTAACAAGCAAAAAAAAAAAAAAAAAAAAAAAAAAAAAAGGGCCTCAGCTCATTCTCTCCCCTCCCATTGTAGTGCCTCTTACGTACTTCCGGGTTGAAAAAAGTGTTGGGGCCCAAAGTGATGACACCTTATGTATTCCTTTGTATGGTGCACAAAAAGTGTGGGGGCCCGAGCCCCCACGGCCCCCACGGCTGCGCCGTCCCTGAACAATTCATGGGGGATCAATTTGGATCAATTGAACATCAGTCGATAAATAGGAGGCAACAGCAAAAGTTATGGCACACGTACTGTGATGGACTTTTTCAAATTTATTTTGTGGGCAAACTTTTCCTGAACTTGTATCTCTTTCCCTCTTTACTCACCCCTCCCAATGGCGTAGAATTTAAGTCGATGCATGTCAATATTATACACAGTTGTGTGTGGTCATTTGGGAAAGGAATTTATTTCAGACACGGCAAATTTAACAAGCGTTTTAAAAAGTCTGCTTACTTCGTGCCAGAAGTAATCTAAACATTCACCTTTTCGTTGTGATATTCTACATATGTTCCTTTTACGCACATGAGGAGTCAAATTTATCCTATTACTCGCAGTATCTTCATGCCTGCTACACCAAGTCTCTATAATGTCGGACCTGTAGTGACCCCTGTGTACAAACACACCTTGTGTTTTCAACCTTCCCTAACTTTCAGTGGAATCATGCACAATTTTGCCGACTAGTACTGGCGCTATAAGTGGTGGCGTAATATCCTGCGCTGCAGGTATCATCGTCGTGATCGTACTTCTATTTCTTCGACATCAAAAGTAAGTTTTGGCGTTTGCATATGTTGCGGCAATGTACATCTGAGATACCAGTTCTTTTTTATTCTGTCATCATTTTTTTTTTTGCTTCCTGTATGACCGTTCTGCACACTTATTACTTGATAACTTTTTTTCCGCATTTTTTTTCCAAGCAAAATTAATAACCCCGGAAAGGGGGAGCACATGATTATATTTTGTGTCAACAATAATGCGACATTCTGGGAAGATCGGGGTGGCAGTCCACACCCCTTCCCCCCTCCACGTCCGAAAAATAATTGCAAATCCACTACAGCCCTAACATGTCGGTTCTGCCCCCTTCCCTCCCTCTCTTGTCATGACATTAATTTTAAAGAATCGTCTAATAACAGAGTACCGAATACAACGGCATGGGGAGACACAGAGGCGGATGAAAACCATGAAAACTATAATGGACAGGAGAAAAGTGGAGATATAAACAATCAATCAATATGCGGACCTTAAGCAACTGTTCTCAAATGAAAGATTTTAAATTTGTGGGCTGATTACGAAATCCAAGTAATTGGTAATAATTAGTAAGTAGTATATCGCAATGACAGTTATTTTCTTTTCTATTCTCCTCCTTTTTCTACTTTGATTAAATATTTATATTCCTTACTTCTCTCCAATCTTTTTCTTACTTGTCATCTTTCGCAGACGAAAGGGAAATGATCCTGCTAGGGATGCTACCGATGTTCAAAGACCGTATACAGAGTTGCAGACTATACGTCTTTCATTACTCCTGTCTACCAGGCTTTAAAACCGAACTTGAGGTCGAATTCTGTTGCCCCTTCGGATACAGTTTACCAGAATCCATGCGCCATGCCGAGAGATTTTTACTTGGATTATCAGAATCAGGACCTATTCATGCCGCCGCGAGGGCCAAGTTTGAACAACAAACTTTATCAGAGTCGGGGGGGGGGGGGGGGGGGGGGGGACTAGAGTGCCGCTGGCGACAAATGCAAACGAGGTTTATAAGAATGCGAACCCTCAGTCAAAGACGTTGGCGTGCCATAGTGGTGAAGACATATGACGTAAATACGTGAATGTATGGGTGAAAGCAATAGGGTCCAAACGATAGCAGGTCTTCACAAAGGACTACACATTTACATACGCAAACACACACACACACATACACACACATGCACACAAACAGCTATACGGACAATAAACTAACAACAAGAACAACAACAATAACTATAATTCTTAGAGCAATCAGATAATAAACAAACGGCAGTTTGTTTGTTTTTTTTCATTAAAGGCTATGAACTACAGACTCGATGGGGTTGTAGACAAACTCAGAACACAAATATCTGCGTAGGTAAAAAACTTACTTAGCTTTGCTAGAAATAAAGGTCTACTGACGTAAAGAAATAGTTATGCATATGCCAATACACTAATCGATGTCATCGCTGCGCAAGACGTAGAGTAATATTGTAGTGATCGTTGGAACCTGCAGGCACTCAGCGTTCACCAACGTTGCCTCGGCGTGTGCATGCGTGATAAAAGGTTAACAGTGCTAATAAACATCATAATCTAAAGGTACACATACACATAGACACACACACACACACACACACACACACACACACACACACTCACACACACACACACACACACACATACATACACATGCACATGCACATGCCCATGCACACACACGCAAGTTGAGACCGGAAAGTGTACATGTACTTATGACTTCCGCATAATAGAATTTCACTTTCAACTTCCCGCTTTTCTGATGAAAAAATCATAGATATTACAAGATATTTTAATGCATGGTCATTGGAATACTAGCAGGAGGAAAAGTGAAGAGCTAAAAAAATTGTGTGTAACAATGAGTAACGAACATGTTCAGCAGCTGCACGTCAGTTCTCTTTACAAGAACATTCCTTCTTTATTAAAGTATCAAAGTTCATCAATCGTCAAAGTTCTTGAATTAACTACCAATTAATCACCAGTTCTTGCAAAACTTCAATGCCTTTGAAAGAGAATGTAGACTTTTCATAAGTTCAGTTCAGTTTTAGTTCTACATTCCAATTTCAATAAATTTTGACTTCGTTCTAGCGGAGTACCAGCATAATGATAATGAGCTCAATGTCTTTATTTAGTACAATCGCAGACAAATTATAAGAAAATACTTTAGGTAATGCCAGATTGTGTTGAAGGTACACTAGCAGCGAAAGCATTTCGAATGAAGTTTTGAAAAATGTGAGGCAGAGGTTAAGATGGTCCCAGGTAAAGCTACATCATTAAATATGCTGTCGTAAAGTAGAGCCTTCGTCATAAATCATGTCGCTTACTGAGTGAAGAGCAGACTCGAGCGATTGACAAGCGTTGAGTTGAGCTATATAATATGTTAAGCAGTGATGGCGTTGATCTGTAAAATAGGCACATGGTTGTATGTTGCTGAGATGCTGGACACTTTTGTTGCATTTTAAAAGTGTAAGTTGACCTTCATTACTTTAAATGATTTCAGTGGTCGTATGTTTGGTAGTTTGCACACTGTAGTACTTTTAGAAACATAAATCAATACCATTACTTGTATCATACTACAGGTGTATGTATCTTTTTTTTTTCTTCTATTTAAAAGTGTAATGTGTTATAGTCTGTTTCTGTCATGTATGTACGCAGAGTGATGAGAACGAACACTATTTTGGTATACGAAAAAGGGCTACTCTGCCTAAAGAATTCCAAAGGATAGATAGATAGATCATAACATGAGAAATATTTCAAAGCTTACTGAAGAAAATTCATCGCCAAACCATATTCTCGTTCTGTTGCCCTCATAGAGGAAATTACTGACTGCTAATCATCAAGTTCATTGCAACTCTGTTATCATGATGATTATGGATTTATGATATATGGTGTGTACCTAGGCGTGTATAGATATGCATCGTCGGTAATGTTAGGTGTATGTTTTCTAGTAAAGTGATGTTTACTCTGATATGTCGATTTTCGTTTGGAATGGCAGCAATATTGATTACGATTGTTGATTTTTTCTTTCCATTGTTCAACTGTTTCTTATGTATACTATATGCCTGCACGTTTTACTACATTGTTTACATGTAATATTTTATATATCAAGTAGCATATGGTTGGCTTAGAAGGATGTGATAGAACTTAATTTCATTTTCATTTAAACCCAAATTTCTTCGTGTGCAGATTAATAAGAGACATAGTGATAGTATCGTCACCTTGCGCTATTTGCGCCGTATCAATTTGTGGCCGATGTTTTTGTTCAGTAAAAGGGAAATGAAGTAAAAGATTCTAAAATCCAACTATTTTCGTAATGCAGTTTGCGTCCTTTTCAAATAAAATTCCCTCCAGTTTGTTTGACATTTCTCTCATTGGTTATGTCATCTCATGTACGATGCGGCATTTACTGAAAACACTAGAGTAAGAACAAATGCAAAGAACGTGATTTTCAGCGAGTTAGAGGGGGGGGGGGGGGAAGCCAAAACTGAGGTGTGCCGGCTATAGTCTAGTTTATAGCTTGTTTCTTGTCCGTTGTAAAAGGTGTTTGACAAGATATTGAATAGACACATCATAATTCAACTTTTAATCACGACAACTAGGTACACTGTTTCAACTGCTCTATCATTGAAGAGACAAGACATAAAATATAGTACAAGACCTAACACGAAAAGAGGCACAAAACACCAATCTGTAGATACACACGAACATCTAAAGACACGTTTTGCTCTTATTTGTCCAGGCTCTTCAGAGTCTAAGCCGAAATAAATAGCGCTGCACACCACCCTTAAATATATACAATGTATTCATATATGAGCTCCCCTTGGGAAACATCTCATATTATTATGGGGATCCTCGAGGACAAATTTTATGAACAATGTTTCATTTGAATACAACATTGCTTGATTCGATGTCAATATTGCCTCGGTCGGGAAATCCCGTTTCAAAAGGGTCCGATGCATTTTTTTTTTCACAACAACCAGACACTAGAACTCACTCATTTATTTTTATTTATCATTAACCATATAATATATGCGTAATCATAATAATGATAATAATAATAACAATAATGGTAATAACAATGATAATAATAACTTATTCATTTAATCTAAATCATTTGATAATAACCATTTAAATCAATTTATAAAGATATTTTGCATGATTATCTAGATATCAATAATGTATAATCTATATACTTATGTATATTATATTATATATATGTATGTGTGTATATATATATATATATATATATACACATACATATATATATATATATGTACCACCGTTGTCAAGAAAGATGACAACTGTTCCGGAGAAAAGGCAACAAACAAACAAAAAATCGAGAGCCCAAAGCGTGCCTGCAGTAATATCATATCTATCCTGTAGTCCCTTTCATTACGACCACTTCTTCATTTAAATCCTTGTTACAGTTTATTTGTCTTTTATTGATAATTACGGTGCCGTTGAGAGCATGCTGCACCAACTGCCCAAGTCAACTGGTCCTGCGTAACTTTAATATGTGTAACACTTTCTTAAAGAGATTCAGTAACGCCAAGAAACTAAGTACTTTTCTTTACTTTGTTGACTGTATCACCCCATTGGATTGCAATACGTTACAAGATATGCGCGAAATATCAGTGGTGAGAGATATTTTAAAAAATCTAACAACGAGAAATGTCACAGTACAAAGTTGGTAAGTATCAGTAAATCTGGACCGTACACACTATCTTGCATTATTAGTTAAAACACAACCATGCAAGTATTTTACAGGCACAGCCTAACTGAACACTTATCTACAGTCTTATAGGTCCAAGGCCTGGTGCAGTCAGACGAACTCAACATAATTAGGTGTGACACAACTAAATGCCACGCACATCCTAATTTTCATCTTCAGTACGAGTCAATAATTTTCTTTGTTAGTATTTGTTGTGTTGTATCGTCCATTAACTATATCAATGCAACAAAGTACCTACTACATCAAACCCCGGCACCCTACCATGGACTTTGCTTTGAGTATTTTCTACTGCAAGAATCCTTGTGAACAAAATATATGAAATATATTAAAATATAGTAAATGTATTATGTTGAACATACAATGCTTTGCTGGCTATCATAATATCTATCAATTTCAAAAACAAGTTTCAGCGCCTTCACCAAAGTCTTTTTAGTTGCGTCATCAAAAAGGGATCAATAATTTTCAATAGATTAGGTTCTCCTTAAAGCATTTCGTTATAACAGCTCTTGTTGGCGAGATCTTTCAAAGAGGGGACAGCTAGTGAAAGAAATATCAGTTTTCATCACACAATGGAGCCGTTAACCAGTCTCGCGCAGTTTGTGCGTAGTTCTCACAACGGATGTGCGAATGTAGTAAGCGAAATAATCAACGTTGGTGAAGGTGATGGGACAAGCTATCACTTCCGAGGCGATCTGGATGTAGCTATCTTTCCGAAGCGCAGCTGAGGAAAGATAGCGTACACATTCAGATCGCCGAGGAGTTTGTCTCATTGCCTTAAACTAAAAAGTTGATTATTTGCTTTATATTCGACATCTAGGGTCCTAGATATTCCCATTTTATTCCACATCTGAAACCATTTTAGCTGTCTTAGAACATCCTCGGGGCTTAGGCTACGTAGTTTACTTTATGACGTATGCGCGTTGATGACAAAACAACAAATTTGCTCCGCGCCCCGCGCGTGGCACCGAAATAAAAGTGCGTTGCACTGGCAAGTGGTCTATCACTTGACCCAGGTCAAATGATAGACCACAGTGCAACGCATTTTCATTTCGCGCGTACTCAAAATTGTAAGTTATATCACGCGTTAAGACAGTGTGAACTAAGAGATCAGCGAGACAAAATGACTATCATCATAGAGTGTAACGAACTTTTCTTCTCAGGTGATGTGATGGGCAAAATTACGCTTTATCACGTGATCAACTCTTGACCAATCCTATAGCAAGATTGTTGGTATATGGAATATAATGTGTGCTATTGCTGAACCAGAACAGCCACTCACAGATACACGAAATACCTGCGACTTAAATGCAAATAACTTGCAAAATGTTTCCAAGGATAGTTTATATCATTCTTGAGTTGAAATCAAACGTATTCTCTTTTCTTTCACCTTTCTCTCATTTCCATTTCTCTTTGTTGTTTGTTAATTTGCATAGATTTTTTTTTCACGTTGTTGTTTTTGTCGGTTATGTGTGCACATGTTTGACCAGCCAAACAAATTATTTCATTTGTCTCGATACGCTCTAGTGTTACGCGGCTTACAGCGCCAACTTAGCGCCAACTTCGAGAAAGTAATAATTATGTTACTCAAGTCACGACTCACTGCCTAGACATGTACAAATTCACGTCGAAACCAATCAACCCCTGGCTATCCGTCGAGGAGTTTCAAGTCAATGAGGAAATCAATTTTTCGAAACCGGTATTCATACATGAAGGATTTATGATCGTGATGATGCAAAATGAATTTCGGTTTCGCAGTCATCCGTATTCGAATGTTTCATCTACTAGTATGTGCGTTACAGAAGAAAGGTTTTGACTGCTTTCTCTCCTTTTCTTTTAGTTCTTGTGGCAATCTATGACGTTCAGATTATGATTCCAATGCTTCAAAGACGTACGTGCATTGTTTGACAGGGCAATAACCCAAAGCTTCTTTGTATTTTGTCGTCTTTGTGATATGAGCTCGTCTAACCAGGGTTCCATGTCATCGTCCTTCTGTGATGGAAGAGTTACTAACAGTGATTAAGTGATCATTACCGTGCTCTGCTAGAATGATTGCCAAAACCGATGTATCGTGCAGTTTGAGAAGCTTATCATGACTTACGATTGCCCATGTCTTATGCTTTTCTTAATCAATGTAGAGCTCTGCTTCTGACTGCTCTCTCTCTCTCAATTGCTGACGGAACCAGCGGGGAATCACCGAGGGAGGGAACTGGCACACCTAATCATCTTACCATCGACATTGTTATTATCCTCGCAGTCAACAAGTAGAAGTCAATCCGTCTTCCACTACGCAGACCAGTAACGGCACGACGCTGTCGCATAACGCGTCCGTGGCACTCTAGAACCCTTGTCACTGATGGACCGGAAGTGAATGGTACCATTCTCAGCAGCACTTCTTGCCTTTGCCAACATGAACTCTACGATGTCTACTCCGGTCTCGACGGAGTTAGGTGAAACGTTGTCGTTCTCAGCACTGACTTCAAATGACACGTTACCCTCGCTAGGAACATTCCACTCGATGTCAGTGCTGGCAAATCGTACGACAGATGGATACAATCTTTCTATGACGACTACATATGTAGCCACGGGTAATACCGACATGACCTCTCTACACCCCACCACACCTGAGGGAATTTGGACAGGTAAGTTGAGGACTGTGTAGCCCTTTAAGTCTTTAGTAGAGGTATATAAACAGGGTAGAAATAAGTAATTCTAGTGGACCACTTCAGCTGCTTCGAGCGAACATGAGAAAATCAAACAAATATTGATGCAAGCTTTATTTTCAAGAATCCAACGGGTTTGAGATTCAAGCTAAGAAAAAATATTATCTAAATTATCATATGTACACTTCTCAGTGAGGCAAGGGCAAATGACAAGGTTGGACAGGCATGGAGCAGAGACGGTCGCATCTACGTGCTGTTGAAAGGAACAAACAATCAAACAAGACTGGTCCACAATACAAATGACATCAAAAAGCTGTGACTTTTAACATGCAAGATGTAACTCTCAAGTCTTGACCATCTTATCTCTTGTGGAACTCTAACTTTATCTTCGGCATACTTTTGAACTCCTTCTGACTTTTTGATGTGATTTCCGTGTTTTACTAAATTTTGTGCCTGATTTTTTTATTCTTTATTCCAGTAGTGTTCTTGAATGCATCCTAATGTGTGTGTTTCTTGTGATGTCTCTGTATGTGTATATTTCGTTTTCAACCATGTTTTTCTCAAAACTTCCAGAATTAAGACGTAAGTGTATTCAAATACAGTATTCATCATTATTGATTCTAATGAATTCCATCAACGCTGAATATTTGACATATGATTGTGTTTGCATTCAAAATGAGTAACACACTTGAAAGCATAGATCCAGATATTCACTTTTTAGAAATATCCAGTTCATACAAATGTTATACTCCATGTGAATTCAATCTACAAGTTTGATAACAGATCTGGTCTTAGCTTAATACATTTCAACGCAAGAAGTTTGCAGAAAAACTTTGATAATATTTATGTTTTTTATCATCACTTAAACATTCTTTTTTCTGTCATAGCAATATCTGAAACTTGGATGGTTGACACTCCTATAATCCCGTATAAATTGCAAGGATATACTTTTATAAATTCTAATAGGTATTTTGGGAAAGGGGGTGGGGTAGCATTTTTCATTTTTGACAGTATGAGATTTAAGACCAGAACTGATAGTTTTCAAACTGAAGAAGAGAAGGCTTGTTGTGAATATCTTGTTGTTGATTTTGAGGGCAGTAATAACAACTCCACTGTGGGTGTGATATATACAGAGTTCTTCGTATTATTTCAAATGAACGCAGGAATTTATATATCTTAGGTGATTTTAATATAAATTCATTGGGAACCTCGTTAGATCAAGAAGCCAAATGTTTTATAAATCTCAACTCATCCTACGGTTTGGTCCCTTTAATTAATACCCCTACACGTATAACAAGGAATAGTGAAACACTCATTGATAATATTTTCACCAATGCTATATGTTTTGAGTTGGCTTGTGGCAGTTTTTATGCTGATATCACTGATCATTTACCGATTTTTATGTTTGCAAATACAGCAATATCAAAACATGAGAAAAGACCTCAGGAGAAAATTAATCGAAAATATCAGATGAAGGTTTGAAAAAGGTAAACCAAGAACTTGTTAATTCAGATTGGTCTTCTGTGTATTCAACTTCTGATGCAAATGAAGCTTATAATGTATTTTTATTTTTGTTAATTTCGGTAGTAGATAGAAATTTGCCTTAGAAGAAAAGTAATGTTCGTAAGAATAGAATAAGGAAACCATGGATTACCCCAAAATTGTTAAGATATATAAAGAAAAACATTTTGAATTATAAAACTGCTATAAATGAAAAGAAATATGAGGTGTATAGAAATAAAGTAAATAATTGTTTACGTCATGCAAAAAAAAAAAGAATTTTCCTGTAACAGAATGACACAAAATAGAAATGATAGCAAAGGTACTTGGTCAATGATTAATGATATTTTGAAGAAAAAAAAATACGAAACATTTACCTGGTTATTTTGTAAGTGATGACAGGGAAATAAATGATCCTCAGATAATAGTAAATGGATTTAATATTCATTTTGAAAACTGTTGTAAAATTGCATTAGATTCATTGTCTGACAATATGACATGTATTTCCTTATTTGATACTTACCTGACAGATCACTTTTCCAAGTCAATGTTTTGAAACCCATAGCAAATCATTGAAAAAACAGTTTTTCGTATGATGTCGATTATCTAAATGTATACATAATGAAACAAATGATGTATTCAGTTATTAAACCTTTACTTCATAATTATATTCAGTCTATCTTTGCAAACAGGTACAGTTCCCCTAAAACTGAATATCGCGAAGATAGTACCTGTATATAAGAAAGGAGATTGTCATTCATTTAATAACTATCGACCCATATCAATATTACCATGCTATCTTTTTTAAATAATAGAAAAATGTTTATATAATCGGATTTTCTCTTTTTCGTCTTTTGATAATATCCTTTGTAATAACCAGTAGAGTTAAAAAAATTCATGGGACTAATCATGCTTTAATAAAACTTCAAGATACAGTTGTTAAAGCTCTGAATATGAATATATTTTTTTTTTTTGCTGGATCTTCAAAGGCCTTTGATATTGTAAATCATAAAATATTATTGTATAAATTACACCATTATGGTATTCGTGGGACCCCTTTAAAATGGTTCTCAGATTACTTATCATTCGAACCGTTTTCAACCGTTTTTGGAAATTGTTCTCCACCTTTAACTGCAATTAATTATGGTGTCCCTCAAGGCTCTATTCAAGGTCCTTTGCTGTTTTTGATATATACTAATGATATAATCAATTCTTCTTCACATTTTGCTTTCGTATTATATGCAGACGATACCAGTTTATTTTACACCCAATCTGGAACTGAAAATTTGAAGGATAATATCGAGTTTGAGTTAGAAAAAGTTATTAAATGGTTTAAAAGTAATAAGTTGATTATTTATTTTGATAAAACTAGTTTTGTTATGTTTCATTATATATTTAGCAAGGTTATTGATTTCATAGAGAATATTGAAATCACAGTTGATTCACATAGTATAGAAAGGTTGGAGAGTGTTGAATTTCTTAGTGTTTATATTGATAAATATTTACCATGGAATACACATGTACATTATGTTATTAGTAAAATTTCGAGGTGTGTCGGTAAACTGCATAAAGTAAAATATTATTTGCCATTACGTGCTATTATTATTTTGCATAGTTCATTGATATTACCTTATTTAACATATTGTGTAGTTGTTTGGAGAAATTGTAGTTAGTCTAAAGTAGATGCATTGATAAAGTTGCAGAAGAAAGCAGTTCGTATTTGCACTAGTAGTGATTATTTTGCACATTCAGCCCCTTTATTTAAAAAGTTGAATATTTTGAATTTTCATGATCTATTTTTATATTATGAAGCAATAATTCTCGCTATCGCCAATGACGTAAAAAGTACCCGGATCTGGCTTTTTCGTCAATATTTAGTGCACTTGGTAGCAAGGGCACTTCCGGCGCGGGGCATAATTTGCACAACGCTAGCGTGCGCGTACGTGTACCTTACCTATAGCGCAGCGCCGACCACGGATACTTGTACAGTAGGCCGCTGTACCGCCCGAGCCAGCGAGTGGCCAGGCCTGTCATACTTGTACACTGTAGTCCCCGCCGGCGGCCGGGCGGCCTTGCATTAGCATGCATCACTACTGCACGCAGCGCATAAGCTAACACATACCGGTACAGCGTACCGCTTGATCATGCGATCGATGTGCACATCACAGATCAGTCATCTCTGCATACGCTGAAAATATGCTGGAAAATATTCACCCACCTGGATATACAGTATATCGTCATAGAATGCCCATCTTTTTTAATTTGTTCTCTGTCGAAATGTCGCGAACACAATCGGGAACGAAGAGTGATCTCGAATTTCTGTCTCCGAAGCAACTTCTTCCAAGTAACTACGTACAATGCATGTACGGTAGGCACTAGGCCTACTACCTAGTGCTACTACCACTACTAGTAAGTCGCGCGTGCACGTACACCAACTGCGCTGTGGATTCACCCGCAAACTTCACCCACGCGGCCACGTCACGTCTCGCATGCCAGTAAGGGTCCCATTTCTGCAGATTTTTTTCATTTATTGTCGTGCGAACAACACATGGCAGCTTCGCAGCAACAACCAATAGTCGTATTAACAGCAATTTCTTAAGAATGGAGAAATTTCAAACCATATTAAAGCTGTAATTCAAGTCGAGAAAACCGGAAGTACACGCAGAATACAGTCGGGTTGTGTGTGTAAATAGCATTAGTCACGTATCACGCGCGTACGAACGGAAGTGACTTTGCTACCGGACTATCCCATAATGCACCGTAAATGACGCCTAAATCAACATCCGGGTACTTTTTACGTCATTGGCGATAGCGAGAATTGGGTTTCAGCAGTTTCAGAATCTGTTACCTCCTGATATTTCTCAAATGATTTACGTAAATAACAGCGTCCATCATTATGATACTAGTAACAGTGATTTATTTCATATGTTTTAAGGTTAATACAACTTTTGTTAAAAGATCTGTCCGTGTCACTCTCCCCGTTGTTTGGAATTCTTTGTCAAGTGATATACGCTGTCAAAAATATTTAAAAATGTCTAAAAAGTCTCTACGAAAGTACTTTTTTGACAAATACTAAACCGTATCTTTTCTCTGCGCATTTTCATATGATTGTTACACCTACATGTTTTTGTTTTTGTTGTTTTGTTCTTGTCTCGAAATCGCGAAAATATCAGTGTGCCTCCATATTCTTGTACTCATACATACCTGAGAGATCTTATTTCATACAAGGCCTAAAGGCTTTTCTCTTGTTCTCTTTTTCATTTCCATGAACTGTTTGATATGGCAAGTATGTAAATCTAGTTCTGTTTGTCTGTATAATGTCATTCAATTGTTTTTGTGTGTTTTGTAACCACTGATCTTTTTATTGGAATGAATAAACGAAACGAAACGAAACGAAACAGCATACATGGCAAATGATATGTATATATATATATATATATATATAGAGAGAGAGAGAGAGAGAGAGAGAGAGAGAGAGATACGTGTATATAACCCTTAAACTAAAGTACACACCCAAGTCTCTTCAGCAGAACTTCATCAACTTTGTTAAGACTGATAAAGTGCATGATCCGTTCAATCCCGATTATTTGGGGTGATTGGATATGCTGTTTTTGAGATGTTCATCAAATAACAGATTTGACATGTAATATTGATTTGCATGTGAACAACGCCACATACAGAATGAAATAGAGATTTAATACAAAGAATAGTCAGATTGTGCAAGGTCCTCTCCGATAAAGCTATTCTTTATGTCATCAACTCGATTAAACGTACATCCTTATTAACATTTGCATAGCCAAGGTTTGTCAGTGGTAGAAAAAAAAAAATTGTCCCGTATATTAGCCACTGTACATAATGAAGCCTTTGACCCTTCAACTTATTACTGTCATGGTCGCGTCTGATCCGAACGTTCCTTTTAACAAAAAACAACAACACACAAATAACACCAACAAATGATCGTGTAACTGGTCTATTAAGTGTGTGAAATACGAAGGGATATGGAATGTAACTTTTAGAACACACAGAAAAGTCAAATTACAGGATAGAGCTATAAACCTAAACTGCTTATTTTTTTTTTCATTACAATGAATTCGACTGATCAAGAAATCTTTGCTCATAAAATGGTCTATGTCATGTGGTCAATATTCTTATGAAAAATATGAGAAATATAGAGCATGATTTTTTGTCCCCTCCGAACGAGTTCGAGCAGGGGACTATGAAACGGGCTCCGTACGAGTGTGTGTCCGTGTGTCCGTGTGTGTGTCCATGTGTGTGTCCGTGTGTGTGTGCGTCCGTGTGTGATCAAAATGTTCAATTTGCTACTTCTCTGTCATTTATGAGCCAATTTTGATTCTTTTTGCTTTATATGATAGCACTACATGGGAGCTTTGAAACTTCAACACAGAATTTCAGTTGTGACCTTTGACCTTTGACCTATATTGTACATTTTGCTACAAAATGCTAATCCTTCGCCATTTCTAACCCGATTTCGATTCCGTTTGCTTTATGTGATGGCACTAGGTGAGGGCTTCAAGACTTCTACACAGAATTTTGACCTTTGACTTCTTTGACCTTTGACCTTGATTTTTGACCTATATTGTACATTTTGCTACAAAATGCTACTCCTTCGCCATTTCTAACCCGATTTCGATTCCGTTTGCTTTATGTGATGGCAATAGGTGAGGGCTTCAAAACTTGTACACAGAATTTTGACCTTTGACTTCTTTGACCTTTGACCTTGATTTTTGACCTATATTGTACATTTTGCTACAAAATGCTACTCCTTCGCCATTTCTAACCCGATTTCGATTCCGTTTGCTTTATGTGATGGCAATAGGTGAGGGCTTCAAAACTTGTACACAGAATTTTGACCTTTGACTTCTTTCACCTTTGACCTTGATTTTTGACCTATATTGTACATTTTGCTACAAAATGCTACTCCTTCGCCATTTCTAACCCGATTTCGATTCCGTTTGCTTTATGTGATGGCAATAGGTGAGGGCTTCAAAACTTGTACACAGAATTTTGACCTTTGACTTCTTTCACCTTTGACCTTGATTTTTGACCTATATTGTACATTGGCTACAAAATGCTACTCCTTCGCCATTTCTAACCCGATTTCGATTCCGTTTGCTTTATGTGATGGCACTAGGTGAAGGCTTCAAAACTTGTACACAGAATTTTGACCTTTGACTTCTTTGACCTTTGACCTTGATTTTTAACCTATATTGTACATTTTGCTACAAAATGCTACTTCCGGCGGGGACATTATATTACGCACCGCGTAATTTCTACCTTTCCTTGTCTATCTTTGATCTTCCTTTGTGTGGAGCAAGAAACAAAGGTATTTGACCTGTCTATGTAGGCTCTTCCAGGATATCTAAATGAACGCTCTCCTAGAAGTTAGATCAAATCTAGAAGTGTAAAGAAAAGAACAGCAAACTTATGTTACTGTGGTTGTTTAATTTGACTCTATTCATTCAACTCATATTGTACAGTCTCACCGTGTGGATTTGAGTTTTGTTTTTTTTGCAACAAACAGTGAGGAACGTACCTTTCTATTACTTCTGTTTCCTCCAGACTCGTTCATCCGCCTCATCATCATCGCCGGCACCACGGTGGGCTCGTGTCTCGTTCTGCTCCTCGTCTTCGTCCTCGTTTTCTGCTGTCTCAAGAGACGGCCAAGACGGAGGAACAGCCGCCATTACAAATTCAAGAAGGAGTGAGTAGGACGATGGTAATTACAATGTTGAGAAAAACAATCACTGGAAAGTCTTGGTGACGAATGATAACTAGATTTGATATCAACTGTAATGAGTGTGATTGGATTAATCATAGTAACTGAAATTGCAAAGCACAATAGTCCTGATAATCTTTGTATGAATTTTGTAACGTCTATAATACCAATGATAATGATAACAGTATGTCAGTCACATTTTTCACTTATATCTTAAAGTACGATAACAAGTTCAGCTTTCACTATATCAAATTTCGGCACTAGGGGAATAAAAAAGTGACTGGAAAAGTATACGGAGAGCAAAGACCTCCATCATGCATCTCATTTTCACCTATACAGCAATGAATGCTGAAATCGCCAAGTTTTCCTAATAAAAAACCTTTTGTTTACGTCATCAGCATACATTAGCTACGTGGCGCCACGCCCTAGCAGAGCACGCGCTCAGATCGGGTATGTGAACCTCAAATACGCGCAGTTGAACTCCCACGTTCATTGACCATATCTGTGAAAAGATGAAAAATCCTTTAAAAATCCATTAAATTTCTGGATCACTAACAAAATTCAATCATCTGGTTCGTGTGTTATTATCAATAAATAGATAATAATATGAACACTTGTAATGCGCCGGTATCCATCATGAATAGATGCTCATGGCGCAAGAAAGATAGGCAGAAAGAAAATACCAGTGAAAAAGGGGTATGGGAAAAGGAATAAGGAAATGTTTACAAAAAAGCTTGTCTAAATAACCAGGTTTTAAGTGGGCTCTTAAACTCACTTAGAGAGGACAGATTACGAATGTTTTGTGGGAGTCTGTTCCATAGGAATGGGCCAGCATACAGAAATGATCGATCACCCCAAGAATTATGAGTTTGTGGTACAGCATGTAGAGATGAGTTTGAAGACCTAAGGTGCCTAGAAGGATTGTAAGGGGTAATCAAGCTACAGTTGTAGTGAGGAGCAGTTCCATACAGTGAATGAAAAACATATAGCAGTAACTTGAACATGATTCGATAATGAATGGGCAGCCAGAGTAGAGAGATAAGTAAGGGTGTTACATGTTCTCTCGTAGGTAACAATTAAACTAAACGGGCAGCATTATTTTGAAGCTTTTGAAGACGGTCTAGTTGTGATTTTGATGTGTTATACAGTAGAGCATTACAGAAATCAAAATGAGAAGTAATAAGTGCATGCACTATCTTTCCTGTACTAGACTGAGTGAGGTACTTTCTGATAAACCCCAAGTAACGCAATTGGTATCGTACAGACTGACAGATACTAGAGACTTGATATGACATAGACATAGTAGAATCGAAAGTAACACCAAGATTTCTGCATTTGTTAGACAATTGAATTATTGAATCCCCTACTTTGATAGTACACGCTCCAGACTTTGACAGATGGGCCTGAACCAAACAACATAAATTCACACTTCGCATTGTTGACTTTGAGTGAGTGTGAGCGCATCCATGCGATAACATCCTCAATACATACATCAAGCTTAGATCCTTATAGCAGATACAGTGTTTTCTTGACCAGGTGCGAAAATGTATACAACTGCACATCATCAGCGTAACAGTGGTGCTTAACAGAGTGCTTATGTGACACATGTCTGAGTTGACTGAGGTATACAGAAAAAAGCAGGGGACTCCGCTTTTGAGGTGAACTTGATCAGATATTGCTTCAGTGACAGACACCAGTTGGTAGCGATCACTTAAATAAGACTCACACCAGCTTAGGACCTTTCCCCTTAGACCAAGAGATGACAGTATTTGCAAAAGTATACCATGGTGAACAGTATCAAATGCAGAAGACAAGTCTAAACAAACAACAGCTGTTACCCGCCCAACATCCATCCCTAACAATATATCGTTCGATAAGTTCACACGGAGTGTCTCGACACTGTGACTCGGGCGATATGCGGACTGTCTTCTGTCAATCAGATCATTGGTAAGTAGATAGTCTGACAGCCTTGAGAAAACAACACGCTCCAGTACTTTAGATAAATACGGGAGGTTAGAGATAGGCCGGTAACTAGAGAGCGACTGATCGGGATCCAGAGAGGGTTTCTTGAGTGTCGGGTGGATGTAGGCCAACTTCACTGCTTTGGGAACCTCTCCGCTAGTTATACTCATGTTGACGATCCTGCCAATCGCAGGTGCAACTGCAGAAGCACATTCCTTTAGCATCTTAGCTGGCACGGGGTCCAGTTCACATGATTTTGCTGGAGTATCACAGATGAGTGACTTAATTTCGTCTCCCGTGGTTGGTTCAAAGACTTCAAACACTTAATCTGTCAGCAGTGGTCGATCACAGATATCTGGAGATAGGCTATGCTGGATTGACTCAACCCTGTCATCAAAAAATTTGTTGAATGTATCTGCAAGGGACTTGCTACAGGTGAAGGATGGAAGTGGAGATGATTGCTTCCGGTAGAGAAGTTGATTAGCCACCTGGAAAAGCTGTCTAGAGTCGTTGCCACAATCATCGATGAGTTTTCTGTAGTAAGATTGTTTACATTGGCGAATAAGGTAGTTAACATGCCTCTTCTGCTTTTGGTACAACTGACGATCAATTTCTAATCGCGAAGAGCGCCACTTCTTTTCAAGGAGCCTCCGTTTGTGCTTCTCAGTTGTACAATCTTGAGTGTACCAAGGAGCCTGTGGGCGAAGCTAAACTTTACAAAATTTTGCCGGTGCATGCTTGTCCAGGAGAGCATTAAGGCATGCATTGTAATGGTCAACTGCAGCATGAACATCCTCCGAACGGTCATTAGTGATGTTGCTCTGCTTTATATCCGTCGCAAAAGATGCACGATCAATTGCCTTGATGTTACGCACAGCACGCATTCTTTCTGTCAGGCGAGGTTTGTACAAGTTAAGAGCACACTTCATGGTAGAGTGGTCGGAAATGCCAGGAATTACTTGGAGGTCTGAGTATATATGGCTATCAGTTGATCGTGTGATGTAAATATCGATAATATGGCCACGCTCGTGAGTAGGTGATGTTACCATTTGAACAAGACCATAGCTGGCCAGGAGATCATTGAACTTTATCGTGTTGGGCAGTGGCAGATTATCTAGATGAACGTTTAAGTCACCTGTAATGGCAAGGGGAGCAGGCCTCAAAGAAGTCTCCTCTAGGATCATTGTGAATTCTTCAATGAAAGTTGAGAAGGGAACAGGAGTCCCAGGAGGTCGATAAACCGTGATAATGTCAATGCTGGTGTTGTTACTGGATGATACAGTGGCAGACATGAACTCACAGCTCTTTCGGTCCGACGAAGGCTTGACTGATACTGTCAGTCCATCCCGTGCAAGAATGGCGAGTCCGCCGCCTCTCCTGTTTGTTCTACATTTGTGCCTGAAAGTATAGCCCTGAGGAAGAAGTTTGGCTATAACTGCAGCATCAGATGACGTCAACCATGTCTCACTGATGCACACGATGTCAAAATTGTGCTCTAACACATAATCTTGAAATTCATCAGTTTTATTCCTCAGAGATCGAGCATTCAACATGCTCATTGATAACTGTCTCACGATGGGGTCCTTAGCTGCAGACTGTGAGGAGGGTAGGGAAGGCAGAGAATGGGAAAACAAGTGTTGGTTCGCCAATGGTGTCGACGCTTTCCCGGTGACCTTTGTCCCCGATGTGTTCGCTTCATCTTGGCGATACCCAGTGAGATGATGGTTTCCCAAACCTTTCTGTCCAGCCTGTGTTTGGTGTTCGAGAGAGTCTGGAATAGAACCCTATCATACACTCGACGTCTATGCCGCAAAGAAGCATTCCACGGTGTCTTGTTGGTCTGAGAAGCAGAGTCACATCCAGCTGTACCAGGATTGGGACTAACATCACCAGATCTGAGAAGGAGGTCTTGAAAAGTTGCATCCGTGTTTGCATAGTATTTAAAGCGGACCCCATGATACTTTCTTACTTGAACAGAGGTTCTAAACACAGGGCATGAGTTGCAGTTGGCTGAGCTCACAGTACACAGTGAACTGGTATGCAGTACACAGATGAGGAGGAATATAAAGGGTGAATACTTGGCTTGTCGCATTGTTGATGGTCAAGTCTATTGTGCGAGACAGAGTGACCAAAGCCAAGGCTGAGTGAACATCATGTTGGGCTGCTGTAATATGGCAACAATGCCTTGCACAGTGAAATGCCAGGTGAGTTGGAAAATAAGACTTCAAAGTTAACGAATTAGCAATAAATATTGCAGTAAATCTCACCAAAATTGTCTAGCTGTTTCCACAAATATTCATAAGACAGATGATAAGTCCCAGAAAACACAAGGTGTCCAAAATCCAGCACAACTACAGAAAAAGGAGCAGAGAAGGGAAACTTTTTCTGCAAGTTTCAATTCAAAATTTTTGAGTTATTTTGCCCCCAAAAAGCAATCAAACAAACAAACGCCTATGAAAACAAAGCCTCTTCCTTTGGGGAGGTAATGAACCTACAATTTAGCTTCTTAAGGCACATGAGAAAATAAAAGAGGACATGACATCATAAGGACTCTCATCCTTACACTTGTTTCTTCCCATTGCTGAAAACAACATCAACTGAAACAGTGAACGTTTATTACACTGTTCCTGAGTGTCCTCCTTTGCCCTTTGAATACTTTGAACTTTGATTGAGCTCGAAATCACGTTACTTGTCAACCCCCAAATATGGCTTCCTTGCACTCACATAATCTTCCTTTGGATGTTCAATTTCTTCTCTATGGCCATCTTTGTGTTGCTCTGGTATCAGAAACCAGTGTCGTGGTTTCGAAATTGTTTCAAATGCATTGTGTGTCATTGTCTAAAACATCCATGCATGCAAAGTGCGGTAGTCCTTCTTTGTAGAAAGGCTTTTTTTTTCGTTCGAAATTACTTGAAATGTTTCCCACGATAGAGGCAAAATTTTCCTTGTGAGACAGTAAACATTAAAATGAACATCAGTCAGAAGAGGAAAAATCCGGATAGTAAAGAGGCAGTGAGACTCAATACGTGTATAGGCTGTTGTAAACTATGAAAAGGAACCGTTCTATTTCATTTTAGTGTAGATATTCCATCCCAGCGTAGTGCTACAAAAGACATTTACCTTAATATGGAACAACCTGACTGCCATCACTTTGTCATACTTAATGTACAAAAGATACAGCCTCGAAAAAAAAAGAATCGTAATGTATTTATAAGCCGTGCTATAGTCCAATGACATGAATGAGCTGTTGCTGGCTGATGGAAGTTAATCCTCTAGAGCACGCCTTACCTGTTGGCTACGAATACTTAAACAGAAAAGGTGGAATAAGGGATCGGCCATCGACTTTTCCCTTGGGCAGGTCAGTCCAGATTTCTCATTCATCATAAAAAATATTGAACTTACGATGATTCAAAAATAATCAAGGTGAGGAAGTTTCATCAAATTTTATTTTTGTCGTTTAAAGCTCCATACTGTCTTTCGTCTTAATCTTCGTCTTTCTAACATACAGAGAAGTTAATGGTTTGGATATGAACGGATATTCCGAACTGCAACCTCGGTCTGGCCCCGCTCCCGTCTACCAGGAGCTGAAGGAAAAATTCAAACCAAGATCTGATGACCATTCACATGGGATTCACCAGAACCGGGACGCAATGGCCCGACGAGAGACAAAAACCTGCTTGAATCTAAACCAGACTCACAGCGTCGTGTCACTGGACTGCAGCGATGATCATGATTACGAGACTTGTAAATAAGTGAATGAAAGTATAATGAAAGGGTTCATTTTTTTAATGATGACTTTAACGGGGCAACAACCATATTTTGATAGCAGGGTCTAGGGGTGGGGGCAAAGGGTGGAAAATAGGAGGGAGCGGGGCATTGTCGGATGGGGAGGGGGAGCTGGCAAGGGTATATCCTCATGGCTTTTTAATGCGATATCATGTTATTTACAATAACCGTTCAGTCACATTTAATAGATGCAAAACGTTGTTTTATATCATCTTGTTGACAAGCTTTACAGTGAGAGCGAGAGTTAGAATGGAGCGCATTCTCGCACTCAAAAGTGTACTGAAGTTGAGTGGTGAAATCACTGTTCAAATGGTAGGCCCCCATTAGAATTCCTATTTAAAACCATTGCTATGCATACAATCATTTCCAATAAAAAAAAGGATTCTGCAGAAATAGTTCAATACTGATTATGTACTGTTTATTTCTATTTTCCACGTACTAGTGTGCGTTTATGAATATGGTATTACATTGCTTAAGAATGAAAGAATATGTGTGATATTGAAAATAAAAATTAATTGAAGTGAATTGATAAAAGCAACATTACGGAAATGAAATCCTTCGAATATGGTGCAGCACACGCACACACAAGAGTTCCTAAAGTTTGATTTCAAATTGGCACATTTTCGATTTGTTTCGAAATAAACGAATTTGTTTCGAAATAAACGAATTATCTAAAGAGAGGGAGAGCATTATTGATAAGTCGTAAAATAGTTTGCACACACCAGTCATTGCCAGTATTTTAATCTGTCCTATGCAGTGAGTTGCGTATATCATCATATCCACAAGAATGATTTTGTAGAAATTGTTTGATACAGATGCAATGCGCCTGATTATTTGTCTTTTTCGCTTGCAAAACGGATATCATTAATGATCATATAATCTGTATTACACTGACCTTCATAGTTAGAATATTTAAATGAATTATAGTGATTTTGAAAATTGAATGAATTGACAAAACAGTGAATCAATTTTCTTTCAGTACAAATTAAATGAAAGTGAATATACTGAAATGTAAGAAATCATCAGGTTTGATTTTGAATTTGTACATTGTATGTGACCTTGCATCACAAAGCAAACAAAAAGTCGCACACACTGATTTTGTGTGAAGACTGAAAACAGGTGAAATGGAACAACCTTGCCAATCTTGTCTTTAACATATCTTCTGAGAGAGTGAGACTTCCTCTACATTATGCTGAAATTTGGAATCATAAAACTGGCAGAAAAGTGTGTTTTTTTAGCACTTTATCTCGAACCATTTTGGAAGAATAGTGTGATGAAGTGTGTCTTTAGAGTCCCCTTTCCATTTCTTAAAAACCTTGTACACACTCTTCACTTTTAACTCTAATAACTTTTGAAAGGATGATGCTACTGCTTTGGAAATTGGCATTAATATGAACAAAATGTGATGATAAAACAAGCTTCATTTCAGTTTGAGCTAATAATCCCTTCATTGTTTTAACTCCGGTGGTTTACATTCCGGGGTTTTTTGTCCCATGCATCCCACAGTAAGTGAAGATTAGGCGCTTGAATAGACACTGCTCTTCAGCGCCTCTTTTCTCAGTTCACACTTTTTCCTGAAAGTGTGAGGTTTTTTCCAATATTTAGATAGGTTAGGAGAGTCCATTTGATTTGAGTTATACATTCATTTTAAAGCTTCAAGTCTGCAGTTTTAGAATATGCTCTGAACTAAAATTTCATATCTGGCGACTTTCTGTTGGTTTTGTGATGCAGGGTCACATATGGTTTTAGATTAGGGACATTAATCCCTCCCACCCGATTTTTCCCCTCATTTTTCGTCAAATAACATGGATCCGCCAGCAGAAAACTACAAATCTTCCGAACCAAGATATCATTTGTCGACCACTATGTTGATCCATAAAAGATATCGGAATGCACCTGCACCTTACCTGAGCATAACTTCAATGTTTCCGTGATTAAGTGTCTTTTGTCAATCTTATCAGTAATGTGCAAAGATGGTGTGTCATGATGAGAGTACCACTAACCAAAAAGCAACTTTCATTTACTTTGATTCTTTAATTTAACAGAAAAACGCTTGATGGATGTTTCAGTCAACTTTTAAAATCTGGCAATTTTATTGCAAAAATCACTGAAATTTCTAAAAATTGCATTTTCAGCTTTGATTTCATGTAGACTTGTCAAGTGAACATACTCTCTAAAAAAAAAATCGAGTGAAAATATTCACTCTTAAAGGAGTAAATACAAAAAAAAAGTGAATTTAGAGTGAAATTGGAGTGAATTTTGAGTGAAATTGTTCATTTTCACTCATATTGGAGTGACCTCAGGGATCACTCGAAGATTTTGGAGTGATCCCTGAGGTCACTCTAAAACGAGTGAAAATAAACATTTTCACTCCAAATTCACTCCAATTTCACTCAAAATTCACTCTTTTTTGTATTCACTCCTTTAAGAGTGAATATTTTCACTCGATTTTTTTTTTTAGAGAGTATATAGGCGGCTAGTGGACAGAGTAAAAAGTAGTTTGACATGTATTTGTATGAACATGATTGCGATGGAAGGGAAAAGGACAAAGTCACTGTGGTGGGATCACCAATGTTTTGTTCAGCGGTACTGATCTCTTCATAATCAGTTCCACCAGGTGTAATGGAGTACACACTAATTGCTCAACCAACAAGTCATGCAAGTGTGATGGTTCAAAATATATTCATGAATACTTCCAGACTTTAATCTGCAAAAAATCTACTTTATAAAATGAACTTCCTAAGTTAAGTATCACTGACGTCATCATTAAGTTTGCTAAAAAAAAAAGGTGTCCTTATATTCTCTTAACACTACGGCCTCCATGTATTCTTTTTATATTGTGTCTCTGAACTATATTCTGTTCTTTTTTTTCGAACCGAATGCTGATGGGAATCTGTTGATTCATATATTGTAGGTCTACTAAGAAAAAAAAAAGTAGGGCCAGTCGTTAACTATTTTTTATCTATTTTTTCAAGTCAAAGGTCCTTGACTTCATTTCGTATTTCCCTCATAGATTTTCCATGTATCAAACTTCCAATACTGAGAACAAACTTATTAGCGAAATAAAAGCATTCTCTGACACGGAATATCATTTTGCCTACATAATGATACGGCATTTTAATTTTCGCTGTACGTGATTAGTCTTTACGTGCTGTGGCCTTAAGGATTTCGCTGCACTATAACAGAAATGATAATGATATATATATATATATATATATATAGTACAGTATATATACATACATACATGTGTAGATTAGTTCTTTTATATATAAATAGATTAGTCTCAGCACACTGTTCTGATTTGTTTTGCGGTAAAGCAGTATCCGAATGTTTTTATGCAGTTTGCATGTATTCAGTGCTCTCTGTATGATTATGATAAAGTGGCCTTTTACTGAAGTTCATCTACTCCTGTTTAATTATGTGCTCCTTAATAAGATAGTGGTTGATTTTCAATATGAAAGTAAAACTTAGCGCAACATCATATGTTAAAGAGAATGACAGGAGAGACTAAACATTCAAAAGTGAAGAGCCTAGAACAAACTATTGAATGGAAATATAAAATAGGTATGAGAAGTGGTTTTTGTTCCTTTAAATTGGACGAACACCGAGACATCCGGGAAAAGAGAAAGGGAACAAATCCCATCGAAAATAGACATGACTCGTATTTGCAAAGAACCATATTTTGATATACCCACAGGTTAATACATGGAAATAGGCATTTATGATAGACGGTAAAATAGACTTGTCGCGTCTTACCCTATACCATCTCGCAAAATTAGAAGTTAATTCGTGGTGAACCAACGCGAAACGAAATTAACATCTCATCTGAGCTACAAAAAACTTTTTTTTTAGGAGGGGGTGGGGTAGGAAATGATAACCTAATATTCCCTGATACATTTACATTTTTAGCATTATCAATTAGATGTACAAAAGTAAAAGGTAGTTTACGGAGCGAAATCAGTAGATATATTTTCTTAATCATTATAATAAACATTGAGAGAGTAAATGAGATTCACAGAACTAATACTCATACATGAAGAACTTGGTTGTCACATTTCATTCTGTTTATATCTTTTATAGGGCTGCGTGATCCTTAGATGTTCCCAGTTGAGATGTTATAAATAAAAAGGTTATTTCACCTTGGTTTCTTGCATGGTATCCATATTGGATTCTGGTCAACTTTGCTAATTACAGTGGAATGCTATTGGAGACTGCAGATAATCAAACCGTAGGACATATGTGAACACGTTCCTCCTGTCTCTGCTCTGTTTGTGTGGTTTGATTTGAGGCGCATCCCCTCGCCTCCCATAAACACTATCAGACTTGCATATACACCTTCTCGTCATGGTCATCCTTCAATTCTGAGTGTTTTTTCTTTCCGGAGACCTTTTTTTTTAAAGTAAACTTTCGATGATATTTTCTGTTTTTGTCTAAATTCATCTCTGTTTTTTTTTATTTAAGTCTTTATCTCTTGTACGGTGTAAGTACACAGTGGTCTCACTTTCAAGAGTCGGTAAATCCAAACGAAAAAGTAATTATATCTCAGAAATTGATAATTAATTAATATCTCACAAACACCCGCAAAAAAAAAGTGTGGTAGAGAGAGGCCAGTGTATTTTTAGCTTTCTCTTTCATAAACTCAGCTCGGTTAGCAGGGACGAGGCAAGGTTTTTCAAAGCAAGGCGCCGACTTTATTGGAACAGGGACGTTGATTCGTTTTAATGATAGAGGGGAGAGGGCATTTTGCTGCCACTTGTCTACCAGAATGCTTTGGGCTGACAAGCAAAAAAAAAAAGTAAAAACAATATTCAACGGTTGTTGCTACCACTTGAAGAAGGAAACCACCCCAAAATATATAACCGTCGAAAGAAAGAAAGAAATTTCTCTGCAGAAAGGTACGAAAATAAGAAAAGTCGGATAAGAAATAAAGGATATATAGCCCATTGGCCCTATCCCATAGGCCGTGTACTGTAACTGACAATGCAGGGCACGTAGTACATCCTTTGGGGTTTTGTGCTTGCAAACTACTGTCGAGACGGCATTTTTTTTTCTTTTTAACTTTACACAATTGTGTACAGCAGCCAGAATAAAGAAGATTGTACAGACACATCTTGTCGTTGTCAATAAGTGAGCTTGAGAGAATACTGCGGCAGTCATAATTATTGTGTTCATGCTCCTGACCACGGACTGTTCTTCCTATGGAATTGAAGGACAGTCCCGGTCAGGAACATGAACATTATGTGCACTATCCATGAGCCCCCCCCCCCTTTTTTTGTTCATGAGATAGTGTCTGTTTTCTTATGAGAAAAGAATATATATATATATATATATATATATATATATATATATATATAAGCCAGTAAGCAAGTAAATAATACTCAGTTATATTTGAGCTTATTGGAATTGTTCTCTTTATTTCTTATTCTTATACATGACTGTCATGAGTCCTTACTTCAAAATCATGTGTTTTTGTCATGGACCAAAATGGTATTTTGTTGTTGTTTCTTTTTTTTCACAGATGTAATGTTGCATTAAAGTAAAATAATTGCAGACATACGAATGTCTAATATGCACGTTTTCACAAAATATACAAATGCCAAATACGAGATTACTGGAGAAAATAGGGTAAGGGGATTGCCTATATAGGAGCCTCATCTCCACTTCGCGCACTTTAAGGTTTAGCGGTCTCCTGCCAGATCCCTGCAAATTATCCAACAGGACAGCCAGTATGTAAATGCACGTATTATACATACCCACAACATTTCCTGACTTTGCTACCAAAGTAGACAGATCGTATAAAACAATCAAGAGGAAACTAGAAACGACCTTATGGCGACTGATATGCATCCATAATGTTCCATGGTTCTCACAATGGTTGTATATTATGACATATTCTGCTCTTAATTGCTCCAATCTCCAAAGCTATTAGATTCAAACATCAATCTGAGCCAACAAACATAACCCTCCAAGCACTTAGTGCTAGGGTTAGGGTTGTGATAGGGTTTTAGGTTTAGTGTAATGTGAGGGTTAGGATAAGGGCTAAAGAAAGGCCGGAGTCCTCCGCACCTTTAAGTTTTAGCGGTCTCCCATACAGATCCCTACGAATCATCCAACAGGACAGCCAGTATGTAAATGCACGTACATACCAACAACATTTCCCCACTTTGTTACCAAAGTAGACAGACCGTATAAAAAAAACAACAGGAAACTACAAACGTCGTTATATCGACTGATATCATGCTTCCGCCATATCACATGACTCTTTCAATGGTTGTATGAAATATTTTGCTCTTGCCACTATTATTGCTTCTTTGAAATACATTGTATTTGCACGCTATTAAAGTCCAACATCAATTCGGGGCCAACAAACATAACCCTCCAAAGACAGGGTTGGGGTGAGGGTTAGGGTTAGGGTTAGGGTTAGGGTTTGGGTTAGGGTTTGGGTTAGGGTTAGGGCTGTGATAAGGTTTTAGGTTTAGTTTGATATGAGGATTAGGATTAGGGTCGCAGAAAGACCGGAGCAATTGTTGCATGAGCAAATTTCGTGTTACTCTTCAATCACTACCCATAGGTCTAAGGCCAAAATATTGAAATGATGTGTTTGAAAGTTTTACACAACCACACATGTGTTACGAGTTTACAGTCCTTATAAAACCAGCAGATTCATTTCGATGGCTATGCTGTTTCCGATATCAAGACAATATTCTGGAATTGGAGCATTTCCATTTGACCTTTGACCATTAGACCCCATGGTCTGCAACTTTCTTTAAATGATCGCTGACTAGTAATGTCCAATTCTCAGGACATGGAAAAATTTTGACATTTTAACATTGTCCCTTGACCTTTCACCACATATTTTTCCCTACAGAATCATTGTCCAGTAATCCATATACCTAGTTTGATTATGTTTATGTATTGAGCAAACTCCAAGGGAGCAGAGCTCCGACCTTTTAAAGGAGGAATCCAGTCCAAACATAAGTTAGTCTGATAAAACAGAGTAAAATATCATGAGTTCAATGGTAGAATTTTCTTTAAAATCGAGTGAAAAATAAGGAAGGTGTGACATTTTGAAGTTTCGCTAATTTTCGGGAAACAGTTCTTGAACGGTCGATATGAATATGCAAATGACAAAGTGAGCATGTCCTCCCCTCACATCTTGTCACATAGCTTGTACATAAGATTTCGAAATTTCCAGTTTTTCATTCAAACAAAATTATGCCCGAGGCTGAAACCTTGGTATCACAATGGTCACGATTCTGAAGTTATTCAATCACTAATAACGTCATGTTTCAGACTCTTAAGACAGAAACATTGCATTTTCGTCATTTTGTGTGTGTATACACAATCAATCGAAATTTTTGGAGGTTGTGACATGGTTTAGTTCACTCATTTGCATATTACAGGTATTCATATCCACTGTACAAGAACTGTTTTGCAGCAACTAGCAAGACATTTTATCGGACTGGATTTTCCCTTTGAGAGGAAGCAAAGTAGAACAATAAGACAGCTTGATCTTGTGGCTTTCACTTCTGTAAATATAGCTGTCAGGATAACCCGGACGTGACGCGGCTAAGATGTGTATGTGTGTGTGCGTGTGTGTGTGTGTGTGTGTGTGTGTGTGAGTTTGTTATTTCCTCTCATATTCTCGCATGACTTCAATGCCCTATTATGGTCATGTAACCCAGAAAATCATTCTTTCACTACAAGAACAACGGCAATCTCAAGAAACTAGCAGTGCAGTAGAACACAGGACAGTTTCCCCTCGAGCCAATGATAGACTCGTTCAACCCTTTGTGAAGAATGGTATCCAGTGTATCAAACTAGTTGCCAATACATTTCCTGACGGTTGGAATTTATTTCATTGTTACATGATAATGTGTGTGTGCCAACCACATTGGCGGTTAAAAATTAATACAGAGAAGCATCGAGACTTAATAGAAGCAGGCAAAAGGAAAATAAATGGTCCAATCTTGCAACAACTGCCAGTGACTACATTGGAGGTGATCGTACATAGACGCCTTGAAGAGACGAAATAGATTGGGTCTAGATGGTCTCTTTTGTTGTCATCAATGTCTACAATGGATAACAGCAGGAGTGGACACCGTATTTCGACACAGACTGGACAAGTCACCGCATTGATTATTTTCGTCTCTCTTCTTCATGGTGTGAGAAATGTGCGAGCAGACGCTGTCAGTAAGTAAGGAGTTTGAGAGAATGTTGCGGCTAACATTTTGCTCATGTAAGGAGCTATGTACTTTCCTATCCTTAAACCCCTTTGGTTGTCTTTGTTCTTATGAGCTAATAATCATACCGGAGCACAGAAATCATACTCAGTCATAAATTACCTATTATGAGTTCTTATATCTATATAAGGGGATTGCCTACAGGAGCCCCTCCCCACTCACCGCCCTATCAAAATTAAGCAGCCTTCCATGCAGATCCCTGCGAATCATCCAACAGGACACCCCAGTATGTACTTTATATGCCCATACACCCACAACATCATTTTATCACCTTTTACTTTATAAATGACTTACCAACAAAAAAATGTACATCGTCTTTCCCAGGACAGATAAGTTCTCTTTCCAGTGCTGCTCGTAAAGTGTATTGGCAGATGCAGTTTCGATTGTCTAGTCCTCAGTAGAGGCGTCACAATTCATTGAACCTCAAGAACGTACTCCCCATCACGTAAATACACAACAAATAACCTTTGAATTTTCATTCAATTTTGTTTATTTAATTTGCAATAAATATATCGTAACATGTGAATACGCATAATAACACAGCAATTTAATGAAACAAACAAATTGTGAAATAAGATACAATGTTGTAAATTTCATGACAAATACTTAAGGAACGTTGGTGGAAATGGAGGGGACTGCTTAAAAACAACAACAACAGTTTCTCTAGTTTGCAGTCCCCTCATAGAATTATCTAATTACAGAACTTACAACCAGGTAAATTGCTTTAAAAAAAAGAGAAAGAAATGAAACATAGAGACATATAACAAACACGAGAGAGCTCTCTTTTAAAAAGAGAAAGAGGAAAAGTAAGTAATCGTGGAATGCATGACAAGAAAAGTGGACAAAGTAGAATGAGAAAAAAGTCGACGGAGCACCAAATATAGTACTATACTCACCAAAGTATGACGAGATATAGAGAGGAGTTGTAGACGATAAAGAATTGCAAAAAAAGAAGACATGAAATTAAGGCTTCCAAAAGTACAGCTCAATCCGTAACGTAAGAATTTAATGAACATTTCTTTCATTCAAAAGTAAGGGTATTAAACCTTAAAGCTTTTATCAGATAGTTATAAATAAAATTCAAAAATTTGGGGCCAGAAAAAGAGACTCTACGGATTTTGCCAAAATTAGTCGTGGTCAAAGGCAAATGAAATCCATTGGATTGCCGGGTAAGATATGAAAAGATGAAAATGAAATCAAATACAGGGAGGAGGGGAGAATTTGTGAGTTTTTACATTAATTGGCTAGTCCTAATTGCAAACGATACAAACATACTATTGTTTTAAAAATATTATTTCAGGGGTTAATAAGGAGGCATATTTTAGCTTTTTCTTCTTCTTTTGTTTTTAATTTATGGCAAGTTTATTTCCTCTTATCCACTCACTACCAACTACTCTTTCCACTGAATTTTCACCGCGTCCGCTTTCGAAATTTTTGTATAAATTGGAAACGGATAAAAGACACTCTTAAGATCAATCTATATAGAATCAAAGTCTCGCGAAGAGGAATGGACGTTTGTAATGTATATATGACATGAAACTGTTCAATAAGTTCTTTCGTCTTCTTCTTTT
The DNA here is from genome assembly GCF_040938485.1 of Diadema antillarum. Taxonomy (NCBI): domain Eukaryota; kingdom Metazoa; phylum Echinodermata; class Echinoidea; order Diadematoida; family Diadematidae; genus Diadema; species Diadema antillarum. Next base: position 667,969 of record NW_027270982.1, read on the forward strand.
TTATAAGCTTTTAGGTTAGGCGGAGTGGAAGGAGAATCCGAGGGCGAAGTAGAAATGCTGCTCAATAACGGTCAATGGAGGACCATGTGTTTCACAGACTACGCTGTCCGTACCCTCAGCATCGTTTGTAGGCAACTTGGATTTCTCGGGGTAAACCGGGTAAATTCGGTTTCGCGGTCCACCGGACAATCCTATCAGACTGCAGATTTTTCCTTCTACTGCCATGGATATGGTGAGGACAACAATACATAATATTCCGATGAAGTTTCACCTTATCTATATTGAGGGCACTGGTTAAACTCACATCGATATTACGTATGCAAAGTTCTGGGTTACTTTATTTCTTTTTATGTACTCCTTGAATTTTATTACACTTCCGCCCTCCTAAAAGTGCAAGAGGCGTTATAAAGTTGAGTTTTCTGTAATGTCCGCCCGAGACCTCATCATCGAAATTTGAGAAAAACTGGTGCACTTTGATAATTCTTGGTATACCATCAGGTAGGCCTATGTACATGAGTATTGCAGGTTCTCACCTCGTTCTCCGTACAGAATTCTTCACCTTCGTAAGCCTACATCCTAATCACAAAAAATACAGTTCCCATATGTGTCAAACATAGTATGAAGTATAACTTGGCTGTTGTATAGACTCTTATGAAAGTCACCGAACTTTGATTGTCATCTTTCATCAAGACTTATTTATGTAGGAATGTACTTGTAGTAATCTAATTTGACAGGTAGGGGAAAATGGGAATTGTCACTTTGAAAACTTTGTGGGGAAAACTGTCAACTATAAAAGTCACGGGGTCACCAGGATCTAGCCGAAATCTGACATTTTTTTTGGTTATGTTTTTGTTAAGGGAAAACCGCTAGTGCTGCTTTCAGATGTTAAGACAAAATATATTCGAAAATATTTTCTTTGAGTATTGAGGGCCACTTTCTAGGTCAGTCCTGGGTAAGTGATTAAAATCAATTAATCTCCTGGAAATGTAACTGGTGGGAGATAGCAAAAAACTGCATGAGCAGCCAAGGCATTCCAGTCCGTCATGTTTGCCGTTGAAATTTCACCTTTACCGCATTCTTGGGGATTTTTGTAGTAACAATCTCTTGTAAGTGCAATACAAAATTGTCTGTTGAAGTTGAAGTTTTTCTTTTTAGCAAAACGTCTTTAAATTATCTCATTGTGATTCACTCAATGGTGTGTAAATTGTCCAGTTTCATTCTTTTTTTTAATTTTGGAAAGATATGTCTTTGAATATGTTATATGTAAATTCAGATAATTTTTTTTTTTCATGCATCCATGTTCTTCGCAGAAACTGTACTAAGCGAATGTACCAAGGTTCCGGTCGACTGTTCCGCAGATACAACTGCTAGTGCCAAATGTTACGACCAGGGTAAGCTTCCAAAACTGAAACTCGATCCAACAGATAACTCCTCCCCCTCTCGACAAACGAAACAACAATAAAACAAATTGAGTTCAGAGTCTAGCACAAGAATTCCAAACGCCGTAATCTATATAATGTGAAAGAAATGTGTCATTTATCAGAAGTTCCAGGCTATATTGAGCAGAACCCATTTGTTTTGGCACGTACCTAATACTCGGAACTTAATTCCAAAAATCAAAAATTTAATCATGTCAAAATAATGCCCAAATCTTTAATTTCATTTTGCCATACACCCTAACATTTTTGGACGGAAACAGGAAAAAAGAGAATTCCTTGAATGTTTTTGAGTGAAGGAGGAGCTTAGAACGTGTAGAATGTTAATATAGCCCCAACGAAAATTCGTTGCCGAGGGCAAGTGAGTTTCATGCACAGCATATAACTTCTTTATGCAAGAGAATATGAGTGGTTTTAATATTCAATCCATCTTAAATCGTGTTACGTCATGTGCAATTAACTCTAGAAGACCATCGACCTGAAATCCCCGTATTAACAGAGCATTAAAAACTAGAGTTACCGCAGGAACATCTGGGTAGTGGCTGGGTATTCTTTTTTCTCACCTGCCTGTTGAAACAATCCCCGGAAAATGTTGCTCGGACGTAAGTTTTGCGGTATCTTTGCCAAGTTCTACCCTGCAAATCATTTCCCTGACATTTCGTAGAAACTACCCTCGCATCCCTTCCATTAGAACACAGGTGCGATAACATTCCTATGATACATTCAACCCGCATGCGCAACATAGCAGACAGAGAATGACTGACACACCATACGTTGATCACATGGATGGATTGTAGCTACTAATCTCTATGTAGTTGGGACGGCACTGGTTGAGATGAGGGATTGTATTTGAACAATCTACAACAATATGCTGCGCTGGACAGTAGGCGTGGCCTTGCTTGAAAAAAAAAACAATCACAAAGATATTATAACAATATTTAAAAAATCACCCAAAAAATTTTTGTATTTGAAAATACACTGAAAATATAAGAAAAATACCCTAAAAACATATTTTTGAAAATATTTTTTTTTTTCATACAGTTTTGTAACACCGAATACTGTATATTAAAAATATGTTTTTTGAATATTTTTGTCACGTCGTGCTGCTACAGCAAAAAACAAAAACAAAAACAAAAACAAACAAACAAACAAAAATACAGTAAAAATATGTTTTCTCGCTATTTCTAATGCCTCTCTGATTTGGGCAACAAAAATACTGCAAAAAATATATTTTCCAAACATTTTTGTTTTTTACATATTCCAGTTTGGACAAAATAAACAATATATGTGTGTTTATATATGTCTAGTTGTGTTAATGTTTTAGCATATCCCAGAACATATAAAGAATGTACATTCTGTATATGCGAAGACATTACTAGTATTAATATCCAAATAACCTTTCCCAATCATAACCCTATACGGCGCTAGTCGCAGAGCCTAGGCCTATGTAAACCTATGTATCTACATTCTTTACCTAGTTGGTACCAGACACATCACACTCACTTATATAGGGCCATTTAGTTATGATTCTTAAGGCGTGGTTACCAACTAAATTACACTCATGATATTGAAAAATGAAAATGCCTCCTCATAGCACAAGTTGAAATTATGAATAACACAAAACTAATATTGAGTGAACTTTTTAACACAGCTTAAAGTTTATTGTAATTTAAAAAAAGATAGAACTATATTTTTCCTTTTCTCATTCCAAGATAATTTGAATAGCTTATGAATATGCATGACCAGTAGAAATCAGGAAAACCAACTGCAATCAACTGGTATTATGGTTAATGGTTAATTGGTTTTGATCTGGAATGAACTGGTAAGCAAGCCCAGTCAGGTACGCAGCTTTGAAGTGTCAACAAACTCTTTACACAAGAATTAACACACACATGCACACACACACACACACACACACACACGTATATATATATATATATATATGAAGAATTTGTTCGCAAAAATCGATAAGTCCATTCTTTAAGATTTTGAAGTACGATCTCTGTCATATAGTACAAAATAATACCTTTTAAATGATATATTGGTCATTGCATATAAAGGTACATTTTAGAAGTTATGGGTCAAAAGAAGCAAAAATTGTCTTATTATTCTCTTTATTTTTCTTGACCTTTAATCGCAAGTATCTCCATTTGGCAAATATGGACTTATCGGTTTTTTGCGAACAAACTCTTCATATATATATATATATATTGTATATATATACAGTGTATATATATGTGACCCGCTGCAACAAAAGGATCCAAAAGTCGCCAGCGGGTGAGCTGAGAAAATCGAGTTTGAAGTCAGATCATCAAAATCCGCCAAAACATTCGGATTTCTGTTTTTGACATAATTTTGTAGCTTAATGTATCTTCTATTATTATGCTGAAATTTCGAAGCTAAATGATCAACGGAAACACAAGAAAATAGTGTTTTTCTGGGCCATGATTTTCCGACTTTGAACGGAACAGAAACATGTCCGCAGATTTGGATTTAGCGCCGCAGATAGACTCCGCCCCTTGCAACGAGGGAGTGATCTCTTTGGTCAGTGCGTGACATCCTTGTCACTGATTGGTAGTGATAGCGTCTGTAGGAAAACTTTGAAGGCGGTTTTCACGAAATGCTGATTTCCTAAACCCCTCGACATGCGCTAATAAAATCATTGATATCTCCGCAACCGAGTACTTTTAAGAGTCATGTTATATTTGACATTAAAGTGGAAGAGTAGGGGAATAATGTCATGTCATTTTCAGAAAATTGTCCTTCCCGACTTTCGGATCCTTTTGTTGCAGTGGGTCACATATGATTATGTTTATCTATACACGCACAAACAAGAGCATTCATACCTGGTCTACATAATAATTTGCTAATTGAAATGTCAACTGACTTCAATTTGCACCAACTGAATTCACTTTTACCACAATTTTACCACATTCTTAATTTTAAAGCATATGTTAATGCTTTGTTTATCAAATTTGTTTTTTGATAATTATACAGAAAAAAAATACGGAAAAATATAAATAGTACTTTAAATTTGACAAAAATACCCCAAAATTATCATATTCTTAGAGTGTGTTTACAAACTGAGAAGAACGTTTATAGGGAAGATGAAAAAATATAGAAAAAATACACGTTTCATCTAAAGACTCGAAAAATACCCCTAAAATATGATATTTTTAGAGTATTTAAAAATATGAATAAAATATGCTATTTTTAAAGTCATTTTCCAAAAAAATAATATGCAGGTCAAAAGAAAATACTTTAAAAATGCCCAAAAATATGCAAAAAATATATTTGTCAGTTGGGAAAAACGATTGTGGGTAGTCGCGTCAATAGACTAACCCTCTCCGTGGAAACTTACCCGGGTAAGGTTTTCGGTGTGCGTCTTTTTAAACGGTATTGGTACCCCTCGCTGTCTCCCGCGGTTTGTAGAAATATTAGAGGGATTATGTTCTCTGGAACTTCTCGCGACAATGAAACGACATAAGTTCTGTTTAAAACAGGGCTTCAAAAGACTCTCTCTGAAGAAGCTATTGTGGTACATCACCATGGATTGTCCCTGATGCAGCTTTTGGACACGTACAAATGATAATATTCCCTTAGTTTGGTATAGGTTACGATGCACGCGCTGACTATACGCAAGAATCACATCGTACAAGCAAATGAATGTTATCCATCTGGTAGGCAAGGGTATTTGAGAAAAAATCCTGTAAGCCATAGCTCCACAGAAATACACAAGAGGGACTAACCCGGACTAATCCGGCTTTGGCGCATGTGAATAATGATTATGTCCTTTTGTATTATACGGTAAGGGTAATTGTCATGTGCTTCTCCGTCTCCCGAAATAAATTCCTTAGATTTTCATCATTTTTGCACTTTTTTAGGGATTTTTCGTTCTTTTGAAATCTATTAAACTTTGGAGTGTATTTCTTCCCTATAAGGGAGCATCCTTGATAACGCGTTGGCTGTATCATGACCTGCTATTGTTCTCTTAGAATCACATCACTCGAAAAAGGGCATGATGACCGAAAATTTGTGTGCTATTACTGTTGGTATTGACAACATGACGAATTTCTGGAGGTCTGTTCTCCTCCTTTAGTATATTATATATAGGGCCTATATATTTATGTATGTATTTATCTACATGTACATATATTATATATATATATATATATATATATAAAGATTCCACGCCCCCCCCCCCCCCAAAAAAAAAAAATGAAAAGCAAAACAAAACAAAACCCAAAACAAAACCCAAAACAAAACAAGAAATGAAAGCTACAATGAAAAAATATGAAGTATTCCTTATGATTTTTTCTGTCCTATCGCAGTTGAATCCGTACGAATGACACAATTCTGAATGATCATCCTAAATGCCCTCAACCCTTTCGAAATAAAATAATTTCGAGTCGAAGGTGTTGCATTTACCTTTGAAATATCAATTCTATAGTCAATATGCAGTCATATTGTTAGCCATTAGAATGAGTATTATTGCAGGCAAACTTTCACCCGGATGTGACCGTTGCTACTTGCTCAATATCTATTATCGTTTCCTCTTCATTCAGTGAAATTTTTGGTTTGTTTTTTTGTCACATGATCATGCCTCAACCAAAGAAAGCGGCTACTTAGGTTGTTTCCAGTACTTGCAATACGACAACTCGTTGGGAGATATACAAAGGGTGCAAGCCAATGACATGACCATTGGTCGCTGTAAATGGTTTTGTCAGACAAGAGAATACAGGTACTATGGACTTACGACCGGAGACCAGTGCCAATGTCAAAACGTCAGTATCACATGGAGTCAGTGGGAAGACAGATACTGTGACTACAATTGTAGCGGTGATCAAAACGCGCACTGCGGAGGGCGACTTTCCATGGCCATCTTTGAAGGTATAATAGTTACACACAATGATAATCTGTGATCCCCTAAGTTTACAATTCCATCTAGTCCGATTTAGAGGACTTAAATCGTGATAAATTGAAAAGAAACATAATGCTCGTATACTATCAAATTTTGCAGTGTATAAGCCCCATTTGCCACTGTATGTTCTTATTGAAATGAAACTCTTAACAAAAAGGTGGTGTTATGATTAACATGAAAATGACTTTCTGTGTAGCAAACGTGCAGAAGTCAAAGAAATCAAGAAAGAAACCTTAAAAAAAATACAACTATGTCTCCACGATGTGTCAAATACTTTGTATTTGAACACAGGAAAATACTTAGTGATGAATTCCTTCGATGAGAAGTAGTAGTATGCTAGTAGATAAAAAAGAAACAGAAAAAAAAAGACAATTAACAACGGTGGAAGCATCGACATTGCGCATTGCATTTTTCAAAACACTGTAGCAGTGACAAAGCTTTCCATCCCTGTGATGGTAATGAAGCTGCCTTTATTCAGTGTTCGCTTGATCACGCAAAGTATATAATTATGATGTTTGCTGAAAATGTTGTTGTTGTTGTTGTTGTTTTGTACGCGATATCTTTTGGGTGTGACTGTTTAATGACTTGAAGCTATCAGTATGCAATGTTTTCTCTTCCTGTTCCCAAAGTGACACCGGGTACAGATTCTCGAATCTCAATCGCGGAAACTCCACGGCAACCAACCAATTCAGCGTTCACGGCAACAATGGCGTCTGAAGGTATGTTTCCTCGCTTGTCCCTTCGTTTATGAAACAATAGAATAAGAATTTTAGCCTATATTGAAATAACAATTTTTCGTGCGAACGTAATCAACGCCATTCAAATGACGACGCTTCCTTGGTTCTCCGCAGGACGTGAACCAGCAACCAAAGCTGACATTACCGGTAAAGCTTCCGGCACAGCTTTAGCCAAAGACATGATGTTCCCTACTACGGCGAATCTTGAACCTGGCAAGGAAGCTAAGAGTAAGGATTATTCAGAAAAAAAATGTTGGACTTTCATTTCATTGATGAATACAGAAAGAAGTTCAGGTCTTGAACCCTTTCCATTACTGACAATTAGCTAACACTCGTTTTTTCTTAAACCGGTTTGAATGGTACTCCTGTTTTGTTTGTATTGGCGAATCTTGCAAATTCGTTGAATTTTATAGGCGTTATATCATGTCTATGTCAAAAAACAAAAGAAAAACGAAATTTTACTTATAATATAATGAAAGTCTCTATTGGGACCAAAGGAAACCAATTAGCTTTTATTTCTAGAGTTAAGTTTTCAGACTTTGAAATGTTTGAATTGAATGGATGCAACAAACTTCAACCACTAATAAGAACAGGAGGAGGTAGATTTTAATCGTGATGATATACTGGAGGGAGGGCTATAACGAATCGGGGACAATATATCACGAAGATAACACTCCGTTACATTTTATATCTTTCGTCAATTTCAATCTGATCTCAAATTTACTTGTTCCCGTGGTACGAGAATCAGTAATTCAAAGGTAGAAGCCTGTATGTATTTGTTTTGATATTTCTGTTGAAAGAAATAAGTTAATTTACCAGCTGAGAAGCCACACATTTTGATTATTAATGCCCTCTCACTGTCAGTAGATGAAAAAAATGCTACAATCTCTGTTCCTTGCCCGAATTTGATAGAAAACGTTGCTATCAAATGACCTGGTATTATTTAAGTATCATACCTTTCAAGTTGATAATTTGATGTATATTCCTTATAATCACCATAAATTATTTGCCCATGCATCAAACAGACACGTGATAGACCAATTTAAGCTACTGTATCTCTTTTGTCCAGTGCAATATAGAAACGGCTTATATAAGCTGTCACACCTTTCATTTTTACCTTCCCAATTGGCAGTTCTAACAGACATGACGACGCCCATTACTATTGGAGCTGTAATTTTTGGCGTAGGCTCATGCCTTGGAGCTGTTTTGTTTCTGCTATATCGAAGGTAAGTTTGTCTAGTAATTTGCGTCTAATGAGACTACATTGATCCAGGATCATAATTGTGTTGCAGATTATTGTCTTTATATTCTGAAACGACCTTAAGCAGAAATAACAAACTAAAGAGATGGTGTGCACAAAAAAACACAACAGTAATTGGAGTGAATAACTAGCACAAATTCTTCCAATAGTTTATATGGCCATGGTATGTCTCAAAAGCTATCTGTGGATTTGGTAAGGGCTACTTCTTGAAAAATATTGTATAATTGATAGTAATAATAATAATACAAAAAATAATGGATTAGGGGAACTGACACCTCTCCTGCCCTTCGATCCTGGCCCCAGAATCAACATTTGTCAGTAAAAGAATTCCCTTACAGATGATTTATATTTAATTGGAGTGAAGTGTTTTTATCTATTTTGACTTCTCTTTTCTTAAAAAAGGAGCTTCTTCTACTTTTCATGATCTTCTTTCTTCCTGCCATTAATTCTCCATCTCTCTCAGAAAAAGACAAAGAAATGTTCAAACTCGCAGCACTGCCGATGTTAAGGACACACATACCGGTTTGCCAACTATGTCTGGTCCCTCTCCCGCGTACGAGGATATCAACAGCTATGCTGAGTCGACATTCGATGACCATTCAGATTGGATTCACAATCTGAATCAGGACGTGATGGCGCCGCGCGAGACAGAAGCGGACATGATTTTATACCAGAATCGAAACGTCCTAAGGACTGGTGGAGGGAGAAAGGCGCACCTGCAATCAAACACCATGGCGGACTACGATGATGTTGTGTACGAAACGTGTGAATAAATTGTTATTCGTGAATTAGGATGTGAAAGCCATCACTTAAACTAAGAAGGATTTAGATTCCTACCCATGATGAACATAGCACCACTCTTTCATTAGTAACAAGGTAGTAAAACCCAAGGCAAATAGAATATGACGCTGTAAAATAGGAAATCAAGCAATTTGTGTAATGATTATCATGTATTTTGTTGCGTCAGTTTAAAAGTTGCCACACTTCTTTTTCAATCATGTGTTGTTGTTGTTGTTTTTGATCAGGGAAACGAAGAACGAAGGAAACGAAAGAGTTACGCCAAAGGCAAACAAAAATGATATCTACATCAATCCATCTGTTGAAATTAACAAAAACAAAACAAAATAAAATTTCTTTTTAGTAGCGCAGTTAATATGGAAGTCAGAGGACGAAGATAGAACTACAATGGACTTTAAGTGCCTCATCTAGTGTATGTCCTAATCGTTCTGAATAAGATATCATAATTATGTAAAGGACGTAGGGCACTCAGGTAACCCCTTTTCACTGAAAGGCATTATTTACAATTTGCAGATGAAACAAAAACCCAGCTTTAGTATTTCAAAACAGTTCTAAAATGTGAGTTATAGATAGAAATAACCAGTTAAAAAAAAAGGCAAGTTAATCAATGTTAAGTATCGTTAAATATACAAAATGTGAATGATAGGTATAATGAAATCGTTTCTAGACTAAACCGTCTGCAGTTATGGTTGATAATAGTGAGAAAATAGTGATATCTCCTTATATTTCAGGCTTTATTGGATTTTTCTGGATATATGGTAGGACTTGTGATACAAGTGACCTATACAAATGCATCACATGTGATAACTCGAACATTCTTTGTTTTTTAGATCACTAATCCCAATGGTAAACAGTACCTTTGTGCGTTTTCTGTATGTACTTTTTTTTCCATCAAGAATGTGAATCTGGCAATCATTTCTAATAATATCAGTCAGTTTCGGAGCAATCTGAAACTAACCAATCGCTCTGGGAATTCCCCTTCTAGATCGCCAGAAATCAAGATACCACCATCTCTTGGTGTGACATCATTGACAGAACTGGAAACCATTTCGTTTCTCAGTCGGTGTGGACTGAGCTTTGTAAAAATAATACAATTAACTGCATAAAAAATTACTTTTTCGCCCTGGTAAACGATTACTAGTAACTTGGACTGGCAGCAACTCGGTCCTGCTGTCAACGCAAGGCCGAGTTGTCCCGCTGGATTGAATCGGTCATACAATTGTGTGTCTTGGTCTTGGTGATACCCTTTGTAACCATAATATTTCATGGAACTGTGTTCTTGATTTTGAAGATAATTCATAATAACCGGAGGGCCAAACCCCAAAAAGTCGCTTACTTAACGAGTGAGTTGCACTCTCTCTACAAACTAAGTAGACCATGCTTATTTTCAAGTTTTTATTGTAACAAACAACATTCCACTGGTCTACCTCAAAAAATTTGTTGCGAAAGCCTCGAAATCCAAGATGGCGTCCAAGATGGCCGCCATATTTACTAAATTTGTTATTTGAAAGATAGAATTTGATCGAAACATCAGATTTCAACAAATTTGATGTCATATGAAAGAGAATAAAATCTTCTACAAGTTGATACCATTTGTGTGGGTTATTGTGATAAGTGGATTGAGATTTTAAGGAAAAAACACTCATTTTTGACATTTTTCTGAAAAAAGGAAGATCATGAAAATGCTTGATTCATCATAAATCAAAGAAAGACAAAAGGATTATCTTGAAACATCTCAAGAATTTTGTTTGACATATAATTGATATTTGGAGAAAATTAGGGGTCAGTACCGTTTTCGGTTCAGGAGTTATAATGTCTCAAACTTGAAAACTCACTATGTAAAAATGGCCACTTTAGTTGTGACAAAAAAAAAAGCCTGAGTGCGTCAAGACTACTACACGCACCACTGGCACTGGCGCTGGTAGCAGCGCCAGTGGTGCGTGTAGTAGTCTTGGCAAACGCAGACTTTTTCTTTGACAAACAGGGGTTTGTGCCTGCAAACTAACTTTTCATACTAAGTGGTAGCTCAGGTGACGCTGATTGCTATCATTTCAAAGTAGATTGTTCTGAAGCAGATGAGATGAAGCAAAAAAAATATCTTTCATATAGAGGTAGAAGCTTGAAATAACCTTGCTATAGAAAGTTTAAAACAAAATTTGGATCAATCACTCAAAAAATTCAAGATTGCAGGCCATCAAAGCTGACATATTGCGCCAAAGTAAATGTATCATTTCGATTTTTATACAATTTTGTGTGTTTTGGTGTCTATTTATATGGTTTTTATATATTCTGAACATTTTAATGCTATTTCATACCATCTTAGGTTTTTATGGAGGCATTTTTCAGAATGCACCATGAATATTTCTCTAAAAAGTTACAAAATATTAAATTAAAAATATTTATGAAAACCATGCAGAAATTAAAATCTTTCCCATATAATCAATATTTGGAGGTCAGTATTGAATTTGGTTCAGGAGTTATAAAGTCTCAAACTTGAAATCCCATTTTACATAATATGTATTTGCACGCATCTATTCCCAAAGACGTCACAGAGGGTCAAATCCAAGATCGTGCTTACTTTTCGAGTTCCACTCTCTCTATAAACAAAACCATACATGATATTAAACATACTAAGCAATGTTCCGTAAGTACACCTCAGTAGATTTGTTGCAAAAACCTCCAAAGTACAGATGCGGTCCAATATGGCCGCCATTTTTATTGAATTTAACATTTCAAACATAAAATTTGATAGAGACATTGGATTGCAACAAATTTGATGTCATATGAAGGAGAGCAAAACTTCCTAAAAGTTGATACCACTTTAGCAGTGTATTGTGATAAATTGGGGGGGGGGGGATTGTTTGCTTCTCTTTTTTTTGGGGGGGGGGGGAATCCATCTTTTTATATTCTTTTGAAAAAAGGAAGAAATGTAAAAATGCATGATTTAGTATTTAGCAAAGAAGGACTGAAGAATTATTTTGAAACCTGCGATTGAGATTGAGATTTACTGAGATTGAGACATAATTCATATTTCTGGAATTACAGGCAATATCATACACTGTTGAAAAGTTAACATCTAAGACTTGAAAAATATATTCATGCATTACAAAATTTTGCATACAATGTGTTTACATGGTCACATGTAATACTGTAATGGTCTAGTGACTTGCAAGTACCTGCATGCAAACTAACTTTTCATGTCAAGTGGTAGTTGACGCTGGTCGCTATTACTGTAGAATTTCATCATAGTAGATTGTTCTGAGGCAGATAAGATTGAACAGAAAGTATTTTCCAAAAAGAGATAGGAGCTTGAAATTTGGCGCAATTTTTTCCAATGTGTAATAATTAGCGATAAAAACAGTGTCCACACAAAATTCAAGATGGCGGTAATTAATCGAGGTTGTCGTTCAAGGCATTATTTCCCATTAGTGCACGTAAAATAAAAACCCATCTGTACTTAATTCCTCAAGCTAGTTCTAAACTGTGAGTTAGGGATAGAACTAATGTACAAACTTAAATCAGTATATTTAATGCTAAATATTGTTATATGTACTAAATAGATCTGATAAGAATGTCTTTTTTATATAATTCAAATTCAAATTCAAATTCAAATACTACATTGTTAACAGTTATCATGGTTATGGTTTCTTGAAAAGAAATGGTGATATCTCCGTATGTTCTAGGCTTTATCATGATTTTTTTTTACATGGTAGAATGTTTTGTAATACAACTAACCTGCACATATAAATCGAATGTGATATCTCTCCCAATGGCAAACAATACCTTAAGTGTGTTGCGTCAAAGTTAAATCTCAACTTATAACTTATAATTTGATATATATTTTTAATCTTCTTATCTTTCTGTCTATTACATGTTTCTATGCATCCGAACGATATTGTACTAGTGTAAACCATATTGAGGGTCTTTTTTGGGGTGGGGGGGGGGGGGTGGAGCTCATTCCAGTGTTTGGGTAAGGCCCAATCTTTGATAAAAAAAGAAATGCTTCTGTATCAAAGATACTATATGCTTTTTTACTTGTATGTTACTCTGCTGTTATAGAAACGTGAATGATGATGGTATATGTGTTATAATGTCTGATCCGTAGATGTCCTTGAAAGCCCTTCTGATCCGACCTCCCCTCCCCCCCCCCCCCACAAAAAAGAAAAAATCCGACATGGCGGCAATTTCTCAACTTTGCTCTTAAATGTGTTGTGCGAAATTACTTTTCAGTATATTGTTCGAATAAAATTTTCCAAATTGATTATTCGTGCTGTGTATTAACATTTACAAATAAGCATGCTGAAACTGTATTTACTGTTATCAGATTTTTCTTACATTGTTTTGGGGCTGATTTCATGTGGGTTATAGTGTCACAATTGATCTGAACTTATGCCATTGGTAGATGCTTTCCCATATTAGATATCAGGATCACTCGAGAGTGAAAATGTTCATTTTCATTTATTTTAGAGTGACCTCGGGGATCACTCGAAGAGTGACGAGTGATCCCTATTCAAAGGCAGGGCTCGACACTAACGTTGGTCCGGTGGCCCGGGGCCACCAAAAACGCACGTCGGGCCACCAAAATGTCAGAAATGAAGAATTTGGTGGCCTGATCGGGCCACTAAAAAAGGTCGGATATTTGCCTTTGGGCCACCAAAAATAAAAGTTAGTGTAGAGCCCTGCCTAAGGTCACTCTAAAATGAGTGAAAATGAACATTTTTCACTCAAAAGTCACTCCAATTTCACTCTAAATTCACCGTTTTCTGTTATTCACTCCTCACATCAAAAGTAAAAACTTCCACTCGATTTGTTTTTTCTTTTTCGGAGAGTAGAATATCGCTGGTTTTAAAAATGTGTCCATAAGAACCTAAAACGGTTTAAGATATCACAACAGACAAAATTGTATCAAAATCGAAATTATACATTTAATTTGGCGCAATACACTATGTCAACTTTGATATCTGTCATCTTGATTTTTTTTTTGAGCGGTTGATCTAAATTGTGTCTTAAACTATATAACAAGATTGGGGCCAAGTTTCAAGCTATTACCTCTATTTGAAATTTTGCTTGCTTCATCTCATCTGCTTCAGAACAATCTACTTTGAAATAATAGCGATCAGTATCACCTGAGCTACCACTTAGTATGAAAAGTTAGTTTGCAGGCACAAACCCTTGTTTGTCAAAGAAAAAGTCTGCATTTGCCAAGACTACTACACGCACTACTGGCGCTGCTACCAGCGCCAGTGCCAGTGGTGCGTGTAGTAGTCTTGGCGCGCGCAGACGTTTTTATGACCAACAAGGTCTTGGTCACAACTAAAGTGGCCATTCTTATGTAGTGAGTTTTCAAGTTTGAGACATTATAACTCCCGACCCAAAAACGGTACTGACCCCTAATTTTCTCCAAATATTGTTTATATGTCAAACAAAATTCTTGAAACATTTCAAGATAATCCTTCAGTCTTTCTCTGATTTATGCTGAATCAAGCATTTTCATGATTTTCCTTTTTTCAGAAAAATATCAAAAAATGAGTGTTTTTTCCTTAAAATCTCAATCCAGTTATCACAATAACCCAGAAAAATGGTATCAACTTGTAGACAATTTTATTCTCTTTCATATGACATCAAATTTGTTGAAATTTGATGTTTCTATCAAATTCTATCATTCAAATAACAAATTCAGTAAATATGGCGGCCATCTTGGACGCCATCTTGGATTTCGAGGCTTTCGCAACAAATTTTTTGAGGTAGACCAGTGGAATGTTGTTTGTTACAATAAAAACTTGAAAATAAGCATGGTCTACTTAGTTTGTAGAGAGAGTGCAACTCGACCTCTGTTTTTAGCTTTTGGCCCCCCGGTTATAACTTTTGGGGGATATAATGATATAGAACTGATATTTCACACAATTTATTCGCAGTTCGGGATCGCCATGCATACGCGCATGTTCACTTGCGTTGTATCAACTCGACCACTTAAGTTTAAACTGTGGTTTTGTCAGTGAATCTCTTCAAATTATCACTTTTATCGTGCATGAAGGTATATTTAGAGCAACTGAAACTAATTTCTTCTTTGGAGAGGTCAGATATAGCGCATGTCAAATGAAATAATTTATATCAATCGCCTTCCTAACCAGCGGTCCTGTACATGTGGACCCGTGCTGGTCCCACTACCAGCAGCCCACTCAGTCATTCAGTGACAATAAAGCAGCACACTCCAGTACCCGGTAAAGAGCAGCAGACCACCGCAGGCCAGCCGTCCCGTCGGTACGGGCGTCGGAATTGAACGAAGAGGCCTCATTTTGTTGTACGGAATTGTTGCACTGCTTCTATGCGTGAATAAATTAATCGGGGGAATCATGTATGAAAAGACAACTATAACAATAGACAGGTAAAAAGCACGGTGTTCGTACGAATGTATTTCCTGGTTAAATGAACACTCTTACATTATCATCATGCATGTGTCTTGTCGATTTTTGCTTTATGAATGTACACATATATGCCTAAAGAAAAGTGCCAAATAGCGCCATCATAATGATAGGAAGTTGTGAAATATTAAGCAAAAAGCATAGCCGGAAGTGCTAGGTATAGTCTCAGAGGCTTACCCGATCGTGGTTGCTAATGTCATTTATTTATTTTTGGACATTCGATAACATCGATTATACTTACAGGATATCGTTTCTGTGGGGTCACAGCGGTATCCATCCAGCACAAGTCTGCACACAATTCAATACCACTGAGTTTACTAGTCTATCCTGCCAGAGAAGTAACACTTGGATGTAAAAGAAAGGGGGAAATTTAAGTATAACATATTGTGAAATCCGTGATGAAAGTTGTGCCGTTGAATAAATGCACGTGTACGTATATAGGACCTAGAACTACATTTTGGGAATGCAAGATTCTTGCTTTGTATGAAATAAGAAAGTGGCTAATGTTTCAAAGATATGATCTATTAATGAAACATCAGTGTAATGCACTGTAAGCAGTAAGGAGTTAATTTAATGGGCTAGTTATTTATACATATGGGGCATAATCAAGTTTAAAGTACACTAATTAGAGATTTTAAGAGAGAAACGATGTCACAAACAGAAATGCAGTGGTAGAGTGGGTTCCACATGAATACAGAGTGCATATACAGTGTACTAGGTGTTTAAAAAAATCCCACTTTTTATCTTTGAACCTTAATAGTTCGAAAATTATACATCAGATGACACTGTCATTGATATGAGTAATACTTGAATAGTGTACAATTTAGTTTGAAGGGATTTGAATATGGGAGCATGTATCCATAATTGATTTTAAAGTTAAGTTCCAGATTTTGGCCAAATTCGAGCCCTCTGAACAAAACTGAATTTTAGACAAGGATCAATGGTGTGTATAGGTAGTATCTCACCAACGGAGACGTCTCCGCGACATCTCCAACTTGATCAGTCGCAGCAGTCGAGGAGACGTCTCCAACATAAGTTCATTGACCATATTTGTGAAAAGATAAAAGATCCTTTAAAAATCCATTCAATTTCTGGATCACTAACCAAATTCAATCATCTGGTTCTTCTGTCATTATCAAGTTTTCCTACAAGTTTCAATTCAACTTTTGAGTTATTTTGCCACAAAAAGCAATCAAACAAACAAAAGCCTATAAAAACAACATAGCCTCTTCCTTTGGGGAGGTAAGGAACCTACAATTTAGCTCCTTAAGGCACACGAGAAAATAAAAGTGGACATGACACCAAAAGGACTCTACTCCTCACACTTGTTTATTCCCCATTGCTGAAAACAACATCAACTAAAACAGTAAACGTTCATTACACCGTTCCTTAGTGCCCCCCTTTACCCTTTCAATACTTTGAACTTTGATCGAACTCCAAATCACATCGTAACTTGGCATCTCCTACATAAGGCTTCCTTGCACTCACATAATCATATTTTGGATGTTCGCCTTTCTCATTTTTGCCTTCTTTGTGCTGCTCTATGGCATCGGAAACCAGTGTGATGGTTTCACAATTGTTTCGAATGCATTGAGTGGCATTGTGTAAAGTTCGGTAGTCCTTCTTCGTATAAAGGCATTTTTTTTTCGTTCAAAATTACTTGAAGGAAATGTTTCCCACGATAAAGTCAAGTGTGCGACATGTGAGACAGTAAGTCAAGCCAGTAAAGATTAAGCTCTTGAATAGACGCTGCACTTAATCGCCTCTTTTCTCAGTTCACCTTTTTTTCTGAGTGTGTGGTTTCTTTCCAATATTTACATAGGTTAGGAGAGTCCATTTGATTTGAGTTATACATCATTTTAAAGCTTAAAGTCTGCTGTTTTAGAATATGCTCTTAACTAAAATTTCATATCTGGCGACTTTCTGTTGGTTTTGTGATGCAGAGTCACATATGGCTTTAAATTAGGGACATGAATCCTATAACTTCAATGTTTCCATGATAAGGTGTCTTTTGTCATTCTTGTTAGTAATGCAAAGATGGTGAGTCTTGATGAGAGTATCATTAATCACAAAGCAACTTTCATTTACTTTAATTCTTTAATTTAAAAGATAAACGTTTGATGGATGTTTCAGTCAAATTTTAAGAAAAATCTTGCAATTGCAATTTCAAAAATCACTGAAATTTCTAAAAAATTGTATTTTTCAGGTTTGATTTCATGTAGACATGTCAAGTGAACATATATAGGCGGCTAGTGGACAGAGCAAAAAGTATTATTGACATTTATTTGCATAAACATGATTGTTATGGAAGGGGAAAGGACAAAGTCACTGTGGTGGGATCACCAATGTTTTGTTCAGCAGTACTGATCTCTTCATAATCAGTTCTACCAGGTAATGGAGTACCCCAATTGCTCAACCAACAAGTGTGATGGTTCAAAATATATTCATGTATACTTCCAGACTTCAATCAACAAAAAATCTACTTTATAAAATGAACTTCCTAAGTTAAGTATCACTGACGTCATCATTATATATATATATATATATATATATATATATATAATGATTTTGATTTTGAATATGACTCCCCTCAAATTCCTTCTAAATATGTAACTGTTGATCAGTTTAAAGATTATACAAAAAGTTTTTCACAAAGCATATTTTCTATGTTACATTTAAATATAGGGAGTATTAATAAACATTTTGATGAGTTGCAGATATTATTAGATAATCAAAATAAACAACAAATTTCAGTAATAGGTTTAACTGAAACATGGTTATCATTTGACGTTAATTTGCCGTATGCATTAAATGGTTATGAGTTTATTGTTAATAACAGAGTAAACAGGACGGGTGGTGGAGTCGCTTTTTATTTATCTGAAAAATTTGAATTTAGTGTTTGTGATGAATTAAATGTAATGAATGAAATTGTAGAGACTTTGTTTGTGGAAATTTGTATTCCGTAAAATAAGAATATTATAATTGGTATTGTTTATAGACCCCCAAGTTCTAGTTCCAAGGATTTTTTGAATTGTATGACCAATTTATTAAAAAGTCCTTTGTTTATCAATAAAAGCATTTTCATAATGGGTGATTTTAATATTGATTTGATTAGGAATGATGATATCACATCTCAAGAATTTCTTGAAATGTTTTTGTCAGCCTCTTTCTTGCCACTAATTTCGAAGCCAACTCGTGTTACAAATCACTCCGCAACCCTCCTTGATAATATTTTTTCTAATTCTGTGCAGATTTTAAATTCTGCTATAATTTTATCTGATATACTTGATCATTTCCCTATTATAACATGTTTTGATCTTAAACATTTGGTTAATAAGTTTCAATTTTCTTCATTTAGACGTAGAGCTTCACCGGAAAATTTGGCTAGCCTTGGTGCTTGCTTAGATAGGGCTGACTGGTCTAGTGTTTATGATAATGATGACGTAAATGCATCATTTGAAAATTTTTCAGGGATTATGAATAAATATTTAGATGAATATATTCCTAAAATAAAAGATAAGTTAGTTAATTATAAAACGTCTCCTAAACTTCCATGGATTTGAAAATCCGTTCTTCGTTCAATAAATAGGAAAAATAGGTTATATTATAAATTCAAAATGAAAAAAAAAGTCAAAAAATAAATACACTTCGTATAAAAATATCTTAACGAAGATTATACGGTTGGAAAAGAAGAAATATTATATGATTCAGTTAGAGAAACATAAACATGATATAAAGAATACATGGAAGATATTGAAGCAGGCTATAAATATATCAAAAAAGAAATTAGATATTACAAAGTTAAAATATGATAATAAAATTGTTGAAGATCCTAATGATATAGTTAATATTTTTAACTTTTATTTTTCAATGATTGGGGAAAATCTGGCAGAAAAAGTACCACAGTCAAATATGCATTTTCCTACATTCTTAGGTCAACCTAATTCTAGTTCATTTTTTTTTTGTTCCAACTACCAAATATGAAATAATAGATATTGTTACTGCAATGAATAATAAACGAAGTGCCGGTTATGATGATATAAGTAATTTTATTTTAAAGGGAATTATATCATCAATTGCTGACCCACTTTCATATATTTTCAATAAATCTATACTAAATGGTGTTTTTCCTGAAATTATGAAAATAGCTAAGGTTTTTCCTTTATTTAAAAAAGGAGATGAATTTGATGTAAGTAATTATAGACCCATTTCTTTGCTTTCATCCTTATCTAAAATGTTGGAAAAATTGGTGTTTGTAAGAACAATTAATTTTCTTAATATTCATAATGTTTTTACAAATTCTCAATTTGGGTTTCGTCAGAAACACAGTACCATTCATGCCCTTTTGAAGTTTATTGACCACGCCGCGCATACTATTGATAATCATTCTCATCTTATTGGTATCTTCCTGGACTTCTCCAAGGCCTTCGATACGATAAATCATGACATTTTTATTGTGTCATTATGGAATACGGGGGAAGGCCTTGGAGTGGTTCAGGAGTTACCTACAAAATCGAAAACAATATGTATCTCTGAACGAGAATGACTCAAATCTAGAATTTATTAAATGTGGCGTCCCACAGGGTAGCTTATTAGGACCATTACTTTTTATTATTTCTATCAATGACTTTTGTAGATCATCTGATATACTCTCATTTATACTTTTTGCTGATGATTCCAATGTTTTCTTTTCTCACCGAAATCCAGATACTCTCGTAAGCATTGTTAATTCTGAACTGAAAAAAGTTACGCAGTGGATAAGAGCTAATAGATTATCACTTAATCTCAAGAAAACTAAGTATATGCTTTTTAGCAATTCTGTAGAAGCTTTGCGCACAAATATCATTTTTGATGACACTCTGTTAGAACGTGTATCTCATATAAAATTCCTTGGTATCACAGTGGATGATAAACTTTCATGGAGACCGCACATTGTTAACATTAGTACAATCATTTCACGTAATATTGGTATCATAAATAGTCTCAAGTCTCATATTCCAATGTCCTCTTTGTTGACCTTGTATTTTTCTCTGATTTTACCGTATCTTAATTACGGACTCCTAGCATGGGGTAGTGCCCATCAAACTTTATTAGATAAATTACTAGTCCTGCAAAAAAGGGTACTTCGTATCATATGCGGCGTCCCGCCACGTCCCCATTCAGAGCCATTGTTTACTAAATATAAGATTTTGACAATTAAAGATTTGTATTTTTTTTCAGCTTAGTCAGTTCATGTTTAATTATAATGCAAATGCACTTCCCAGTATTTTCAATTCAATGTTTCCAAGGAATCAGTTTTTTCATAATTATCCGACTAGACAATCTAATGAGTTTCATTTGCCCCTCCTGAGAACTTTATTAGCTCAGAGTACATTTATATACACCGGTCCTAGATTTTGGAATTCATTAAGCTGTGAAATAAAAAATTCCCCTTCTTTGCATTCTTTCAAGCGCAAGTTGAAATCATTTCTGTTAAATCCTCTTTGATATATTTCGTCATTAGTTAGATCTCATCAACCTCAGGGTTCATCATCCATCCACCAATCTTTCGTTTACTGACTTCATTATTACGTAATGGATTACATGGATTATTATGCAATAGCCACTAAATCCCTGCACAGCAGCGTGCAATACCAGCTCTCTGAAGCACATTCTCAATCACCCCCTGTTCCATTTCCCTAGTTCAGCGTGTAGGCATTCTCTTATTCTCTTTCTCTTTTTTTCTTTTCCTTTCTCTCTCCCCATTCTTTCCGTCTTTTTTGTCAAGTCGTGTCATGTCTTTTGTATTTCTCCTGTCTTGTTCCGTTCTGTCGTAAATTATAACTGTGATAAGTATTTGTAAATAAGTAATTCATAAGTTTGTTCATTTTTTGAGTGGTTCACAACATACAAGCTCGCTTTTTAGTGGACCTCTCAGTTCTTTTTTTTCCCTCAACTGAAGCATAACTTTGTACTTTTTTGCCAGTATACATTCTTTTGTTTATTTGTATCATTTATCTTTTACAAAGTCGAATGTTTATGTTTATGATGTAATTCCAAATATATTATGCGTTATGTTTTGTTGAAAAAAAGAAGAATGAAAAATAAATGAATTGAATTGAAAAAAATTGAATTATCTTTGCTAAAAAAAAGTTGTCCTTATATTCTCTTAACACTACGGCCTCCATGTTTTCTTTTTATATCGTGTATTTGAAATATATTCTGGTGGTTTTTTTTTCGAACCAAATGCTGATGGGAATCTGCTGATTCATATATTGCAGGCCTATTAAGAAATCATAGTATTAAAGTAGGGTCAGTCGTTAACTATCTCTTTCCTTTTTTTCAGGTCAAAGGTCATTGACTTCATTTGCGCCATTCACATTTCGTATTTCCCTCAAAGATTGTCCAAGTATTAAACTTCCAATACTGAGTACAAACTAATTGGGGAAATACAAGCATGCTCTGGCACGGAATATCATTTTGCCTATATATATATATATATATATATATATATATATATATATATATATATATATTTATTATATAATGATACGGCATTCTCTTTTTCGCTGTACGTGATTAGTCTCTACGTGCTGTGGCCTTAAGGATTACGCTGCACTATAAAAGAAATGATAATGATAATATGTTATTATCATTTCTTATATATCAGGGCTCGACAGTAACTTTTTGTTTGGTGGCCTGATGGGGCCACCAAAATCCTCAATTTCAAATTTTTGGTGGCCCGAGAGAAAAGTTTGATGGCCCCGAAAAAAAAATGAATGAGTCAAATATCTAAGTTTTACCCAGTCATAGTAAGAATTGCAAGTTGGACATACATCTACTCATACTAAAACTAAAACAGTAAACGTTCATTACATCGTTCCTGAGTGCCCCCCTTTACCCTTTCAATACTTTGGACTTTGATCGAACTCCAAATCACATCGTAACTTGACATCTCCCACATAAGGCTTCCTTGCACTCACATAATCATATTTTGGATGTTCGCCTTTCTCATTTTTGCCTTCTTTGTGCTGCTCTATGGCATCGGAAACCAGTGTGATGGTTTCGCAATTGTTTCGAATGCATTGAGTGGCATTGTGTAAAGTTCGGTAGTCCTTCTTCGTATAAAGGCTTTTTTTTTCGTTCAAAATTACTTGAAGGAAATGTTTCCCACGATAAAGTCAAGTGTGCGACATGTGAGACAGTAAGTCAAGCCAGTAAAGATTAAGCTCTTGAATAGACGCTGCACTTAATCGCCTCTTTTCTCAGTTCACCTTTTTTTCTGAGTGTGTGGTTTCTTTCCAATATTTACATAGGTTAGGAGAGTCCATTTGATTTGAGTTATACATCATTTTAAAGCTTAAAGTCTGCTGTTTTAGAATACGCTCTTAACTAAAATTTCATATCTGGCGACTTTCTGTTGGTTTTGTGATGCAGAGTCACATATGGCTTTAAATTAGGGACATGAATCCTATAACTTCAATGTTTCCATGATAAGGTGTCTTTTGTCATTCTTGTTAGTAATGCAAAGATGGTGAGTCTTGATAAGAGTATCATTAATCACAAAGCAACTTTCATTTACTTTAATTCTTTAATTTAAAAGATACTTTGATGGATATTTCAGTCAAATTTTAAGAAAAATCTTGCAATTGCAATTTCAAAAATCACTGAAATTTCTAAAAAATTGTATTTTTCAGGTTTGATTTCATGTAGACATGTCAAGTGAACATATATAGGCGGCTAGTGGACAGAGTAAAAAGTATTAATGACATTTATTTGCATAAACATGATTGTTATGGAAGGGGAAAGGACAAAGTCACTGTGGTGGGATCACCAATGTTTTGTTCAGCAGTACTGATCTCTTCATAATCAGTTCTACCAGGTAATGGAGTACCCCAATTGCTCAACCAACACGTGTGATGGTTCAAAATATATTCATGTATACTTCCAGACTTCAATCAACAAAAAATCTACTTTATAAAATGAACTTCCTAAGTTAAGTATCACTGACGTCATCATTATCTTTGCTAAAAAAAGTTGTCCTTATATTCTCTTAACACTACGGCCTCCATGTTTTCTTTTTATATCGTGTCTTTGAAATATATTCTGTTCTTTTTTTTCGAACCAAATGCTGATGGGAATCTGCTGATTCATATATTGTAGGCCTATTAAAAAATCATAGTAAGTAGGGTCAGTCGTTAACTATTTCTTTCCTTTTTTCAGGTCAAAGGTCATTGACTTCATTTGCGCCATTCACATTTCGTATTTCCCTCAAAGATTTTCCAAGTATTAAACTTCCAATACTGAGTACAAACTAATTGGGGAAATACAAGCATGCTCTGGCACGGAATATCATTTTGCCTATATGTATATATATATATATATATATATATATATATATATATGGGTCAGAATTTTGAACGATGTACAATTGAGCCAAAACAAGGCAAAATTCAAAAAGTAGGAAATTCATCTAATCATTCATCTTACCTGAAAGAGTATAACTCAAGCTTTAATATGAACCCAATTATACTGGGATTTTCCCAGAGGAACAAGTTTTTATTCACCGCTGAAGTTTACCATGTCCAGAGCAGCGAACGTCCGTGAGGAATAGTACTGCACATACATTTGAATACCATTTAACATAGTTTCCAAAGATCTGATTCAGTTCAAAATCCTAACGAAATATCTGAAGGGACATGTGTACGTGATTGCAGAATATTAAGCCTGTACTCTTAACCTGTACGTAATGGTAGACAACTGATGATTTAACTAAATTCGTCATTTCTGTGGAAATATTGCTCTTCCGCTAAACACTTTCTTAACTTTACGCGCATTTTACAGAAACTCAATATTTTCACCTCTTATTTCACTATCCCATACTTCAATCCTCACTCCCAAATAATAATATACCTTTTTAAGATGTATCTCATCTGGGCAGTCTCTATAACCCAACAAACATAGCATAGTTTTCATCACGGAGGTTCGCATGTAGCTCACGGACGTTCGGAACAAACAAGATATTGAACAATGCAGCTCTCTTGAGTTGGAAACGCATTCTACTCACAACAAACAGCAATTTCATGTCGAGAACAAACTCCTCTGCAAAATCCTGAATAGATATTACCAATTCTCAATTATATAAGCTTGTTTATCTTCTCATACTGAGGAATCAAAGAAAACAATTTTTCCATCTCTCGTAAATGAACGTGCAAACGTACGTGTAATCTCAGTAACGTAGTCCATCCTTGAGAACGAATATATTTATCAAAATTTCGTTATCATGAAAATAGATATTCAGGTCCTAAACTTTTTATATAAAGTCTACAATGCAAAATTTGCTTTTTATATAACGAACATGATCACAGCTAAAATCATGACAAAGAATTAATATAGAGAAACAACAGAAATGTGCTCCGTTATAGAAATACGAAGTTTAGCTGGGGAGGGCAAGCGAATACGTTAGGAAGAAATCCCTCTGTGTTTGCTCCTTGTGTTACACACTGTTACCGAGGAGAATTTGTGTTATTATATTAGTCAGAAATGATAATAGGTTCGATACTGCGAAGTTTCGTCATAACAAGACACAATAATTCCATATAACTTGGATGGATGTTTGTGACTTCGATATTATACAATACGGTTTGTTATAACAAACCTTTTGTAGCGCGTCATTTCGGAGGCTCGTTATTCATACAGTTTGTCAATACGAAAATTGATAGAGTTCGTATAATTATGAAGCTTTTTTATTCGGTAAATGATAGGAATCTCCGAAGGTTAACCGAAAGGCTTATTTTATTGGAACATGAAAAATTATGTTCGCTTATCCAAATGTGGAGAAACAAGTTAACAACTAAAATCCTCCAATTTCAAAACCTCATAATAACTGTTTTCACCTAAACGAATATCAGGCCCATTCCACTTTTAGAAGAACGGACCTAAAAATAATGATCCTTAATATCTATTTTTCGAAGAACATTTCTAATAACAAACCTCCTAAATTAACTACAATTTTTTTTTTTCCATTTTGGAATAACAAACCTTTGGACATCGGAGTAACGAATCTTTGGAAGAGCGAACGTATCAAAGTGCAACCTTAAACCTATTCTTAATCATTACTTTTGTAACATGTGTTTTCAAAGTAAGCACAAAAGCACAAACAAATTGACGATCTCTCTGTCTCTTAAATGTAAAATGAAAAAAAAAATCTTGGAAAAAATTACAAATGAATATTGCTTTTCATTGATGAGTATAAAACAACACCATGTGATGATAAGCGGAGGATTTGTGTGTTTTCATCAGACAATAATTGTATACTGCATGATTTTTGTTCGCTTGTGACGGCATTTCGATGAATAAAAAACATAAACAAACAAACAAAAACTTCTCCAGAGGAATTTGGTATAAGGGGAGTGCACTGGCAATTCTTTTCTCTGTGTGTTGGAGCTCGATCCCTTCTCTATTTCTCAGTCGTTTTCATTCAACTGCTTCCACGTCCTTTTGAAACTTTTCCGTTTCTTATTCAACACATGCTCATTACAGACTTCTTCCGTCATTATCCTGAATGCGATTGCGTAGCACTTTTCGAATTTGTTTTGGTTTGTTTTATTTTGTTTTTGTTTTCTGTTTGGTCGCAGCATGTTCAGGCTACTGAGGGAATGAGAGAAAATCGTCATGAAGAGAAAAATAAGAATGAATTAAGGCATTTAATATTATGACAATTACAGCGAACGTCCGTTATGGAGACCAAAACTGGATGTGTTCTGTTTGAGACGGCAGCTACCATACTCAAAAGATAAACACTTAGAGCACCTGTCACTAAAAAGTGGCACTATCCTCTTTCTCCTACTATGTAATCCACTGACTTATTCAACCAACGAACATCCGTGAAAAAAACGTTTTCCGTTTGTTATTACAGGTAAATTGAGTGCTGAACGCTATTCACTTTCGGGTATGAGCGGCTCGGTGATTTGGTAATATTTTCAAGTAACATTAATCTTATGTGCAGTGATATATTTGTAATTGTCAGAAATTTCCTTTCTCGGACAGAACTTCCGTGAGCGAAACTTTCAGAACCTGTAACAGTACAAATTGTCTCCAGAACCTCATTAGAAAGAAATTTAAACGCACAGAAATTACAGATTACGCAAAATTCCATTTTCCTATAACTTAGTTTTAAGTGTTTAGCTGTTTTTTGTATAATTAGAGGGAAAACAAGCGTAAAATTGCGAGTAAATTTTCAATTGTTTGTTCATCATGATCACACAACGCCTTAAAAATTCTGAAACTACTGCTCTAAACTCATTTTCTACTTTGTAAAACTTTATTTGTCGCTATTCGAGCCAACAGTTTTAAAGAATACAGGACACTTTCGGGACAAGTTATCCCTATCGGAGGGATTGCATACGTCACGGACGTTCTCTGGAATTATCACGGACGTTCGTTCTACTACTAGGGTCATGTTCCAGGACGGATAACTAATCGGCAGAGAGTACCTAGCCTTCCTAACTCTTTCAAAAATTTGAAAATGTATTGTCAATGCAAATTATAAGAAATTTGACATCCTTACAACATATGTATTGCTCAGAAGGGGATCAGGAGGTGAATTTTCAGAGAAAATATTAATTATTTGCTTGGTTTTTGATGAATTGCATGGTCCAAAAACTGCGGACGAAACTCAGTCCGCTCCTAACATGACATGCAGCTCCTCGGCTAGAGAGCCAAAGGTAAAATGCACCTTCGCCATCAAAGCAAGATGGTGTCCCACTCGAAAACGTTTTAATCATCACGGACGTTCTTTTTTTCTTGGAGGTTCGTTTAAAAATATAATTTCGGTTCCTATTTGGCAAAGGATGGACAGAAACTTAAAACAAACATATTATCGTGTTGCTAGATCTTAGTTGATTACGACTCAGAACAATATCACCAATAACGTTTCATGGGCTACGATCTTTATTAGAAAATAGCGGAGGCACGTCCGTGACGAAAACTGAGTATAATTTTGCATAAAAGAATATTACGTCCCATGTACAGCCAGCAGACGTACAATTTTTGCAGGATATGTTCATTAGGTGGAACACCAAATTTTCGTATACGTTACAGTTGGGACAACAAAGTAGAATTTGCAGCAGCGATAGAAATAAAAGCATCACGGACGTTCGTCTGTTTAGGACTTTGATATTTTAATTGTTCTCTGTAGTTTTATTCGTGCTCATAAAGTTCTTATAATTTTGTGGTACATACCCATGATATGTCAGATCCAGAACATGGTCAGATATTAGATGCAACGTACCATTAAAAATGCACATCATTAGTTTGAAAAACAAAAATTATTGTGAAAATAGCGTTTTTACCGTATTTTTACGCTTTAAGTCCTTGTGAAATGAAAAATATCAGGCAAAAGTCAACCAAACCATATATTTCCTGAAAGGAAATTTACCAATCTTTGAGATGACATGAAAAAATCTGGTTTCTTAGATCATCCTGGCGTGTTCTAAGGGAAAGAATGTCATAAGGTACGAAAATTGACAATTGTACATCGTTCAAAATTCTCACCCATATATATATAATGGTACGGCATTTTATTTTTCGCTGTACGTGATTAGTCTCTACGTGCTGTGGCCTTAAGGATTACGCTGCACTATAAAAGAAATGATAATGATAATAATTATGTTATTATCATTTCTTACATATCAGGGCTCGACAGTAACTTTTTTGTTTGGTGGCCTGATGGGGCCACCAAAATCCTCAATTTCAAATTCTTGGTGGCCCGAGAGAAAAGTTTGATGCCCCCCCCCCAAAAAAAAAAAAATGAATGAGTCAAATATCTAAGTTTTACCCAGTCATAGTAAGAACTGGAAGTTGGACATACATCTACTCATAAATAAACCTCAACAAATTTGCAACACTCACTCTCAGGCACTCATTCAGTCCTTTTCATCCATCCTTTAAACAAATATAACTGCTAATTTCCGGCGCAAAAAGTTACGAATTAATTGACGTACTTTTCAAAAAAATTTGGTGGCCCGAGGCGGGCCACCAAATTTGCCCTTTTTTGAAATTTGGTGGCCCGTCTTTCAATTTCGGTGGCCCCGGGCCACCGGGCCACCGTTAGTGTCGAGCCCTGTATATGTGTATATATATATATATATATATATATATATATACATATATATACACACACATATAAATAGAATTGTTCTTTTATATATAAATAGATTAGTCTCAGCACACTGTTCTGATTTGTTTTGTGGTTAAGCAGTTTCTGAATGTTTTTATGCACTTTGCATTTATTCAGTGCTCTCTGTATATGATAAAGTGGCGTTGGACTAAAATTCATCTATTCCTGTTTAATTTTGTGCTCCTAAATAAGATAGTGGTTGATTTTCAATATGAAAGTAAAACTTAGCGCAACATCATAATGATGTTAAAGAGAATGACAGGAGAGACTAAACATTCAAAAGTGAAGAGCGTATAGAACAAACTATTGAACAGCGTTGAATGGAAATATAAAATAGGTATAAGAAGTGGTTCTTATTCCTTTAAACTAGACGAACACCGAGACATTCGGGGAAAGAGAAAGGCAACAACTCGCATCGAAAATAGACATGATTCGCATTTGCAAATAACCATATTTTGATATACCCACAGGTTAAAGGGGAAGTCCGGACGATTATCAGCCGTTTCGTGTGTAAAGAACAATATTTCATGAACCTATTACCCTTTTCCCGACGAGAAAAGACCATCAGATACATTTACTATGATTTTTTTTTTTTAAATAAGGTAATTCTTCATGTTCGAATCCGTCGCGAGCTGCCCTCCGTACTATCTGTCCCAGGATGCATTGCGCGTGACGTATCGGGCGCAGTTTCCTCAGCTGAGAGCACCGCGAGCGAAGCCCAGCTACGCATCGATCTCCCATTGCACTGCTGACTGCGGGCCGTATCTGCATGCCTGCATAGGTGTGCCTTGTCGGCGCTACTGCAGGAGACCGTACACCGATTTAGGAGTGCTGTTGCCAAACGCTGTATTCCTTTATTCAAATAATCTTCGTTATATATCTATATAAAATCTTCAAAGATTAATGTAAAATAGTTGCAATGCTATAACATTTTCGTTTAAATTGAAATATGTATGTATTATAATACTGCCGTACTTATTAGTGTCCACCCCATCACTTACAATGCATTAGCTGTTGTCGGGCTGTGCAGGCATACATTTACGTCTGCTGCTGCCAAGTGCTATCACAATCCGCGATCGTTTTTTCGACTTCTGAGTGTGAACAATCTGAAATCAGTCTGTCAATGTCAGAATTATTGCCTCTTTTGTTGTCCGAGACTGTTGAAAAGTGTGTCTGACGATGATAAAATACGACAGTATACATGTAACTTGAACCGCGGAAGAAACGCCAGCGCCAGCTTGGTACCGCCGCCGCGCCGCGCCGGTAACTACGACCAGCAGCCCAATACACACAGCGTAATCGGGCTGCGTGTTGTAGCATTCAGGATCATGTAAAGGTAGTATCGTGGATAGATATCAATTTAAAATCGAAATATTTCTTCAATTTGAAGACTTACTAGTAAAGTTGAAGTATTGACAACACCCTAACACTTGACACATCGGCATTTTTTTAATGAAGCAATAGATCATGCCGCGTGCATCCGCTGTGTGGTCAGAGACTGTTGAGCGGTACGCTACTACCGCTTGCTTGGCCCGTATCACCGTTGCTCAAGCAGGGCTCCCCCGAGCCAGCTGACGCTCCAAGCAAAAAGCAATGTGAGGATGAAACGTCACGCTGTCACGTGATCTTTCTCGCCGGCGTACAGAAATCGAACGGTTACGATTCAAAATTAGTGATGCTAAAAAATCGATTGTGGCGAGCTGGGAGGGTCTTTTTCAATGAAACTTAGTCATTATGGTCCTTTATTTATGTAGATTTTGGTTAATTTTTTTCAAAATCGTCCGGACTTCTCCTTTAATGCATGAAAATAGGCATTTATGATATACGGTATAATAGACTTGTCGCGTCTTACCCTACCATCTCGCAAAATTAGAAGTTAATTCGTGGTGAATCAAGGCGAAACAAAATTACTATCTCATTTGCGCAACAATTTTTTTTTTCTTTTTAGGAGGGGGATGGGGTAGGAAACGATAACCTAATTTTTTCCCTGATACATTTACATTTTTAGCATTATCAATTAGATAAACAACGGTAAAAAGTAAATTACGCAGCGAAAGTAGTAAATCTTTTAATTTCACTATGGACACGATATTTTTTAATCATTCTGATAAACAGGGAGAGTGTAAATGAGATTCACAGAACTTCCAAACGTTACAAAGGTTACAAAATTAATACTCATACAATTAGTACTTGGTTATCACCTTTCATTCTGTGCATATCTTTTATAGGGCAACGTGATCCTTAGATGTTCCCAGTTGAGATGTTGTAAATAAACAGGTTATTTCACCTTGGTTTCTTGCATGGTATCCACATTGGATTCTGGTAAACATTGGTAATTACAGTTGAAGGCTATTGGAGAATCCAGATAATCAAACCGTAGGACCTATGTGAACACGTTCCTCGTGTCTCTGCTCTGTTTGTGCGGTTTGATTTGAGTCGCATCCCTTGTCCCTCCCATAAACACTATCAGACTTGCATATACACCTTCTCGTCATCGTCATCCTTCAATCCTTAGTCTTTTTTCTTTCTGGAGACCTTTTTTTTAAATACACTTTCGATGATAATTATTTCCTGATTTTGTCCTTTTTTGTCTAAATTCATCTCTGTTTTTAATATAAATCTTTATCTCTTGTACAGTGTAAGTACACAGTGGTCTTGCTTTCAAGGTGCGGTAAATCCAAATGAAAAAGTAATTATATTAATGATTAATTAATATCACACACACAAAAAAAAGTGTGGTGGAGAGACGCCAGTGAATGATCTATAGTTTTCTCTTTCATAAACTCAGCTCGGTCAGCAGCAGCGAGGCAAGGTTTTTCAAAGCAAGGGGCCGACTTTATTGGAACGGGGACGTTGATTCGTTTTCATGCTAGAGGGGAGAGGACATTTTGCTGCCACTTGTGTACCAGAAAGCTATGAGCTGACAACAACAATAAAAAAAAGCTTTAACGTTTGTTGCTGCCATTTGAAGCAGAAAACCACCCAAAAATATGAAAGCTTCGAAAGAAAATTTTTCCCTACAGAAAGGTACGAAAACAACAAAAATCGGATAAGAAAAAAAGAATGTATATATGTCCAATTGGCCCTATCCCATAGGCCGTGTACTGTAGCTGCCGTTGCAGGGCGCACAGTACATCCTTTGGCAGTTTCCTTTAAGAAGGACAAGGGTTTGTGCTTGCAAACTACTGCCGAGACGGGATTTTTTTTTCTTTTTAACTTACACAGTTGTGTACAGCAGCAACAATTGAGGTGACTGTACAGAGAGACACTTTGGAGAGACAAAGTAAATTGGGTGTATATAATTATGGTCTTTCTGATGTCATCAATATCTACGATGAGTAAATGCAGGAATGGACAACTTATTTCTTCACTGACTGGCCAAGTCATCGCATTGGTTGTTTTCGTCTCTCTTCTTTATGGTGTGAGAAATGTGCGAGCAAGCTTTGTCAGTAAGTGAGTTTGAGAGAATGCTGCGGCAGTCATAATTGTGTCCATGCTCCTGACCAGGGACTGTTCTTCCTATGGAATGGAATCAGGAACATGAACGTTATGTGCACTCTCCATGACCCCCCCCCCCCTCTTTGTTCATGAGCTAGTGTCTCTTTTCTTATGACAAAAAGAAATATATATATATATATATATATATATATATATATATATATATATATGTATATGAAGAGTTTGTTCGCAAAAACCGATAAGTCCAAAATTGTGAAACGGAGATATTTGCGATTAAAGATCATGAAAAATAAAGAGAATAATAAGAAAAATTTTGATTCTTTTGACAATAACTTCAAAAATGTACCTTTATATGTAGTGACCAATATGTCATTTAAAAGGTATTATTTTGTACTTTATGAATAAGACCGTCCTTCAAAATCTTCAAAAATGGACTTATCGGTTTTTGCAAACAAACGCAAACAAACTCTTCATATATATATATATATATATATATATATAAAACACCAGTAAACAAGTAAATAATACTCAGTTATATTTAAGCTTATTAAAATTTCTCTCTATATTTCTTATTCTTCCATATGATTGTCATGAGTTCTTATTTCCAAATCATGTGTTTTTGTCATGGACCAAAATGGTATTTCGTTGTTGTTTTTCGTTGTTGTTTTTTACAGATATAAGTTTTGCATCTATATAAAGTAAAATGGTTGCAGACATACGAATGCCTAATATGGACGTTTTCACAAAATATACAAATACCAAATGCGAGATTACTGGCGAAAATTGGGTAAGGGGATCGTCTATTATACGTATAGGAGCCTCGTTTCCACTTCGCGCTGCCGCTTTTTGAGGTCAAGCGGTAATACAGATCCCTGCGTATTATCCAACAGGACAGCCAGTATGTAAATGCACGTATTATACATACCCACAACATTTCTTGAGTTTGTTACCAAAGTAGACAGATCGTATGCAAAATCCAGAGGAAACTAGAAATGACTTTCTGATGACTGATATGCCTCCGCCATATCGCATGGTTCTCCCAGTGGTTGTATCACATATCTTGCTCTTGCGACAATAGCTCCTATGAAATGCATTGTATCTGCACGCTATTAAAGTCAAACATCGATTCTGGGCCAACAAAAATAACCCTCCAAGGACTTACGGTAACGGTTAGAGTGTTGTTATAAGGTTTCAGGTTTAGTGATTAGGATAAGGGTTAAGGAAAAACCGGAGCCCTCCGCCGCTTTAAGGACGTTCCTCAGTTAAAGTGAAGTCCATGTCATTTTCTTCAAACTTTCCATACAGTAACTCTGACCCATCCGAAGCCCAAATATGTAAATAAAACCATAGGTTCATGTGCTTGTTTTTCTTCTCCGGGACTTTGAAGAATATGACTAATCTGCCGTCCGTTACCAAAATGATATAACGTTACAGGATCAAGACCATGATTGGCAACAAAATCTGCAATGACAAACTTAAATCCCCATAATTCTTTCAAAATCCACGTTATTTTCTCCAAATTTGCTAGAATTGCAGAGGAAAGGGTTTCAAAGTTAGGGTTTACACTCTCATTCTTTAGCAAGCAGCGCCCTCACGCGGCAGAAAACACCGAAATCTCTCAAATTCTTCTCATTTACGTTTTCTGTTAGGGGTGAGATAAAGGACAAAGTTCATAAAACTTATGCTGTATATTCAAAACCCATGTTATTTTCACGAAACTTGACCAAATTGTAAATTAAGGCTTACTTATTCCAGAAAAATGCTTAAAGTGGGGGTTCATGTGCTCGTTTCTGTGCTAGCAGCGCCCCCATGCGACATATATCATCATAAGTTCCCAAAATCTGGTCAGGAACCTATGCAGGGATGCCCTGACAAGGTGGGTTCATAAAACTTATGCTGTATATTCAAAACCCATGTCACTTTTACGAAACTTAACCAAATTGTAGAAGAAGCCTTATCAATTCCAGAAAAAAACAATAACAAATGGGGGTTCATGTGCTCATTTCTGTGCTAGCAGCGCCCCCATTCGACATATATCATCGTAAGTCCCCAAAATCTGATCAGGAACCTATGCAGGGATGCCCTGACAGGGTGGGTTCATAAAACTTATGCTGTACATTCAAAATCCATGTCATTTTCACGAAACTTGACCAAATTGTAGACGAAGGCTTACTAATTCCAGAAAAACGATAAAAAGTGGGGGTTCATGTCTTAGTTTTTGTGGGGTCTAGGACCCCAAAATCTGGTTAGAAACCTATTGTGCGTGCCCTGATTAGGTGGGGTTCATGAATGTCATGCTGTACATTCAAAACCCATGTCATTTTTACGAAAGTTTATCAAATGTTGAAGAAGGGTTACTTAATGCAGAACAATTGTACAAATGGGGGGGGGGGGGGTATGTGCTCGTTTTAGTGCTAGCAGAGCCTCCTTGCAACAGAAATCATCGTAAGATCCCTATGTCTGGCCAGGAACCAATGCAGGGATATACCCTGCTAGAATGCATGAATCTCCGCATGCTGTTCAGTCAAAACCCCACTTTCTTTTCTTTCTGTTTTTTTAAACAGAAAACGTGTCACAATTGCAGTGATATGGTGAAAAAATATTCAAAAAGGAAGGTCCTTGCGCGTTTTGTTATTTCCCTTACACAGTCATAATAATATTATGTGGACGCAAGTGTGGAAAACTCCACATTGACATGCTTGTTTGTTTGTTTGTTTTACCCACTTGCTGTAACCATGTGCAGAAAGTGACAATGGAGGAAGACGAATAAATATAAGGAAATGGGAGTTTTAGCATTAGTCTGACGGTACTCCAAAGAAAAAAACAAATCTTAATATAATGACGTTAATTGTAGATTGCATGTGTTGGTTGTTGCAGTGGTTGGTAAAGTGAGTGTTGTAAACTATGGAGATGTACCTTGAGTACCCTCCCCCCCCAAAAAAAAAAAGTATTATTCTCCTTTTGTTACACCAGATTTGGTACCGGTAATCAAAAATTAATATCTGAATGATGAAAGTGATAAACACTTGTTTGATAATACTTTCGTAACCTTGTATGTTGTAACCAAAAATAAAAAACACAATATTTTGTATTAGTAATGACAAGTTTAGATGTAATTTAGATTTTAACCGAGATACTCAGATTGTTTTAGTTGTTAGACCTAAAGATGAAATGTGTGTCATATATGTTTGGTTTGTTGTTGTTGTTGTTGTTGTTGTTGTTGTTGTTGTTGTTGTTGTTGTTTTTAACACCTAGTCTAGTAGACTAAAGTCCCCGACTAGGGCCTAGAGGCCCTAGGTACCTTAGCACGACTTTACCATGTTGATGAACAGATAATGAACTGCATGTCACAAAACAGATCGATGGATCGAAAATGGAAACAGCTCAGTTCCACTTCCAAGCTTCCCGATTCCGTCGATCAGTGTTGTGCTACCATGACCATGTAGGTAAACCTATATTATGCGGCTCGTACCGCTGAACTTTGCGTAGTACGTACAGATTGTAACGCGTACAGTAGGCACGCGAGCCGAGCGAGGCCGCCCAGCGCGGGGAGCTGTCGGGTATCCGTGCGTACCATGTACCACACTCTAGCTCGATCTACCAGCAGCTGCTCAGCTCAGCTAGCTCAGCTCATCTCTCTCGCGTGCGCTTCTACGCTCTTTGTTACGTCACTGCCAACCTGCGCAGATAGGATGCGCACAAACTCAACTGAGGAACGTCCTTAAGGTTGTATGATATATTTTGCTCCTATAAAATATCTGCACGCTAGGATTAAAGTCAAACATCAATCCTGCGCCAACAAACATAACCCTCCATGGACTTAGGGTTAGGGTTATGATAAGGTTTTGGGTTTAGTTTGATGTGAGGATTAGGATCAGGGTTGATGAAAGACCGGGGAAATTATCGTATGAGCAAATTCCGTGTCACCCTCCAATCACTACCCATAGGTCTAATGCCAAAATATTGAAATGATGTGTTTGACAGTTTTACACAACCACGCATGTGTTACGAGTTTACATTCCTTAAACCAGGATTCATTTAGATGGCTATGCTGTTTCTGACATCAAGACAATATTCGGGAATTTGAGCATTGTCACTTGACCTTTGACCCTTTCCCTTAGCCCCATGGCCTGCAACTTTCTTTAAATGATCACTTACTAGTAGTGTCTAATATTCAGGACATGGAAATTTTTGACATTTTAACATTGTCCCTTAACCATTGACCACAAATCTTTCCCTACAGAATCATTGTGGAGTAGTGCATATACCTAGTTTAATTAAGCATTGAGCAATCTCAAATGTATCAAAGGTCCTTTTCAAGGTGAAAATCCATTCCAAATATAAACTAATCTGAAAAGAAAGAGTGAAATATTATGAGTTCAATAGAAAATTTCTGATCAAAATCGCATGGAAAATAAGGAAGTTATGACATTTTGAAGTTTCGCTAATTTTTTTGGAAACAGTTCTCGAATGGTCGATATGAATATGCAAATGGGGCAAAGTGAGCAGGTCATCCCCTTACAACTTGTTACATATAAAGCTTGTACATAAAATTGTGAATTTTCAGTTTTTCATTCAATCACAATTATGCCCGAAGTTCTAATCCTAGTATATATCTAACTGATCACTATTCCGAAGTTATTTAGCTACTAATAGCATCAAGTTTCAGATTTTAATGACAGGAACATTGAATTTTGGTCATTTTATTTTTACACAATCAATGGAAATTGGGAGGTTGTGACATGGTTAGCTCACTCATTTGCATATCACATCTATTCATATCCACTGTCCAAGAACTGTTTTGCGGCAATTATAGCAAGACTCCAAAATGTCATAATTTCCTTATTTTCATCCGATTTCAGTCAAGTTTTGCCTTTGAACTCAAAAGGTGTTACTCTTTTTTATCAGACTAACTTATATTTGGACTGGATTTCCCCTTGAAGAGGAAGTGAAGTAGAACTATAAGACAGCTGGATGTGACTTTCACTTCTGTAAATATAAGTGATAGGATAACCCGGACATGACGCGGCTAAGATGTGTATGTGTGTGTGCGTGTGTGTGTGTGTGTGTGTGTGTGTGTGTGTGTGTGTGTGTGTGTAAGTGTGTAAGTGTGTTATTTCCTCTCATGTTCTCTCATGACTTCAATGCCCTCTTATGGTCATGTTGCCCAGGAAATTGTCCTTTCACTACAAGAACAACGGTAATCTCAAGAAACCAGCAGTGCATTAGAACAAAGGAGAGTTTCCCCTTGAGCAATCGTATTAAACTAGTCGCCATTATATTTCCTGACGGTTGGAACTGAAGATTTATTGCGTGTGTGTGCCAACCACATTGGCGGTTAAAATACAAAGAAGCATCGAGACTTAATAGAAGCAGGCGAAAGGGAATTATATGGTCCAATCTTGCAACAACTACATTGGAGGTGATCATACATAGACGCTTTGAAAAGACGAAAATTTGGGTCTAGATGGTCTCCTCTGATGTCATCAATGTCTACATGGATAACAGAAGGAGTGGACACCGTATTTCTACACTGACTGGACAAGTCACCGCATTGGTTATTTTCGTCTCTCTTCTTCGTGGTGCGACAAATGTGCAAGCAGATATTGTCAGTAAGTAAGGAGTTTGAGAAATTGATGAAGCTTCCATTTTGGTCATGTAAGGAGCTATGTACTTTCCTCCCCCCCCCCCCCCCCCACTCCTTTCGTTGTCTCTGTTCTTATGAGCTAATTAATCATAAAGGACCACAGAAATCAATACTTAGTCATAATTGAATTGTCAAATGATTGACATGAGTTCTTATATCTATAATTTTGTGGGGGCTTTGTCACGTACCAAATTATTATCAAATCTTAAAACCTTGAAGAGCGTAAATAATCCTCGGAAATTGCATTCTTTAAAAAAAAAAGAGTGTTGCTTCTAGCAAAATGATAGCAGAAAAAAAACATTTCTCAATAGGTATGTTTTACACAATATTATACAAATACGAAGCAAAGGGCGAAAATTCAGAAAGGGGATTGCCTACCAGCCCCTCCTCACTCAACGCCCTATGAAAGTTTAGCGGTCTTCCATGCAGATCCCTGCGAATCATCAAAGAAGACACGCAGTATTTACTGTATATGCACATATCTACCCACAGCATTGCATTCACTTTATCAATATTACTTTTGAAATGCGAGTTAGATTTTATAAACAACTGAAAAAAAAATACAACATCTTGCCCATGACACAAATTCTCTTTCAGTGCTGCTGGTAAAGTGTATTGGCGGATGCACTTTCGATTGTTTAATTCTCACTAGATGTGTCACAATTCATTGAACCTCAAGAATACACTCTTCTGTGGGCCCCTACACAAACACACAACATACAACCATTGATTTTTCAATTCCATTTTTTTTTTATTTCATTTCCAACAATATCATAACATATGAATACACATAATAACACAGTAATTTAATGACACAAACAAACTGTGCACTGAGATGAAATTTGTAAATTTCATGACAAATACCAAAGGAACTTTGGTGGAAATGGATGGGACTGCAAAAAAAAAAAAAAAAAAAAAAAAAAACACTTCATGTAGTTTATAGTTCCCTCATAGAAATATCTAATTACAGAACTAGGCAAATTGCTTGAAAAAAAAGAGAGAAAGAAATAAGACATAGAGACACATATAACAAACACGAGACAGCTTTCTTGTAAAAAGAGAAAGAGGAAAAGTAAGTAAGTGTGGGACGCATGACAAGAAAAGTGGGCTTAGAAGAAGGAGAAAAGAGACGACGAGGCAATAGATATAGTAATAACGAGATATAGAGAGGAGTTGTAGACGATATAGAATTGCAAACCAAAAATGACTTGAAATCAAGGCTTACAAAAATTCAGCTCAATCCGTAACGTAAGAATTTCATAAAGATTTCTTTCATTCAAAAGTAAAGGTATTAAACCTTAAAGCTTTTATCAGATCGTTATAACTAAAAATCAAAAAATTTGGGCCAGAAAAAGAGACCATATGGATTTTGCCAAAATTAGTCCTGGTCAAACGCAAATGAAATCCATTTGATTGCCGGGTAAGATATGAAAAGATGAAAATGAAATCAAGAAAAGGGGAGGGAGGGGAGAACTGGTGAGCTTTCACATAAATTGTCCTAGTCCTTATTGCAAACGATACAAATTTATTATTCTTTGAAATATTATTTTCAAGAAATGAAATATCAGTATGGCATCTTACTGACTTCTTACGAATAATACAATACGCCTTTGTCGTCTGAGATAGGGCGGTGAGTTGGCTCAGTCGGTAGCGCGTCTGCCTCACGATCACGCGGCCCGGGTTCGAACCCGAGTCTGGACTGAGCAATGTTGTGTGTAAACATACCGTCCCCTCTAGCAAGAGGCAAAACACTCTGTCCCTCGGATAGGACATAAAATGGAGGTCCCGTGTATGAGAGAGTCACAGCTCATGCACGTAAAAGATCCCGCTTCATTCATTCATCGCAAAGAGCAGGGTGTCTAACCCGGTGAAGTGGTCCCACCCCACATCCAACTGGACCCCATGGAAGACCAGCTTAGTGTAGCTGAATATGGGCTATCCAGCCATCTTCACAGATGGAAAATGGACAACAACAATAATGCAACAAAACCGTCGCGTAAGTTTATTGCCTAGAATCAAACCAAGCAATTTGATTGAAGGGATTTCTTTTATGAATATGCCGTCCAAGAGAATATTGTCTGATGAAAATTTCCGGGGTTTATAAGAAGGCATATTTTAGCTTATTCTTCTTCTTTTGTGTTAAGTTTATGACCAGTTTATTTCCTCTTATCCACTCACTACCAACTACTCTTTCCACTGAATTTTCACCGCTCCCGCTATCGAAATTTCGTATAAATTGGAAACGGATGAAAGACACGCTTAAAATCAACCCATAGAATCAATGTCTCGCGAAGAGGAATGGACGTTTGTAATGTGACATGAAAATGTTATGAGTTCTTTCGTCTTCTTCTGTTTGTTTTTTTTTTCTAAGCTTTTAGGTTAGGAGGCGCGGAAGGAGAATCCGAGGGCCAAGTCGAAATGCTGCTTAACAATGGTCAATGGAGAACCATGTGTTTCACAGACTACGCCGTCCGTACCCTCAGCATCGTTTGTAGGCAACTGGGATTTCTCGGGGTAAACCGGGTAAATTCGGTTTCGCGGTCCACCGGACAATCCTATCCGACTGCAGATTTTTCCTTCTATTGCCATGGATATGGTGAGGACAACAATACATAATATTCCGGTAAAGTTTCACCTTATCTATATTGATGGCCATTGGTTAAGCTGACATTTA
Organism: Diadema antillarum; assembly: GCF_040938485.1. Classification (NCBI taxonomy): domain Eukaryota; kingdom Metazoa; phylum Echinodermata; class Echinoidea; order Diadematoida; family Diadematidae; genus Diadema; species Diadema antillarum. The sequence continues at coordinate 708,483 of NW_027270982.1, forward strand.
GATAATGCGAATTTCTGGGTAACTTTATTTTTTTATGTACTCCCTGATTTTACTACACTTTCACCGCCGCAAAGTGCAAGAGGCGTTATAATGTTGGGTTTTCTGTAATTTCCACCGGAGCCCTCATTATCGAAATTTGAGAAAAACCGGTGCACTTATTTTCTTGATATACCAGGTAGGCCAATGCTACATGAGTGTTTCGAGTTCCTACCTCGTTCTCCGTACAGAATTCTTCACCTTCGTACGTCTACATCCTACTGACACAAAACTTAATTCCCCGGTGTGTCATACATATTATGAAGATAACTTGGCTGCTAGATAGATTTAAACAAATTCCCCCTTGGGCTAAGATTGTCATATTTCATCAAGACTTACATATTTATGTAGGAATGTACTTATATGTAGTAATTTAATTTGACAGGTAGGGTAAAAATGAGAATTGTCACTTTAAAAAAAATTGTGGAGGAAACTGTCAACTGTAAATGTCACGGGGTCACCAGGATCTAGCCGAAATTTCATATTTTTTGGCTTATGTTTTTTTAGGGAAGACCGGTATACACCACTGCTCCCAGGTGTTAGATAAATATATTTGAAAATATTTTATTGAGTATAGAGGGCCAATTTTTAGATAACTTCTGGGTAAGTGATCAAAATCAACTAATCGCATGGAAATATAACTGATGGGAGATAGCAAAAACTGCATGAGGAGCCAAGGCTTTCCAGTCCGTCATGTTTGCCGTTGATTTACACCTTTATCGTAGTTTAAAAGAAACTATAGCATTCTTGGGGATTTTTGTGGCAAAAATATTTTGTAAGTGCAATATGTTGAAGTTGACGTTTTTCTTTATAGCAAAACGTCTTTGAATTATATGATTGTGATGTCGGAGAATGCATTCACTCAATGCTGTGAAAGTTGTCCAGTTTCATTTTTTTTTTTCATTTTGGAAAGAAATATCTTTAATATGTAAATTCAGAAAACAAAATAGTTATCTACCATTTTCGTGCATCGATATTTTCTTTGCAGAAAGTGTACTAAGCGAATGTACCAAGGTTCCGGTCGACTGTTCCGCAGATACAACTGCTAGTGCCAAATGCTACGACCAGGGTAAGCTTCCAAAACTGAAACTCGATCCAACAGATAACTCCTCCCCCTCCCGGCAAACAAAACAACAATTAAACAAATTCAGTTCAGAGTCTAACACAAGATAGAATTCTAAACGCTGTAAATCATATAATGTGACAGAAATGTGCATTGTAATAAGTTCCAGGCTTGAGCGGAAAGCCATTTGTTTTGGCATGTGCCTTTAATACTCGGAACTTAATGACCAAAATTCACAATCTCATTATGTCAAATTTATGCCCAAATCCCTAATTTTATTTTGCCAAATATCCTAAAAATTTTTGAAGGAGGCAGGAAAGAGGAGAATTCCTTAAATGTGTCAGAGTGGAAGGGCGTTTGGAACGTGTAGAATGTAAATATAGCCCCAAGGAAAATTCGTTGCGGAGAGCAAGTGATTTTCATGCTCACCAATTAACTTCTTTTATACTGAGAGGATATCAGTGGTTTTCTGCAATCAACATCAGTTACAATGATTTTAAATCCATCTTAATTCATATCAAGTCATGTGCAATAAACTCTAAAGACCATCAAGCTGAAATCCCCGTATCAACAGAGCCTTTTAAAACTAGAGTTACCACGGAAACGTCTGGGTAGTGGCAGGGTACTTTTTTTTTCACCTGCCGGTTGAAACGGTACCCGGTGAATCGGACGTAAGTTTCGTGGCAACTTATCCAAGTTCTACCCTAGCATTTCCCTGACATTACCCCGATAATACCGTCGCAACCCTTCCATTCGAACGCAAGTGCGGTAACAATCCTCTGATACACTCAACCCGCATGTGCAACATTGCAAACAGAGAATGATTGACACGCCACACGTTTATCACATGGATGGATTGTAGCTACTAATCTCTATGTTACGGAAGCCCATTCGTGCCACGCAAGGATAACAATTTCAGTGGAGCTAACTAGCGGCCGCCACTTAATTATCGTTTAGCGATATCGATAATTATGAGAAATATCGACCATAAGTAACGTTACAGATCTCAAGTCTACAGTTAACCGCCTTCATCACCGCTCAAGGCTCAGATAACCAGACGTTTTTTATATGACGAAGTGCTGTCCCGTTGCTGCTAACGAAAAATGATTATTTGGTACGTAAAATGTCGTTTCCAATGTTTTATACTCCAGGAAATAGACTGAATTGAGATCTGTAACGCTACTTGTGGTCGATATTTCTCATAATTATCGATATCGCTAAACGATAATAAAGTGGCGGCCGCCACTTGATTATTGTTTAGCGATATCGATAATTATGAGAAATATCGATATCGACAATTATGTGGCGGCAGCCAGATAACTAAGTGGCGGCCGCCAGTTAGCTCCACTGAAAGTTTTATCCTTGCGCGGCACGAATGGGCTTCCGTACTATGTAGTTGAGACGGCACTAAAACTAGTCGAGATGAGTGATTGTATATGTGCACAATCTAAAACAATAGGCTGCGCTGGACAGTAGGCGTGGTAGTCGCGTCAGTAGACACACCCCCTCCGTGGAAACTTACCCGGGTAAGGTTTTCGGTGTGTGTCTTTTTAAACGGTAGGTGCCCCTCACTCTCTCCCACGGTTTGATGTAATTTTAGAGGGATTTTGTTCTCTGGACGTTGTCGCGACGTTGCCACGATATAGGTTCTGTTTAAAACAGGGCTTGAATAGACTCTCTCTGAAGAAACTATTGTGGTACATCACCATGGATTGTCCCTGGTCCAGCTTTTGAACATGTACAAATGATAATCTTCACTTAGTTTGGTGTAAGTTACTAATGCACGCGCTGACTATATGTGCAAGGATCTCATCGTACGAGGAAATGAATGTTATCCATCTGGTGAAGGTATTTGGGAAAAAAATCCTGTAAACCATTGCTCCACAAAAATACACACGAGGGACTAACCCAGCTTAAGCGGTTGTCCATAATGATTATGTCCTTTTATATACCGTAAGGGTAAATGTCATGTGCTTCTCCACCTCCCGAAATAAACTCATCAGATTTTTATTATTTTTGCACTGTTCTGCAGGGATTTTTCTTCCTTTTGAAATCTGTTAAACTTTTTAGTGTATTACTTCTCTATTAGGGCGCATCCTTGTAACGCGTTGGCTGTATCATGGCGTGTTATTGTTCTTTTAGAATCACATCACCCGAAAAAAAAAGTTATGGTGACATAAATCGTTGGTATTGCCAACACGACCAATTTCTAGAGTTCTATTCTCCTCCTACAGTATATTGTGTATATGGCCTACTATAAAGGTTACTAACCCCCCCCCCCCTCCCCCACAAAAAAAAAATACATGAAAAAAACTTAAAATATCCCTTATGATTTTCTCTGTCCTGTCGCAGCCGCCTCTGTACGAATGAAACAATTAAACTTATGATACTTCTTATAGCAATGATCATCATGAATACCCGTAACTTTTTCGAAATGAGAAAGTATACGAGCAGAAGGTGTTCCGTTTGCCTTTGAAACATTAATTCTAATCAATTAGCAGTCATATTGTTATCCATTAGAATGAGTATTATCGTACGCAAACTTTCACCCGAGTGTGACCGTTGCTACTTGCTTAATATCTATTATCGTTTCCTCTTCATTCAGTGAAATGTTTTGTTCTTCTTTTTTTTGGTCACATGATCATGCCTCAACCAAAGAAAGCGGCTACTTAGGTTGTTTCCAGTACTTGCAATACGACAACTCGGTGGGAGATGTACAAAGGGTGCAAGCCAATGACATGACCATTGGTCGCTGTAAATGGTTTTGTCAGACTAGAGAATACAGGTACTATGGACTTACGACCGGAGACCAGTGCCAGTGTCAAAACGTCAGTATCACATGGAGTCAGTGGGAGGACAGATACTGCGACTACAATTGTAGCGGTGATCAAAACTCGCACTGCGGCGGGCGACTTTCTATGGCCATCTTTGAAGGTATACTAGTTTGTAGCTGCAAACTAATGATAATCTGTGGTCCCCTAAGTTTTAAATGCTATTGAGTCCGATTTAGAGGATTTAGATCGTGATAAATCGAAAAGAAACATAATGCTCGTATACGATCTATTGTGCGGTAAAACAAGCACATTTGCCGCTCTTTGTTCTGATTGAAATTAAACTCTTTAAAGAAGGTAATGTTGTGGTTAACATTAAAATGACTTTCAATACAATAAACGTGCAGAAGTAAAATAAATCAAGAAAGAAACCCTCCGAAACTATGATGTCCCCACGAATTGTCAAATACTTTATATTTGAACATAGGGAATACTGGGTAATGAATTCCTTCAATGTGAAGCATCTGCTAGTAGATAGTAAAACGACAATAAGAACAAAGACAATTAAGAATGGTGGAAACATTGATATGAAATACTGTGCATTGCATTCTTCAAAACACTGTGGCAGTGACATAGCTTTCCATCCTATCGAGGAAACTGCTGTTATCCAATATTCGCTTGATCAGGCAAAATGTAATGTTTGCTTGAAATTTTTGTTGTTGTGTTGTTTTTTTTGTAGGCAACGTCTTATGAGTGTGTCTGTACAGTATGTCCCCCCCCCCAAAAAAAAAAAAAATACAACGGGGGCCTCCGCAATAATATCTTTGAAAATATTGCATCAATCTAAAAACAAGTTCAAGGTGTGAAACCATAACTCATTGCCCACATCTTACAGAAAACCCCATTCGATTTGCTTCTGTGGTCAAAGAGATATACGAAATTTTGTAGAGAATGTCGGGAATCTCTTCCCTCAAGTTCTGTCTATTTTTCACACACAAGATCATCAAAATGCGAAACTTGGAAGAATCAGACTCATGACATGCTTTACAACAATCTACTCAAATGTTACATTTTAAGGCTCTGAAGTAGCATTTAAAGAATTTAATCATATTCGGTGTTATCAATGCGAAAATCTGATTGTCTTTTTTGGGGAACATACTGCAGTATGTCCCCCCAAAATTATGATCATATTTTCGAATTGATAACACCCAATATGATCGACCTGTCTAAGTGCTATTTCAGGGTCTTAGTATATAACATCATAACTCTATCTTGCAGAAAAAACCATTCGATTTGGTCAAGCGGTCATGGAGAAATGTATAGATTGTTGTAAAGCATGTCATGAGTGTGATTCTTCCAATGTTAGCAATTCAATGCTCTCGTGTGTGAATAATATAGACAGAACTTGGAGGGAAGAGATTCCCGACATCCTCTACAAAATTCTTCGTTTCTCTTTGACCACTGAAGCAAATCGAACAGGGTTTTCTGTAAGATGTGGGCAATAAGTTATAGTTTCATACCTTTAATTTGTATTTAGATTGATTCACAATTTTTAAAGATTTCATTGCGGAGGGTCCCGTTGTAATTTCTTTTTTTTTTTGGGGGGGGGGGGGGGGGGGACAAACTGTATAATGACTTGAAGCTATCCGCATGCAATGTTTTCTCTTCCTATTCCCAAAGTGACACCGGGTATACCTTCTCGAATCTCAACCGCGGAAACTCCACGGCAGCCAACCAGTTCAGCGTACACGGCAACAATGGAGTCTAAAGGTATGTTTCCTCGCTGTCCCTTGGTTTGTGAAAAAAAAAAATAAGAAGAATTATTATTTTTTTTAATTATAGAGAACTATCTAATGACGGTCTGTTGTATATAAGTTGATAGGAAATTGATAAAGTGATAACATGATCACCTTCTCAGATTTTTTTTTTGTGTGTGTGTGTGTGTGTGTGTGTGGTTTGCTCTAGTATCACGGATTCCTGAAAAGGTAAAACTTTAAAACGCTATAACGTTAGTAAATGAACATGGTAAACATAATTATCGTGTCTTTGTGTCTATCCTACATGTAGATGGTGAATATGAAATATCCTTCATGCAGCCTCTTTTCAATAGTGTATTGTTATTTTTTATTCTTTAGTCCTTCCCTATGTGAGTATTATCAAGTTAATTATGTACTAAATTAGTGTCACACTCCTTTTTTCCAAATCATTCGATTCTTTTATGATAATTTTTTTTTTCAGATTCAACAGGATATTTACCCGCTGGTGTTGTGTTCGGGGTTATCTGTGCGACGTTGATTTGTACCGCTTTGATCGTATTTTGGTAAGTGGACATGTGTTTGGAAGAAATATCATATCATAAAATAAGATATTATATCTATATGATATAATGATATATATATATATATATATATATATATATATATATATATACATATATATATATATATATATATATATATGTGACCGTGCACCACAAAACGAACAAAAAGTCGCACACAGTGATTTTGTGTGAGGACTGAAAATAGGTGAAATGGGTCAACCTAACCATTCTTGAGTTTTTCATATTTCCTGAACGAGCAAGTCTTTTTCTATATTATATTAAAGTTTGGGATCAAAAAAACAAAGAGGAACTTGCGTTTTCAGCAGTTTTTCTCGAACACTTTTTGGTGGAATAGTGTGATTAGTTGATCTCATAGAACCCTCTTCCCATTTCTCAAAAACCCTGTCCACACACTTCACTTTCAACTCAAATAACTTTGGAGAGAATGATGCTACTGCATTGAAAGTTGGTATTAATCATGTACAGAATGTGCTAATGAAGCATGCTTAATTTCAATTTAATCTGATAATCCCTTCATTGTTGTTGCTCCCATGGTCAACATCCTGTTTTTTGTTCAATTCATCCCATAGCTAGCATAGCTTGGTAAAGATTAAGCGCTTGAATACACCCTGTACTTCAGAGCCTCTTTTCTCAGTTCACACTTTCCAGAGTGTGTCCTTTCTCTCCAATATTTAGATAGGTTAGGAGAGTCCATTTGAACTGAGTTATACATCATTTTAAAGCTTAGAGTCTGCTCTTTCAGAATCTACCCTTGACTAAAAATCCATGTCTGGCGACTTTTTGTTTGTTTTGTGATGCAGGGTCACATATATATATGAATATCATAACATATACATATATGTATTCTATATATGTACATATTATATCAAATGATTGCTATATAATCTAACCTTTTAACATATTTTTTTTTTGAGAAACAGAGAACTGAAGTGGTTATCTCATTGGCTAGAAGACCAAGAGGCGAACTGGTGTCGACTTGCTGGTCTCTTCAGTCGAGGGGACGTCCCGTTAACCCTTTCACTGCTAATGATTCAAATATTCACTATAGTCCCCATACTGTACATATAGACTGGAAATCTACGTGGCACGCAGATGGTTAATGATTAATTTCTCTGATCTTCATTATCAGTTGCTGGGTTGCCTACAGAAGTGCCAAACAAAAGAGACAGAGGGATAATGCACTCGTTGCCAGGGGAACAGGACCTTTCCAGGTGAGCGGGAGGGCGGGGGAGGAACTTGTCCAGCACACGTACGACTATCCCACTTTTCCCGCTTCCGTTAGACGAGCCGGTCACGTGGGGGCGCCATCTGGGACGAGTTTGGGACCACCGCTGCGAAGAAACGCCAGCTTCTCGAGTGAGTACAGCGCCTTTGGGCAAGCGAATGATCTCCAGTTTCATCGAGATGACGAGAACGCGGAAAGTACTCCCGGTCACTTTAACAGCAGTATTGTCAGTGATTCTAGCGCAGTACCGTACAATCAACAGCTGGTAATCTAAATCACCTTTATCAGATGACGACACCGAAGCACCGGATTCGACTGGTGATCTAAATCCCCTTTATGACGACACTGCAGCACCAGATGCGATTTGGTGAAGGCCATGTTGACGATGGTGAGTCACCACAGGGCGACCCTTCGCAGAAAACTGGAGGAAGGAACAACCTCGGGAGCCATTTCTACAGCAATGAGCATTCTTTCCAGCAACGAATTCAGAATAAACAAACCTAAAAACGATGTTCTGATTCTTCATGTTCTTTAACGGGAGGAAAGATACATCTGCTTCCGCTACTTCTACTACTACTACTACTACTACTACTACTACTACCACTACTACTAGTACTACGACTTAAACTACGACTACGACTACTACCTAATACCGTTTTTATTTATTTTGCTCATCTGAGGTACTTTCTTTTCCACATGTTTACAATCACTTTATCCACTAGTATACAAAATGCACTCAACACAATAATTTTGACGGAAAAAATAATTAAAGGGTTCATCAATGATACCAATCATAGTTACGTATTCTTCTTTAATAATCCAATGTCACCAAATCCTGTTTGGTTGCACTTCAAACCAAATCTTTTAGTAATTAGTGTACAGTGAACAAGCATTTGTTTCCTTCATTGCGTTCTCTGCCATAATTCCTGTAACCAATGACTTGGGCATAATTAAAAAAAAAAGAACTTGACTAATTTCATCTTTTTGTTACCTATATCTCACCCGAGAATTATAACTTTTTCATTAATATCAATTACAAGCTCGAAAATGTTTCGAGGTAAAAATGAGTTTACTTTCCAATACATTGTGATTTTTTTTTTTTGTGCATTTCAGCAGAAAGTATGACAAGTGTTTTCTTAACAACTTTCTTTACAACCTACAACTCAATAACATCAAATTCTTCTTTTCGCAGCAGGACAGGAGTCTGTATGTTATTACGTAACTTATCCAACCAAAACCTGGGGGATGCTTTTTTTCAACTTGGACTATTCAAATGAGGCGAGCATGCTGCCTGTCTCTGAAGGTTTCATTTATGGATGTAACCTCCTCCCATTCCCCATCTTCTATAATCTGTTTCACTGTAATAACGTTTTCCTTTATTTAATTCTGATAACATTTCTTTTTTCCAACTCTGAAAACATAACATTCCATTATTATATTCAATATTACTATTATGCCAAACAACTTCTTTTTTTTATACCGTTAAAGTTAAACATATCTATGTACCTTAACTCAGACCATGAACAGAAAAGGTCAATGCAAAACTCGGATATTTTTTCCTTCTGCATATTCCTACTTCTACTTCTGTTACTATTACTACTACTGCTAGTATTTCTACTTGTATACTACTACAACAACTACTACATGACAGCGTAGTCTTATCTTGCATAACATCTAATTTTACCATGAGGTAAGGTTATAGATATATCTGTGTACCAGGATTGATCTTCTTGGAATATCTATTTTGCTTTTTATCGAGTTGTAGAGTAGACTGGCTATATTTCACACCTGTACCGGCAGCGCTGGAAACAAAGTTAATTATAAAAAACAAACGAACCAGAAACATATTTTGGAGTTTAAACATTCCGATATCAGCTCTGGCCACAATTCGTAATACGATCGACAGTCATGGATTGACAAAAACAGTGGCAAGCAATTGCCACTGTTTTCAATTGTCAAAATACAGATTAGGTGAAACATTGAGATTAGGAACCTGCTCCGCTTCTTCGACAAAAAAGATTGCGTTTTGTCGCGTACCTGTACGCTCACCAGAATTGTGAATTTCCCTGCATGCATTTGCGGAGAACGGGGTGGGGATGGGGGCACAGATTGATATTTTTTGACTTATTGGATGATATCCCACGCTACCTGACTAGAAGTACGGTGATGGATTAAGGCATGTTTCGATATTTGAAGTGACATTTGGTGAATTTTGCTCTTTGTGCTTCCTTCTTATACAAAGTGCCAGAGGATTGACTGCACCTCAGGTCAGATTACTCCGATTTCACCTTTCGTGTACATGTTGCTTGGTAAAAAACTTTAAAAACTTACATTTTCCTTGGCCCCTCAAGAAAAAAAAAACACACCTGATGAATCTTGTCGTCAAGATTGGGGCAATATTTTGAGAGGCCAAATGTTGAAGATTATTGAAAAATATTCCTGAAAATTATCTTTGTCTCTCTCTATCTCTCTTTGATGTGATTTTATCCAAGCTTGTTATGTGGTGATATAGGTTGGTTAGGGCAGACTGAGCAGCATTTTTTTTTTATTATTATTTGCATAAACATGATTCTTGAGGAAGGTCAAAGGACAATCAAAGATAAAAATGGGATCATAAATGTTTTTGTTAAGCTTTAACGATTTCTATATCATCAGCCCTGCTAGGAAATAGGCCCTGTGGTGTGCACCACCAATTGACAACTTTGATAGCATACAAATATATAAAGAATCTGCTTGGAAAAACCGATAAGTCCATTTTTGAAGATTTTGAAGTACGGTCTCTGTCATAAAGTACAAAATAAGACCTTTTAAATGATATATTGGTCACTACATATAAAGGTACAATATATTGAAGTTATGGTCAAAAGAAGCAAAACATTTCTTATTATTCTCTTTATTTTTCTTGACCTTTAATCGCAAATATCTATATTTAGCAATTATTATCGGTTTTTGCGAACAAACTCTTCATATTTATATATACCATGAATACTGGCAAGGTTTTAATCGAGCATCACATACTACCAATATTTGATCCCTCGAACCCTTTTAGCCTTTCAACAAAAAGATTCTATAACTTTCCTTCTTCAGCTAAACATTAATGACGTCATCATCGTCCTTGATGAAAACGAAAATGATCTTCACAGTCTTAAAGCTGAGTTACAGTCTCCATAAAACCCCGGTCACACAGCGCTTTACGGCTTAATCACGGCCAAAACACGTCAAAAAGTGGTCTCCCGTGAAGCAGACGATGTTGTTCGCGTTGATGTCGAGTTTAAGACGAGCTATACGGTCGATTTATAGACGTGGCAGGACGCGGGGAAAAATCTGAACGGCGTCGGACGCGGTAAAAAGTTTTGAACTGCTCAAAATTTTATTCCGCGGACAACCACGAGCGGCACACGTTGTAAAGACGTGCAACACATGTGAAACACACGTGATAATCCGTGTTCCGGCAGTGATTAAAACTTGGGGAGACCCGGTAAAGACGCGAAAGTTTAGCGGTCTGTCACGGGCAGAGCACGTTCATCTGACGCGCGTTACGCGTTCGTATCACGGGAAATAGCGTGTTTAGCGGCTTATCGCTGACAAATGGATTTTTCCGCGTACACACACGTGGCTGGACGTGGTTAGCCGTGCTTAGGCAATGCTTCAGCAGTGGAACAGCTGCCAACGGCCATACCCCGTACAAAGCACGGCCAAACCAAAATTGACCAAAAAATTACCACTTACGACCACGTCCACCAGATTTTAATAACTTTTTGTACGTGATTTCGACGTGGAGTGCTGTGTGACCGGGGCTTAACATACGTTGGTTTGTATTGTGTGTTTGAAATTTGGTATAGTCTGCTGTATTTCCTACCGATTGCTAGTTGGAACCTGAAGTGTCATAAAAAGTGACACTGGAAATCATAGCAATTATTAAGCTTCATATATTTCACCTTTTCACCTTTGTGTACAATCGATTGTGTAATACTTTGCAATTATCTTTATTATTTGGATATGAAAACTAATAAATGACATGAAATGGAATGGAAGATGTAGCTGTTCAGTCGTTCACTACCCTCTCTCTGTATTTTTCATTTTTAAGTTAAATTATTGATAATTCTATTGCGCATTTAGCATTTTGTATTTCGCTCATTAATTTCCCCGAGTATTAAACTTCGAATTCTGAGTACAAGCTCAACGAGGAAAATCAAGCACGCAATAGTTTCATTTTACCTTAAATGATACGGCTTCCTATTTTGTCTTTTTCACCGAAAACTATTAGTATCTAGGTATGCGATGCTGATTTGTTTTGAAGTTAAGGAGTCTCTCCTATGCTGTGTATCGTTAACAGAATGATGTTTTTCGCGGATTTTTGATTCATTTGATACTCTCTTGAAGTAGCGCTGAACTAAAGTAGAGTCATAATACTCTGTGTCTGTTCAAGTATTTCCTCTTAAAAGGGGATATGATTCCAATATGAAAATAGATTTACAGCAACAATATTTCTGAAAGAGTGTGGCAGGAGTGCTGTTGTTTATTGAGAAGAAAAGAAAAGAGTAAAATGCATTGCAGTGGAGTGAAAAAAGATATGAGAGCCTGGTTACTTCAAGTGGAACAGCACATGTATATCAAAACGATCTGGGGGAAAGATAAGGACGACACAAAGACACACATACACAGACACACACACACACAAACAAACAAACATACATACACGCAGAAGATGGATTATGGTATATGAAATAGGAATAATTATTTGTTTAGTCGACCTTGTTCACCATTTCAGAGCACAATAAAGTCAGAATAACAATTAAAATGTGTAAGTCAGACTTCCAAAGATGAGAATGTATGAGAGACAATAGCAAAACGTATCTTGTTGGGCTATTCGAAGACGTCATAGTGTGCGCAACTAATTCACACCAAGATTGCCAAACATCATGTCGAAAAGCATCCATTTGAAATGGGGTACACCGGGAGGATAGCTCTCGCACCGAATAGTCTATGCTGCCTGGATAAAACATAGCATCTTCACTGAAAACCTAAAACGTCGAAATAAAACAGCAATGCACGCCTTTAACGTGTAGGAGAAAACATTCTTATCAGTAGCAAGCATATTTTAAAATCGGTGTGGCCCTTCACAATAGGCATGATCATAAAGATATATTATTCACCTACCGACACAAGCCTCACATCTGTCTCTACAGTAAATGTTCATCTGTAAAGACGAGCTCCTGTTTACGAGTTGACATGGAGCTCGCGACACTTTAATCATTCATTTCTTGATTCTACGCTCGAAGTACTTCATATATTCATTTTCATCTTAAATATACATCATGCTACTTCTTGGCCTCGTCCCCTATATATTTCTATTTAATTACTACATTTCGTTTTAACATTATATTTGAAAAACAACGTTATCCTTTTGATGATCTAGATGAGAAGTGGTAAATATGCAGGATATTCAGGCTCTGTGCGAGTAAACTTTGTTTGCTAAAGTGTTAAGCTAATGGTAGTTTTCAAGATATTCTGACTGTGCATGAAGACTTTTGCATGTTCTGTCTATGCCTTGTCTGTGAGATTTAATTTGAGTCGGACGCCACTCCCATCCACACAAACATACAACACACACGTACACAAACTCATCATCCTTAAATTCTGAATACGTCATTTAAAAAAAAAAAGTCGTGGGCATGTTTCATATATTTTCGAGGTTATTTCCTGCTTTTGCATTTATTCTTTCTCTTGTCTAACCGCTGTCTTCCATTTTACTGATCATCTTTGCAAAAGTACTGCGGTATCTTATCAAAATTCAATCAACCCAAACAAACACGTATCACCTCTGTGTATGAAGAAGAGTGATAGAACTAGAGTTAGTTCTCACTTTCAAAAGTGCAGTCGTCATGACCGTCTGTGGATAGGCAGTTCCATTGTACTTTCGTCTTTTTTTCAGCAACCATTGGTGGGGATTAACGGAAGTGTCGCGGCTGATACATCCGTGAACTCTTGTTCGTGCTTTCCTATGACTTCAATGTCCTCTTTTGGTTTTTGCTCATTTATTGTAACCACAGCGCTGATTTTAAGAAACTTGCAGTGTATAAAAAACGCTCAATAGTTTTCGCTCTTAGCAGAGATATTTCTCATTATACTAACTGCAAGGACGATATCCTGCACATTGAACCTTTCATTATTACTGGGTCTGATGATTGGCACGTAGATCAATGAGTATTTCAACATAACACAATATCTGTGTGTAACAACAATCTTGGATGCGATTGTAAAGAGACGTCAAGACGAGCCTAGTAAAATTCAAGGAAAGTTTGGTGTGAATGGTCTCCTCTCAGAAGTGGACACCCCCTTGCTACACTGAATCTTCAAGTGGCCGTACTCTTTATTTCCTTCACTTTTCCTTGTGGTGTGAGAAATGCGCAAATAGACGCTGTCAGTAAGTATAAGGTTTACAGTCTGCCGAACGTTGCTGGTAAGGTAATGCATTACTTCCATCCAACAAAGAGTAGAACAACATACAAAGCATACATTACTCCATTACACTGTAATGTAAAAAGCCATGAACTCGCCCCCATCTGAAGGTTCGGGATCGGAACTATTTTCTCATGTTTTACTGGTTTCTCGCTAAGCTCCAAATATAATATATTGGGATTTTTTATTCCCCCGATGGATTTAGGCACTTAGAACACTGGGATGCTTATAGAATGATATTACACCTTGCATTTTAATCTCAGTGTTATTCATTCCCAATTATTTTCTTGCTATTTTAATCTCAGTACATATTGTGAATGTACTTTTATCTATATGCACTGACACCGAAAGAAAACAGCATCATCATACTATTTTATTCTTGAAAAGGAAAATTTAATTAATCACCGAAGATATACGGGCAGGAACATCGCTTTGACAAGCATGCAGGTAAATGAAAGTCTATAAATAGGCACGTTTTGGCATCATATATAATTATATAAAATTATTCTGAAGCAACAAAAGAAAACTCAGGAAGACGAGAACCATGGGAGCATCCTTGAAGGTCTATAGCATACTGCTTTGAATTCTAGTATTATCGTTTTTATTTTGAATGATTTACTGATACTGAACAAAGAAAAACCTTAGTAGAACAATGTCATATCCAGTTTTTGATTACTATTGTATGGAAGCTGTTATAGTGATTTTAAAAGAGGAGTGGTACGCTTAATATTCGCAGTCATTATGAAAAATGCAAAACCAATCAAAGTATTTCGTATTGGACTTACAGGAGGACACCATGTTGCGACACGGATTGTCGCCCCTACACGGATTGTCGCCTCCTGCTCGGGGCGACAATCCGTGACGGGCGTTGGCGGCACGGATTGTCGCCCCCGTCACGGATTGTCGCCTGGCGACAATCCGTGACGAGGGCTGGCGGCACGGATTGTCGCCCGCCCTCGAAGCACATTTTGCTGGGTAATATCGTTCTGGACATAATCATTGAAATACTAACACATAACTTACATGGCTACATCCATGCAAACATGCCATGTAAAAAGTCATGGTGAGATTTCAAGGAAGTGTGTATGTGCGCGTGCACATGATAATTTAGTGTCGGTTTGTGCGTGTGTGTGTGTGTGTGTGTGTGTGTGTGTGTGTGTGTGTGTGTGTGTGTGTGTGTGTGTGTGTGTGTGATGGAAGAATGTGTTTATTATGTCAGTTTTTTGCGTATGTGTTTTTTAGCTGCGCATGGGGAGGGATACCTAGTAAGCTGTTGCTGGCATAAACGTGGATATTGATTTTATCAGCAGCTTTGAATTTGATGAGTTTGTTTGGCAGGTTTGTATATGAATTCGGAGTGGAGCTTGCGTGCGGGCGGATGCTGCTTTTCTGCATACGGTCCATTATGTCTTATTTATCAACATTGGGAAATCGTTTCATCAGGAAGGAATGTGGTATCGGTTCGGGTGTGCGTCGGTATGTGGGAAGGGGGTTACATTTCGTTATTGCAAAAGTTTGTTATTCTGAAGGCTCATTCGTCCGAAGGCTCATTCGTCCGAAGGCTCATTATTCCGAAGGTTCGTTATTACGAATTTTATTTTTGGATCAACGAACCTCTAGGTATAGGGAATTGTGTGTTCGGATAAATGAATCCTCGGAAAAAACGAAACTTCGGAATAACGAACCTTCGTGTGTGTGTGTGTGTGTGTGTGTGTGTGTGTATGTATGTATTCGGGTTGGTGAATGAGGGTGTGGGATGATTTAGGTTTTGTTTAATCAGGGGTTGGTGGGTTGGGGATTGGATTTGAAGAAGGATAGTTATAAATGGTATGACAGATGTTGGTAGGATTTAATATTTAGGATAGATGTAGGCCCTAGATTTGTTTCGGTTGGGGAGGGGAGGGGTGGTCGGGTTTTTTTATGACTGATTTCATTCTAGATTTGTGTAATGTATTTGTGTGTTTTTTATGTATATGCCCTTGTAAGTAAGAAGGTGTTACATGATCCAAACCAATATATTCAAGGAATATAGGTTTGGTAGGGCCCTACATGTCAAAACTTACTCGTGAAGAAATTATTAGTAGGGTTGGTCTATAATCGAGTTATCTATGTTGAAGTGAGATTTTGTGGTATAAATTGACAAATGGATTTGTTTGTGTTTCGAATTGCCATTTGTAACTTTTTTGTTCATGGTACACCCAGAATGGGTCGATTTATGAATGATTTGAATGAAATCAATAAATATCAAGGGGAAAAAGTGTTGAGTTGGTGTATTTGCATTATGAGGATTTGTTTGAGTGTTTGTTGGTGTCTGTTTGTATTACGTATGTATTAGCGGTGTGCAATGGCAGTTCGTTTGTGCTAAAATCAACTAACGATTGACAAATTTTTTACGGCGTGTGGAAATTATTCGCTCATGCATAAAGCATGCCAAACCTATTCTGGGACAAAGAAAAGTGGTATGGACGTTCTAGTTTATAAGACTGATGGAAGAAAATGACTGCAGACCGTCTGCAGTGAAAAATGAACAAAGACAAATAACATTTGAGGAGGGTACCTCCCTGGTATGTATTTTCTCTCGGTCTCTCTCTCTCGCCTAGCCCGCCTCACCGCTGATATTGGTTGACACACCCATACTATTTTTAGATCAACGCTGGTGTGAATTCTTTAAACACGTGCTCATACACTCTGAAGGCGTTTGTATTGCCACAGTAGCGCCACTATATTCCACATACACACGTAAGCATACAGGCACACGTATACACACAGACAAACAAGCCACTACCACTATACAACCACCACACTCATGCACAGTTTCTACATATTGTATCATTATACTCTAAACACACACATATACACACACACACACACACACACAACAAATCATACACATCACATATCATGCAGCTCACAATACACACACACGCACACACACACACACACACGCGCGCACATACGCATAACTTACCAGTCATACCCATCCCACCAAAGCTTAACACCGGAGGAACCACTCCGAGCCCTGGGCGACAATCCGTGACGGGGCGACAATCCGTGTCGCAACAAATTTTTTGCCAACACGGATTGTCGCCTTCGAGGTCAAAAACTGGGAACTGCACAAGCGTCACGGATTGTCGCCAGGCGACAATCCGTGTCGGGGGCGACAATCCGTGCCGCCAGCGCCCGTCACGGATTGTCGCCCCGAGCAGGAGGCGACAATCCGTGTAGGGGCGACAATCCGTGTCGCAACACACCCATTCACATTACAGAAGTCCTCGGTGCTCATTCCCCATCCATCCCTCCCCCTACGCACTATGCCTTTGCCCGTATGCGTTCTTTTTACACACACTTTCCCACGCCACTCGGGTGCACGTCACGAGACCGACACCCACGAGTCATACAGCCCACAAGTCATACAGCTCACAAGTCATACAGCCCACGAGTCATACAGCTCACAAGTCATACAACCCACTAGTTATACAGCCCACTAGTAGTTATACAGCCCACGAGATCGACAAGTAAAATAAGCCCACGAGTCATACAGCTCACAAGTCATACAGCCCACTAGTTATACAGCCCATTAGTAGTCATACAGCCCACGACTTCGACAAATAAAATAAGACCGCGAGTTATACAGCCCATGAGTTCGACACTACGCACAAAAGGCTCACGAGCCCGACACTATACAAACAAAGCCCACGAGACCGACACTAGGCAAAAAAGGCTCCCGAGACCGACACTAGGAAAAGAAGTCACATGAGACCGACAAGATGAACAGCGCCATCTATAGACTAATTAGTCCAAATAATGTCATAAGGAAGATATGGGAGATGGAAAAGGAGAGTTGCAATTGCCCTCCTTCTCCCCCTGAACGGTTCAAGATATTTAATTGTATGTGCGTGTGTGAGTGTTTGTAAAAAATGAGCAAAATTTAGTAAAAGTGCATGGGATGTTTCAACATCCCATGCACTTTTCGAAAATGCCAAACGACCCTCGTTTCCCTCTCCTCGAAAGACATACCGCTACATACACTTACTTTACATCTACAGATGTGTTGATTTAGTATAAATTCACAGAAAATTTTATCTATTAAGCTAGCGTTAAGTGTACGAAAAAAGAAAATGCAAATGCATCCATGTAAACAGCTACTCTATTTCATGAAAAATGTACCGTTTTTAGGAGAATCATTTCACAAACACAAGCCACAAATCGAGATGAATTGCTGCGACATAAAACGTTTTCATCCGTTGAATGTCAGAGATTATAATAGGAGAGAAAATACAAATTGAACTCTACGCAGGCGGGTATAAGTGGGCGGATAGGATATCTAATAAGGTCTGCTTAACTAGTGAAGCGAGAAAGATAGGGGCGAAAAAAAAAGAAACTTACATCCTGTCCGCCGTCAAGGTAAAAATTGGGAAAGCCTATTATAAATAGCACGATGGCATCTAAAATTAAACATACATTGTTCTTGTCCTCTATTATTTATTCACACTACTTTTTTTTTCCTGGGGGGGGGGGTCCCATCAAGAAGACAATGTTATTAAAAAAATAAAAATTGGTAACAATGTCATTCCCTGTAGCGTGAAAGAACTGCCCCCTAAAATCCACACGTGTAGAAATACATGTCATACTGGATGTCGTTGGTATGTATATGGTGCTGTTCAAGTGACAATCTCTCGCTCGCTACCGGGACGAAATTGCACTCGCCAGTATGTAATCTTCCCCTTCGTGGAACACCCTGTACAGGTACATATTATTTGTAACTGACATGTAGATGGCGCTGTTCATCCTGTCAGTCTCGTGAGCCGTTTAGTCCGGGAGCCAGCGGGGGTCAGCCTAGCTGAAAAGGTTACCAATTTTTATGTATATAGCAATTTAGTACATATGCCCCTAAGTATGGAAATGCACGTCTGGCTGGTCATCGGTGGTGGGTGTGGCCAGGAGGGCCAAAAAAAGGACCCCTCAAAATTAGGCTAGCCTAGCTGGAAAAGTAACCCCATAAAAACAACTGGAACTTGTTCGTTACACTTACAGGATAAATGAATGACCATTGCCAGACGTTTTAAGTGGTGGGGGGTAGCCGCCAGACGCTCTTAAAGGCCCAACTCCAGCTAGGCTAGCCTAGCTGAAAAAGTAACCTCATGAAAACCACTGGAACTTGTTCGTTACACTTACAGGATAAATGAATGACCATTGCCAGACGTTTTAAGTGGTGGGGGGTAGCCGCCAGACGCCCTTAAAGACCCAAATTTTTCCAGCTAGGCTAGCCTAGCTGAAAAAGTAACCTCATGAATCCCACTGGAACTTGTTCGTTACACTTACAGGATAAATGAATGACCATTGCCAGACGTTTTAAGTGGTGGGGGGTAGCCGCCAGACGCCCTTAAAGACCCAAATTTTTCCAGCTAGGCTAGCTTAGCTGAAAAAGTAACCTAATGAAACCCACTGGAACTTGTTCGTTACACTGACAGGATAAATGAATGACCATTGCCAGACGTTTTAAGTGGTGGGGGGTAGCCGCCAGACGCCCTTAAAGACCCAACTTTTTCCAGCTAGGCTAGCCTAGTTGAAAATATAACCTAATGAAACCCACTTGAACTTGTTCGTTACACTTACAGGATATATGCATGGTCGCGTTGCCAGACGTTTTAAGAAGTGGGGGGGGGGGGCGGGGGTATAGCCGCCAGATGCCCTCAAAGGCCCAATTTTACCAGCTAGACTATAGCCCTGGCTGGAAAAGTAACCTCCTGAAACCCACTGGAACTTGTTCTATGTTTGTATCTCACCTGATAAACACTGTCGACATAGTATTCTGGTGTTCTTTCGATAACTTTCCACACTTTTGAGCTATATGACCACCAAATTCACTCCTCAGATTACCTAATGATTGCTGTCAAGTGTTAATATTGGTGAAGTCCGACTACGTCAACAGTCAAAAAGTCAATGAACTAGGCATATGCCATTTGAAAATCTCTGTAATCACAAAGTCGATACGTGGACGAGACATCACTTCGCTTTTGCCTTGTTAGATGGTGAATATTTGTAAGCTTCCGTTTCTAATTCATACAGCACCAGCATACATGTCTGAGAATAGCGGTAAAGAAGATTAGAGTCTTTGGCAACAAGTGCAAAATTAAATTCTGTGCCTTATTTGCTAAACAAACGTGGTATAGTGATAGGAGGACAACGACCTGTTACGCAATATGGCGGACCAATAGCTCTATATTATTAGTGCTATAGAATAAATGACAATGATGTAGTTCTGGAGCATACTTTTCATTAGATGCTTTTGCAATGACTCAATGTATACTTTTAATCGAACTAAGGATATATCCATGACTTGCTCATGAATTACGGCAGAACGATTCGGTGAGGAAAGTTTTCTGTCATGTCATTACGGAAGAAGTGAACGTGTCAATATTTTGCTATTTGTTCCATAATTATTTCTGAAGTGGTTAAATGTATTTTCCTAAAACATTTTTTCTTTTATATAATACCTAAGTTGCATCCAAATGCCTATTCGCTGAAAAAATGCGGGCCATGTATTCAAAGGTCAAAGATCGTAGGTTAATGGAAGTAGGGCATACATTGTACAACATTTCACTAAGTTGTTGGTTGTTGTTGTTGTTGTTTTTGTTTTTGTTTTTGTTTTTTTTTTGGGGGGGGCATGATTCAAAGTGTCCTAAAACCTTGTATAATACATGTATTTAGTTTTGAAGTCACGACTCTTGCTATGTATGATGCCAAACTCTTCCCGCTCATACAAATGCAGCCGTTTCAGGGAAATAATTATGATAATGATTGGTAATGTTGAAGTGGTTCATAACATTCCATTGATACTATGTATAGAACAGAAAGTGAATTTGACAATGGTATATGATATCCGCAATTTACTCTTTGACAGGTTCTATCATCCGATTAATAATGTATAAATTGAATATACAATAGTCCCCTATTCAGTAACTACAGGTTAAGTTAGATAAGCTGCATTCATTTTGCACGCGACCATGGCGTTATAGCCAAAGATGATTGAATTCTGTAAATCTCTGTGTGCCTGCACAGGATTGGAAAACGAAACAACTTTCTGTGTATAGAACAACGAAACAGAAACTGGTGCATGCATTATTTTCAGTCACTTTGTTATGCATAATGATGGTTTGCTCATTGCAGTTCCGGAATCTCAGCTCGATGGACTCGAATTGATCCCAAATCAGTCGGCATGCGTGTATCACCCAAAACAATATCTGAACACAATTATAATTGCAGTCCTCCATAGTCTCTATTGGTTGCCGATAAGGGCTGGTATCAAGTTTGATTTTCATATTATTTACAGCACCTTGTATTTAAATGTTTTCATCGAAATGCCCGTATACGGTATGCGTATCTCAGTTAACTCTTTAAACCATAGTGATACGTGCCAAGAATCTCATGTTTTTAATAAACGTGAACTCCAAGACATGTCGTGATAAGGACTTTAAGACAATTGGCATCGTCATTATAAAACGAATTCCCCTTTTACAAGACACGTTTTAGATTTTAGATAGAAATATGGATTCGTTTGAATGCATACAAACAGCTTCTTAAATCCTCTTACATTTTGTTTTTAAGATATGGTGTAAGAAGCATGCTCTTGTTTTAGAGGCTTTGAGTACTGGTAAGAAGTATGTTATTTTTAGAGATTATGTGAATGAGTACGCATTCAAGAACGTTTTGAATAAAACGTATCCAGACAACTGCATATCATATTTTCACCTCTTCCTTCATGCAGATGTATACTCTTGCCGAGAAGGTTAACTGTTTGATAGATATAGTGCTCACCTTATTGAAAAGGTAATTGGGTAAATGTTTGGTTTCAGTATATTATTCAAACACAACTAAGTTAACTTTTACATTAACATTTTCACAACTCACAAATTCCACACGCACACACATTTCATGATTCACAAGATCCAAGTTACACTAATCCTATTTACTTTGCAGAGTGCAACAACAACATAAGTTATATACTGAGCAAATAGGCTTACATCAGTTCGCACTATTCAAGGTTTAGAGTAGTTAAGGAACTAAATCGTACCCGATTATGTGATGCTAAGTTGCACCTTGAGATGATGGGCAATATTGCCCTTATAAAGGAGCGGGCAGTGACACTGACTTGCTCCTTTAAAGGAGCAATTTTGCAGCAGTCATGGAGCAAATAAGCACCACATAGGTGCAACATCATAGTCATACCAATAAGGCACAAGATTGCACCCTCAAGAGAGAGTACATTCTTGCATCCTTCGGGCATAAAGTTGCACCTAAAGGTACGAGGTTGCGCCTTTTTCAAGGGGGCAAAGTTGCTCCCGAGGGTGTAACTTTCACCCTTTTTTGCGGGCACAAAGTAGCACCCAAAGTTCCAAGATTGCACCCTCAAAACAAGGCACAATCTTGGAACTTTGGGTGTTTCTTTGCACCCTCACGAAAGGATGTAAAGTTGCACCAAGATGTAAAGGCTACACGGGGTGCAAAGGTGCGCCGAAAGGTAAAGGGTGCAAGATCGCACCCTCAAGAAAGGTGCAACCTAGCACAACTTAGTGTGGGTGGAAAGATGCACCCTCAAGAAGAGGTGCAATCTAGCACAACTTAGTGTGGGTGGAAAGATGTACCCAAGGGAACATTTTCACACCCTCAATAAAGGGTTCAACTTTGCACCCTCTCTGCAGTATTATTTTATACACACGTGAATTCCTTGTTCCTGTGAGCTACGTTTAATATGAGCGTGACCCAGTATTAGACACGTGTCAAGCCTTTGCAGACACAGAATTTTTTTCTTCATGTTGTTTAAAGGTCATTTAAAACAAATTTAAATATATATTTATTTCTTTTAAG
This sequence comes from Diadema antillarum, assembly GCF_040938485.1. NCBI lineage: Eukaryota > Metazoa > Echinodermata > Echinoidea > Diadematoida > Diadematidae > Diadema > Diadema antillarum. The sequence continues at coordinate 731,249 of NW_027270982.1, forward strand.
TTAAGAGGAGCAAATGTGGATATCATGACCTGTGATACATGTTACGGGAAGTCTATATTTTTATGTGTACTCGGTTTTTTTTTTCAACTACAAGGATTTACCTATGAGCTAATTGGATAAAGAAGCTGAGCATTCCTTTTTTTTTCATCAGTTAGTGTTAGTGCTGGTGTATTATTCTTGAAAAGTTGGCATCTAAATGTCCTCCAAACCAAGTACTTATCACTGTATAAAATTATATTCCTGTGAGTTACGTTTCTTATGAGCATGACAGATCTGTAGACACGTGTCATAGTGGTTACAAACACTAAGTTTCCTTTGCTTTCATCGTTGTCAAGAAGCGATTTTGAACAATTTCAGATGTTCTGGTTTTTTCAATTTCGTTACGAGAAGGCAATAATGATTTCATGTAAAACATGTTAAGGAAAGTTGATAGTTTGGTTATTTTATCATTACTCATCTTCGTCTTCTCAACAAGAAGATGATACACATGAGCTCATTTGCTAAAGAATTTGAAGGATGTTTAATTGCTGGTAGCCACGTAGGGGCTTAAACATTTTGCATCTTAATCCCTCGAAACTAAGTACATGCAGTATTAGTTTATAGATAACATAATATTTTTGTTGTTGCTGTGAGCTATAGTTATATTCATATGAATTGTAGACATGTTTCTCATATGTTTCTGTCATATGCTTTACTGAAGAACAGCAAATGTTGAGTTTATTGGCAAGAGAGGTTGATCATTACTTTACATTTAAGTTCATTGAAGTGCCGGAGCATAAACTTGTCTTGAAATATTAGCATCCAAAACCCTCCAAACCAAAAACGTGCAATACTAGACACGACAGGAATTCCTTGTTGTTGTGTGTTATGTTTCTTAAAAACACTGATTTTTTCTGCTTTTGCAATGTACTATGTTCAAAAACACTCTTGAACAATTTTCAGATTTCGTTTCTTTCTTAAGAGAAAAAAACGGTGAGGTCATGTGAAGCATGTTCCTATAAGTTTTATTTCGTTAATACTTTTTCTTTACCCATCTCCTCAACCGTAAGGTGATATGGTACCTAAAAAGTCATAGGCCAAAGGTGTTGAGCTTTACTTCCCCTTTTTAAAGTAAATTTAAGAGCTGGGGCTTTATTTTTAAAAAGTTGGCATTTTAAGCTTTGTACACCGAGGACGAGTCTTACTGAATGGATTTCTTGTTGCAGTAGAATTGTATTTTTTATGAGCTTGATGGAGTATTAGACAATTGTATAAAGTGTTTGCAAAAACTGTTACTGTATTACCTTTTGCTAATGTCCAAAGAGTTCATTTGCCAAGTTTTGATTGTCTTTTGTTTTAATCATCAGGGGTTTGTTTTATCATGGTCATAGAGGAAAGAAACTTAATTATAAAAAAAGCCTTCATATAAGAAGAGATACTGTAGGACACAATTTTATCAAAAGTTGTGATTTTCAACATTTGCAAAATGCAATTGATGAATATTTCTCCCCAGGGCACAGAAAGAAAGTAGTTTTTGGTCTTGTTTTTTTTTTCACGTCAGTATGTTATAATACCCGCGGGTTTACGCCCATCCCACCAATTTCCATCAGGATACTGTACCCTGCCCTGTTTTTTTGTTTTATTTTGTTTTTTATTTTTGTTTTACACTGCAAAGAAAATGAGAACACTGATGTTTGAGAAAAATCCTGACATGTTTGATTGGGCAATTCTTTTTTGATGTCTATTATTCTTCCCAAATAAGTTTTTTGGTTATCACTGAGGACAAATACAGATACCCTATTTCTTCTACCAAAACCACAGCACTGTATATTCTCATATTTCTACAGTATTTCGTCTCAACACTTGCCCTATTGATATTTCAAATCATGTTTCCCTGTGCGCTAAAGAAACTCCCTCATTAAAGGAGACCTCCGGGTGATTCTCAGATTTTTACATTTGTACAACTATGAATTAGTTATACTGAGGACAGAGTTTCAGAATTTGTGATAATTGGGATGAAGAATAAGAATATTTTAAAAAAATAGAACAAATTGCAATGAACAAGGATGATGACATGGGAGAGCTAGTCACCATAACAATGCATGAGTTGGGGCTCAAGGAAGCAGAACAAAAGAATAAGGCAATGCATAGATTATAGACAGGTGAACTCGCAAGCAAGCGGTATTGTTATGGAATTACACTGCTATCATTTCTGAAATATGTGAAGCTTATAGCTGGTAAAATTGGGTCTTTGAGAGCGTCTGGGGGCTACGCCCCACCACTTAAAGCGTCTGGCAACGGTCATGCATTTATTCTGTAAGTGTAAGAACAAGTTCCAGTGGGTTTCATGGGGTTACTTTCCTAATTTTCAGCTAGGCTAGCCTAGCTGGTAAGAGTTTGGTCTTTGGGGCCTCTGGCGGCTATTGTCTGGCAACAATCATTCAATTATCCTTTGAGTGTATCACAAGAACAAGTTCCAGTGGGTTTCAGGAGGTTATTTTTCCAGCTATATATAGGCTAGTCTAGCTGGTAAAATTGGGTCTTTGAGGGCGCCTGGCGGCTACCCCCCCCCCCCCCACCACCACCATTTAAAACGTCTGGCAACGGTCATGCATATATCCTGTAAGTGTAAAGAACAAGTTCCAGTGGGTTTCATTAGGTTACTTGTTCAGCTAGGCAAGCCTAGCTGGAAAAAGTTTGGTCTTTAAGGGCGTCTGGCGGCTACCCCCCACCACTTAAAACGTCTGGCAATGGTCATTCATTTATCCTGTAAGTGTAACGAACAAGTTCCAGTGGGTTACATTAGGTTACTTTTTCAGCTAGGCTAGCCTAGCTGGAAAAATTTGGGTCTTTAAGGGCGTCTGGCGGCTACCCCCACCACTTAAAACGTCTGGCAATGGTCATTCATTTATCCTGTAAGTGTAACGAACAAGTTCCAGTGGGTTACATTAGGTTACTTTTTCAGCTAGGCTAGCCTAGCTGGAAAAATTTGGGTCTTTAAGGGCGTCTGGCGGCTACCCCCCACCACTTAAAACGTCTGGCAATGGTCATTCATTTATCCTGTAAGTGTAACGAACAAGTTCCAGTGGGTTTCATGAGGTTACTTTTTCAGCTAGGCTAGCCTAGCTGGAAAAATTTGGGTCTTTAAGGGCGTCTGGCGGCTACCCCCCACCACTTAAAACGTCTGGCAATGGTCATTCATTTATCCTGTAAGTGTAACGAACAAGTTCCAGTGGTTTTCATGAGGTTACTTTTTCAGCTAGGCTAGCCTAGCTGGAGTTGGGCCTTTAAGAGCGTCTGGCGGCTACCCCCCACCACTTAAAACGTCTGGCAATGGTCATTCATTTATCCTGTAAGTGTAACGAACAAGTTCCAGTTGTTTTTATGGGGTTACTTTTCCAGCTAGGCTAGCCTAATTTTGGGGGGTCCTTTTTGTGGCTCTCCTGGCCACACCCACCACCGATGACCAGCCAGACGTGCATTTCCATACTCAGGGGCATATGTACTAAATTGCTATACACATAAAAATTGGTAACCTTTTCAGCTAGGCTGACCCCCGCTGGCTCCCGGACTAGTTTGTGCGTAATGTCGAACTCATGGGCTTGTATGACTCGTGAAGCGAATAACTCATGGGCTGTATGACTCATGGACCTGCAGTATATTGATTTTGATGTCGGTCTCATGCACAGTATGACTCGTGGGTGTAGGTCTCGTGGGATGATCCCCTTTCGTTGACAGATCATTCATTCAGTGAGACAATTACTATTGTTTCTTCGCGATAACACTCAAACGTGGAAAAGTGTGATTTGTCCTTGTTGTCTTTAAAGTTCATATGCTCAGTCATGCATGGTATTTGTCAACATATTAGGTATCCATGGAAAGAGGAACAGTTTCCCTTTCCTCACAACTGACATTGTGCTCTCGACAGCTGTCCGATGAAGTGAGACAATTACTATTGTTTCTTCGCGATAACACTCAAACGTGGAAAAGTGTGATTTGTCATTGTTGTCTTTAAAGTTCATGTGCTCAGTCATGCATGGTATTTGTCAACATATTAGGTATCCATGGAAAGAGGAAGAGTTTCCCTTTCCTCACAACTGACATTGTGCTCTCGACAGCTGTCCGATGAAGTGAGACAATTACTATTGTTTCTTCGCGATAACACTCAAACGTGGAAAAGTGTGATTTGTCATTGTTGTCTTTAAAGTTCATGTGCTCAGTCATGCATGGTATTTGTCAACATATTAGGTATCCATGGAAAGAGGAAGAGTTTCCCTTTTCTCACAACTAACATTGTGCTCTCCACAGCTGTCCGATGAAGTGAGACAATTACTATTGTTTCTTCGCGATAACACTCAAACGTGGAAAAGTGTGATTTGTCATTGTTGTCTTTAAAGTTCATGTGCTCAGTCATGCATGGTATTTGTCAACATATTAGGTATCCATGGAAAGAGGAAGAGTTTCCCTTTCCTCACAACTAACATTGTGCTCTCCACAGCTGTCCGATGAAATAGTAGCCCTCCATAGTTGGATAACCTTTTTATACGCACTGTATACATAGTGTCATTGTCACAACTCTACACTGGCAATAGTATATATATATATATACATCACATTGAATTTGAGCTTTAGTTTTGTTGATTTTTTTCATCTTTTATGGAATTGGAAAACATGAATCCAGTCTTGAATTCCATGATCAACAAAGCATTTGAAACATGGAGGTGGTTGAATTGATTAGCAGTTTATGGAGGCCTGAATAGAAAATGTTGTCGAGGTGCTGTTGTGTGATGTACTATAGCTATAGTTCAGGTTTACGTAAATAAACCCCAGAACCTTTTCTAAACTTGGGGGGGGGGGGGGTGGGCTGCTGTTCGAGGGTGAGTAATCTCACCCTCCTCCTTAACACTAGAAAACGTTCCCAGACCCCTTTAATACCCCCTACTAAGCTAAACTGGGAATAGTACATTACATACACTATGTACGCTTACCAACGACTTAAGGGTGATTTCAGGATTATACTCTGTTCTATACTGTTCTTTAGTATGACGAAAATAAAAGCTTGGATTTTCCAAGGCACAACGATAAAGAACCCGTTTATACACATTATACCCGGCAGGGTGTGGCAGGGAATAAATTCTTCACGAAATTCACTTTAGCTCACACCTTTGCAATCTATCTACAACTCCATTGTTACTGGGTATAACAATAACAATGGATTTTCAAAGATATGATCCAGAAGCTGCATCAGGCTGTCCCTATGCACAAGAAATTAATTCAGTTCGCGTACCGACTCAATTAAAGTCGAGTTATATCAATGTCCACATACTAGTACCACCCTATTGAAGGGAAGAGAGAAAAAGAAGTGGAAAAAACGAAAAGCTACATAAAGACAGTTTATAACCTCGCATGTGACAAATGAAACAATTGTATCAGACAGACTTTTTGGAGCTAAAATTACATGAAAGTTCCTATGCACGTATTTGGACGTAATGCGGTGAAAACAAAATTTCAGCATACACTTTTTGTACAATCAATTTTGACATCAATATTTCAATTTCAAACCATAATGTTTGAGAATAAACTGCCGTACAAGATGCAGTATATAAAGCCGAATATTTCATTAACTCAAAGTGAATCTATTTTCTCCTGTTCCCCTCATTTTTGGATAATTCAGTAATTAAATTTCCTGTAAACTTTGCACAGAAGATCTACAATTGTGACAGTTTATTAAGTTCGAAAAATTTTGAAATGAGAGTATCACCTTGAGGGATAGATCATGTTGGATATAATTATAATGTTATCCGTATTACAAGCTCGGTATAAATCACAGGTACGAAGACTGTATGATATAAAAACAGAAATCTAACTATTACATGTGTATTATAGGGGGATGTGAATTATCAGCAAGACATCCTTTACTAAGAACGAAATCATAACTATCGAAAGTTTACCTCAGATGGCGATGCTTACGTGCATGTAGAGGAATTGTAATTTGGCAAAAATAATTTCCAATGAGCTTTCCACACAACATTTCGAGCTCAATGTTTCTTTAAGAAAAAACAAAAACAAATCAACTTCTAAAATACAAGATAGTGTACAAGATGAAATGCCACTAGGGATTTAAGCAGCAGCAAATTGAATCTGATAAGTTATGTTCCTTAATTTTCACATGACCATGGAAGATGCGCTTAACACAAACACAATTTAAGAGGATTCCAAGTGTTTTACGGATCATCTCGACCTTAAAATATGCCTTTTTAAAATGTGCACTTCGACCCAAATTTGAATAACCAAGATGGCTATGTATCAACTTGCCGTTCTCATATAATAGGGTTGGTCAAACTCTACCAACCTACACAATCTTATGGCAACCGAGGCGCTCCAATATCCGATACAAAACAAAGGGAACTTGCGTGTGTGCGCGTGGAGGTGTGTAAACTTGATGAAATAATTTCAAGATAAATGACATTGGAGTGTAGTTCAACTGCAGAAAAAAGGGGAAAAACAGAAAAGGAAAAACAGTGTCCTGCAGGCTTGAACTTTGGTCCTCCGATACAGTATCATAACCATGCAGCGCTCTCACCGATTAAGTCACATGGCTCTATTCCGACCCCAAACGGTTAACCTTGATTATAATTATATAAGAAAGAAGAATACAAAAATTCTTCATTTTGATTCCATTTGCACATTTACTGTGATATTGAAATTTTCACCCTGATAAGGACATCTAATCAATAATTCAATTACACACTCTCGAAGATATATTGTCTCAGATATATTTGGTTTTCAGAGGAAATGGAGCAAAGTTATTTGATACAGCTTCCAGAGTGTTGTGAAGTCAGTGTATAAGACGGGAAAAATCACCTCCTATAGACATGAATAGTAAACTCCGCTGATGTTGATACTTTGCATTGAATCACACTTTTTTTGTATGATGACATCATCAAATTGAAGAAAAATGATGCTGACTCGAAACATAATTGTCCAAAGTATATCATATCTGAATTTGGGGAATATTGAGCAGAAATGAGAATTGCGGAAATAAATGTCAGAAAAAATAGGCCATGAAATTAAACTCCATTTTCTTATTTTTAATGTCGATACGATGAGGTCAGCTAATTTTTCTACTATTATGGATAGTTAGAATGGTTATTCGCAACTCATATCATTTGGAAATATGTAATATAAACATAGGGTTTCCCTGCATTTTGAGGAGCTATAGGGAAACAGAAGGCATGTTTTATCACTATAATTATTTACACATAGACGCAGTTTGACGCACGTGCACTACCTTGTTATTGGTGAAGATTGACCGAGTACCAGTGAATATTACTACTGGATATATTAGGAATTTAAATAAATCAGTCGGAAAATGCATTTAGGGCCCTACATGTTGCTTACGCGCTGTGTGCGCGAAAACGGGCGGAATTTGTTAAAACACTTCATATTGTCTTAAACGTTAAAAGATATCAGTCTGGAAGTCGTTAATTTTGACGCGCGTACGCGCTCGTCATGATGTCCTGTCTGATTAAGATGGTGCAATAAGAAGATCAGATGTGACTTAACCTTTATATGTACCGAAAGTGATAAGGAAATGACATTTAGTTAGGAAGATATGATCGATCATCTGACATTATCTAAAAATCACAAAATAGCGCTTAGATGACACGAGATGACGTCACGGATAAGTTTTTTGTCATGAGAAGTTTTGTTGCATTAGATATTAATATAAGATAATATGTTGACTGAAATGTCTTGTTAATTGGTCATGTCATGGTTGAGCTAAAGTGCCCTCGAAATATGGCAGAAATACGGAGGAATTAAAGAAAAGGAAGATTCCGTACCGGTGACGACAGCGTATCTCCTAATTAAGTTAGCGAGGAAGCATAGCAAGCTAAAAGCTGAAAGCAATGCTGATTATAGACCTATAATGTAAATGCTCGAATGAAAATCGTGAATTGTGATTATGGGCAGATAGTTATTGGAGTAAAAACATAAATGTTTGCAACACGATGTGTAAAAATGAATATTTCAACACATGTCTCCGCTACCAATGCAATTTTCACACAGCCATGAAGAAATGCATCACATAATGCCGGACCCCGTCACAACAATCCATGGTGTGTGGGACAAACGACAAAACGTTCTGGTCGGCTTGCCATCTGCGCAGATACTCCTGCAATGCGGGTGTAAACGTGAGAGTGGCTTACCGGGGGCCCTGCCGGCTGCAGTCGAGGTTAACAACGACGAAACGTAAGGCGTTATTATTGTCGGAAATAAGCCTGACGATGAATTGATGTTTTGTTTCGTTTTTGTTTTTGTTTTTTCTCATGATGTAAAGGCCGTGTCACACCTTTCCGGGCAAGCCTTGCCTGCGACTTGCGAAGAACAATTTTTACTACCCGGAGGTCCCCGCAGATGACCCGCACATGACAGTACCTGGCACGTATCTCACTCGTAGTTGCCCGGAGGTGCGCACGCAAATCCTTTTAACCCGCAACCATGTTGGGCCCTGTCACACCTTTCTGGGCAAGCTGCGCGGGCTTGTTGCACGTGGGGATTTTCCACGATACCGGACATTTTTCTGAGGGCGAACGAGGATTTGGGCGAGTTTTGCATGTGTCTAACTTGTTGGACACGTTCTACTTATGTTCTACTTGCGCTAATTCTGTGTGACCTGCATGCCAGGCGCGTGGGGGCTGACAACTCAGTGGAGGAATTCCTCTGATGGTATGGCAGAAATCCCACAGAATGTCATTATCTTGGCCGCATACGGGGACAGCGAAGTACCTGCGTGGGAGCTGCCTGCGAGGTGCTGCAGCTGTCAAAGGCCTTCTACTGGCGTTCTGGGTGGACCTCTGCGGCAATCCCCGCGACTCCCCCGGAAAAAAAAAATGATTATGCTCAAAACTTGGCTGCGGGTAAATCGAACTTGCGTGTGCACTTCTGGGCAGCTATGGATGAGATACGCGCAAGGTATTGTCAGGTGCGGACTAACTGCGGAGAGCTCCTGGTAGCAAATTTGTTTCCCCGCAAGTCAAGCCGCAAAACTTCCTCAGATACGGTATGACAGGGCCTTAGGCATGCTCAAAACTTGTTCCGAGTGACTCTCAGTGGTTTGCCTGCAGAGGTACACGCATAACACAAGTAAGAGACCCTTACCGGAAGCAAATCGCAGGCTGCTCCAACGCAGGACTGTGCTTCGCAGTAAGTGTAAGTCGCTCGTTGCAGAAAATGGATCGGTTTAAAAGCTCTCACGCAGGTCACAAGGAACATACGCAAGTAGAAGGTCAGTAGCACACGTTTAGCAGGTAAGACACAAGTGCGAAACTTGCAAACATTCTTGGCCGTCCGCAAAAAATTCTCCTGCGTGCTGTAAAACCTCTACTCACAAGCTTGACCGTCGCCATGAACGGACGTGTCTTATTTTAGCTCCGTTCACCAATGGCTTGTGTGTGGTAAAACAGCCAAAAATGTTCTTCCTTCATCTCCGTTTCTTAAACTACAAGTAACCTTGTGGACTCTTGACATGTTACTCAACAGAACTGTGTATATTTCGAGAGAGTTTGCCTGATTTTTGTGAGATTGTGCAGCTGCCAAACAGACACCCACCATGACGAAAGGTAAACGTGGTGCCGATGAGCCTGTGAGAGACAGCCTGAATGTTCGCGAAGAAGTTCAGAAAGCTCTTGAGGACAGCGATGTCATTGGCATTCTTGTGAGTAAAATCAAATCATTACTTGTTGAAGAACTCACGTCAATTATCACAGAGAAAGTTGGTGAAAACTTGAAAGAGAGCTTTGACTTTGAAATGAAGTCGAAAAGTGATAAGATAGCAGGATTGGAGAGAGAGATTGAGCAAATGAAAGAGCAGCAAGAGGAGGCAGAACAGTACTCTCGGAGAAATTGCCTTGTATTTCATGGTGTCAGTGAGCATGAGGGTGAACACACAAACGAAATCGTGAAACAAATTTGCGAGGAAAAATTGAAAGTGAAGCTTCAAAATGGCGACATCGACAGATCGCATCGTCTCGGAGCCAAGAAGGGCAGGTCACGTGGAATCATCGTGAAGTTCACCAGCTATGACGTCAGTGACCGTGTGTATCAAGCCCGAAGGCTCCTGAGAGATCTACAAGGGGATCCCATCTACGTTCAGGAAAGCCTGACCAAGCTGAGATCGGACCTGTTCAGAGAAATCAAGTCAAAGTTCAGAAGTAAATGTAAAAGCATCTGGACCCAAGATGGCCGCATTCGTGTGCTAACCAACGGTGGACATCGCCTCACGTTGACGAAAAAGTCCCACATTGTCAAATTACAATCTTCGGATTAAGTCAATTGAATTCAGTGTCGCGAGGTGTGAGATAGGCATTATTGCGGGAATTGGCTTCTTTCATCCCGTTCTGGGTTGCTATACTTACCGCTATAATCCAACGAGTGCCAGCGAGTTCACCTGTTATCTCACATACTTGGTTTGTTTTGTGTCAAGATCAATGGAATGAAGATAATAGTCAATTTGTCTTCCTTCAGTCAGCAGAACCTTCAAACTGCTGAGCTGCAAACACTGTGAGCTTGTTCGCCGATGTGTACCTTGTCATCCCTCTACTCTATTCTCATCTTTATGTTACGCATGTCTATTATGAATGGACAGGGAGTGTCGACTGGTGCATAATTGAACTAGGTTAATATTGTCACTACAGTGTTACAAAGTTCTGAACACAACTTTTTTCTCCCCCCTTTTTGTTTAGAGCTTGTGCCCTCTCCACTGATGTGAAATAGCCATGTGGCATTCCCGTACAAATTTGAGCAGGCCTATCAAAATTCATGTTGTGTCGTGACTACCCTACACCAGAAATCTTTGTTCTATGAGCGACTTTTCGCTTCCCTTCCCTGTTTTTTTTATCTTATTGTTTCTTTCCTGCAGGTTCGTCACAAGGGCACAATGGTTTTATTGTGAATGAGGAGATAGGGATCTATTTTGGGTCATACACATGAAAATAATGCTGTTTTACTGCCGCCTTCGGTTACATTGTATTTGTATTTAGTTATCCTAGAATAGTGCTGTGATTGCAATTATATATCATTCCTATACCCTTTTGACTGAAGTAGCTTTTTTTTTCTTTTAGTTCTTTACATTTAAATTTTCAATTTTCTTTAGATCTTTCTTTAGATCTTGTGTTGGTACTGCATTCAATACATTTTTTTTTTTGTATACATTTTCAAATGGTACAACTATTTCCATGTGTTCTTTGTACAAGATGTGTTAGAAATAACCAGAAAGCACTCCAATGTACCTCATGTCAGAAATGGGTGCACATATCATGTTCAGGAATCCCCGTGAGTAGATACAATGATCCCAATGAATTATTTTTGAACTGGGAGTGTAATAGATGTACTTTTCAACATCTTCCGAATTTCATTGAACTCAACTCGGAAACTCTTCCAGACAGCAATTTATTAGATAAGTCTGTTGACTCTGGTGAAAAGAGAGATCCATCCCTTAGGTACGAACAACTTTCTGAGAAGGGAATTAAGTTTGTTCATTTGAATATAGTTAGCCTTGTGAAATATCATGAGGAAATTAAACAAATTATGATTGAGAATGAAATACATGTATTTGCCCTAAATGAAACTAGACTTGACTCTTTTATCTCAGACAATGAAATCGGTGTTCCCCATTATTCTTTAATTCGGAGAGACAGAGACAGAAATGGAGGTGGTGTCGCAGTTTATGTTCATGAATCTATTCCTTTCACCTTGGTTACCCATGATTCGCTTGTCAACCTGGAAGCACTGTGCATCAAGATCTGTCTGAAAAACTCCAAACCAATAATGTTTTTGAATTGGTACAGACCTCCAAACTCAAATATTGATCTCTTTAATCATTATGAGGATTTTTGTAAATTTTGCGAGTAGTTTTGATAGCCAACTGGTTATTATGGGCGATATAAATTGTGATATTAAGAAGAAAACACCCGAAAGAAATATTAAGGTTTATAATCAAATTAATAGTGTATAATTGTTTGCAACAGGTTAATAATGAAATGTATACAAGAGTGACTGAAAGATCAAGAACACTTGTTGATCACATGCTCACGAATTTTTCAGACAAAGTGAAATCATATGGTGTAATTCAGAACGGCATGAGTGATCACTATATCAGTTATATGGTATGGAAATGCAAACATACATCACAAAGTGAGACGTATGTAACTTTCAGAAAATCACGAAACGTTGACATGGAAGCTTTCAAGTCTGACTTACGTAAACAAAATTGGAAGAAGGTAGAAGAATTCAGTGATATAAATGATTCAGTTGATATATGGGAAAGTATGTTGATGAAGGTTGTTAATAAGCATTATGCCTGTTAAGACGAGACGAGTACGAAAAACTCCCTCGCCATGGATGAATAGCATAATTATGTCATTAATGAAACAGAGAGATAAAGTTAAATCAAAGGCAAAAATTAGAAGGGACAATGATTTATGGCAAAGTTGTAAACGTCTGAAAAATAGAGTAACAAATGAAATAAGAAAAGCAAAACGTAAATATGTATGTCAACAATTTTCAAATGCAACAAATAGAAATGAATCCTGGAAAACACTGCGATCATTAATGGGCAAGAGTAAAGTTACTGATTGTGCATTCCCTCAAGAAAATTCGCAGGTTATAGCAAATACATTTAACGATTATTTTGCAAATGTGGTAAGTGGTGGAGATAGCAAAGAAAAAAGAATTGTTTTTTTCAAAAGTCGCATAATCGGGAAAGGTCTGATAAACAATTTAATTTTTGTTTTGTATCTCAGTTAGATGTTTTGAAGTATGTGAGGTTAATGGAAGCAAAGAAGTCGTTTGGATTAGATGAAATTTCTATGTATATATTGAAAGAGTCAATTTCAGAAATAGTAGAGCCGTTCACTTACATTATAAATAAATCCTTGGTTGAAGGGATAGTGCCTGATAAATGGAAAATAGCTAAAATTGTACCGATATATAAAAAAGGGGATAAGCTGGATTGTAGTAACTACAGACCCATTTCATTATTGTCCTGTGGTTCTAAAGTCATGGAGAGAGTTGTTCAAAAACAGTTACTTGATTATCTAAACTTGCACTCTTTGCTTAGCAGAAACCAGTCAGGATTCCGTCCCAAGCACTCTACTATTACTGCACTTGCTACCATCACGGACGACTGGCACCGCTCTATTGATAAGGGTGAATACGTTGGCGCCATCTTTGTTGATTTGCAAAAAGCTTTTGATATGGTTGATCACATGATCCTTCTATCTAAAGTGGAAAACATGGGGGTTAATGGCATAGAACTTGAGTGGCTCGAGAGTTATCTCTCGAACCGAAGAATAAGAACGTCAATCAATAATACCCTTTCGGATGAAAGATTATTAACTAGCGGAGTGCCACAAGGATCCTTGTTAGGACCATTGTTGTTTAGTATATTTATCAATGATATCAATTCGGTTTTTTCTGACTGCAGGGCCCATTTATATGCCGATGACATGGTTATTTATTACTCACATAAAAACCCGAAATTTGTAGAAAATGTTTTGCAAAAAGAGTTTGTATGTATGGAATCATGGATGGCTGATAACAATTTAAAAATCAATTTTGATAAAACTGTATGTTACTTGGTACAAATAATATTTAAAAAAAGCAAGAGTATTTGTATGTTAAACTTAGGAGTAAACAATTACTTCAGGTGAAAAGTTTTAAATATCTGGGAATATTTGTAGATAACAAGTTATTATGGGATGTTCACATTGAACAACTATGCAACAAGTTAAGTAAAATGATTAGTTATATGGGTCGTTTGAGACAGTTTGTTAATATGACTGAATTGAAACTGATATATAATTCTATTGTGTTACCTCATTTTGATTATGGTGATGTAGTGTGGCAATCCGCCAACGGTAACTCTCTTTCCCAACTTCAGAAGATGCAAAATAGAGCCGGATTTGAAAATTGATTTTAAAAGTTAACCCTTATTCCCATATTACTACCGGTGATGTTCATTATAGCTTAGGGTGGAATACAGTAATCAATAGACAAAAAATTCATCTGCTTTCATTTATGTATAAGATTATGAATAACATGGCCCCCGAATATATGAAAGATATTTTTAAGTACAAGACATCACCATACTCTCTCCGTAATCAAAACGATTTGCAGTTACTTCGGCCAAAAACTAATTATTGCAAGAGATCTTTTTCATACAGAGGCGCATCAGCGTATAACAACTTACCCAATGATTTGCGTCAAATTTCCTCTTTACCCGTTTTTAAGTCCAATTTAGTTAAAACCGAAATCCTTTCTATTTGATCTTTTTTGTGCTTCAAACTTTTGAACAATGTGTGATAATATGGTATATATGTAGTTACAATGTAGTAATGTATTTACCGTTCTATTTGTGTTTGTGTATATTTTATTCTATCATCATCAGTCCCTGATTGTACAGGGCCCCATGGAAGACCAGAAGTGACTATCATTGTCACTACTGAAAATGGGCTACCCTCCGTATGTATTTTTTTCTCTTTACTGACCTTTATGTATGAAATGTGTTGATTTTTTTAGTACGGAAATAAAACAACAACAACAACAACAACTCTCGACAAGCCCGCGTAGCTTGCCCGGAAAGGTGTGACACGGTCTTAACCTCCAAAAATAATTAAAGACGAGATATAGAACTCGTCACTTGAAGACGAGTAAGGTTATATGTTGGGGGGGGGGGCATCAGATATCAGTCATCCATGATTGACAACGAAAAGGAGGTATAAAGTGACTTGAAATTATATTGAGATAAGTGCGTGAAGTCGAGTTCTTTGTACCTATATTATTCAGTGATTGTTTCTGTCATGCAAACCAACTGCAAAGTCCGTGCGTGTGTCTGCGTATTCCAGTAAGTCGATTTTACAGGCTATCTGAGTATTTGCCAAGAGGTCTTCAACACGAACAAAATGATTGAAAGAAGGCAGTAAGTGGCTTATGGGTCATCTTGAATGCACCACTGGCCTTTTGAAATATGAACATTTACCCTTATTTGCATAACGAAGATGGCTATGTCTAATCTTGTTTTCATGATGTTATAATTATGTTATATATATGTTATCAATTGATAGAGCTCTACAAGCCTGCAAAATTTTGCAGCAGTCGAAGCAAATGCAGCCTCCAATATAAAACAAAGGGAAATTGCGTGTGTATACGTGTAGGTGCATTAACATGACAGTGTGATTTCTACCTGGACGAAAGCTGAATTACCTCATTGGAAAAAGAAGAGGAAAAGAAAGACTATTTTTTGTGTGTGTGTGTGCATCCTGTGGGGTTCGAACCTTCACGGGTCCAAACTTACGTCTCTGGTGTCTCTGGTGGCAGAGACAGCGCCTGTAATCATGCAGCTATACGTCTCCACGACACTAACATGTGGAACGTTTTCAAAATGGGCTGTTAGAAATCGAAGCAGTGCTAAGTATGGTGTTATTACCTCCAAAGCAGTCACAAAGGCATTATCTCAATTTCGTCTCTGAAGTTAATGGTAGCACTCATGTACTGGTGATTGCACGTGCTTTAACAGTGACGGATCCGCGCACCGAGCGCGAGCCCTTTTTATTTTTGTGTTGAAACAAAAGAAATAAAAAGAAAAATGGGGGGGGGGGGGCGAGGGCACCCCCAGACTAACTTCCCTTCATAAGCTGCAATTGCCCCTTGTCATAAAATATTGCATTATTTAATCACCACTGATCGGCTAGCGTACAAGAAGAAAGATATATCAAATTGAACGCTTACTATGTAACTCAAGGTGACTTCAGCATTTTACTCTTTTTCTGTTCTGCCCCAGATGCCAAGAATACACGTCACCCATCACGGTTACCAGTGAAGAAGCCATCACTTGGCTATTCTTAAAGGCATAACGATACAAACCCCTTTATACACACTATACCCGGCAGGCTGTGGCACGAATCAAATTCTTTACTGAATTCTCTTCAGCTTAAATATACCTTTCTAGCCCATCTACAATTTCGTTGTCGCTAGGTCTAATAAATAACAAAATGAAATTTCAAAGATATGAGCCAGTTAGCTGCACCTGTCCCTGTGTACGACAAATTATTTCAGTTTGCGTACCTATACTCTACTCGAGTTCTGTCAATGTCCACACCCCAGCCGACTAACAAACGCAGAGAAAAGGGGAGAGAGAGAGAGAGATAGAGAGAAAGAAATGGCGAAGAAACCTGCACGAAAACAATTTATAACATTGCGTGTGAAAATGAAACAAAATGTATCAGACAGACTTTTTAGAGTTAAAATTATATGAAATTTCCTCCCAACGTATATGTACGTGCACGCAACGTGGTAATCACAACATTTTAGCGTGCACTTTTTGCACAAACAATTTTGATGTCAATATTTTAATTTCAAAACCATCTCTAAGAAGAAGCTGCCGTGTACGATGCAGTAAAAAAAGTAGTTTTTTTATTAACTCAAACCACTTCAAAGTGAATCCATTTTCCCCTTTTCATTTTATTTTGGATAATTCAGAGGTTAGATTTACAATAAACTTTGAACACAAGATCTACAAGTGCGACAGTTCACTAAAGTTCGAAACGTTTGAAGATGAGAGTCTTCCTCTGAGGAATAGATTATGTTGGACATGAAATAATATTTGAAGAGTTTGTTCGCAAAAACCGATAAGTCCATTATTGAAGATTTTGAAGTACGGTCTCTGTCATAAAGTACAAAATAATACCTTTTAAATGATATATTGGTCACTACATATAAAGGTATATTTTTGAAGTTATGGTCAAAAGAAGCAAAAAATTTCTTATTGTTCTCTTTATTTTCTTTAACCTTTAATCGCAAATATCTCCACTTGGCAAATATGGACTTATCGCTTTTTGCAAATAAACTCTTCATTTGTATTAAAAGCTCGGTATAAGTCACTGGCACGAAGACTGTGATATATGATATAAAAAAAAAATCAAACCATTGCATCTGTATTATTGATATTATTTTCAGGGTAATTTGACGAAAGTCCCAGAGCATTATTACAGTGCCTTAGAAATATAACAAAGACGGGTTGCCTGTGCGTGTGTTTGGATGTGAATCACTGATAAGACATTTTTAAGAAGAACAAAATCATGCCTATCGAAAGTTCATCCTCGATAGCGCTGTACCGTATATTTCTTAACACCTCTGCTTAATTATCGCTGTGTAGCTAGTTGAATTGTAACTTGACTATTAAAAAAAAAATCCAGTGAGCTTTGCACGCAACATTTCGAGCTCAATGTTTCTTTTTAAACAAAGAAGAAATCAGCGTCTAAAATAAAAGATAGCATACAAGATAAAATGCCTTGTCAATATTTCAGCAGCAGCAAATGGAATCTGATAAGTTCAGTTCCTTAAGTTTTTCTATGACCATGGAAGATGCCCTTGACTCGAATCCAATATAAGAAGATTCTAATTGTTTTAAGGATCATTTTGACTTTAAGATATGGCGGCTTTTTAAAATACGAACTTTGATCCACATCAGCAAATTGGCAACATTCCGTGTATGTGCGTGAGGTTGTGAATACTTGATGAAATACTTTGACGATAACTGACATCGGAGTGTAGCTCAACTGCAAAAAAAAACAAAAAAAAAAACACCCAAAAACAAACAAACAAGCAAACTGAGAAAAGAAAAACAGCGTCCTGCAGGATTCAAACTTTCGTCCTCTGGTAAAGTACTATAAGCATTAAAAGTAATGAATCAAGCAAAATGCAATTCAGGCTATGAAGCTAAAACTTCTTACCTACATCTTGCAAAAAACTTAATTAAGATTTGCTTTAGTGGTCAAGAGAAAGAGGGATCTCTGTACGGCAAGTTAGAAGTCTCTTCCTTTCAAGTTTGTAAGGAGACGCGTTGTCCATTGTTCCGCTCCCTGACCTCATCCCATGCATAATAACTTTCAAGAGTCCTAGGTTCACGCTGATTGTTTTAAAATGTATACTTGGTATGATGATATTAATGTAGCTTATGATATTTCATAAATAAGATTGTTTCGAAGTCGTTCATTGCGTTCAATATTGTTAGTTGCAAAAATAATTTGCACTTAAATTACATACACACTTTAAACTAAGATATTGCTTTTGCAACATATATATATATATATATATATATATGAATATATATATATATTTATATATACATATTTATATATATATATATATATGAATATATATATATATATATATATATATATATATATATATATGAATGTACTTTGTAAAGAAAATAATTATCCGTAAAATTGAATGTAATAGATCTGAAATAAAATATTAACATATGACAGCAAAAATGTTTTTTCCACCAAAAAAAAAAAAAAACACATTTCGTAGAATATGAAATGTTAAAGCATTCTCATACTGATAGGTAGACTCATGTTTATCTGGCACAATAATTTTTAAGAATCCTAAAGGGAAATTGATTGCTATGAAATATAATACTTGGTATGATGTAAATTTAGCTTCTGATACTTCATAGATTTCCCGTTTCCCCGACCTAATCCCATCTGATTTTTGTCTCAGAAGAACTTTGACGAACCCGAGGCAAGAAAATCCGTGACGAAGTCAAAGCTGGGACACAGATTGTCTCATCGTTGTTTCACGTGGCCGAAACTGTACAGGCGTGTAAAACTTAGAAATCTGCCGCCTTTTCGGTATAATTCACACTCCATTTCTTCACTTTAAAAGTAAATAGAAAAGAGTAATCACTTTTTCAATATAGATATTTTTTTGGTAATGGAAGGAAGGTTACTTTCACGTGCGTTTTCATTTTTAGAAGCCGATATTCGTGTGTAGTATTGTCTGAACCCAACACTGTTCGTGTTGTGGATCGCCTTGCTGTCGCGTGGTACGACATAATGCACTATGACGTACTGTATAGTACATCGCATGATATATGCGTGTGGGTGTATTGTGATTTGTGTGTTTATATGAGCGGTTACAATGTTCCTGCTACATAGATTCTCGAAGACGTGGAGGGATAGCTTAAAGGGATCGTACAGTTCTGGTTGAGACCTAATTTCAGGTTTCTAACATTTTTAGGTGAGATAATGAGAAATCTCATATGAAATATGAAAGAGCATGCAGTTTTATGAGGAATTCAACGTTTATTTGATAAAAATTGGTTTTGAAATGGCTGAGATATCCAAAAAAGAACGATTCTAATAAAGTGTGGGACCCATACTTTGTAACGATCTCTTTGTTTTACTTTGTTTTTGAATGTTTCAGTTATTCCAAACCCGATTTTCATCAAATAAACTTTGAATTCCTCTTAAAATGGTATGCTCTGTGCTATATCATAAGTGTTTTCTTGGTATCTTGCAAAAATTCGAAAGCCTATTTCTCATCTCAACCAAAACTGTACTATCCCTTTAAATATGCTTATTTTGTTGACGTGCAAGATTTGAACGTGTAAACAAGTCATTTCCTAATTAATGTATTTCTCTCCATTCATTTTTCAATGTATAAAAAAATACATCAAAACAATGTATCAAAACAAACACCTTTTTCTTCCTTTTTTCCTCTTCATTCTTCCCTATTTCTCTTTATCCCCACTCAGTGAGCTGTGACTTTAATATAATTATATTCTTAGTGTGTCATATTGTTTAGAGAATCATTTCTGAGGCCATAACCCCCATCAAGCGTTAGCTTATGATAATAGTCTCCTGTATTTCGGTTTTATATAGAGAGTTGCTTAATTTGTCTTTTGAACGGCAAGAACACGGGATCTTATGCCTGCATTTGCATAAAATAACTCCCACTCGTTTTCATCTTGCATTGTGATCGAATAATGTTGGATATTTGAATTAATCATTTATCTTTTTCAACTGTCAGATTCAAATAATACAGTGCTCAATTAGTTCCTTACATTGACTTTGTATTACTGTTTTGTATGAAAAAGAAATTCAGAAATAAAATAAAATCAATTAATCGATCATATAACGTGAACATGATAACGAACCTTAACGGAAAAGAGGCTCGGCTCACGGCCTGCAACCATTCCTACCAAGTAATTCAGTGGGCATTACCTGCTTTTCCTGCACGTTTGCCAGTCCATTGATCCAAGACTTCAATCAACCAAGACGTTATACGGATGTTTGATCGCTTGGCCCCTTCTAATCTAACAACAACAACAACAACATACTAAGGCCTTTACTTTATTTAGTTAAAATTTGGACCGTTGTTTTATGTTTCTTTTTTTTTTGTCCTTTCTTGCACTACATTTTTTTTTTTCCATTACAGCCTCCGGACCCTGCTTTGTATATGAGACGTGTCACTGGGGTAATGTCTAATGGAAATGCCCCAACTAAACCCATTTCTGATAGAAGCCAATATAGGGTTACTGAGTGTATTAGGAAATCATAAATAAGGATTCAGCGGGTAGATCATTAGGACCTTTCCTGCTATTTTTCATTCCAAAGTTTCAGGATTTCCTTTCGGCGACACTACATTTCATTACATGGCTTTTTTCATTTTTTCAGAAGATGCTTACAAGCTATGTATGCGGTATATACAGACTGTATCACATTTCTCATCCAAAATTTGTCCCTGAAAATTAATGCATTCAATACCATATTAAAGGTAATTGAATTGGCTATAAACATGGTAGGTCAATACAAGTATAAAAATTACCTGGGCATTTGCGTTTCTCTTCCAAGGCACAAAAGTAAAAATTGCAAATATTGACAAGTTGTCATTCATGCATAAGTGCTCTTCCATTTTGAGAACAAAAGACAAATTAAGCACAATAAGAAACAAACATGAATTAATTTGCAAAAAAAAAACAACTTGTCTATAATGTATTAGTAGCCTTACTAAGATTAACAGTATGTTATAGTTGATATATGTAGAATCTTCTGTAAAATCCAAATTTGAATGGCATTAAAAGAAGAAGCAATATTAAGAAAAGTGGTAGAAATTAGACTTATTTCAAAAGTAGGAAAATTGAAACCAATGTTTTGTTCTTGAATTCCTCTCATAATTTCTAGATTCTTATGAAAAAGAATGATATAATGAAAATCTGTCCATTTCATTTCCTTAGTGACTTTACTCACTATGACATTAAAGTTGGAGTTGACAGAAAATGTGTATATTCCCCCTTTTCACCACTTTTTGTTTTGTTTGAGGCTATAAATACATAGTAAAGAGTGAAAACTTGATTATTTGCTATTTCATTCATGCATTGCATAGCTTAAGTTGGTCTTTTGATACCACTGTCTTCTTGGAGGGCATAAGCAAATGAATGACAAAATGTCTGAAGATTTGTAAATTGTTACTCTTGTGCCTTAGAGGACAAGAACGAATGTGCTCACTCATGCACAATTTCCCCTTTGTATTGGCCTACTAGGTTGATAGCCAATTAGATTACCTTTAAGATGGAATGCATTGATTTACATTAAAATCTTCTACGAGAAATATGAACAGGAAAAAGTGTTAACTTTCTTTTTATATTGGCTCAGTGTATTACATTTGCATCAGGGTAACCTATTTGACGCTCTCTTAAATTTCATTGTGGACATGAACTATTTAAAGGTTGAGTCAAATTCTTTCTGTTTCTGTTGGAAGCATTTTGCTCTTCAAGAAAAAAGGGCAGAAAGGGAGGAAATTTCAAAGTGAAAGTCGGCCTTTGAATTTGGACCAACACCAGTTCTGAAGAGGAGTATATCCTGTCGAGTTATAACATGTAACTATGGGACGAAATATAGTAAAAGTTCCGTTTCTAGTCACAACTGAATAAAACTGGCCTACGCATACACACAAATACACACACGAACACGCACACACTCACATCTTCACAGGTATAAAGTCCTTGTGAAGTATTTCTCATGAAGAAGTGGGGATATCCTTCCTGACTAGTCTGTGCTGCAGTAGCTCACAATGAAATATTACTCTGAAGGAAATGCTGCATCATACGAGATATTGTGTCACGTCAACTGTACATTTCTATTGTTCCTTTCAACAACAGCCGAAACAACAGCCTAAGATTAACTATTTGGTGTTTTTTTCATACACGAAAGACGACGCAGTCTATGTCCCCTTCTACGCGTTTTCCTGGAATTGAAACGTTTCATGTTTTTTTTCTTTGAGGTACTCTTACCACTCAAGGAAACGAAGTAGTTGAATTACTTAACGGACAGTTTACCATTGGGAGCAGTGATTTTAAAAAGTTAAGGTTATCACATTTTATGCATATGTTTAGTTCAGTTGTATCACAATATTTTGCAATAAAGCCTTAGATATAAGAAGATATTATCATTTTTATCAATAAACCATAACTGTAGAAAGTTTATTCTAGAAACAATTTCATTACAACCATTGTTCTTGTTTTGTATATTTCACAATATAACATTGATTATACTTCAAATAATTTTTTACATTGGTTGTTTGTATCCCTAACTCACATTTTAGAACTATTTTGAGGCACTTAAAGCAGGGTTTTTGTTTCATCTGCAAATGGTAAATACTGCCTTTAAAGGTACATTTATATTTCCTGGTTCAAAAAGTTCACTCTCTCAAAACATGATAAGTATTCTATAGCCTGAATCATTTTATGCTTATATGTATGCATGTATATAGAATAGAATATATAGAAGAATCAAGAAATGAATTAGTAATGCATTTTTATTTGCCAATAAAGAATGAGTTTATCGAATATATATATATCCGTGTGTGTATATATCATTTGTATACATATTTGGTATTACCATTATTACAATCTAATAATTGTTATCATCATCATCATTATTAAAATATGTACACTATACTATCATAATTTTAATCAATACATGTATATTATACATGTGATATATATATATATATATATATATATATATATATAGAGAGAGAGAGAGAGAGAGAGATAGTGTGTGTGTGTACATACACATACATAGAGTGACTCTGCATCAAAAACGGATTCTCAGTTATAAGGGCAGATTCTGAGAAAGCAAATTTTGAGATTTAACATGATGCATACCTCAATTCAAATGGACTCTTCTAACCTATCTACATATGGGAAAGAAACTATCACACAGTCTGCAAAAGTATGTATTTAAGGGGATCTGAAATATAGCTTCCATTCAAGCTCTTAATCTTACCAAGTCGTGTCAGCTGTGCAATGAATGGGACAAAAGCAAAACGTAAAATACCATTGTAACAAGAAAAGAGGAATTATCATTTTAAATTGAAAGCAAGCACACACTATCAACTCGTTCTATCCTTGACTAATACCAACTTTGAAAGCGGTACCATTATCCTTTCAGAAGTTATTGGGATTGAAAGTGAAGAGTCGGTAAAGGATTTTTTGAAAGAGATTTTAAAACACACCTCATCACACCATTCTACAAAAGAAAAACTAAATTTTAAAGAAAACTGCTTAAAACACGATTCCATACGTTTTATCATAATAATGAAACTTTATAATAAAATATAAAAAGAATTGCTGTCTTGGAAAATATAAAAAACTCAAGATTGACTAGGTTGACCCGTTTCACCAATTTTTAGTCTTTACCTGGAATCAGGGCCTGCGACTTCTTTTTTTTTTCTGATGTATGGTCACACAGTATTGATCTAGTCGAACCACGATCAACAAAGTGAGAAATGATATTCCCACAATGCTGTGAACATTCAACATATTAAACCCAAGGGGCGGATTCAGGAATTCTATAAAGGGAGGCGCAACTAATATTTCTGTTGCCATTTCCGGTTTCATTTCATTTTTAACCTTTTTTCTTTTGTTTTTAGCGAAAAATAAAGGGGGCGTGCGCCGGTTGCGCATCTCCTCCCCCCCCCCCCCCCCCCCCCCCGTCCCCCTCCGTGGATCCGCCACTGAAACCCATATTTTCACTAATGATTGACCTATCCTAAGCATTTTTTTTTTTAATTCAAATTTGTTCAAATTTTGTTTCAATGTGTATGGGCACAGGGTTTTTGTTCATATTTTTGTGTACTCTCTGCTTTCATTGGCTATCGCTGTACATTGTTTTCTAAAATTTTGCTCTTTTAAGATAATCGGTAATAGGTTTTATGCTGCTGTTAATATGGTTTTCCTGGACCGGTCAGTAGAACAGTGTCTTGTAGGCACAGCTGACCAGGGAAATCCAGACGTTTTCCACTATACTATTCATTATATTTTGGGTATTGTTGTTACGCTGATGATCTTATGTGGAAAATCAATACAATTCAAATAAATATATCGCACATTTCATGAATTAAAGTTCCCACTCTCGCTCTCCAAAGAAGAGAGGGAGAGAGAGAGGCTGTGAGATAGAGAGAGAGAAGTCTCGAGAACCCTCTATGCAGCCTGTTCCCTTTGATGATCTCCCTTCTTCATCTTTAATCCTCGATCGTTTCAGTTCGGTTTACGATTTAACATCTGTTGCAAGTTTACGAATCCATGTCTACTGGCTCAAACAGTGCCAGTGACTAAATGTTCATAACTGATGCCAGAGTGGAGTTATCAGCTGGTTAAGTGTTATATATAATCGAATAATCTACTCTTTTCGGTCGCTTGCATTGCTTGCCGTACTCTTCTGGCATATTCTCTTTCTGCTTTTTCATTGTCGTCTTCCCTATGCAATTACAGCGATATACATTACCAAGGATGAGTCAAGTTAGACATAACAAGTAGTTATGTTCTTCTGTAAGGGAAGTGATGTAGAACTATCACAAAGTTTGATGAAGCTTTCACTTTCGTAAACAGGCAGCTTTCATTTCAGGCTATGCGCTGGACATGGGTAAATTCACATGTCATTTTATAACCATTGGCAACCTTTGCCCATGATTTACCTAGACGTGTGTGTATGTGTGTGTGTGTGTGTGTGTGTGTGTGTGTGTGGTTGGGGTATTTCCTCTGACGTTCTGCTGTGACTTCAACTCTCACGATTATGGTCATGCACTTCGGCAATATTGTTATTTCCTTGTTAGAAGTATGGTGATCCCAAGATACCGATAGTGCATTAGAATACAGGAGAGATTCCTCGTGAACCAAGCTGCAGCTGTGCAGATGGTATCCAGCGAATTCAGAGCAGTGAACCAATCCTCACTACAGTGTCTGATGATTGGTGTCCTGTGTCGTTAGATATTGAATGTGTAACAAGCATATTTGAAGTTCATTGTTTATAAAGTTACGACAAGACAATAGTAATAATAACTAGGAAAAGTAAGTTTTAGTGATCTCCTGTATAACGCCATCAATTGCCGCAATGAATGACCGGAGCGAACGCCTAATTGCTACACTACATGGTCAAATCATCTTACTCTTTGTTCTCGTTGCTCTTCCTCCTGGTGTTAGAAATGAGACAGCAGACCCTTCCAGTAAGTATAAAGAGTTTGGTGAATGTTGCTGGTTACATTGTGTTCATGTTAGGTGGCAATCTCATCGGCTTGGAGATGAGGTGGCGACGTGATGGCCACTCAAGACTCACCATGGTGGCGGAGAGGTCCCCGCGGCGTCTCCCGGGGACTCTGGTCTCCGAGGAGCTGCGCGATTATCAAACATGTTCGATTTTTTTCGGAGACCTTTTTTCAGTCTATGCTCCGGCTGGTTTCGGAGACGTCTCGGAGACGTATCTCAGACAATCCGTTGAAAAGTTATGACGGTTTAAAGTTTTCGTGTTCCCACCGCAGGATGAGAAGACTACAGCAGTTCGTGTTGTCACGAGAGATTATGAAGACAGTTTAGCAACATTTCATTTGTTATGAAAAGTGAACATTCCATGTACTTGCTATAATTTCTCCTGCTCTTTGAAGGAGGTAATAATGTCCACTAGTCTTTCATTATGCTAGGAAAGAGGAAATATGTTGAATTTTCTTTCTATTATCTTTTTATCGTCAGAAATTCGCAACTTTTAATGAATTGTAAAATTTTCGTCTAACTTCGCTGATGTTTAATATTTGAATATTGCTGCATTACCCCAATCCACATTTCAATTTGAGTTACAATTTCCTTAAACGGTATAGACGCCATTCTTTCTCCTGCCATGTCTTGAGAGGTTACAACTCAATGAAATTCTGCTCTGATATATGCAGTATTTTTTTTCTTTTTCATATCTACCCCTTTGTGGTTGTGTATATGAAACTGGACATTTTCCCAAGCCCTGAGCGATATTCATCAAAATGAAACCAAAAAATGGCATGCAGTAGATGGAAAAATATCATAATCTCAGGGCCTTTTCACACGTTCCGAGTTGTTTAATTTAAAATTTGATTAGAAACTCGTCTGCAATTAAGTTTCAAATCACCGTCCGTTCACACGCAGGAAGAAGCTTTCCGGATTCTGCAGTTTGAATATTAGAGCGAGGAGAGGAGGTGCGGCTTAGATTCTTTCGAAGTTCCCGTCAATCACTCTTGAGCCTGTGTAGTTGCTTAGCGCAGGTTTTCTCCGGAAGTGGTTGAAGGACCACGTGAGCTCCTCTCCCAAAACTTGATTTGAGGTCAATCACGTTCACACGATAGTTTCGTTGCGTAATTCTGGCTAAACGTGACTGAATAACACTTTCCCAATTTACACGGCAAATTTGCCTAATTAAAAACTTAAAGGACAAGTCCACCTTCATATACATAAGGATTGAGAGAATGCAGCAATATTAGTAGAACACATCAGTGAAAGTTTGAGGAAAATTGACCAATCCGTTCAAAAGTTACGAATATTTTAAGTACACAGCGCAGTCACTGCTGGAAGAGAAGACTACTACAGTGTATGATGTCACATGCGTACAACTATAAGGAAAATAAAAAGAGAATTTCACAAAACTTTACTTTTTTAGTAAAGTGCACATTTCTTCGACTTGCTACTGGCGTATGTTAAGGGTAATATTATTTTCCCTGCCTTCTGAAAGAGAGAAGTCAAGTGTTCTTTTGTTATGGGAGAAAAACGGAAATATGTTGAATTTTCTTGATTTTTTCTTTATATCGCTGTACTCATGTGACATCACAAGCTATTGTAGTCTTTTCATCCAGCCGTGACTGAGCAGAAACTTCAAAAATTCATAACTTTTTAACGGATTGTCCGATTTTGCTCAAACTCTCACTGATGTGTTCTACTAATATTGCTGCATTCAATCAACCCACATGTCTATGAAGGTGAACTTGTCCTTTAATTTGAGTTTGCTTAATCACAAAATTCTTTCAAATATAAGCAATATCCGTACGTGTGTCTTCAGATGTATCAACAATTTCATTTTTGTAAGTATTCAATTCCCGCATTGCAATGATCACGGATGGGTCATACTTGAAGTGTTTTAATAATATGCTATATAGCAGACCGCTCAGAGTCCTTAATCATCCGTTTGGAAACGCTGATAAAATGCAGCAGCTCGTTTTTTGCTTTTGTCTTTTTTCAAGGAAAACGGAACAGATCTTTCCAGCCATAACTATGACGGGTATAAAAAAAAAAAATAATTTGTTTGACTGATCATAAAGGGAAAAGATTTTTTTTTGCATTGTATGCGATCTCTTTTCAATAGTACTGTATTATATCTTGATATATATCTTCATTCATTACTTTCCTTTCTTTTATTAATTTTTAGTGCCGCCGGAAACTTCTTCTGTAAGTTCAAGCGCGGAAACAACACGACACCCAGCCAGTACTCTCAACGTGGTAACATTGGCGCCTGAAGGTATGTTGCTTAGCCTGTCCCTGTATGGGTGCAAAGATAGATCGGAAAAATAGCTTTTGAATACCGTCTGGTCATGTAAGCATAACCAACGCCATTCAAACGATGTAAGTCACCGTCTCTGCAGAAAGAGACGTATCTACCAGCAGAACTCTATAAGATTCTGAGAAAGCTCTGTCTGTTGGAAGACGGCCAGTCCACGATTGGAATGCATACATTATACTATATACGTTTTAATAGGAAACTTGCTGAAAAACGATAATCGGGAAAACGTTTAGAACATTTGTGTGTCTTGCTATCCTTTGTTTTCATTTCCCGACTTCAAACCTGAAATAATGTGACCAAAATCCCTAAATGCACTTAACTAAGCATACAGACTAACATATGATCTGGCTACAGTATTTGGCTATCTGTTATCACAATTTATCACAATGTCAAGAGTAATGATAGTCAATAAAGACGTAAATTTACTTATAAACAGAACAGGTGGAAGTGTCAACCAAATCAAACATGTCATAAGAGGATTACAGACATTGACAATTTCTCATTGCTCAAACTCTAAGAGCTGAAGATGCCATAACCACACAATTCACGTGTATCATTGGTTTGTACACAAAAGTATAAATAAACCAGAAACGAAGGAAAGAAAAAAGATATTTCATTGATGTAGCGTCATTGAAAACAAAGCTATTAGTTCTAATTGTGACTGTGCACCTCAAAACGAACATAAAGTCGCACACACTGATTTTGCGTGAGGACTGAAAATAAGTGAAGTGGGTCGAACTAGCCGAACTTGACTTTTTCATATTTTCTGAAAAAGCAGGTCTTCTTTTACATTATGCTAAAATTTGGTATCAGAAAACGGGCAGGAAAGTGTGTTTTTTAGCAGTTTATCTCGAACATTTTTGGTAGAATAATGTGATTAGGTGTGTCTTTAGAATCCCTTTTTCATTTCTGAAAAACCTTGTCCACACTCTTCACTTTCAACTCTAATAACTTTTGAAAGGATAGTGCTACTGCTTTGAAAGTTGGCATTAATTATGGACAGAATGTGTTAATGAGGCATGCTTGATTTCAGTTTAATCTGATAATCCCTTCATTGTTGTTACTCTGGTGGTTTACTTCCTGTTTTTTGTCCCATTCATCGCACAGCCAGCGCGGTTTGGTAAAGATTATGCGCTTGAATAGACACTATACTTCAGAGCCTCTTTTCTCAGTTCACACTTTTCCTAAAGGTACATTTTTGAAGTTATGGTCAAAAGAAGCAAATATTTTCTTATTATTCTCCCGTTATTTTCCTTGACCTTTAATCGCAAATATCTTCATTTGACAAATATGGACAAATATCGGTTTTTGCGAACAAACTCTTCATTTGATGTCGGTCTCATGCACAGTATGACTCGTGGGTGTAGGTCTCGTGGGATGATCCCCTTTCATTGACAGATCATTCATTCAGTGAGACATTTACTATTGTTTCTTCGCGATAACACTCAAACGTGGAAAAGTGTGATTTGTCATTGTTGTCTTTAAAGTTCATGTGCTCAGTCATGCATGACATTTGTCAACATAATATTTATGTTTCAATGGAAAGAGGCAGAGTTCCTCTTTCCTCACAACTAACATTGTGCTCTCCACAACTGTCCGATGAAATAGTAGCCCTCCATAGTTGGACAACCTTTTTATACGCACTGTATACATAGTGTCATTGTCACAACTCTGCATCACATTGTATTTGAGCTTTAGTTTTGTTGATTTTTTTCATCTTTTATGGAATTGGAAAACATAGACCCAGTCTTGAATTCCATGATCAACAAAGCATTTGAAACATGGAGGTGGTTGAATTGATTAGCAGTTTATGGAGGCCAGAATAGAAAATGTTGTCGAGGTGCTCTTGTGTGATGTAATATAACTATAGTTCAGGGTTACGTAAATAGACCCCGGAACGTTTTCTAAACTCGGGACGGGGGGGGGGGGGGGGGCTGTTGTTCGAGGGTTAGTAATCTCCCCCTCCTCCTTAACATTAGAAATTGTTCCCAGACCCCTTCAATATACTAAGCTAAACTGGGAATAGTACGTTACATACACTATGTAAAGTGTACGCTTACCACCGACTTAAGGGTGATTTCAAGATTACACACTGTTCTATGCTGTTCTTTACCATGACGAAAACAAAAGCTTGGATTTTCCAAGGCACAACGACAAAGAACGAGTTTATACACATTATACCCGGCAGGGTGTGGCAGGGAATAAATTCTTTACTAAATTCACTTTAGCTCATACCTTTGAAATCTATCTACAACTCCATTGTTGCTGGGTATAACAATAACAATGGATTTTCTAAGAGATGAGCCAGAAGCTGCATCAGGCTGTCCCTGTGCACAAGAAATTAATTCAGTTCGCGTACCGACTCAATTAAAATCGAGTTATATCAATGTCCATATACCACCCTATTGAAGGGAAGAGAGAAAAAGAAGTGGAAAAAACGAAAAGCTACATAAAGACAGTTTATAACCTCGCAAGTGACAAATGAAACAATTGTATCAGACAGACTTTTTGGAGCTAAAATTACATGAAAGTTCCTATTCACGTATTGGGACGTAATGCGGTGAAAACAAAATTTCAGCATACACTTTTTGTACAATCAATTTTGACATCAATATTTCAATTTCAAACCATAATGTTTGAGAATAAACTGCCGTACAAGATGCAGTATATAAAGCCGAATATTTCATTAACTCAAAGTGAATCTATTTTCTCCTGTTCCCCTCATTTTGGATAATTCAGTGATTAAATTTCCTGTAAACTTTGCACAGAAGATCTATACATTTGTGACAGTTTATTAAGTTCGAAAAATTTTGAAATGAGAGTATCACCTTGAGGGATAGATCATGTTGGATATATAATGTTATCCGTAATACAAGCTCGGTATAAATCACTGGTACGAAGACTGTAATATATGATATGAAAACAGAAATCTAACTATTACATATGCATTATTGGGGGATGTGAATTATCAGCAAGACATCCTTTACTAAGAACGAAATCATAACTATCGAAAGTTTACCTCAGATGGCGATGCTTACGTACATGTACATGAATTGTAATTTGGCAAAAATAATTTCCAATGAGCTTTCCACACAACATTTCGAGCTCAATGTTTCTTTAAGAAAAAAAAACCCCAAATCAACTTTTAAAATAAAAGGTAGTGTACAAGATGAAATGCCACTAGGCATTTAAGCAGCAGCAAATTGAATCTGATAAGTTATATTTCTTGATTTTCACATGACCATGGAAGATGCGCTTGACACGAACACAATAAAGAGGATTCCAAGTGTTTTAAGGATCATCTCAACCTTGAAATATGCCTTTTTAAAATGTGAACTTCGACCAAAATTTGAACATTAAACCAAGATGGCTTTGCATCAACTTGCCGTTCTCATATAATAGGGTTGGTCAAACTCTACCAACCTACACAATCTTATAGCAACCGAGGCGCTCCAATATCCGATACAAAACAAAGGGAAATTGCGTGTGTGTGCGTGGAGGTGTGTAAACTTGATGAAATAATTTCAAGATAAATGATATTGGAGTGTAGTTCAACTGCAGAAAAAAGGGGAAAAACAGAAAAGGAAAAACAGTGTCCTGCAGGCTTGAACTTTGGTCCTCCGATACAGTATCATAAGCATGCAGCGCTCTCACCGATTAAGTCACATGGCTCTATTCCGACCCCAAACGGTTAACCTTAATTATAATTATATACGAAAGAAGAATACAAAATTCTTCATTTTGATTCCATTTACACATTACTTTGATATTAAAATTTTCACCCTGATAAGGACATCTAATCAATAATTCAATTACACACTCTCGAAGATATATTGTCTCATTTATTTGGTTTTCAGAGGAAATGGAGCAAAGTTATTTGATACAGCTTCCAGAATGTTGTGAAGTCAGTGTATAGACGGGAAAAATCACCTCCTATAGACATACATAGTAAACTCCGCTGATGTTGATACTTTGCATTGAATCACACTTTTTTTGTATGATGACATCATCAAATTGAAGAAACATGACGCTGACTCGAAACATAATTGTCCAAAGAATATCATATCTGAATTTGGGGAATATTGAGCAAAAATGAGAATTGCGGAAATAAATGTCAGAAAAAATAGGCCATGAAATTAAACTCCATTTTCTTATTTTTAATGTCGATACGATGAGGTCAGCTAATTTTTCTACTATTATGGATAGTTAGAATGGTTATTCGCAACTCATATCCTTTGGAAATATGTAATATAAACATAGGGTTTCCCTGCATTTTGAGGAGCTATAGGGAAACAAAAGGCATGTTTTATCACTATAATTATTTACACATAGACGCAGTTTGACGCACGTGCACTACCTTGTTATTGGTGAAGATTGACCGAATACCAGTGAATATTACTACTGGATATATTAGGAATTTAAATAAATCAGTCGGAAAATGCATTTAGGGCCCTACATGTTGCTTACGAGCTGTGTGCGCGAAAACGGGCGGAATTTGTTAAAACACTTCATATTGTCTTAAACGTTAAAAGATATCAGTCTGGAAGTCGTTAATTTTGACGCGCGTACGCGCTCGTCATGATGTCCTGTCTGATTAAGATGGTGCAATAAGAAGATCAGATGTGACTTAACCTTTATATGTACCGAAAGTGATAAGGAAATGACATTTAGTTAGGAAGATATGATCGATCATCTGACATTATCTAAAAATCACAAAATAGCGCTTAGATGACACCAGATGACGTCACGGATAAGTTTTTTGTCATGAGAAGTTTCGTTGCATTAGATATTAATATAAGATATGTTGACTGAAATGTCTTGTTAATTGGTCATGTCATGGTTGAGCTAAAGTGCCCTCGAAATATGGCAGAAATACGGAGGAATTAAAGAAAAGGAAGATTCCGTACCGGTGACGACAGCGTATCTCCTAATTAAGTTAGCGAGGAAGCATAGCAAGCTAAAAGCTGAAAGCAATGCTGATTACAGACCTATAATGTAAATGCTCGAATGAAAATCGTGAATTGTGATTATGGGCAGATAGTTATTGGAGAAAAAACATAAATGTTTGCAACACGATGTGTAAAAATGAATATTTCAACACATGTCTCCGCTACCAATGCAATTTTCACACAGCCATGGAGAACTGCATCACATATTGCCGGACCCCGTCACAACAATCCACGGTGTGTGGGACAAACGGCATAACGTTCTGGTCGGCTTGCCTTCTGCGCAGATACGCCTGCAATGCGGGTGTAAACTTAAGAGTGGCTTACCAGGGGCCCTGCCAGCCTCAGTCGAGGCTAACAACGACGAAAAGTAAGGAGTTATTATTGTCGGAAATCAGCCTGACGATGAATTGATGTTTTGTTTTGTTTTGTTTTTTTTTTCTCATGATGTAAAGGCCGTGTCACACCTTTCCGGGCAAGCCTTGCGTGCGACTTGCGAAGAACAAATTTTACTGCCCAAAAGGTCCCCGCAGATGACGTATCTCAGCTGTAATCGCCATCATGGCAGGAGGTGCTCACGCAAATCCTTTTAACCCGCAACCATGTTAGGGCCCTGTCACACCTTTCTGGACAAACTACGCGGGCTTGTTGCATGTGGGGATTGTCCAGTATACCGGACATTTTTCTGAGGGCGGATAAGGATTTGGGCTAGTTTTGTATGTGTCTAACTTGCTAGACACGTTCTGCTTAAGTTCTCCTAGCGCTCATCCTGTGTGACCTGTATGCAGGCTAGTGGGGGCTGACAACTCATTGAAGGGATTCCTCTGATGGAATGGCAGAAATACCACAGAATGTCATTATCTTGGCCGCATACGGGGACAGCGAAGTACCTGCGTGGGAGCTGCTTGCGAGGTGCTGCTGCTAAGGGCCTCGTACTGGCGTTCTGCGTGGACCTCTGCGGAAATCCCCGCGACTCCCCCGGAAAAACTTTTGATCATGCTCGAAACTTGGCTGCGGGTAAATCGAACTTGCGTGTGCACTTCTGGGCAACTATGGCTGGATGAGATACGCGCTAGGTACTGTGAGGTGCGGACCAACTGCGGAGAGCTCCGGGTAGAAAAATATGTTCCGAGTGACTCTCGGTGGTTTTCCTGCAGAGGTACACGCATAACACAAGTAAGAGACCCTTACCGGCAGCACCTCGCAGACAACACCAACGCAGGTGCTTCGCAGTATTAAAGCGTAAGTCGCTCGTAACAGAAAATGGATCGGTTTCAAAGTTCTCACGCAGGTCACACGCAACACACGCAAGTAGAAGGTCAGTAGAACACGTCTAGCAGGTATGACACAATAATTAAGTACGAAACTCGCAAACATTCTTGGCCGTCCGCAGAAAATTCTCCTGCGTGCTAGAAAATCCCTACTCTCAAAAAGCCCACGTAGCTTGCTCGGAAAGGTGTGACACGGCCTTCACCTCCAATAATAATGAAAGACGAGATATAGAACTCGTCACTTGAAGACGAGTAGGTTACATGCTGGGGGGGGGGGGGGGGGGTCATCAGATATAGGTCATCCATGATTGACAACGAAAAGGATGTATATAGCGACTTGAAATTATAATGAGTCAAGTTCTTTGTACCTACATTATCAAATTGTTTCTGGCATACAAACCAACTGCAAATTCCGTGAGTGTGTGTGCATATTCCAGTAAGTCGATTTTACAGGCTATCTCAGTATTTACCAAGAGGTCTTCAACACGGACAAATTGAAAGAAGGCAATAAGTGGTTTATGGGTCATCTTGACTGCACCACTGGCCTTTTGAAATATGAACATTGACCCTTATTTGCATATCGAAGATGGTTATGTCTAATCTTGTTGTCATATGTTATATATGTGTTATATATATTATCAATTGATAGAGCTCTATAAGCCTACAAAATTTTGCAGCAGTCGAAGCAAATGCAGCCTCCAATATAAAACAAAGGAAAATTGCGTGTGAGTGCGTTGTAGGTGCATTTACATGACAGTGCGATTTCTACCTGGACGAATGCTGTCTTACCTCAATGGAAAAAGAAGAGGAAAAGAAAGACTATTTTTGTTGTGCATCCTGTGGGATTCGAACCTTCACGGGTCCAAACTTACGTCTCTGGTGTCTCTGGTGGCAGAGGCAGCGCCTTTAATCATGCAGCTATACGTCTCCACGACACTAACATGTGGAACGTCTTCAAAGGAGGCAGTTAGAAATCGAAGCAGTGCTAAGTATGGTGTTATTACCTCCAAAGCAGTCACAAAGGCATTATCTCAATTTCGTCTCTGAAGTTAATGGTAGCACTCATGTACTGGTGATCGCACGTGCATTAACAGTGACGGATCCGCACACCGAGTGCGAGCCCTTTTTATTTTTGTGTTGAAACAAAAGAAATAAAAAGAAAAATGGGGGGGGGGGGGCCAAGGGCACCCCCAGACTAACTTCCCTTCATAAGCTGCAATTGCCCCTTGTCATAATTGAAAATGGTGGCTGTGTATTAGCACTGTGTGTCTCTACCGTGTCATTACTGGTTTACTGTATCTGCGTTTCGACTCTGTTTGACTTGCAATGTACAAACTGCAAGTTTCCATATATCACAAACCACGTCAGGAGTAAGTCCAAATCGTCTCCAACCATGAACGAGACTGAAGAAGAAATCTTCTAAATCTGGTCACCATGTTGAAACCATCGACGAAGATTCCCCCGAGGACTCCCCCGACCTGGCTGGGCATTCCAGTCTAGGTTGTACCGGCAGAGACGTCTCTACTGCTGCTGGGCACTCAAGCACTACTCCTCATTCAAATGCAAATTGTGCTGCCGATACAAGTGAAAGTGCGAATGCAAATGCGAGCACGGACAATGTCAAGACCGCCGACATGAAAGAGCTCATTTCCGAGCAAG
Organism: Diadema antillarum; assembly: GCF_040938485.1. Taxonomy (NCBI): domain Eukaryota; kingdom Metazoa; phylum Echinodermata; class Echinoidea; order Diadematoida; family Diadematidae; genus Diadema; species Diadema antillarum. The sequence goes on from NW_027270982.1 coordinate 766,805, forward strand.
TGATGAAAGCTCTTTGTTCAGAATCTGTCATCAAGGAAATAGTTGACGCCGTTTACACAGCTGTCTACGAGAAACTTGGGGACGAACTTCATGCTTCGTTTCAGCTAGAATTGAAGCAAAGGGACGAAAAGATCAGTGAACTTGCTTCATCATCGGAGAAACTCCAGAAGAAGATCAAATACTTGGAATCAGAGCTGGAGAAACAGGAACAGTATTCACGTCGTCAGTGTCTACGAGTATACGGCCTCCCAGAATCTCCAAAGGAGAATACGGATAATGCCATCCTCGCTCTTGCCACCAAGATCGGTGTCGATCTGGATGTTCGGGACCTAGACAGAAGCCATAAGATCACCTCCAAGCCGCGCTCCGGCGATCAATCTACCAACCATCAGTCACCTGCAAAACCCAGACCACTCCTAGTCAAATTTACGAGATACAACGCTCGTAACCGGATGTATGCTGCCAAGTCGCGATTGAAGGGGACAGGAATTGTCATCCGCGAAGACTTGACATCTGAAAGGCAGGAACTGTACTACAAAGCACTCTCTCACGTGAACACTACGCAAACATGGTCATAATTGATTTATATGATCGGGTATTGAATCTTATCGATAAAAATAAGCATGCATTTGCAATATTTATGGATTTATCGAAGGCCTTCGACACCCTTTCCCATTCAGTTTTACTATCCAAATTGCAACACTTCGGGGTTCGTGGTATACCATACCAGTGGTTTCATAGTTATTTGACTGGGCGAAAACAATATACTTTATACAATACTTACTGTTCTAATAGCAACTCATTATTATGCGGTGTTCCCCAGGGGTCCATATTAGGACCCCTTCTGTTTTTGATATATATGAATGATATCGTAAAATGTGCACCGTTTTTTCAGTTCTTATTATTTGCAGATGACACTACTTCAGTAGCATCCCATTCTGATTTTTCAGTTTTGATTGATTCCATAAATGAAAATTTGAATTTAGTTTATACTTGGCTTCTCTGTAATAAGTTATCATTGAATGTTCTCAAAACAAAATATGTCGTATTTCGTTATTCGCAAAACTTGAGTGAAAATTATGACAACATATCATTGTATATAAATGACACTGAAATTGAACACTGCTCGGTAGTAACATACTTGGGAGTGACATTAGATCAACATTTTGCCTGGGATTTTCATATTAATCATGTCAGTTCGAAGGTATCCAGGATCATTGGTATACTTCAACATATAAGGCATTTTGTCCCCCTTCGTATTTTGTTCATGATGTACAATGCATTTATTCTTTCATATATTACGTATTGCAACACTGTGTGGGCCACTGCATACCCGTCCAAACTCTGCAAACTGCACCGTCTTCAAAAACGGGCTCTGCGTATCTGTTCAAATGCCGAATTTTATGCCTTTATTTTATAGTTTGAACACTCTAAATATTTATGATATTAATAGATTAAGTATTTGTATGATTATGCATCGTTATTTTTCCAATACATTACCTGAGTATCTGATGGAAATGTTTTCTTTGAATCTGGATGTGCACAATTATGATACTAGAAATAGACAACTCTTCCACAAATCTAGAGTAATTTCCCATTCCCTGTATAAATCGATTCGGTATACTGGACCTAATATGTGGAATTCTCTGCCTCCATCGCTACGCAATATTCAATTTCTGAACTCATTTAAAATTAAGTATAAGTTTCATCTTTTGTCGTTTTATGTTTAACGCAACAACTTATATTCACTCATATCCACACACTCGCTCACGCGCGAACACACATTGAGTTATTCTGTGCTGTACTGTAGCTATTTCTATGTCATACGTTATGGGTGTATCTACCTGTCAAGCCTCCTAGGCTTTTACTGATACATCCTATTTCATTTTTCTTTATTATAATGCACTCCGTTTGTTCTATTGTATTTGTTCGCTGATAGTAATTTTTACCATTTTAACCTGTACATATTGTGTATATATGCATGATTGTTATTTTTCCAATCTTTTTATCCGAAGAATGAAATAAACGAATGAATAAAAAAAAAAAATATTGCATTATTTAGTCACCACTGATTGACTAGCGTACAAGAAGAAAGATATATCAAATTGAACGCTTACTATGTAACTCAAGGTGACTTCAGCATTTTACTCTTTTTCTGTTCTGCCCCAGATGCCAAGAATACACGTCACCCATCACGGTTACCAGTGAAGAAGCCATCACTTGGCTATTCTTAAAGGCATAACGATACAAACCCCTTTATACACACTATACCCGGCAGGGTGTGGCACGAATTAAATTCTTTGTTGAATTCTCTTCAGCTTAAATATACCTTTCTAGCCCATCTACAATTTCGTTGTCGCTAGATCTAACAATAACAAAATGAAATTTCAAAGATATGAGCCAGTTAGCTGCACCTGTCCCTGTGTACAACAAATTATTTCAGTTTGCGTACCTATACTCTACTCGAGTTATGTCAATGTCCACACACCAGCCTATTAACAAACGCAGAGAAAAGGGGAGAGAGAGAGAGAGAGAGAGAAAGAAGTGGCGAAGAAACCTGCACGAAAACAATTTATAACATTGCGTGTGAAAATGAAACAAAATGTATCAGACAGACTTTTTAGAGTTAAAATTATATGAAATTTCCTCCCAACGTACGTGCACGCAACGTGGTAATCACAAAATTTTAGCGTGCACTTTTTGCACAAACAATTTTGATGTCAATATTTTAATTTCAAAACCATCTCTAAGAAGAAACTGCCGTGTACGATGCAGTAAAAAGTAGTTTTATTAACTCAAAGTAAATCTATTTTCCCCTGTTTCCTTTACTTTAAATGATCCGGAGGTTAGATTTACAATTAACTTTGAACACAAGATCAACAAGTGCAACATTTCATGAAGATCGAAATGTTTTGAAATGAAAATCTTACTCTGAGTAATAGATTATGTTGGATATGAAATAATATCTGTATTAAAAGCTCGGTATATAAGTCACTGGGACTGTGATATATTATATGAAAAAAAAATCAAACCATTACATGTGTATTTTTGATATTATTTTCAGGGTAATTTGACAAAAGTCCCAGAGCATTATTACAGTACCTTAGAAACATAACAAAGACTGGTTGACTGTGGGTGTGTTTGGATGTGAATCATTGATAAGACATCTTTAAGAAGAACAAAATCATACCTATCGAAAGTTTACCCTCGATGGCGCTGTACCATAATTTCTTAACACCTCTGCTTAATTATCGCTGTGTAGCTAGTTGAATTGTAACTTGACTATCAAAAAAAATCCAGTGAGATTTGCACGCAACATTTCGAGCTCAATGTTTCTTTTAAACAAAAAAGAAATCAGCGTCTAAAATAAAAGATAGCGTACAAGATAAAATGCCTTGTCAATATGTCAGCAGCAACAAATGGAATTTGATAAGTTCAGTTCCTTAAGTTTTTCTGTGACAATGGAAGATGCCCTTGACTCGAACCTAATATAGGAAGATTCTAATTGTTTTTACGATCATTTTGACCTTAAATACGGCTTTTTTTAAATAGAACTTTGATCCACGTTTGCAAATTTGCAAAATTCCGTGTGTGTGCGTGGGGGTGTGAATACTTGATGAAATAGTTTAACGATAAATGACATCGGAGTGTAGCTCAACTTTCCTCCTCTGGTAAAGTGTTATAGGCATTAAAAGTAATGAATCAAGCAAAATGCAATTCAGGGTATGAAGTTAAAGCTTCTTACATACATCTTGCAGAAAACTTAATCACGATTTGCTTTAGTGGTCAAGAGAAAGAGGGATCTCTGTACGGCAAGTTAGAAGCCCCTTCCCTTTCAAGCTTGTGAGAAGACGTGTTGTCCATTGTTCCCTGACCTCATCCCATGCATAATAACTTTCAAGAGTCCTGGTTCACACTGATTGTTTTAAAATATATACTTGGTATGATAATTTTATCAATGTAGCTTATGATATTTCGTAAATAAGATAATTTTGAAGTCTTTCATTGCGTTCAATTATTAGTTGGAAAAATTATTTACACTTCATTTATATTTCCTAACAAACACATAAATCACATAACACATAATATACAAACCAAGATATTACTTTTGCAACATGTGTAAGAACTTACTTTGTAAAGAAAATATTTATCCGTAAAATTGAATGTAATAGATCTGAAATAAAAGATTAACATATGACAGCAAAAAATGTTTCTTTCACCAAAAAAGACATTTCGTAGAATGTGAGATGTTTCTAGGCATTCTCATACTGATGGGCTGACTTACGTTTAGCTGGCACAATAATTTTCAAGAATCTTAGATGGAAATTGATTGCTATGAAATGTAATACTTGGTAGTGTATACATTTGGCTTATGATATTTCATAAATTTTCCGTTTCCCCGAACTTATCCCATCTAATTTTTGTCTCAGAAGAACTTTGATGAACCCGAGGCAAGAGAATCCGTGACGAAGTGAGAGCTGGACACAAATTGTCTCGTCGTTGTTTCACATGGCCGAAACTGCACAGGCGTGTAAAACCTAGAAATCTGCCACCTTTTCGGTGTAATTCACACTCCATTTCTTCACTTTAAAAGTAAATAGAAAAGAGTAATCAATTTTTAATACGGATATTTTTTTTGGTTTTTTTTTTGTAATGGAAGGTAGGTTACTTTCACGTGCGTTTTCATGTTTAGAAGCCGATATTCGTGTGTAGTATTGTCTGAACCCAACACTGTTCGTGTTGTGGATCGCCTTGCTGTCGCGTGGTACGACATAATGCACTATGACGTACTGTATAGTACATCGCATGATATATGCGTGTGCGTGTATTGTGATTTGTGTGTTTATATGAGCGGTTACAATGTTCCTGCTATATCTCGAAGACGTGGAGGGATAGCTTAAATATATTTATTTTGTTGACGTGCAAGATTTGAACGTGTAAACAAGTCATTTCCTAATTAATGTATTTCTCTCCATTCATTTTTCAATGTATAAAAAAAATACATCAAAACAATGTATCAAAACAAACACCTTTTTCTTCCTTTTTTCCTCTTCATTCTTCCCTATTTCTCTTTATCCCCACTCAGTGAGCTGTGACTTGAATATAATTATATTCTTAGTATGTTATATTCTTTAGAGAATCATTTTTGAGGCTATAATCTTCATCAAGCGTTAGCTTACGATAATAGTCTCCTGTGTTTCTGTTATATAGAGAGTTGCTTAATTTGTCTTTTGAACGGCAAGAACACGGGATCTTATGTTTGTATATGCATAAAATAACGCCCGCTCATTTTCATTTTGCATTGTGATCCAATAATGTAGGATATTTGAATTAATCATTTATCTTTTTCAACTGTCAGATTCAAATAATACTGTGCTCAATTAGTTCTTTCCATTGACTTTGTATTACAGTTTTGTATGAAAAAGAAATTCAGAAATAAAATAAAATAAATTAATCAATCATATAGCGTGACCATGATAACAAACCTGAACGAAAAAGAGGCTCGGCCCACGGCCTACAACCATTCCTACCAAGTAATCCAGTGGGCATCACCTGCTTTTCCTGCACGTTTGCCAGTCCATTGATCCAAGACGTCAATCAACTAAGACGTTATACGGATGTTTGATCACTCGGCCCCTTCTAATCTAAGAACAACAACAACAACAACAACATCAGACTAAGGTCTTTACTTTATTTAGTTAAAAATTTTGACCGTTGTAATATGTTTCTTTTTTCAGTCCTTTCTTGAACTACATTTTTTTTTTTAACGTTACAGCCTCCGGACCCTGCTTTGTACATTTAGATGTGTCTCTGTAGTAACGTCTAATAAAAATGCCCTAACTAAACCCATTTCTGATAAAAAAAAACCAATATAGGGTTACTGAGTGTATTAGGAAATCATATAGGATTCAGCGGGTAGATCATTAGGATAGTTCTTGCTATTTTTCATTCCAAAGTTTCAGGATTTCCTTTCGGCGACACTACATTTCATTACATGGTTTTTTTTTTTCATTTTTCGCGGAAAATGATTACATGCTATGTATGCGCTTTATATACAAGGTGTATCACATTTTTCATCCAAAATTTGTCTCTGAAAATTAATGCACTCAATACCATGTTAAAGGTAATGGAATTGGCTATAAACATGGTAGGTCAACAAAAGTATAAAAATGACTTGCGCATTTGCTTTTCTCTTCCAAGGCACATAAGTACAAATTGTAAAAATTAACGAGTTGTCATTCATGCATAAGTGCTCTTCCATTTTGAGAACAAAAGACAAATTTAGCACAATAAGAAACAAACATGAATTAATTTGCCAAAAAAATAACCCTTGTCTATAGTGTCTTTGTAGCCTCGCTAACATTAAGAGCGTGTTATAGTTGATATATGCAGAATCTTCCGTGAAATCCAAATTTGAATGACATTTAAAAAAAAAGAAGCAATATTAAGAAAAATGGTAGAAATTTGATTCATTTCAAAAGTAGGAAAATTGAAAAATCTGTTTTGGTCTTAAATTCCTCTCATAATTTTTAGATTCTTATGAAAAAGAATGATATAATAAAATTCTGTCCATGTTATGCCATACCTTAGTGACTTTACTCCCTATGACATTAAAGTTAAAGTTGACAGAAAATGTGTATATTCCCCCTTTTCACCACTTTGTTTTTGTTTGAGGCTATAAATACACATTAAAGAATGAAAACTTGATTATTTGCTATTTCATTCATGCCTTTCATAGCTTAAATTGGTCTTTTGTTACCATGGTCTTCCTGGAGGGCATAAGCAAATGAATGACAAAATTTCTGAAGATTTGTAAATTTTTACTCTTGTGCCTTAGAGGACAAAAACGAATGTGCTCACTCATGCACAATTTCCCCTTTGTATTGGCCTACTAGGTTGATAGCCAATTAAATTACCTTCAAGATTGAATGCATTGATTTACAATAAAATCTTCTATGAGAAATATGAACGGGAAAAATTGTTAACTTTAATTTTTGTATTGGCTCAGTGTACTATATTTGCATCAGGGTAACCTATTTGACGCTCTCTTAAATTTCATTGTGGACATGAACTATCTAAAGGTTTAGTCAAATTCTTTCTGTTTCTGTTGAAGTATTTTGCTCTTCAAGAAAAAAAAAGCAGAAAGGGAGGATATTTCAAAAGTGAAAGTCGGCATTTAAATTTGGAACAACACCAGTTCTGAAGAGGAGTATATCCTGTCGAGTTATAACATGTAACTATGGGACGAAATATAGTAAAAGTTCAGTTTCTAGTCACAACTGAATAAAACTGGCCTACGCATACACACACATACACAAACGAACACGCACACACTCACATCTTTATAGGTATAAAGTCCTTGTGAAGTATTTCTCATGAAGAAGTGGCGATATCCTGCCTGACTAGTCTGTCCTGCAGTACCTCACAATTTGATATTACTCTGAAGGAAATGCTGCATCATATGGGATTTTGTGCCACGTCCAACTATACATTTCTATTGTTCCTTTCAACAACAGCCTAAACAACAGCCTACATGCTCAGAAGATTAACATTTTTTTTTTTCATACACGAAAGACGACGCAGTCTATGTCCCCTTCTACGCGTTTTCCTGGAATTGAAACGTTTCATGTTTTTTCTTTGAGGTACTCTTACCACTCAAGGAAACGAAGTAGTTGAATTACTTAAAGGACAGTTTACCATTGGGAGCAGTGATTTTAAAAAGTTAAGGTTATCACATTTTATGCATATGTTTAGGTCAGTTGTATCACAATATTTTGCAATAAAGCCTAATATATAAGAAGATATTATCATTTTTGTCAATAAACCATAACTGTAGCAAGTTTATTCTAGAAACAATTTCATTACAACCATTGTTCTTGTTTCGTATATTTCACAATATAACATTGATTATACTTCTAATAATTTTTTACATTGGTTGTTTGTATCCCTAACTCACATTTTAGAACTATTTTGAAGCATTTAAAGCAGGGTTTTTGTTTAATCTGCAAATGGTAAGTAATGCCTTTAAAGGTACATTTATATTTCCTGATTCAAAAAGTTCACTCTCTCAAAACATGATAAGTATTCTATAGCCTGAATCATTTTATGCTTATATGTATGCATGTATATAGAATAGAATATATAGAAGAATCAAGAAATGAATTACTAATGCATTTTTATTTGCCAATAAAGAATGAGGTTATCGAATATATATATATATATATATATATATATATATATATATGTGTGTGTGTGAGTGTATATATATCATTTGTATACATATTTGGTATTACCATTATTACAATCTAATAATTGTTATCATCATCATCATTATTAAAATATGTACACTATACTATCATAATTTTAATTAATACATGTATATTATACATGTGATATCATATATATATATATATAGAGAGAGAGAGAGAGAGAGAGAGAGATACATGTGTGTGTGTGTGTGTACATACACATACATAAAGTGACTCTGCATCAAAAACGGATTCTCAGTTATAAGGGCAGATTCTGAGAAAGCAAATTTTGAGATTTAACATGATGCATACCTCAATTCAAATGGACTCTTCTAACCTATCTACATATGGAAAAGAAACTATCACACAGTCTGCAAAAGTATGTATTTAAGGGGATCTGAAATATAGCTTCCATTCAAGCTCTTAATCTTACCAAGCCGTGTCAGCTGTGCAATGAATGGGACAAAAGCAAAACGTAAAATACCATTGTAACAAGAAAAGAGAAATTATCATTTTAAACTGAAACCAAGCACACACTATCAACTCGTTCTATCCTTGACTAATACCAACTTTGAAAGCGGTACCATTATCCTTTCAGAAGTTATTGGGATTGAAAGTGAAGAGTCGGTAAAGGATTTTTTGAAAGAGATTTTAAAACACACCTCATCACACCATTCTACAAAAGAAAAACTAAATTTTCAAGAAAACTGCTTAAAACACGATTCCATACGTTTTATCATAATAATGAAACTTAATAATAAAGTATAAAAAGAATTGCTGTCTTGGAAAATATAAAAAACTCAAGATTGACTAGGTTGACCCGTTTCACCAATTTTTAGTCTTTACCTGGAATCAGGGCCTGCGACTTCTTTTTTTTCTGATGTATGGTCACACAGTATTGATCTAGTCGAAGCACGATCAACAAAGTGAGAAATGATATTCCCACAATGCTGTGAACATTCAACATATTAAACCCAAGGGGCGGATTCAGGAATTCTATAAAGGGAGGCGCAACTAATATTTCTGTTGCCATTTCCGGTTTCATTTCATTTTTAACTTTTTTTCTTTTGTTTTTAGCGAAAAATAAAGGGGGCGTGCTACGGTTGCGCATCTCCTCCCCCCCCCCCCCGTCCCCCTCCGTGGATCCGCCACTGAAACCCATATTTTCACTAATGATTGACCTATCCTAAGCATTTTTTTTTAAAATTCAAATTTGTTCAAATTTTGTTTCAATGTGTATGGGCACAGGGTTTTTGTTCATATTTTTGTGTACTCTCTGCTTTCATTGGCTATCGCTGTACATTGTTTTCTAAAATTTTGCTCTTTTAAGATAATCGGTAATAGGTTTTATGCTGCTGTTAATATGGTTTTCCTGGACCGGTCAGTAGAACAGTGTCTTGTAGGCACAGCTGACCAGGGAAATCCAGACGTTTTCCACTATACTATTCATTATATTTTGGGTATTGTTGTTACGCTGATGATCTTATGTGGAAAATCAATACAATTCAAATAAATATATCGCACATTTCATGAATTAAAGTTCCCACTCTCGCTCTCCAAAGAAGAGAGGGAGAGAGAGAGGCTGTGAGATAGAGAGAGAGAAGTCTCGAGAACCCTCTATGCAGCCTGTTCCCTTTGATGATCTCCCTTCTTCATCTTTAATCCTCGTTTCAGTTCGGTTTACGATTTAACATCTGTTGCAAGTTTACGAATCCATGTCTACTGGCTCAAACAGTGCCAGTGACTAAATGTTCATAACTGATGCCAGAGTGGAGTTATCAGCTGGTTAAGTGTTATATATAATCGAATAATCTACTCTTTTCGGTCGCTTGCATTGCTTGCCGTACTCTTCTGGCATATTCTCTTTCTGCTTTTTCATTGTCGTCTTCCCTATGCAATTACAGCGATATACATTACCAAGGATGAGTCAAGTTAGACATAACAAGTAGTTATGTTCTTCTGTAAGGGAAGTGATGTAGAACTATCACAAAGTTTGATGAAGCTTTCACTTTCGTAAACAGGCAGCTTTCATTTCAGGCTATGCGCTGGACATGGCAAATTCACATGTCATTCTATAAGCATTGGCAACCTTTGCCCATGATTTACCTAGACGTGTGTGTATGTGTCTGTGTGTGTGTGTCTGCGTGTGTGTGTGTGTGTGTGTGTGTGCTGTGTGTGGTTGGGGTATTTCCTCTTACGTTCTTCTGTGACTTCAACTCTCACGATTATGGTCATGCACTTCGGCAATATTGTTATTTCCTTGTTAAAAGTATGGTGATCCCAAGATACCGATAGTGCATTAGAATACAGGAGAGATTCCTCGTGAACCAAGCTGCAGCTGTGCTGATGGTATCCAGCGAATTCAGAGCAGTGAACCAATCCTCACTACAGTGTCTGATGATTGGTGTCCTGTGTCGTTAGATATTGAATGTGTAACAAGCATATTGGAAGTTCATTGTTTATAAAGTTACGACAAGACAATAGTAATAATAACTAGGAAAAGTAAGTTTTAGTGATCTCCTGTATAACGTCATCAATTGCCGCAATGAATGACCGGAGCGAACGCCTAATTGCTACACTACATGGTCAAATCATCTTACTCTTTGTTCTCGTTGCTCTTCCTCCTGGTGTTAGAAATGAGACAGCAGACCCTTCCAGTAAGTATAAAGAGTTTGGTGAATGTTGCTGGTTACATTGTGTTCATGTTAGGTGGCAATCTCATCGGCTTGGAGATGAGGTGGCGACGTGATGTCCACTCAAGACTCACCATGGTGGCGGAGAGGTCCCCGCGGCGTCTCCCGGGGACTCTGGTCTCCGAGGAGCGATTATCAAACATGTTCGATTTTTTTCGGAGACCTTTTTTCAGTCTATGCTCCGGCTGGTTTCGGAGACGTCTCGGAGACGTATCTCAGACAATCCGTTGAAAAGTTATGACGGTTTAAAGTTTTCGTGTTCCCACCGCAGGATGAGAAGACTACAACAGTTTGTGTTGTCACGAGAGATTATGAAGACAGTTTAGCAACATTTCATTTGTCATGAAAAGTGAACATTCCATGTACTTGCTATAATTTCTCCTGCTCTTTGAAGGAGGTAATAATGTCCACTAGTCTTTCATTATGCTAGGAAAGAGGAAATATGTTGAATTTTCTTTCTATTATCTTTTTATCGTCAGAAATTCGCAACTTTTAATGAATTGTACAATTTTCGTCTAACTTCGCTGTTTAATATTTGAATATTGCTGCATTACCCCAATCCACATTTCAATTTGAGTTACAATTTCCTTAAAAGGTATAGACGCCATTCTTTCTCCTGCCATGTCTTGAGAGGTTACAACTCAATGAAATTCTGCTCTGATGTATGCAGTATTTTTTTTTCTTTTTCATATCTACCCCCTTTGTGGTTGTGTTTATGAAACTGGACATTTTCCCAAGCCCTGAGCGATGTTCATCAAAATGAAACCACAAAAAAAAAAAATGGCATGCAATAGATGGAAAAATATCGTCATCTCAGGGCCTTTTCACACGTACCGAGTTGTTGAATTAAAAATTTGATTAGAAACTCGTCTGCAATTAAGTTTCAAATCACCGTCCGTTCACACGCAGGAAGAAGCTTTCCGGATTCTGCGGTTTGAATATCAGAGCAAGGAGAGGAGGTGTGGCTTAAATTCTTTCCAAGTTCCCGTCAATCACTCTTGTAGCCTGTGTATATAGTTGCTTAGCGCAGGTTTTCTCCGGAAGTGGTTGAAGGACCACGTGAGCTCCTCCCCCAAAACTTGATTTGAGGTCAATCATGTTCACACGATAGTTTCGTTGCGTAATTCTGGCTAAACGTGACTGAATATCACTTTCCCAATTTACACGGCAAATTTGCCTAATTAAAAACTTAAAGGACAAGTCCACCGTCATAAACATAAGGATTGAGAGAATGCAGCAATATTAGTAGAACACATCAGTGAAAGTTTGAGGAAAATTGACCAATCCGTTCAAAAGTTACGAATATTTTAAGTATACAGCGCAGTCACTGCTGGAAGAGAAGACTACTACAGTATATGATGTCACATGCGTACAACTATAAGGAAAATAAAAAGAGAATTTCACAAAACTTTACTTTTTTAGTAAAGTGCACATTTCTTCGACTTGCTACTGACGTATGTTAAGGGTAATATTATTTCCCCTGCCTTCTGAAAGAGAGAAGTCAAGTGTTCTTTTGTTATGGGAGAAAAACGGAAATATGTTGAATTTTCTTGATTTTTTCTTTATATCGCTTTACTCATGTGACATCACAAGCTATAGTAGTCTTTTCATCCAGCCGTGACTGAGCAGAAACTTCAAAAATTCATAACTTTTTAACGGATTGTCCGATTTTGCTCAAACTCTCACTGATGTGTTCTACTAATATTGCTGCATTCACTCAACCCACATGTCTATGAAGGTGAACTTGTCCTTTAATTTGAGTTTGCTTAATCACAAAATTCTTTCAAATATAAGCAATATCCGTACGTGTGTCTTCAGATGTATCAACAATGTCATTTTCGTAAGTATTCAATTTCTGCATTGCAATGATCACGGATGGGTCATACTTGAAGTGTTTTAATTATATGCTATATAGCAGACCGCTCAGAGTCCTTAATCATCCGTTTGGAAACGCTGATAAAATGCAGCAGCTCGTTTTTTGCTTTTGTCTTTTTTCAAGGAAAACGGAACAGATCTTTCCAGCCATAACTATGACGGGTATGAAAAAAAAATTGTTTGCCTGATCATAAAGGGAAAAGAAGTTTTTACATTGTATGCGATCTCTTTTCAATAGCACTGTATTATATCTTGATATATATCTTCATTCATTACTTTCCTTTCTTTTATGAATTTTTAGTGCCGCCGGAAACTTCTTCTGTAAGTTCAAGCGCGGAAACAACACGACACCCAGCCAGTACTCTCAACGTGGTAACATTGGCGCCTGAAGGTATGTTGCTTAGCCTGTCCCTGTATGGATGCAAAGATAGATCGGACAAATAGCTTTTGAATACCGTCTGGTCATGTAAACATAACCAACGCCATTCAAACGATGTAAGTCACCGTCTCTGCAGAAAGAGACGTATCTACCAGCAGAACTCTATAAGATTCTGAGAGAGCTCTGTCTGTTGGAAGACGGCCAGTCCACGATTGGAATGCATACATTATACTATATACGTTTTAATAGGAAACTTGCTGAAAAAGGATAATCGGGAAAACGTTTAGAACATTTGTGTGTCTTGCTATCCTTTGTTTTCATTTCCCGACTTCAAACCTGAAATAATGTGACCAAAATCCCTAAATGCACTTAAGCATACAGACTAACATATGATCTAGCTACAGTATTTGGCTATCTGTTATCACAATTTATCACAATGTCAAGAGTAATGATAGTCAATAAAGACGTAAATTTACTTATAAACAGAACAGGTGGAAGTGTCAACCAAATCAAACATGTCATAAGAGGGTTACAGACATTGACAATTTCTCATTGCTCAAACTCTAAGAGCTGAAGATGCCATAACCACACAATTTACGTGTATCATTGGTTTGTACACACAAGTATAAATAAACCAGAAACGAAGGAAAGAAAGAAGATATTTCATTGATGTAGCGTCATTGAACACAAAGCTATTAGTTCTAATTGTGTAATACGTGGTTTCTATTTTATATAATAACAGTTGTATTTACAATTTGAACAAAAAATCTGATCAATGAAGTATCAAACTGCACTTTTTCACAACGTAATATCTGCAAGAGGTGTTGCGGTAAACCTCTATTTGCGTAAGGACACCTTCATAAAAAAGTATAGCTATTATGAGCTTCCCTTTAATGCTACAGTGAAGGTAATGTAGTGGGCCGTCAATAAAAGATTCCTGATTAATCTTGTTGAAAGTGTTTACATAAAACTCAACAAAGATGTTTCCAGATCTAACTATGATGGTCATGAAAATATGCACTGCTTCCATAATCATGGCGTATTATATAATTACGGTTTTGGAGGCGATCTCTTTTGAATGAACTGTATTATGTCTTAAAGGACGTATACATATGGATTGAGTGAATGCATAAGTATTATTCGAACACATTGGTAAAAGTTTGGGGAAAATCGGACAACCAGTTCAAAAGTTATGAATTTTTGAATAATCTGTGCAGTCACTGCTGTATGAGAAGACTACTACCGTGTATGATGTCACATGCGTACGATACAAGGAAAATACAAAGAGAATTTCACAAAATTTAATTTGTTGACAAAAGTGCATATTTCCTCAACCTGTCACTGATGTATGTTAAAGGTAATAGTATTCCTCCTGCCTTCTTAAAGAGGCAAGTCAAGCGGTCTTTTAGTATGCGAGAAAGGTGAAAATATGTTGAATTTTCTTTATGTTTCCGTTATATCATTGTACACATGTGACATCACAAGCTGTAGTAGTCTTCTCATCCAGCAGTGACTGAGCAGAAACTTTAAAAAGTCATAACTTAAAAACGGGTTGTCCAAATTTCCTCAAACTCTCACTGATGTGCTCTACTAATACTACTGCATTCAATCAATCCACGTGTTTATGAAGGCAGACTTGTCCTTTAAAGATCTCTTCATTCAAGTCTTTCTTTCCTTAATATCTTAGTGCCGCCGGAAATTCCTTCTGAAAGTTCAAGCGCGGAAACAACACGACACCCAACCAGTACTCGTAACGTGTTAACATCGGCGGCCGAAGGTATATGTTGCTGAGATTGTCCCTGTATGACTGCAAAGATAAATCAAACAAATAGTGTTAGAATACTGTTTGGTTGTGCAACCATTATACCAACGCCATTCAAACGATGGAAGTCACTGTCATTGCGGTACAAGAGAAGCTGTATTTGTCCTGCAGAGATCGTTAAATTTTCACAAAACCTCTGTCTGAAAATAACGCATTCACGACTCGACTGTATATTACCCTCAGAGTAAAACTTATTAAGAACAAGTTTATACCACCGTATGTCTTAGTATACCTTTTTATCGTTTCTGGACATTGAAGATGAAAATGTGACAAACATTCCTAAATGGAGGTCAGCAGGTTCAGATTAACAAAAATGATCTGGCTGTAGTATATAGTGATCTGGTTTCATGATGTGCACAATAACGGTAGTCAGCCTAAACGTTAACAAACAGAGCAAGTGGAAGTGTAAACCAAATTGAATCTCCAATAAGAAAGTTATGGAAATTGACAGATGAGAGCTGAAGATGTCATCACCTCACAATTTTCGCATCTTATGGATTTGTTCATACACAAAGGCATAACTACAACCAGAAACAGGATTTCCCAAATAATTGCACGAATTGAGTGCCAGGAATACACCTTTCTTTTATTCACATCATGATTAAAAACCCCGGCATTTCGTGACAGCGTTTTGTACGGTTCACTAGGAGATTTACGTGGACTACGGTACTGACATGCACTTCATACAGCCTTGAAATTTGACGTTTGTAAATCAATTATTGTAGTGCAGTGTAAACAGTGAGTAAAGCCGTTACGCCTGACAATTCTTTCCTTTCTGATTCGCAGTTCCAACTTTAGTCAAGACGCCGATGTGTGTCGGAGCTATAACTTTGGGGGTCGCGCTCATAGCATGCACTGCAGTTGTTTTGTCAATGATCATATTTCTCCTAAGTCGAAGGTAAGGACTTTTTTGTTTGTTTTCATGTTTTTTTTAAAGCAATTTACAGTTAATTGAAATCCTGTCATTTCTTTTTCTTTTTTCCGATGTGACTTTCAGCATATATGACCACACTAACGTATTAGATTGAAAGTCATGAAATGAAAATAGCGGGTACTGCTTAAGTGCAAACAAACACATAATTGCTGTAGCGATAAATATGATGATACTTGAATTGTCTGTAACCATTACGATACGAATATTTCACTTTGTTTAAATGAAAATGATACCTTTCAAAGACGTCGGTGGAATCGGGCGAGAAGTACATTTTGACGACGTGAATCCAAGAATGAAGAATAGATTAAGAGAATTGCCACCGACATCCCCAATTCACCCGTTCGGCCCTGATTTTACAATCATGAAGTCATGACATCTACTTGAAATTAATTTGAAATAATGATAATGATAATAATGATAATACTACTACTAATAATAATGATAATAATAATGATAATAATAATAATGATAATACAAAACATTTATAAGGCGCTTAATACAGATGATTCTAAGCGCACAGTTTACCGAAAAAAAAATATTTGTGACCCGCTACAACAAAAGGATCATAAACTGGCAGGCGGCTGAGCCGAGCTGTTTTTGGCGTAATTTTGTAGTCAAATGTTTTATCTATCATCTGCCGAAATTTCGAAGCTAAATGATCAAACGAAAGGCAAGAATTTAGCGTTTTTTCTTGGCCATGATTTTCCGACTTTCAACTTTAACAGAAACGTGTCCGAAGATTTGGATTTAGCCCCGCAACTAGACTCCGCCCCTAACAGCGAGGGAGTGATCTTATTGGTCAGTTAGTGGCATCCTGACTACTGATTGGTCGTGCGTAGACCGCTGGCGCTAAGCTTGAATAAACATCGCGGAGATTGCTAGGAGCATACATTCTATTGTCAGGCGGTGAAAACTGTCTCGCCTCCCCTTGATAATATCGTCAGAAGGAAAACTTTCTATGCGTTTTTCTCGAAATAGTCTGGGTGCCAAAGCCACTTTTTGGGCCTAACCTTGTTTTACCGTCCACCCAATGTTTTTTGATGGTTCTACCCTATTTCGGGGGTGCTGATTCCGAATCTGGATGATGCAACTCTTGCATCCTTGAGGGTTTTGAGATATTCAAGATGGCCGCCAAAATGGCCGCCCAAACCGGAAATTCCCATGTATTTCCTTCTAAATGGTGAGAAATTGAAAACAATTGATGGTTTTACCCTATTTCGATGGTGCCGAATCCGAATCTGGATGATGCAACTGTTGCATCCTTGAAGATTTTGAGATATTCAAGATGGCCGCCAAAATGGCCGTCAAAACCGGAAATTCCCATATATTTCCTTCTAAATGGTGAGAAATTGAAAACGATTGATGGTTCTACCCTATTTTAAGGGTGCTGAATCCGAATCTGGATGATGCAACCCTTGCATCCTTGATAGTATTGAGATATTCAAGATGGCCGCCAAAATGGCAGCCAAAATGGCCGCCAATTAAAACCGGAAATTTCTATGAATTAGCTTTTAAATGATGAGAAATAGAAAACAATTGATGGTTTTACCCTGTTTCGCGGATGCTGAATCCGAATCTGAATGATTCACCTTGAGATATTCAAGATGGCTGCCAAAATGGCCGCCAAAACGGAAATTCTTATGTATTTCCTTCTTATAAATGGTGAGAAATTGATAACAATTGATGGTTTTACCCTATCTTAGTTTTGACTGAAAGATTTCAGGTTTTCGTCAATGGAACAGTTTGAAATTGCTGTATAATACAGTGAAACCAGCTCTACCGGATATCTTTGAGTTGGTACGATACAAGTGTGCAAGCGGTTCATCTAAATCATATTGTGATAGTGATGTAGAGAAGTTTACTGAAATTACCCAACATTTCCTGTCTTAGTCCATGAGCAGTTCAAATCTCTTCATCCATGAACACTCAAATTGGTTGATTGGTTTATATTGGTGGTCTTGTTGACATTATTGGAGACACGAGTTGGACATTATTATAGTTATGCTTCATTATTTTTTTCGGCAATATGATGTTACATTATATATATATATATATATATATATATATATATGTATGTATATATATTATATATATATATGTGCGTGTGTATATATTTATATATATATATATATATATATATATATATATATATATACATATACATATATTACAAACACACAAGAGGGGATGGACAAATCACAGGTAACGCGTTGTTTAAAAAACTGAATAAAAAACCAAACAACAACATCTAAGGTAATAGTTGATAATCCAGGTTATACTTACGAATATCATAATCGCGCAGAGTGCTTTTGAAATAACCCTTATTGATATTTACTATAGTGGTCATGGATGCAACCATTTCCAATGACGTAATCAAAATATGAGACAAGTTTCATAAAAATACGAGGCGAGACTCGTCAGAATACAAGACAAGTTTCAATACCAAATACCAGCATGCTTTAATTCAATTTTACTCTATTGATAGCCGAAAAGGATTAACTTCACATCTGATAAGCCATATTGGCGACCACAAGCATTATTTTATAACAATTATGCATAAAGGAATTTTCAGTCGTATCTTTGTGTTTGTACGTTTCAGTATGATGTCAATATCACTTTTTTTTTTCCAGTACGTGTTAAAGTTCCGTTTAAGACATATCGGAATATCTCAGTATATCACAATATCATTGTGACAGTCATTTTGGATGCCAAAAACTTTTGGCTGATTTGACAAATCCGCTCAACTGAGTTGAATGTAAGAATACGATTTTTTTTTTTCACCCTGGGTTTAATCCCCCGCTTCGCGTTAGAGCACAAGACTTCACCATTTAAGTATAAGAAAATGTTAAAGAGTTATCGCTTATACAGGACATTTATAAATGTCTCAAAACCTTTAAAGACCTTCAGCACCCTCGAAATAGGGTAAAACCATCAATTTATTTTAAAATTTTAACCATTAAGAAAAAATATATTAACATTGGAATTTCTGCCACTTATTTTGGCTGTCATCTTGGACGTCTAAAAACCGTAAAGACTGGACAAATTTAAGCAACCAAGTTTCGAGGGTCACGGTGCGGAATAGGGTCTAAAATTTTCCAATTTTTGACAGTTATTTTTGTGGTCATCTTGGACATCTCAAAACCCTAAAAAAGAACACGAAAGTTGTATCAACCAGATCGGATTCAGCACCTTCAAAATAGAGTAAAACCGTCAATTGTTTTCAATTTTACACCATTTAGAAGGTAATATGAGGCTTACATGGAAAATTTCGTTTTTGACGGCCATTTGGGGGCCATTCTGGCGGCCACCTTTATTATCTCGAAACCCTCAAGGAAGCAAGAGCTGTATCCTGGAGCTTCAAATTCAGCAAACTCAAAATAGGATAAAACCACCAACTATTTTATATTTTACACCATTTAGAAGGACATGGGGGGTCTACCTATGAATTTCCGTTTTTGGCGGTCATTTTTGGCGACCATATTTACCATCTCTAAACCGTTTAGGATGCAAAAGTTGTATCCTACAGCTTCGGATTCAGCACACTCAAAATAAGATAAAAACCACCAATTGCTTTCAAATTGTCACCATTTAGAAGGAAATACATGGGAACTTCCGTTTTGGGCGACCATTTTAACGGCCATCTTGAATATCTCAAAATCTTCAACAATGCAGGAGTTGCATCATCCAGATTCGGATTCAGCACCCTCGAATTAGGGTTGAACCATCAATTGTTTTCAATTTCTCACCATTTAGAAGGAAATACATGTGAATTTCCGGTTTTAATTGGCGGCCATTTTAGCGGCCATCTTGAATATCTCAAAATCTTCAACAATGCAGGAGTTGCATCATGCAGATTCGGATTCAGCACCCTCGAAATAGGGTAGAACCATAGATTGTTTCCAATTTCTCCCCATTTGGAAGGAAATACATGGGAATTTCCGGTTTTAATTGGCGGCCATTTTGGCGGCCATCTTGAATATCTCAAAAACTTCATGGATGCAAGAGTTGCATCATCCAGATTCGGATTCAGCACCCTGGAAATAGGGTACAACCGTAAATTGTTTCCAATTTCTCACCATTTAGAAGGAAATACATGGGAATTTCCGGTTTTGATTGGCGGCCATTTTGGCGGCCATTTTGAATATTTCAAAAACTTCATGGATGCAAGAGTTGCATCATCCAGATTCGGATTGAGCACCCTCGAAATAGGGTAGAACCATCAATTGTTTCCAATTTCTCACCATTTGGAAGGAAATACATGGGAATTTCCGGTTTTAATTGGCGGTCATTTTGGCGGCCATCTTGAATATCTCAAAAACTTCATGGATGCAAGAGTTGCATCATCCATATTCGGATTCAGCACCCTCGAAATACGGTAGAATCATCATTCATTTTCAATTTCTCACCATTTAGAAGGAAATACGTGGGAATTTTCGGTTTTGGCGGGCATTTTGGGGGCCATCTTGAATATCTCAAAATCCTCAAGGATGCAAGAGTTGCATCCTCCAGATTCGGATTCAGCACCCTTGAAGTAGGATAAAACCATCAATTGTTTTCAATTTCTCACCATTTAGAAGGAAATACATGGGAATTTCCGGTTTGGGCGGCCATATTGGCGGCCATCTTGAATATCTCAAAACCCTCAAGGATGCAAGAGTTGCATCATCCAGATTCGGATTCAGCATCCCCAAAATAGGTTAAAACCATCAAAAAACATTGGGTGGACGGTAAAACAAGGTTCAGCCTCTGGCACCCAGACTAAAACTCTGATTTCCTCAACCACTTGACATGCGCTAATAAAATCATCAATATCTCCGCAACCGAGTACCTTTATGAGTTGTGTTATATACGAAATTATAGAAGAAGAGTAAGGAAAAATGATTTCATGTCATTTTCAGAAAATTTTCCTTCCCCGACATTCGGATCCATATTTTGTAGGTGGTCACATTTAGACCAAAATAATACAAAATACCAAGTATACAAAATTAATCAAGGAACGTTTTCTTTTTCATTCATTCTTATTTTCCTTTGTTTTCTTTGAAATATCTAATATAATTTTTAACTCTCACTCTCTTTATTTCCTCATCTCGTTTCTTCTTCCCTCTCAGAATAAAAGAAAGACGTTTTCTCACCAAGGAAACTGCAGCTGTTGGAAGCACATACACTGAGCTGCAACCAAAGTCTGACCCTGCTCCAGTCTACAAAGAACTGGACAAGAACTCCGAGTCGAGACTCGATGACGGTTTAGATGGAAATTACCTGATTCCGGACGTTATGGCGCCCCCAGGGAAGGGAGAAGATTTGACCTTTTACCAGAATCAAAGCGTCGTGGCACCGCGGGGGAGAATGGCGCACCTTCAAACAAAAGCACTGAACTGCGATAATGAGTACGAAACTTGCGACTATGTGAATGAAGGTGTGAAAACCATCCCTTTAAAAGGGATCTGAATCCTCACGATGAGCATAAGATGAGATGAGATAAGATAAGATAAGATAAGATAAGATAAGATAAGATAACACAACATATCATAATATAACATAACACAACATAACATGATAGTAGTGAACATAAAATAAACTCAAAATAATTTAAATATTGCACACACACACGCGCACACACACAAAAAAAACCAAGAGCTTATGTTGTCTATTTGCCTGTTTGGTTTTATTTCTGCTTTTTTTCACATGACACGTAATAAAAAACACAAACATTTTGAAAATGAGATTACACGACGCATAAGCTTACCACCTGTCTTACAAATTAATTCAAAATACATGCGAACCTTACGAGCATAACACTATTTGATGTATAAGACGCATAGCAAATTATTACAAAGCTCAGAAAAAAAAAAATCGTGAAATTAACAATTGTAAATGAACTAGGTGATGATTGATCATTCATTCAGAATACGTTATGTTGTTACAATAAGCACAAAAACTTGAGGAAAAGGAGATTGAGGGGATGTAAATGAATTGATTTGGGAATTGTGTATCTCTAGACATTGTTATAAGAGAAAAGCAAGAGACTGCGATCATTAGAAGCTGATACGACGTGGATAGAGACCTCGGGGTAAAATTCGAACGTAAAGTAGACTTACATAACAGAAAGGGATGTCTCTACAAAATACAATCAGTAATCAACTCCAATATATCGTAATTCATTTGTGAGGTAAAAGAGAATAGAGGGGAAAAATGAAAACATTTTGCGTTTTACTTGTTTTGAGAAGTTTTTTTTCTTTAAAGATTATTTTATATCAAACGAACTTTTACCGTCACACTGTGCTGTGGTGAGTGGTAGGATGTGCTGCGCTGTGCACGGCATGAAATACAATAATTGCGTTATTTCAACGTTTGGGCTTATTATAATTTGATTAGTTTTAAGTGTATTTGTGTGTCATGTGTAGGTATGTAACATACTTCTATTTGCAATACAATGTATTAGTTTTCATGTGATTGTGAATATGATTTGAAAAAAAGCAAGTTACTGGACTCTTATTACACCAGTGTAAACTGTCTATAAATAAGTTTTATGTAAAGAAAAAAAAATCCTGTGATATAATACGCTGTCATATTTCGCTAAAAGATAATTTTTCATAGTGCCTGAAAAGAATTAAACTTATAGTGGTGGCCTGTATTTGCTCAGTTGTTGTTGTAAATTGGCACGTATTTGTTGCGTTCCGATGAGTTGTCAAATCGTTTCAGATTTTGTATGTTCTTTTCTGTAATTAGTAGATTTTATTGTTCATCTGCTGGCACGAATGTATATATCCTGAAGTAAAAGCAATGTCCGTGAGGCTATGAAAATTAATTTGAAAATCATTTTTGTTGATCATTTTGGTTCTCGGCAAAAAAACCCAAAAAACAAATACAATATATACTTCTCGATACATAATTTCGTTATGGTAGCCGCGGAAAGGCATTCGAGCGATTCAGGATACAGTAATACCTAACTAATCGCAATTTTTTGTACATAATGTTCTTATCAATGGCTATGAAATTATCAGTCGAAACGTCACTTGGAGGCGTTCCTCAAGGAAGGTTCCATGGACCCCTTTATTTGTTCTTTATATCAACGATATGTCGATTTATTCAGGTAGGTCTAGTCTTTCTATTTTTATCTTTCATATTTTCACTCGCTGATGATACTAACGTGGGTGTGTTTGTGTTTTACCCTAAGTCCGAATCGATGTATTGCTTAGAATTTAGTCGATGATGAAAAAAAAAAAATAATGAAGACAGAAAAATCAAACGTCTGTGTGTTTTAAGGAAGTCTGTTGAAAATGTACCGCTTAATATTTTCTTGGACAACACGGTTACTGAAGAGGTCATTTGATTAAATTCCTTGGTTTGAGGCTCAATAATAAATTCACTTGGAATCTTCATATTCCGTATGTCTCACTCCCTTTAAAAAAGTATTGGTGTTGCAAATAAATTTGAATTTTGTCTTCTCATAAACACTCTCTTCATGATACATGTTTCGTTAGTACCTATGTAAACTCTGACATACTCGCCCGGGAAAAACAGATATCATAATGTAATGAGAGAGAAGAAGGAGATAAAAAAACATTTTCTTATTATTTTTGTAACGAATCATCGAGATGTCATCAATAAAAGGTTTATTCTTTATTGTAATAATCTATCGTCTCTTAATACAACCCCTTCCTACGACACTATACTTTCGTATATAAGGTTATGTAGCTCTTGCCTCGCGTTCTCTGGTTTCGAGCCACCTAACTATCATCTCCCTTCTTTCTTTTCTCTGTTTACTATAGTCTCTTTTTGCCATTCCTTTCACTCTTATATACACTCATTCTTCCTTTATGTCTTTACAAGAATGCCGCCTCATGTTTATCTGTTTGTTTGTGTGTGTATGTACTTCTTGTCTGCCTTTTTTTCCTTTCTTCCTAAAGTAATTTATGCAATTTGGTAATTTCTTGCTGCTTATAAGGGGACTGCAAATTACAAACCCCACTTTTAAGCTGTCTCATCCATTTTCAAAAGTTACAATATTATTGTTTCTCAGTTCACTCTTTGTGTTTTTATCACATTTTTGCACTGATTTTATATGATTATGTGTATTAAAATGTGTCATTGTAAATATATTTTAGTGGAGATATAAAAAGAAGAAAAAAGGAAAAATGAAAAGAAAAGAGCTAAGATTTAATTTCTAGCAATAATGGTATCACTACAAGACAACCGTGTGTAATGAAATGAAACACGGTAAAGGAATTACAGTGTTGTACACGAAGTTATGCCCTCTTAAACAGGACGTCACGGGTTCGTGGAGTTCAGGAACCTATTTCAAACCTGGATTTTTTTCCTTTCAAGCTGCTATGTTTCGTTTTCCATCACTCTGTCTCTTATTATGTAGCAATTTTCATGAACTGTTATTATGCAAACATTTGCCTGTTTGCTTTTCTTCTACATATTGTTAGTATGGTTGGTTTTTTTTTTATTATTGTTGTTCAATCTATGTATCGTACAACGTCGTAGTTTGTATATTAGAAGCAACACCAATAGATAAATATGAGAAAAAAAAATGAAATGGCAGAGATCGTCCTGTATCAAAATACATGAGGCACATTAAGGGTTTGTGTCATGAATATTGTAAATTTATTTAACAGACTTTAATTTTCTACCCTGTAGAGTGTAAAGTCTGTAGAGGACAAGACTGTTCTTACCTTATTTTATCCCTGTAAATTTTGTACAGAAACTGTTGTCCGAATGGTTTGAATACATGCATTATATATATCTATGTATGAGTTTCATTGTAAAGTGAACTGATTAACCGTCATTTTTAAACATTTCAAAGTTTGTCCGTCTGAGATAGAACAAAATTAAACCTTTCCAGTAATACCTCACTTGTGACATTAGAAGGAATATTCTTGAAGTTTTGATTAAGATATCCTGTATGTTCTTATTACTTCCATTGTCTTTTAGCAGTTTTAATCACAAATATCTAAACTTAACAAGAACGGAGTTAGCTCGTTTGCGATAAAACTCTTGATATATATATATATATATATATATATATATATATATGTATATATATAATAAAAATTAATATAAATATTTTGCATGAACGTAGTTGAGGTGGTAGATGGACAAAGGACAAAGTCAAAAGTAACTGTACTAGCTTGATAAATGTTGTTTTCCTCAGCCAGATTTGCAGGTCGCGTCTCCCAGTGGTAGTTATAGATATCGAATAATCAACAGTACATATGACCTATACAGATATCGTCCATACCGAGTATCCAAGTTGGTTACACTTGTATGCATGAGATTTTCTTTGTTCTGTTCTCCCAATCATCTTGCTTGAGACGTAAGTTTAGTCCTCGTCCCCGTATCCACGATTGGTCATCACATGAAGTTGTATTATCATCATACAAGTAAAATGAGCGTCATCTTTATGGATTGTGAGTTGAATTTTTGTTTACTTTTGTTGTTGTTGTTGTTGTTGTTATTTTTTGGATCGCCATGGAGGTGACAGACATTCTGGACAGATTAAAACGTTGATGTCAAATAAACTTTAATAAACCAACAGCCGGCTCCTCACGAAATTTGCGAAAGTTTAATGGACACGAAATTTCTGCAAATTCTCCAAATAAATTTCAGCATTCATTCAACATGAAGACTTAAAAATTCCAGAGAGTCCCCGCTTTGGCATCAATGAGTATTTTTTGATGGGTCATCTCTCCAAATTTGATGCTTTTCATTTCATTTCATTTTTATTTAATTTCCGGCCAAAGCATATAATATGACAATTTCATATAAACAAATTAAGTACAATGTAACTATTACATTTCCAAATGAAATGTAGATACACGCCATTTGTTTACATGAATCAATAAACTTGATGCTTTTATCCGCCAGGTAACAGTAATTTCACTATATCTTAGATATATACTAGAATGAGTGAATGCATAGATGTGACCGTGCACCTCAAAACGAACATAAAGTCGCACACACTGATTTTGCGTGAGGACTGAAAATAAGTGAAATGGGTCAACCTAGCCGAACTTGACTTTTTCATATTTTCTGAAAGAGCGGGTTTTCTTTTACGTTATGCTAAAATTTGGTGTAATAAAACGGGCAGGAAAGTGTGTTTTTTTAGCAGTTTATCTCAAACATTTTTGGTAGAATAGTTTGATTAGATGTGTCTTTAGAATCCCTTTTTCATTTCTGAAAAACCTTGTCCACACTCTTCACTTTCAACTCTAATAACTTTTGAAAGGATAGTGCTACTGCTTTGAAAGTTGGCATTAATTATGGACAGAATGTGTTAATGAGGCATGCTTAATTTCACTTTAATCTAATAATCCCTTCATTGTTGTTACTCTGGTGGTCTACTTCCTGTTTTTTGTCCCATTCATCGCACAGCCAGCACGGTTTGGTAAAGATTAAGCGCTTGAATAGACACTGCACTTCCGAGCCTCTTTTCTCAGTTCACACTTTTCCTGAGTTTGTGCTTTCTTTCCAGTATTTAGATAAGTTAGGAGAGTCAATTTGATTTGATTTATACATCTTTTTAAAGCTTAAAGTCTGCTCTTTCAGAATATGGTCTTAACTAAAAATTCATGTCTGGCGACTTTTTGTTTGTTTTGAGGTGCAGGGTCACAAATATTCATTTGAACATAAGGTCAGTGAAAGTTTGAGGAAAGTAGGACAATCCGTTAAAAAGTTATGAATTTTTCAAAGTTTTGGTGCCGCCAACGTTGGATGTCATGTGTGGAAAATGATTTAAAGAAAAATACAAAGAAAATTCCACAAAATCTAGTATTTTTTTAGAAAATTACACATTTCCTTAGGGGTAATGTCATTCTTCCGGCTGTCAACAAAGGCAAGTCAGGTGCTTCAACAATATGCTAGAAAAGTGAAAAATACTTATTCCCCTTTAAATCTGTCATGTCTCGACGGTATACAATAGAAGTAATACTATACCAACCATTCTGTTTTATGGTAGTACAAAGTCTTGTACTCCTGTTTGGTTATCACATGCGGTTCTGTTCTTTTTGTAACTCTTAAAAAGTAAAGTAATTATATGTGGTTCTTTGATGTTGAGTAAACGGTGTAGAAGTTCTGCATATACAGTACATAGCTCGTTCGCTGTGTTTGGGTTCGGGTGCACGTCACGAGACCGACATCCACCAGTCGTAAGGCCCACGAGTTATACAGACCACCTGCACCAGTCTTACAGCCCACTAGTTGCACAGCCCACATGTTCGACACTTAGTGACCAAAGCCCGTAAGGTCGACATCAAGTAAAATAGGCCCACGAGTTCGACAATAAGTGACCAAAGCCCATAAGGTCGACATCAGGTAAAATAAGCCCACGAGTTCGACACTGGGAAAAAAAGAGACCATGATGAGTTCGTCACTATGCGACATACGTTCACGGGACCGACAAAATCGGCAAAGAATGCTCACTGGATCTACAGGATGTACAGTTCATCTATAAACAAATTATGACTGCGTCATTTTATAGGGTGTCCCAATAGTAGCATGAGGAAGAAATGAATGATGGGAAAGGTTTCCGCGCCATCGTCACGTTTTGTTCTTATCTCTTTTTTTTTTTGGAGAAATTTTAGAGAGCGAGCGCAGCGAGCGAGCCGAAAATTTTTGTATTTCAGCTTAGAAAACGTGGAATTCTTGTCATTTTTTGCTTATTAAATCTTACAATTCTAATCAAGATATAGTGACGGCCTTATAAATAACGATTTATACCAACAAACTGAGGACTTGAAAAAATACTCCAAATTAGTACGCACGAGTGAGCCGAAACTTATATATTTCCGCGCCATCATCACGTTTTGTTCTTATCTCTTTTTTTTTTTTTTTGGATTAATTTAGCGAGCGAGCGCAGCGAGCGAGCCGAAAATTTCTGTATTTCAGCTTACAAAACATGGGATTGTCATATTTTGCTTATTAAATCTTACAATTCTAATGAAGATATAGTGACGGCCTTATAGATGAGGGTGATTTAAATGTAATAAATGTAGATAGATTTTGGCGAGCGAGCCGAAAATTTTTATATATTTCCTCGTCATCATCACGTTTTGTTCTTATCTTTTTTTTGTGATAAATTAGATTTAGATTAAATTAGATAATAGATTTAGATAAATTTTGGCGAGCGAGCGCAGCGAGCGAGCCGAAAATGTTTGTATTTCAGCTTACAAAACATGGAATTCTTGTCATTTTTTGCTTATTAAATCTTACAAATCTAATCAAGAAAATTAATGGTGACGGCCTTATAGATAACGATTTATACCAACAAACTGAGGACTTGAAAAAAAAATACTCGAAATTAGTACGCGCGAGTGAGCCGAAATTTGTATATTTCCGCGTCATCATTATACGTTTTGTTCTTATCTTGTTTGATTTGGTTTTTTGCGCCCCCCCCCCCCCCGTATGTTTGACACCTTTGGCGCCCTCGTTTGATCCAATGGGCAATCGCTTCAGAACGAAAGAAATAAAATTGCAGCCGCTGCTCCGTGTAATATTTTGCCTTCTAACGATGGCATGTGTGAACAGCGGAAAGGGAAGTTACTAGGGTGTCACCGCTTTGGTTATCCTCCCTCACCCCCTTAAAAGTTTCAATACGTTAATTTGTATCTGCTTTTGTGAGTGTTTGTGCTAAAAAAGATAAAACTCACCAAAGTTGTCACCAAATCTTTCCACTTCAATACTAAAATGCAAGAGCACCCTCGCTTGCGTGTTAACTCTTCAACCTCTTTAAGTATTCTTGCCCCCCCCCCCCCCCCCCCGTTTAAAAAAACAAACAAACAGATTCTGCTTATACGGGCATGGCTATTATAGTGTTGTGGGATATTTGGGGGGGGGGGGAATGTGACTACTAAAGTAGCATTTTAGAGTGAAAGTCAGAAACCGTATTTTTGGCATAATTCGAGTATGCTGAGTGGATAAAACCCGTTTTGCAGCAGAATTAGAAATATTCCAAGCCCATCTAATTTACATAAACCAAACAGCTGCAAATTTATTGCCTTTCATTCCAGTAGGCCATTACTTCTCGAAAATTCTCCATTTGTATACAGAAACAACAAATTAACGTTGCTTTAATCCAACAATGAGAAGGTAGGACAAGAAATTAATACATTATTATCTCGCAAGATTCATTCACATGAAAGTTATGAGTAGTCATGCAAATAGCAAGATAGCATATTTCCTATTTTAAATGTACTTTTTTTTAATCATAGGGAACACAGATAATGGGTCTTCATCGTCACATGAAGATCAGTAGCATTTAAAAAAGAATAGCATATTGGGTGTTATTAATGCGAAAATCTGATTGTAATTTTTCTTAGGAAATACTGCAATATGTCCCCAAAAAATTTACAATCAGATTTTCGAATTGATAACACCCAACATGATCGACCTGTGTAAGTGCTACTTCAGGGTCTTAAGATCGCATTTTAGCTCTATTTTGCAGAAAACCCATTTAATTTGGCTAAGCGGTCACAGAGAAACGTAGATTGTTGTAAAGCATGTCATGAATCTGATTCTTCCAATTTTAGTAATTCAATGCTCTTGTGTGTGAATGATAGACAGAACTTGGAGGGAAGAGATTCCTGACATGCTCTATAGTTACAAAATTCCCCATTTCTCTTTGACCAGTGAAGCAAATCGAATTGGGGTTTTCTGTAAGATGTGGGCAATTAGTTATATTCTCATACGCTGAATTTGTATTTAGATTGATTTACTATTTTTAAGGATATCATTGCGGAGGTTCCCGTTGTAATTTTTTTGGGGGCATACTGTAAATATATATTCAGTAGGTTGTCCACGTGTTGGCAAGATGTAAGATTTAAAAAAAAAAACTGGAACAAAGTTCATGCTGTATTCACCAACTACACTTTTTACAAGTATAAAGGTATGCCGCTTTACTATTGTATATTTCCCCCTTTACCCCGCTGCAATGGGTCCTAGCTGTCACTTTAATTGAGTAATAGAATGCTGAATACTAAAACACGATCTCTTCTGTTTGGAACCGGTATATATATATTTTTTTTTTTTCACTCAGAGATGCATTGTTACATCTGTGCTAAATTAAAAAAAAAAATTGAATCTTCATACATTTCATAAACACGCCATTATTCAAAGATTATCTATTCACCATAATTTGGAAGTTAACCCTATTAAGCCCAAGCTATTTTGACCCCTCGCAGGCCCAAGGGTGGAGGGAGGGGGCAAATTGTGCCCCGCTTATATACCTTTTTATTATTTGATGTATCATCGTCATATTTGGCATGTGGGTAGAGTAACTCATACTCTACATGACCGTACATTTGAATTTTCACAAGGTCACCCATGGAGGGCGCTATTTACCAAAATATAAAGAAATACATAGGAAATATGCTAAAAACATGATTTTTCTGTATGATTTCTTTATCCCCATTACATATGTCTTATTATAGACCAATCATTTTCATATTTGCCACAAATGATAAGCAAGTTGAATTTTATTATTCGTTATGGTTGAAATTTCTCAATGTCACCACATGGGGGCGCTATTCATATCAACACAGTGACACATTATGAGACCTGAGAGGAAATGTTTGGGATGGGGTCATGTATAGTTATGACATTTCATATTTGCATAATACTGGGATTTTGAGATTGAAATTTGATAAACTTATGATATTAGAGGCATAACTTGGGTGAAGGAATCAAAATAACTCAAAATATAAGGGCAATCTTTAGAAAATATCATTGTTTTCAATTATCTCTATTATATTTATTGTTTTATGCCTTTGTCACATAAAACAAAGGAAATAATAAGAAAAACTTTCTAGGACCATAATTACTTCGAATTTTCTTCCTTCAACAAATTTCAGCCAAGAATCACCCATTTCATACACTGTAATGCTGTTAAATGAAATGGGAACAGAAAAAAAATGCAAAATCTGACTGACATGGTTGTCAGTTTATGGTTGCCATGGCAACCAGCAACATCAAATATAGCTAAATTATATACCAAAATGTTCGCAATAAGATTTTAGGAAAAGTCACCAAATTTGGTTGAAATCGGATTAAGGGCGAAGGAGTGGCAAGCAAAAATCTGGTAGGGGGGGCACAATGTGCCCCCCCCTAGGGCTTTATAGGGTTAATGTCTGTGTATGTTAAAGTTTGAAAGGAATAATAAACTACTTGTACACATTCTACATAACCGTCACAGCGTGAAGTTTCAGTTTGATTTAAAAAAATAATCGAACGTTCATATCATTCAAATTCATGATTATGTCAGATTATGTAAAGATTATTATACACTAGAAGTAAGGTTAATTTATGTGTATGTTGAATTGTGAAAGGAATTATTTACTGCTTTTACATCACCACCGCAGCTGCTTCCTCAGAGGATTTACTTTAATTTACTTCAGAATTCTGACAATTTACTAGAATTTACTTCAGGGCGGTGAGTTGGCTCAGTATGTAGCGCGTCTGCCTCACGATGATGCGGCCTGGGTTCGAACCCGAGTCTGGACTGAGCAATGCTGTGTGTAAGCATACCGTCCCCTCTAGCAAGAGGCAAAACACTCTGTCCCTCGGATAGACATAAAATGGAGGTCCCGTGTGGGAGGGAGTAACAACTCATGCACGTAAAAGAACCCGCTTCATTCATTCATCGGAAAGAGCGGGGTGTTTAACCCGATGAAGCGGTCCCAACTCACATCCAACTGGACCCCATGGAAGACCAGATAAACGTAGCTGAACATGGGTTATCCAGCCATCTTCCCAGATGGAAATGAACAAACAAACAAACAAATAATCGAGCCAAGTCTTTTATGTATATTTCTTATGTATGCTTTATACTCATTGTCATTGTATTATGGCGTAATATTGCACTGTTGTCAGGATGCACGCTGGGTTCCAGGATGCGACTTAAACATTGAAGCGTTAAAGCGCGCATCCTTAGTAACATGGTTGCAATATTGTTATGGCTTAATTTTTGTGATTGTTCTCTCAGTATCAACACTTGAGAAAGAGCGAGTCGCTCTAAAATTTGTTTGCAGAAATAAACCGTTGGTGAATACAGCATGAACTTTGTTCCAGTTTTGTTTTTTATATTAGATATGTATATATATATATATATATATATATATATATATATATATGGTACAACATAAATTACTTTTCAAATATTCTTATAAGTAGGTTATAGAAGTTACTTCCTTCCTTGATTCTGTTGTGATTAGAGTGAATTCTATACCAGAGGAACAGTCATCAAGCCGCCTCAGACAGTGTTACTCTATCATAAATGAAGACGATGTATCACAATTTTGCGATGCTGCAATACGTTCTCCTAATAATATGTTGCTGTCTTCGACAAGAATGGACATTTCTAGGAAGACGACGCAAGATACATGAAGGTGCAATTTAGAAAAAAAAAAGAACATTTCTCCGCATTTTCGGCAATTTCGCAGAAAGAATCGTCCGTGTTCATCCTATACCAGATGGTGTATAGTTGGGTGTCACTTCACCAAGAAGGACATTTTCAGCGCTAAGATATTCATATTTCCTGGTTCAAGACTTCACTCGGTCAACATGTCTAATAGAAATACCTTAAAGCTTGAATTCTAAATCATTCGTTTATACTGTCATCATGCTAAAAATACAGTCTCGCTCTCCGGAAGACAGAGAGAGAGAGAGAGAGAGATGGAGGAGAGAGGGGGGGGGGGGGGGGGGGGGAGTGAAGTGAATTAGAAGACCAGAGAATTCCCCATGAGCCCATGGATTACTCGTTCAAACGGCTTTGAAGTATCCAGAGAATTAAGTCAGTCGTCATTACAGTGTCTGACGATTGGCACTAAGATCTAAGTGTCCGACGTAACACAGTGCAATTGCAATAATCACACTGGAGGTGGTTGTACCTAGACGTTGCAGCGAGATTGATGTTTATCAGTGAGATTGGTGTGAATTGTCTCGTCTCTGATGCCATCAATTCCTACAATGAATTACAGGAATAAACATCTCGTTGCTGCTGGTCAAGTCGCCGTATTGGTTGGTTTACTCACACTCATTTCTGTTGCAAGAAATGTGAAAGCAGGCTCCGTCAGTAAGTACAAAGAGTTTAGGGAGTGTGGTGACGTGCTCGTGCATGGAGCCATGCACTAGCCCCCACTCGATCGTTAGGGATCGGAAGACACTCTTTACCTCACCTTTCGAATAAGAAAACCCTATTTCACAGTAGGCAGATATACAAAAATTCGTCCCTCCCCCCACCTCCCCAAGAACTTGTAAAATAAATTGGCTTGTCTATGAAGTTTTATTAGAGGAGTAAGGTAATTCTGCATTTTAATCCGAGTATGATTATTTACTTTTTATTCCTACAGGATTTTTTTTCTTTTTTTCTCTTTCATCTTTCATGGTTTACTTTCTTGTCACCCACCTAAAACAATTTCAGATTTTGATTGATATACGGAAATAAGCCATATTTCACACATAACAAGCAATGAAATGTCTGTAAACAGACACTAAAGTATGAAGCAACTGAAGAAAATTCAGGAAGGGGGAAAGCCCGAGAACCTCCTAGAAATAACAATTCTACGTTCATTCTGTTTTGGTTTTCAGTTTTAATGTGTCATTAGGATTCTTTTTGAATGAGTCTCCAATGCTGGTTTAGCAAAAACAAAACAAAACAAAGCAAAACAAATCAAACGAAAATTCTTCTGACCCTTGAGAAATTACCTTAATAATAACCCACAGTTTGAGCCAGTAATGGACTTGGAAATAAAGTATAATAGTGAGCCCATATATGTATTTCGCAATACCTCATGATTTACGGAAGACTGGTACGCAATGGTAAGTCAATTATTGTAATGAATATGAATAGCAAATTTAAGAGCAGAATTTACCTTAGAATAAGTAAACAAAGTATTGTTTTTATAAGGCTTCCAATAATGGAGGCTCCGTGACAACCCAAGAAATGTCTTTATACTTTCACTTTAATTGTGTGTGTTGAATGTTGATGCTTACTATTCTTAATTCTTTTGCCTTTACTATATGTATAACTAAGATTGTGTATTCAATCTGTATGATAAATATTATGAACACTAATTGAAAAAGAAAGAACTCTGTAGCTTGGGATTTGAACCATGCTGTTTACGGTTTTCGGCACTGTTGCTGTGCTAAAGCCATGACATGATAGTGTTTGAACGAAAACCCCATGGCTCATTTCTCTTTTATTTTCGCTTGGCAATATTCATGATTCACTGGACTCGAGTTATAGGGCGAGTTACAAAAATAAAGGGAATTAGTTTTTGCTGGGGAGCAACAGAAAAAAAGAAAACAGTCTGTGTAACTATACTTTCAAAACAATTGTGTAACTATAAAACAATTCCTTCTATTCTGAATTGATTGTTTTTGATGTGATTTGGAATGACCTGTTATGCTATACTGAATTCTGAACTGAAATGTATGATTCTCGGCAAACTGCAATGAAGAATATTTAAAACCTTTTGGTTTGATTTTGTTCTTGTTGACGTTGTCGGTTTTTTGGTTATGTTGTGGGGGGGGGGGGGTTCTGAACCGACTGACCCTCTGCACATATGCTTTGGTCTATTGTGAAATGGTATTGTATTTTAATGTATATGGTCATACTTTTTGATTAAAGGAGCATTTCGATTAAGGTTTACCTTATAATTTCATGAAGGGGCTGCTGCATTAGAAGGGTCTAGGGCAATTACCTCAGGCAATTACACCCCAGACCCTTCTCCTCACCCTAACCCTAATGCTAATCCTGAACCTTATCCTAACCGTTAGCCAAACTCTAAACCTAAACCTAACCCATGCCCTAATCTATCTTTACTCTAACCTTCTCACTTACCAGTATTTAGCCGGAGGGGTGAGGGAGGGTAATGGGGTTGATTGTTTGGGAGGGTAGGGGCGTTAATTGCCCTGTTACGACATTGGACCTATAAATAACCTTTCTTTATTGAAAGGGCATAAAAGTATGCCTGGGCATCATAAAGTTGAAAGATGTTACTCAGTAGTACAGTACAGTTTGCAATAGAAACATATTTATCAAATCTTTGAAAAAAAAACCCGCCTATACCGCCCTGTAAAGATGTTTGTGAGTTCGACAGAATTGTAACACCTGTGTTCGTTTTTCACGTCTGTAGTACTGTCTGTTAAAAGTGTATTTGTCATATATGTTATGCTAAGCGCTTATTTCTATATGCTTGTGCTATGATAATTGTGACTTTTGTGCATATTACTTTCATACGTGACAAAAAGCAAACATAAAGGACAAGTTCACCTTCATAGACATGTGGGTTGAGTAAATGCAGCAACAATAGAAGAACACATCAGTGAGAGTTTGAGGAAAATTGGACACTGCATTCAAAAGTTATGAATGTTTGAAGTTTCTGCTCAGTCACGGCTGGATGAGAAGACTATTATACCTTGTGATGTCACGTGTGTACAACGATATAAAGAAAGAATAAAGAGAATTCAATATGTTTTCACTTTTCTCACATAACAAAACAATATTCGACTTTCCTCTTTCAGAAAGCAAGGGGAATGATATTAACCTTAACATACGTCAGGAACAATTCAAAGAAATGTGCACTTTATTCAAAAAGTAAAGTTTTGTGACATTCTCTTTTTATTTTCCTTCATGTGACATCATTCACTCTTACTAGTAGTCTTCTCAACGAGCAGCGACTGCGCAGATATTTTAAAAATTCATAACTTTTGAACGGGTTGTCCGATTTTCCCCAAACTTTCAATGACGTGTCCTAGTATACTAAAATTGTTGCATTCACTCAATCCACATGTATATGAAGGTGAACTTGTCCTTTAATTAGTATGTGAACTGGAATCACGTTGACTGAATCTTCATGTAATAATTTTGGCGTTGTAACTGCAAACTTACACGTAGACCTCCTTAGAGAACATATTGTATTTCCGACCTAGTAGATAAAGCAAGGAAAGCCACATATTTCTATAACCTCATTAAAATATGAATGCAAAGGATTAATTACACCTAATGCTCTCATTGTATTGCGGTCATGCTTCTCGTACCTAACATAAAGGCCGATAGTCCGCCAGTTTTTATAACGAACCAACGAATTCATATAATAATGATTGATTTCGTGTCTAATCACGAATTAAAGACAGTGTAAGTGGATTCAGGCTAATAAATTGTCACTGAATTTGATTGAAACCAAATTAACTTTTTTTATACAATCAATATTTTACTGGACAATTAGTTGTTTGTAAACGACGTGGAATTGAATTAGACTGAATATATAAAATTCCTTGGTCTTTGTATAGATTGAAAGTTAACATGGGAAGTTCATGTTCATTTCCTGCGTAAATTATTATCAAAAACAATGTAGGTGATATGTATTAGTTAAAGCACTATTTTCCCAAGCATGTTCTGCATTCATTGTATTCTACTCTTTTATCGCCTTATATTGGTTATGGAATCCTGGAATGGGGAAACTGTTGTACAACAATACTTATTATTTTATTATTGATGCAGAAAAGGGCCATACGAATAAGTAACTTGGCAACATTTCTGGAACACACTAATACTGATTAATGTCTTATTTTTTCCAGTGGAAAACTCAAGATCCAGGATTAGTTTTATTTCAATATTGGATCATTTAAGTATCAGTTAAATCAGGTGGTCTCCCAGACGTGTTTTCTTCGATGTTTCTTAAAAATACTGATGAAATGCTTTATTACCGTACGAGACATTCATCTTCCTCCTGATTGGACTATATCTGCTCTAAAAATAATATCTACTACAGGACCTAAATTTTGGAATGATTTGGATGAGAAATAATCCAATCTCAGTCTCTTGATTCATTTAAGCATAAACTTAATTAGTTTTTTTAATTCATACTAATACCAATTTGTCAATCCCCCTCGACATTTTCTGTCTTTGTATTCAACATGTTTGCGATTTCTTCTATCTCCTGGATTTTCTTTTTGAACAATTCGTATTTCTGTCATTGTACACTGACTGCATCTTATTTGTACCTCACCCGGGCAAAACTCTTGAAGTTTTGTGCCGCGGACATTGTTCTCTTTGTCTTCTCTTTGTCTTTTTATTCTTCGACGTTTATATTTCTCCAATTCAAAAATTGTTATTTCTTTCACTTGTAAATATCAAGTAAGAATTAATATCATATTAGCATCAGGGAATCTACACCCTATACAAGCAATGCTTTTATGTACAGTTTTCATATTTCACATGTTTAATTATCTCAAATGCTCTATTTGACTATTCGCCGGTGATTTTTTTTTTTTAATGTTTATGGTTTATTTGTTGAAATGTAGAATATGAAACAATAAAAACAAACAAACAAACTAACAAGCAAACAAACTTGGAAGGCCAAAATTTATTTTGATATATTTATATTAGATATGGGCTAAAGAGGTTCAATTTTAGGTCACATTTGAAAACATGCTCATCAATCCCTAGATTGATGACTTTGTGTTTGATACCGACATCATTTTTGAAGGAAAAAAAAAACCACGAAAAATGTGAAATCCGGTGTGCCCTGACGGAAACCCTAATAAATGCAAGATGGCCCCCGTTTCAGCTTTAAAAAGACAATTTTGGCTATAACCTTCTTCGCTTATTGTTTTGTCTATTTTCATAATTTCGGTGTCTAACCCTATGATTTAGAGGTCAAAGAAATTTAATTTAATAATATTTTGAGTGTAAAACTTAGACTTTCACATTATACTAACCCTTTTCCCATATTTTGGGTTCAATTTTCCCTATTCTTTAACCCTACCCAAACCGCAATATTTTCACCTTTTGTTTTGTACTTTTCTTCAAGTCATGCTAGCTACCATACACTACTAACAAATTAAATTCTAGCTTTTGATAGCGCTTTCTACTTACAATACAGTGAGACATATACAAATAACTTACATACATGTACGTGTCACACGGATATTTGGCTGGTGCATGCAGGGTGCATGGTAGAAGTGGGGCAGTGCAAATACTGTGGGGATATCTGCTTTTCGGCCAATCGACCTTTAGTCCGAGCGTACACTTCTACCGTCATGACCGTAGGGGTACAAATTTTATATTAGAATAATTTGAATAAGACTGCTGTGATATCCAATTGTCAAGCACAAAGGTAATGTTTCGACTGGATGATGCATCCCACGAGCCAATTACATTACATGGGAGAATCTGCATTGACAGTACTGTAGTTACATCAGCTTGCTTTGGGCATCGCCAGTTCTTATACTGATGCATCTCTTTAATTCTTCCATGTGCTCGATTTTATAGGTCTTAATCCCATACTTTAATGCAGAACTAATTAATGCCAACTTCTTTGTCAACACTTTCTTCAAGTTTGGAGTAGGTAATTGGCTGTGTGATCTCGTTGGTTGATGTTACATCGAATGCATTCACCGTAATTATATGTCATCTTCAGTAGGAAGATCAGGAACAGGGAGATTATTAGACTCTCCTCCTGTCAATAGAGGAGTCAAGTTCACCTTCATATCTGTTTTAGAGATTATGTTGGAATACCTTATACAAGTTTGGGCCCATCAAGTAATCCCGATGGGATGTATGTCTGGGATATGACAGCTCTGCACGTAAAATAGCTTTGAGCTTTGTGGGATCTTGGGTATCCAGGCATTCCTGAAGCTCCTCAACATTTGTTAATGGGCCTCCCCTTATTTCACATTTCTGTAACAGCCTATGCACATACTCTACTGCTTGTTGTGCTCGGGCCACATTTTGGAATTTGAAAAGAGAACTAGAAATAACACCCAAATGGTATCAAATTCCCCATCATACCCGAGGTCTCTATATTTCTTGAAGGTACTAGTACCATATAGGGAGCAGTGATCTAAAATATGTTCGAGTTATCACATTCTATCCATATGGGTACGTCAGTTGTATCACAAAACATCCTACAATGATTTTGCAATGAAGCCTTAAATATTATAAATCATTATGTTTCTCAGTATTCGAAAGCCATAACTGTAGACGAATTAATCTTACTATAACAATTGTTCACATTTTTCTTTATATTTAACAATACTTAACATTGGTATTTTTTTTACACTGCTTGTTTCCATCCCTTACCCACATTTTATAACAATTTTGATGGACTGAAACTGGGTTTTTGTTGCGTGTGCAGATTGTAAATAATGTCAATAAGTAATCATAATAGTAAATAATAATAGAAGGCAAGGCTTAAATTGTCGAATGTGATGCACACTCTATTTGTATGAGTCGCTATTGTAAAAATTAACCTTGTGAGGAAAAAAGTCGAAATTTGACAATACTGACATAACATTAATTTAAGATTTCTTTATTAAGCAGAATACCGTAAATAGACTCAGGGACCCCTAAAGCATACATAGGGATAGACACCATAACCAGACTAAATGACTAAAAATGACTTAGTTTTGGCCCAAAAAAAGAGATGTGTGTGGGTTTTTGCTTTTGTTTTTGTTTTTTATATAGGCAAAACGGCGGCCACCTTGGATTTTGAATTTTTGGTTAGCCTACGGCATCTCGGATTTCTTTTTTTTTTTCATTCTTCTTTGTGACATTTGTGTCAGTATGCATTACTTCATCAAACTAAGGTATGATGAGCATGTTCTGAAAATGTCATCCTCTATAGCCCACCAGCGTCCTCTATTGACATACAATTGTCAGTCAAATTGGTTTATGTGTTTGTGATGAGTGAATGATATGAAAATGTATTTTTCTTTTCATTTCCTAAGTTAACAGTGTTAGGTTGGGTGGGCAGGAGGGAGCATCCGAAGGGCAACTACAAATACTGCTAGATGACGGCCATTGGAGGACAGTGTGTTACCCCAGCTTCAACTTCAATGCCCTCATCGTCACATGCAGACAACTGGGATTTCCCGGGGCCAACCGGATAAATCAGTTGTCGCGGTCCGCTGACCCACAATACCCAACTGCAAATTTTTCTATCTCCTGCCAAAGAAGTGGTGAGGGCTGTATTTTAAAAGCTTTATTATAGAAAATGTTTATGAATAGAGAGGAAAACAGATTTGAGGGAAAAGGAAACGGTGTTTAGAACTTTGAAAATGTTGTCATTATATATGTAAATATATACATATACATATACATATTAGTCTACAGAGTTTTGAAATATGAGACAGATTTATTCTTTCTTATTTATTCAACTGTGTAAAAAAAATATGATTTTTTTTATAAAATGAAACACATGTTATCATATTGTCGTTTATTTTTTAGAGTTGATTTGAATTGGCCTTTGGTAGGGCAAAAATAAGGAAAAGGGGAGGGGTGAAAACAATGAATTCATTACATGTGACCCAGCATCACAAAACAAACAAAAAGTCGACAGACATGGATGTTTAGTTGAGAGCAGATTCTGATAGACCAGACTTTAAGCTTTAAAATGATGTATAACTCAATTCAAATGGAGTCTCTTAACCTATCCTGATATTGGAATGAACGTAAACACTCTAGAAAGTGTGAACTGAGAAAAGAGGCTCAGAAGAACAGGGTCTATTCAAGCGCTTACTCTTTACCAAGCCATGGTAGTTGTGCAATGAATGGAACAAAAAACACGGTGTTTACCACCAGAGCAACAACAATGAAATTATCAAATTTAGCTGAAATTAGGCATGCTTTATCAACACATTTTGTAAATGATTAATGCCAACTGTCAATACAGTAACATCATTCTTTCTAAAGTAATTGAAGTTGAAAGTAAGGAGTATAGACAGGGGTTTTTTTATTAAATGAAAAGAGGACTTTATGATAAACACCTAATCACACTATCCCACCAAAAAGTGTTCAAGGAACAATGCTAATATCACAAGTTGCAAGAACACAAAGTAGAAGAAGACCAGCTCTTTCAGAAAATATGAAAAACTCAAGATTGGTTGGGTTGACCCATTTCAACTTTTTCAGTCCTAACACAAAATCAGTGCGTGCTACTTTTTGTTTGTTTTGTGATGGACGGTCACATATAGACGGATACTTGACACAAATTATCACCACACTTTTCGTAAAAGAATACCGTATTTGAGCTGAATTGCCCCTAAAAAAGAAAGTCAAGTGATGATTGAGATTCTAGGAAGGATAGAAATTGTTTTTACGAATTACCACTCTTCTCGACATATTTCATTTCTTGCAGATACTCTGCTTAACCAGTGTGAAACAACCCCCAACCAGTGTTTTGGCAATGTCACCGTTAGCGGTAGATGCTACAGCCAAGGTAAGCTTCCATTGGAAAGTGCCGGTAGATCCCCATAATAGAAAATGCAGAGAAACAATAACAACTAGAAAAACTAACATTTTACACACACCATTATGATGAACTCTTTAGACATAGCATTGTATGGCATCAAAACCCTGAAGACCCGTCGAACAAACCTCATCCTATGCTTTGGAAAAATCTCTGTATTGCTCTCGGACAGACATAGAGGTCTTCTTCCCCCGAATAGACAATCTGTATCTCGAGCTTGACTCAGAAATAGACACCACTTAACCTTGCCAAAATCCAGAACAAAATGATATGTGCAGTCAAGTATTCCGGCAACTGTGAATCACTTGAATACTTTGTAACCACTGATTTATGATTTGAACAACAACATATTTTATTATAGCCAATTTTATTTGTGATTTCATATATTTCTATCAAGGGTCAGATATGTGCAATCAAGTATTACAGCAATTAATGAAACTTTTGAATAATTTCACTTATTCTTTCACTTGCATTTGAAACATGATCTTAATTTGTATGCTGTGTAGTTGGGCAATCGAGTATTCCGGCAACTCCTGAACGTTTTTAAAGGGTGTGTACAGTTCTGGTCGAGGTGTAGATTTAGCTTTTAACATTTTGCGAGATATTCAGAAACCACTCTATGAGATGTAAGGGGGACTGCAGTTCTAAGGGGTATCAAACGTTTATTCGATGAAAATCGGTTTTGAAGTGGCTGAGATATCCAAAAACAAAGTGAAACAAAGAGATCATAATAAAGTTGTGGCATGTCACCTTTTATTATTAGCACTTGTTTGGATATCTCAGCCATTTGAAAACCAATTTTCATCAAATAAACGTTGAATCCTTCTTAAAATTACATGCCCTTTCATATTTCATAAGAGGCTTTTCATTATCTCACTTAGGAATGTTCAAAACATGAATCCCTACCTCAACCAGTACTGTACAGTCCCTTTAATCACATCACATCACTGATCTGATACTGTAATATTTATGCCAAGAAAAGTATAGACATAATCAATTTTTGAATAAATTGTTATTACAACGCTCATCTTGAACTAAAATCTGATCTTAATCTGACACATTATTGTCGAATTTATTATTGACAC
The DNA here is from genome assembly GCF_040938485.1 of Diadema antillarum. Taxonomy (NCBI): domain Eukaryota; kingdom Metazoa; phylum Echinodermata; class Echinoidea; order Diadematoida; family Diadematidae; genus Diadema; species Diadema antillarum. The sequence continues at coordinate 809,095 of NW_027270982.1, forward strand.
ACACACACACACACACTCATATATATATATATATATATATATATATATATATATATATATAGTTATGTATACATATTTATGCATTTGTATACAGCGTGTGCCCGAAAAAACGAAGCCGAGTTTCGTTGCAATTCTTTGCGATCATAATCCTATATTTAATGATTTAATAATCTTATATGAGATGTACAAGGATGGAAAGCTTTATACGTCTCTTGTTTCATTTGATGCACAACTCTTTGTTCGTAATTCATGCATGACTGAATTAAAACAATACACATATGCGCCTAAAATTTATTTGCGCGAGCAAATAGCGACTTTGAATGAGTTTTCAGACTTTTCAGCAATGCTTTACCAAAACAAGAGGAAATTATAGCCTTAATATCCATTATTTTTCCTTTCATATGATATCCCGTGCGTAAAAGATGATCAACGCCTGCTCAACTACAGAGCAAAGGGTGTTCAACATCGGAATGTTTGGAATGGTGGGATGGGAGTAAGGGACCGAAAAAACCTCCGAGCCCCTCCCCCCCCCCCCCCCCAAAAAAAAATAGAGACAACTTTCTGCCCTGCACTTGCACCTTTGAAATGTTAGAAGCGCAAGTTCAGCGATAAACAAAGTGACGTACCTGTCGAACTGAGAGAGTACAGTGTTCGTTTATATTTTGCCGGATGGTATCAGTATGGTTGGGTCAATGATTTCTATACTGAAATATTTATTCTATCGTGAAAAAAAAAAACATTAAAAAAAACACGAATCAATTCATTTATCGTAAAGAACCATACGTGCAAATTTTCCACAGAATTTTATCCCCCAAGAAAAAAGAAACATATAAAAATAATATTAAATCGTTACCCGTTAGTGTGGTTCTTTGATCTATTCTAGTTGTTTCGACCACAACTAGTTTAAAGTTACACCGCAGTGCCGAAAATCTATCCTTACAATTATCAATGCGAGGACCGGCAACCATTATGTATTATGCATATATGGTTACTAGTTGAAGTTGCACAAATTCGTTAACATCTTGGAAATATTGCAATTTGGATGAGCAAATTATTGTTACAATATATTCATTCCAGTCGATTAATTCCGTTTTCTTCTTCTTTTTTCTTTTTTCTTTTTTCTTTTTTTTTTTGGGGGGGGGGACCATAAACATAGCATTTGCCCATAACCACTGTCTCTTTTTGCAAACAAAATATGCGTTCTTTACCATTTCTGTCTGTCATCCGCTCTTGCCTTAACACAAGGGAGTGGCTACCTAGGTTGTTTCGGGTCAGAAGACAGCCTGGTTGAAACGCTAGAAACGGAAGCCAATGACATGACTGTTGCCCGCTGCAAAAGGTTTTGCGAGAGTATCGAATACAGATACTATGGACTTTCAAAAGGAATCCGATGCCGCTGTCAAAATATCAGCACCGAACACCGTCAGAAAAGGGACAACTACTGTCGGATCGCGTGTAGGGGTGATCCATACTCGAGCTGTGGCGGGCTATCTAGTATTGCATTCTTTGCAGGTATATGTACATTAAGATGACTGTTGGGTTTTCGTAATAAATGTCATCCCTTCCAGTTAAGATGTTCATATGGACTGATGGAGAGACGTTTTTACGTCTACGGGAGAAACTAAGACACAAACTAAATTCTGCTCTCCATGTATCCGATTGTTTACCATATACTGGTATATCAAACATCCACTATTTGTATATAACTCTTTCAAAACCTTGAGTCATGTCGTGAATAATGGGGAAAAGTGACCGTCAATAACGGAGGTAGAACAAAATAAAGAAAAAATATTCTAAAACCAGTGTCCTTGAAGGTGCATCAAGGACCCCAATTTCGTATTTGTCCAATTTCTACATTTTTAACTACATAAAAGAACTCTCCATGGGTCACTGATTCAATGCTGAACATCTTCTAACTGCTCAAAATAGACGACAAAAACGTGCTTCTAACTGATCAAAACGTTTAGATGAAACTCCGCTCCCCGCATTCCTATAAACAAGGGGTTCATGACACATCGACATTTGTGAATGACAATCAAGTTTTCGCTTGATTATATACATTTAGGTATGTTGGCTTACATATGAAATAATTAATTTTGTGTTTAGGCGATGCTTGTTTGTTTTCTGTTTGTTTTTCGTTGTAACTGTACACTCTAAAAAAAGAAGAAGTTCAAATTTACACCCTTACCAGTGTCACACCGGGACTATCTGACTGCGACTAGCAGTGTCGCAATGTGAGCACCTTTCTGGTCTGAAAGGTGCAAAGTTGCATCCGTATCAAAAGGTTCTCTCACTGAGACACTTGTCGAGGAACAAAGTTGAACCTATTTTTCTTAGAGTGTTGATGATCTCCGCTTTATACTTGTACATCATTTCTTGATATTTTCAGTGTCACAGGAAATTACTCCTCAAAGTTCAACCGCTGAAACAACACATCAGACAGCAAGCACTCTTTACTTTTTAGCATTGACCTCTGAAGGTATGTTTCTTCCCCTGTCTTGTCATATGTTTAGAAGCGATTGTTATATTCAAAAGGAAACCTTTATGGCTCTTACAACAATTGCTCTTGCTTACATTACCCACGCCATTCACATTTTGTATGATCTTCTCTGCAGGAAATGAAGCAATCCCCACCGCAGACCAGGAAGGCGTGCCATTTACGACTCTTGAAACATCCACCAAGTTTGACCTGGAAGGTACACCATTCACGACAGGAGTGAATTATATGTGACCCTGCACCACAACACAAACAAAAAGTCGCCAGACACGAATTTTTAGTTAAGACCATATTCTGAAAGAGCAGACTTGAAGCTTTAAAATGATGTATAACTCAAATCAAATGGACTCTCCTAATCTATCTAAATATTGGAAAGAAAGCACAAACTCAGGAAAAGTGTGAACTGAGAAAAGAGGCCCTGAAGTACAGTGTCTATTCAAGTGCTTAATCTTCACCTAACCGTGCTGGCTATGCGATGAATCGGACAAAAAACAGGAAGTAAACCACCCGAGTAACAACAATGAAGAGATTATCAGATTGCAATGAAATTAAATATGCCTCATTAACACATTCTGTCCATAATCAATGCCAAATTTCAAAGCAGTAGCATGATCCTTTCAAAATTTATTAGAGTTGAAAGTGAAGAGTGTGTACAAGGTTTTTCAGAAATGAAAAAGGGACTCTAAAGACACACCTGATCACACCATTCTACCAAAAATATTTGAGATAAACTGCTAAAAAACACTTTCCTGCCCGTTTCATGATACCAAAATTTAGCATAATGTAAAAGAAGACTGTTGCTCTTTCATAAAATATGAAAACGTCAAGATCGGCTAGGTTGACCCATTTCACTTATTTTCAGTCCTCACGCAAAATCAGTGTGTGCGACTTTTTGTTCGTTTTGTGATGCACGGTCACATATCTTTTCAGAGAAACTGAAAGTGTGTTACTCACTGAACTTTTCATTTTATTGTTAAATAAAGAGAAATATTATTTCAGTTCCGAAACAACATCGTTGGTGAGAATTCTGTAACAATATTTCTTAGTATCCCTTTTTGCGGCTTCCGAAATCAAATGGGAGACGTGACTGAAATCCTTCAATGCAGTTGACCTGTTTAAAGGGAATGGCTAGTACCTGATAAGTAAGAATCAGTGGAAGTGCTTGGGGATGATTGTTCCAATCTTTGTGTATTCATTTAAGAGTATAGTATGTATCTATTGTTGTGTGAAAATTATTTGCTTCAATAATATGGTCTTATATTCAAGTAATGTTTAGTTTAATGTTTCCAGGTTAGCATGCCTGTACAGTGACGGAGCGATACAGGCATGCTTACCTGGAAACATTAAGCTGCACATTACTTGAATATGAGATAATTCTGAAACAAATGATTTTCACACAACAATGTGCTCTTAAATGAATCCTACAAGGATTGGAACAATCATCCTTATAGTATATCCAATGATTCCCACTGATCAGTTACTATAGCCATCTCCTTTAAATACGGCTGAACAAAATGATCTATTTACAGTATTTAGCTATGTGGTATGACGTAAGATGTCCACAGTAACGGAAGTCAACGTAGACGTAAATATTAATCCCACACTATGTTTCTGATGACCAAAATGTGTTGGGGACTATCACACGAACAGAATATGATGAGGCAATAACACAGTCATTGGACGTGAAATGAGAGAATCATGGAAATTGACAGTTTCCCCATGTATTTTCCAATAACATCGAAACCACACACGCAAATGACAAGAGGTGGTGATATGGGTGCACGTCACCAACACCCATAAGTCATACAGCCCACGAGTCATACAGCTCACAAGTCATACAGCCCATGAGTTATACAGCTCACGAGTCATAAACAGCCCATTAGTTTGACACTAAGCTAACAAGGCCCACGAGACCGACACATTAAACACCGTGTTGTGTCTGTCGAACTCGTGGGCTGTTTTTACCTAGTGTCGAACTCATAGGGCTTTGTTTGCCTAGTGTCGAACTCATGGGCTGTATGACCCGTGAGCTGTATGACCCATGGACCTGTTTTCAATATCGAACTCGTGGGCTGTATGACTCGTGGGTGTCGGTCTAGTGGGATGACCCGGATGATACTATTACCTAATAACTTGTTAGCATATATACAGGCGTGACTAAAGCTGTGCTTCTGGTCAAAAATTAACCACTCTGTGCGCTTATCTCAAAAAAGTGAAAACACTACAATAGTTTTAATCGAAGATTATATCTTTATAAGTCTCAAATTATGCCAAGAAAGGAAATTTAGTGAAAGTTTGTGTTCTGTTCATGAGAGACTTGTGATGTAAGGATATGCGTTTGATTAAAGGAATTGTGATAGTGATAGCATCTTGATGTTCACTAAATTCTAATCCTATTTCTGAAGTAAATCTTTCTGTACCAAATCTGATAGGCCTACTACTTGTAAGGCAAACAAAATGTGCCAATGCAAATCATCTATAGATTTTCTTCGTTTTGCTTCAACCTATCACAGTTGCCACAGTTGTCTATCAAAATTTGCAAGCAAAATTTTATAAGATATTCTTTATTACCAGGTAGTTCATTCTGAATGCATGTAGGACCTAGTACTCATCTCTAACATAGCAAAGAAAACTGGCAACATTTACAACGTGTTGTGTTTCCTGACATCTTAATATGCTCTTGCAATTTCAATTTAATGTTAAGCTGGGGTCGCCCATTTTGTATGTTATGGAAGTCTTTGTGGATAGCTGTACACTAATATACCTGATATCCTCTCCTTTATCCATGCGTTTCACTCCCATTCTGCGAGTAAATGGAGAAACAGACTTTTAATAGTCAATTGTAAAGAAACTCAAGCAAACATTGCTGGATTATGTTTACCCCGATTTTTTTTCTCTTTTTTTTTTTGGGGGGGGGGGGGGAGGGAATCTGCGCTGCTAACACTTTTTTATTGTTTTATTTTGTTTCAAGTATTTGTGGAATGGATCATTATGGTGGGGTTAAGAGTGTAAATCGGAAAACAACATTTGTTTTTGGTTGATATTTGACTTTTCAAATTTAGCAAGTGGAGCAGTTTGTTCGCTTGTTGTACTTGCAATAAAATGATTCATAGTATGTCAAGAAGTATATATTTCAGTGTGTTTATTTAGTTTTAGAAAAAAAAAAGTTAATTCATCAGAGGAGTATACAAAGTGTTGCCACAAGTTTGACTAATGCACTCTCACGATCAGTAAATGAAATAATTTCCTTTCCACCAGATGTATTGGTATTGTTGTACCCGTGCTCCTCATCCTGTTCTCCGCACTAGGCTTTTGTTGGGACCTACACTCAACAAGCTTTGCTTTTTAGTAGGATCCATAGTATTTCTCTTTGCATTGTTAACTTTGATTGAAAATGACACATCGACCGCTGTGTACTATGTTTCTATTCCTATTTCCTTTTGTATATATCCAAGCTGGACATTCTGTATTATTACATCTGTTATATTTTATGCATTTTCCATCGAGAAATACGAAAATAAAATTGAAATAAATTGAAATGTAAAAATATTCCTTAAGTGTCATCCCTTTTTAAGGTAGATGGTGTTTACCTCTTGAGAATCCTGTTTGACCATGCTGCAAATGGTACAATAATAGTTGCAGCTAAATGGTATCTTATCCGTTGTATTGAAAACAGTTACAATTGTGTAAAGACCTGTCCGTCACGCCTTGTATTCCTTTTCTTCCCACTTCACAGTGTCAACATTCATCAAGACGCCAGCTTGTGATGTAGCTGTGATAGCTTTGGGCGTAATTACCTTCCTCGCAGCTATGTCGTCCGTGATTTTATTTCTCCGACATCGAAGGTAGGTTTTTTTCCCCCCAAGACATTTGTACCTCAAGCAGGAATGAGGTAGAGCCCAATATTGCAATTTATTAAAATTAGATTTTCCTTAATGATTTACCAGTGAAAACTAGTTTAAACAAGCAACATAGACGAAAGGAAAGGCATGAAAATTGAGTGATACAAAGAACCATGAATATAAACATGCAAAAACTAACAAATCATGCGACGTGTCATTTCATCTGCACACTATTCATCCTTATAGTTGGTTTAAACGCAGTTATATAATAACATTATTTCTATTTTTTTTATCTTTTACTTTATCTGAAAAAAAATACATGCCGTTCATTCTTCTATTATTTTCTTCCTCCCCTTTCGTCGTCTCAGAAAAATAGAGAAAAATCGCTCTACGCCCGACTCTGCAGATGTTAGAGGCATATATACCGGACTGCAAACATTGTCTGGCCCCGCTCCAGTCTACCAAGAACTGAATAAAAAAAGACCTGGGGGGCGTTTCTCAACGAGTTCGTCGAGACGAATTTGCTCAGATGACGGTTACACTGATGCTAATGAAATCCTTGGTCTGATTGGCTGATAGCAAATTCGTCCTCCGACGACTGAAACGCCCCCCTGGACGTTATGGAAATTACCTGACTCCGGACATTATCCCCAGGGACAGGAGAAGATTTGACTTTATATCAGAATCAAAGAGTCGTGGCGACGCGGGGTAGAAAGGCGCACCTTCAATTAAAAAAACTGGACTGCGTTAATGATGAGTACGAAACTTTTGAATAAGTGAGTGGAGGTTTGTGCGTAATAACTTTAAAAGGACCTCCATGCCGGTGATTGTCGTAGGATCAACCTGCGCGTTTTTATTCGTTTGTTTGTGTGTGTGTTGTTGTTGTTGTGGGGTTGGTGTTTTCCGGGGGAAGGGGTTATTTGAAGCTCCTCTACTCCCACATGACTCCCTTGAAATCTACGCATGAATCTTTAACCAATAGCAATTCGAGAAAGGAGCTGTCTATACGGTCTCATAGCGCTAAAGGCGGGGCTAAGAGACACAGAGTGGATACCCCAGGTAGCCCCGTGCAGGAAGTTCTTCCCATGATTAGAATTTTGTTTGAAAATCAATTCGAAATGATTGAAGAAAGGTTCGTATCATTATCTGATGAGGTCAACCGTTTACGGATTTGGGAAGGACATTCAAGACCTGAAAGATGCTTTCGAATTTCAAGGAGCTGAAGCTGTAACACTGTCCTCGGAAAACAAGATAAAAAAACTCTTTTGAAAAAAAAGGGATGGGAGAAAAGGAAAGAATGCTACAATAGTTTAAACATTGATAGAGGCGACACATATGTCGCTCGAAAAACGTGGTTTTCATTGATGTGAAAGAGAGGGAGACAATGAAGACAAGGAATTGAAACTGACAGAAGACAGAGTGAAACAAATTTGAGTTCAAAGGGTTCATCATGTTATGTTTCGGCGCCCTTTTAATGCGCGCTTTCTGAGATTCACATAATGTAGTGAACATTCAGAAAAACGCACGATTTCTGAAAAGAGAAAGTGTGTTGGTGTCAGCAATATATTCCAAAACGAGTAATGGAGGAGAGAAAAACAACCAGATGGTAATCAGGCCCATTTTTCTCGTTCAGAACTGGTAAAGCTATGCTGGTTGACAGTGCACGGCTCCAGTAATCAGAGCGTTAGGAGAAGTTGGACGCACAGCAATTCGACAGGATGGCGGAGCAGGCGGCTGATCAAGGCTTGTATTCATGATAGTGGACAGGATGGAAAAGGGAAGCCAGGGAGGATCTGCAGACGCGGTTCAAACGATACCGACCGGGATACGACGAACGAAAGCGGCCTTGGCGTATCAACAGGAATGGGGCTGAAGGCGTAGGTCGCAACTTGCTGCTTCAACTGGTGACGATACACTTCGGTGGATGACCGAAGGCTTACATTCCGATGAGTGACCGATTAGAGAAAAATCTCTGTGGAATCCCAAACACGAGTCGGATTCATGGGACTGCGGTCCGATACACTTCGGTGGGTGACCGAACGCTTTACCTTCCGATGAGTGACCGGTGAGGGAAAATCTATGTGGAATGGGTATATAACTTGACAAATATCAACTGGGCAATAGATGTAAGAATTTAACTCTTTATGTGCCACGTTCGCACGTCCGGCTCAGTCGACGGCGTACCAACTTCGCATATTCTGCTCAACAAACAAAGCCGCCAAAACCGATCGATAAATCGCTAATCCCGCGTTATTATCAAAGCGTTTCTCGCGCTTTTGTTCTTCTCACATACGGCTTGCATTCTATGTGGTGATTAACTATCAAGTGGTGTTCCCAACTAGATTTGTGTGTACATTCTAAGTTTCTGTCACTAATTTATGTGCAAAAGTCAAGCCAAAGAATGACTACCTTCGTGTCTCAGAATAACGTGGCACACAGGGGGTTTCCACCGCGGCACATAAAGAGTTAACCTACCGGAGAGTACTTCTTATTCTCCTTCTTCTTTAGTTTCTTCTCCTGTTGATTCTATAGCAAATACGACCAGAAAGTTAGACAGTGTAGAGAGAGAGAGCATGGATTCTGAACAAGGTGAGGATACACTAGAGGCACTGTTTGAACACGATGAAGAACCCATATACATAATATGCATAATGTTTGTGAATACATGAACTGCATTAAGTTGCTGGATTTTGATAAAATTCAAAATGGGTATTCCCTTTTTCATTTGATTCAATATCTTTTTTTCTCTATCTTTTTTGTGTATATGTATATATATTCATTTTCAACATTAGTATCATTTCTTTTTTGTGTGTGTTAAGATTCCATGTATAGGTTTATACAAAAAAAAATGAAAATTTTGTTGAAATTTAGTTTATTGTTGATGTATGATGTTATATAAGTTTTGATGTTATATGAAATGATTGTTAATGGATTGTTGCTGTTTTTAATGCGAAAGTTAAAGTGGAACTTTTGGAGAAGAAATTAATAAGGTGTTTAACGAATTAATGGTTAAAGGGATAAGGTAAAAGGTATAAGAAAGGAAGGAGATGTGTAAGGAGATAAGTGAAATAAGGAGGGGAAGGTAGAGAGAGCGAAGAGAGAGAGAGAGAAAAAAAAGAGGACAACTTAGTAAGCGGCATAGAAGAAAAAATAGCAGAAGGTAAAGTTGTATTATGATAGAAAGGTACGTTATAGAATCAAATATTGCATATTTGTGAGTGTGTGTGTGTGTGTGTGTGTGTATTAATGTTTTTATTGGTCAATTTGTTCGTGATCATGTAACTGTAATTGTTGAGTGTGTTTTGTATTATGTAAGATGTATTTACATTTTTTTCCGTATTGTCCTGTGTCTTTGCTTTGTATCTCCTGTTAAATCCAGGCGGCAACCTAGGTTTTTATGTTATATACAGATATATATATATATATATATATATATATATATATATATTTATATATATATATATATATAACATAACAGTTTAATGTTGGGTACAGATCAAGTTAGGGTTGCAAATATGATAATTTTTGATGTCCATGTTGAGTTTTTTACAATGTATTGATGTTTCATTCTCCAGGAGCATGGACTGGTGATATTGACAGTACTGTCAGGCGAGTTTATTACCAGCATCTCTTTGCCAGTACTAATTGTTTTTTAATTGATTCTTGGCATGTCAACGTTTTCTTCCCACAGATGTCCTTACTCTTCTTCTTTTTTTCATGCATGCTTTGTCTTTTTTCTTGTATCCGTTCTTGTCCATTTACATGTATTTTTTTTTCAATGCAAACCAACAGAAATGCAGTCCACCAAGGGTTTGACCTTTGAAAGGCCAAGCACCTTTGTCATTCTGTCACGTCCGCTGCATCTTTTTTTGCTTTTTTACTTTTTCATACCATATGGTAACAGAACTTTCGTGCCTTGAAATTGTTTTGTGTATATTTTCGTGTCATGTTGTGTACGTACACATACTATATCTATGTTTACGCATTTTTAAGAGATTTGAAATTAATCAAAATCCAGAGGAAATTCTATGAAAGATGAAGTTTATATGGTTGTATAAGTGAAGAGTGTAAAGGCTGCACACTGTGTTTGGTGGAATAGACACTCAACTGGCATATGTTCCAGTCTGAGTCTGTTTTGCCTGGTCTTTCAAAAGATGTAATCATCTGAACTTTACTTTTCTTGAAGGATTCAACTTTAAAAAAAAAAAATCTAGAATGCACCGTCGTAATAAAAGTAACACCATAAATGATTGTGCTGTGGACATAACTAACCCTCTCAGCCCTAAACCGAATGAATGAAAAGAAACAAAATGTACGCAAGGCATATTTTCACATAATACTATGAACAAGTGAGAGACTCTCACCAGAAGGCGTATATGATGAGGTGAACCTAACACGAGGGTTTTTCTTGTGACTGAGGGCAAAATATATCAGTGCATTTCTATACGGAACAAAAATAAATGATGGAAATGTTACCCGAACACTTTTGGTACTGAGCTTGTGAAATATCTGAATTATTGTTCTTCGTCACTTGGCTAGAGCAGAGTAGCTGCCTCCAAGCCATTTGGTCTTTAACGTTCAATGTTGCCATGAAAAATTGTTATCAAACTGTTTATTCAAGTTTTGTTCGATCATTGCTTGAATATTAGATATGTCCTGTCTTAGCATAGTCCTTTCACACATTGCCAACGCAATAAAATAACAATATCGAGTACAGAAACGCTCACTACGAATAATTCTGGCATACAATTGTTTTGTTTGATACGGTGTGATATGATGATGAGTTTTTTTTTTTTTTTTTTTGAGTGCCTTGGGATAAAAACGTTCAAAATACAGGTCAGCTTTCATGGGGGCGCCCTCCCCGTCCAGCAGTGGCCACAACACGTGAAAGAAACTAATTGTGGAATTATGTGCCGTTAACAACCGAGCCACACTCGCGCAATTGGTACTGTTGTGCAATATTCAAGAATGCTATGATATGATATTGCAATATTTTCTACTGATTTTCTTTATATTTCTTTTTTTCTGATCCACGTATTTCATGTTTATGTTATACGATTAATATCAAAGATTAATTTCCAAGACGGCGCAATTTTTATAACGCACATATTTCTCATATTATGATAATGATTACCTGTTGAATCACGATTATTGTGTGATATTGATTGAGATTGTGTATTTAGATTATTGATTATTCAAAATACAGGTCAGCTTTCATGGGGGCGCCCTCCCCGTCCAGCAGTGGCCACAACACGTGAAAGAAACTAATTGGGGAATTATGTGCCGTTAAAGGGATCGTACAGTTTTGGTTGAGACATAATTTCAGGTTTCTAACATTTTTTGGTGAGATAATGAGAAACCTCTTATGAAATATGAAAGAGCACGTAATTCTATGAGGAATTCAACATTTATTTGATGAAAATTGGTTTTGAAATGGCTGAGATATCCAAAAAAGAGCGATTCTATAGAGTGTGGGACCCACACTTTATTACGATGGCTTTGTTTTACTTTGTTTTTGGATGTTTCATTCATTCCAAACCCGATTTTCATCAAATAAACTTTGAATTCCTCTTAAAATGGTATGCTCTGTACTATATCATAAGTGTTTTCTTGGTATCTCGCAAAAAGTTAAAAGCCCAATTCTCATCTCCACCAATACTGTACTATCCCTTTAACAACCGAGCCACACTCGCGCAATTGGTACTGTTGTGCAATATTCAAGAATGCTATGATATGATATTGCAATATTTTCTGCTGATTTTCTTTATATTTCTTTTTTTCTGATCCACGTATTTTATGTTTATGTTATGCCTGCATATGTATTTATTATACGATTAATATCAAAAATTAATTTCCAAGACGGCGCAATTTTTATAACGCACATATTTCTCATATTATGATAATGATTATCGGTTGAATCACGATTATTGTGTGATATTGATTGAGATTGTGTATTTAGATTATTGATTATTGGAACATAATTTTAACTGTTATGAGAACAATTGAAATGTGAAATTAAAAAAGATGAATGTTGCTATTCTTGTACGGTTATTGCATGTGGATGGGTAGGCCCCCTTATAGATATGTACATAGTAATTCGGTGTTTGCATAATTTTGACTATAGTGAAAAAGGAATATTACAATGTTGAATGATTACATGGACTGAAAACATGATTTATCAGATTTGAATAGAAACACAAGATGAAAAGAAATAGATTCATCATATATCCGTTTGGACATCTCATTCCCAGTATTCTCTTCTGTCTCTTTCTATCTCTCTTGCTATAACTCCTTCCTACCCCTTCTGTGTTCCTCTCACTCTTTCTCTCCGTCTCTATACACAACTGTATGATATCTCTCGTGTTATCACTGTCTGCCATCCCTCCCCCGTTTTTTTTTTCCTTTTCAGTACGTGTTTAAACAAAATTTGAAAATTTTGCTGGGGAAGAAAAGTGATTTGTGTATATTTCATATATTTTTGTTTATAAGTTTGTGTGTGCATAAATGATGATTATGTTTAATTTTGTATAGCAGCTCTTTCGATATGAAGGTACAAGTGTATTTGATTAGTTTTTAAATTTTGCTCTTCAGGTGTCTTTTTTATAATGATTGTGTAGTTTTACCTTTTAATCGAAGAATGATTGTATGATTATGTATGTTATTATACAAGGAAAATGATTGTGTGATTATGTATAGTATTATAAAATGAAAATGTACAAAATTCTGCAATTCAGCCATCTGCATGGCTGCAAATGACATTCGTTCTTAAATAAACAATTATTGCCTTTACCATAACCATTACTATTATAATGATCTCTCCTATTCCCGAGCATTGTAACTTACTGGACTTCAATCACGTGATGAAAGCCAGTTTGTCTACAGTAAGTTTTTAAATCAAATACGTCTAGGGGGCCTATGTCAAATCAATGATTTTTGCCTCCGAATCCTGCTGGGAGTCTACGAAAAAGCGAGAGTGTCTAGAATCCAAATACAAAACCGATCGCTGTAAAAATAGCTATATTCCGTACCTCACCAGACTGTTACACAGTATAATATGGATTAATTGAATTTTTCATTGATGTGTAAGTCCCACTGTTATCAAAATGATGTTGTTGATCTCATTTTCTTGTTCCTGTCAATATGTCAGATTGTCAGTATATGTTCTTGTTAAAATTCATGCCCACTAATATTGTAACATATTTCTATGCAGATTATCATTCTGTAAAGTGCCAAAAGGAAACGACCGACATTGTTTTTTTTTTCTTTGTTTTTTTCTTAGTTCTGTCGATTTCACCAACACACCAACAGTGTTATAGGAATCAGAGCATTTTCTTGATAGGGCATTGCCTGAAATTTCAAAAGAAGTGCATTTTATAAATGATGTTTTATGAATCTGAATAGTGGGTGAAATTGATATGTCAGTTGTTGTGGTTTATTTTGTCATTTTTTTGGGTAATATTAGTTTAGATAATATGATACTCTTTATATAATGATAATAGTTTAAGTTTATGTGCTAGTGATGATTTGAGAGAGTGTGTTCTTGTGGTCCAATGTGGAATAAATGGTGTAAGTGTATGATGTTTATGTTTTAGTGTGTGTGTGTTTAGATGAATTAAATGCATATGTGAGATTTAAAATATTTGCAGATGATTGGCTGTGAGGGTTTTGGTACAGGTAACTGTGTGTGTGTGTGTGTGTGTGTGTGTGTGTGTCTTTCACTGTGTTATGTCACTCGGAAAATGAAAGTTATGAGTTTATGGATTGATTTATTCTATTATCAATTTTGTACTTATGTATTGCATATCATACGTCTCCATGGTCACATTGCTTGAAGTTGCCTATTTTTTATATTTGAAATTGGTTACAGAGTAAAGTTGAATGCTTTTAGTATTTTGTTTATATGTAAATGTTTAAGAATATCTGGTTTTTATATAAAATTGTTAGTTGATTGTTTTACAAAAGTTGAATGGTGCTTGAAGTTGTCTATTTTTTATATTTGAAATTGGTTACAGAGTAAAGTTGAATGCTTTTAGTATTTTGTTTATATGTAAATGTTTAAGAATATCTATTTTTATATAAAATTGTTAGTTGATTGTTTTACAAAAGTTGAATGGGTGCATGAGATGAGTATATGGTTTTGTCTGTAGACATGTGGGTGTCATGTGCATGTGTGCGTACATGTACGTTGATAATTATGATTAGCATTTTAAACTTATATGTTTTGTATAATTTTTCTTCTATTCGCGTTTTGATGTGATGCTATAATTTCTGTTAATGTTATTGTAATTTATCACTGTTGAAGCGTTCATATGATTGTTGTTTGATATATAGTTTGATAATTGTGACGCAATGAAATGTAGCCTTTGCGCTAATACTTTGCATGTTATCTTCATTAAACCATTATCAAATCAAATCAAATCAAATCATATCTATGATATGAGTGCACACTGAATATAAACATGCAGCAACTTTTCAGCCTTTTCAATATGTGACCCTGCACCTCAAAACAAACAAAAAGTCGCCAGACATGAATTTTTAGTTAGGACCATATTCTGAAAGAGCAGACTTTAAGCTTTAAAATGATGTATAACTCAAATCAAATGGACTCTCCTAACCTATCTAAATATTGGAAAGAAAGCACAAACTCAGGAAAAGTGTGAACTGAGAAAAGAGGCTCTGAGGTACAGTGTCTATTCAAGCGCTTAATCGTTACCAAACCGTGCTGGCTGTGCGATGAATGGAACAAAAAACAGGAAGTAAACCACCAGAGTAACAACAATGAAGGGATTATCAGATTAAACTCAAATAAAGCATGCCTCATTAACACATTCTGTCCATAATTAATGCCAACTTTCAAAGCAGTAGCACTATCCTTTCAAAAGTTATTAGAGTTGAAAGTGAAGAGTGTGGACAAGGTTTTTCAGAAATGAAAAGGGGATTCTACAGACACACCTAATCACACTATTCTACCAAAAATGTTCGAGATAAACTGCTAAAAAAACACTTTCCTGCCCGTTTTATGATACCAAATTTTAGCATAATGTAAAAGAAGACCCGCTCTTTCAGAAAATATGAAAAAGTCAAGTTCGGCTAGGTTGACCCATTTCACTTATTTTCAGTCCTCACGCAAAATCAGTGTGTGCGACTTTTTGTTCGTTTTGAGGTGCACAGTCACATATTTAGGTTCAAATTAAACATCCTTTATGTGAGACTAGCGTCTCACGTGTTGAAGTGAACACGATTGAGGTTTTCTTTTACATCCCCATTTCGGTTCTTGACCAGTTGTCATTGTAATTGCTGTTATTATCATGTATGTATTTTTTGTGTGTCTGCTTGTTGAAAAGGCAAAAGAACTTGTGCTGTTATTGATATACGAGAAGTATGAGATAAATTGAAATTGAAATTGAATTGAAATTGAATATGGTTTTGTTTAAAGCCGGCACGCATGTCTCGGATTTTGTCTGTTTATGTTGCTAGTCTTGTTTTAATTGCTTTCTCAACTCTATTCTCATTTGTTGCATTTACAGCCAGGTTCAGAGACCTGATTACATATCAAGCTCAGTGGTACTGCTGCTTTATTCTTTTTTTTTTTTGACATGCTTATCTGCATTCCTTCTGGGTAGACATGCCAGTCAGGGAGAATGACCAATCAATACAAAAGCTGTTTGTTAGGAATTCAGATTGAATACAAATATCCCACTTGATTGCACATAGGGACAGGATTTTGAATGAATTTAGTTTTGTTATGATCTGATTTCCTCTTATTTACGAGTGTTTGACTAGCTCAATTTTGCCAAATTTATATTCTCGTCTTCTGGCCCTATTAATTCAGATTCAAATCTGACGAAATTGGTCGGGAAAGCCCTGTATTTCATTTATTCTGCATGTGACAAAAGGCATGAAAGCAATGTATGTGACGGAAAAAAATGAAAAAACGAAA
Source organism: Diadema antillarum (assembly GCF_040938485.1). Lineage (NCBI taxonomy): Eukaryota > Metazoa > Echinodermata > Echinoidea > Diadematoida > Diadematidae > Diadema > Diadema antillarum. The sequence goes on from NW_027270982.1 coordinate 825,374, forward strand.
AAGAATTTCTTTTATTTTGCGTAATTTAAAATATTTCACGCATTTTTTTTTTTGCTTTTTAATATGATTTGTTCACTATATCATTAATCTGCAAACTCTAGATCACAAATATTATGGAGATAATATGATCTATAATATCTATACATGTATACATATTCCCCCCCCCCAAAAAAAAAAAGATGTCTTTGTATTGTAATGAATGGCGGCCACTTCTCTAGATGACCTTGACAAATTTAAACAGTATTCAATAATATAGAAGAGTTTGAATTTATCTTCTTTTCTTTCTAATGATATAGTGATTGCTCCAGTAGTGTATACCAGGAAAACATGATTGTTGTTATTTGCATATCGTCAATGTATTTCTGTAGAGCCCCCAAGGTTGACCTGTGTATGACTCTTTGGTGTCGGTCTCGTGTAATGACCCCGAATTAGTTTTGGTTTTATAGAGCTAATCCATTTTATTTGCGCTGCAACATTTTGCGGTGATTACATGTCAGTGGGTTCCGTTTTTATCTTTTTGATTTTTTTTTTCGCGGAAGATTGACAGTCTTTGTAATTCTTTGTATGCCGTAAACATTTATTTTTGCAGTTCGCTGGTTTCTCCCTTGCTGTATATCGTCAACGCAATGATGTATTTACATGGTTATGTATCTACTTGATGTTCTCTCATTTGATGAAGTGACTCATACAGAGTTGAGTCAAGTGCTCTATTTCTGTTAAAGTGTTTCCTCTTTAGGAAGAAAGAATTTCATTAATTATGAAAGCAAAACTTGGAGCAACAACACTTGTTAAAGAGAGTGAAAGGAATCGCAATTAAGCAGTGAAAGGCAAAGAAAGGCATTATAATGGAAGTCAAGTGTATCAAAAGGGTAGGCCTATATATTAGAAGCCTGCTTGAATAAAGATGAACTTTTGAAAAGGAGTCATGGCACCAGAAGAGACGAAAAAATCGAAACTGAAGGGCGAGGAAAGAAATTATGTGATTGAAATATCAAAAGGGTCTAAGAAGTGGTTACTATGGTCTTCTTCAAGATGGACGTACACAAAACTGTCCAGGGAAAGAGAAATAAATGGAACATAATAGAAAATTGACTTGATGTGTCGTTGTAATGAGTCATTAGGGGGTTTTCGCTTCACGACGGGAAGACCGAGAATACGCGGAAGCAATCAGCTGTGACTGTCCCCGTACTCGGACTCCCATTCCCATATCTAAGCAGTTTCGCTTTCCCGTACAGGACGGGAGCGCATTCAACAAGATCGCTGATTGGCTGGCTGGCTGGCTGGCTCACTCGCTGCCCAGCATCGGGACCGAACGCTATTTTGGCCGAGTACCGCACTTGTTTTCCCCAGGACGGGACGTTTCTCGGCTTCGATCATGCGCAGAAGCAAATTTTGCACCCGGCACGCTCAACTCCCGGCCGCGTCATGCTTGCGAAAACTCCCTATAATCATAGTTGATACGAAGAAAGTAGGGGATGAAGCAACTTTAAAGATCCTGTTTACCTTTGGGAGCAGTGATTTTAAAAATATTCATGTTATCACATTTGATGCATATGTGTAGGTCTGTTGTATCACAAAACATCCTACCATATAAAATTTTCGCAATATTAAAAAGCCTAGAATATAAGGAGACATCAGTATTTTTCTCATTAAACCATAACTGTAGATGGTTTAGTCTAGAAACATTTTTATTGTAACTATTGTTCACATTTTGTATATTTAACAATACTTAAATTCGATTTCACCGATTAAAATTTTTACAGTTGTTATCTCAATCTCTATCTCACATTTTGGGTCTTTTTTTATCTGCAAATGCTAGATTAGGCTTTTAAGATCTGAAGTAATCTTGTCCTAAATTGCTCTATCAGCTCGCAAAAATTGGAAGTTTAGTTCACACGGAATTATCGCTATTCAAAAACAATGGAATCGCGTTTTGTCCTATCAGGTCGCAAAACTGGAAGTTCAGTAAATGAGGAGTTAATATCACGATACAAAACAACGGAGCACGTGACAATTGAGCCCTGATTTGCCTTTTGAAGATTTTTTGAGTTATTGATGTAAGAAAATTACCTTTGCCTGACATCTAAAGTTGCAATGATTCAAAGCCGCTGTATTGCTGGCAAAAGGACATTTACGTTGGAACATCTTTGAGGGTAATATTATTCCCCCTGATTTCTGAAGATATAAGTCAGGTGCTCTTTAGATATGCTGGAAAAGTAAAAGTATATTGAAATAAATTAATAAGATATTATAGGCTTCCCGACTCGCAATGACGTTCCCGCAGCTTTGCAGTACTGGTGTACTCATTCAATCCACATGTAGATTTAGGATCGTTCCCTTTTAAAACATTTGTCTTGATTGCACGCTAGAAGTATATGTCAAACATTATCTATTATTTTTTCATTACTGTTCTCTCTACACATCCCATTCGAGACGTTTTCTTTCCTTGCCCTCTATTCCTGCTCGGTCATATCAAACGCAGTTCTACTTTATTTGTATCCCTTTAAAAGCAGTGTAATTTCTAGCGGTTCCTTTATGTTGCATATACAGTTGAGAAGTTGTCAAAATAATTATATAGTTTATCGTTCATTTGCTTCTGCATGAATAAAGATTTTATCATTCTGTTACCGTAGATGTTGCAAATCAGAATATTGAAGCTGAACTACAACAGGGTTTTAATTTTTCAGGCAGTCGATGTATCAGGACTTATACTATTTTGTTCAGTCTATGAGGATGGTTTCGAGTCATTATGCCCTCCCATAAAACACACACATTGCACATGCACACACAAACACACACACACACACACACACACACACACACACTTTTTTGATATGTTTTATTTGAATTCCATTCAATATCAAGCTTATTTTAACAATAAAAAATAAGCAGCTGTATTCTTCTCACTTCTGCTGCTGAGTAACATTTTCTATTTTAAGTATCCAGTACATATATATATATATATATATATATATATATATATATATACATAAAACATATCACAAATCATGCCATGTATGCAAAAATTGATATAAAATTCTGCATAAATCTCAGAAAAAGCTATCACACGCACACAAGCAAACAACCCGACTCACTCACACACATATATGAATTATATGTTTTACGAGTCGAGTCGGTGCCCCCCACACAAAAACATGCACACCCAGAATTGCAAATGCACACACACACACACACACACAACACTTCGCCGCACTCATATACACATGTATACATCTATTCCAACTTCATTATTCTTTTTAAATCTTCTAATACGTATAGTAGTTATTTCCTTCCTTAATTCTGCTGTGGGTATAGTGAATTCTATCATACAACAGCCTGAGTCATCAAACCTCCTCAGACAGAGGAAGGCGTTGTATCATAAAGGAAAACGTTGTATCATGATAATGCGTTGCTGTTATACGTTTTCGTAGAAATACTTTGCTCTCTTCGGGAAGAGCTTGCAGAATGGGATTTTCTAGCGTCAGTAGACGACGCAATACTTGACAGTGTGATTAGAAAAAAATAATCGTTTCTACGCACTTCGGGCAATTTCGCAGAAAGAACCCATTTGTGTTCATCCTATCCTAATGTTGTTGTGCGGTTTTACTTCACCAAGAAGGAAGTTAAGCGCTAAAAACATTCAGATTTCCTGGTTCAAGACTTTGCTCACTCAACATGTAATACAAGTACGGCGCCTTGGCAGATTACACGCTCCAGGAAAACAGCGGCGCTCCCGCTCAGCGGTCTTCTATTGTTTCGCCGCGTTCTTTTAAATCCTCCCTTTCAAAAGCCCGCTGCGCGGCGCTTTTAGCACTTGGCCCGTGCGGCGCTTTTTTCAAGGAGCCGACCATTCACAAAATCTGGGCGTCAGAGTGCGTACGTTTCGTTTTAGCAATATAGCGCCCTCTCCGTTAGAATATGAATAACACCTCGGAACAGAAAACCTGTTTAATAATCTCATGGTGTCCACCTATTCTACGACTTCAGTCCACTCTGACAACCGGGAAACTCAACAACTTTATAAAAGCAAAATATACACAAAACATACGCATTCTATCCAACATTTTCGTGACTTTTAGTTACTGTGTTGTGTCATATACAGGTTTCTACATTCTTCCCCATCATCTTGATCTATGGAGTTGCAAGTTTTTTTGTGTGTGTTTTGTGTGTGTGTGTGTGTGCCTTTTTCTCTTTGGAGTGAGTCATTCCAAAAACAAAAATCTCTCCTCTTCTCCTGCAGCCTTGCAGTGAATCTATGTAGACTATGAATAGTGAAATAAATGTCGTCTTGATCCACATCGTATTTTTCCCACCGTCATGCCTCTACATCAATAATTCTCAAGACTCCAAGCTACAGTATCATGACGCTGAAATTATTTCAATCAGTATTTCCTTTGAACAACACCAAAGTCAATCATACGCGTTTTAAAACACCCAATGTCAAAAAGCAATTTCAAGTCCATACCAGCTGTCGAACTATCATTCGACTTTGAATATCAACATGGCAGTTTAAACATCCACAGCCACATCACGCACGCATGTATTGATACACACCATAGAACGCGGTTACCTGTCGTTTTCTTTTTATCGCTCTTTTATACTGTTATATGGCAAAGCGGCTGTACTTTGTGTAAAATTATGTACGAAATCATTACAAAAGTATAAAAATATACTACTGGTGTAGAAAATGAACAACAACAACAACATACATGCATGGGACGTGATGGATGAAGGCACTAATTTCACCTTGTAAACATTTACACATGGAAACCAGGTTATACTACCGGTATGTTGTATATATATATATATATATATATATATATATATTGTTTTGTTTGTTTGTTTGTTTGTTTGTTTGTTTTTGCTGCTGCTGCATGCAGGTATCTCCTAAAATTTGAATCCGACTCTTTCGGTCAGCTAGCGAACTGATGTATATTGTGTGACTATTAAAGACTGTTAAATTGGACATGTCAACTATTAAATAATTTATTAATCTCTTTATTTATTCATTCATTTATTCAATGTACTTATATATTTATTCATTTATTCATTCATTTATCTATTTATTTATCAAACTATTCATTAACATATTCATTTAGTTAGTCATTCAAACGTTTATCTAGGAAGAAAGAATATATTAGCAGCTGTTTTCATCGAAGTCCTATGTGAACATATTTTGTACAGTCAGAGACTACAGCCAAAAGATAGTGATAGAGAAGTCTGCCGCCCAAACGATTGGGAAAGCTCGATCCAAGAGTGCAAAGGGCTGCTGCAAAATGATCAAAAGGGCTGCGAGATTATGACTGAAAAGGCCGCAGCCAAACCCACCAAAGGGCCGCGGGAAGAGCGCCAAGGGGAAGGAGAATGTAATGCCAACCAAACGCCTTAGAATTCGGCGTATACAAAGTTGGTGGTACAGGGAATAGATTTCAGACACCCCGACCTGTCCATAGTGAGATCTCCGATCCCATTGTTATGTCCGGAGAAGATGGACACTTCCGCGATGGGCACCGTGAATCGATCATCACCCATTATCTTTCCCAAAACAAACCTTTGTTGTGATAGCAACGGAGGCTGAAACTGCGTGATTGGTCAGCTCCGTGGTGCATTTCCAGCAACATGCATATTAGTTCACAACCTCTATTTATTATAGAAGTAAGCTCAATAAATACCCGATAAAAGTTTCTTCTCCTCGGAATGACGAATGACAGGTATAAACTCTAGATAGTCCCGAAGATCAAATTCGTTGCAGGTATATTTGATAATCACAGGCCTGCGAAAGGCCGGAAAATATTACGTCGCTGATGTATTAAAATGTAAAAAATAAAAACAAAAAAAAAAAAACAGAACAAACACGCATGCATTGCATGTGTAGAACACATACACCAAAATGGTCGCGGAAATAGAATACAAACTTTCCAAAACATCTTTCTTCTTGAGGGACAGGTGTGTGGATATGTTGCGTGTGTGTGTTTGTGTAAGAGCTGACTTGTTTGTCATTTATACTATTAAAAAGTAATTAGTCGAACGTCCATATGCATTGATATTGATATGCATACTGCAATCTCAATGAGATCAAGCTGTTTTTGTTAAATATATACATATATATATATATATATAATATACATACATGTACCATGTGTGTGTGTGTGTGTGTGTGTGTGTGTATTTACTGGCGGTTTGTCTCTCATAAGGTATGCATTGTAGCCCTGTGTACAGTTTTGTATGATCTAAGATTCCATGATTATTTTTTTTCTCCTCAATGATCGCTCTATGACTTTTTATAATTAGTATCTCTCGAAATATTTCCCACTGTCTAACTTTTTTATTCCCCGTCATGCTTCTATGTGATAAACTCCCAAGTTTCCAAACGACAGGTGTAATGTCGCGGAAATGATTTCACTTAGTGTTTTCTTTAAATCCAGGAAGAAAGAATATTAGCAGCTGTTTTCATTGAAGTCCTGTATGAAGTTTGGACCGTCAGAGACTGCAGCCAATAGATAGTGATCGAGAAGGCTAGAGCCAAACGATTGGGAAAGCTCGATCCAAGAGTGGAAAGGGCTGCTGCAAAATGATCAAAAGGGCTGCGAGATTATGACTGAAAGGCCGCAGCCAAACCCACCAAAAGGCCACGGGAAGAGCGCCATGGGGTATGTAATCCCAGCCAAACGCCTATAGAATTCGGCATAATACAAAGTGGGTGGTACAGGTACAATAGATTTCAGACACCCCGACCTGTCCATAGTGAGATCTCCGATCCCATTGTTATGTCCGGAGAAGATGGCTGATCTTGGATTTATGAACACAGTCATTGCATACAACTTAGAAGGAAGGTATTCCTGACATGCTCTCATACAAAGATCCCCTTTCTCTTCATTACCACAAAGTCAAATTGGATGATATTTCCTGTATCGTGTATAAAGATGGGGGTAATAGTTATAGTTTTGTTCCTTAAAATTGATTTTGGATTGATTCACTACTTTTACACAATTATTGCGGAAGGTCCGATTGTATTTCTTTTTCTGGGGGGAGACATACGGTCGAACTTTGTTTACCTCAGGTAAAATGATATTTTAATGGCTATTCTCGAGGGTAACTGACCATCGTCTGATAGTATCATAACAGTTCCGGGAAAAACCACCCTTATCATACCATGAAGACTTCCTAGACTCTGACAGCAGAGCACCGAAGGTTGCTCTATTTTGTTTATTTTTTTGCATGACTCAATGTATTCAATACCACTTCCATATCGAGCTACAGCCTTGTCCATTTATAAGCTAATGCCAAATTGCTCTCTATCAATTGATAGGTTTCATCGGCAGACAACATGGGTGGGAGGGGGGAGGGGAGAACAACAGTTGAGAAGTGTTCATGGTAGATTTTATAATGGCTATAATCAATAATCAATGTACATGTATGAGTCTCATTGGTCCAGTTTTGTCTGTTTTGCTGTAATAAGCGAAAATGCAAGTGCTGCACAGTGTGCGTATTTGCTGAATTTACTTGGAATAAGCAAGTTCGTCTTCATGTGATTGCGAGCATTTCTCCGCTTCGATTTATTTCTCATGATTATGTGTATTGTATTGTACGGGGATGGTAAAAAAAAAAAGAACTGTACGCATCCATTTCTCCCTATGAGTGAATGAGTGGTGCAGTGCCGACGAGGGTCCTACGCACGCTTTTGGAAATAATTAGAAGCAAGTCGTCCAGTCTCGTGAGATTTTAGCTTTGTATTTAACAACAGCATGGATTTGAAAGTCAACGAAAAAAGACAGGCTGTACCAAGTGGTAGCACAGCAGCCTGTTACTCTGAGATTGGCGATGACATGGCGTAATGAGACTTGCATACACCATGCCATACAAGAAGCTGCTCCAGTGGAATGCAAAAAACAAAACAAAACACAAACAAACAAACAAACTACGCATTGCACAGACACTGCAGAGAACTCGCACAAATCAGGGAGGAGTCACCTCTCTGCACCGATCCATAAATGGAGATCATACACATGCATACATATTCAAGCATAAATTTATATGCGATAACCAGGTGCATGTGCTATATTAGAATATCTTACCCTATTTTACCCTTTCTATTACCTTTTCTGTGCCCATTCAGGCTTAATGCAAGAATTAAACGTTTAAAAGGAATGACACCTTAATTCATGTTTCCCACTGATAATCGCATTATCAGTACAAGCCACATGTAATCCACGGACTGATTGTCAGACGATTGAAAGTGCAAGTTTCAATTTGTCTTACAAATGTGAATATTAATAATATTTACATTAGAACCGTTTGTGACTGTCCATCGCTTCCTTCGCACTTCACAGTGAGACATATAAGCCGAAGTACTTTATTTCTTTTCGTGTCATTGTTCGTACTTGCCTGTATGCATTGAGACAGCATGTTTTTGCAAACGACTGAAAGAATTAACGCTTGATGAGGTAATGCATTACCTGTAATAATACAGTGAAGTCAATTAATGACGCAATGAATGGTTGTGATCTCTCAATGAATACAGTAATTAAGACCACTGGTTCGTTTCCAATTGAGTATGCTAAAAGTTATCTATGTCACATGTGTATATATATATATATATATATATATATATATATATATATATATATACTTGGTGATTCTATCCTTCTATGAAGAGTGCTCGATATCCTGAAAGGAAGAGCTTTAGACATACTTATACGGATGAACCTGCTGTCAACCGAGTGAACTTGTTCCAATACTTCTATATATATATATATATATATATATATATATATATATATATATATGTGTGTGTGTGTGTGTGTGTGTGTGTGTGTGTGTGTGTGTGTGTGTGTGTGTGTGTGTGTAGGTGTAAATGACACAGAGAAAGGTGAATGTTTGAAAGTAAGAACATGTATACAATTATAGTTCGCACCATTGCGCATGAATTTTAATTGAGAAAGAAAAGCTAACTATAGTTATGCGAGATTCAACAGGGGTCGAATAAGCTAATGATATCCACTCTAACCTCGTCCAAACAAACAAACAAACAGACATTTACACTGACGAGAACACACACACAGACAAAATTCTGCCTGTAATTGAAAAAAAAAGAAAAATCTGCCTTGTTCTGTACATTGAAAGACGAACGATAATAAAACATGCATGTAGAGTTAGCACTTGTAAATCATGGTACAAATTGAAGTAGGCCTTCAAGGGGTACATCTGTTCTGTATTATGTATTGCATGTAAAACTATTACAATCTTTCAGTTTAATTGTTATTGCTCCTGAAGTGCTGAAGCGCCGTATAATTACATACCGTCTTCATTTGTAATAGCCCTAATTCATTTTCACGAAGTCATGATTTGCACAATGTAGCTACAGTATGAAAAGATTGTATGTGTTAAGTCGACGTGCGGTGTGACATGCTGTAAAGGCCGTTTTGAATACTTGTTCACGCCATCACGCGTGAACGCCTTCTCTGCTGTTTCTATTGAAAACAGATTGAAAGTAGCATTTTATCAACTTAATACGCTATCCACCACCTTGGATCTAAAATGACAACATGTAATATATTCAGGTCTACCAAAAATCAAATTCTCCCCCCCCCCTCTCTCTCTCTCTCTCTCGTCACTGTAATGATGTAATGACGAGTTCTACCAAAAAGTTGCGTGAGTGGTAATCTCGGTGCTTTCAATACATTGACACGTTTGTACCCAATTGCTTGCCATCCCGTATTGTTCCGTATCGAGACAAAAGGTAGAGATGGATGATCAGGTGCTGTTGCTGATTTGCAAGGCATGAATCAGCTATTGAATAGGCTGCACGCGTCTTTTGCAAAGTTTAATAGCATACTTAGAAATCAGTAGCAGATAATAAACTGTGGCTACGCCTTTCGCAAAGATAGGAGGAAAGGCTTCAAGGAAAAAATGCCTGTATAGGGAACTGTTTCTGTGGGATCAACGACGTGCCCATAATGAACTACACAACTTCGTCAAGAAAGGAAAAATTACAAAAGCTGGGTGTCAATATAATTATGCTTGGTTTTCAGCTGAATTCCAAACAAATAAAAGATGATATGCATAACTTGGGCAGTAACTTCTTATGTGTGAAATATGCGTCATCACTTTTTATTCTTTGAGAACTATGTCACAAAGAAAGTACAGTATACCGCGAAGTCAAGACGAAAATGTGAATTTGTAGCAAAATTTATCCAAAGTATTTGCGGCGATGGAAAGGATAAAGAAAATCAAAATGAAATGAAGGAATGTCAGGACAATACAGAAACTTTATCGAAGGGAAGTAAATATGAAACAAATTATGCTTCGAGAGTGTAATGATTATATCAAAGAATCACAAACATTGAACATGTCTTAACGATTATCTTGTCAGTTTTATACACCTCACATTATCACACAATCTGACAAGGGCATACGAGGTTGTATTTGCCCTGAATCGGGAAGGGTGTGTATGATAGAATTGTATTCCACAAGATTCCAACGTTTTTCTTCAAGGTATTCATTCGTTCATTCCTTAATAACTGACATTGTATCGACCTCTTTCCAGGAAGAGGCGATTCTACTTCTTGTGTGTGTATGTATGTGTGTGTGTGTGTGAGTGCGTGTGTTCTTTGTAGTTTTGCTAGCTGAGTAACAATTTTTTAAGTGAAGTTTCCTCAGTCCACTGCATTTTCGTGTTCGTGACATCTTTCCCCAATTTTAATAGTCAAAACAATGGTCTTGATCAGGATGTTGATTTTTAACAACCATCTTCTATTAAAAATGGATAACTTTTCAATGAATTGTTTGCTTTTTCTCAAGCTCCATAAACTGGTCTGCTTTTCAACATTCACGTTGGACACACAGGAAAAAGTGCATGACGTTGCTGTCGGTAGAGGTGTGGCTATAGGTTTTTAATATCTACTTTACCCTTGTAGTAACATTATCATTACCTGTTTTATCATTTATTTTTTTTAGTGGTTCACCTCTATACGGGCAGCTGTCTTTCCAATCCGCTTTTATAGCAAAGAGAGTTAAGAATGACACATGGTGATAACGGTATGTAAAATAACAAGCATGAAACATTATCTTAACATGAAATTGTCATTCCAAATCAATATTTGATCGTGAAATTCTTTCATTGCTTTTAGACGAAAAGAATAGCACAATAACATACTTTTTTATCTTCGATTACGCATAAAAAGATCATTTTGTTTCTTTTTTTCGACAGAACAAAACTTTCTCCTTTAAGAAAATTTAATTCGTTGATATGGCGATCATTTATATCTTTCTCGATCTGTGATATCATTAGACTTTGAAAAAAAAAACAGTTTTAAAGTAATTATCTCCATTTCAACGGTAAATGTCGTTTTGATCCACATTGTATTTACGATAAAACAGATACTACATTTCTCTTTCTGTCTGTCTGTGTATTTCTGTCTGTCTCTCCCTACGTCCCCCTTCCTGTCTTTAAACCTTTTATCCCCTATAAAACAATCCCGTATTATACGAACATAACCCTGCGGGGAGGGGGTAGTACTACATCACGTACTCCTCATGTATTAAAACAAAAACACGTCTCGATTTCGTGCAAGAGCACTGGACTTGTAAAATCATCACACGCATCCATTTGTATTTCGCCACTGACTCCCTTTGTTGCTCGTATTTTTTTTTTTTAATCTCGTTTGATGTATCAGTATGGGATTAATTACTATAAACAATTATATAGAGGATACATAGAAATTAAACCTCCGAATGACAGGTATAAACTCTAGGTAGTCCCGAAGATCAAATTCTTCGCAGGTATATTTGATAATCACAGGCCTACGAAATGCCGGAAGATATTACGTTTCTGATATATTAAAAAGAAAAAAGACAGAATAAACACGCATGCATTGCATGTGAAGAACACAAACACCAAAATGGTCGCGGAAAGAATGATGGGAATAGAATACAAACTTTCCAAAACATCTTTCTTCTTGAGGGACAGGTCTGTGGATATGTTGCATGTGTGTGTTTGTTTATGTGTGTGTGTTGTTGTTGTTGTTGTTGTTGTTGTTGTTCATTTTCCATCTGTGAAGATGGCTGGATAGCCCATATTCAGCTACACTAAGCTGTTCTTCCATGGGGTCCAGTTAGATGTGGTGTGTGTGTGTGTGTGTGTGTGCGTGTTGTGTGTGTGTGCGTGTAAGAGTTGACTTGTTTGTCATTTATGCTATTAAAAAGTAATTAGGTGAACGTCCATATGTATTGATATTGATATGCATACTGCTATCTCAATGACATCAAGCTGTTTTTTTAAATATATAATATATATATATATATAAATATGTATATATATATATATATATATATATATATATATATATATATATCATATGTGTGTGTGTGTGTGTGTGTGTGTGTGTATTTACTGGCGGTTTGTCTCTTATTAGGTATGCATTGTAGCCCAGTGTATAGTTTTGTATGATCTAAGATTCCGTGATTATTTTTTCTCCTCCATGATCGCTCTATGACTTTTTATAATTAGTATCTCTCGAAATCTTTCCCACTGTCTAAGTTTTTTATTCACCGTCATGCTTCGATGTGATAAACTCCCAAGTTTCCAAACTACTTGTGTAATGTCGCGGAAATGATTTCAACCTGTGTTTTCTTTAAATCCAGAAAGAACGAATATATTAGCAGCTGTTTTCATCGAAGTCCTGTATGAAGTTTGGGCAGCCAGAGACTGCAGCCATAGTGATCGAGAAGGCTAGAGCCAAACGATTGGGAAATCTCGATCAGAGAGTGGAAAGGGCTGCAGCGAAATGACCAAAAGGGCTGCGAGATTATGACTGGAAAGGCCGCAGCCAAACCCACCAAAGGGCCGCGGGAAGAGCGCAATGGGGTATAGAATGTAATGCCAACCAAATGCCTATAGAATTCGGCATATGCAAAATAGGTGGTACAGGTACAATAGATTTCAGACACCCCGACCTGTCCACAGTGAGATCTCCGATCCCATTGTTATGTCCGGAGAAGATGGACACTTCCGCGATGGGCACCGTGAATCGATCATTAGCCATTGTCTTTCTCAAAACAAACCTGTGTTGTGATAGCAACGGAGGCTGAAGCACTGCATGATTGGTCAGCTCCGTGGTGCATTTCCAGCAACATGCAGATTAGTTCACAACCTCTATTTAGAAGTTTTAAAGCTCAATAAATACCCGAAAAAGTTTCTTCTCCTCTGTAGTTTAACATATCATCATGGATAGCAACACTTCAAGCGACAGCGATAGTTTTCATCTGCATCTCAGCGATTCTGAAGCATCTTCGGATGACGAGCAGTCGGGACTCGTTCAAGGTCGGGAACGGCATGACTCTGGATTCTGTGCAGAAGAAGACCTTTCCAGTGATGCTGACAGTTTTACAGAAGATCGAAGCCGAAATCAAGTTGAAGACGAAGAAGATGGTCATCGAGCGACGGTGTCTTCCCTGGCTGCTGAAATCAAAGCACTCCGTCAACAAGTGGACTCACAGCAACGACTCCTCAAAGAACTTCACGCTGTAGTCATCGCAAAGTCCCGAACGGCGCAGAGAAACGTCGTAGAAGAATTGCAGGTCAACAACACGAGCGTGAGGATCGGTGATGATGAGCACGGCATTGTGGTCAACAGAAAGAGATCCCTGCATGTGCTTGCAAGAGCAAAGTGCGGTCAATCTCTTCTGTTGAAGACAATGAGCTTGGTCTACGAAGGCGATGAGTTGGCCGGTTTCAGCTTCAACGGTGATCGCACTGTTGACCCACCGCTTTCTGCCCTCATCGATGACCAGCGTTTCAAGGCTATCAGCAGCCAAGTGGCAAAGTCATATCCCAGATATGACAGTCCTCGCGAAATCCGCATTTTGCGAGACGCGGTGAACGGCAAATGTCGTAAAATCCGTCGAAAGAGGAGGATTTCAACGGCGTGAATTCGCCCTTCTCTATCGAACCCAAACGGCTCATTTCAGAGCCATCATATGATCAAGAAAGAATAATAGTCCTATATGTAACAAGTGCAATTAGAATGCACATAGCACGCTCTCACACATGTTATGTATACATAGACGCACCCCCACGCAAAAACATATATTGAATCCATATGTATGTGTTTATAGTACATAGTATATATATGTAATCATGCAACACGCAACTAAAAAACAGCACATACTAAAACAAACAGCACATCACATAAAAAAGATAACAGAGTCTTAATAGTGAGAGAGAGTGAGAAATGGTATGTAAGGGTGCACTGTATGTATTCTGCATCTGAGTTCAATGTATATTCATTAAATTCTGATTACGAATACTCATATCACTTTGTTGGTATCAAAGGCTCTTAAGATCCACTTCGATGATCAACATTAATTCCTTTCAGCGATCTCATCTCTAAAAACTGTGGTCATCATGTATATATATATATCAAGCTGTCTAGCTATGTCTCTACTTTCTATATAACTATAATATATCAATTTATCAATCGGTCTTACTTTGTTTACTCATTCACGAGACGTTTGTTATTTGTTGTTTCATACATAGCAATTACGGTATGGAAAAGATAGTAATAAAAAAAAGTAGTGATAGATAGTGGTAGTTGGTAACAGTATAGGCCTAAGCAGTATGTGTTGCATAATAATAATAATAATAATAATAATAATAATAATAATAATAATAATAATATATCAATTTAGAAAGCGCAAAACCTATAGACATATATTCTTCTGCGCTGCAAAAGCTTCTGATGTGCTTGATAATAACGAGCAGTTAAATGAAAAGATGTGTTTTGAGTCGTGATTTAAAAGACTGCTACTGTTGGGGATTTCCGGACTTCTAATGGTAGATCATTCCAGAGTTTGGGAGCTGCACAGGCAAATGCTCTGTCTCCCAATGTTACTTTTGTTTTACATGTTGGAATCTGTAAAAGGAGAGTGCCCTTAGAACTGCGGAAATCATGAGTATGTCGATGAGATTTAAACACTAATAATTCGGATATGTAACTGGGGGCTTGACCGCGTAAGTGGCTTATACACAATCAACAGGATCTTAAACAATATTCGTTTACGAATCGGAAGCCAGTGTAAATCTTTCAGAAGAGGAGTAATCCTTGAAAATCTAGGTTTGTTACAAATAAGACTTGCACAGGAGTTTTGGACTCGCTGCAGGCTCCCAACTTGAGAATCAGGGAGTCCATATAATAACCCATTGCAATAATCCAATTTACTAACAATACATACTTGTACAATCATTTTCATACTGTTCTCATCCTGATTAGTCTAAGGTTATATATTGATGATTTACACACATTTGTGATGTGTGCTTCCATGTTCAGATGCGTGTCAAAACACACTCCAAGATTCCTAACAATGGAAGATGACTTTATGACAGAACTTCCAACCCATATCCCATCAAAAGAAAGTTTGGATATTTGCTTTGATGTGCCAATCAATGACAGTTCAGTCTTACTGTCATTTAGCATGAGTTTGTTTAGCAGCATCCATTCACGTACATAATTGACACATATTTCCATGTGAGTGACGCTTTGCTGCTGAGCATGTGCGTCAGGTGTGAACGACAAATGTGTGTCATCTGCGTAGCAGCGACAGGATACACCAGGAAACTTAAAGCACAAAGTAGTCGTGAAGAAGGGATGAGAACATGTATTGCAATTTGTAGGTGTAAATGACACAGAGAAAGGTGAATCGCAGCTATGAGGAATATCTTTTACGCGGTTCCTTTCCATTGATTTTCTTTGAAAGTAAGAATTACATGCATACAATTACAGTTCCCACCAATGCGCATGAATTTTAATTGAGAAAGAATAGCTAACTATAGTTTATGCGAGACTTAACAGGGGTCGAATAAGCTAATGATGTCCACTCTAACCTCGTCCAAACAAACAAACAAACAAACATACATACACTGACGAGAACACACACAGAGACAAAATCCTGCCTGTAATTGAAAACAAAAGAAAAATCTGCCTTGTTCTGTACACTGAAAGACGATAAGTACTAAAACATGCATGTAGAGGTAGCACTTGTAAATGATGGTACAAATTGAAGTAGGCCTTCGAGTGGTATTATGTATTACATATAAAGGTATTGCAATCTTTCAGCTTAATTGTTATTTCTCCTGAATTGCTGAAGCAACGCATGATTACACACTGTCTTCATTATTATTTTGTAATAGCCCTAATTCATTTTCACGAAGTCATGATTGGCACGACTACAGCTATTAAAATTAGTATGAAAAGATTGTATTAGAAGCCGTGCAGTGTGACATGCTGTTCCTAAGCCGTTTTGTTCACGCCATCATGCGTGAACGCCTTCTCTGCTGTTTTATATTGAAAACAGATTGAAAGAGCATTTATCACCTTAATTGTTACGCTAATTTCCACCACCATGGATCTAAATGACGAGATGTGATATATTCATTTCTACCAAAATCGATTTTTTCTTTCTCTCCCTCTCGTCACTGTAATGATGTAATGACGAGTTCTACCAAAATGTTGCGTGAGTGGTAATCTTGGTGCTTTCAATACATCGACACTTTTGTACCCAATCGCTTGCCATGGCGTATTGTTCCGTATCGAGACAAAAGGTATTGATGGAAGATTACGTGTTGTTGCTGATTTGAAAGGCGTTGATCAGCTATAAGGAAGTTTTCGCTACACGAAGGACAGACCGAGAGTACGCGGAAGCAATCAACTGTGAAAGTACCCGTACTCGGACTCCCGTCACCATAGCAGTTTCGCTTTCCTGTACAGGACGAGGCGTGGGGACAAGATCGCTGATTGGCTGGCTGTCTGACTGGCTCACTCATGCCCAGCGTCGGGACCGAACGCTATTTTGGCTGAATCCCGCGCACCAGTGTTCCCCACGGGACGTTTTGTCGGATTTGATCATGCGCAGATGCAAATTTGCACATGGTATGCTCAAATCTCGGCCGCGTCGTGCTTGCGAAAACTCCCTATTGAATAGGCGGCACGTATCTTTGCATAGTTTGAAATCAGTAGCAGATAATGAACTGAAGGGTACGCCTTTTTCAAAGCCAGGAGAAAGGGCTTCAAGGAAAAAATTGTCTGTATTGTGGACATGTTTCTCTGAGATCAACGACGTGCCCATAATGAACTACACAACTTCGCCAAACAAGAGAAATTACGAAAGCTGGATGTCAATATAATGGTTGGTTTTCAGTTGAGTTCAAAACAAATGAAAAATAACATGCATACCATGGGCAGTATCTTCTAATGCGTCATCACTTTTTAACCGTTGAGAAATATGTCACAAAGAAAGTACAATGTACAAGTCAAGACGAAAATGTGGATTTGTAGCAAAATATATCCTAAGTATTCACAGGATAAAAAAAATGAAATGAAGGAATGTCAGGACAATACAGAAACTTTAACGAATGCAAGTAAACATGAAACAAATTATACTTCGAGAGTGTAACGATATATCAAAGAATCACAAGCAATAAACACGTCTTAACGATTATCTGGTCACTTAAATACACCCCACATAATCACACAATCTGACAAGGGCAGACGAGGTTGTATTTGGCCTGGGGAAGGGAATTATGATAAAAGTGTAATTCACAAGATTCCAATGTTTTTCTTCAAAATATTCATTCATCCATTCCTTTGTAACTGACCTACGTTGTGTCGACCTCTTTCCAGGAAGAGGCGATTCTATTTCTTATTTGCTTATGTTTGTTTGTTTGTTTGTGTGTGTGTGTGTGTGTGTGTGTTTGTTTGTGCGTGTGTGCGTGTGTGTGTGAGTGCATATTATGTTCTTTTTCGTTTTGTTAGCAGAGTAACAAATAGTGACGTTCCCTAAATCCTCTGCCTTTTCGTGTTCGTGACATCTTTCCCCAATTGAGTCAAAACAATATTCTTGATCAGCACATTTATCTTTATGTAAACCATTATTTTCTGTTGAAAATGGATAACTTTTGAACGAATTGTTCGCTTTTTCTCAAGCTTTAAAAATGGTCTGCTTTTCTACAGTCACTGCAGTCATAGGTAACCATGGTGTCTGTAATAGCTGGAGTACAAATTTTTGAGGAACGGCTAGAGTGAACTGACGGATTGACATTCCATGGGACCATATAAAAAACAAAAATTGAATGCAATTTAGCAAGTCACCAAATCAACAGCTGCAGAATGGATGAAGTTGGATATTTATGACTGGATTGAAGGCAGCAACATGAATTTACAGAACGTCATTTTCTGTTTAGAGTATAAGAATTAAAGTTATTACTTGTCTTCTTTTCTACCAGTTTGAGGTGGTCAAATTTCTATTTCGTTGAGTTATTCAGGACAGTTACAAAGAAAGCTACAAATCTCTCGAGATCTAGGACAACAAATTAGAATCGGCTATTGGGATACGAAAATAATTGCGTTTTTGCCTTTGTTCTGGACGAGCTGGAGAGGGTGTAGAGGAGAGCAATGAATTGCTTCGGCCTTTTGTGGGATGTGTGGCCGGCTTGGAAGGGGGATAAAGTCATCAGTGAGATGACTCTGCGTTTTCACCGGAAGAATGTTAGTGTTGTATTAGTTTAATAATAGTTAAAGACACTCTTGTGTAGAGGGCGTGGTAATCTATTGAAGACTGAAAGAATTGCGATTGTGTCGACTGATCCGGTTAAGGTATCAAGGTATCCGGTTAGACTTTTGCACTCTAGATACTTTACAACAAGATACTTTATTACTTTAGATGTGCATGTGTGTGTGTGTGTGTGTGTGTGTGTGTGCCCGCGCGCTTGGGTAACTGCAAATTGATAAATCTTTTTTGTTTCATTATTTTGTGTGAGGTTTTCAGGGATATTGCCCCATGTGCTCCAAACACACACACACACACACACACACACACGCATTGTAACAAGTTATAATGAAAAACATGTTATGTTATGTTATGTTATGTTAATAACAAGTACAGTATGATACTATTTAAAGGCAACCTATTAACGCTCATCCAGCGTTAATTCTTTCAGTCGTTTGGATGGCGGCAGTATCAAAAATAGATTACAAACCGTAGCCCCCCCCCCCCCCCTCCCCAAACAAAAAGAATACAACGTCACCTTCCGCAACGATAAAAGACAGGGAATCAATCCAAATACAATATCAGGGTATGAAACTTTAACTCATTTATTTGACTTACTTCTCTATAGAGGTTGTGAACTAATCTGCATGTTGCTGGAAATGCAACACGGAGCTGACCATCAATCACGCAGTTTCAGCCTCCGTTGCTATCACAACAAAGGTTTGTTTTTGGAAAGACAATGAGCAATGATCGACTCACGGTGCCCATCGCGGAAGTGTCCATCTTCTCCGGACATAACAATGGGATCGGAGATCTCACTATGGACAGGTCGGGGTGTCTGAAATCTATTGTACCTGTACCACCTATTTTGTATATGCCGAATTCTATAGGCATTTGGTTGGCATTACATTCTATACCCTATTACGCTCTTCCCGCGGCCCTTTGGTGGGTTTGGCTGCGGCCTTTTCAGTCATAATCTCGCAGCCCTTTTGATCATTTTGCAGCAGCCTTTTGCACTCTTTAGATCACGCTTTCCCAATCGTTTAGTTGCAGCCTTCTCTATCACTATCTTTTGGCTGCAGCCTCTGACTGCCCGAAATATCATGTTCACATAGGACTTCGATGAAAGCAACTGCTAATATTTTCTTTCTTCCTGGATTAGCGTTTGAATGAATAACTAAATGAATAGATAAATAGACAAATAAATAAATGAACAAATAGATAAACAAACAAATAAATAAATAGATAAATAAATAAATAAGCACATAGATACATGAATTGATAGATACTTGACATGTACATTTTAACATTCTATAATAGTCACGCTATATACATCCGTTCGTTAGCTGACCGAGAGAGTCGGATTCAAATGTCGGTAGATGCTAAGCATGCAGCATAAAATGTACACAAACTGTATACCGGTATTATGACTTCGCTGAGACATACTGGTTTAAATGTGTAAATGTTTGCAAGGTGAAATTAGTGCCTGCATTCGTCACGTCCAATGCAGGTATGTTTGATGTTGTTGTTCATTTTCTACATCCGCAGTATATTTTTATCCTCTTGTAATAATTTCGTACATACATTTCGTACACAAAATACAACCGCTTTGCCATAAAAACGATAAAAAGAAAACGACTGGTAACGCCATTCTATAGTGTGTATCCATACACACGTGCGTGACGAGGATCTAAGGATGTTTAATATCAAACTGCCGTGTTGATATTCAAAGTCGAATGATAGTTCGACAGCTGGTACGGATTTGAAATTATCTTCTGACATTGGGTGTTTTAACAGCACAAGATTGACGTTTTTATTGTTCAAAGGAAATATTGATTGAAATAATTTCCGCGATATGATACTTGTAGTTTGGAGTCTTGAGAGTTTATGGTAATAGAATTACGATGGTGAAAAAAAAGGAGTTAGACAGATTGGGAGGATTTCGCGAGATACTGATTATAAAAAGTCATAGCGCGATCATGGAGGAAAAAAAATAAATCGTGGAATCTAAGATCATGCAAAACTATACACAGGGCAACAATGCCGGCATACCTAATGAGAGACAAACCGCGGGTAAATACACACTGTTATGGATACATGTGCATTGTACTATCCTTTCTGGGCACTTGATTGTTCCGCGGAGGAATATGTAAATAAAAGAGTTCGACAAGATGACCGAGATCGACCAAACACCTTGTTTGAGAGTCTGGGTATTTTTGGTGGTTATGATGGTTCGTTAGGCCAAATTAACCTCCCGTAACAAATTGGGGGCACGTCACGAGAGTTCGGCAGGGTTTCTGCGGACTTAGGTGATTTGGTCGGGTTTGATATTATCCCAGGCATGCCAGGAGTGTTTTTTCGTTCTCGCTTGGCCGATGAATTTCGGTGAGTAGCGTGTGTAGCACTCTATGCTATGTCGTGGACATGGGCGATCGCGATACAGTTTACGTCGCGCAACTACGTATGTCGTTTGCATCGTGATTGTTACAGTGTACTACTGTATGTGAAGGTGTTACGATTTGAGAAAGCATGGTGCGTTTACGGCGTAGTGTGTGTACGTGTGTGTATGCACGGAGATGGACGCGGAGTGATATGGTATACATTTTGATGTAAATCGGTCGTCTTTCTGTGTCTGCGTGAGGGAAACTCACGTTCGTATTTCTTTCGGGATCGAAAGGGTTAATTTGGCACGTGCGTAGTGTTGAGGATGGTTTAATCTGGGTATACGCTGCTGTAGTGTCTGCGTGGAAACGTTGGTCAAACGTTGGTCGTTGGTCCCGTACGTGGTGGTTCGTGTGTGGTTTTGCATACGGGTTATTCTACGGCGGTTCGTATGTGGTTAAGCATACGGGTTATTCCACGACGGTTTGTACAGCTGTATGTGATTAGCATACAGGTGATTTCACGGTGGTTCGTGTGTGGTTTAGCACACGGGTTATTCCACGGTGGTTTGTATGTGGTTTAGCATACAGGTATTTCACGGTGGTTCGTGTGTGGTATAGCACACGGGTTATTCCACGGTGGTTTGTGTGTGGTTTAGCACACGGGTTATTCCCAGTCGGGTCGTGTGTGGTATAGCATACGAGTTATTGTTTATAGTGCGACTGGTTTTCTTCAATTGAAAAGGGTTTTTTTTTCAGCTGGCTGGCTGGTGAGAAGTCAGGTTTTCTTGTTGCACTATTAATTGTACATTACTGGTGCATAATGGAGAAAGATCAAGATTTTTCCATTGAGAAGTTTGTGGATTCACCCACAGTTGAGGAATTGCTAACCTTGAAAAAGGTTGATTTGTTGCGTGTTGCAGAAAACTACAAGGTTCCTGCTGTGAAGAGCACAAAGAAAAAGTCAGAGATTACACAGCAGACAATTAAATTTCTTGTAGATGAAGAAGTATTTCCCCTCCAGGCATTGCGTAGCATATCAGGTAGTCCCCCTGGTGATGTGCAAGGGAGTGTAGAAGTACGTCTGAAAGAGCTTGAACTTGAAAAAGCGAGAATTGAGTTAGAGAGAGAGAGAAGGTTTCTCTTGAAAGGGCTCGTCAAGTCGGTGAGAGAGAGTATGGTGTAAGCGTCAGTGGTGGGCATTTTGATATCGCCAAAAATGTCAGAATGGTCCCTGAGTTCGATGAAGGAGATGTGGATAGATATTTCCTGCATTTCGAACAGGTGGCGGATAGCATGGAGTGGCCGAAAGAAAAATGGCCTCATCTTTTGCAGACTAAGTAGGGAAAGGCATGTGATGCTTATGCTTCACTGTCACGCGGAGAAGCTCAGGATTATGCAACAGTAAAAAAGGCAATTCTGAACGCGTACGCCTTGGTTCCTGAAGCGTACAGACAAAAATTCAGGAATAGTAGAAAACTGGAGTCACAGTCATTCAGAGAATTTGCAAAAGTGAAGGAAATTGCCTTCACTCGTTGGCTGCAATCAGTAGGCGTGGATACTGTTGATGATTTGCGGGAACTTGTGCTACCAGAGGAGTTTAAGAGTTCGCTACCTCAAGAGGTGCGTTCGCATATTGAGGAACGGAAAGTGAAAACTTTGTTGGTAGCTAGTACAGTGGCTGATGAGTATACTTTGTCCCGTAGTCATGGAAACAGGTATGTAGGAAGCAAATATGCAGCTCCTAATCGTCTAAGTGTTGGCAAGACAAATTCTAGCAGTAAGACAGAGGTGAAAGCTGGTCTAGTGGTGGGAAATGAGACTGACAAGAAAGGTAGGAACACTGAGAAGCCTATCGTGTGTTTCCATTGTAGGCAACCAGGGCATGTGAAGTCTAATTGTCCCATTCTGAACAAGAAAAAACAGGAAAAAGACAAAGAAAAGAAGTCTCATCCCAATGGATTGGTGAGTCGTTCAGTGGAATCGGCAGGTGATTGGTGTGAACAAGTTCAGAGTGTGATTAAGTCAGCTGATCAAGACAAGATTAAGTCTCAGTATGAACCATTCACTTCTGTAGGCTATGTGTCATTGGTAGGGTGTGATGAAGCCAGAAAGGTTACCATCCTGCGAGATACTGGTGCATCCCAGTCATTGATTCTCGACAGTGTCCTTCCTTTTGGGCAAACTTCGTCCACAGGCACAAGTGTACTGTTACAAGGAGTAGAAGGAGGTTACGTTGAAGCCCCTCTTCACACAGTCGATTTGCAGTCAGGCCTAGTTTCAGGAAGGGTGAGCCTTGGTGTTAGGAAGTCACTTCCTATGGATGGTGTAGCATTGATATTAGGCAATGATCTTGCAGGAGACAAAGTGACTATTCCAGTGGTCAGTGCAGTCCCTTTGGATAAAGAAGGAAATGAGACAGCTGCATTGGTTCAGGAATTCCCTGAAGTTTTCCCAGCTTGTGTAGTCACACGTTCCATGTTTAGAAAATCAGAGGAGTCTGAATTGAAGGCTAGACCAGAGGATATCAGTCTAGAAGGGAGTTTCTTCTGTCGGTTAGATGATGTAGAAGCAAGTAGAACCGCAGCATCAAAATCACATCAGATAGTGGATGAGTCTCAGCCTGTAGATGAAACTGAGATTGGGTTGAACAAGAGCTCTTTGATTGACGCACAGAAGAATGATCCACAGTTGGTAGCGTTGTGTGATAGTGCTCTTGCTGAAGAAGAAGCACTGAGTGAGAGGACTTGCTACTATAAGAAAGGAGATGTGTTGATGAGGAAGTGGATGCCAGTTGACTCTTCCAGTGATGAAGAATGGCGAGAAGTTCACCAAATTGTCATCCCAACAGTATTTCGTAAACACATTTTGAGTGTGTCGCATGAGTCAGCTCTTGGTGGTCATCTTGGAGTCAATAAGACGGTTGACAAGATTTTGAAACATTTCTTTTGGCCTGGCTTGAGACGGGATGTTTCAGATTTCTGTAGGACTTGTCATGTTTGTCAAGTGGTGGGAAAACCTAATCAGAAGATTCCTCCTGCTCCCCTGAAGCCCATACCAGCATTTGATGAGCCGTTTAGCACAGTTATCATAGACTGTGTTGGTCCTTTGCCAAAGACAAAGGCTGGACATGAGTACTTGCTCACTATGATGTGCGCTTCTACGAGATTTCCAGAAGCTGTGCCACTTCGGCGTATCACTGCACAGAACGTTAGCAAGGCGTTAGTGAAGTTCTTTACAACGGTTGGCTTGCCAAAGGTGGTGCAATCAGACCAGGGTTCCAACTTCACTTCAAAGATATTTCAGCAAGTGATGCGTGAGTTGGGTATCAAATGTGTAACCTCGAGTGCCTATCATCCACAGAGTCAAGGCGCTCTGGAGCGTTTTCATCAGACGCTGAAGAACATGATGAGAACATACTGCTTTGAGGTCGAGAAGGACTGGGATGAAGGCTTGCCGTTGTTGCTTTTCTCGGTGCGAGAGTCTGTGCAAGAGTCCTTAGGATTTAGTCCCTTTGAGTTAGTGTTTGGACACGAGGTTCGTGGTCCATTGAAGGTCTTGAGAGAGAAGCTGTTGGGTGAGGATGAGTCACCCGGTTTGTTGAATTATGTGACCACGTTCCGTGGTAGGCTGACTCGTGCACGTGAATTTGCTGCTGGACATTTGAGAAACAGTCAAAAGAACATGAAACAGTTGTTTGATAAGAGGTCCAGGGAAAGGATGTTCAGTCCCGGTGAAAAGGTATTGATACTGCTGCCCATTCCTGGTAATCCTCTGTGTGCTCGCTTCTCTGGTCCCTATGTCGTGGAGGAGAGATTGAGTGATGTGAATTACATCATTCAGACGCCAGACAGGAAGAAAAAGAAACGGTTGTGTCACATCAACATGTTGAAGAAGTATGTTGAGAGAAGTGCAGGTGAAAGTGCGAAGCCAGTCATGTATGTGGTAGGAGCAGTCCAAGATGTCCCCGTTCCCAAGACGAGGAAGGAGCTGATGAGATTCATCGGCATGGCCGGATACTACCGTCGCTTCTGCCATAACTTCTCGGATGTTGTGGCACCCTTGACTGATCTCCTGCGGAAGAACGTGAAGTTCCAGTGGTCAGCCGCATGCCAGTCTGCGTTTGACCAAGTGAAGGCAATCCTGTCGAGTGGTCCTGTGTTGGCAGCGCCGGACTTCACAAAAGGCTTCAGCCTAGCTGTCGATGCCAGCGATGTCGGAGCAGGCGCCGTGCTGATGCAGGCTGATGACGATGGAGTGGACAGACCAGTCTGCTACTTCTCGAAGAAGTTTAACGCGCACCAGCGGAGGTATTTTACCGTTGAGAAGGAGACCCTAGCATTAATTCTTTCGCTCAGCCATTCTGATGTCTACGTGGGCAGCACAACTCAATTCGTTGTTGTGTGGACTGATCACAACCCACTGACATTCGTCAACAGAATGAGAAACAAAAACCAGAGACTGATGCGATGGAGTTTAATTTTACAGGAGTATAACCTTGACATTAGGCACATTCGCGGAAAGGAAAACATTGTCGCGGACACACTTTCCCGTGCTTAATTGAGACATTTCGATATTTTGTATTGTTGCCAGATGCAACAATTGTGCAAATGTATTTTATGTTTGTGACACTTTAAACAGGTGTAATTCTGTTTTGCAAGTACACAGGAATGTGTGTGTACATCATGTTTATGTATGTATTTTGCATACACTATAATTGTGATGCCAACAGCATGAATGGCACTTTGAATGTGTAAATAACAACAAGGAAGTATCTTCAGACATGTTTGTGTTAATAAGGAAACACAGCAAGCTATAATTGTGCTTTGAGTCACTCTCCAAAAGAAGACATTATGAAGGCTGTTTTAAGTTACACTAGCCATCAACAGTTGTCAAGAATGTGAGTTGTTGGTAAAATGACTTCAAACAGGTAGTGTTGCTGTTTGTATAGAGAATTTTATGTATCGAGTAATGTAGGTACCGTTCAGGTATTTGAAGTTTTATACTTGTACATGTACAGGTATTGGTTAAATTTGTTGTGGCATACACCCTAAGTTTATTGGATGTTGCCTTTTGGATTTAATTAGCATGTATACTGTATTAGGTACAGAAATTATATAGTTATACATGTACATAGCTTTTGCTCATTGTTATAGTTCAATCATTGCCTTGGCGAAGGTGTCCAGTATTTCACAGTTGATCCAATATACCAACAGGCATGTACAATTGTATTTAAGCGAACTGTGTTATACAGGGATGTATACAGGTATACACACAGGTTATCATCGGGGATATCTCATTCAGGTTCATTTGATGCTTTGATAGGTAGGTCATACTCTTGGTGTTTTGTCTGTTGACAGGCAAGTTTTCAGAAACATAATTAGGGTATATGACATTTGTTGATATCTTGACATTTCAATAGATGCTAATACAACGTCTACAGGTATATGCAAGTCAGATATCATGGAATATGATGTTTTGGTTTTAGGTTGTATGATTACAACAGTTGGATTATATGCAGTTGCTTGTGGAAGAGATGACGTGTTTTATAATCGTTGTACACAGGTTAATCATTTGATAATGACAGTGTAAAAAATTGATTTATGTTGCATGTGTGTTCTAACGAGGAAACCACATGATTTTGGTACAAATGTATTGTTTGTGCTGTATGCATAACATGATTGCATAAAGGTTAAGGTGTTGAGAAAGTTAACATTGCAGTATTCAGTGTTGCACAATTACATGCAATGCCAGTATGCTGTAACTCACAAGCAGCAGTAACTCACGAGAGTGTAAGATTGGAACATGTTGAATGGTACTAAAGTCGTACATGTTTTATCACAGGTTGTGATGATGATATAGCCATAGCATACTTTGTTTATGTGTTCTTATAATGATGTAACCATGGTAAACTCATAAAGTTATAAGAGTGAATTGGAAGAGGAATGTACAATGCTGTTCCAAAATATTGTGCCAACGTACATAGAGTCCATTTGTGTTAAAACGTTAAATGCACTCTTTTAGGGGGGAAGTGTTATGGATACATGTGCATTGTACTATCATTTCTGGGCACTTGATTGTTCCGCGGAGGAATATGTAAATAAAAGAGTTCGACAAGATGACCGAGATCGACCAAACACCTTGTTTGAGAGTCTGGGTATTTTTGGTGGTTATGATGGTTCGTTAGGCCAAATTAACCTCCCGTAACAACACACACACACACACACACTCACTCATATATATATATATATATATATATATATATATATATATATATATAATGTTACAAAAACAGCTGGATGTCATCAAGATAGCAGTATGCACATCAACTGCCGAGCCTCCTCAGCATCGCTATGCTGGAGAACAATTATAGAAGGACGTTCAACTGATTTGTCTTTAATAGCAAAAAATGACAGACAAGTGAACACAATACACACACAACATGTCCACAGGCCTGCATGCATTTGCAATGCACATTCAATTCAATTGTATGCATCCGTTCATCAAAAAAGAAACGTCCGTATAGACATGCAAACAAAAATATGCACGCAATTATATCGAAAAAAGTATAGCAATGAAAGGTCATGGACACGTGTAAAGCAGGGCTTATATCGATGGGGTCCAGTAAGAAAATTATAATTATTTTGACACAAATCGAAATCTGTATTTAATACATTTTAAACAGATTTAATAAACATGGAAAATAGACATTCGTGTAGTTTGGAAACTTCAGTTTCATTAATTGACGTGTTATTGTACACCATGAATGTGCCTAATAGCAAAAAAAAAAAAAAAAACACAACAGCAACAAACAAACAAACAAACAAAAAACAAACAAAAACAAAACAAAACAAAACAAAACAAACACTCTTACCCGTGCAGGCCCAAACTCCCTGACTTCTATGCGTCATTACTGTTACTACTGGTTGCATGTGTTGTAAAACATAAATCACTGATAACAGCAAAAGGAATAAAAATAAAAATAAAGTAACAAACCAACACACAAACACACGCGTGCGCGCGTGCGCACGCACACACACACATACACACATGTTACGACAAATTGATTAAAATTTCGACCGTCAAACCATCATAAGAATCCCTGATTGAAATATATTCCATGTTTGTGGAAATAAAGATCGAAAATATACATCGTTATTATTTAGAAGATAAGATACACTGTACAAACATTGAAAGCATATTGTTAAATCACATGCTTTAAGTTTCATCTTCCTGATATGGGCCATTTGAACCTGCATTCAGTATGCAAATTGCAGAGGTGAGACGAACCTATGAGGTGACAGCGTTTTATCATTTTCTGTTTTGTGCTACCTACAGGGTTCAGAACTCTAAACTTCATTACTAACACTGTGTGTAGAGTTCTGTGCTCCAGCTTACTGTTCAAAGACACTATTAGACGCAGCCACGAGAGGGCGTTGTTCTAAAAAAGTTGTTCGTCACAACAAGGAGTTTGTTATTCATAAAAGGGTTTGCAAAACCCTAGCGGCGTTTTGAAAGGAAAAGCCGGAGAGCGGGCCACTGCGGGAATACGCTTGAGTACCCCGGCGTATTATCGGGCTTTTCAAAGCGCCGCTCAAAGGACCGCTGAACGGCGGCGCCGCTGTTTTCCTGCACAATGTAATCTGCCAAGGCGCCTACGTTACAGCTGGAATCATAATTGTTAATGCCGTCATCGGCGTAAAAGAGAACAATCTCTCTTTCTCCAGAAGAGAGAGACAGACAGACAGTCAGAGACTGTGACAGACAGACAGACAAGACAGGGCTGACTCACCTCTTCAGCACTTTAATAACTTTCTTGTCCAGCTAGGTTATTCCCTTCCATAGTTACCCTTTCCTCAACTTTCCCATTAATTCTTGATACCATTTACAATTTATTTCTTTTTTGATTTCCCAAGCCCATGGCTAACCCATGTCTAGTGAAATGATGTGCTTCCACTGTCATATTGCCGGGCGTAACGTAGTTTACTGTACAATACTGGTTGAGGTGGGATTCAGGTTTATAACATTGATAAGTGAGATAAGGAGAAACCTCTTATGAAACATGAAAGAGCATGTAATTTTAAGAGGGATTCAACGTTTATTTGATGAATATTGGTTTTAAAATGGCTGAGATATCAATAAAGTGATGATGATAAAAGGCGACAGGTCACACCTTTTATTAGGATCTCTTTGTTTCACCTTGTTTTGGATATCTCAGCCATTTCAAATCGATTTTCATCAAATAAACTTTTGACGCCCCTTAGAATTGCACTCTCGTTGACATCTCATAGAGTGGTTTCTGCATATCTCGCAAAACATTAAGAGCTAAATCCTCACCTCAACCAGAACTGTACACACCAATTTGAAACACGTTTCAATGATCAAGAGTATATCAGAACGATATTATGTCTTGTTCCGGCTTTATATTGAGTAAGAACGTTCACTGTAATCATGATAATCTTCAACACATTATATTCCTTTCGGTCGCTTTTCTTTCTTCTCTCTTTTTACAAGAGGTTTACTACTCTTCTTCATCGCCGTTTCTCATTGACTTTGCTGCAACTCACAACAAGTACGGCGATACACAATCCCATAATCAAGGGTGAGTCAAATTAAAAATAACAAATCGGTATATCATATTTTCTTCTACGGGGGAAGTTAGGTGAAGTGATCAGACAGTTCGACGTAACTTTACCTTTCGTTAGTGCAACTTTCGTTTCAGTCTCTGCATATGTAAAATCGTATGTCATTCTCTCAATTGGAAACCACTGCAGAGGATCATCCGGTCGTGTCGCGCCTGATGTGTGTTTATTATTTCCTCTTGTGTTCTCGCATGACTGTAATGCCCTCATACGGTCATGTACTCCAGCAGTCGCAGTTCATTCACTGCATGAAGAACGATGATGTCAAGGAACATGTACTGAATTAGAACACCCGAGAGTTTCCCCGAGAGCAAATGAATTACTTGTAAACCACCTTTGAAGTATCAAGAGTATTAAATCAGTAGTCATTACAGTCACTGTGTCTGATGATTAGCACGCAGATCTAACTGACCGACTGTTTGCACTTAACGCAATGTGTAGCACCAACCACATCGGAGGTCATTGCTCAGGAGACGTCAAGACGAGCCTACATAATAATCAGGGAAGTGAGTCTAAATTGTCTTCTTTCTGATGTCATCGATTTGCTACAATGAATACCAGCAAGAGTGGACACCCCATTGCTACACTGACTGGTCAAATCGTATTGGTTGGTTTACTCACACTCCTTTCTATTGCAAGAAATGTGGGAGCAGACCCTGTCAGTAAGTATTAAGAATTTTTAGTGAGCATGGTATGTGTGGTAACGAAGGACCTATTCATGTAAGGAGCTGTCCAGCCCCCACTTGATTGTAAGGAACCTAAGACACTCTTTCACTCGCCTTTAGTGGCTTTCTCGCTATATGAAAACTCTAAAAGGGAGGGTATACTACGAATTCTCACCCCCACACCACCTCCCCGAGAGCTATTGCCTATAAGCTCTAAAATTGGAATGCATATGAATTAATATAAGAGGAAAACGATAATCCTGCATTTTACTCGAGTATTATTGTTTACTTATTATTCTTTGGAATTTCTTCCTTTTTTTTTCTTCATTTTCATCTTTATGTGTTTTACTTTCTTTCCGAAATCAGTTTCCTATCATATTCTTGATAGGTGTTCATAATTAACGAAGATGGTGTTGATAGATGGAAATAAGGATAATTTTGACAAATGATAACAAGCAAATAAACGTCTATGAATAGACATGTTTTGAAATAATATACAACATGAATTAAAGAAAGAGTATTCAGCAAAGGGAAAGCCTGAGATCTTCACAGTAGTTCTAGGTTCGTTCTGCTTTGGTTCCCAGTTATGATGTATAATTGTCCCCGCCGAACGAGTTCGAGCAGGGGACTATGAAACGGGCTCCGTACGTGTGTGTGTCCGTGTGTGTGTCCGTCCGTGTGTCCGTGTGTCCGTGTGTCCGTGTGTGCGTCCGTGTGTGATCAAAATCTTCAATTTGCTACTTCTCTGTCATTTATGAGCCAATTTTGATTCTGTTTGCTTTATATGATAGCACTATGTGGGAGCTTTGAAACTTCTACACAGAATTTCAGTTGTGACCTTTGACCTTGACCTTTGACCTATATTGTACATTTTGCTACAAAATGCTACTCCTTCGCCATTTCTAACCCGATTTCAATTCCGTTTGCTTTATGTGATGGCACTAGTTGAGGGCTTCAAAACTTCTACACAGAATTTTGACCTTTGACTTCTTTGACCTTTGACCTTGATTTTTTGACCTGTATTGTACATTTTGCTACAAAATGCTACTCCTACGCCATTTCTACCCCGATTTCGATTCCGCTTGCTTTATGTGATGGCACTAGGTGAGGGCTTCAAAACTTCTACACAGAATTTTGACCTTTGACTTCTTTGACCTTTGACCTTGATTTTTGACCTATATTGTACATTGGCTATAAAATGCTACTCCTTTGCCATTTCTAACCCGATTTCGATTCCGTTTGCTTTATGTGATGGCAATAGGTAAGGGCTTCAAAACATCTACACAGAAATTTGACCTTTGACTTCTTTGACCTTTGACCTTGATTTTTTGACCTGTATTGTACATTTTGCTACAAAATGCTACTCCTTCGCCATTTCTACCCCGATTTTGATTCCGCTTGCTTTATGTGATGGCACTAGGTGAGGGCTTCAAAACTTGTACACAGAATTTGATGACCTTTGACTTCTTTGACCTTTGACCTTTATTTTTGACCTATATTGTACATTGGCTAAAAAATGCTACTCCACCATTTCTAACCCGATTTTGATTCTGTTTGCTTTATGTGATGGCAATAGGTAAGGGCTTCAAAACTTCTTCACAGAATTTTGACCTTTGACTTCTTTGACCTTTGACCTTGATTTTTGACCTATATTGTACAATGGCTACAAAATGCTACTCCTTCGCCATTTCTAACCCGATTTCGATTCCGTTTGCTTTATGTGATGGCAGCAGGTGAGGGCTTCAAAACTTCTACACAGAATTTTGACCTTTGATTTCTTTGACCTTTGACCTTGATTTGTGACCTGTATTGTACATTTTGCTACAAAATGCTACTTCCGGCGGGGACATACATTACGCACCGCGTAAATTCTACTTTTCCTTGTTAAAAATCTAAAAGAGTCTCAAATGCTAATTCAACCCCCCCCAAAAAAAAAACACAACAAAACAACAACAACAGCATCAGCAACAAAACAAAAACAAACGACGAAAACGTTTCTTACCCTTGAGAAAATAATTGCATGAATGAGCCAGTAATGGTTTTGAAAAGGAAGCAAAGTGAGTCGATACATATATTTCGTAATCCCTCATGGTATACGATCGCAACGGTAAATCAATTATTGAAAATATGGATATCATTTTAAGAGTAACGCTTGGTAAAGAAAAGGTAGAAAAGGTAAATTAAGTACTGTCTTCATTTCTCCAGCGATCCGTGACGACCTAAGACCTGCATGTCTTTTTTTTTTACTTTCATTGTTTGTGTTAACTTAATTCTAATAGAGATTATCTGTCAGTCATTGCTTTTACTATTAAATTCAGATCGTATGTTCAATCTGGAAAGTGTGTATTTAGGAACATCAAGTGAAAAAGAGAGAACTGTCGCCTACGATTTGAACCCGCGTTACCTACATGTATACTGTATACCGTACCGCTTTGGGGCACTATCACTGAGTTAAGCCATTTTATTGCCGCCAGATCATACTGTCATTCATTTCATTTATTTCATTCTTATTTTTCTTTCAAAAAAACATAACACAAAGTAGATCAATAAATTCAATCATAAGCATATATACATTGCAAAGTATGACAATCAATGGTAATCATCAAACTTATATGTTTGAAGGGTAAAATAAATGAGAATTGTGAGGTCCATTAAAAAGCATTGCATGTAGATTGCGGACCACTCTATGATATTTTCAAAAATACTAATTATATAAATGTATTACAAGTACATAATACATAATACAGAAAAAAGACAAAATGAAACAACAAACAACTGAGCAACAGAGACACAACAACATGACATGACTAAACTCAGGATGATACGATTGAAAGGAATAGAGCAAAAACAAAAATTAAAGGAAGAAAAAAAGAAAGAAAGAGAGGGAATGCCTACACGATGAACAAGAGAAACCGAAGTGGGGATTGAGGAAATATTTCGGACAGCTGGAGACTGCACGCAGCTGTAGAAAAATTAAGGAAATAAAATGCCAAATTTCATTACTTTATAATGCCGTTTTTTATTGCGAAAGGATGAGTTCAATAACTGATGATGAATCTTATGTTTGCTGTTCCCTATATAGGCTACATGATATTGTTTGAATAAACACCCCATGCCTCACCTCCCTTTCATTTTCTCTTTGTTATATTCATGATTCCCAAGCCCGTCAGTTACAGAAATAAAGGGAATTAGTTCTTGTTGAGAGACTATAACGGCAAGGAAAGAAAGAATTGAAAAATAAAATGTGTGTAACAATACTCTGAAAACAACTAACCGTGTAACTAAAAACAAATTCCCTTCAGTCTCATTTAATTATTGTTTTGGAATGATTTCAAGTGATCTTGGGTTTGTTTTTGCATGACTGTTTATTGTCTGTAATATCTAAATGTATTTGCCATAACATTATATTGTAGCAACCACATACAATATATATTAATGCATGTACATATACATGCATAGTCTGTAAAATGAGTCTGAAAGTTACTATTGTGCTTATTACTTTCATACATGACAATAAGCAAACTGAATCTCTATCTGAATTTGAATCGTGTTGACTGAATCTTTATATCATAATTTAGGCGTTGTATTGTCGACAAACTTACACATTGACCTCTTTAGGGAACATACTTAATTTCGGACCTAGTAGATAAAGCAATGGATGTCATTCATTTCCACTTGAGCCTCATTAACGAATAAATGCAAAATATCATCTAAATTGCTCTAATGGAATAGGTCATAAGTTCGTATATTAGATAGGCCCATAGTCTGCAAGATATAAACCGATGAATTCATATATAAACTGGAAGAGGATAACAGAAACAGTTGCCAGCAATCTTAAAATACGACTGTGATTCAAAGGGGTAGATGTGTCTGTGATGAGTGAATGACTTGATCATGTATTTTTTCTTTCTTTTCATTTTTTAAGTTCAGAGTGTTAGGTTGGGTGAACAGGATGGAGCATCCGAGGGTCAAGTACAAATATTGCTTGATGACGCCCAATGGAGGACAGTGTGTATCTCCGGCTTCAACTTCAATGCCCTTATCGTCACATGCAGACAACTGGGATTTCCCGGGGCCAACCGGATAAATTCGGTGTTGCCGTCCGTTGACACACAATACCCAACTGTAAAGTTATCTATCTTATGCCAACGTAGTGGTGAGGGCTCTATTTTTGCGAGCTTTATCATTAGAAAATATTTATGAATAGAGATAAAAAGAGACATGAGGAAAGAGAAAACGATGTTTTGCTTAGAAAATTTTGTCATTACGTGAATTATATATAATTAATATGACATGGATTTATAATTTCTTTTTTTTATTCAACTATATTACCAATTGTGACCCTGCACCTCAAAAGAAACAAAAAGTCGCCAGACATGAATTTTTAGTTAAGACCATATTCTGAAAGAACAGACTTTAAGCTTTAAAATGTATAACTCAAATCAAATGGACTCTCCTAACCTATCTAAATATTGGAAAGAAAGCACAAACTCAGGAAAAGCGTGAACTGAGAAAAGAGGCTCTGAGGTACAGTGTCTATTCAAGCGCTTAATCTTTACCAAACCGTGCTGGCTGTGTGATGAAAGGGACAAAAAAAAAACCAGGAAGTAAACCACCAGAGTAACAACAATGAAGGGATTATCAGATTAAACTGAAATTAAGCATGCCTCATTGACACATTCTGTCCATAATTAATGCCAACTTTCAAAGCAGTAGCATTATCCTTTCAAAAGCTATTAGAGTTGAAAGTGAAGAGTGTGTACAAGGTTTTTCAGAAATGAAAAAGGGATTCTAAAGACACACCTAATCACACTATTCTACCAAAAATGTTTGAGATAAACCGCTAAAAAAACACACTTTCCTGCCCGTTCTATGATACCAAATTTTAGCATAATGTAAAAGAAGACCCGCTCTTTCAGAAATTATGAAAAAGTCAAGTTCGGCTAGGTTGACCCATTTCACTTATTTTCAGTCCTCGCGCAAAATCAGTGTGTGCGACTTTATGTTCGTTTTGAGGTGCACTGTCACAAAATATTCAAAACCAAAGACATGTAATTATAAAGTTTTTTATTCTGTATAGAATCTTTGAATGGCATATGGCAAGGTAAGGCGAAGGGAAGGGTTGGGATACTGAATTAATTATTTATACATTTACGATATAGACGCAAATAGTCACCAAACTTTGAGTAAAAATACCATCTTTGAGCTGAAAATCATCTACAAGAATCAGTGATGATTTAAATTTTAGGAAGGATAAAGATAGGTGGACAATTATCTTTATGAATCATCACTGTTTAATAGACAACGGCCCCCCAAAAAAATCAAGAAGATTAGAAGAAAATGTGGTTGTCTGGCCAAACATAATTATGTCTATCGAAGTCCAGTATTAATGTTTACTTGGTGTAGGCCTAAAATGAAAAGAAACAAAATGAACAGGGAGGATCAAACGTAAATCCTGAGTCGGTGTTCAAGGTCAATTAACTTCATCAAAATGAAAATTAGGGGACATGAACTCAGAGCAGGTAGTGATAATTGCCGTTAGAAGCTGAAGCATCAACACCGACGGCGCGTCTTTCGAATTTCTCTATAATGTATAGTGTCATGTTATTGAAAGAAAAATCAATGTGCCAATTCCCCCAGCGATAATATCTTGCAGGTGTAAAATGTTATATTTTAAACCAAATTGTCTCATTGTATATAACGGACTATCTTCAATCGTGTTCTGTAAAATGCTGACTTTTTTAACGATCAAATATTTTATGTTGGGCAATATATGCCAGATGCCTAGGCTAATCAATGACTAATATTGTGGCACATTTTTGTGCATTCTTCGTCTCTCGCAGACAGTCTGCTTAACCAGTGTGACATCAATCCCAGCCGGTGTTATGGCGATGTCACTGTCGGTGGTAGATGCTACAACCGAGGTAAGCTTCCATTGGAAAGTGGCTGAAATTTCCACATAAAAAAGCAAACAATAACTACGACAAAACTAAAGCTACACCAACACTCAGAAATACACACAAACACACCACACACAGAGTCAGACACGGCAGGAGGGGAGGGTACAATTTAATATCAAATAATTAAAAATGACTTGTCAGACTTGTCGGACTGGGTCAATGATTTCTGTATTAAAATACCGTATTTCTTCTAACTTTCGAAAAACAATTAAAAGACGAATCAATCCATTGATCGTAATGAACCATATGTGCAAATTTCCCTCACAATTTTCCCCTCCCTCCACAAAAAAGCAAAAAAAAAAATAATGATAATGATATGACCCATTAGTTTGGTACTGTGACATATTGTAGCTATCCCCGCCACAACTCGGTCAAAGTTGTATCGTAGTGCCGAACAGCAATCATCTAAATATACATGTAGTTAATATGCAAATATGGTAAATGTGTACAATTTCATCCATATTGGAAATATTGCCATTTGAATAAGCTATAATTATGTCGTCACGATAAATTCATTCCAGTCAATCCATGTCAGTGTTTTTGAGAGAAAGGACCTACTCTAGCATGTGCTCATTACCACAAGTTTTATATCTTTTTTGTAAACAAACTGTGCGTTCTCTACCATATCTGTCTGTCATCCGCTCTTGCCTTAACACAAGAGAGTGGCTACCTAGGTTGTTTCGAGTCCCAGTCAGAAGACAACCCGTTGGAAAATTCTCAAAGGCTGCAAACGATTGCCGCTGACATGACTATTAGCATCTGTAAAACGCTTTGCCAGACAAGAGAATACAGATACTATGGACTTGAGAATGGAAACCAGTGCCACTGTCAAAATGTCAGCGTCGAAAGGAGTCAGAGGGGGGACAACTTCTGTCAGGCCGAGTGTGGGGGTGATTCGTTGTCGAACTGTGGCGGGCTGTTTTCTGTGGCATTCTTTGAAGGTACATGTGCATTAAGATGAACGTTGTGCTTCGTCATCCCCTCCTATTTAGAAGTTCATATGAAGAGACCTATATGTCTACGGCAGAGAGTAAGATACAAACCAAAGTCTGCTGTCCATGCATCCTGTAGTTTACCATGTATAGTAATAATTATAAATGATAATACAGGGGTACTTATAATGCGCCAAACCCACATAACAAACGTGCTCAGGGCGCAGTAGAAAAAGTCAGTTATGAAGTGCAAAAATCATTACACAAACATGCACATGAAAATAAATGACACAATAATGATGATGGAAAAAAGTTAGTGGTATATTAAACATCACCCATTCACAACCTTAGTCATGTCGTGAACGATTGAAAAATGACGATCAAAAAACGAGGGAGACAAAATCAAAGAAAAACTATTCAAAACCAATGTCCTTTGAGATGTATCAAGGACCTCGATTTCGTAAGTGTCCAATGTCTCCATTTTCAACCACACGAGAACGCTGCATGGATCACTGCTTCAATGCTGAACATCTTCTAACTGCTCATTAAAGGCGACCCAAAAAAGTGTTCCTAACTGATAAAAACGATTATATCAAACTCCGCTTCTCACTTTCCTACAAACAAAGAATCCATGGCACAGACATTTGTGACTGTGAAAATATTTTGCAAATATTCACTATTACGTTATATATACAGTATATATGTATATATATAAACACACACTCAACCAAAAAAGTAGGGGAAGGTGGGGTAAGATGGGACACGGGGCAGGATGGGACAATGCGATAACTATCTAAGTAAGCATCAGAGGGCACTATAATCTGCACTGATAAAAAGCACGCTGTCAGGAAGCCATCTTTACGCTCTGTGAAGCTGAGATTCTCTTGAGCTTTGGTGGACAAACGCAAAAATTAATATTGATGACGGCAGAATTTCTGCAGTTATGAAATGTATAATATCCCTGGCATAATATGAAGAAAGGTAGAATGTTGATATCGTGTGGTTTTTATAGTATATACATCAAGTTTATTTCATAAAATGAAGGCAGACTGTATGTCATTGCATGTATTGTGTAGAGCTTAGAAGTGTAGTGTGTGTGTGCAAGGGGCAGGATGGGACATCCACCTCGGGGCAGGATGGGCGGGTGTCCCATCTTGTCCCATCATCTAAGGTTAATGTATATGTTTTATTCTTTTTTTCAGTTTCAGAATGGTCCGGAATTACAAAAGAAAGAGCGACCGTTTCGAGTGGAACACGGAAATATGCGTCTTCATTGTTTGTCCCATCGTGCCCCACGTATGGGCAGGATGGGACAGATTTGACTATTTTGAGATGGCTATTACGTAAAATAAAAGTAGGCAATTAAGATGATATTACGTGTGATAGTGTTGCCTTACACAATCTTTGTAAATCCTGTTTCATGTGGAAGTTTGTGACGTAAAATTTGAAATACAGAACATTTAGTGAAATGTGGCCCATCCTACCCCACGTTCCCCTAAGTTCCCCCCTAGCATTTTTCGATATATCTCAAAAAGAATTTTACCGATTTTCAGAACTCAAACGGGAATGTATAGGGAAATGTATTACTCATAACATGAATGGCATACCATTGCCACCAGATATCATTATTAGTGTGAAAAAGGTCATTCTATGTCAAAATGCATGGGGAACAAATGGCACTTCAGGTTATATGAATCACATTGTGTACATTTCCCATGCAAGTTAGAAAATGACCTTTTTTAAATTGTTATGTAATTCTAAGGAATTTCTTCAGGTACAATGTTCTTCCCTATTAAACAGATGTCATACATACTTTGTTTAACAATAGGCCTTTTCAATTTGAAAATGTTGGTCGAAGCCATGTGCTTTTGAGTTGATCACATTAACGTGCTTATGGCCATTTTGCATCATGTCGCGTCTGCAAATTTTTTGAAAGAGGGAGAGCTATAGCTTTCCTTGAAGTTGGGGTTCCCGTTAAGGAGGTGGCCAGGAGACTAGGGGTATCGCCAAATGCCAATAAGGAAACTTAGAGCAAAGTTTCAGGAAACTGGAGAGGTCAAAGATCTGTCAAGAAGTGGCCGACCAAGGGTGACAAAATACACTAAAGTGCAACTTTTTTCCATGCAATTTGACATAAAATGAAAGTGCCCCGTCACTGTTCAGGCATACTAACCTGGAAACATTAAACTGCTCATTACTTGAATATGAGACCATTCTGAAGCAAATAATTTTCACACAACAATAGATATATAATGTACACTTCAATGAATCCCACAAGGATTGAAATAATCATCCCCCAGCATTCCCACTGATTCCCACTGAGCAGTTACTAGCCATCCCCTTTAAGATCACTATTTATATAGACAATAACTTATTATGTTCCATGCTTGATGTTTCCAGTGCCACAGGAAATTTCTTCACAAAGTTCAACTGCTGAAACAACACGGCAGACAGCCAACACTCTTTCCGTTTTAGCATCGATCTCTGAAGGTATATTTTTCCCTTGTCATTTCATAGGTTTAGAAGCGAGTGTTACATTTAAAAAGAAATCTGTATTGCTCTAGTAAGAATTGCTCTTGCATACATTACCGACGCCATTCACATTTTGTTTGATCTTTTCTCTGCAGGAAGTGAAGCAATCCCCAACGCAGACCAGAAAGGCATGCCATCCATGACTCTTGAAACATCCACCAAGCTTGACCTTGAAGGTACGCCTGTTGCGACACGGATTGTCGCCCCTACACGGATTGTCGCCTCCTGTTCGGGGCGACAATCCGTGACGGGCGCTGGTGGCACGGATTGTCGCCCCCGTCACAGGCGACAATCCGTGACGCTTGTGCAGTTCCCAGTTTTTGACCTCGAAGGCGACAATCCGTGTTGGCAAAAAAAAATTTGCGACACGGATTGTCGCCCCGGGCTCGGGGTGGTTCCTCCGGTGTTAAGCTTTGGTGGGATGGGTATGACTGGTAAGTTATGCGTATGTGTGTGTGTGTGTGTGTGTGTTTGGAGTATAATAACACAATATATAAAAACTGTGCATGTGTGGTGGTTGTATAGTGGTAGTGGTTTGTTGTTTGTCTGTGTGTATACGTGTGCCTGTATGCCTACGTGTGTATGGGGAATATAGTGGCGCTACTGTGGCAATACAAACGCCTTCAGAGTGTATGAGCACGTGTTTAAGGAATTCACACCAGCGTTGATCTAAAAATAGTATGGGTGTGTCAACCAATATCAGCGTAGTCCACTGCCTGGACTGTTTTGTGTGATCATTTACCGCGCGCACACACCGCTACAGCACGCGTATGCCCCACCGTATGCTCGTGTATTAATTTGCCGCGCACGCACGCATCTCGACCTCCAAAACAGTCCAGTCTGGTTTGCCAAGTCTCCCCGAAATATTTCGGAAAAAATTGGCCCCACCCCCATCCCCTCATTCATTTCGAGCATCCTGATTGGTCGATGAGATCGCGTCCAGCAGGCAATTTGTGGTATCGAAAAAAGTCGATCGATGTTGTTGTTGTTGTTGTTTTGT
This sequence comes from Diadema antillarum, assembly GCF_040938485.1. Lineage (NCBI taxonomy): Eukaryota > Metazoa > Echinodermata > Echinoidea > Diadematoida > Diadematidae > Diadema > Diadema antillarum. The sequence goes on from NW_027270982.1 coordinate 866,026, forward strand.
GTTTAGTGGCGTTTTCCATTCTCTTTAGAATATTTACGCCAAACACTTATCTATAAATTTCTTTTCCTTTTATCATTTTTTTTTTCAAAAAGAATATTGTAATGAGTATCCTTGGTCAGCTGTCGGTACGTCTATTTGCCTGCTTAAAATATCATATCTTCTGGCCAATCCGGCTCATTGTCTCGAGCAGACTTCTCAGCCGTAGAGATCGATCGATCTCTAATCTTGTAGTCTTATTGCAAACAGGTATATTGCATGTAGCAATATAACATACATATTTTACGCCAATATTTGTATTAATCTCTCCATATATTGATGGAATTTCAAAAGTATTTTTCTTTTTATTAAAAATTGCTCAAATGATATATCTTAGAGATCATAAGAGGAGAATGAAATTAGAACGTACATAAACCGTGCGTAAGATTAAGACTAACTTCTACTCGTTTCCATAACTGTTATAAATTAAATTATAAATATCACAATAACCAGCATTTTAAATCTATTTTTCGACAGAAAAAAATAATTTAAAAATCACAAATAAAAAAAAATTAATAAATACGTGTAGAGAAGATATTCACCCATTTAAAGCATCGTGACTTATCGTACATGTCAATTTCGAGGTGGCTTTTACTTCTCGATCGGGGATCCCCCGGATCGCGTGTACAGCATACAGCTTGTGCAACAAATGTGCAACAAATGTGCTTTTCGTATTGATTCCGAGTCTTGCGTTTTCCGACCAAAATCTGTGCAGCATTTCAAGTATTTCCTCCAAACCTTGTTTACATGATCAATGGATGTCAACATCAGCGTCTCTGCGTCGCTTTTCTGACAGTGATAATGAGAAGAGCATTCAATGCAATGTGCTACTGAGAAGCTTGGATTCGTTGACGGTTTCGGGGAGCAGCAGCAGAACCAGGTTTCTCCGTGCGTGGTCATAGACTCATGATTTTGTTTATCTCCATGCCGACTGGTTTCGGCAATAGTGTGGTGTTCCAACTTCCAAGCTGCACCGTTGTGCATTGATATTCTTCGCAACCTAGATCTACATGATGGACCAGACTCTCCGAAAGCTGTGGCTCTTGTCATGCCTTTGAAGTCTTTAATTTCGGACCAGATGAGCAGGGCTATGGATCTTGCTTGGCCTGCGTGACAAAGTCGAAGACTCAAGCGGCCTAGTGGTAAGCTAATCATTGAACGTTAGATCTATCCAGTTTCTACAAATGATTCGTCAAGGCAACTTTCATTACGTGTCTCTTGTCTTGAATTACAAACTGTAACTGTAGGCCCCTAGTTGAACAACAAAAAAATGATTGTAAAACTAAATGTAGTTAAATGTCTGGCCTCTGGGCCGGGTAGGGTAAACACATGTCAGGCTTCTAGTAACAGTACTACTCTTGTGAGTGTTCCTAGGTGTACTGAGCTGAGTCAAAATCCTGTGTAATTGTAATAAATTGTTAACACCGTAACTGCACTGGTTTAATTTTTTGTGTGCAGTACAGTAACTACTGTAACTTTCTCGCATCCGTAGGCCTACTGCCTTAGCTTTAATCTGTGAGACACAGCCTGTGTCTCGTCGGCTTTGCTCCTCTACACAGACAGAGGAGCAATCGAGACACACGCTGTGGCCCACAGACTAATTCTTCATGTGCATGTACATTGAGAAAAAACTCAAATAGGAACATGCTTCAGTATGCAAATGTACTCATACTGAAAGGGGACAACTTTGCACAACAGGGAATGACACTAGAACCAGACAGGGTTTGCCTTTTGAACACTTTAATTCGGTCTTTGGTACCGAATCGTCAACATAGGTCCTCTGAGGACAGTCGCCATTTTTCGTTCTTCTTTCCGCCCTCTCTCGGCGTATCTGTTACAATCGTTTACACATTATGTTCCCTTACAATACTTGTTCATCTACAGATTAAAATTATGCAGTCTTATGGCTATGCGATATGCATTGAAGAGACTGCAGGCATTATTAAAATCACATGTGCAATGTAGAAAATGTTTTTTATTTTAATCTTACTGTTTTTTTTTTTCTTATTTTTCAAATAGGGGGACAGCATCTGGAGACACCAAAGCATTTCTAGCAGTGTATGGAAAATTTGGTGAATTACGATCGGAACTCAAGTCGTCAGTCCCGCTGTTGCCCTGACAGCCACTGCAACCAGAGATGTGCGTAGCGGTATCATCGAAAACTTTGGTCTTCGCAATTACAAATTGTATGTGTGGGTAAATCAGTTGCCGGACAAGCAAAATATAAAACATGTTGTCAAGTCTGCTGCAAGAGATTTAGATACAATGTTCAAGTGGCTGGCAGATGACTTGAAGATCCATGGTGCATGTTGTGAAAGGATGATAAGAAAAATGTGCAGTAATGTGTACGCGACCTTTATGGCACTGCTTCCAGAAGGTTGCCACAGGTATTGTAATAAGTTTATATGTACCACCAGAACATGGAAACTGATATCCAAAAGGAAATTGTTGACAGCATGTTAGCAACAGATGGTGAAATCAGAGTTCTGATAGCTACCATTGCATCTGGCCTGGGTGTTGACGTAAGCAACGTACACAGTACGGTTTTGTGTGGATGACCAAGTGATCTAGACGATTATATCCACTTTTTAAAAGCACTAAATTTTCAGGCCTTATCAGATATACTGGTAACATGAAGAATCATGTACAGCTGTACAGCTGTACATCGTAGCTGAGATTTTTTTTTTTAAATGAAAAATGTCACGTATACACGTGTACATGTAGCTTAGCTTGTACCTTTGGGATTTGAAAATTGTTTTTTAGAGAATTCATATGATTGTTTTAAAACAAGAATCCACTGTGGGTGTTTTTCCTCCTTAAGGTTTGTAATGGTGAGTGGTTGGTACATTGGTTTCTGGTATACCTGAATTTTTGCAGCTCCATGCTACATGAACAATAATTTTCTTTTTATCACTGCAATTACTGTACCTTGCTCTTATTCATAGAAGCAAATACAATGTACATTTGTACACACCTACTTTTCATACTGTACTTTGTTTTTTAGGCGTGAATATTTTCATTGATTTTCATTGGACATGTTGATGGGTACATATCATAATTACAAGTGATAAAATTATGGAAAAGTTGAAATATTTTAGTTCAAAAGTTGTGTTTTTGTGATGTAGTGGATTACATGTACATGTACAGACAGACCATGCCAAGTGGGGATGGGCTGTGTGTTTTGGGTGTTTGGGTGGGTGTTTGAAAATTGAACTGAAAATGCTGTTTGTCTGCACATGTAATTGTACATCGCATGTTCATCTATGCATACATGTACATACAAGTGTACAAATGTGTAGAGTGTGTTTTTGAGTTGTACAACTACCAAGAACTTGTTTACGTATAATACTTTCTTTACATACAAAATCATTCATGAGAAGTACAGTATGTTCTTTGGCCCATTTTGATAAAACTAAAACTAGTTCTGTTAATGCACATGAACATTTTTACCTATAGTTTGAACTGTGTAGCAATGAATTTATTTTCTTTTTTGAACTTCGAAGCATTTTTTTAAACCAAGAATTGTTGTAAAGCGCAACAAATGAAAAAACAAAGATTTCTTTGTCATAACTTGTAACCAGTTTGTGTTAATCCTGTATTTTTGATGTGTAATGAGAGTCTACTACACATGGTAATCAGACTGAAATGTGACATATCAAATTATTTCTCTGACATCAAAATTCAGAGTCAAACAGTTTACAATGTATTTTGTTTGAAATAATGCACTGTTGTTGAACAATGATCATGAACTATCATGAATATACAGTAAATGTATTGTATATTACAGTACTTGTACATGTACATGTACAAATGAAAGTGTATAATGAAGGAATTTCAAGAGCATGGAGAAACAACTGAAATATGCCTAATATTTTATAAACTATAGAACATTTAATTTCAGTTCCTTATGAGTACTTGGTGGCACAGAATATCCAACTTTAAAGACACTTATACACCTGAGGAATTATTTTGAATGTCCTTCCCAGAGTGACAACTTTTTGAACTCATTATTGACAGTTGGGAGTGGGATGCTAGCTTTGAAACTTCCTTGGTAGTTGGTACAACATTAACAGTTTTACCATCATGGCCAAATTTTTATAATGAAGGCTTAAGAAGTAATATGATAAAAAAAATGTACAAGTTATACATGTGCTCAAATTACACTACTCGTAGTCCATTTGTTTTCACTTTGCTGTCTGCTCTTACTGTACATGAAATGATGAAGACTACACAGTGTATTTAACAGTACATATATTTGCACATATGTGTAATGTACATGTACACTGTACATTGTACATTTCAAAGTACAATAGTGATAAATTGATGTATTTCCTGACCACACCTCAACACTGAAAAAAAAATCTACACTTATTTACCAATAATCAGGTGCCATAAACGTTGAAAAAAATAAAGTCTACTACACTGTACAGCTGTATGTACAAAGTACATATACAATGTTTAATTTGGATGTGATTTGTAATAGGGGGTTTAATCAAATTGCTAACATGTGAGTGTGTGTGTGTGTGTGTGTGTGCATGTGTTTGTGTATGTTTTGTGTGTGTGTGTGTGTGTGTGTGTGTGTGTGTGTTTGTGCACATGCGTGTGTGTGTTTGTGTGTGTTGTGTGCATGGCCCACACATTTCCCAAGCATAATTTCACACTGATATCCCCCTAAAATGTTTGTGAATTAGAAAAAAACAAGTTGCTTTGTCAGACTGTCTTTTGATATGAATAGGCCTACTTATTTGATAATGTATATATATATATACATGGAGCTACTATTTTGAGCAAATACAGGTATGGTTTGCCAAAAAAAAGGAAGATATATGTAACCTTTATATGCATATGCAGAAGGGCAGTTCAACCAAAACTGTTCACTGGTAATGCCAGAGACAAATGGACCAATATCTCTAGCAAAAATGCTCTTAAGCGTCTTCATCTTGGTTTACTAAGTTTAGCTTTACTATCATGAAGACTAACAAACAAAAAACTGAGTGACGGGGTATTCTTACAACAGGGATATTGGTCTGATTGTCTCTGTTACAGAAATTATCAAAGTGAATAGTGTCGGTCTAACTGCCCAGTAGGCCCTACATGAAGTGGTAATAAAATTATAAAAGTTGTACAAACTTAGCGCAATTCTTTAAATTTAGACTGCTCTCTAAAAAAAAGGCACCTTCTGGTTCCTTACATGTACTTCACAACTTTGCACTACAAATTGTGTAATGTGGTTGTACCCTATCCCCTTCACCTCCACCACCCCTGAATATGCTTGATATCTTGTATACCATAGCTAAGTAGCGGTTCATAGAACCTACATCTCACAGCCCTGAGCTTATTACAAAATTACATTGTTATTTAGTGGGCCACAAGTGCCTATGTCAATTAAAGAATTTCTTTAATTTCTGAATATTTCATCATACAATATTATTAAGGAAGAATAATTGATGACAAAATTATTTCTTTTAATGAATATGATCGGCACAATCCACCCCCCTCAAAAAAAAAAAACATATTGATCCCCTTTACCAACAATAACATCGCCAAACAAATCTTCCAACTTTTCTTGAGGTCCACATCTCACGACCTTCACAGAGTTCTTTGCAGTTTTATGTAGTGTTTGGACGTTAGAAGTGGCACATCACAAATCATACATCGGCGAGCTGGCGATTTGTAGCTCGCCATTTTCAATCTCAAGAATAATATTCAAGTCATCATCGAATCTGGGCTCAACAAAGTCCAAAACACCACGTGAAAGTAGGTCGGACATGACTGCAACCATAACTTTCAGCCAGTCAAAAACGTTGCACGAATCAGCTGTGCAACAATGCATGGTACGGATCACTGAAGAACTGAGTACATGTATCGCATTGCATTGTGATCAAAGAGTTGGCTCTTTGATTGTGATAATGTGTGTTGTGCAAAAATGCAGGCATCTCTGTGCACATAATTAGTAATTGTTGCAGATCGCACTGTATTCACGGTGCAATGCACACAGCTGGCTGCAGATCGATCGATCCCACATAACTTTTCTGTGATCGATCCCTTAGTTTTCATGCATACGCAATGAGCTTGCGAGAGATAGGGCATTACGTAAGCATACCTAATATGAACTTTTGACCCTACGCACTGTCAAACCATTCTGGACGTTTTTTTTTCGGACAGGTTTGTTGGCATCGAGCGGTTACAGGGGATAGCGCGATAAGCTGTGGAGCGGCGCGTGGATGCGTAATGATAGAAAACGTCCAGAATCTGGACTAATATCAGCGGTGAGGCGGGGTAGGGAGAGAGAGACCGAGAGAAAATACATACGATGGAGGTACCCTCCCCAAATGTTATTTGTCTTTGTTCATTTTTCACTGCAGTCATTTTCTTCCATAGTCCATACCACTATTCTTTGTCCCAGAATAGGTTTGGCATGCTTTATGCATGAGCGAATAATTTCCACACGCCGTAAAAAAATTGTCAATCGTTAGTTGATTTTAGCACAAACGAACTGCCATTGCACACCGCTAATACATACGTAATACAAACAAACACCAACAAACACTTAAACAAATCCTCATAATGCAAATAAACCAACTCAACACTTTTTTCCTTGATATTTATTGATTTCATTCAAATCATTCATAAATCGACCCATTCTGGGTGAACATGAACAAAAAAAGTTACAAATGGCAATTCGAAACACAAACAAATCCATTTGTCAATTTATACCACAAATAATCTCACTTCAACATAGATAACTCGATTATAGACCAACCCTACTAATAATTTCTTCACGAGAAAGTTTTGACATGTAGGGCCCTACCAAACCTATATTCCTTGAATATATTGGTTTGGATCATGTAACACCTTCTTACTTACAAGGGCATATACATAAAAACACACAAATACATTACACAAATCTAGAATGAAATCAGTCATAAAAAAACCCGACCACTCCCTCCCCTCCCCAACCGAAACAAATCTAGGGCCTACATCTATCCTAAATATTAAATCCTACCAACATCTGTCATACCATGTATAACTATCCTTCTTCAAATCCAATCCTTAACCCACCAACCCCTGATCAAACAAAACCTAAATCATCCCACACCCACATTCACCAACCCAAATACATACACACACACACACACACACACACACACACACACACACACGAAGGTTCGTTATTCCGAAGTTTCGTTTTTTTCCGAGGCTTTATTTATCCGAAACACACAATTCCCTATACCTAGAGGTTCGTTGATCCAAAAATGAAATTCGGAATAACGAACCTTCGGAATAATGAGCCTTCGGACGAATGAGCCTTCGGACGAATGAGCCTTCAGAATAACAAACTTTTGCAATAACGAAATGTAACCCCCTTCCCACGTACCGACGCACACCCGAACCGATACCACATTCCTTCCTGATGAAACGATTTCTCAATGTTGATAAATAAGACATAATGGACCGTATGCAGAAAAGCAGCATCCGCCCGCCCGCAAGCTCCACTCCGAATTCATATACAAATCTGCCAAACAAACTCATCAAATTCAAAGCTGCTGATAAAATCAATATCAACGTTTATGCCAGCAACAGCTTACTAGGTATCCCTCCCCACGCGCAGCTAAAAAACACATACGCAAAAAACTGACATAATAAACACATTCTTCCATCACACACACACACACACACACACACACACACACACGCACAAACGGACACTAAATTATCATGTGCACACGCACATACACACTTCCTTGAAACCTCACCATGACTTTTTACATGGCATGTTTGCATGGATGTAGCCATGTAAGTTATGTGTAAGTATTTCAATGATTATGTCCAGAACGATATTACCCAGCAAAATGTGCTTCGAGGGCGGGCGACAATCCGTGCCGCCAGCCCTCGTCACAGATTGTCGCCAGGCGACAATCCGTGACGGGGGCGACAATCCGTGCCGCCAACGCCCGTCACGGATTGTCGCCCCAAGCAGGAGGCGACAATCCTTGTAGGGGCGACAATCCGTGTCGCAACATACGCCATTCACAACAGTGGTGATTATCTTTGCAAAGAAACTGAGAATGTGTGTTTACTCAGTTAACTTTTCATTTCATTTTCAAATAAAGAAAAGTTATTATTTTATTTCCGAAGGAACATCATTACTGAGAATTCTGTAACAATATTTCTTAGTATTCCTTTTTTCGGCTTCAGATCAAATGCGAGATGTGACTGAAATCCTTTAATACAGTTGACCTCTTTAAATACGGCTGAACAAAATGATCTACAATGTATTTACAGTTATAATCTGTATTTAGCCATGTGGTATCAGTAAGACTGCCAGAGTAACGGAAGTCGACCTACACGTAAATCTCAATCCCACACCATGTCTATGATGATTAGATTATGTTGCGGACTATCACACGAACAGAATGTAAGGAGGCAACAACACAATCATTGAACGTGAAATGAGAGAATTATGGAAATGGACAGTTTCCCATATATTTTCCGAAAGCTGATATCAATCGCAAACACACACGGAAATGACAAGAGGTATTAATATTATTACCTCACAACTTTTATAGACAAAGCTGTGCTTTTTGTCAATGATTAACCACTATATTAGTTTCCCCCTAAAAGTGAGAGCACTACAATAATTTAAATCGAAGATAACATCTTTTTAAGTCTCAAATTATGCCAAGAAAGAATATTAATAGTGAAAGTTTGTGTCCGGTTCATTGAGAACCATGTGGTGTACTGACATGTGTTTGATCAATGGAATCGTGATAGCATCTTGATGTTCACTAAATTTGATAATTTGATCCTATTTCTGACGAAATCTTACTGTACCATGTCTGATACGACTTGTAAAGCAAACAAAATGTTTCAAGCAAATAAAAACATCTTTATCTATGATTTCCTTCGTCCTGTTTTAACCTATCACGGTTGACTCGACCGTCAGTCTATCAAAATTCGCAATCAAATTTGTAGAATATCCTTTATTGCCATGTAAATTATTCTGAATGCAGGCAGTACGCATCTCGAACATTGCAAAGAACATTTAGAATGTGTTGTGTTTCCTGACATCTTAAAATGCTTTTACAATTTCAAGTCAATCTTTAGCTGAGGTGGCTGATTTTGGATGTTATGGAAATCTTTGTAGATAGCTACAAACTAATATACCTGATATCCCTTACTTTATCCATGTGTTCCACTCCCATTCTGGTAGTAAATGGAGAAACATACTTTTATATTCAATTGTAAAGAAACTAAAGCAAACATTGCTGGCTTATATTCACTATGATGTTTTGGGGTAAATCTGAGCTACTGACCCTTTTTTATCGTTTTATTTTGTTTTCAAATATTCGTTGAATGGGTCATTATTTTGGGGTTAAAAGTGTAAATCGGATAACAACATTTTTTTTTTTGGGAGGGGGTGATTTTAGACTTTTCTAATTTAGCAAGTGGAGCAGTTGGCTCATTTGTTGTAGCAGTAATAAATAATTCATGGTATTCAAGGAGTATATATTTCAGTGTGCTTATTTAGTTTTAGAAAAAAGGTCACTTGAACAGAGGAGTAAGTGTTGCCACAATTGTGACTAATGCACTCTCACGATCAGTAATGAAATGATTTCCTTTCCTTGCCCCAGTTAAGAAAATGTTGCCACCAGATATATTGGTCTTACTTAAGTGTCATCTCTTTAAAGTAGATCGTGTTCTTAAGTACCCCGCTTGCCAAGGTTTCAAGTGGTACAATGATGGTTACAGCTACCTAGTCTCCTGCACGGTGCATTGAAAACAGTAAGTAAAGGCCTGTCCGTCACGCCTCGTATTCCTTCCTTTCCATTTCGCAGTGCCAACATTCATCAAGACGCCAGCTTGTGATATAGCTGTAGCTTTCAGCGTATTAGCCTTCCTCGCAGCTATGTTGTCCGTGATCATATTTCTCCGACATCGAAGGTAAGTTTTTTTCCCCCAGACATTTGTACTTAAAGGAATGAGGTAGAACCCAAAATTGCAATTGTGTGAAATTACAGTGTCCTTAATGAATTACCAGTGAAAACTATTAAAGGTCAAACAAGTAACATAAACGAAAGGAAAGGTATGAAAGTTGAGTGGTATAGGAAACCATAAAACTAAACATGCGAAAACTTATTAGTCAAGCGACGTATCATTTCATCTGCACATTCTTCATCCTTAAACTGATTTGAACGCAGTTATATACAACACATTTTTTTTATTCTTTTATTGTTTTCACCTTTTCAAAAAAAAAATACATAAAAAATGCCTTTCCCTCTTCTATTTCTTCCTCCCCTTTCTTCGTCTCTCTCAGAAAAAGAGAGAAAAATCGTTTTACGCCCGACACCGTAGATGATGATGATGGAGGCACATATACCGGACTGCAACCGTTGTCTGGTCCCTCTCCAGTCTACCAAGAACTGAATAAGAACACCGAGTCGAGACCCAATGACGATTCAGATGGAAATTACCCGAGTCCGGACGTTGTGGCGCCCCCAGGGACGGGAGAAGATTTGACTTTATATCAGAATCAAAGCGTCATGGCGCCTCGAGGGAGAAAGGCGCAGCTTCAATCAAAAACAGTGGACTGCGATAATGACGAGTATGAAACTTGTGAGTAAGTGAATGGAGGTTTGAATATAATCACATCAGAAGAAGCTCATGCATAATGTGGTCGTCGGGGTGGGGAGATGTTATTTGAAGCTGCTCTGCTCCCTTGAAATCTACGCATGAGTCTTCAACCGATAGCGAATCGAGAAGTCCTTGTCTACACGGTCTCATGGCGCGAAAAGCGGGGCTAAGAGACACGAAGTGGTTTCCCCAGGTAGCTCGTGCAGGAAGTTCTTTCCATGATTAGAATTTTGTTTGAAATCAATGCGAAATGATTGAAGAAAAGTTCGCAGCATTATCTGATGTGGTCAACGGATTTCGGAAGGGTATTCATGACCTGGAAGCTGCTATCAAATTTCAAGAAGCTGAAACAGAGTCCTCGAAAAACAAGCTAAAAGAGCTCGGTTGAACAACAAGTGGAGAAAAGGAAAGGCTGCTACAACAACAAATTGATAGAGCCGAGACATATATCGCTCGTGAAAAGCTGATTTTCATTGGTGTGAAAGACAGAGACAATGACAACACAGAGAAAGCAGAGAGGGAATTCTTCGTGGAGAAATTGAAACTGAAAGAAGAACCGAATTGAGTTTCAACGGGTTCATCGTGTTATGTCGGCGCCCTCTAAATGCGCGCTTTGTGAGATTCACATCATGTAGTGGACATTCAGAAAAACGCACGATTTCTGAAAAGAGAATGAGTGCTTGAATGTGTCAGCAGATCTACCAAAACGAGCAGTGGAGGAGGGAAACAAGCAGTATGATGCTTTTACTTGAAAGCAGCCTCCGGGCCGGTAATCTGGCCTATTTTTCTCGTTCAGAACTTGTAAAGCTACTGCTCGACAGTACACGGTTCCAGCAAGCAGTGTTACGAGAAGTTAGAAGCACAGTAATTCCTCAAGATAGCTTGTATCCATGACAGTGGACCAGATGGAATAATTAACAGGGAAGACCTGAAGACGCGGTTCCAACGATACCGACAGGAATGGGGTTGAAGGCGTAGGTCGCAACTTGCTGCTTCAACGGGTGCCGATACACTTCGGTGGGTGACCGAAGACTTACCCTTCCGATGAGTGACCGATGAGAGAAAAGTCTCTGTGGAATCCCTAACACGAGTCAATTCATGGGACTGCGGTCCGATACACTTCGGTGGGTGACAGAAGGCTTTACCTTCCGATGAGTGACCGGTAAGGAAAACTCTCTGTGAAATGGGTGTATAACTTGACAAATATCAACTGGACAATAGATGCAAGAATTTAACCTACCGGAGGGTACTTCTTATTCTCCTTCCTCTTTAGTTTCTTCTCCTGTTGATTCCATAACAAATATGACCAGGAAGTTAGACAATGTAGAGAGAGAGCATGGATTCTGAGCAAAGTGAGGATACACTAGAGGCACTGTTTGAACACGATGAAGAACCCATATACTAGTACATAGTGTGTATAATGTTTATGAATACATGCACTGCATTATTAAGTTTGCTGGATTTTGATAGAATTAAAAATGAAGTATCCCATTTTCCTTTGATTCAATATCTTTTTTTCCTCTCTTTTTTGTGTATATGTATATATTCATTGACAACATTAGTACTTTTTTTAGTTTTAAGATTTCATGTTTAGGTATATACGAGAAAAAAAAAGATTTTGAGTTTTGGTTCATTGTTGATGTATGATATCAGAAGATTTGACGTTATATGAAATGATATTGTTGATGGATTGTTGCTATTTTTAATGCGAAAAAATTATTAAGATAGAATTTTTGGAGAAGAAGTTAATAAGGTGTTAAACGAACTAATGAGTAATGGGAGATGTGTAGAATAAGGAGGGGAAGGTAGAGAGAGCGAAGAGAGAAAGGGAGAGAGAGAGAGAGAGAGGAAAGGGAACAAGTTAGTAACAGGCGGAGAAGAAAAAAATAGGAGATAAAGTTGTATTATTATGATTGAAAGGTATGTTACAGACTCAAATATTACATACTTTCATTTGTTTGTGTTTAAATGTATATTCTGGTCAATTTGTTCCTCATGATCATGTAACTGTAGGCCTAATTGTTGAGTGTGTTTTGTATTATGAAAGATGTATTTACATGTTTTTCTGTATTGTCCTGTGTCTTTGCCATGTGTCTCCTGTTAAATCCAGGAGGCAACATAGGCTTTCATGTTACATTGTTTATTAAAATGATAAAGAATTTTTAACAACAGATCAAGTTAGGGTTTGAAATCTAATAATTTTTGATGTCATGTTGAGTTTGTATTGCATTCTCCACGAGCATGGACTGATAATACTAATAGCACTGTCAGGCTTTACTTGTTTTACTTTTTCATACCATATGGTAACTACGTTCGTGCTTTGAAATTGTTTTGTGTATATTTCCGTGTCACGTTCTGTACACACACACATATATATACACACATATATATCTATGTTTATGCATTTTAAGAGATGTGAAATGAATTGAAATTCAGAGGAAATTCTATGATAGATGAAGTGTATATGTATGGTTGTATAAATATAGATTGTAAAGGCTGCACACTGTGTTTGATGTGTATTTTATACACTCAACTGGCATATGTTCCAGTCTGAGTCTGTTTTGCCTTGTCTTAGATGTAATCATCTGAATTTCATTTTTCCTGAAGGATAAAACATGTTTTTTTTTTAATTTGGAATGTGCCTCCTTAATAAAAGTAACACTATAAATGATTGTGCTGTGGACATAAATAACCCTCTCAGCGGCTGCCCTAAACCGAATGAATGAAAAGAAAAAAAATGTACACAAGGCACATTTTCACATATGAAGAAGTGAGAGACTTTCACCTGAAGGCTTATATGATGAGGTGAACCTATAACGAGGGTCTTTCTTGTGACCGAGGGCAAAACATATTAGTGCATTACTACGGAACAAAATATAGATGATGGAAATGTTACCCGAACACTTTTGGTACTGAGCTTGTAAAATATCTGAATTAGTGTTCTTCGTCACTTGGCTAGAGCAGAGTAGCTGCCTCCAAGCCACTTGGTCTTTAACGTTCAATGTTGCCATGAAAAATTGTTATCAAACTGTTTATTCAAGTTTTGTTCGATCATTGCTTGAATATTAGATATGTCCTGTCTTAGCATAGTCCTTTCACACATTGCCAACGCAATAAAATAACAATATCGAGTACAGAAACGCTCACTACGAATAATTTTGGCATACAATTGTTTTGTTTGATACGGTGTGATATGATGATGAGTGGTTTTTTTTTTGAGTGCCTTGGGATAAAAATGTTCAAAATACAGGTCAGCTTTCATGGGGGCGCCCTCCCCGTCCAGCAGTGGCCACAACACGTGAAAGAAACTAATTGCGGAATTATGTGCCGTTAACAACCGAGCCACACTCGCGCAATTGGTACTGTTGTGCAATATTCAAGAATGCTATGATATGATATTGCTATATTTTCTGTTGATTTTCTTTATATTTTTTTTTTCTGATCCACGTATTTTATGTTTATGTTACGCCTGCATATGGAGTAAAAAGTTCACATTTTGTATTTATTATACGATTAATATCAAAGATTAATTTCCAAGACGGCGCAATTTTTATAACGCACATATTTCTCATATTATGATAATGATTATCGGTTGAATCACGATTATTGTGTGATATTGATTGAGATTGTGTATTTAGATTATTGATTTTTGGAACATAATTTTAACTGTTATGAGAACAATTGAAATGTGAAATTAAAAAAGATGAATGTTGCTATTTTTGTACGGTTATTGCATGTGGATGGGTAGCCCCCCTTATAGATATGTACATAGTAATTCGGTGTTTGCATAATTTTGACTATAGTGAAAAAGGAATAATACAATGTTGAATGATTACATGGACTGAAAACATGATTTATCAGATTTGAATAGAAACACAAGATGAAAAGAAATAGATTCATCATATATCCGTTTGGACATATCATTCCCAGTATTCTCTTCTGTCTCTTTCTATCTCTCTTGCTATAACTCCTTCCTACCCCTTCTGTGTTCCTCTCACTCTTTCTCTCCGTCTCTATACACAAGTTATGATATCTCTCGTGTTATCACTGTCTGCCACCCCTCCCCCATTTTTTTTCCCTTTTCAGTACGTGTTTAAACAAAATTTGAAAATTTTGCTGGGGAAGAAAAGTGATTTGTGTATATTTCATATATTTTTTTTAATAAGTTTGTGTGTGCATAAATGATGATTATGTTTAATTTTGTATAGCAGCTCTTTCGATATGAAGGTACAAGCGTATTTGATTAGTTTTGAAATTTTGCTCTTCAGGTGCCTTTTTTATAATGATTGTGTAGTTTTACCTTTTAATCGAAGAATGATTGTATGATTATGTATGTTATTATACAAGGAAAATGATTGTGTGATTATGTATATTATTATAAAATGAAAATGTACAAAATTCTGCAATTCAGCCATCTGCATGGCTGCAAATGACATTCGTTCTTAAATAAACAATTATTACCTTTACCATAACCATTACTATTACAATGATCTCTCCTATTCCCGAGCATTGTAACTTACTGGACTTCAATCACGTGATGAAAGCCAGTTTGTCTACAGTAAGTTTTTAAATCAAATACGTCTATGTCAAATCAATGATTTTTGCCTCCGAATCCTGCTAGGAGTCTACGAAAAAGCGAGAGTGTCTATACTAGAATCCAAATACAAAACCGATCGCTGTAAAAATAGCTACATTCCGTACCTCACCAGACTGTTACACAGTATAAATATGGATTAATTGAATTTTTCATTGATGTGTAAGTCCCATTGTTATCAAAATGATGTTGTTGATCTCATTTTCTTATTCCTGTCAATATGTCATATTGTCAGTATATGTTCTTGTTAAAATTCATGCCCACTAATATTGTAACATATTTCTATGCAGATTATCATTCTGTAAAGTGCCAAAAGGAAACGACCGACATTGTTTTTTTTTTCTTTGTTTTTTTCTTAGTTCTGTCGATTTCACCAACACACCAACAGTGTTATAGGAATCAGAGCATTTTCTTGATAGGGCATTGCCTGAAATTTCAAAAGAAGTGCATTTTATAAATGATGTTTTATGAATCTGAATAGTGGGTGAAATTGATATGTCAGTTGTTGTGGTTTATTTTGTCATTTCTGGGGTAATATTAGTTTAGATAATATGATACTGTTTATATAATGATAATAGTTTAAGTTTATGTGCTAGTGATGATTTGAGAGAGTGTGTTCTTGTGGTCCAATGTGGAATAAATGGTGTAAGTGTATGATGTTTATGTTTTAGTGTGTGTGTGTTTAGATGAATTAAATGCATATGTGAGATTTAAAATATTTGCAAATGATTGGCTGTGAGGGTTTTGGTGCAGGTAATTGTGTGTGTGTGTGTGAGTGTGTGTGTGTGTGTGTGTGTGTCTTTCACTGTGTTATGTCACTCGGAAAATGAAAGTTATGAGTTTATGGATTGATTTATTCTATTATCAATTTTGTACTTATGTATTGCATATCATACGTCTCAATGGTTACATTGCTTGAAGTTGCCTATTTTTTTATATTTGAAATTGGTTACAGAGTAAAGTTGAATGCTTTTAGTATTTTGTTTATATGTAAATGTTTAAGAATATCTGGTTTTTATATAAAATTGTTAGTTGATTGTTTCCAATTGAGTTTATCAGCATGTTGTTCGATTTACGCCTTTTTATACTTAAAATTTTCTATCTTATAATCAGGAAATTATATTTTGTGTTTGATGTATGACGGTTACAAAATAAATGGGTGCATGAGATGAGTTTATGGTTTTGTCTCTAGACATGTGGGTGTCATGTGCATGTGTGCGTACATGTACGTTGATAATTATGATTAGCATTTTAAACATATGTTTTGTATAATTTTTCTTCTATTCGCGTTTTGATGTGATGCCATAATTTCTGTTAATGTTATTGTAATTTATCACTGTTGAAACGTTCATAATGATTGTTGTTTGATATATAGTTTGATAATTGTGACGCGATGAAATGTAGCCTTTGCGCTAATACTTTGCATGTTAGTTTCATTAAACCATTATCAAATCATATTTATGATATGAGTGCACACTGAATATAAACATACAGCAACTCTTCAGCCTTTTCAATATTTAGGTTCAAATTAAACATCCTTTATGTGAGACTAGCGTCTCACGTGTTGAAGTGAACACGATTGAGGTTTTCTTTGTACATCCCCATTTCGGGTCTTGACCAGCTGTCATTGTAATTACTGTTATTATCATGTATGTATTTCTTTGTGTGTGCTTGTTGAAAAGGCAAAAGAATGTGAAGAACTTGTGCTGTTATTGATATACAAGAAGTATGAGATAAATTGAAATTGAAATTGAATTGAAATTGAATCTGGTTTTGTTTAAAGCCGGCACGCATGTCTCGGATTTTGTCTGTTTATGTTGCTAGTCTTGTTTTAACTGCTTTCTCAACTCTATTTTCATTTGTTGAGTTTACAGCCAGGTTCAGAGACCTGGAGTACATATCAAGCTCATTGGTACTGCTGCTTTATTTTTTTTTTTACATGCTTATCTGCATTCCTTCTGGGTAGACATGCCAGTCAGGAAGAATGACCAATCAATACAAAAGCTGTTTGTTAGGAATTCAGATTGAATACAAATATCCCACTTGATTGCACATAGCGGGAACAGGATTTTTGAATGACTAGCTCAATTTTGCCAAATTTATATTCTCGTCTTCTGGCCCTATTAATTCAGATTCAAATCTGACGAAATTGGCCGGGAAAACCCTATATTTCATTTATTCTGCATGTGACAAAAGGCATGAAAGCAATGTATGTGACGGGAAAAAAAAATGAAAAAAAAAACAAAAACCGAAAAAGAATTTCTTTTATTTTGCGTAATTCAAAATATTTCACGCATTTTTTTTTTAGTTTTTTAATATGATTTGTTCACTATATCATCAATCTGCAAACTCAAAATCACCAATATTATGGAGATATGATCTATAATATCTATACATGTATACATATTCCCCCTAAAAAAAGATGTCTTTGTATTGTATTGAATAGCGGCCTCTTGTCGTGATGACCTTGAGAAATTTCAGCTATATTCAATAGTATAGAAGAGTTTGAATTTATCTTCTTTTCTTTCCAATGATATAGTGATTGCTCTAGGAGTATATACCAGGAAAACATGATTGTTGTTACTAGTATTATTATTATTATTTTTTTGCATATCGTCAATGTATTTCTGTAGAGCCCCCAAGGTTGACCTGTGTATGACTCTTTGGTGTCGGTCTCGTGTAATGACCCCGAAATAGTTTTGGTTTTATAGAGCTAATCCATTTTATTTGCGCTGCAACATTTTGCGGTGATTACATGTCAGTGGGTTCCGTTTTTATCTTTTTGATTTCTTTTTTTTTCGCGGAAGATTGACAGTCTTTGTAATTCTTTGTATGCCGTAAACATGTATTTTTGCAGTTCGCTGGTTTCTCCCTTGCTGTATATCGTCAACGCAATGATGTATTTACATGGTTATGTATTTACTCGATGTTCTCTCATTTGATGAAGTGACTCTGATACAGAGTTGAGTCAAGTGCTCTATTTCTGTTAAAGTGTTTCCTCTTTAGGAAGAAAGAATTTCATCAATTATGAAAGCAAAACTTGGAGCAACAACACTTGTTAAAGAGAGTGAAGGGAATCGCAATTAAGCAGTGAAAGGCAAAGATAGGCATTATAATGGAAGTACAAGTGTATCAAAAGGGTAGGCCTATATATTAGAAGCCTGCTTGAATAAAGATGAACTTTTGAAAAGGAGTCATGGCACCAGAAGAGACGAAAAAATCGAAACTGAAGAGCGAGGAAAGAAATTATGTGATTGAAATATCAAAAGGGTCTAAGAAGTGGTTACTTCTTCAAGATGGACGTACACAAAACTATCCAGGGAAAGAGAAATAAATGGAACATAATAGAAAATTGACTTGATGTGTCGTTGTAATGAGTCATTAGGGGGTTTTCGCTTCACGACGGGAAGACCGAGAATACGCGGAAGCAATCAGCTGTGACTGTCCCCGTACTCGGACTCCCATTCCCATATCTAAGCAGTTTCGCTTTCCCGTACAGGACGGGAGCGCATGGACAAGATCGCTGATTGGCTGGCTGGCTGGCTGGCTCACTCGCTGCCCAGCATCGGGACCGAACGCTATTTTGGCCGAGTACCGCACTTGTTTTCCCCAGGACGGGACGTTTCTCGGCTTCGATCATGCGCAGAAGCAAATTTTGCACCCGGCACGCTCAACTCCCGGCCGCGTCATGCTTGCGAAAACTCCCTATAATCATAGTTGATACGAAGAAAGTAGGGGATGAAGCAACTTTAAAGATCCTGTTTACCTTTGGGAGCAGTGATTTTAAAAATATTCATGTTATCACATTTGATGCATATGTGTAGGTCTGTTGTATCACAAAACATCCTACCATATAAAATTTTCGCAATATTAAAAAGCCTAGAATATAAGGAGACATCAGTATTTTTCTCATTAAACCATAACTGTAGATGGTTTAGTCTAGAAACATTTTTATTGTAACTATTGTTCACATTTTGTATATTTAACAATACTTAAATTCGATTTCACCGATTAAAATTTTTACAGTTGTTATCTCAATCTCTATCTCACATTTTGGGTCTTTTTTTATCTGCAAATGCTAGATTAGGCTTTTAAGATCTGAAGTAATCTTGTCCTAAATTGCTCTATCAGCTCGCAAAAATTGGAAGTTTAGTTCACACGGAATTATCGCTATTCAAAAACAATGGAATCGCGTTTTGTCCTATCAGGTCGCAAAACTGGAAGTTCAGTAAATGAGGAGTTAATATCACGATACAAAACAACGGAGCACGTGACAATTGAGCCCTGATTTGCCTTTTGAAGATTTTTTGAGTTATTGATGTAAGAAAATTACCTTTGCCTGACATCTAAAGTTGCAATGATTCAAAGCCGCTGTATTGCTGGCAAAAGGACATTTACGTTGGAACATCTTTGAGGGTAATATTATTCCCCCTGATTTCTGAAGATATAAGTCAGGTGCTCTTTAGATATGCTGGAAAAGTAAAAGTATATTGAAATAAATTAATAAGATATTATAGGCTTCCCGACTCGCAATGACGTTCCCGCAGCTTTGCAGTACTGGTGTACTCATTCAATCCACATGTAGATTTAGGATCGTTCCCTTTTAAAACATTTGTCTTGATTGCACGCTAGAAGTATATGTCAAACATTATCTATTATTTTTTCATTACTGTTCTCTCTACACATCCCATTCGAGACGTTTTCTTTCCTTGCCCTCTATTCCTGCTCGGTCATATCAAACGCAGTTCTACTTTATTTGTATCCCTTTAAAAGCAGTGTAATTTCTAGCGGTTCCTTTATGTTGCATATACAGTTGAGAAGTTGTCAAAATAATTATATAGTTTATCGTTCATTTGCTTCTGCATGAATAAAGATTTTATCATTCTGTTACCGTAGATGTTGCAAATCAGAATATTGAAGCTGAACTACAACAGGGTTTTAATTTTTCAGGCAGTCGATGTATCAGGACTTATACTATTTTGTTCAGTCTATGAGGATGGTTTCGAGTCATTATGCCCTCCCATAAAACACACACATTGCACATGCACACACAAACACACACACACACACACACACACACACACACACACACTTTTTTGATATGTTTTATTTGAATTCCATTCAATATCAAGCTTATTTTAACAATAAAAAATAAGCAGCTGTATTCTTCTCACTTCTGCTGCTGAGTAACATTTTCTATTTTAAGTATCCAGTACAATATATATATATATATATATATATATATATATATATATATCACTAGGCCTCTATATATATATATATATATATATATATATATATATATACATAAAACATATCACAAATCATGCCATGTATGCAAAAATTGATATAAAATTCTGCATAAATCTCAGAAAAAGCTATCACACGCACACAAGCAAACAACCCGACTCACTCACACACATATATGAATTATATGTTTTACGAGTCGAGTCGGTGCCCCCCTCACAAAAACATGCACACCCAGAATTGCAAATGCACACACACACACACACACACAACACTTCGCCGCACTCATATACACATGTATACATCTATTCCAACTTCATTATTCTTTTTAAATCTTCTAATACGTATAGTAGTTATTTCCTTCCTTAATTCTGCTGTGGGTATAGTGAATTCTATCATACAACAGCCTGAGTCATCAAACCTCCTCAGACAGAGGAAGGCGTTGTATCATAAAGGAAAACGTTGTATCATGATAATGCGTTGCTGTTATACGTTTTCGTAGAAATACTTTGCTCTCTTCGGGAAGAGCTTGCAGAATGGGATTTTCTAGCGTCAGTAGACGACGCAATACTTGACAGTGTGATTAGAAAAAAATAATCGTTTCTACGCACTTCGGGCAATTTCGCAGAAAGAACCCATTTGTGTTCATCCTATCCTAATTGTCACATTGAAAATGCATTTCCAGGTTATTTCATGTACAACACCTATCGGTCATTCAACTAGACAAACATGTTTACGGGTAGGGATAACGAGACAAAAAGTGCGAGTGAGTGAGCGAGAGAGAAAGCGAGAGTGAGAGAGAGAAAGTGCTAGGACAGGTGTAAATGTTTTACAAGTCGCGCCATCGATGACCGAGAGGAGTTCATTTATTTTTGCATGTCAATTAATGTAGAAAGAAAAGACAGGAAATAGCTCCAGTTCCGGGAGAGTGCGGTATAGGTGTTTTCGTTCAAGTCCTTTTAGTTGTATCAAATATTCCAAATGCCTCGAAAAGGAGTGTCGTAGTCGAGTAGCAATTTAACAGTAGAGTTGGATCTTTTCGTGGCAGACACCATTTTGATTTCACCGAGAGAACATTGAGTTAGCTCCGTGATGGCAGAAAACCAACCTGCCACACCCAGGCGCCAGTTGGCAAGATAATTTTGTGTCTAAGCCCAATTTCGTTTGCGGCCAGGAGCCGTCCGTCCACCTTACCGTCAGCCTGTATACTGGCTGATTTGAGTTCAGATTTTGTTTGCTGCCAGAAGGCGTATTCCAACAGCCTTTGCAGCCTTCCAGTAGCCAAGAAGAAGAGGCATTTTGGTTATATTACACCGGTCATTGATGGCGCCGAGGCCGAGGACGAGCCTACTCTCAGGCCGACGCATTCGCAGCAGAGCGACTGTGTCCGCCCCTCGCTAGGGAGGACTTTGGACGCCAAAGAATACGGAACGCGGGTCCCTCGCGAGACTTTGGAGCTGGAACAGCAACCTCGCATACAAGGACGCTCCACCCACGAATCAGTTATGTTCTGGAAGCGAATAGTTTGACAATTAAGGTGACTCTGTGGACAACGCAGGTGAGCGATGAACCTGGCGGGTGCATGACACCCTGTTGATATGATTGGTTATGACGAGGAAGTGTCGCCGAAGTAGAGAGGTGAAGGTCATGTTAAATTGGTAAAAGGATGAATATGATGTGCACATAATTCGAATGTTGGTATTTATACACTCCATGATAGTTGCGGGTTAACACAGAACCCGGATGTAAACGGAAGCAGTGTAATTGAAGGCAAGTGTTATAACCGCGGTAAACCGTCGTGCGTGCAGGCTGGTCATCTCAGGATCAGCACTACGGTGGTGTGAACCATATAGTGTTGCGCTTGATAGCAGATAGTGTATTGTCAGGGATAACGAATTAATAGTGAAGCTGTTATAATTATTCTGAAGAAGTGTCAAGCCAAAAGTACAGGTGGAACCGGACCAAGACAGGGTCCCGTTCACATGGTTGTCGAATATAAGAGTATTGTAATTTAATTTATCTCACTCAGAATTTTGATTTTGCATTTTATGTTGGTCACAACTCCTTGATTTCAGTCTTGTAAATATTCTACAAATGGTTTATTAAATTGTACATTAAAGTGAATGGCACGAGTGTGATTGAGTATTATTTAAGTCCGCCCATGTGACATTTTCTGGGGGCTTGTCCGGGAATATAACTCGTGCCATTCGAAGTCACATGGGTATATAAACGGAGAAAACAGAGTAAAGAAAAAGGTTGAGGAAAACTTGTGATTTTTTTTGTTTCCTCTACATTTGTATGTATGTACTATCTATGTATGTATCTATGTATGTACTATCTATAGGTGCACCGTTGTATATTCATTGTGTACATGATCTGAACTGATCTGAATACATTTTTGTATTATAAGTGCTCAGGTAATTCAGAATGGAGCTAGCTAAGTTAACTGAAATTGGAGAAAAGTTCGGATTCAGTGGAGAGGAGCTTAGGCAGTTTGTTACAGACGAGCAAAAGAGACTCAGAGAGGAAAGAGCGGACATGTTAAAGGTAAGGCGACAGGAAAGAGAAACAGCCGAGCTACAATTGGCGATAGCGCGTGAAAAGCAAACCAAAAGCGAATCAAGTTCTAATGGGTGCAAAGCTCGATCTCCAAAATTGCCTCTATTTCAGGAAGACAAAGATAACATAGATGCCTATCTACAGCGGTTCGAACGATATGCCAAAAATCAAAACTGGCCAACTACAGACTGGGCACTCAACTTAAGCACACTGCTTACAGGTAAGGCTCTTGATGTTCACTCTAGATTGTCAAGTGCGGAATCCAATGATTATGACACTTTGAAACATGCACTCTTGAAATCCTTTCAGCTCACTGCAGAAGGATTTCGCTCCAAGTTTTTTTCAGGCAAACCGACAACAGGAGAAACGGCATCCCAGTATGCAAACCGACTAGAGAACTACTTGAACAGGTGGGTAAGCCTCTCTGGTATAGAGCACACCTTCGAGGAGCTGGCAGATCTACTCCTCCGGGAGCAGCTCATCAGTGGGTGTCATCGAGAGCTGGCCATCTTCCTGAAGGAACGGCAGCCCGAGACTTCGAAGGACGTGGTGAAACTAGCTGAGCAGTACTTAGACGCCAGAGGAGGCACCTTCAAACCACCCCCACCGGCACAAAGGAACATCCAGACACACGTGGGACAGATGCCACGGAGCAACACCAGACCTGAAGGTAAAATCCCTCCAAATAACATTTCAGGAAATAGGCCCCCATCTCAACCCAAATGTTACAACTGCCACCAACACGGTCACCTTGCCCGTGATTGTACAAAACAGGGAAACAGAGGCAGAACGTGTTTCATATGCCACAAACCAGGTCACATTGCTAACTATTGTCCTTTCTCCCCCATGAAATCGGCAGGTCTAGTCCTCGCCCAGGATCCAGAGCAAGGAAACCCCCCTATCTCGGAACACAACCTGGCTTCATTGGAACCCGATCAGGTAGAACCAAATCCACATACTCCCTGTCAATGTCCAGCTTGCACTAACACAAAGGTCAAAATTGAGGCTTCTTGTATGATGGTTCGGATGCCACTCAATGCCCCCAAGCTAGAATCCACCACAGACCATATCCAATTCAAATGTGGACACTCCTTGCCGTTGATGAGTGCAGCATGCACCAAAGAACATGTGGTCAGACAAATGCCAGTTACTAACGGACTAGTCAATAACAATCAAATTTCTGTTCTCAGAGACAGCGGCTGCAGCGGAGCTGTCATTAAACAAGATCTTGTCCAGCCAACCCAAATGACAGGTGAAGAAAGTACTTGCGTGCTGATTGACGGCACAGTGAAAACTCTCCCCGTCGCTAGAATAGATGTAGACACTCCCTTCTACGTAGGAAAAGTTAACGCATTGTGCATGAAAACTCCACTCTATGACCTGATTTTAGGTAACCTACCCGGAGTAAGAGAACCAGACAACCCAGATCCTGACTGGACGGCTACACCAATGCCTGTCGGCGCAGTACAGACGAGAGCCCAGGCTCAACGAGACGGTAAGCCATTTCGTCCTCTCAGAACCCCACACCCAATGGAAGATATCGTGACTCCAACAGCTCTCAAAGAGGCACAACAGAAGGATGAAACATTACACCGCCTGCGAGAACTCGCCGATACTCGTTCAGAGAAGGTAAGTCGCAATAACGGTCTCTCTTCCTTCTTTTACAAAGACGGAATGCTGTATCGCTCATTCCACTCTCCCCAAATGGACCCCGACACAACAATCACACAAGTGGTAGTACCAAAACAATACCGCAAACAGGTTATGCAAACAGCCCATGAAAATATACTCGGAGGGCATCAAGGTACCAAAAAGACAACAGAAAAGATACTTACCAATTTCTTTTGGCCCGGTATGAACTCTGACATTACCAGGTACTGTAGATCGTGTGACGTCTGCCAACGTACACTATCAAAAGGTCGTGTAACCAAGGTCCCACTCGGAAAAATGCCGCTCATCGAAGTCCCCTTCGAACGCATTGCTGTAGACATAGTTGGACCAATACACCCAATGACTGACCAGAAAAATAGGTACATACTTACCGTTATTGATGTTGCTACTAGGTACCCCGAGGCAATCCCACTCCCAAGCATCGAGACAGAAAGAGTTGCAGAAGCCCTAGTGAGCATCTTCACCAGAGTCGGAATCCCCAAGGAAATGCTGACCGATCAAGGGACTCAGTTCACATCTGATCTCATGAAAGAGGTAAGCAAATTACTCTCCATCAAACACTTCACTACATCCCCATATCACCCTGCCGCGAATGGACTAGTTGAGCGCTTCAATGGCACTCTAAAACAAATGTTGAAACGTATGTGCGCTGAAAACCCAAAAGACTGGGACAGGTACATTACTCCCCTTCTATTTGCAGTGAGAGAAGCACCACAAGAGAGCATGGGGTTCTCCCCGTTCGAGCTTCTTTACGGCCGGAAGGTACGCGGACCCCTCGACATCCTGAGAGAACTCTGGACAGGAGAAGCCGAAACAGGTGAGACCAAGTCTACTTACCACTATGTACTTGATCTCCGAAACAGGATCGACGAGACATGCCGCAACGCCCAGCACGTGCACTCAACTTCAGAAATCAGCAAACAGGTATGCAAAATACTACAATCAGAAGGCAAAACACAGGGAGCTACAAGTCGGAGACAAGGTACTCCTACTCCTACCAACTGACAGGAATAAGCTCCTTCTACAATGGAAGGGCCCCTTTGACGTGATCTCCAAAATCAGCTCCATGGACTACAGGATCGACCTCAACGGGAAACCAAAGGTGTTCCACATCAATCTTCTGAAAAAGTATCACGCTAGAAATGATGTTCCCTCTATTTCAGATGCCGAAGCTGCTTGTACCGCCGTGATCGAATGCGAAGAACAAAATGATGACGAGGAAGAAACGCAGCAACCACTAACTAACACATCTCTCCTACAGCCTTTCCCATTTCAGGCGAAAGAGTCACTCGACGATGTCTCAATTAACTCAGCCCTTTCCTCCCCACAGAAAGAACAGGTCAACGAACTCCTCAACGAGTACAAAGACGTCCTGTCTGATCTTCCCGGTCGAACCACGTTAGGCGAACACCACATCAAACTCAAAGGAAATGAACACCTGAAGAGTAAACCATATCCCATTCCCCACTCTCTTAGAGACACAGTCAGAGAAGAGGTAAAAACCATGCTATCGCTCGGAGTAATTGAGCCATCAGAAAGCCCCAGTGCCTCCCCCATAGTACTGGTTAAAAAGCCCGATGGCAGCAACCGGTTTTGTGTAGACTTCAGAAAACTCAATAAAGTGACTGTATTTGATGCTGAACCCATACCAGATCAAGATGAACTCTTCACAAAAGTCGCCCATGCAAAGTTCTTCACCAAAATAGATCTCAGCAAAGGATACTGGCAGGTACCCATGGCTGCCGAATCCAAACCACTAACCGCTTTTCTTACCCCCGATGGTCTCTTTCAGTTCACAATGATGCCCTTCGGCTTAGTGAACGCTCCCGCCTCCTTCAGTCGACTGATGAGGAGACTGCTAGACCGACTCGGAGGAACGGTGAACTACATCGACGACATCCTCATCTATTCGACCACGTGGGAAGAACACCTACGTACACTCACAGAACTCTTCAGACGACTACGAGCCGCAAAGCTCACTGCTAGACCAAGTAAGTGCTTCATCGGACAGACAAGCGTCGAATTCCTAGGACATGTGATCGAACACGGACAGGTAAGACCCCGCCCTGAAAAACTCAAAGCCATCCAAGAGGTAAGTCAGCCTCAGACCAAACGAGAGCTCAGATCCTTCCTAGGTATGGCGAACTACTACCGGAAGTTCAGTCCGAACTACGCCGCCGTCGCCGCACCACTCACAGACAGGACCAGAAATGCTGAACCAAACAAGGTAAAATGGGAAACGAGCCAAGAGCAGGCCTTCACAACACTGAAGGAAAAACTTTCTAACCCCCCTATCCTTCATTTGCCAGATTTGTCACAGGACTTCATCCTCAGGACAGACGCCTCCAACGTTGGACTAGGAGCAGTCCTCCTCCAAACACACCAAGACGAACGATTTCCAGTCTCCTACGCGAGCCGAAAACTGCTTCGACGAGAACAAGCATACTCAACCATAGAACGTGAGTGCTTAGCTGTAGTTTGGGCAGTAAAGAAGTTCGAACCATACTTGTACGGCAGACAATTTGTGCTAGAAACCGACCACCACCCACTAGTGTACATGAACAAGGCTAGCCCTGCAAATGGGAGGCTAATGCGTTGGATTCTGGCTTTGCAACCCTACAGATTCCGTGTGGAAGCTATCCGCGGCAGCGAGAATGTTGGCGCAGACCTACTAAGCCGGCTGTAGAGAGAAAGATAGTGTTATAAGTAATTTCTTTTAATTATGAAATGCATTTTTCGAAAGGGGGAGTGAAATGTCACATTGAAAATGCATTTCCAGGTTATTTCATGTACAACACCTATCGGTCATTCAACTAGACAAACATGTTTACGGGTAGGGATAACGAGACAAAAAGTGCGAGTGAGTGAGCGAGAGAGAAAGCGAGAGTGAGAGAGAGAAAGTGCTAGGACAGGTGTAAATGTTTTACAAGTCGCGCCATCGATGACCGAGAGGAGTTCATTTATTTTTGCATGTCAATTAATGTAGAAAGAAAAGACAGGAAATAGCTCCAGTTCCGGGAGAGTGCGGTATAGGTGTTTTCGTTCAAGTCCTTTTAGTTGTATCAAATATTCCAAATGCCTCGAAAAGGAGTGTCGTAGTCGAGTAGCAATTTAACAGTAGAGTTGGATCTTTTCGTGGCAGACACCATTTTGATTTCACCGAGAGAACATTGAGTTAGCTCCGTGATGGCAGAAAACCAACCTGCCACACCCAGGCGCCAGTTGGCAAGATAATTTTGTGTCTAAGCCCAATTTCGTTTGCGGCCAGGAGCCGTCCGTCCACCTTACCGTCAGCCTGTATACTGGCTGATTTGAGTTCAGATTTTGTTTGCTGCCAGAAGGCGTATTCCAACAGCCTTTGCAGCCTTCCAGTAGCCAAGAAGAAGAGGCATTTTGGTTATATTACACCGGTCATTGATGGCGCCGAGGCCGAGGACGAGCCTACTCTCAGGCCGACGCATTCGCAGCAGAGCGACTGTGTCCGCCCCTCGCTAGGGAGGACTTTGGACGCCAAAGAATACGGAACGCGGGTCCCTCGCGAGACTTTGGAGCTGGAACAGCAACCTCGCATACAAGGACGCTCCACCCACGAATCAGTTATGTTCTGGAAGCGAATAGTTTGACAATTAAGGTGACTCTGTGGACAACGCAGGTGAGCGATGAACCTGGCGGGTGCATGACACCCTGTTGATATGATTGGTTATGACGAGGAAGTGTCGCCGAAGTAGAGAGGTGAAGGTCATGTTAAATTGGTAAAAGGATGAATATGATGTGCACATAATTCGAATGTTGGTATTTATACACTCCATGATAGTTGCGGGTTAACACAGAACCCGGATGTAAACGGAAGCAGTGTAATTGAAGGCAAGTGTTATAACCGCGGTAAACCGTCGTGCGTGCAGGCTGGTCATCTCAGGATCAGCACTACGGTGGTGTGAACCATATAGTGTTGCGCTTGATAGCAGATAGTGTATTGTCAGGGATAACGAATTAATAGTGAAGCTGTTATAATTATTCTGAAGAAGTGTCAAGCCAAAAGTACAGGTGGAACCGGACCAAGACAGGGTCCCGTTCACATGGTTGTCGAATATAAGAGTATTGTAATTTAATTTATCTCACTCAGAATTTTGATTTTGCATTTTATGTTGGTCACAACTCCTTGATTTCAGTCTTGTAAATATTCTACAAATGGTTTATTAAATTGTACATTAAAGTGAATGGCACGAGTGTGATTGAGTATTATTTAAGTCCGCCCATGTGACACTAATGTTGTTGTGCGGTTTTACTTCACCAAGAAGGAAGTTAAGCGCTAAAAACATTCAGATTTCCTGGTTCAAGACTTTGCTCACTCAACATGTAATACAAGTACGGCGCCTTGGCAGATTACACGCTCCAGGAAAACAGCGGCGCTCCCGCTCAGCGGTCTTCTATTGTTTCGCCGCGTTCTTTTAAATCCTCCCTTTCAAAAGCCCGCTGCGCGGCGCTTTTAGCACTTGGCCCGTGCGGCGCTTTTTTCAAGGAGCCGACCATTCACAAAATCTGGGCGTCAGAGTGCGTACGTTTCGTTTTAGCAATATAGCGCCCTCTCCGTTAGAATATGAATAACACCTCGGAACAGAAAACCTGTTTAATAATCTCATGGTGTCCACCTATTCTACGACTTCAGTCCACTCTGACAACCGGGAAACTCAACAACTTTATAAAAGCAAAATATAGTACACAAAACATACGCATTCTATCCAACATTTTCGTGACTTTTAGTTACTGTGTTGTGTCATATACAGGTTTCTACATTCTTCCCCATCATCTTGATCTATGGAGTTGCAAGTTTTTTTGTGTGTGTTTTGTGTGTGTGTGTGTGTGCCTTTTTCTCTTTGGAGTGAGTCATTCCAAAAACAAAAATCTCTCCTCTTCTCCTGCAGCCTTGCAGTGAATCTATGTAGACTATGAATAGTGAAATAAATGTCGTCTTGATCCACATCGTATTTTTCCCACCGTCATGCCTCTACATCAATAATTCTCAAGACTCCAAGCTACAGTATCATGACGCTGAAATTATTTCAATCAGTATTTCCTTTGAACAACACCAAAGTCAATCATACGCGTTTTAAAACACCCAATGTCAAAAAGCAATTTCAAGTCCATACCAGCTGTCGAACTATCATTCGACTTTGAATATCAACATGGCAGTTTAAACATCCACAGCCACATCACGCACGCATGTATTGATACACACCATAGAACGCGGTTACCTGTCGTTTTCTTTTTATCGCTCTTTTATACTGTTATATGGCAAAGCGGCTGTACTTTGTGTAAAATTATGTACGAAATCATTACAAAAGTATAAAAATATACTACTGGTGTAGAAAATGAACAACAACAACAACATACATGCATGGGACGTGATGGATGAAGGCACTAATTTCACCTTGTAAACATTTACACATGGAAACCAGGTTATACTACCGGTATGTTGTATATATATATATATATATATATATATATATATATTGTTTTGTTTGTTTGTTTGTTTGTTTGTTTGTTTTTGCTGCTGCTGCATGCAGGTATCTCCTAAAATTTGAATCCGACTCTTTCGGTCAGCTAGCGAACTGATGTATATTGTGTGACTATTAAAGACTGTTAAATTGGACATGTCAACTATTAAATAATTTATTAATCTCTTTATTTATTCATTCATTTATTCAATGTACTTATATATTTATTCATTTATTCATTCATTTATCTATTTATTTATCAAACTATTCATTAACATATTCATTTAGTTAGTCATTCAAACGTTTATCTAGGAAGAAAGAATATATTAGCAGCTGTTTTCATCGAAGTCCTATGTGAACATATTTTGTACAGTCAGAGACTACAGCCAAAAGATAGTGATAGAGAAGTCTGCCGCCCAAACGATTGGGAAAGCTCGATCCAAGAGTGCAAAGGGCTGCTGCAAAATGATCAAAAGGGCTGCGAGATTATGACTGAAAAGGCCGCAGCCAAACCCACCAAAGGGCCGCGGGAAGAGCGCCAAGGGGAAGGAGAATGTAATGCCAACCAAACGCCTTAGAATTCGGCGTATACAAAGTTGGTGGTACAGGGAATAGATTTCAGACACCCCGACCTGTCCATAGTGAGATCTCCGATCCCATTGTTATGTCTGGAGAAGATGGACACTTCCGCGATGGGCACCGTGAATCGATCATCACCCATTATCTTTCCCAAAACAAACCTTTGTTGTGATAGCAACGGAGGCTGAAACTGCGTGATTGGTCAGCTCCGTGGTGCATTTCCAGCAACATGCATATTAGTTCACAACCTCTATTTATTATAGAAGTAAGCTCAATAAATACCCGATAAAAGTTTCTTCTCCTCGGAATGACGAATGACAGGTATAAACTCTAGATAGTCCCGAAGATCAAATTCGTTGCAGGTATATTTGATAATCACAGGCCTGCGAAAGGCCGGAAAATATTACGTCGCTGATGTATTAAAATGTAAAAAATAAAAACACAAAAAAAAAAAACAGAACAAACACGCATGCATTGCATGTGTAGAACACATACACCAAAATGGTCGCGGAAATAGAATACAAACTTTCCAAAACATCTTTCTTCTTGAGGGACAGGTGTGTGGATATGTTGCGTGTGTGTGTTTGTGTAAGAGCTGACTTGTTTGTCATTTATACTATTAAAAAGTAATTAGTCGAACGTCCATATGCATTGATATTGATATGCATACTGCAATCTCAATGAGATCAAGCTGTTTTTGTTAAATATATACATATATATATATATATATATAATATACATACATGTACCATGTGTGTGTGTGTGTGTGTGTGTGTGTATTTACTGGCGGTTTGTCTCTCATAAGGTATGCATTGTAGCCCTGTGTACAGTTTTGTATGATCTAAGATTCCATGATTATTTTTTTTCTCCTCAATGATCGCTCTATGACTTTTTATAATTAGTATCTCTCGAAATATTTCCCACTGTCTAACTTTTTTATTCCCCGTCATGCTTCTATGTGATAAACTCCCAAGTTTCCAAACGACAGGTGTAATGTCGCGGAAATGATTTCACTTAGTGTTTTCTTTAAATCCAGGAAGAAAGAATATTAGCAGCTGTTTTCATTGAAGTCCTGTATGAAGTTTGGACCGTCAGAGACTGCAGCCAATAGATAGTGATCGAGAAGGCTAGAGCCAAACGATTGGGAAAGCTCGATCCAAGAGTGGAAAGGGCTGCTGCAAAATGATCAAAAGGGCTGCGAGATTATGACTGAAAGGCCGCAGCCAAACCCACCAAAAGGCCACGGGAAGAGCGCCATGGGGTATGTAATCCCAGCCAAACGCCTATAGAATTCGGCATAATACAAAGTGGGTGGTACAGGTACAATAGATTTCAGACACCCCGACCTGTCCATAGTGAGATCTCCGATCCCATTGTTATGTCCGGAGAAGATGGCTGATCTTGGATTTATGAACACAGTCATTGCATACAACTTAGAAGGAAGGTATTCCTGACATGCTCTCATACAAAGATCCCCTTTCTCTTCATTACCACAAAGTCAAATTGGATGATATTTCCTGTATCGTGTATAAAGATGGGGGTAATAGTTATAGTTTTGTT
Organism: Diadema antillarum; assembly: GCF_040938485.1. Lineage (NCBI taxonomy): Eukaryota > Metazoa > Echinodermata > Echinoidea > Diadematoida > Diadematidae > Diadema > Diadema antillarum. The sequence continues at coordinate 898,402 of NW_027270982.1, forward strand.
CCTTAAAATTGATTTTGGATTGATTCACTACTTTTACACAATTATTGCGGAAGGTCCGATTGTATTTCTTTTTCTGGGGGGAGACATACGGTCGAACTTTGTTTACCTCAGGTAAAATGATATTTTAATGGCTATTCTCGAGGGTAACTGACCATCGTCTGATAGTATCATAACAGTTCCGGGAAAAACCACCCTTATCATACCATGAAGACTTCCTAGACTCTGACAGCAGAGCACCGAAGGTTGCTCTATTTTGTTTATTTTTTTGCATGACTCAATGTATTCAATACCACTTCCATATCGAGCTACAGCCTTGTCCATTTATAAGCTAATGCCAAATTGCTCTCTATCAATTGATAGGTTTCATCGGCAGACAACATGGGTGGGAGGGGGGAGGGGAGAACAACAGTTGAGAAGTGTTCATGGTAGATTTTATAATGGCTATAATCAATAATCAATGTACATGTATGAGTCTCATTGGTCCAGTTTTGTCTGTTTTGCTGTAATAAGCGAAAATGCAAGTGCTGCACAGTGTGCGTATTTGCTGAATTTACTTGGAATAAGCAAGTTCGTCTTCATGTGATTGCGAGCATTTCTCCGCTTCGATTTATTTCTCATGATTATGTGTATTGTATTGTACGGGGATGGTAAAAAAAAAAAAGAACTGTACGCATCCATTTCTCCCTATGAGTGAATGAGTGGTGCAGTGCCGACGAGGGTCCTACGCACGCTTTTGGAAATAATTAGAAGCAAGTCGTCCAGTCTCGTGAGATTTTAGCTTTGTATTTAACAACAGCATGGATTTGAAAGTCAACGAAAAAAGACAGGCTGTACCAAGTGGTAGCACAGCAGCCTGTTACTCTGAGATTGGCGATGACATGGCGTAATGAGACTTGCATACACCATGCCATACAAGAAGCTGCTCCAGTGGAATGCAAAAAAAAAAACAAAACACAAACAAACAAACAAACTACGCATTGCACAGACACTGCAGAGAACTCGCACAAATCAGGGAGGAGTCACCTCTCTGCACCGATCCATAAATGGAGATCATACACATGCATACATATTCAAGCATAAATTTATATGCGATAACCAGGTGCATGTGCTATATTAGAATATCTTACCCTATTTTACCCTTTCTATTACCTTTTCTGTGCCCATTCAGGCTTAATGCAAGAATTAAACGTTTAAAAGGAATGACACCTTAATTCATGTTTCCCACTGATAATCGCATTATCAGTACAAGCCACATGTAATCCACGGACTGATTGTCAGACGATTGAAAGTGCAAGTTTCAATTTGTCTTACAAATGTGAATATTAATAATATTTACATTAGAACCGTTTGTGACTGTCCATCGCTTCCTTCGCACTTCACAGTGAGACATATAAGCCGAAGTACTTTATTTCTTTTCGTGTCATTGTTCGTACTTGCCTGTATGCATTGAGACAGCATGTTTTTGCAAACGACTGAAAGAATTAACGCTTGATGAGGTAATGCATTACCTGTAATAATACAGTGAAGTCAATTAATGACGCAATGAATGGTTGTGATCTCTCAATGAATACAGTAATTAAGACCACTGGTTCGTTTCCAATTGAGTATGCTAAAAGTTATCTATGTCACATGTGTATATATATATATATATATATATATATATATATATATATATATATACTTGGTGATTCTATCCTTCTATGAAGAGTGCTCGATATCCTGAAAGGAAGAGCTTTAGACATACTTATACGGATGAACCTGCTGTCAACCGAGTGAACTTGTTCCAATACTTCTATATATAAATATCTATATATATATATATATATATATATATATATATATATATATATGTGTGTGTGTGTGTGTGTGTGTGTGTGTGTGTGTGTGTGTGTGTGTGTAGGTGTAAATGACACAGAGAAAGGTGAATGTTTGAAAGTAAGAACATGTATACAATTATAGTTCGCACCATTGCGCATGAATTTTAATTGAGAAAGAAAAGCTAACTATAGTTATGCGAGATTCAACAGGGGTCGAATAAGCTAATGATATCCACTCTAACCTCGTCCAAACAAACAAACAAACAGACATTTACACTGACGAGAACACACACACAGACAAAATTCTGCCTGTAATTGAAAAAAAAAGAAAAATCTGCCTTGTTCTGTACATTGAAAGACGAACGATAATAAAACATGCATGTAGAGTTAGCACTTGTAAATCATGGTACAAATTGAAGTAGGCCTTCAAGGGGTACATCTGTTCTGTATTATGTATTGCATGTAAAACTATTACAATCTTTCAGCTTAATTGTTATTGCTCCTGAAGTGCTGAAGCGCCGTATAATTACATACCGTCTTCATTTGTAATAGCCCTAATTCATTTTCACGAAGTCATGATTTGCACAATGTAGCTACAGTATGAAAAGATTGTATGTGTTAAGTCGACGTGCGGTGTGACATGCTGTAAAGGCCGTTTTGAATACTTGTTCACGCCATCACGCGTGAACGCCTTCTCTGCTGTTTCTATTGAAAACAGATTGAAAGTAGCATTTTATCAACTTAATACGCTATCCACCACCTTGGATCTAAAATGACAACATGTAATATATTCAGGTCTACCAAAAATCAAATTCTCCCCCCCCCCCCTCTCTCTCTCTCTCGTCACTGTAATGATGTAATGACGAGTTCTACCAAAAAGTTGCGTGAGTGGTAATCTCGGTGCTTTCAATACATTGACACGTTTGTACCCAATTGCTTGCCTTCCCGTATTGTTCCGTATCGAGACAAAAGGTAGAGATGGATGATCAGGTGCTGTTGCTGATTTGCAAGGCATGAATCAGCTATTGAATAGGCTGCACGCGTCTTTTGCAAAGTTTAATAGCATACTTAGAAATCAGTAGCAGATAATAAACTGTGGCTACGCCTTTCGCAAAGATAGGAGGAAAGGCTTCAAGGAAAAAATGCCTGTATAGGGAACTGTTTCTGTGGGATCAACGACGTGCCCATAATGAACTACACAACTTCGTCAAGAAAGGAAAAATTACAAAAGCTGGGTGTCAATATAATTATGCTTGGTTTTCAGCTGAATTCCAAACAAATAAAAGATGATATGCATAACTTGGGCAGTAACTTCTTATGTGTGAAATATGCGTCATCACTTTTTATTCTTTGAGAACTATGTCACAAAGAAAGTACAGTATACCGCGAAGTCAAGACGAAAATGTGAATTTGTAGCAAAATTTATCCAAAGTATTTGCGGCGATGGAAAGGATAAAGAAAATCAAAATGAAATGAAGGAATGTCAGGACAATACAGAAACTTTATCGAAGGCAAGTAAATATGAAACAAATTATGCTTCGAGAGTGTAATGATTATATCAAAGAATCACAAACATTGAACATGTCTTAACGATTATCTTGTCAGTTTTATACACCTCACATTATCACACAATCTGACAAGGGCATACGAGGTTGTATTTGCCCTGAATCGGGAAGGGTGTGTATGATAGAATTGTATTCCACAAGATTCCAACGTTTTTCTTCAAGGTATTCATTCGTTCATTCCTTAATAACTGACATTGTATCGACCTCTTTCCAGGAAGAGGCGATTCTACTTCTTGTGTGTGTATGTATGTGTGTGTGTGTGTGAGTGCGTGTGTTCTTTGTAGTTTTGCTAGCTGAGTAACAATTTTTTAAGTGAAGTTTCCTCAGTCCTCTGCATTTTCGTGTTCGTGACATCTTTCCCCAATTTTAATAGTCAAAACAATGGTCTTGATCAGGATGTTGATTTTTAACAACCATCTTCTATTAAAAATGGATAACTTTTCAATGAATTGTTTGCTTTTTCTCAAGCTCCATAAACTGGTCTGCTTTTCAACATTCACGTTGGACACACAGGAAAAAGTGCATGACGTTGCTGTCGGTAGAGGTGTGGCTATAGGTTTTTAATATCTACTTTACCCTTGTAGTAACATTATCATTACCTGTTTTATCATTTATTTTTTTTAGTGGTTCACCTCTATACGGGCAGCTGTCTTTCCAATCCGCTTTTATAGCAAAGAGAGTTAAGAATGACACATGGTGATAACGGTATGTAAAATAACAAGCATGAAACATTATCTTAACATGAAATTGTCATTCCAAATCAATATTTGATCGTGAAATTCTTTCATTGCTTTTAGACGAAAAGAATAGCACAATAACATACTTTTTTATCTTCGATTACGCATAAAAAGATCATTTTTGTTTCTTTTTTTCGACAGAACAAAACTTTCTCCTTTAAGAAAATTTAATTCGTTGATATGGCGATCATTTATATCTTTCTCGATCTGTGATATCATTAGACTTTGAAAAAAAAACAGTTTTAAAGTAATTATCTCCATTTCAACGGTAAATGTCGTTTTGATCCACATTGTATTTACGATAAAACAGATACTACATTTCTCTTTCTGTCTGTCTGTGTATTTCTGTCTGTCTCTCCCTACGTCCCCCTTCCTGTCTTTAAACCTTTTATCCCCTATAAAACAATCCCGTATTATACGAACATAACCCTGCGGGGAGGGGGTAGTACTACATCACGTACTCCTCATGTATTAAAACAAAAACACGTCTCGATTTCGTGCAAGAGCACTGGACTTGTAAAATCATCACACGCATCCGTTTGTATTTCGCCACTGACTCCCTTTGTTGCTCGTATTTTTTTTTTAATCTCGTTTGATGTATCAGTATGGGATTAATTACTATAAACAATTATATAGAGGATACATAGAAATTAAACCTCCGAATGACAGGTATAAACTCTAGGTAGTCCCGAAGATCAAATTCTTCGCAGGTATATTTGATAATCACAGGCCTACGAAATGCCGGAAGATATTACGTTTCTGATATATTAAAAAGAAAAAAGACAGAATAAACACGCATGCATTGCATGTGAAGAACACAAACACCAAAATGGTCGCGGAAAGAATGATGGGAATAGAATACAAACTTTCCAAAACATCTTTCTTCTTGAGGGACAGGTCTGTGGATATGTTGCATGTGTGTGTTTGTTTATGTGTGTGTGTTGTTGTTGTTGTTGTTGTTGTTGTTGTTCATTTTCCATCTGTGAAGATGGCTGGATAGCCCATATTCAGCTACACTAAGCTGTTCTTCCATGGGGTCCAGTTAGATGTGGTGTGTGTGTGTGTGTGCGTGTAAGAGTTGACTTGTTTGTCATTTATGCTATTAAAAAGTAATTAGGTGAACGTCCATATGTATTGATATTGATATGCATACTGCTATCTCAATGACATCAAGCTGTTTTTTTAAATATATAATATATATATATATATAAATATGTATATATATATATATATATATATATATATCATATGTGTGTGTGTGTGTGTGTGTGTGTGTGTGTGTATTTACTGGCGGTTTGTCTCTTATTAGGTATGCATTGTAGCCCAGTGTATAGTTTTGTATGATCTAAGATTCCGTGATTATTTTTTCTCCTCCATGATCGCTCTATGACTTTTTATAATTAGTATCTCTCGAAATCTTTCCCACTGTCTAAGTTTTTTATTCACCGTCATGCTTCGATGTGATAAACTCCCAAGTTTCCAAACTACTTGTGTAATGTCGCGGAAATGATTTCAACCTGTGTTTTCTTTAAATCCAGAAAGAACGAATATATTAGCAGCTGTTTTCATCGAAGTCCTGTATGAAGTTTGGGCAGCCAGAGACTGCAGCCATAGTGATCGAGAAGGCTAGAGCCAAACGATTGGGAAATCTCGATCAGAGAGTGGAAAGGGCTGCTGCGAAATGACCAAAAGGGCTGCGAGATTATGACTGGAAAGGCCGCAGCCAAACCCACCAAAGGGCCGCGGGAAGAGCGCAATGGGGTATAGAATGTAATGCCAACCAAATGCCTATAGAATTCGGCATATGCAAAATAGGTGGTACAGGTACAATAGATTTCAGACACCCCGACCTGTCCATAGTGAGATCTCCGATCCCATTGTTATGTCCGGAGAAGATGGACACTTCCGCGATGGGCACCGTGAATCGATCATTAGCCATTGTCTTTCTCAAAACAAACCTGTGTTGTGATAGCAACGGAGGCTGAAGCACTGCATGATTGGTCAGCTCCGTGGTGCATTTCCAGCAACATGCAGATTAGTTCACAACCTCTATTTAGAAGTTTTAAAGCTCAATAAATACCCGAAAAAGTTTCTTCTCCTCTGTAGTTTAACATATCATCATGGATAGCAACACTTCAAGCGACAGCGATAGTTTTCATCTGCATCTCAGCGATTCTGAAGCATCTTCGGATGACGAGCAGTCGGGACTCGTTCAAGGTCGGGAACGGCATGACTCTGGATTCTGTGCAGAAGAAGACCTTTCCAGTGATGCTGACAGTTTTACAGAAGATCGAAGCCGAAATCAAGTTGAAGACGAAGAAGATGGTCATCGAGCGACGGTGTCTTCCCTGGCTGCTGAAATCAAAGCACTCCGTCAACAAGTGGACTCACAGCAACGACTCCTCAAAGAACTTCACGCTGTAGTCATCGCAAAGTCCCGAACGGCGCAGAGAAACGTCGTAGAAGAATTGCAGGTCAACAACACGAGCGTGAGGATCGGTGATGATGAGCACGGCATTGTGGTCAACAGAAAGAGATCCCTGCATGTGCTTGCAAGAGCAAAGTGCGGTCAATCTCTTCTGTTGAAGACAATGAGCTTGGTCTACGAAGGCGATGAGTTGGCCGGTTTCAGCTTCAACGGTGATCGCACTGTTGACCCACCGCTTTCTGCCCTCATCGATGACCAGCGTTTCAAGGCTATCAGCAGCCAAGTGGCAAAGTCATATCCCAGATATGACAGTCCTCGCGAAATCCGCATTTTGCGAGACGCGGTGAACGGCAAATGTCGTAAAATCCGTCGAAAGAGGAGGATTTCAACGGCGTGAGAATTCGCCCTTCTCTATCGAACCCAAACGGCTCATTTCAGAGCCATCATATGATCAAGAAAGAATAATAGTCCTATATGTAACAAGTGCAATTAGAATGCACATAGCACGCTCTCACACATGTTATGTATACATAGACGCACCCCCACGCAAAAACATATATTGAATCCATATGTATGTGTTTATAGTACATAGTAGGCCTATATATATGTAATCATGCAACACGCAACTAAAAAACAGCACATACTAAAACAAACAGCACATCACATAAAAAAGATAACAGAGTCTTAATAGTGAGAGAGAGTGAGAAATGGTATGTAAGGGTGCACTGTATGTATTCTGCATCTGAGTTCAATGTATATTCATTAAATTCTGATTACGAATACTCATATCACTTTGTTGGTATCAAAGGCTCTTAAGATCCACTTCGATGATCAACATTAATTCCTTTCAGCGATCTCATCTCTAAAAACTGTGGTCATCATGTATATATATATATCAAGCTGTCTAGCTATGTCTCTATACTTTCTATATAACTATAATATATCAATTTATCAATCGGTCTTACTTTGTTTACTCATTCACGAGACGTTTGTTATTTGTTGTTTCATACATAGCAATTACGGTATGGAAAAGATAGTAATAAAAAAAAGTAGTGATAGATAGTGGTAGTTGGTAACAGTATAGGCCTAAGCAGTATGTGTTGCATAATAATAATAATAATAATAATAATAATAATAATAATAATAATATATCAATTTAGAAAGCGCAAAACCTATAGACATATATTCTTCTGCGCTGCAAAAGCTTCTGATGTGCTTGATAATAACGAGCAGTTAAATGAAAAGATGTGTTTTGAGTCGTGATTTAAAAGACTGCTACTGTTGGGGATTTCCGGACTTCTAATGGTAGATCATTCCAGAGTTTGGGAGCTGCACAGGCAAATGCTCTGTCTCCCAATGTTACTTTTGTTTTACATGTTGGAATCTGTAAAAGGAGAGTGTCCTTAGAACTGCGCAAATCATGAGTATGTCGATGAGATTTAAACACTAATAATTCGGATATGTAACTGGGGGCTTGACCGCGTAAGTGGCTTATACACAATCAACAGGATCTTAAACAATATTCGTTTACGAATCGGAAGCCAGTGTAAATCTTTCAGAAGAGGAGTAATCCTTGAAAATCTAGGTTTGTTACAAATAAGACTTGCACAGGAGTTTTGGACTCGCTGCAGGCTCCCAACTTGAGAATCAGGGAGTCCATATAATAACCCATTGCAATAATCCAATTTACTAACAATACATACTTGTACAATCATTTTCATACTGTTCTCATCCTGATTAGTCTAAGGTTATATATTGATGATTTACACACATTTGTGATGTGTGCTTCCATGTTCAGATGCGTGTCAAAACACACTCCAAGATTCCTAACAATGGAAGATGACTTTATGACAGAACTTCCAACCCATATCCCATCAAAAGAAAGTTTGGATATTTGCTTTGATGTGCCAATCAATGACAGTTCACCCAGGTCGAAATTCCCATAGAAACCAGTAGAGCTAAAACCAGTAGAATTCTACTGGTTTGTACGGGTTCAGTGGAGGCCGATTTTCTACTGGTTTCAATATGGAAAGTGAAATAAAACCAGTAGAAAACCAGTAGGAAATTTGTACTGGAACCAGTAGCAGACCAGTAAGAATTCTTATTGGAACCAGTAGAAACCAGTAGAAATGCTTGATTTAAACCAGTAGAATCCAGTGAAGACCAATGAAAACTCTCAATGAAACCAGTAGAAATCTCAACAAAACCAGTAGAAATCTTAACAAAACCAGTAGAAAACCAGTAGAAACCAGCAGGATTTTTTTACTGGAACCAGTAGAAATCTCACCAAAACCAGTAGAAATCTCAACAAAACCAGTAGAAATCTCAACAAAACCAGTAGAAATCTTAACAAAACCAGTAGAAAACCAGTAGAAACCAGCAGGATTTTTTTTACTGGAACCAGTAGAAATCTCAACAAAACCAGTAGAAATCTCAACAAAACCAGTAGAAACCAGCAGGATTTCTTACTGGAACCAGTAGAAATCTCAACAAAACCAGTAGAAAACCAGTAGAAACCAGCAGGATTTCTTACTGGAACCAGTAGAAACCAGCAGGATTTCTTACTGGAACCAGTAGAAACCAGCAGGATTTCTTACTGGAACCAGTAGAAACCAGCAGGATTTCTTTCTGGAACCAGTAGAAACCAGTAGGAATTTCTACTGGAACCAGAAGAATGCCAGTAGATTCCTTACTGAAACCAGAAGAAACCAACAGAATACCAGTAGATGTTGTACTGGCCCCAGTAGAAACCAGAAGAAATTCCTACTGAACCAGTAACAGCATGTACCAATGCATTTGGAAGAAGAACTTGCACTTCAAGTGACTCCCATTATAACGACATCTTCAGGACCGACAGTTTTCTTTTTGTTACATTAAAATGTTGTTACAGCTCAACAATGCAAGAAAGAACATTGTAAATGTAGTACAGTTGTAAATACAGGTAATTTAAGGACCTGATTTTTTACTTTTTTGATACATTGCAAAAAAGTTTCCATAGAACCATGTCCAATATAATGGATGTGCACTAGTAGTACAAATTCTTCTTCAAATCAGCAAAAACAAACAAACAAACAAAAAACCTATTTGTAATGGTGCCACCAGACATCAACTAATGTACAGTACTAACCAATTTTCGACTGAATGAGACATACCTGAATGTTCAAAATTAAGAATGCATACATGTACACAACACATGCTACACAAATTCACACTGCATTTGTATGCATACATTAATCAAAACATGAGACTTCTATCACACACTGTAAGTCTGGAGAAAATACAGTCTTAAGTTGAGGAAATTTTATTACAGGTCAATGGATGATAATCATATTACATGAGTACATTACATTTCAAAGTATTCATTATTCAAATTACTTTTTTTTTCACCATGTTGTTTTGCCAAGCCAAAGAATTTTTATTTCAGTTAACAAATTCGTTGAACTGATTATGTGACAGGAATTTTTGTTTTTGAAAGACAAATAAGGCCTCGACAGGTATTTGAAAAAAAAAAAACATGTAAATTTGTATTACATCAAAAATACAAGGTTTACATTCCTGTCATTGAGCACTTTCCATATGCCCCATTTGTTTGTTAAAGCGATAACTTAAAGATGATTACCCTAATCATAGAAAATGTTCATCTGAAAGGATGCAAAACTCATACGTACACAAACAAACTTAATAATAAAGATATTAAACTGATGGCATGACAAACAAAACTTCACTTGACAAAACAAAATACAGCATTGGTGGTTGGCAAAGAATAGATATTCATAATTATGTATGTAAAATAAACCATGCTGTCTTGCTGGCATCATCCAGGTACATACATCTACGGTACATACACAGATAACACTAACAGCATCGATCATAAATAGAGTTAAAAAAAAGCGGCACCAAAATGGGATTGGATATTGTAGGTAAGAGGCAATGAGTAAAAAAAAAAGAAGAGGAAAATAAACAAATAAACAAATTCATAGTCACATCTGAATGTAAGTTTACAGAATAGATTTCAATTACCAAAATGCTCACGCATGCTTGGCAGCTCATTTTATGTTAGTTAACAGCCTTTCAAAAACATAAGAGAACCTCATTATGTCAAGGACCTAAATACCACGATTCACCTGTAATTACCTGTTTGAGTGCATATCACCTTTCTTACTATATTGTAATTATACACAGCCCTGTCCCTTTGCTGCACACAGCATTTGGTTGGGCTAGTTTCTTTCTATAATAGGTCCTTGTTCTGTCAGCTGGAAACTGGTATGCACAATCTGTGAGGTTTAATGTCTAATAGTAGTCATAGATTTTTCACAATAAGTCAAGAGTCTTCACCTGGGACCTGATAAAATCATTATCATTTGCAAACTGGCAGGTCTGCAAGTTGCAAGGTTACACTAATTTAATTTAAAAAAAAGAAAGAAAATGCATCAAACTGAACATTACCCATTTGACCATTTAAAATAAAAAATAAAAAAATACAATGTACACCGTTGCATGATTCAATTACACAACTTTGAGCACAAACAACACAGCATGGACGCGGCAGGTTTTGCACTTCAAGCTCACACCCGTTAGTCTTTTTATCCGATAGCAAGTACAGCTATACTGTGTTATTGTCCAAGTTAGTCCTCACCTAATCCTTTGCCATCAGTACAGCGCAGGAATCTTCCCCTCCTCGACCAGCACAGCAACTCTCTTGTGCAAAATGATAAAATACTGTACATGAACTAAGTATATGCTGACTTTCTTGCAGTTTATACTTGTACCCATCATGAATGTAAAGATACACTGTAGCACAGAAGATCACCCAAGCCCAGTCATCTGGTTCTGACATACATGTATGTACTAAACTTGTACATTGTACATTACGGTACTTGTACTGTTCAAGTATTTCCTCATTTAAGCTGTCACCAGTGATGGAATAACACAGGACATAGTGACACTCCTTTTCCTCCAGTCAATCTTTAAAGTACATTGTCGCTAACAAATCTCTGCGCTGATGATGATGAGTCTGGCTGAATATGATGGTTCTCTCAGTTTTACATTTCTTTCGCTCACATAATTCTTTCACTAGTGTGAAAATATCTTGAAATTTTCCTGAAATGACAAGCTGACAACATAGTACACTTTTTGTAAGAGCAAATATTTGGCCAGGCCTCCCTGGTTGGGCCCATCTGGTGCTTGTATGACGATTTCAAAATGCTGAAGGCCCAAACTCTCAGTGAGGTCATCATTCTCTGAAGAAGGCAAGGGAAGATGTAGGGCCCACTCGTGGCAGTCAAAATACCAGGTACGTGGCATAGCGGAGCTCCGCAAGTCGATCTTAGCTGGCTTCCTCTAGTCTTCATCGTCTCCTAATACTTAAATATAAAACAAACAGAAAGAGAACTTTGAGTAATCAATCAATTTTCAATGTTTGATGTTAAAGTGATATATTGCACTACACGTTGTACGTAAATCTTGCCAAATTGAGAACATTTGTTTAAAAAATCAGCACATTTTTCTTCTTCATTGGAGATCAACATTCAACAATCATATCATGGTCAACTAGTGTTTCAGTTTGAACTCTTTATACATACATGTATGATTAATGTACAACATATGTTACGTTTCCACGCCTGACTCTGTCAAGGGCGTGTTATAGTTAACTTCACATATTCTGCTCAATGCACAAACCCGCCCCCACCGATTGATAAATCACTAGCACAGGGTAGACAGTGTTTCTGGCAATTCCATTTCTCTCACTTACAATGTACCGGGTAACCGGTACATACTGTATAGCCTGTATTTTACTTGGTGATTGACTAGCAAGCGGTGTTCCCTACGAACTGTTGTTATAATATACTGGCTTTTTGTACGCTTAAATGGTCACAGATTTGTCATACAATTTACACACACACATGAAAGCAAAGCTTGGCATTTTTTTCTACAACTTTGCTCACTGCATGTCCAAAATACGATTCAACATAAATCTACAAGTTAAATACATAGCTGTACATGTATTCTCAAATCATCACTATTTTGTTGGTGTCTAATGTGGCAAACAGAATGTTTCCATCATGGCACACAAACTGATATTGAGTGATAAAGAGCTAACTTAAATCCAACTTTGTAGTTAGCGTTAATAATACTTTAAATCTAGGCTAACAAGAGGTCTAAGGCAAAACACTCACTAACTGGCCAACACTGGTGCTCGGTTTGTCTCAGTCGGGTTCCTCATACACTTGCACTGCAGACGAGTACAGCATGGCTATGCATATCCCCATATCAGTGAACCTACTGCGTACTGTGGTGGCTGTAGCTGTTCCAGTGTCTCACAGTCCATTATCGGGCATTGTCAGTCTCCGACACGTACCACCACCACAACGGTAGTACCAGATACAGTTTGGATTCACAGTGGATTGTTTCGTCAATTTTCACGATGTCACTAGCTTGCACATTTCAAATCGTTTGAACATACATGTAGTATGGTGTACGACATTTCTGAAACATACCGTAGGGCGTACTAGTACACCGAAAAAAAAACGTAGCGTTCAAACGTACGGCTTCGATTCCGATCGTCACCTAGTATGATCAGCTATGGTTGAATACGGCCTGGAAGCAAACTCGACATCAAAGTCACTCTCAAATGAAATAAAACGTCAATGTTTACCGCTAACTAAACCTTAGATTCCTGAGCTCATCGAAGATTCTCATTCCGAAACACAAATGCAATCGTAAGTGGAGTTTTCTCGGTATAATTGGCTGCTGGATGACAGAGTTGAACAGATTGCGATGGGTGCGTTGATGTGTGTACGACAGCGCAGTACCGACGTACAGCTCAAATATGAATGCGGTGGCGGCCGGCCGGCCAGCCAGCCAGCGCAGGGCTGGGGAGCGGACGGCGGATTGCGCTGCCCGCCAAAAGTAGCTCGTTTGCATAACGGCTAGCTGCGCGGTAGTATGACGTCATGTTGCCGTTTGAGACCCAGGGATTTATTGATGAGCATAACGAGTTTAAAGACAATTAGGTTATAACAATTACATAAGTATAATTTTATTTCAAGATATATGACTTATATTTCTATTTTTTTTTGCAATTGTTAATATCCACATGACAACAAAATTAACAAAATTTTCCGTAAAAGTTGTTCATTGTAACGACGTTCTGTTGTTTGACAACTTCCAGTAGAATCCACCGGTTTCTATTGGTTTCTGCAGGCACTCGGTTGGTTTCTACTGGTTTGACTTGTTAGAAGTATTTTGACACCCCATTTTAAACCAGTAGAATCTACTGATTTCTGTCGGTTTCTACTAGTATTACTTCACAAGTTTACAACCCTCTTCAAACCAGTAGACTCCACAGGTACTCGTTGGTTTCCGCTGGTTTGACTTGATATTTTTACATCCCATTTCAAGCCAGTGGAATCTACTGGTTTCTGTCGGTTTCTACTGGTATAACTCCACACTACTACAACCCTCTTCAAACCAGTAGACTATCTACATACCTGTTGGTTTCTACTGGTTTGACTTGTTTGTTTTTACATGTATAGGAGATGACTGGTTTGTACTGGTTACCACTGGTTTGACATGATATTTCGACACCCCATTTTAAGCTAGTGGAATCTACTGGTTTCTGTCACTTTCTACTGGTATAACTTCACACTTCTACTAATCCTCTTCTTACCAGTAGACTATCTACAGTACCTGTTGGTTTCTACTGGTTATTTGATTTTCCATGTATAGGAGATTGACTGGTTTGTACTGGTTACCACTGGTTTGACTTAATATTTTGACACCCCATTTCAAGCCAGTGGAAACTACTGGTTTCTGTCGGTTTCTACTGGTATAACTTCACACTTCTACAACCCTCTTCAAACCAGTAGACTATCTACAGGTACCTGCTGGTTTCTACTGGTTTGACTTATTTGTTTTTCCATGTAGAATAGGAGATTGACTGGTTTGTACTGGTTACCACTGGTTTGACTTAATATTTTGACACCCATTTCAAGCCAGTGGAATCTACTGGTTTCTGTCGGTTTCTACTGGTATAACTTCACACTTCTACAACCCTCTTCAAACCAGTAGACTATCTACAGGTACCTGTTGGTTTCTGATACTGGTTTGACTTATTTGTTTTACATGTATAGGAGATTGACTGGTTTGTACTGGTTACCACTGGTTTGACTTAATATTTTGACACCCCATTTCAAGCCAGTGGAAACTACTGGTTTCTGTCGGTTTCTACTGGTATAACTTCACACTTCTACAACCCTCTTCAAACCAGTAGACTATCTACAGGTACCTGTTGGTTTCTACTGGTTTGACTTATTTGGATTTTTCCATGTATAGGAGATTGACTGGTTTGTACTGGTTACCACTGGTTTAACTTAATATTTTGACACCCCATTTCAAGCCAGTGGAATCTACTGGTTTCTGTCGGTTTCTACTGGTATAACTTCACACTTCTACAACTCTCTTCAAACCAGTAGACTATCTACAGGTACCGGGTACCTGTTGGTTTCTACTGGTTTGACTTATTTGTTTTACATGTATAGGAGATTGACTGGTTTGTACTGGTTTCCGCTGGTTTCACTTGATATTTTGACACCCCACTTTAAAGCCAGTGGATTCTACTGGTTTCTGTCGGTTTCTACTGGTATAACTTCACACTTCTACAACCCTCTTCAAACCAGTAGACTTCTACAGGTACCTGTTGGTTTCTACTGGTTTGACTTATTTGTTTCTACATGTATAGGAGATTGACTGGTTTGTACTGGTTACCACTGGTTTGACTTGATATTTCGACACCCCCATTTTAAGCCAGTAGAATATTCTGGTTTCTATTGGTTTATGCTGGTATTACTTCATCACAATTGTATGACCCTCTTCCAGCCATTACTACTGGTACCTGTTGGTTTCCACTGGTTTGATTTAATTCTTGTTTATACATGCAGAAAAGTGACTGGTCTGTACTGGTTCATACTGGTTTTCCCTTCTTTTAAAGCCATCTTCAAACCAGTAGGCTGCACAGGTACCTGTTGGTTTTTACTGGTTAACAAGTAATGTCTTAACATGCATTAAAAAAAATGCTGGTTTGTATTGGTTTCTACTGGTCTGACTTGTCTTTTTTCAACCCAGTTTTGAAACCAGTCGACTCTTCTGGTTTGCACTGTTCTCTACAGGTTTCCCTCTCCACTTGAAACCATTAAACAGTACTGATTTCTTCTGGATTCTACTGGTCTAACTTTGAATTTAACACTCCATTTGAAAACCAGTAGACTCTACTGGTTTTTATTGGTTTGTTCTGGTCTTTTGACCAGTTGAATCTAATGGTCTCTATGGGAATCCTACTGGAACCCTCTGGAAATTCCCATAGAAACCACTCAAATCCGGAAACCATTAGAAACCAGTAGAAGGTCTCTACTGGTTTCTACTGGTTTCTATGGGAATTTCGACCTGGGCAGTCTTACTGTCATTTAGCATGAGTTTGTTTAGCAGCATCCATTCACGTACATAATTGACACATATTTCCATGTGAGTGACGCTTTGCTGCTGAGCATGTGCGTCAGGTGTGAACGACAAATGTGTGTCATCTGCGTAGCAGCGACAGGATACACCAGGAAACTTAAAGCACAAAGTAGTCGTGAAGAAGGGATGAGAACATGTATTGCAATTTGTAGGTGTAAATGACACAGAGAAAGGTGAATCGCAGCTATGAGGAATATCTTTTACGCGGTTCCTTTCCATTGATTTTCTTTGAAAGTAAGAATTACATGCATACAATTACAGTTCCCACCAATGCGCATGAATTTTAATTGAGAAAGAATAGCTAACTATAGTTTATGCGAGACTTAACAGGGGTCGAATAAGCTAATGATGTCCACTCTAACCTCGTCCAAACAAACAAACAAACAAACATACATACACTGACGAGAACACACACAGAGACAAAATCCTGCCTGTAATTGAAAACAAAAGAAAAATCTGCCTTGTTCTGTACACTGAAAGACGATAAGTACTAAAACATGCATGTAGAGGTAGCACTTGTAAATTGTAAGAATGATGGTACAAATTGAAGTAGGCCTTCGAGTGGTATTATGTATTACATATAAAGGTATTGCAATCTTTCAGCTTAATTGTTATTTCTCCTGAATTGCTGAAGCAACGCATGATTACACACTGTCTTCATTTGTAATAGCCCTAATTCATTTTCACGAAGTCATGATTGGCACGACTACAGCTATTAAAATTAGTATGAAAAGATTGTATTAGAAACCGTGCAGTGTGACATGCTGTTCCTAAGCCGTTTTGTTCACGCCATCATGCGTGAACGCCTTCTCTGCTGTTTTATATTGAAAACAGATTGAAAGAGCATTTATCACCTTAATTGTTACGCTAATTTCCACCACCATGGATCTAAATGACGAGATGTGATATATTCATTTCTACCAAAATCGATTTTTTCTTTCTCTCCCTCTCGTCACTGTAATGATGTAATGACGAGTTCTACCAAAATGTTGCGTGAGTGGTAATCTTGGTGCTTTCAATACATCGACACTTTTGTACCCAATCGCTTGCCATGGCGTATTGTTCCGTATCGAGACAAAAGGTATTGATGGAAGATTACGTGTTGTTGCTGATTTGAAAGGCGTTGATCAGCTATAAGGAAGTTTTCGCTACACGAAGGACAGACCGAGAGTACGCGGAAGCAATCAACTGTGAAAGTACCCGTACTCGGACTCCCGTCACCATAGCAGTTTCGCTTTCCTGTACAGGACGAGGCGTGGGGACAAGATCGCTGATTGGCTGGCTGTCTGACTGGCTCACTCATGCCCAGCGTCGGGACCGAACGCT
Source organism: Diadema antillarum (assembly GCF_040938485.1). Classification (NCBI taxonomy): domain Eukaryota; kingdom Metazoa; phylum Echinodermata; class Echinoidea; order Diadematoida; family Diadematidae; genus Diadema; species Diadema antillarum. The sequence goes on from NW_027270982.1 coordinate 915,788, forward strand.
ATTTTGGCTGAATCCCGCGCACCAGTGTTCCCCACGGGACGTTTTGTCGGATTTGATCATGCGCAGATGCAAATTTGCACATGGTATGCTCAAATCTCGGCCGCGTCGTGCTTGCGAAAACTCCCTATTGAATAGGCGGCACGTATCTTTGCATAGTTTGAAATCAGTAGCAGATAATGAACTGAAGGGTACGCCTTTTTCAAAGCCAGGAGAAAGGGCTTCAAGGAAAAAATTGTCTGTATTGTGGACATGTTTCTCTGAGATCAACGACGTGCCCATAATGAACTACACAACTTCGCCAAACAAGAGAAATTACGAAAGCTGGATGTCAATATAATGGTTGGTTTTCAGTTGAGTTCAAAACAAATGAAAAATAACATGCATACCATGGGCAGTATCTTCTAATGCGTCATCACTTTTTAACCGTTGAGAAATATGTCACAAAGAAAGTACAATGTACAAGTCAAGACGAAAATGTGGATTTGTAGCAAAATATATCCTAAGTATTCACAGGATAAAAAAAAAATGAAATGAAGGAATGTCAGGACAATACAGAAACTTTAACGAATGCAAGTAAACATGAAACAAATTATACTTCTAGAGTGTAACGATATATCAAAGAATCACAAGCAATAAACACGTCTTAACGATTATCTGGTCACTTAAATACACCCCACATAATCACACAATCTGACAAGGGCAGACGAGGTTGTATTTGGCCTGGGGAAGGGAATTATGATAAAAGTGTAATTCACAAGATTCCAATGTTTTTCTTCAAAATATTCATTCATCCATTCCTTTGTAACTGACCTACGTTGTGTCGACCTCTTTCCAGGAAGAGGCGATTCTATTTCTTATTTGCTTATGTTTGTTTGTTTGTTTGTGTGTGTGTGTGTGTGTGTGTTTGTTTGTGCGTGTGTGCGTGTGTGTGTGAGTGCATTATGTTCTTTTTCGTTTTGTTAGCAGAGTAACAAATAGTGACGTTCCCTCAATCCTCTGCCTTTTCGTGTTCGTGACATCTTTCCCCAATTGAGTCAAAACAATATTCTTGATCAGCACATTTATCTTTATGTAAACCATTATTTTCTGTTGAAAATGGATAACTTTTGAACGAATTGTTCGCTTTTTCTCAAGCTTTAAAAATGGTCTGCTTTTCTACAGTCACTGCAGTCATAGGTAACCATGGTGTCTGTAATAGCTGGAGTACAAATTTTTGAGGAACGGCTAGAGTGAACTGACGGATTGACATTCCATGGGACCATATAAAAAACAAAAATTGAATGCAATTTAGCAAGTCACCAAATCAACAGCTGCAGAATGGATGAAGTTGGATATTTATGACTGGATTGAAGGCAGCAACATGAATTTACAGAACGTCATTTTCTGTTTAGAGTATAAGAATTAAAGTTATTACTTGTCTTCTTTTCTACCAGTTTGAGGTGGTCAAATTTCTATTTCGTTGAGTTATTCAGGACAGTTACAAAGAAAGCTACAAATCTCTCGAGATCTAGGACAACAAATTAGAATCGGCTATTGGGATACGAAAATAATTGCGTTTTTGCCTTTGTTCTGGACGAGCTGGAGAGGGTGTAGAGGAGAGCAATGAATTGCTTCGGCCTTTTGTGGGATGTGTGGCCGGCTTGGAAGGGGGATAAAGTCATCAGTGAGATGACTCTGCGTTTTCACCGGAAGAATGTTAGTGTTGTATTAGTTTAATAATAGTTAAAGACACTCTTGTGTAGAGCGCGTGGTAATCTATTGAAGACTGAAAGAATTGCGATTGTGTCGACTGATCCGGTTAAGGTATCAAGGTATCCGGTTAGACTTTTGCACTCTAGATACTTTACAACAAGATACTTTATTACTTTAGATGTGCATGTGTGTGTGTGTGTGTGTGTGTGTGTGTGTGCCCGCGCGCTTGGGTAACTGCAAATTGATAAATCTTTTTTGTTTCATTATTTTGTGTGAGGTTTTCAGGGATATTGCCCCATGTGCTCCAAACACACACACACACACACACACACACACACGCATTGTAACAAGTTATAATGAAAAACATGTTATGTTATGTTATGTTATGTTAATAACAAGTACAGTATGATACTATTTAAAGGCAACCTATTAACGCTCATCCAGCGTTAATTCTTTCAGTCGTTTGGATGGCGGCAGTATCAAAAATAGATTACAAACCGTAGCCCCCCCCCCCCTCCCCAAACAAAAAGAATACAACGTCACCTTCCGCAACGATAAAAGACAGGGAATCAATCCAAATACAATATCAGGGTATGAAACTTTAACTCATTTATTTGACTTACTTCTCTATAGAGGTTGTGAACTAATCTGCATGTTGCTGGAAATGCAACACGGAGCTGACCATCAATCACGCAGTTTCAGCCTCCGTTGCTATCACAACAAAGGTTTGTTTTTGGAAAGACAATGAGCAATGATCGACTCACGGTGCCCATCGCGGAAGTGTCCATCTTCTCCGGACATAACAATGGGATCGGAGATCTCACTATGGACAGGTCGGGGTGTCTGAAATCTATTGTACCTGTACCACCTATTTTGTATATGCCGAATTCTATAGGCATTTGGTTGGCATTACATTCTATACCCTATTACGCTCTTCCCGCGGCCCTTTGGTGGGTTTGGCTGCGGCCTTTTCAGTCATAATCTCGCAGCCCTTTTGATCATTTTGCAGCAGCCTTTTGCACTCTTTAGATCACGCTTTCCCAATCGTTTAGTTGCAGCCTTCTCTATCACTATCTTTTGGCTGCAGCCTCTGACTGCCCGAAATATCATGTTCACATAGGACTTCGATGAAAGCAACTGCTAATATTTTCTTTCTTCCTGGATTAGCGTTTGAATGAATAACTAAATGAATAGATAAATAGACAAATAAATAAATGAACAAATAGATAAACAAACAAATAAATAAATAGATAAATAAATAAATAAGCACATAGATACATGAATTGATAGATACTTGACATGTACATTTTAACATTCTATAATAGTCACGCTATATACATCTGTTCGTTAGCTGACCGAGAGAGTCGGATTCAAATGTCGGTAGATGCTAAGCATGCAGCATAAAATGTACACAAACTGTATACCGGTATTATGACTTCGCTGAGACATACTGGTTTAAATGTGTAAATGTTTGCAAGGTGAAATTAGTGCCTGCATTCGTCACGTCCAATGCAGGTATGTTTGATGTTGTTGTTCATTTTCTACATCCGCAGTATATTTTTATCCTCTTGTAATAATTTCGTACATACATTTCGTACACAAAATACAACCGCTTTGCCATAAAAACGATAAAAAGAAAACGACTGGTAACGCCATTCTATAGTGTGTATCCATACACACGTGCGTGACGAGGATCTAAGGATGTTTAATATCAAACTGCCGTGTTGATATTCAAAGTCGAATGATAGTTCGACAGCTGGTACGGATTTGAAATTATCTTCTGACATTGGGTGTTTTAACAGCACAAGATTGACGTTTTTATTGTTCAAAGGAAATATTGATTGAAATAATTTCCGCGATATGATACTTGTAGTTTGGAGTCTTGAGAGTTTATGGTAATAGAATTACGATGGTGAAAAAAAAGGAGTTAGACAGATTGGGAGGATTTCGCGAGATACTGATTATAAAAAGTCATAGCGCGATCATGGAGGAAAAAAAATAAATCGTGGAATCTAAGATCATGCAAAACTATACACAGGGCAACAATGCCGGCATACCTAATGAGAGACAAACCGCGGGTAAATACACACACACACACACACACACACACTCACTCATATATATATATATATATATATATATATATATATATATATATAATGTTACAAAAACAGCTGGATGTCATCAAGATAGCAGTATGCACATCAACTGCCGAGCCTCCTCAGCATCGCTATGCTGGAGAACAATTATAGAAGGACGTTCAACTGATTTGTCTTTAATAGCAAAAAATGACAGACAAGTGAACACAATACACACACAACATGTCCACAGGCCTGCATGCATTTGCAATGCACATTCAATTCAATTGTATGCATCCGTTCATCAAAAAAGAAACGTCCGTATAGACATGCAAACAAAAATATGCACGCAATTATATCGAAAAAAGTATAGCAATGAAAGGTCATGGACACGTGTAAAGCAGGGCTTATATCGATGGGGTCCAGTAAGAAAATTATAATTATTTTGACACAAATCGAAATCTGTATTTAATACATTTTAAACAGATTTAATAAACATGGAAAATAGACATTCGTGTAGTTTGGAAACTTCAGTTTCATTAATTGACGTGTTATTGTACACCATGAATGTGCCTAATAGCAAAAAAAAAAAAAAAAAACAACAGCAACAAACAAACAAAAAACAAACAAAAACAAAACAAAACAAAACAAAACAAACACTCTTACCCGTGCAGGCCCAAACTCCCTGACTTCTATGCGTCATTACTGTTACTACTGGTTGCATGTGTTGTAAAACATAAATCACTGATAACAGCAAAAGGAATAAAAATAAAAATAAAGTAACAAACCAACACACAAACACACGCGTGCGCGCGTGCGCACGCACACACACACATACACACATGTTACGACAAATTGATTAAAATTTCGACCGTCAAACCATCATAAGAATCCCTGATTGAAATATATTCCATGTTTGTGGAAATAAAGATCGAAAATATACATCGTTATTATTTAGAAGATAAGATACACTGTACAAACATTGAAAGCATATTGTTAAATCACATGCTTTAAGTTTCATCTTCCTGATATGGGCCATTTGAACCTGCATTCAGTATGCAAATTGCAGAGGTGAGACGAACCTATGAGGTGACAGCGTTTTATCATTTTCTGTTTTGTGCTACCTACAGGGTTCAGAACTCTAAACTTCATTACTAACACTGTGTGTAGAGTTCTGTGCTCCAGCTTACTGTTCAAAGACACTATTAGACGCAGCCACGAGAGGGCGTTGTTCTAAAAAAGTTGTTCGTCACAACAAGGAGTTTGTTATTCATAAAAGGGTTTGCAAAACCCTAGCGGCGTTTTGAAAGGAAAAGCCGGAGAGCGGGCCACTGCGGGAATACGCTTGAGTACCCCGGCGTATTATCGGGCTTTTCAAAGCGCCGCTCAAAGGACCGCTGAACGGCGGCGCCGCTGTTTTCCTGCACAATGTAATCTGCCAAGGCGCCTACGTTACAGCTGGAATCATAATTGTTAATGCCGTCATCGGCGTAAAAGAGAACAATCTCTCTTTCTCCAGAAGAGAGAGACAGACAGACAGTCAGAGACTGTGACAGACAGACAGACAAGACAGGGCTGACTCACCTCTTCAGCACTTTAATAACTTTCTTGTCCAGCTAGGTTATTCCCTTCCATAGTTACCCTTTCCTCAACTTTCCCATTAATTCTTGATACCATTTACAATTTATTTCTTTTTTGATTTCCCAAGCCCATGGCTAACCCATGTCTAGTGAAATGATGTGCTTCCACTGTCATATTGCCGGGCGTAACGTAGTTTACTGTACAATACTGGTTGAGGTGGGATTCAGGTTTATAACATTGAAAAGTGAGATAAGGAGAAACCTCTTATGAAACATGAAAGAGCATGTAATTTTAAGAGGGATTCAACGTTTATTTGATGAATATTGGTTTTAAAATGGCTGAGATATCAATAAAGTGATGATGATAAAAGGCGACAGGTCACACCTTTTATTAGGATCTCTTTGTTTCACCTTGTTTTGGATATCTCAGCCATTTCAAATCGATTTTCATCAAATAAACTTTTGACGCCCCTTAGAATTGCACTCTCGTTGACATATCATAGAGTGGTTTCTGCATATCTCGCAAAACATTAAGAGCTAAATCCTCACCTCAACCAGAACTGTACACACCAATTTGAAACACGTTTCAATGATCAAGAGTATATCAGAACGATATTATGTCTTGTTCCGGCTTTATATTGAGTAAGAATGTTCGCTGTAATCATGATAATCTTCAACACATTATATTCCTTTCGGTCGCTTTTCTTTCTTCTCTCTTTTTACAAGAGGTTTACTACTCTTCTTCATCGCCGTTTCTCATTGACTTTGCTACAACTCACAACAAGTACGGCGATACACAATCCCATAATCAAGGGTGAGTCAAATTAAAAATAACAAATCGGTATATCATATTTTCTTCTACGGGGGAAGTTAGGTGAAGTGATCAGACAGTTCGACGTAACTTTACCTTTCGTTAGTGCAACTTTCGTTTCAGTCTCTGCATATGTAAAATCGTATGTCATTCTCTCAATTGGAAACCACTGCAGAGGATCATCCGGTCGTGTCGCGCCTGATGTGTGTTTATTATTTCCTCTTGTGTTCTCGCATGACTGTAATGCCCTCATATGGTCATGTACTCCAGCAGTCGCAGTTCATTCACTGCATGAAGAACGATGATGTCAAGGAACATGTACTGAATTAGAACACCCGAGAGTTTCCCCGAGAGCAAATGAATTACTTGTAAACCACCTTTGAAGTATCAAGAGTATTAAATCAGTAGTCATTACAGTCACTGTGTCTGATGATTAGCACGCAGATCTAACTGACCGACTGTTTGCACTTAACGCAATGTGTAGCACCAACCACATCGGAGGTCATTGCTCAGGAGACGTCAAGACGAGCCTACATAATAATCAGGGAAGTGAGTCTAAATTGTCTTCTTTCTGATGTCATCGATTTGCTACAATGAATACCAGCAAGAGTGGACACCCCATTGCTACACTGACTGGTCAAATCGTATTGGTTGGTTTACTCACACTCCTTTCTATTGCAAGAAATGTGGGAGCAGGCCCTGTCAGTAAGTATTAAGAATTTTTAGTGAGCATGGTATGTGTGGTAACGAAGGACCTATTCATGTAAGGAGCTGTCCAGCCCCCACTTGATTGTAAGGAACCTAAGACACTCTTTCACTCGCCTTTAGTGGCTTTCTCGCTATATGAAAACTCTAAAAGGGAGGGTATACTACGAATTCTCACCCCCACACCACCTCCCCGAGAGCTATTGCCTATAAGCTCTAAAATTGGAATGCATATGAATTAATATAAGAGGAAAACGATAATCCTGCATTTTACTCGAGTATTATTGTTTACTTATTATTCTTTGGAATTTCTTCCTTTTTTTTTCTTCATTTTCATCTTTATGTGTTTTACTTTCTTTCCGAAATCAGTTTCCTATCATATTCTTGATAGGTGTTCATAATTAACGAAGATGGTGTTGATAGATGGAAATAAGGATAATTTTGACAAATGATAACAAGCAAATAAACGTCTATGAATAGACATGTTTTGAAATAATATACAACATGAATTAAAGAAAGAGTATTCAGCAAGGGGAAAGCCTGAGATCTTCACAGTAGTTCTAGGTTCGTTCTGCTTTGGTTCCCAGTTATGATGTATAATTGTCCCCGCCGAACGAGTTCGAGCAGGGGACTATGAAACGGGCTCCGTACGTGTGTGTGTCCGTGTGTGTGTCCGTCCGTGTGTCCATGTGTCCGTGTGTCCGTGTGTGCGTCCGTGTGTGATCAAAATCTTCAATTTGCTACTTCTCTGTCATTTATGAGCCAATTTTGATTCTGTTTGCTTTATATGATAGCACTATGTGGGAGCTTTGAAACTTCTACACAGAATTTCAGTTGTGACCTTTGACCTTGACCTTTGACCTATATTGTACATTTTGCTACAAAATGCTACTCCTTCGCCATTTCTAACCCGATTTCAATTCCGTTTGCTTTATGTGATGGCACTAGTTGAGGGCTTCAAAACTTCTACACAGAATTTTGACCTTTGACTTCTTTGACCTTTGACCTTGATTTTTTGACCTGTATTGTACATTTTGCTACAAAATGCTACTCCTACGCCATTTCTACCCCGATTTCGATTCCGCTTGCTTTATGTGATGGCACTAGGTGAGGGCTTCAAAACTTCTACACAGAATTTTGACCTTTGACTTCTTTGACCTTTGACCTTGATTTTTGACCTATATTGTACATTGGCTATAAAATGCTACTCCTTTGCCATTTCTAACCCGATTTCGATTCCGTTTGCTTTATGTGATGGCAATAGGTAAGGGCTTCAAAACATCTACACAGAAATTTGACCTTTGACTTCTTTGACCTTTGACCTTGATTTTTTGACCTGTATTGTACATTTTGCTACAAAATGCTACTCCTTCGCCATTTCTACCCCGATTTTGATTCCGCTTGCTTTATGTGATGGCACTAGGTGAGGGCTTCAAAACTTGTACACAGAATTTGATGACCTTTGACTTCTTTGACCTTTGACCTTTATTTTTGACCTATATTGTACATTGGCTAAAAAATGCTACTCCACCATTTCTAACCCGATTTTGATTCTGTTTGCTTTATGTGATGGCAATAGGTAAGGGCTTCAAAACTTCTTCACAGAATTTTGACCTTTGACTTCTTTGACCTTTGACCTTGATTTTTGACCTATATTGTACAATGGCTACAAAATGCTACTCCTTCGCCATTTCTAACCCGATTTCGATTCCGTTTGCTTTATGTGATGGCAGCAGGTGAGGGCTTCAAAACTTCTACACAGAATTTTGACCTTTGATTTCTTTGACCTTTGACCTTGATTTGTGACCTGTATTGTACATTTTGCTACAAAATGCTACTTCCGGCGGGGACATACATTACGCACCGCGTAAATTCTACTTTTCCTTGTTAAAAATCTAAAAGAGTCTCAAATGCTAATTCAACCCCCCCCCCAAAAAAAAAAAAAACAACAACAACAACAACAACAACAGCATCAGCAACAAAACAAAAACAAACGACGAAAACGTTTCTTACCCTTGAGAAAATAATTGCATGAATGAGCCAGTAATGGTTTTGAAAAGGAAGCAAAGTGAGTCGATACATATATTTCGTAATCCCTCATGGTATACGATCGCAACGGTAAATCAATTATTGAAAATATGGATATCATTTTAAGAGTAACGCTTGGTAAAGAAAAGGTAGAAAAGGTAAATTAAGTACTGTCTTCATTTCTCCAGCGATCCGTGACGACCTAAGACCTGCATGTCTTTTTTTTTTACTTTCATTGTTTGTGTTAACTTAATTCTAATAGAGATTATCTGTCAGTCATTGCTTTTACTATTAAATTCAGATCGTATGTTCAATCTGGAAAGTGTGTATTTAGGAACATCAAGTGAAAAAGAGAGAACTGTCGCCTACGATTTGAACCCGCGTTACCTACATGTATACTGTATACCGTACCGCTTTGGGGCACTATCACTGAGTTAAGCCATTTTATTGCCGCCAGATCATACTGTCATTCATTTCATTTATTTCATTCTTATTTTTCTTTCAAAAAAACATAACACAAAGTAGATCAATAAATTCAATCATAAGCATATATACATTGCAAAGTATGACAATCAATGGTAATCATCAAACTTATATGTTTGAAGGGTAAAATAAATGAGAATTGTGAGGTCCATTAAAAAGCATTGCATGTAGATTGCGGACCACTCTATGATATTTTCAAAAATACTAATTATATAAATGTATTACAAGTACATAATACATAATACAGAAAAAAGACAAAATGAAACAACAAACAACTGAGCAACAGAGACACAACAACATGACATGACTAAACTCAGGATGATACGATTGAAAGGAATAGAGCAAAAACAAAAATTAAAGGAAGAAAAAAAGAAAGAAAGAGAGGGAATGCCTACACGATGAACAAGAGAAACCGAAGTGGGGATTGAGGAAATATTTCGGACAGCTGGAGACTGCACGCAGCTGTAGAAAAATTAAGGAAATAAAATGCCAAATTTCATTACTTTATAATGCCGTTTTTTATTGCGAAAGGATGAGTTCAATAACTGATGATGAATCTTATGTTTGCTGTTCCCTATATAGGCTACATGATATTGTTTGAATAAACACCCCATGCCTCACCTCCCTTTCATTTTCTCTTTGTTATATTCATGATTCCCAAGCCCGTCAGTTACAGAAATAAAGGGAATTAGTTCTTGTTGAGAGACTATAACGGCAAGGAAAGAAAGAATTGAAAAATAAAATGTGTGTAACAATACTCTGAAAACAACTAACCGTGTAACTAAAAACAAATTCCCTTCAGTCTCATTTAATTATTGTTTTGGAATGATTTCAAGTGATCTTGGGTTTGTTTTTGCATGACTGTTTATTGTCTGTAATATCTAAATGTATTTGCCATAACATTATATTGTAGCAACCACATACAATATATATTAATGCATGTACATATACATGCATAGTCTGTAAAATGAGTCTGAAAGTTACTATTGTGCTTATTACTTTCATACATGACAATAAGCAAACTGAATCTCTATCTGAATTTGAATCGTGTTGACTGAATCTTTATATCATAATTTAGGCGTTGTATTGTCGACAAACTTACACATTGACCTCTTTAGGGAACATACTTAATTTCGGACCTAGTAGATAAAGCAATGGATGTCATTCATTTCCACTTGAGCCTCATTAACGAATAAATGCAAAATATCATCTAAATTGCTCTAATGGAATAGGTCATAAGTTCGTATATTAGATAGGCCCATAGTCTGCAAGATATAAACCGATGAATTCATATATAAACTGGAAGAGGATAACAGAAACAGTTGCCAGCAATCTTAAAATACGACTGTGATTCAAAGGGGTAGATGTGTCTGTGATGAGTGAATGACTTGATCATGTATTTTTTCTTTCTTTTCATTTTTTAAGTTCAGAGTGTTAGGTTGGGTGAACAGGATGGAGCATCCGAGGGTCAAGTACAAATATTGCTTGATGACGCCCAATGGAGGACAGTGTGTATCTCCGGCTTCAACTTCAATGCCCTTATCGTCACATGCAGACAACTGGGATTTCCCGGGGCCAACCGGATAAATTCGGTGTTGCCGTCCGTTGACACACAATACCCAACTGTAAAGTTATCTATCTTATGCCAACGTAGTGGTGAGGGCTCTATTTTTGCGAGCTTTATCATTAGAAAATATTTATGAATAGAGATAAAAAGAGACATGAGGAAAGAGAAAACGATGTTTTGCTTAGAAAATTTTGTCATTACGTGAATTATATATAATTAATATGACATGGATTTATAATTTCTTTTTTTTATTCAACTATATTACCAATTGTGACCCTGCACCTCAAAAGAAACAAAAAGTCGCCAGACATGAATTTTTAGTTAAGACCATATTCTGAAAGAACAGACTTTAAGCTTTAAAATGTATAACTCAAATCAAATGGACTCTCCTAACCTATCTAAATATTGGAAAGAAAGCACAAACTCAGGAAAAGCGTGAACTGAGAAAAGAGGCTCTGAGGTACAGTGTCTATTCAAGCGCTTAATCTTTACCAAACCGTGCTGGCTGTGTGATGAAAGGGACAAAAAAAAAACCAGGAAGTAAACCACCAGAGTAACAACAATGAAGGGATTATCAGATTAAACTGAAATTAAGCATGCCTCATTGACACATTCTATCCATAATTAATGCCAACTTTCAAAGCAGTAGCATTATCCTTTCAAAAGCTATTAGAGTTGAAAGTGAAGAGTGTGTACAAGGTTTTTCAGAAATGAAAAAGGGATTCTAAAGACACACCTAATCACACTATTCTACCAAAAATGTTTGAGATAAACCGCTAAAAAAACACACTTTCCTGCCCGTTCTATGATACCAAATTTTAGCATAATGTAAAAGAAGACCCGCTCTTTCAGAAATTATGAAAAAGTCAAGTTCGGCTAGGTTGACCCATTTCACTTATTTTCAGTCCTCGCGCAAAATCAGTGTGTGCGACTTTATGTTCGTTTTGAGGTGCACTGTCACAAATATAATATTCAAAACCAAAGACATGTAATTATAAAGTTTTTTATTCTGTATAGAATCTTTGAATGGCATATGGCAAGGTAAGGCGAAGGGAAGGGTTGGGATACTGAATTAATTATTTATACATTTACGATATAGACGCAAATAGTCACCAAACTTTGAGTAAAAATACCATCTTTGAGCTGAAAATCATCTACAAGAATCAGTGATGATTTAAATTTTAGGAAGGATAAAGATAGGTGGACAATTATCTTTATGAATCATCACTGTTTAATAGACAACGGCCTAATAAAAAAAAATCAAGAAGATTAGAAGAAAATGTGGTTGTCTGGCCAAACATAATTATGTCTATCGAAGTCCAGTATTAATGTTTACTTGGTGTAGGCCTAAAATGAAAAGAAACAAAATGAACAGGGAGGATCAAACGTAAATCCTGAGTCGGTGTTCAAGGTCAATTAACTTCATCAAAATGAAAATTAGGGGACATGAACTCAGAGCAGGTAGTGATAATTGCCGTTAGAAGCTGAAGCATCAACACCGACGGCGCGTCTTTCGAATTTCTCTATAATGTATAGTGTCATGTTATTGAAAGAAAAATCAATGTGCCAATTCCCCCAGCGATAATATCTTGCAGGTGTAAAATGTTATATTTTAAACCAAATTGTCTCATTGTATATAACGGACTATCTTCAATCGTGTTCTGTAAAATGCTGACTTTTTTAACGATCAAATATTTTATGTTGGGCAATATATGCCAGATGAATAGGCTAATCAATGACTAATATTGTGGCACATTTTTGTGCATTCTTCGTCTCTCGCAGACAGTCTGCTTAACCAGTGTGACATCAATCCCAGCCGGTGTTATGGCGATGTCACTGTCGGTGGTAGATGCTACAACCGAGGTAAGCTTCCATTGGAAAGTGGCTGAAATTTCCACATAAAAAAGCAAACAATAACTACGACAAAACTAAAGCTACACCAACACTCAGAAATACACACAAACACACCACACACAGAGTCAGACACGGCAGGAGGGGAGGGTACAATTTAATATCAAATAATTAAAAATGACTTGTCAGACTTGTCGGACTGGGTCAATGATTTCTGTATTAAAATACCGTATTTCTTCTAACTTTCGAAAAACAATTAAAAGACGAATCAATCCATTGATCGTAATGAACCATATGTGCAAATTTCCCTCACAATTTCCCCCTCCCTCCACAAAAAAGAAAAAAAAAAATAATGATAATGATATGACCCATTAGTTTGGTACTGTGACATATTGTAGCTATCCCCGCCACAACTCGGTCAAAGTTGTATCGTAGTGCCGAACAGCAATCATCTAAATATACATGTAGTTAATATGCAAATATGGTAAATGTGTACAATTTCATCCATATTGGAAATATTGCCATTTGAATAAGCTATAATTATGTCGTCACGATAAATTCATTCCAGTCAATCCATGTCAGTGTTTTTGAGAGAAAGGACCTACTCTAGCATGTGCTCATTACCACAAGTTTTATATCTTTTTTGTAAACAAACTGTGCGTTCTCTACCATATCTGTCTGTCATCCGCTCTTGCCTTAACACAAGAGAGTGGCTACCTAGGTTGTTTCGAGTCCCAGTCAGAAGACAACCCGTTGGAAAATTCTCAAAGGCTGCAAACGATTGCCGCTGACATGACTATTAGCATCTGTAAAACGCTTTGCCAGACAAGAGAATACAGATACTATGGACTTGAGAATGGAAACCAGTGCCACTGTCAAAATGTCAGCGTCGAAAGGAGTCAGAGGGGGGACAACTTCTGTCAGGCCGAGTGTGGGGGTGATTCGTTGTCGAACTGTGGCGGGCTGTTTTCTGTGGCATTCTTTGAAGGTACATGTGCATTAAGATGAACGTTGTGCTTCGTCATCCCCTCCTATTTAGAAGTTCATATGAAGAGACCTATATGTCTACGGCAGAGAGTAAGATACAAACCAAAGTCTGCTGTCCATACATCCTGTAGTTTACCATGTATAGTAATAATTATAAATGATAATACAGGGGTACTTATAATGCGCCAAACCCACATAACAAACGTGCTCAGGGCGCAGTAGAAAAAGTCAGTTATGAAGTGCAAAAATCATTACACAAACATGCACATGAAAATAAATGACACAATAATGATGATGGAAAAAAGTTAGTGGTATATTAAACATCACCCATTCACAACCTTAGTCATGTCGTGAACGATTGAAAAATGACGATCAAAAAACGAGGGAGACAAAATCAAAGAAAAACTATTCAAAACCAATGTCCTTTGAGATGTATCAAGGACCTCGATTTCGTAAGTGTCCAATGTCTCCATTTTCAACCACACGAGAACGCTGCATGGATCACTGCTTCAATGCTGAACATCTTCTAACTGCTCATTAAAGGCGACCCAAAAAAGTGTTCCTAACTGATAAAAACGATTATATCAAACTCCGCTTCTCACTTTCCTACAAACAAAGAATCCACGGCACAGACATTTGTGACTGTGAAAATATTTTGCAAATATTCACTATTACGTTATATATACAGTATATATGTATATATATAAACACACACTCAACCAAAAAAGTAGGGGAAGGTGGGGTAAGATGGGACGCGGGGCAGGATGGGACAATGCGATAACTATCTAAGTAAGCATCAGAGGGCACTATAATCTGCACTGATAAAAAGCACGCTGTCAGGAAGCCATCTTTACGCTCTGTGAAGCTGAGATTCTCTTGAGCTTTGGTGGACAAACGCAAAAATTAATATTGATGACGGCAGAATTTCTGCAGTTATGAAATGTATAATATCCCTGGCATAATATGAAGAAAGGTAGAATGTTGATATCGTGTGGTTTTTATAGTATATACATCAAGTTTATTTCATAAAATGAAGGCAGACTGTATGTCATTGCATGTATTGTGTAGAGCTTAGAAGTGTAGTGTGTGTGTGCAAGGGGCAGGATGGGACATCCACCTCGGGGCAGGATGGGCGGGTGTCCCATCTTGTCCCATCATATTGATAAGGTTAATGTATATGTTTTATTCTTTTTTTCAGTTTCAGAATGGTCCGGAATTACAAAAGAAAGAGCGACCGTTTCGAGTGGAACACGGAAATATGCGTCTTCATTGTTTGTCCCATCGTGCCCCACGTATGTGGGGCAGGATGGGACAGATTTGACTATTTTGAGATGGCTATTACGTAAAATAAAAGTAGGCAATTAAGATGATATTACGTGTGATAGTGTTGCCTTACACAATCTTTGTAAATCCTGTTTCATGTGGAAGTTTGTGACGTAAAATTTGAAATACAGAACATTTAGTGAAATGTGGCCCATCCTGCCCCACGTTCCCCTAAGTTCCCCCCTAGCATTTTTCGATATATCTCAAAAAGAATTTTACCGATTTTCAGAACTCAAACGGGAATGTATAGGGAAATGTATTACTCATAACATGAATGGCATACCATTGCCACCAGATATCATTATTAGTGTGAAAAAGGTCATTCTATGTCAAAATGCATGGGGAACAAATGGCACTTCAGGTTATATGAATCACATTGTGTACATTTCCCATGCAAGTTAGAAAATGACCTTTTTTAAATTGTTATGTAATTCTAAGGAATTTCTTCAGGTACAATGTTCTTCCCTATTAAACAGATGTCATACATACTTTGTTTAACAATAGGCCTTTTCAATTTGAAAATGTTGGTCGAAGCCATGTGCTTTTGAGTTGATCACATTAACGTGCTTATGGCCATTTTGCATCATGTCGCGTCTGCAAATTTTTTGAAAGAGGGAGAGCTATAGCTTTCCTTGAAGTTGGGGTTCCCGTTAAGGAGGTGGCCAGGAGACTAGGGGTATCGCCAAATGCCATAAGGAAACTTAGAGCAAAGTTTCAGGAAACTGGAGAGGTCAAAGATCTGTCAAGAAGTGGCCGACCAAGGGTGACAAAATACACTAAAGTGCAACTTTTTTCCATGCAATTTGACATAAAATGAAAGTGCCCCGTCACTGTTCAGGCATACTAACCTGGAAACATTAAACTGCTCATTACTTGAATATGAGACCATTCTGAAGCAAATAATTTTCACACAACAATAGATATATAATGTACACTTCAATGAATCCCACAAGGATTGAAATAATCATCCCCCAGCATTCCCACTGATTCCCACTGAGCAGTTACTAGCCATCCCCTTTAAGATCACTATTTATATAGACAATAACTTATTATGTTTCATGCTTGATGTTTCCAGTGCCACAGGAAATTTCTTCACAAAGTTCAACTGCTGAGACAACACGGCAGACAGCCAACACTCTTTCCGTTTTAGCATCGATCTCTGAAGGTATATTTTTCCCTTGTCATTTCATAGGTTTAGAAGCGAGTGTTACATTTAAAAAGAAATCTGTATTGCTCTAGTAAGAATTGCTCTTGCATACATTACCGACGCCATTCACATTTTGTTTGATCTTTTCTCTGCAGGAAGTGAAGCAATCCCCAACGCAGACCAGAAAGGCATGCCATCCATGACTCTTGAAACATCCACCAAGCTTGACCTTGAAGGTACGCCTGTTGCGACACGGATTGTCGCCCCTACACGGATTGTCGCCTCCTGTTCGGGGCGACAATCCGTGACGGGCGCTGGTGGCACGGATTGTCGCCCCCGTCACAGGCGACAATCCGTGACGCTTGTGCAGTTCCCAGTTTTTGACCTCGAAGGCGACAATCCGTGTTGGCAAAAAAAAATTTGCGACACGGATTGTCGCCCCGGGCTCGGGGTGGTTCCTCCGGTGTTAAGCTTTGGTGGGATGGGTATGACTGGTAAGTTATGCGTATGTGTGTGTGTGTGTGTGTGTGTTTGGAGTATAATAACACAATATATAAAAACTGTGCATGTGTGGTGGTTGTATAGTGGTAGTGGTTTGTTGTTTGTCTGTGTGTATACGTGTGCCTGTATGCCTACGTGTGTATGGGGAATATAGTGGCGCTACTGTGGCAATACAAACGCCTTCAGAGTGTATGAGCACGTGTTTAAGGAATTCACACCAGCGTTGATCTAAAAATAGTATGGGTGTGTCAACCAATATCAGCGTAGTCCACTGCCTGGACTGTTTTGTGTGATCATTTACCGCGCGCACACACCGCTACAGCACGCGTATGCCCCACCGTATGCTCGTGTATTAATTTGCCGCGCACGCACGCATCTCGACCTCCAAAACAGTCCAGTCTGGTTTGCCAAGTCTCCCCGAAATATTTCGGAAAAAATTGGCCCCCACCCCCATCCCCTCATTCATTTCGAGCATCCTGATTGGTCGATGAGATCGCGTCCAGCAGGCAATTTGTGGTATCGAAAAAAGTCGATCGATCTCTAATCTTGTAGTCTTATTGCAAACAGGTATATTGCATGTAGCAATATAACATACATATTTTACGCCAATATTCATGTATTAATCTCTCCATATATTGATGGAATTTCAAAAGTATTTTTCTTTTTATTAAAAATTGCTCAAATGATATATCTTAGAGATCATAAGAGGAGAATGAAATTAGAACGTACATAAACCGTGCGTAAGATTAAGACTAACTTCTACTCGTTTCCATAACTGTTATAAATTAAATTATAAATATCACAATAACCAGCATTTTAAATCTATTTTTCGACAGAAAAAAATAATTTAAAAATCACAAATAAAAAAAAATTAATAAATACGTGTAGAGAAGATATTCACCCATTTAAAGCATCGTGACTTATCGTACATGTCAATTTCGAGGTGGCTTTTACTTCTCGATCGGGGATCCCCCGGATCGCGTGTACAGCATACAGCTTGTGCAACAAATGTGCAACAAATGTGCTTTTCGTATTGATTCCGAGTCTTGCGTTTTCCGACCAAAATCTGTGCAGCATTTCAAGTATTTCCTCCAAACCTTGTTTACATGATCAATGGATGTCAATATCAGCGTCTCTGCGTCGCTTTTCTGACAGTGATAATGAGAAGAGCATTCAATGCAATGTGCTACTGAGAAGCTTGGATTCGTTGACGGTTTCGGGGAGCAGCAGCAGAACCAGGTTTCTCCGTGCGTGGTCATAGACTCATGATTTTGTTTATCTCCATGCCGACTGGTTTCGGCAATAGTGTGGTGTTCCAACTTCCAAGCTGCACCGTTGTGCATTGATATTCTTCGCAACCTAGATCTACATGATGGACCAGACTCTCCGAAAGCTGTGGCTCTTGTCATGCCTTTGAAGTCTTTAATTTCGGACCAGATGAGCAGGGCTATGGATCTTGCTTGGCCTGCGTGACAAAGTCGAAGACTCAAGCGGCCTAGTGGTAAGCTAATCATTGAACGTTAGATCTATCCAGTTTCTACAAATGATTCGTCAAGGCAACTTTCATTACGTGTCTCTTGTCTTGAATTACAAACTGTAACTGTAGGCCCCTAGTTGAACAACAAAAAAATGATTGTAAAACTAAATGTAGTTAAATGTCTGGCCTCTGGGCCGGGTAGGGTAAACACATGTCAGGCTTCTAGTAACAGTACTACTCTTGTGAGTGTTCCTAGGTGTACTGAGCTGAGTCAAAATCCTGTGTAATTGTAATAAATTGTTAACACCGTAACTGCACTGGTTTAATTTTTTGTGTGCAGTACAGTAACTACTGTAACTTTCTCGCATCCGTAGGCCTACTGCCTTAGCTTTAATCTGTGAGACACAGCCTGTGTCTCGTCGGCTTTGCTCCTCTACACAGACAGAGGAGCAATCGAGACACACGCTGTGGCCCACAGACTAATTCTTCATGTGCATGTACATTGAGAAAAAACTCAAATAGGAACATGCTTCAGTATGCAAATGTACTCGTACTGAAAGGGGACAACTTTGCACAACAGGGAATGACACTAGAACCAGACAGGGTTTGCCTTTTGAACACTTTAATTCGGTCTTTGGTACCGAATCGTCAACATAGGTCCTCTGAGGACAGTCGCCATTTTTCGTTCTTCTTTCCGCCCTCTCTCGGCGTATCTGTTACAATCGTTTACACATTATGTTCCCTTACAATACTTGTTCATCTACAGATTAAAATTATGCAGTCTTATGGCTATGCGATATGCATTGAAGAGACTGCAGGCATTATTAAAATCACATGTGCAATGTAGAAAATGTTTTTTATTTTAATCTTACTGTTTTTTTTTTTCTTATTTTTCAAATAGGGGGACAGCATCTGGAGACACCAAAGCATTTCTAGCAGTGTATGGAAAATTTGGTGAATTACGATCGGAACTCAAGTCGTCAGTCCCGCTGTTGCCCTGACAGCCACTGCAACCAGAGATGTGCGTAGCGGTATCATCGAAAACTTTGGTCTTCGCAATTACAAATTGTATGTGTGGGTAAATCAGTTGCCGGACAAGCAAAATATAAAACATGTTGTCAAGTCTGCTGCAAGAGATTTAGATACAATGTTCAAGTGGCTGGCAGATGACTTGAAGATCCATGGTGCATGTTGTGAAAGGATGATAAGAAAAATGTGCAGTAATGTGTACGCGACCTTTATGGCACTGCTTCCAGAAGGTTGCCACAGGTATTGTAATAAGTTTATATGTACCACCAGAACATGGAAACTGATATCCAAAAGGAAATTGTTGACAGCATGTTAGCAACAGATGGTGAAATCAGAGTTCTGATAGCTACCATTGCATCTGGCCTGGGTGTTGACGTAAGCAACGTACACAGTACGGTTTTGTGTGGATGACCAAGTGATCTAGACGATTATATCCACTTTTTAAAAGCACTAAATTTTCAGGCCTTATCAGATATACTGGTAACATGAAGAATCATGTACAGCTGTACAGCTGTACATCGTAGCTGAGATTTTTTTTTTTAAATGAAAAATGTCACGTATACACGTGTACATGTAGCTTAGCTTGTACCTTTGGGATTTGAAAATTGTTTTTTAGAGAATTCATATGATTGTTTTAAAACAAGAATCCACTGTGGGTGTTTTTCCTCCTTAAGGTTTGTAATGGTGAGTGGTTGGTACATTGGTTTCTGGTATACCTGAATTTTTGCAGCTCCATGCTACATGAACAATAATTTTCTTTTTATCACTGCAATTACTGTACCTTGCTCTTATTCATAGAAGCAAATACAATGTACATTTGTACACACCTACTTTTCATACTGTACTTTGTTTTTTAGGCGTGAATATTTTCATTGATTTTCATTGGACATGTTGATGGGTACATATCATAATTACAAGTGATAAAATTATGGAAAAGTTGAAATATTTTAGTTCAAAAGTTGTGTTTTTGTGATGTAGTGGATTACATGTACATGTACAGACAGACCATGCCAAGTGGGGATGGGCTGTGTGTTTTGGGTGTTTGGGTGGGTGTTTGAAAATTGAACTGAAAATGCTGTTTGTCTGCACATGTAATTGTACATCGCATGTTCATCTATGCATACATGTACATACAAGTGTACAAATGTGTAGAGTGTGTTTTTGAGTTGTACAACTACCAAGAACTTGTTTACGTATAATACTTTCTTTACATACAAAATCATTCATGAGAAGTACAGTATGTTCTTTGGCCCATTTTGATAAAACTAAAACTAGTTCTGTTAATGCACATGAACATTTTTACCTATAGTTTGAACTGTGTAGCAATGAATTTATTTTCTTTTTTGAACTTCGAAGCATTTTTTTAAACCAAGAATTGTTGTAAAGCGCAACAAATGAAAAAACAAAGATTTCTTTGTCATAACTTGTAACCAGTTTGTGTTAATCCTGTATTTTTGATGTGTAATGAGAGTCTACTACACATGGTAATCAGACTGAAATGTGACATATCAAATTATTTCTCTGACATCAAAATTCAGAGTCAAACAGTTTACAATGTATTTTGTTTGAAATAATGCACTGTTGTTGAACAATGATCATGAACTATCATGAATATACAGTAAATGTATTGTATATTACAGTACTTGTACATGTACATGTACAAATGAAAGTGTATAATGAAGGAATTTCAAGAGCATGGAGAAACAACTGAAATATGCCTAATATTTTATAAACTATAGAACATTTAATTTCAGTTCCTTATGAGTACTTGGTGGCACAGAATATCCAACTTTAAAGACACTTATACACCTGAGGAATTATTTTGAATGTCCTTCCCAGAGTGACAACTTTTTGAACTCATTATTGACAGTTGGGAGTGGGATGCTAGCTTTGAAACTTCCTTGGTAGTTGGTACAACATTAACAGTTTTACCATCATGGCCAAATTTTTATAATGAAGGCTTAAGAAGTAATATGATAAAAAAAATGTACAAGTTATACATGTGCTCAAATTACACTACTCGTAGTCCATTTGTTTTCACTTTGCTGTCTGCTCTTACTGTACATGAAATGATGAAGACTACACAGTGTATTTAACAGTACATATATTTGCACATATGTGTAATGTACATGTACACTGTACATTGTACATTTCAAAGTACAATAGTGATAAATTGATGTATTTCCTGACCACACCTCAACACTGAAAAAAAAATCTACACTTATTTACCAATAATCAGGTGCCATAAACGTTGAAAAAAATAAAGTCTACTACACTGTACAGCTGTATGTACAAAGTACATATACAATGTTTAATTTGGATGTGATTTGTAATAGGGGGTTTAATCAAATTGCTAACATGTGAGTGTGTGTGTGTGTGTGTGTGCATGTGTTTGTGTATGTTTGTGTGTGTGTGTGTGTGTGTGTGTGTGTGTGTGTTTGTGCACATGCGTGTGTGTGTTTGTGTGTGTTGTGTGCATGGCCCACACATTTCCCAAGCATAATTTCACACTGATATCCCCCTAAAATGTTTGTGAATTAGAAAAAAACAAGTTGCTTTGTCAGACTGTCTTTTGATATGAATAGGCCTACTTATTTGATAATGTATATATATATATACATGGAGCTACTATTTTGAGCAAATACAGGTATGGTTTGCCAAAAAAAAGGAAGATATATGTAACCTTTATATGCATATGCAGAAGGGCAGTTCAACCAAAACTGTTCACTGGTAATGCCAGAGACAAATGGACCAATATCTCTAGCAAAAATGCTCTTAAGCGTCTTCATCTTGGTTTACTAAGTTTAGCTTTACTATCATGAAGACTAACAAACAAAAAACTGAGTGACGGGGTATTCTTACAACAGGGATATTGGTCTGATTGTCTCTGTTACAGAAATTATCAAAGTGAATAGTGTCGGTCTAACTGCCCAGTAGGCCCTACATGAAGTGGTAATAAAATTATAAAAGTTGTACAAACTTAGCGCAATTCTTTAAATTTAGACTGCTCTCTAAAAAAAAGGCACCTTCTGGTTCCTTACATGTACTTCACAACTTTGCACTACAAATTGTGTAATGTGGTTGTACCCTATCCCCTTCACCTCCACCACCCCTGAATATGCTTGATATCTTGTATACCATAGCTAAGTAGCGGTTCATAGAACCTACATCTCACAGCCCTGAGCTTATTACAAAATTACATTGTTATTTAGTGGGCCACAAGTGCCTATGTCAATTAAAGAATTTCTTTAATTTCTGAATATTTCATCATACAATATTATTAAGGAAGAATAATTGATGACAAAATTATTTCTTTTAATGAATATGATCGGCACAATCCACCCCCCTCAAAAAAAAAAAAACATATTGATCCCCTTTACCAACAATAACATCGCCAAACAAATCTTCCAACTTTTCTTGAGGTCCACATCTCACGACCTTCACAGAGTTCTTTGCAGTTTTATGTAGTGTTTGGACGTTAGAAGTGGCACATCACAAATCATACATCGGCGAGCTGGCGATTTGTAGCTCGCCATTTTCAATCTCAAGAATAATATTCAAGTCATCATCGAATCTGGGCTCAACAAAGTCCAAAACACCACGTGAAAGTAGGTCGGACATGACTGCAACCATAACTTTCAGCCAGTCAAAAACGTTGCACGAATCAGCTGTGCAACAATGCATGGTACGGATCACTGAAGAACTGAGTACATGTATCGCATTGCATTGTGATCAAAGAGTTGGCTCTTTGATTGTGATAATGTGTGTTGTGCAAAAATGCAGGCATCTCTGTGCACATAATTAGTAATTGTTGCAGATCGCACTGTATTCACGGTGCAATGCACACAGCTGGCTGCAGATCGATCGATCCCACATAACTTTTCTGTGATCGATCCCTTAGTTTTCATGCATACGCAATGAGCTTGCGAGAGATAGGGCATTACGTAAGCATACCTAATATGAACTTTTGACCCTACGCACTGTCAAACCATTCTGGACGTTTTTTTTTCGGACAGGTTTGTTGGCATCGAGCGGTTACAGGGGATAGCGCGATAAGCTGTGGAGCGGCGCGTGGATGCGTAATGATAGAAAACGTCCAGAATCTGGACTAATATCAGCGGTGAGGCGGGGTAGGGAGAGAGAGACCGAGAGAAAATACATACGATGGAGGTACCCTCCCCAAATGTTATTTGTCTTTGTTCATTTTTCACTGCAGTCATTTTCTTCCATAGTCCATACCACTATTCTTTGTCCCAGAATAGGTTTGGCATGCTTTATGCATGAGCGAATAATTTCCACACGCCGTAAAAAAATTGTCAATCGTTAGTTGATTTTAGCACAAACGAACTGCCATTGCACACCGCTAATACATACGTAATACAAACAAACACCAACAAACACTTAAACAAATCCTCATAATGCAAATAAACCAACTCAACACTTTTTTCCTTGATATTTATTGATTTCATTCAAATCATTCATAAATCGACCCATTCTGGGTGAACATGAACAAAAAAAGTTACAAATGGCAATTCGAAACACAAACAAATCCATTTGTCAATTTATACCACAAATAATCTCACTTCAACATAGATAACTCGATTATAGACCAACCCTACTAATAATTTCTTCACGAGAAAGTTTTGACATGTAGGGCCCTACCAAACCTATATTCCTTGAATATATTGGTTTGGATCATGTAACACCTTCTTACTTACAAGGGCATATACATAAAAACACACAAATACATTACACAAATCTAGAATGAAATCAGTCATAAAAAAACCCGACCACTCCCTCCCCTCCCCAACCGAAACAAATCTAGGGCCTACATCTATCCTAAATATTAAATCCTACCAACATCTGTCATACCATGTATAACTATCCTTCTTCAAATCCAATCCTTAACCCACCAACCCCTGATCAAACAAAACCTAAATCATCCCACACCCACATTCACCAACCCAAATACATACACACACACACACACACACACACACACACACACACACACACACGAAGGTTCGTTATTCCGAAGTTTCGTTTTTTTCCGAGGCTTTATTTATCCGAAACACACAATTCCCTATACCTAGAGGTTCGTTGATCCAAAAATGAAATTCGGAATAACGAACCTTCGGAATAATGAGCCTTCGGACGAATGAGCCTTCGGACGAATGAGCCTTCAGAATAACAAACTTTTGCAATAACGAAATGTAACCCCCTTCCCACGTACCGACGCACACCCGAACCGATACCACATTCCTTCCTGATGAAACGATTTCTCAATGTTGATAAATAAGACATAATGGACCGTATGCAGAAAAGCAGCATCCGCCCGCCCGCAAGCTCCACTCCGAATTCATATACAAATCTGCCAAACAAACTCATCAAATTCAAAGCTGCTGATAAAATCAATATCAACGTTTATGCCAGCAACAGCTTACTAGGTATCCCTCCCCACGCGCAGCTAAAAAAACACATACGCAAAAAACTGACATAATAAACACATTCTTCCATCACACACACACACACACACACACACACACACACACGCACAAACGGACACTAAATTATCATGTGCACACGCACATACACACTTCCTTGAAACCTCACCATGACTTTTTACATGGCATGTTTGCATGGATGTAGCCATGTAAGTTATGTGTAAGTATTTCAATGATTATGTCCAGAACGATATTACCCAGCAAAATGTGCTTCGAGGGCGGGCGACAATCCGTGCCGCCAGCCCTCGTCACAGATTGTCGCCAGGCGACAATCCGTGACGGGGGCGACAATCCGTGCCGCCAACGCCCGTCACGGATTGTCGCCCCAAGCAGGAGGCGACAATCCTTGTAGGGGCGACAATCCGTGTCGCAACATACGCCATTCACAACAGTGGTGATTATCTTTGCAAAGAAACTGAGAATGTGTGTTTACTCAGTTAACTTTTCATTTCATTTTCAAATAAAGAAAAGTTATTATTTTATTTCCGAAGGAACATCATTACTGAGAATTCTGTAACAATATTTCTTAGTATTCCTTTTTTCGGCTTCAGATCAAATGCGAGATGTGACTGAAATCCTTTAATACAGTTGACCTCTTTAAATACGGCTGAACAAAATGATCTATTTACAGTTATAATCTGTATTTAGCCATGTGGTATCAGTAAGACTGCCAGAGTAACGGAAGTCGACCTACACGTAAATCTCAATCCCACACCATGTCTATGATGATTAGATTATGTTGCGGACTATCACACGAACAGAATGTAAGGAGGCAACAACACAATCATTGAACGTGAAATGAGAGAATTATGGAAATGGACAGTTTCCCATATATTTTCCGAAAGCTGATATCAATCGCAAACACACACGGAAATGACAAGAGGTATTAATATTATTACCTCACAACTTTTATAGACAAAGCTGTGCTTTTTGTCAATGATTAACCACTATATTAGTTTCCCCCTAAAAGTGAGAGCACTACAATAATTTAAATCGAAGATAACATCTTTTTAAGTCTCAAATTATGCCAAGAAAGAATATTAATAGTGAAAGTTTGTGTCCGGTTCATTGAGAACCATGTGGTGTACTGACATGTGTTTGATCAATGGAATCGTGATAGCATCTTGATGTTCACTAAATTTGATAATTTGATCCTATTTCTGACGAAATCTTACTGTACCATGTCTGATACGACTTGTAAAGCAAACAAAATGTTTCAAGCAAATAAAAACATCTTTATCTATGATTTCCTTCGTCCTGTTTTAACCTATCACGGTTGACTCGACCGTCAGTCTATCAAAATTCGCAATCAAATTTGTAGAATATCCTTTATTGCCATGTAAATTATTCTGAATGCAGGCAGTACGCATCTCGAACATTGCAAAGAACATTTAGAATGTGTTGTGTTTCCTGACATCTTAAAATGCTTTTACAATTTCAAGTCAATCTTTAGCTGAGGTGGCTGATTTTGGATGTTATGGAAATCTTTGTAGATAGCTACAAACTAATATACCTGATATCCCTTACTTTATCCATGTGTTCCACTCCCATTCTGGTAGTAAATGGAGAAACATACTTTTATATTCAATTGTAAAGAAACTAAAGCAAACATTGCTGGCTTATATTCACTATGATGTTTTGGGGTAAATCTGAGCTACTGACCCTTTTTTATCGTTTTATTTTGTTTTCAAATATTCGTTGAATGGGTCATTATTTTGGGGTTAAAAGTGTAAATCGGATAACAACATTTTTTTTTTTGGGAGGGGGTGATTTTAGACTTTTCTAATTTAGCAAGTGGAGCAGTTGGCTCATTTGTTGTAGCAGTAATAAATAATTCATGGTATTCAAGGAGTATATATTTCAGTGTGCTTATTTAGTTTTAGAAAAAAGGTCACTTGAACAGAGGAGTAAGTGTTGCCACAATTGTGACTAATGCACTCTCACGATCAGTAATGAAATGATTTCCTTTCCTTGCCCCAGTTAAGAAAATGTTGCCACCAGATATATTGGTCTTACTTAAGTGTCATCTCTTTAAAGTAGATCGTGTTCTTAAGTACCCCGCTTGCCAAGGTTTCAAGTGGTACAATGATGGTTACAGCTACCTAGTCTCCTGCACGGTGCATTGAAAACAGTAAGTAAAGGCCTGTCCGTCACGCCTCGTATTCCTTCCTTTCCATTTCGCAGTGCCAACATTCATCAAGACGCCAGCTTGTGATATAGCTGTAGCTTTCAGCGTATTAGCCTTCCTCGCAGCTATGTTGTCCGTGATCATATTTCTCCGACATCGAAGGTAAGTTTTTTTCCCCCAGACATTTGTACTTAAAGGAATGAGGTAGAACCCAAAATTGCAATTGTGTGAAATTACAGTGTCCTTAATGAATTACCAGTGAAAACTATTATAGGTCAAACAAGTAACATAAACGAAAGGAAAGGTATGAAAGTTGAGTGGTATAGGAAACCATAAAACTAAACATGCGAAAACTTATTAGTCAAGCGACGTATCATTTCATCTGCACATTCTTCATCCTTAAACTGATTTGAACGCAGTTATATACAACACATTTTTTAAATTCTTTTATTGTTTTCACCTTTTCAAAAAAAAAAACATAAAAAATGCCTTTCCCTCTTCTATTTCTTCCTCCCCTTTCTTCGTCTCTCTCAGAAAAAGAGAGAAAAATCGTTTTACGCCCGACACCGTAGATGATGATGATGGAGGCACATATACCGGACTGCAACCGTTGTCTGGTCCCTCTCCAGTCTACCAAGAACTGAATAAGAACACCGAGTCGAGACCCAATGACGATTCAGATGGAAATTACCCGAGTCCGGACGTTGTGGCGCCCCCAGGGACGGGAGAAGATTTGACTTTATATCAGAATCAAAGCGTCATGGCGCCTCGAGGGAGAAAGGCGCAGCTTCAATCAAAAACAGTGGACTGCGATAATGACGAGTATGAAACTTGTGAGTAAGTGAATGGAGGTTTGAATATAATCACATCAGAAGAAGCTCATGCATAATGTGGTCGTCGGGGTGGGGAGATGTTATTTGAAGCTGCTCTGCTCCCTTGAAATCTACGCATGAGTCTTCAACCGATAGCGAATCGAGAAGTCCTTGTCTACACGGTCTCATGGCGCGAAAAGCGGGGCTAAGAGACACGAAGTGGTTTCCCCAGGTAGCTCGTGCAGGAAGTTCTTTCCATGATTAGAATTTTGTTTGAAATCAATGCGAAATGATTGAAGAAAAGTTCGCAGCATTATCTGATGTGGTCAACGGATTTCGGAAGGGTATTCATGACCTGGAAGCTGCTATCAAATTTCAAGAAGCTGAAACAGAGTCCTCGAAAAACAAGCTAAAAGAGCTCGGTTGAACAACAAGTGGAGAAAAAAAAAAGGCTGCTACAACAACAAATTGATAGAGCCGAGACATATATCGCTCGTGAAAAGCTGATTTTCATTGGTGTGAAAGACAGAGACAATGACAACACAGAGAAAGCAGAGAGGGAATTCTTCGTGGAGAAATTGAAACTGAAAGAAGAACCGAATTGAGTTTCAACGGGTTCATCGTGTTATGTCGGCGCCCTCTAAATGCGCGCTTTGTGAGATTCACATCATGTAGTGGACATTCAGAAAAACGCACGATTTCTGAAAAGAGAATGAGTGCTTGAATGTGTCAGCAGATCTACCAAAACGAGCAGTGGAGGAGGGAAACAAGCAGTATGATGCTTTTACTTGAAAGCAGCCTCCGGGCCGGTAATCTGGCCTATTTTTCTCGTTCAGAACTTGTAAAGCTACTGCTCGACAGTACACGGTTCCAGCAAGCAGTGTTACGAGAAGTTAGAAGCACAGTAATTCCTCAAGATAGCTTGTATCCATGACAGTGGACCAGATGGAATAATTAACAGGGAAGACCTGAAGACGCGGTTCCAACGATACCGACAGGAATGGGGTTGAAGGCGTAGGTCGCAACTTGCTGCTTCAACGGGTGCCGATACACTTCGGTGGGTGACCGAAGACTTACCCTTCCGATGAGTGACCGATGAGAGAAAAGTCTCTGTGGAATCCCTAACACGAGTCAATTCATGGGACTGCGGTCCGATACACTTCGGTGGGTGACAGAAGGCTTTACCTTCCGATGAGTGACCGGTAAGGAAAAATCTCTGTGAAATGGGTGTATAACTTGACAAATATCAACTGGACAATAGATGCAAGAATTTAACCTACCGGAGGGTACTTCTTATTCTCCTTCCTCTTTAGTTTCTTCTCCTGTTGATTCCATAACAAATATGACCAGGAAGTTAGACAATGTAGAGAGAGAGCATGGATTCTGAGCAAAGTGAGGATACACTAGAGGCACTGTTTGAACACGATGAAGAACCCATATACTAGTACATAGTGTGTATAATGTTTATGAATACATGCACTGCATTATTAAGTTTGCTGGATTTTGATAGAATTAAAAATGAAGTATCCCATTTTCCTTTGATTCAATATCTTTTTTTCCTCTCTTTTTTGTGTATATGTATATATTCATTGACAACATTAGTACTTTTTTTAGTTTTAAGATTTCATGTTTAGGTATATACGAGAAAAAAAAAGATTTTGAGTTTTGGTTCATTGTTGATGTATGATATCAGAAGATTTGACGTTATATGAAATGATATTGTTGATGGATTGTTGCTATTTTTAATGCGAAAAAATTATTAAGATAGAATTTTTGGAGAAGAAGTTAATAAGGTGTTAAACGAACTAATGAGTAATGGGAGATGTGTAGAATAAGGAGGGGAAGGTAGAGAGAGCGAAGAGAGAAAGGGAGAGAGAGAGAGAGAGGAAAGGGAACAAGTTAGTAACAGGCGGAGAAGAAAAAAATAGGAGATAAAGTTGTATTATTATGATTGAAAGGTATGTTACAGACTCAAATATTACATACTTTCATTTGTTTGTGTTTAAATGTATATTCTGGTCAATTTGTTCCTCATGATCATGTAACTGTAGGCCTAATTGTTGAGTGTGTTTTGTATTATGAAAGATGTATTTACATGTTTTTCTGTATTGTCCTGTGTCTTTGCCATGTGTCTCCTGTTAAATCCAGGAGGCAACATAGGCTTTCATGTTACATTGTTTATTAAAATGATAAAGAATTTTTAACAACAGATCAAGTTAGGGTTTGAAATCTAATAATTTTTGATGTCATGTTCAGTTTGTATTGCATTCTCCACGAGCATGGACTGATAATACTAATAGCACTGTCAGGCTTTACTTGTTTTACTTTTTCATACCATATGGTAACTACGTTCGTGCTTTGAAATTGTTTTGTGTATATTTCCGTGTCACGTTCTGTACACACACACATATATATACACACATATATATCTATGTTTATGCATTTTAAGAGATGTGAAATGAATTGAAATTCAGAGGAAATTCTATGATAGATGAAGTGTATATGTATGGTTGTATAAATATAGATTGTAAAGGCTGCACACTGTGTTTGATGTGTATTTTATACACTCAACTGGCATATGTTCCAGTCTGAGTCTGTTTTGCCTTGTCTTAGATGTAATCATCTGAATTTCATTTTTCCTGAAGGATAAAACATGTTTTTTTTTTTTAATTTGGAATGTGCCTCCTTAATAAAAGTAACACTATAAATGATTGTGCTGTGGACATAAATAACCCTCTCAGCGGCTGCCCTAAACCGAATGAATGAAAAGAAAAAAAATGTACACAAGGCACATTTTCACATATGAAGAAGTGAGAGACTTTCACCTGAAGGCTTATATGATGAGGTGAACCTATAACGAGGGTCTTTCTTGTGACCGAGGGCAAAACATATTAGTGCATTACTACGGAACAAAATATAGATGATGGAAATGTTACCCGAACACTTTTGGTACTGAGCTTGTAAAATATCTGAATTAGTGTTCTTCGTCACTTGGCTAGAGCAGAGTAGCTGCCTCCAAGCCACTTGGTCTTTAACGTTCAATGTTGCCATGAAAAATTGTTATCAAACTGTTTATTCAAGTTTTGTTCGATCATTGCTTGAATATTAGATATGTCCTGTCTTAGCATAGTCCTTTCACACATTGCCAACGCAATAAAATAACAATATCGAGTACAGAAACGCTCACTACGAATAATTTTGGCATACAATTGTTTTGTTTGATACGGTGTGATATGATGATGAGTGGTTTTTTTTTTGAGTGCCTTGGGATAAAAATGTTCAAAATACAGGTCAGCTTTCATGGGGGCGCCCTCCCCGTCCAGCAGTGGCCACAACACGTGAAAGAAACTAATTGCGGAATTATGTGCCGTTAACAACCGAGCCACACTCGCGCAATTGGTACTGTTGTGCAATATTCAAGAATGCTATGATATGATATTGCTATATTTTCTGTTGATTTTCTTTATATTTTTTTTTTCTGATCCACGTATTTTATGTTTATGTTATGCCTGCATATGGAGTAAAAAGTTCACATTTTGTATTTATTATACGATTAATATCAAAGATTAATTTCCAAGACGGCGCAATTTTTATAACGCACATATTTCTCATATTATGATAATGATTATCGGTTGAATCACGATTATTGTGTGATATTGATTGAGATTGTGTATTTAGATTATTGATTTTTGGAACATAATTTTAACTGTTATGAGAACAATTGAAATGTGAAATTAAAAAAGATGAATGTTGCTATTTTTGTACGGTTATTGCATGTGGATGGGTAGCCCCCCTTATAGATATGTACATAGTAATTCGGTGTTTGCATAATTTTGACTATAGTGAAAAAGGAATAATACAATGTTGAATGATTACATGGACTGAAAACATGATTTATCAGATTTGAATAGAAACACAAGATGAAAAGAAATAGATTCATCATATATCCGTTTGGACATATCATTCCCAGTATTCTCTTCTGTCTCTTTCTATCTCTCTTGCTATAACTCCTTCCTACCCCTTCTGTGTTCCTCTCACTCTTTCTCTCCGTCTCTATACACAAGTTATGATATCTCTCGTGTTATCACTGTCTGCCACCCCTCCCCCATTTTTTTTCCCTTTTCAGTACGTGTTTAAACAAAATTTGAAAATTTTGCTGGGGAAGAAAAGTGATTTGTGTATATTTCATATATTTTTTTTAATAAGTTTGTGTGTGCATAAATGATGATTATGTTTAATTTTGTATAGCAGCTCTTTCGATATGAAGGTACAAGCGTATTTGATTAGTTTTGAAATTTTGCTCTTCAGGTGCCTTTTTTATAATGATTGTGTAGTTTTACCTTTTAATCGAAGAATGATTGTATGATTATGTATGTTATTATACAAGGAAAATGATTGTGTGATTATGTATATTATTATAAAATGAAAATGTACAAAATTCTGCAATTCAGCCATCTGCATGGCTGCAAATGACATTCGTTCTTAAATAAACAATTATTACCTTTACCATAACCATTACTATTACAATGATCTCTCCTATTCCCGAGCATTGTAACTTACTGGACTTCAATCACGTGATGAAAGCCAGTTTGTCTACAGTAAGTTTTTAAATCAAATACGTCTATGTCAAATCAATGATTTTTGCCTCCGAATCCTGCTAGGAGTCTACGAAAAAGCGAGAGTGTCTATACTAGAATCCAAATACAAAACCGATCGCTGTAAAAATAGCTACATTCCGTACCTCACCAGACTGTTACACAGTATAAATATGGATTAATTGAATTTTTCATTGATGTGTAAGTCCCATTGTTATCAAAATGATGTTGTTGATCTCATTTTCTTGTTCCTGTCAATATGTCAGATTGTCAGTATATGTTCTTGTTAAAATTCATGCCCACTAATATTGTAACATATTTCTATGCAGATTATCATTCTGTAAAGTGCCAAAAGGAAACGACCGACATTGTTTTTTTTTTCTTTGTTTTTTTCTTAGTTCTGTCGATTTCACCAACACACCAACAGTGTTATAGGAATCAGAGCATTTTCTTGATAGGGCATTGCCTGAAATTTCAAAAGAAGTGCATTTTATAAATGATGTTTTATGAATCTGAATAGTGGGTGAAATTGATATGTCAGTTGTTGTGGTTTATTTTGTCATTTCTGGGGTAATATTAGTTTAGATAATATGATACTGTTTATATAATGATAATAGTTTAAGTTTATGTGCTAGTGATGATTTGAGAGAGTGTGTTCTTGTGGTCCAATGTGGAATAAATGGTGTAAGTGTATGATGTTTATGTTTTAGTGTGTGTGTGTTTAGATGAATTAAATGCATATGTGAGATTTAAAATATTTGCAAATGATTGGCTGTGAGGGTTTTGGTGCAGGTAATTGTGTGTGTGTGTGTGAGTGTGTGTGTGTGTGTGTGTGTGTCTTTCACTGTGTTATGTCACTCGGAAAATGAAAGTTATGAGTTTATGGATTGATTTATTCTATTATCAATTTTGTACTTATGTATTGCATATCATACGTCTCAATGGTTACATTGCTTGAAGTTGCCTATTTTTTTATATTTGAAATTGGTTACAGAGTAAAGTTGAATGCTTTTAGTATTTTGTTTATATGTAAATGTTTAAGAATATCTGGTTTTTATATAAAATTGTTAGTTGATTGTTTCCAATTGAGTTTATCAGCATGTTGTTCGATTTACGCCTTTTTATACTTAAAATTTTCTATCTTATAATCAGGAAATTATATTTTGTGTTTGATGTATGACGGTTACAAAATAAATGGGTGCATGAGATGAGTTTATGGTTTTGTCTCTAGACATGTGGGTGTCATGTGCATGTGTGCGTACATGTACGTTGATAATTATGATTAGCATTTTAAACATATGTTTTGTATAATTTTTCTTCTATTCGCGTTTTGATGTGATGCCATAATTTCTGTTAATGTTATTGTAATTTATCACTGTTGAAACGTTCATAATGATTGTTGTTTGATATATAGTTTGATAATTGTGACGCGATGAAATGTAGCCTTTGCGCTAATACTTTGCATGTTAGTTTCATTAAACCATTATCAAATCATATTTATGATATGAGTGCACACTGAATATAAACATACAGCAACTCTTCAGCCTTTTCAATATTTAGGTTCAAATTAAACATCCTTTATGTGAGACTAGCGTCTCACGTGTTGAAGTGAACACGATTGAGGTTTTCTTTGTACATCCCCATTTCGGGTCATGACCAGCTGTCATTGTAATTAGTGTTATTATCATGTATGTATTTCTTTGTGTGTGCTTGTTGAAAAGGCAAAAGAATGTGAAGAACTTGTGCTGTTATTGATATACAAGAAGTATGAGATAAATTGAAATTGAAATTGATTTGAAATTGAATCTGGTTTTGTTTAAAGCCGGCACGCATGTCTCGGATTTTGTCTGTTTATGTTGCTAGTCTTGTTTTAACTGCTTTCTTAACTCTATTTTCATTTGTTGAGTTTACAGCCAGGTTCAGAGACCTGGAGTACATATCAAGCTCATTGGTACTGCTGCTTTATTTTTTTTTTTACATGCTTATCTGCATTCCTTCTGGGTAGACATGCCAGTCAGGAAGAATGACCAATCAATACAAAAGCTGTTTGTTAGGAATTCAGATTGAATACAAATATCCCACTTGATGCACATAGCGGGAACAGGATTTTTGAATGACTAGCTCAATTTTGCCAAATTTATATTCTCGTCTTCTGGCCCTATTAATTCAGATTCAAATCTGACGAAATTGGCCGGGAAAACCCTATATTTCATTTATTCTGCATGTGACAAAAGGCATGAAAGCAATGTATGTGACGGAAAAAAAAAATGAAAAAAAAAAACAAAAACCGAAAAAGAATTTCTTTTATTTTGCGTAATTCAAAATATTTCACGCATTTTTTTTTTTTAGTTTTTTAATATGATTTGTTCACTATATCATCAATCTGCAAACTCAAGATCACCAATATTATGGAGATATGATCTATAATATCTATACATGTATACATATTCCCCCTAAAAAAAGATGTCTTTGTATTGTATTGAATAGCGGCCTCTTGTCGTGATGACCTTGAGAAATTTCAGCTATATTCAATAGTATAGAAGAGTTTGAATTTATCTTCTTTTCTTTCCAATGATATAGTGATTGCTCTAGGAGTATATACCAGGAAAACATGATTGTTGTTACTAGTATTATTATTATTATTTTTTTGCATATCGTCAATGTATTTCTGTAGAGCCCCCAAGGTTGACCTGTGTATGACTCTTTGGTGTCGGTCTCGTGTAATGACCCCGAAATAGTTTTGGTTTTATAGAGCTAATCCATTTTATTTGCGCTGCAACATTTTGCGGTGATTACATGTCAGTGGGTTCCGTTTTTATCTTTTTGATTTCTTTTTTTTTTCGCGGAAGATTGACAGTCTTTGTAATTCTTTGTATGCCGTAAACATGTATTTTTGCAGTTCGCTGGTTTCTCCCTTGCTGTATATCGTCAACGCAATGATGTATTTACATGGTTATGTATTTACTCGATGTTCTCTCATTTGATGAAGTGACTCTGATACAGAGTTGAGTCAAGTGCTCTATTTCTGTTAAAGTGTTTCCTCTTTAGGAAGAAAGAATTTCATTAATTATGAAAGCAAAACTTGGAGCAACAACACTTGTTAAAGAGAGTGAAGGGAATCGCAATTAATCAGTGAAAGGCAAAGATAGGCATTATAATGGAAGTACAAGTGTATCAAAAGGGTAGGCCTATATATTAGAAGCCTGCTTGAATAAAGATGAACTTTTGAAAAGGAGTCATGGCACCAGAAGAGACGAAAAAATCGAAACTGAAGGGCGAGGAAAGAAATTATGTGATTGAAATATCAAAAGGGTCTAAGAAGTGGTTACTTCTTCAAGATGGACGTACACAAAACTGTCCAGGGAAAGAGAAATAAATGGAACATAATAGAAAATTGACTTGATGTGTCGTTGTAATGAGTCATTAGGGGGTTTTCGCTTCACGACGGGAAGACCGAGAATACGCGGAAGCAATCAGCTGTGACTGTCCCCGTACTCGGACTCCCGTCCCCATATCTAAAGCCCCCGTCCCACTATGCCGTTCTCGCTACGATTTGACAATTTTCTCAGGTCGGGAAGGATCGGGTAAAACCTGAGCCGATCTGGACACAGTACGATGTTAGAACGCTCTAAGTACGCTGCAGTTACGATTACCAAGTCTTTGCTACGCTCTTACTACGATGATCGGGAATGAGACATTACGATCTCTGCCGCTGCCGGTACGCTTTAGAACGATGTAGCTACGCTGTCAGTGTGATTTTTCCAAGGCTTTTTCTTGACGTCCTTGCTCTTATAGTCCGTCTTCCTCCAGTTGTAGATGATTTCATATTCTTCAAAATTCTGCTATGTCCTCTTCCTCCTCTTTCAGCATCATGTGCAGTCTCTCTTTCTTCGCCTTTTGGGTAGCTGCTTCGCTGCTTTCTTCTCTTCTTTTTCTTCATCTCTTCTTCTTCTTCTTCGAAAATTACAGCTAAAATTACTTCCCGTTCTTGTGCCAATGTTACTACGCTCAGAAAGACCTTGTTACGCTCATCCCGCTGCGTTTATGCCGTCACTACGCTCTCCCCACTGCGTTTACGCTGTCACTACGCTCTCCCCGCTTGCCGTACGATTAAAAATATGTCAATTTTGATCGGGGAGATCGGGAAGAAATTTTGAACCGGTTCAAAATTTCTTCCAGATCTGAAAAAATGCCCGCTCCAAACCCGACCTCCACACGCTGCTGCTACGATGCTTCCGATCTCCGTACGCTGTTGCCGCTCTCTCCTGATGTGCTAGATCGGGACAGATCGGGGTCCAAATCGTGATAGTGGAACGGGGGCTTAAGCAGTTTCGCTTTCCTGTACAGGACGGGAGCGCATGGACAAGATCGCTGATTGGCTGGCTGGCTGGCTGGCTCACTCGCTGCCCAGCATCGGGACCGAACGCTATTTTGGCCAAGTACCGCACTTGTTTTCCCCAGGACGGGACGTTTCTCGGCTTCGATCATGCGCAGAAGGAAATTTTGCACCCGGCATGCTCAGCTCCCGGCCGCGTCGTGCTTGCGAAAACTCCCTATAGGCCTCACGCTCCTAATTCAACTCGCGCATTGCCTACCGGGAAGGCAGTACAAAGATGAGGTAATGTTATTTTTTACCAAAAAAATCATTAAAAATCAGTCAAGTGGAAAATTGCCACTTTTGGTAGTGTTTGACATTGCTTGAGGACAGGAGCTTCTGCAGGTTATGAAGAAGTTGAATGAATCAGGGTTTTTGTATTTTTAATAATTTTTTATTGATGTATGAGGTAATTTGCTATTTTTATCATTTTTGAGAGTGACTGGATGACTAGTCTCGTATGGAGGCTCTTAACTTTTTTTAGAGCTGGACAACATCCCAAAATATGTTGTTTGCTTGAAAGCAGAGAAAATTTCCCTTCATCTGCTTCAATTTAAAAAAATTCCATGATTCGATTGATTTTTCATGATTCATGGAATATGCTGCATTTAACACAGGTTTATATGGGAGCCCGGAAAAGGAGCGTGAGGCCTATACTGTGAGACTGGTAGGCAGTGGGCATGAGAGTCGTCTGCTAGAATGCGGCATGCAGAGTGTACGGGAAGGTTCCCGGGGTTACTGCCATGGTACCTGCTAGCTTAACTTCGGAAATATTCTTTAAGGGGTAAGTCAGGCCACTAGTAAACAAGTGTAGTCCTATTTCTAAGGTAGCCCTTGCCCTCAACTCTTACCATAGAACTAAAGTTGAATCCATTGCCGACCCAAAGTTAGATTTCAGCCCCAAATCAGATTCTAACCCCAAATTTAACCCTAACATTAGCTTTTAAAACCCTTACCCTAACCCTAACCCAAACGCAAACCCAAACCCAACTCTAACCATAGCCCTAAAGTTGAATCCATTGCCGACCCAAAGTTAGATTTCAGCCCCAAATCAGATTCTAACCCCAAATTTAACCCTAGCTGTTAAAACCCTAACCCTAAAACCCTATTAACCCTAACCCTGTACTAACCCTAAAACCCTAACCTAACCCTAACTAACCCTAACCCTAACCCTAACTAACCCTAACTAGCCCTAACTAGCCCTAACTAGCCCTAACCCAAACCCTAACCCTAACCTAACCCTAACCCTAACCCTATAATCCAAACCATAGCCCTAAATGCCAACCCAAAGTAAGATTTCAGCCCAAAATCAGATTCTAACCCCAAATTTAACCCTAGCTGCCTAGTAATATGAACAAGGCTCAAATTTAACCCAGTCTAAGCTAGTGTAGAACTCTAGTCTAAAGTTAGACCGAGTAACTTGCGCCCTAGCCCTCACCCTGCCTAGCTTCCCCTCATCCTAACTGTGGGCCTATATCCTTAAGTTTACTTGTACACCTCAAAACTAGCACCCAGTGACAGTGTAACTGTATTATTTTCACTTTTACTGTGAAAATGGAGAGCTATGTGTGTAAAAACTGTGATGGACGTGCTTGGTCCCATGCAGACCGTGGTTTTTTGTGTTGGAAGTTTCCTTGCTGTACGAATTCATGTTCACGCACCAGCCTTGTGCCATTTATTCACCACTCATGGTCTACACATTCACTCCATTGCATTTCATTCTAACAACGAACTCAGCATGATTCTCTCAGAAAAATGTAGCAGGACTATCAGTTTTCAAAGTATCATAGTCATTTACTGACATTTAATGAATAATATATCTGTGTTGCAGGCTGTCATACACAATATTCTGGTCCTGGATCTGAGGGAGCCAGCAGGTTTGTTCATGAACGTTTTTA
Organism: Diadema antillarum; assembly: GCF_040938485.1. Taxonomy (NCBI): domain Eukaryota; kingdom Metazoa; phylum Echinodermata; class Echinoidea; order Diadematoida; family Diadematidae; genus Diadema; species Diadema antillarum. The sequence continues at coordinate 954,359 of NW_027270982.1, forward strand.
TACAACAGTGTTTGTTTGTTTGTTTCTTTCTTTCTTTGTTTGTTTGTTTGTTTCTTTCTTTCTTTATTTCTTTCTTTGTTGTTGTTTTTTGAGGGGGGGGGGTGTTTTATGGCGACAAGCAAGAGGATTTGGATATGAATGCGGAAGAGTGGAGCAAACATTATTCCAAACAGTTAGAAATTAAGATGGACAAGAGTGCGGGTGATGATCCAGTGGTATGCTGGCTTTTTACAGGCCGAGTCAATAAGGCTGTGACCATGTAAATGTGTTGGAATAATAATACTGGAGAACAGTGAATAAAGAACACTTGCATTCTGACTCCAGATCCAAGCAGTCAAGCATCTAACTAACCCCACAAAACATAAAATGTATAAACCTGTACTCATGCTCTCTGTTGTTGGCCTTATGTAGGGCCATTCTGTAGGCATGTCCTGGAACCCCCCCCCCCCCCCGCATTTCCCATCCAATCTTATTCTATCCTTCATATTCTAACCTCTGTGAACTCTAATCCCTCCCTTATATCGAGTTTTACAGTGATATGTATTTTAAAAGTACATCATAGTATATTTATGGCCTGGTGGTGGGCTCAAATGCTCCATGGAACAGTGAAATTGAACTTGCCTTTCTTGCTCATTGAACTTAAATATTTACCTTGATATAATATGAATAATTATTTTGATATTTTGGGAGGTTTTCAGGGTATCCAGCATTTAAACCTTCAAATTGGACTGAATGAATGTCATTGAATTATTGTCTATGTGGGCCCTACATCCAATTTCACCGAACCCAAGGTATAATGCCAGCAAGGGTGCATTGATTGGATTTCAGTACATGGTGCATTGTAGCTTGATGGGGTCCACTCTGCTGAAAACAAGCATGAAATGTAGAAAGTTTTATATCGTTGTAGTCGGAATTAATATCTCTACAAGATGAAAGCGTTCAAAAGGTGTTTGGAAGCACTTGACTGCTCTATAGGCCTCACGCTCCTAATTCAACTCGCGCATTGCCTACCGGGAAGGCAGTACAAAGATGAGGTAATGTTATTTTTTACCAAAAAAATCATTAAAAATCAGTCAAGTGGAAAATTGCCACTTTTGGTAGTGTTTGACATTGCTTGAGGACAGGAGCTTCTGCAGGTTATGAAGAAGTTGAATGAATCAGGGTTTTTGTATTTTTAATAATTTTTTATTGATGTATGAGGTAATTTGCTATTTTTATCATTTTTGAGAGTGACTGGATGACTAGTCTCGTATGGAGGCTCTTAACTTTTTTTAGAGCTGGACAACATCCCAAAATATGTTGTTTGCTTGAAAGCAGAGAAAATTTCCCTTCATCTGCTTCAATTTAAAAAAATTCCATGATTCGATTGATTTTTCATGATTCATGGAATATGCTGCATTTAACACAGGTTTATATGGGAGCCCGGAAAAGGAGCGTGAGGCCTATAATCATAGTTGATTGATACGTAGAAAGTAGGGGATGAAGCAACTTTAAAGATCCTGTTTACCTTTGGGAGCAGTGATTTTAAAAATGTTCATGTTATCACATTTGATGCATATGTGTAGGTCTGTTGTATCACGAAACATCCTACCATATAAAATTTTTGCAATATTAAAAAGCCTAGAATATAAGGAGACATCAGTATTTTTCTCATTAAACCATAACTGTAGATGGTTTAGTCTGGAAACATTTTTATTGTAACTATTGTTCACATTTTGTATATTTAACAATACTTAAATTCGATTTCACCGATTAAAATTTTTACAGTCGTTATTTCTATCTCTATCTCACATTTTGGGTTTTTGTTTCATCTGCAAATGCTAAATTAGGCTTTTAAGATGTGAAGTAATCTTGTCCTGAATTGCTCTATCAGCTCGCAAAAATTGGAAGTTTAGTTCACATGGAATTATCGCTATTCAAAAACAATGGAATCGCGTTTTGTCCTATCAGGTCGCAAAACTGGAAGTTCAGTAAATGAGGAGTTAATATCACGATACAAAACAACGGAGCACGTGACAATTGAGACCTGATTTGCCTTCTGAAGATTTTTTGAGTTATTGATGTAAGAAAATTACCTTTGCCTGACATCTAAAGTATACTGTTGCAATGATTCAAAGTCGTTGTATCGCTGGCAAAAGGACATTTACACTGGAACATCTTTGAGGGTAATATTATTCCCCCTGATTTCTGAAGACGTAAGTCAGGTGCTCTTTAGATATGCTGGAAAAGTAAAAGTATATTGAAATAAATTAATAAGATATTATAGGCTTCCCGACTCGCAATGACGTTCCCGCAGCTTTGCAGTACTGGTGTACTCATTCAATCCACATAGATTTAGGATCGTTCCCCTTTAAAACATTTGTCTTGATTGCACGCTAGAAATATATGTCAAACATTATCTATTATTTTTTCATTAATGTTCTCTCTACACATCCCATTCGAGACGTTTTCTTCCCCTGTCCGCTATTCTTCCTCGGTCATATCAAACGCAGTTCTACTTTATTTGTATCCCTTTAAAAGCAGTGTAATTTCTAGCGGTTCCTTTATGTTGCGTATACAGTTGAGAAGTTGTCAAAATATAGTTTATCGTTCATTTGCTTCTGCATGAATAAAAATTTTAACATTCTGTTACCGTAGATGTTGCAAATCAGAATATTGATGCTGAACTACAACAGGGTGTTAATTTTTTCAAGCAGTCGATGTGTCAGGACTTTCTATTATTTTGTTCTGTCTATGAGGATGATTTCGAGTCATTACACACATTACACACATTACACATGCACACACAAACACACACACACATATATATATACACACACACTCACACACATACTTTTTTGATGATTTTTCTTATTTGAATTTCCATTCAATATCAAGCTTATTTTCACAATAAAAAATAAGCAGCTGTATTCTTCTCACTTCTGCTGCTGAGTAACATTTTCTATTAGTATCCAGTACAATATATATATATATATATATATATATATATATATATATATACTGTATATATATTGTGACGAACTCGCCTTCTCGTCGTGAATTAAAAGAGTGTATTTGACTGTCTGTACAAATGCCTCCGCGAGCCGTGTCAGGATGGCCGAGTAGGCGGGGTTCGTTTTGTTGCAGTTTACAACGATCCCTTTAAATTATTAAAACTACTAGTCTGTATGCTACCATGTATTATGTTGTGTCAGAAGCAGCTCACCAACACAAGCGGCACACATACCAAGTTCAGCATCACTTAAAGTATGTCACTCCCAAGCGTCACTTGTAGAGAATGTTAAGATGGTACACTTATGTTGTTACCAACTTTTGCTACCAACTCTTGCTACCAAGTTCTGCTACCAAGTTTTGTTACCAACTCTGCTACCAACTTTTGCTACCAACTTTTGCTACCAACTCAGTCACGCTAACGTGGAACACCTTTCACAACCACATGGTGGCACATGGTGGCACAGGTATCGATGATGGCACGGGGTAAAGTGCTGTATCGCACCGTTACCAAACTTCCTCAGGCGACGACTGGAAATTGGATTGGGCACGGGACTATGCGACAAGTCACATTACCATTATACCCGAAATCCAATGACGACGACTGGAACTTGGATTGGGCACGGACTATGCGACAAGTCACATTACCAATATACCCGATATCCAACGGCTTGCTGGTTGGTCTTCTCGTGCTCAGGAACGGTGCCTCCAGCTCAGGAACATGTACCACCACTCTCCAAGCTGTTGTATTGTGGTAGCATTCTCAAGAAGACACATTGAAGATAGTAATTCAGGAACATATGTACAGGTTATTACATATAGAATTGAACATTAACAACACACTGGAAATGTATCATTCACGGGCTACTTGTTGCGGACTATGTCACACAACGGCCAATTTATATGCCTCCCCTCCTATCGCGGAGTGAAGAGGCAATCCCACACGGCCGTGAGCGACGCGGAAAATACTCGCAGTAGTGCTTCAAATTATTTACAATGTTGGCGTGGTTATTAAAGTCGTACAACAATTATACATTTTAGCAGTATCTCTTGTACATGGTTACTATAATTCGGCATGTATCATCGGTCTAAACCGGAGTTGGTATTGAAATAATCCAAACTTGCCCATGACAAACAAGTAACCACAAATTTAATAATAAATGTTAAAACTCATAATAATGCACTACCACCTTGAAACGTTTAACCACCGTTTCGATATTGTGCCCCTTTCTATGTTATAGACACTATCGATCATAAGAAATTATAATCGAACGGTTAAATCGAATCGGTTCCACCGAATTTCGTTACAATATATATATATTGTAGTTGTTCCGCGTATTGGCAGTACTAGAAATAGCAATAATAAAGTCACAACAGAGGAATGCAGGGAATGCATTAATAACCAATCTTGATTTAATGAATAATCCGAATTTTCGAGGAACCTTCCTCTTCTTCAGGGATGACAGTGTGTTTCGCACTGTCATCCCTGAAGAAGATGAAGGTTCCTCGAAAATTCGGATTATTCATTACATCAAGATTGGCTATTAATGCATTCCCTGCATTCCTCTGTTGTGACTTTATTATTGCTATATATATATATATAAAACATATCACAAATCATGCCATGTATGCAAAATTGATATAAAATTCTGCATAAATCTCAGAAAAAGCTATCATACGCACACAAGCACACAACCCGACTCACTCACACACATATAGGAATTATATCTTTTACGAGTCGAGTCGGTGCCCCACACACAAAAACATGCACACCCTGAATTGCAAATGCAGACACACACACACACACACGCACACACACACAAGCACACACACACAACACTTCGTCGCACTCATACACATGTATACATCTATTCCAACTTCATTATTCTTTTTTAAATCTTCTAATACGTATAGTAGTTATTTCCTTCCTTGATTCTGCTGTGAGTATAGTGGATTCTATCATATTACAGCCTGAGTCATCAAACCTCCTCAGACAGAGGAAGGCGTTGTATCATAAAGGAAGACGTTGTATCATGATAATGCGATGCTGTTATACGTTTTCGTTGTAATACTTTGCTCTCTTCGGGAAGAGCCTGCAGAATAGGATTTTCTAGCGTTAGCAGTGGTTAGTAGACGACGCAATACATGACAGTGTGATTAGAAAAAAATAATCGTTTCTACGCACTTCGGGCAATTTCGCAGAAAGAACCTATTTGTGTTCATCCTATCCTGATGTTGTAGTGCGGTTTTACTTCACCAAGAAGGAAGTTAAGCACTAAAAACATTCAGATTTCCTGGTTCAAGACTTCGCTCACTCAACATGTAATACAAGTACGTTACAGCTGGAATCATAATCGTTAATACCGTCATCGGCGTAAAAGAGAACGATCTCTCTTTCTCCAGAAGAGAGAGACAGACAGACAGTCAGAGACTGTGACAGACAGACAAACCAGACAGGGCTGACTCACCTCTTCAGCACTTTAATAACTTTCTTGTCCAGCTAGGCTATTCCCTTCCATAATTACCCTTTCCTCAACTTTTCCATGAATTCTTGATACCATTTACAATTTATTTCTTTTTCGATTTTCCCTTCCCATGGCTAACCCATGTCTAGTGAAATGATGTGCTTCCACTGTCATATTGCCGGGCGTAACGTAGTTTACTGTACAATACTGGTTGAGGTGGGATTCAGGTTTATAACATTAATAAGTGAGATAAGGATAAACCTCTTATGAAATATGAAAGAGCATGTAATTTTAAGAGGGATTCAACGTTTATTTGATGAATATTGGTTTTAAAATAGCTGAGATATCAATAAAGTGATGATAATAAAAGGCGACAGGTAGGTCACATCTTTTATTAGGATCTCTTTGTTTCACCTTGTTTTGGATATCTCAGCCATTTCAAATCGATTTTCATCAAATAAACTTTTGATGCCCCTTAGAATTGCACGCTCGTTGACATCTCATAGAGTGGTTTCTGCATATCTCGCAAAACATTAAGAGCTAAATCCTCACCTCAACCAGAACTGTACACACCCTTAATGAAATTTGAAACACGTTTCAATGATCAAGAGTATATCAGAACGATATTATGTCTTGTTCCGGCTTTATATTGAGTAAGAATGTTCACTGTAATCATGATAATCTTCAACACATTATATTCCTTTCGGTCGCTTTTCTTTCTTCTCTCTTTTTACAAGAGGTTTACTACTCTTCTTCATCGCCGTTTCTCATTGACTTTGCTACAACTCACAACAAGTACGGCGATACACAATCCCATAATCAAGGGTGAGCATGGGCGTCACGGGGGGGGGGGGGGTGCGTTGGGTGCGAACGCACCCCCCTTCAGATCCTTAAAAAAAAAAAAAAAAAAAAAAAATCAGTCTGCGAGCGACCTCAACGCCGGACGCTAAATAATTACTCTTTTCTAATTTTGTTTTTTCCATATTTTGCACCAGGGACACACACACACACACCACACACACACACACACACAAAATCAATTCGCACCCCTGGTTCTGGCAGCACTGATTTTATACATATCTATTAGTAATCTACAGTGTTTACTATTTATCGACCGTACTGTACATCCGAACGATACGGAGCACTTATACACGTTTGCATGTACGTGTGCACACTTACAAGTATGTAGGGTCTATGTACGTTGCTTCTGACCAATCCATATTGCCAGCCCAAGAGCGAGCCTTAGCCTCATTAACAAAAGATGAAAAAAAAAATGGAGGGGCAAGCATATCATTTTGCCCACCCCCCCCCCTCCATAATTCAAGAGACGAGAAGATTTTCTTATCTTTTTTTGACAGAAAAACAAAAAGTTACCCCCATAAAAATATTGGAGGAGCCAGCATATCTTAATTTTGCCCCCCCCCCATAATTAATAATTCCCGAAATGAGAGGATTTTCTTGCTTTTGAAAGAAAACAAAAATGTTGCCCCCATAAAAATATTTGGAAGCAAGCGCATCATTTGCCCCACCCCACATAATCATAATTCCCGCGATGAAAAGATTTTCTTGCTTTTTTGTTAGAATTCAAGAAATCTGTCCAATCATTTCACCCAAAAGTAGTGGCGTAATTACGGAGGGGGGCGGGGGGGGGGGGGTGCGCCCCCCTCCCAATTCGCTGGTAGAAAAAAAAAAGACTTACCGAAATAGTAATTCAGGTGTTAGTAAACTGCTTTTGAATGAAAGGGTGATCAAGAAATAAGATATTTTTCTATGATTTCTTTTAACCATAATTAGACAGGTATATAGTGTGAAGCATTGCTCAAAAAGCCCGGACCCGACAAAAGATTGTGATTCAGCGTGATTCCTGGCATTCTGCATATAAGCAGGATGTGCGCAGTGTACTCAGTACATCCGAACTAAGAGTGGCTACAATGTTGCGCGATGTGATGTAGAATGTACACCTTTGTACCTTACGCTTCGTTATATCAAAGCTAGATCATTGATTTTGCAGTGTTGGCACTGTTGCTTTACATACTAGTCTATGTAAAAATGTCTTGCATTGCCAATAAAAAGACTTGACCTGGGCTAATTCCTAACTTTTCCATGTACATATAATACACACAGACAAACAAACACGCACAAGTAGTTTAGGGGATGCTCTAAAGTGCTGATTTTGGACATCCTTTCCCCGCTTGGTCACTTCGACGCCACCTCGCTGGTCAAACCTCCCCCAGTCATGAACATAAACCCACACCCTTGACTACCAATGGGGGATCCAGGGAGAGGGGCGCACCGGGCACACCGGGCGTCCCCCCCCCCCCCCTCCCCCTTTAATTTCCAAAGCGAAAAAAAAATAATCTAGCTTCAAACGGCAGTTTGGGGACTGTAAAATGTCAAAATTTTCAAGCTCGCTCGCTCCGTTCGCTCGCATTTAATCTTTATGCCATTCTTCTGATGTTGCTGCCAGTATACCATTGCCTGCAGTTGCGCCCGTTGCGCCCCCTTAATTTCCAAAGCGAAAAAATATGGCTAAGAACGGCAGTTTTTGGACTGTAAAATGTAAAATTTTCAAGCTCGCTCTCTTCGCTCGCTCGCATTTAATCGTTATGCAATTCACCTGATGTTGCTGCCAGTAATTGCCAGCAGCTCCGCCCGGTGCCCCTCCCCCTTAATTTCCAAAGCGAAAAAATATGGCTAAGAAAAGAACGGCAGTTTTTGGACTGTAAAATGTAATATTTTCAAGCTCGCTCGTTCCGCTCGCTCGAATGTAATCATTATGCTCTCCTGATATTGCTGCCAGTATTTGCCAGCAGTTGCGCCCGATGCGCCCCCTTAAATTCTAAAGCGAAGAAATATAGCTACAAACGGCAGTTTGTTTGTTTTTTACTGTAAAATGTCAACATTTTCAAGCTCGCTCTCTTCGCTCGCTCGCATTTAATTGTTATGCCATTCAACTGATGTTGCTGCCAGTAATTGCCAGCAGTTGCGCCCGGTGCGCCCCCCCCCCTTAATTTCCAAAGCAAAAAAATAAGGCTACAAACAGCAGTTTTTGGACTGTAAAATGTCAAAATTTTCAAGCTCGCTCGCTCGCTCGCATTTAATTGTTATGCAATTCTCCTGATGTTGCTGCCAGTAATTACCGGCAGTTGCGCCCGTTGCGCCCCCATCCCTCCTTTATTTCCAAAGCGAAAAAAGATGGCTCCAAATGGCAGTTTTTGGACTGTAAAATGTCAAAATTTCAAAGCTCGCTCTCTTTGCTCGCTCGCGTTTAATTATTATGCCATTCACCTGATGTTGCTGCCAGTAATTGCCAGCAGTTGCGCCCGGTGCGCCCCCCCCCCCCTTAATTTACAAAGCAAAAAAATGTGGCTACAAACGACAGTTTTGGGACTGTAAAATGTAAAATGCCATTCCCCTGATATCGCTGCCAGTAATTTGTCGTTTCACACCGTCATTCCATAATCCATTTATAAGGGGTGCAACCCTCTCCGGCACTTCCACACCCTCCCCCACCCTCGCTCGCTCCCTCGCATACTACCCCTCCCCCCCCCCCCCCCCCCAAGATGAAATCCTAGCTACCGGTGCCCTTTCCCCGCTTGGTTTCCCTCAAAAAACAGTAAAAGTCTAGGGATTGAGAGCTTCCTATATTCCAAATGTCTGTCAAAAAAAATCTCGTAAACATTTAGTGTCAAAACGCACCCCCCTTGAAAAAAAGCTGGTGACGCCCCTGGTGAGTCAAGTTAAGAATAACAAATCGGTATTTTCTTCTCTGGGGGAAGTTAGGTGAAGTGATCAGACAGTTCGACGTAACTTTACCTTTCGTTAATGCAACTTTCGTTTCAGTCTCTGCATATGTAAAATCGCATGTCATTCTCTCAATTGGAAACTACTGCAGAGGATCATCCGGTCGTGTCGCGCCTGATGTGTGTTTATTATTTCCTCTTGTGTTCTCGCATGACTGTAATGCCCTCATATGGTCATGTACTCCAGCAGTCGCAGTTCATTCACTGCATGAAGAACGATGATGTCAAGGAACTTGTACTGAATTAGAACTCCTGAGAGTTTCCCCGAGAGCAAATGAATTCCTTGTTAACCACCTTTGAAGTATCAAGAGCATTAAATTAGTAGTCATTACAGTGTCTGATGATTGGCACGCAGATCTAACTGCCCGACTGTTTGCACTTAACGCAATGTGTAGCACCAACCACATCGGAGGTCATTGCTCAGGAGACGTCAAGACGAGCCTACGTAACAATCAGGGAAGTGAGTCTGAATTGTCTTCTCTCTGATTTCATCAATTTGTTACAATGAATACCAGCAAGAGCGGACACCCCATTGCTACACTGACTTGTCAAATCGTCGTATTGGGTGCTTTACTCACACTCATTTCTGTTGCAAGAAACGTGAGAGCAGACGTTAACAGTAAGTATCAAGACTTCTACAGTGAATGTAGTAATGTATTCTATAAGGAGCTATGCACTAGCCCCCCCCCCCCCCCCCACTTGAACGTAGGGATGGGAAGACACTTTTTTCCTTGTATTCTATTCAAATAGTGGCTTTCTCGCCATATGAATGAATGAATGAATGATTTATCACCAAATTTGTAAGTTCACGTTTACAATCACAGGTGATTTATACAATCATTGAGAATACAATGATAATGATAATACAACTAACAGGAATACAAGACATGAAAGTATAGAATCAAACTTATCAACAATATGAATATGAAAGTACAAACATATTTACAAATTTGGTAAAAGGGTCCAACAAATAGCAACGCTAGTGGACATTGGCCCTTGAATACAGAAGAAGAATATATAAACTCAACAAGAAAATCATTTACGTTATAAACAATTGCATTTACACTATGTACAAGATCAACATTTTGAAATTGATAAATGTGCTTTCATTATTTATATTACTAAAATCTAAGTTTTTGCTTTGTGAATTACAAAATAAACAAGTTTATTCCAATTATGTGTATTCTTCCAATAAATTCTTTTTGAACACTTTACAAAATTTTTTACGAGAGGATGTATAACGTAAATCAGTTGAAAGATTGTTCCACATTTTAACACCTGAATATGCTATTGACGTGATTGATCGCTTCCCTAATTCTGTTCTGACAGTTTTAAGTTTAAAATTGCAAATTTCTTTGTTTCTTGTTTCGTATGTATGGTCAATATGAGAGAACTAATACGATGCTTTATGAGGTAGGTTATCATTCAATAGATCATAGATAAATATTCCAATTAGGTATCTACATTCCTTAAATACATCCAGACCTCCAATCCGCAGGTTATGCGAGGTAGAATAAAAACATTGTATAACAGTAGCAGTATTTGTTTAGAGACGAAGTGTCGTATTCTGTACAAAATTCTTTTTTTTTTTTTTGCTTAAAACAGTCATTGATGTGTTTCTTCCAATTTAAGTTTTCATCAATACAGATTCCGAGAAATGATATTGAATCATCAGACTCTAAAACGGATTCGTTAATTTACAATTGACCAAATATTTCAATTTTTCTACGCCTGCTTTTAAAGATCATATACTTAGATTTATCAATATTAACTGTTAGCTTGTTTGAATTACACCATACAATCACATCTTTTATATTCTTACTAACATCTACTAAATTTAAATTGTGCTCATTTGTATTGAAAGTATGAAAAAGATTAGAATCATCGACAAATAATCTGAAATTAAAATATGAAGTTGAATTGGGCAAATCATTAATATAGATGAGAAAAAGTGTTGGACCCAAAACAGATCCTTGAGGAACACCACACGAGATCAATTCATTTGAAGATATGCAGTCATTATAACATACAAATTGTTGCCTGTCTTTTAAATAATTCCTAAACCATTGTAAAGCTAAACCTCGGATTCCGTAATGTTCAAGCTTTTTAAGAAGAATTGTATGATTTATCGTATCAAAAGCTTTTGCAAAATCAATGAAAACTCCGATTGTTGACCACCCTTCATCAGTACTATTTGTAATTTCATTAATTAGATTTGGAAGTGAAAGTTTGGTACTGTATCCATGCCTGAATTCATATTGATGTTTATATAAAATTTCATATTTTTCCAAAAAATCTACAACACGTTTATCGATTAACTTTTCAAATAATTCACTTATTATCGGTAAAATCGAAATTGGTCTATAATTACCTGGATTACTTTTATCTCCTTTCTTAAAAACTGGCACTACCCTAGCTGTTTTGAGCTTATTCGGGAAAAAAATACCTCTCAAAAATGATAAATTTAGAATAAATGCTAAAGGTTCACTGACGAATTCCTTTGCATCCACTAACATTCTAGCAGGTAAGTCATCATACCCGCTTGCTTTAAACTGATCAAGAGTACAAATCATTTCATTTACATCTGGACTTACAACTGGCAAGAAAAAGAATGTTTCTTGTTGATGCGGACCGAGATGACTTGCAAAGTTGTCATTATTAATCTGAATTTTACTTGCTAAATTTTCACCTACGTTTACAAAAAAAAAAAAATCGTTGAAAGTGCTTGCTATATCTGTCGATGAAGTAACTTTGACATCTGACCCATCATTTTCTTTCCTGACTAATTCATCAATTCTTGTGTTATTTTGCGAAGGTGTCTTTTTCAGAAGTTCATTTATAAGGTTCCAGGGTTTTGGTTTTTTTTTTTTTTTTTTTTTTTTGGGGGGGGGTTGTTTTTTTTCTTTTTGAAATAATTTTCCATAGTAGAGCTTTTTAGCTTTTGTAATTACTGAAGTCAATGTGTTTCTATATTTTTTAAATTTGCCCAGACTTGATCGTTTTTTAACATAAAACATGTTTTTTTTTTTTTCGTATGGATTTTTTAATAGATTTTGTTATCCATGGATTTGACCTTTTCTTTGAATTAAAAGATATCTGTTGAGCTGATGCATGTTTATTGCAGACCTCCAGGAATATAGTATAAAATAATTCATAAGCTTCATCAGGATCAGTACATTCATGAATTGCTTTCCATTGCACAGTTGATCATCGCAAAAAGAATCCTTTGAATAATTCCGGAAATTTCGTAGACGTCTCACCACCTTTTTAGTGGGTTTAAAGTCAAAATTGTCAAATAAAGCATAAACTGGAAGGTGGTCTGTTATACCAGCCTCAATACATCCTGACTGAATACAACACGACGAAATATTCGTATATATATGGTCAATTAGCGTTGAGGTTGTATTAGGAATTCTTGTTGCTGTTTTCATCAACTGGTCTAAGCCGTATGACTCCGTAAGACGTATTAACTCACTACTCTTGTCTTCATTATTCGTAAGATCAAAATTAAAATCTCCCATTATAATCGCTAATATGAAAAAAACACAACGTAAAGGTAGGGTATACTACACATTCTCCCCCACCCACCATCTCCCCAAGAAATATTGGCTTTACACACTAAAATTTGCATGTATATCATAAATTAAAACATGAGGAATAACTAATCCTGCAATTTTAAGTTGGGTATTATTGTTTACTTCATATTGCTAAGAGTTTATTTCTTTTTTTAGTTTTCATCTTTATGTGCGTTACTTTTTTTGTCACCCACCTAAAACAGTGTCAGATTATATACATTATTTATATGTATCCATAAATAACGAAAATGGTATTGATACACGGAAATAAGCACAATTTTGACATACGATCACAAATAAAATAATGTCTATAAATAGACACGTTTTGACATCTTTATATACAAATATAAAGCAACAGAAGAAAATTCAGGAATTAAGGGGAAAGCCGGAGAGCATTCTAGAAGTCTTTGCATTCTGCTTTGGTTCTTAGCTATTAAAAAGTATGTAATTAGATGTTTGTTTGTTTGTTTTTTATTCTCCTGAGTCCCCCATCATGCCCATGCTAGTTAAAAAAAAAATACGAAAACGCTTCTGACCCTTGAGAAACTTCATTTCAAGATAAGCCCGTGTATAACGGACTTAAAATGAAGTATAGTGAGCGCGTATTTCGCAATGACTCATGTTATACGGACTCATGGTATACATTGCCCAGTATTTTTTTTTTCAGTTATGCAGCTTTTATGAGGGGACTGCATACAACAAGCTCTTATACTTTGTAACAATCCCCTCCATTTCCAACAACTTTGCTTCTGAGTTCACCATAAAGATATAACATTTATTTATATCTCTCTTTACAGGAATGATACCACAATATATATATATTTCTTTTCATTTCTGAAGTTAAGAGTGTTAGGTTGGGTGGACAGGATGGAGCATCCGAGGGTCAAGTACAAATGCTGCTTGATGACGGCCAATGGAGGACAATGTGTGTCAGCAACTTCAGATTCAATGCCCTCATCGTCACATGTAGACAACTGGGATTTCCCGGGGCCAACCGCGTAAATCCGTTGTTGCGGTCCGCTGACCCACAATACCCAACTGCAAATGTTTCTATCTCGTGCCAAAAAAGTGGTGAGGACTGTATTTTGCAAGCTTTGTATAAGGAAAAATGAATAGGGAGGAAAGACATATATTATGAGGAAAGAAAAACAGTATATATATATATATATATGCATGTATATATATATACATATACATATATGTCTGTTCATCTTGGAATTTTCCACGGGTTGGACTTCGAATGTTATAATCATAAGAAGAATGAGCCTCAAATACGCCATCTGTAGATCCAACAAACCTTAAAAACATTCTTGTTGGATCTACAGATGGCGCATTTGAGACTCATTCTTCTTGTAATCATATATATATATATATATATATATATATATATGTTTATATATATATATATATATATATATATATATATATATATATATATATATATATAAACATGATTCAAATTCACGTATTGGCCCCACGAAAAAATGAAGAAATAAACTGGTAATGCATTTTTGCAAAAAACAATGAATTCATTATTTATACATTCACTAGACACATTTATGGTCACCAAACTTTGAGTAAGAATACCATCTTTGCGCTGAAAAAACATTTAGATAAAAATCTAATGATGAGTTAGGTTTTAGGAAGGGTAGAAATGGGTTGACGATTATCTTTATGAATTATCCCTGTTAAACAGGCAACGGCCAAATAGAAAATCAGGAAAATTGGAAGAAAATGTCACTGCCCGGTATAGCTGTTTACATGGTGTAAAATTTTTTAAAAAAGTGTTGAAAAAGAAAATGAGCAGGGATGATTAAAGTAATGAAAATCCTGAGTCAGTGGTCAAGGTTAATGAACTTCATCCAAATGAAAATTAGGGAACATGAACTCAGAGAAGGAAGCATCCACACCGACTGCGCGTCTATCGTATTTCTCTATAATGATAGTGTCATGTAATTAAAGAAGACCAACGTGTCAATTCCCACAGCAAAAGTATCTTGCAATTGTAAAATGTTACATTTTAAACCAAATTTGTGCCATTGTGATCACGGACTGTCTTCACTGAATGCTCTGTAAAATGCTGACATTTTAATGATCAAATATTTCATGTATCGCAATATATGCAAATGCCTCTGCCAATCAATGAAAACTACAGTCTCCCAAAAAAAAACCCAAACAAACAAACAAACAAACAAACGAGGAAAAAAAAGAGTTTTCGTGCATTCTTCGTCTCTTGCAGAAAGTCTGCTTAACCAGTGTAAAATCAATCACAACGAGTGTTTTGGCGATGTCACTGTCAGGGCAAAATGCTACAGCCAAGGTAAGCTTCCACTGGAAAGTGCTGATGGCCTCCATGAAAAAAAGCAGGCAAACAATAAAACAACAAATTACACACACACACACACACACACACACACACACTCACACCCTATAATGAACTCTTATGTTTGTTTGACATCAAAACCCTCTGATGCTCTCCGACGGACATAGAGGTCTGCAATCTATATCTCAAGCCGGGCCCAGAAATGGACACAACTTAGCCTTGTCAAAATCAAGAACAAAATGACATGCGCAGTCAATTATTCCTGCAATGTGAACCGCTCGAATACTTCGCAATTGTATATAACCACTCAGTTATCATTTTAGTAAAAATATATCTTTTTGTGGCAAATTTCATATGTGGTTTGATATATTTGTATCAAGAGATAGGTATGTGCAAGCAAGTATTTCAGCAATTACGAAGCTTATTGATAATTTGTTATTTCAGCGTTCACTTGCATTTGAAACCTGATCTAAATTTTGATATTTAGATCTAATACAAATTCTGATCTAATAATTTGTTGTTACAACTCTCATTTTCAATTGAAATCCGATCTTAACATGACACATCATTGTCCAGTTTATATCACTGATCTAGATAGTAATGTGTACACTAGTATAAGGTATGAAGTACCTCCATGAATACATCGGTACATTAGTGTACATCTGTATAGATATGAATACGGTGAGAAAGATAATATTTTATAAAATGGGTAAGTTTAATTTGATTGGTTTTCTTTCCTGGATTAGGTATAATCTCATATGATATACACGGATGGAAGCTTAGCTGTCTTACCCTGTATCACTGTTGTGCGTGTATATACCTGTGTTGTGCATTTGAATATTCAGGCTTTTTACATTTTGATTTTTTCTTTCATTGTAAGTTTTCTGTAATCATACATGTACTTTTTTCTGTACATATGGCACTATAAGTCTCCGGACTTTCTGTCACGAGCTCTTTTTGTTTGCAATAAAACCGAAATCGAATTTAATTGAATTGAAAAACACACAGGGAGTCAGACACTTCTGTAGGGGAGGGGGACGAGTTAATATCAAAATACTTCATTGATAGTTTGCCGTATATCAGGATGATTGGGTCAATGATTTCTGTATTTAAAAAAAAACGAATCAGTGGAAATTGTACAATTTCATTTACATCTTGCAAATATTGCAATTTGGATTACTTATACATTGTCACAATAGACTCATTCCAGTCAATCTATGTCATTGTTTATGAGAGAAGGACGTACTCTTAAGATAGTGCCCATTACCACTGAGCAGTCTTTGTCTCTTTTCACAAACAAAATGTGCCTTCAATACCATGTCTGTCTGTCATCCGCTCTTGCCTTAAACACAAGAGAGTGGCTACCTAGGTTGTTTCGAGTTCGCAGAAGACAATCCGGTGGAAAAGTCCCAAATGCTGCAAGCGCAAGCCAATGACATGACTATCAGCATGCTGCAAAACGTTTTGCCAGACGAATAAATATAGATATTATGGACTTGCAGAAGGGTGACCAATGCCTCTGTCAAAACGTCAGCGTCGAAAGCATCAGCGGGAGGACAACAGTTACTGTCGGGCCGAGTGTGGGGGTGATACGAACTCGAACTGTGGCGGGTTATTTTCTGTGGCATTCTTTGAAGGTACCTGTATATTGAAATGACTGTGTTCCTTGTAGTAATACGACTTAATTGTCATCCCCTGTCATTCAGAGCTTACTCGGAAGATACCATATAAACATCAAGGGAACTAGATGTAGTAAGATCTAAACAATTTTGCTATCCAACGTATCCTATTGTTTACCATACTGGTAAATTAAACATTCGCTGTGTATAAATACTCTTTGAAATCCTTGACAGAAGTGATGTGACGATCAATAAACAAGGTAGACGAATAATAAAGAAAACAAAACACTCTAAACCAGTGGGTGTATCAAAATCTCTCTAAGTAAATTTCTACATTGTATCAGCCACACGAGAACTAGGTCATTGCTTCAATGCTGAACATCTTCTAAACTGCTCATTAGGCCTGTATCTGACGACCAAAATGTGGTCCTATAACTGGGGGGCGTTTCATCAACGAGTTCGTCGGGTTTTCACCGACAAATTTGCTATCAGCCAATCAGACGCAAGGATTTACACTGACAACTGTTAAAAGCTAATGAAATCCTTGCTGGTAAAAATATTTATGAAAAATGCAGCACCTCGTATTCCTACAAACAAAGGGTCCATGGCACCGACGTTTGCGAATGGGCATAAAAGATAAAGTCTTCATTTGATTACATCAAAGGTTTTGATTTTTGGCGATTGCTTTACTTTACCCTCCCCCCCCCCCCCCCCACACACACACACACACAAAAGGTCAACTTCGTCCCTTGAGCAGTGTCTCACCTGGGACTACCCGACTGCGATTGCTAGCGTCACAACGTGAGCACCTTCAAAACCTTTTGCACCTTTCTGGTCTGAATGGTGTAAACTTGCACTCATGAAGGTGTTCTCACTGTCGACACTGGTGAAGGTTGAGATTTTTTCATCAGAGTGCATTATGTGTTGAAGATCTCTATATTATTATAAAGTCAATATGTTCCTTTATTAATGTTTCCAGTCCCACAGAATCGTACTTCACTAAGTTCAACCGCAGAAACAACACGGCAGGCAGCCAGTACTTTTCACGCTGTAACACTGACCACTGAAGGTATGTTTCTGCGCAACTTGTCTCTTTGTGGGTCTAGCAAAAATTCTCTTATTAAAATTTACAATTTTATACTCTTACAACAATTGATCTTGCGTACATTACCGGCGCCATTCCCACTTTGTATGATCTTTTCTCTGCAGGAAGTGAAGCAACCCCCAGAGTTGATTCGAAAGTTGTGCCATTCACGACTGGTGAAGCACCCACTAAAGCTGACCTGGAAGGTTAGTGAACCACATGCCTGACGAGGAAACAGAGTGTATGGATTAGTCTTGAATAGTTTTAATTTGCATTTCATTGTTTATAAGAGAGAGATCTAGTTTATCCTGGAACACTTCTTCCTTTGTTATTTTTTTCCATTTTGTACAACACTTTGTGTCCGAGTATTTTTTTTTTCATTTTATATATCTGATGCCAAAGCTTCATCTGAAAACATGAATCAATTTTTGTTCTTCCATATTTACTTTGATTCCGTGATATTTTGTTTCGCAGTATTTTTCTCTGCAATTATGATATGCAGGTTTCTCCTAAAGCATTTGTTGCTTCATGATTCGGAGTCATATTGTTTTTCAGTATTTCTAATTTTATATTTCTTACATCAAACCTGATCTGAAATCCTTAAAAGCATTTTTATTTTGATTCAATTATATATCATGATTAAACACAGTGTCTTTTGTAAAATTGTTTTTATCACGAATGTCAAAACTGCATCGAAAGTACTTGAATGCAATTTTTTTTAAAGTAATTGTTTCTTTAGGATTCTGAGTCATAATTATTGTTTCGTAGAAATACAAGGTTTATATTTCTGACATCAAACTTGCATTAAAAATGTTGATGAAATATTTTGATGCATCTCTGCGACATGTTATTTTGTAGTATTCTTTTTCATATCAGTGATGTCAAAATTGCATCTAAGTCCTTAAATGTATTTTGTTCCGAATCATTTGTTTGCTATAATGATTCCGTGACATTGTATTTTGCACTTTTTATTTTACATGTCTGATGTCAGAGCTGCGCTTTCAAATACTTATATGCCTTTCCGCACATTTTTTTTTTATTGATTGATCATATATTTCGTATAGTATTTGTTTTATATTACTAATGTCAGCGCTGCCCGTAATATATCCTTAAATGCATTTCGACATGAAGCATATGCGTTATTTTTTCTAAGATTATGTGACATTTGTTTTTGTAGCAAATTTGTTTTATAATTCTGATGTCAAAATTGCATCAGAATCCTTAAGCATTGCTCTACTGAAGCAATGTTTGTTTGTTTTTTAATACTTCTGTGAAAATTCTTCTCACAGTATTTTACATGCCATATGCACCTTTGGTAACAGGTCAGTTTCACTTCTCTTGCTCTGCTCCAGCTTCGTTATTTAGTTAGCCAATATCATGGTATTCAGAGAAGTACTGTTGAACACCATATTCGTCTTCAACTTAAAGAAAGTATGTCAACATCAACATCAGCAGGGTTTGTGGGAGAATCATCGCCATCGGACATGCAATAAAAGAATTCTGAAAGTCTGTACAGGCAAATTAGATGATATGATGGTACCACCATCTCACAGTTATAGCATTACATTACACTGCTGCTGTTTTCAGTAACACTTTATTTTCCTTAACCTGAAATATATTACAAAAGCAAAGGGGTAAGATGCATAATGCAACAGCAGCACGATAGTAATAAGCTTATGAATAAATAAAACACAATAACAAGCCCTCAATAACAAAGTCACACCCACATACACTCATATAAAACCCATTAATATAAACTGATAAAAATTACAAGGAGAACGAGTTTCTCCTAGTACTTCACTATTTATCTCCAAATCTATAGGTGTGGAGAGAGATGTAAGTCTTTTAAAAAGTATGTCAGTCAAAGGTCATTAAGAATATTGTGTGTGTGTGTGTGTGTGTGTGTGTGTGTTTGTTTGTTCTTTTAGCGTAGTAAGGATTTGCACTGCTCGACATTGTCATAATTATCATTCAGTAAGGTCATATAAGAGTGTGTGTTAAATTTGCATTTGAACCTTTCATCCATGCCTTTTATAATTATGACATCATACACAGTTAATGCACACGTCCTCCCCGCAATTAATTTTTCTGTGTTAAAATATCGTAAGTCTGTCCACATCGCATTCTTCTTATCTCGTTAATTCCACATGTGCTACAGCCACGGACATGCCAAATGATAATGGACTTGTAATTGGGGTCTCGATCGTCTGCGCTGCAGTCGTCATGCTGGCAATCATTTTCATCATATTTTGCTGCAAGTAAGTATTCCTGCATGGGTAAGCTAATGTCTCTATATCTACTCCTAGGACTTCATGGAATTAGGGGAATAACAGAAATTAAATACCAAAAAAAAGAGACCTAATTGTGATCGGGTAAAGTATATGAAATTTATGTTAATATCAGAAAGAACTTTGCGGTGTAACAATTCCATATGCTTCTAATGAACATACACTCCTATAATATAGTCTACTTATATGTTTATTCGGCGCAAAGGAAACTTACACCTTTATACTCTTTTCAATAATGGCGTGCATACATTGCGTGATACATACATATCAGCCCTTACGAGAGAGAGAGAGAGAGAGAGAGAGAGATCCCCCCTAAAAATAAAGACACAAATCACTTGTGTATAATCAAATTTGGTTCATCTAAAAAGTGAAATCACATTATTTTTATCAACCTACAGACGTCAGAAACGTGAAGCATTGAAGAAGGGACCACAAGACGAAGTCAAAGATACAAGGCAGCATTCAGATGGCAGATTGATCCAGAACCAAGATGCGGGTCCAAGTCAACCTTTTGAGCCCTCTGAGGCGGCCAACACCTACGAGCTGATAGACAGGCCTGACGCGACATCAGCTTCTCCCAAGGATCTCCTCCTAGCCGATAGCACATCAGTAAAGCAGGAATTGACTGTCTCCAGGCAGTCTCAACCTGACAAAGCGGCGTTGTCCATCGGTGACCTCTACGCGGTGCCGATGAAGGAAGGAAAGAAGTCTCGAAAAGTGGACACATACGACAAGGTCGATGGCGACCCTACGACTGACGGAGACGGAAAAAGATACGAAAACGTCTCGAAGATGCGCGGCGACTCTGGGCAGGCCAAGGAACACAGCGTGGATAGCAGTCAACGCAACACACCTTCGTCCGAACTGAACGGCCTGTCACCAATGGCAAGGGATACTGCACCACTGGTGTCCGAGGGAACCTCAAAAAGTATTTCCATCGCGGAGATCTCCTACGAAGCAATCGATGATGTGTTCACATCTACACAGCCCTTACAGATTTACGAGGACGTCCGCTATGATGACATACCCAACGGCAACGGACTTACCAGCTCCGGAGAAGTGACGCCTTCAGGTGGCAAATTTGCCAAGCGTACAGGAAAGACCACAGCTGAGGATATACCTGCACCTATGCCAACTGGCAACTGTAAACGAGTGGATGAATGCTTTCGTCGTGAATACGACAGTTACGAATCCGTCGACTGTAACGCCAAGGGCGAGTCGTCAATGAGTGAAGATGCCAGGCATGCCACGCAATCCGAGTCGAACAGGTCCACCAATTGTCCTACCTATGCTGTACCCATGAAAGACCGCCGGACCGTTAAAAGAGAGGACAGTTTCGATGACTCCTGCATGGTGATGAACGAAATTTACTCTTCCTGCAGCCCATAGCTGATATGTCATGACTAAGGATTTAAGGTCGTCGTGTTGCAATGAATCATGGGAACTTTGAAGGGAAATAGCACAGCACAATGGAAAGTGAAGTCATGTTTTGTGCACCTGCAGCACACGTACTCTAATTTCGATTCAAATCTTCTAATAGCTGAAACATTGGCCTTTACTCACTTCATAGTGATTACACATATTTTTAACTAGACTTCGCTGAAAAGAGACAATAATAATTATGGTTAAGTGTGTTAGCCTTACTGTTTTTCATCTCTGTTTATATGGCAGGGGGATGTCTACGAGTGGTAACATTTCGTCAATTTCCTTCCGAATTCTAAATACTTCATTATGAATGCAATAAGGCATTATTCCACAAGTTAGATTTTGCGTTATTATATTACAGATGGAATGTAATGATATTTTCGTTGATCTATAATGTCATG
Organism: Diadema antillarum; assembly: GCF_040938485.1. Classification (NCBI taxonomy): domain Eukaryota; kingdom Metazoa; phylum Echinodermata; class Echinoidea; order Diadematoida; family Diadematidae; genus Diadema; species Diadema antillarum. The sequence continues at coordinate 976,333 of NW_027270982.1, forward strand.
CCACACTCATCTTATTCTCTGCTCGAAAGCAGAATTTCAGTTTTGTAATTAGAGAATATAGCACTCCCTAACACGTATTAGATCATACTGTCTTTCTTTTAACATATATATAGGGACACTGAGAATATAATCTAGTCTAGATCGTTATCTTTTCATCGATCTTGTATCGACGCTGGACAAGCAGTATTTATTACCAAAAGTTTATTTTGACCTTTATAATGAATAAATAATGTGTGTAAAAGTTTTCACTTGAAGCAACTTATAGAGCATTCCTTATTCACACGTCTTCCGCTCCCTCTCTATCGCTCTATCTATTTCTCGTTCTTCACTATGTTCACTTTACTATTGAATAAACCGCATTAGATCTTACAGAAAGCATGAAAAGATTGTCCAAAATACTGTCACATGCTCATCAATGTCAAAACACATTGATTCATTTCATTTCCAATTATTCTGATGACTGAAGTGTTTGCTTGCGCTATGTTATTTAATTGTAGGACCGGACACACCATCACCATTTCCTCGGTCATCGCATTCAAATGCACAGTACAGCAACTCCATAATCTTCCCATTCTTCTTCATTATAATATGCATGTTACATGGCTTTAGTAGAGTTATACAAGATGATGCAGTGCACTCCCGTCATAAGGTCCTTGGGACCGACGGTTTTAATTCGTTATTCGAAATTTCGTTATAGCCGAGCAGTGAAGTATATGAAGATAATTATATAGATGATGATTTTGGGACCTTAGTATCTACTTCGTTGTAACTAGAGTTTGGTTATAACCGTATTCGTGAAAACTGGAGTGCACTGCACCAAGCCTATAGAGACTTCACTATAAGGTCCCGTTCATGCTTCCGCAAGGTTATGAATTTGTCGAGGAAATCAGAAACATTAATTGAATGATTTGTATATAGGTATATATTTACTCAAACGAGATTTTCAGAAACCAGATGGTGTTCTCAAGTGGAGGTGTGATTGTTTTATACTGAAATGGAAACCACCTCTTATCAGGAGGAAGAACGCTACATTCACTTCCTGCATAGAAAATACACGTTAAGCAGCACTTAACATGATAGCGTATGCACGTAATCATTAAATTGATGATATGAAAGTCTGGATGTAAATAGTTGATGTGCAGATCCTATGCTAAATTACAGTCTGCCTGTCTCCTTTCAAGGTATCGTGAAGGTCTGATGGCAGTTTTTTTATAATTATTTGACTGCACCGATGATTTTATATAACATAGCCAGGAAATAAGGCTTCATTACTGTGAATGTGTACATCTACGTGATCGGGAAATGACAAGATCATGATTATTACCTGGCCGGGTCATGGGGAATATCATGCCAATTCTTGTCCAAACATTGCTACTTTAGGTGTAATTCATGCAATATGTCATATATGAGTGGCGCACTAACAGTTGATCTTAAATGCATAATTTACCATATGCAGATGGAACAAAAATCCAGCATTAGTGCTTCAAAATAGGTCTAAAATGTGAGTTATAGAAAGAAACAACTAATGTGAAAATTTGAACCAGTATTATCGATGTTAAGTATTGTCAAATATACAAAATGTGAAGAATAGTTATAATAAAAAAAAATCCAGATTAAACCGTCTACATGCAGTTATAGCTTAATGAAAAATAGTGATACCTCCTTATATTCTAGGCTTTATTGAAAAAAAAATATATATATGGATGTTTTGTGATACAACCGACCTACACATATGAATCAAAATGATATCTTGAACATTTTAAATCACTGCTCCCAAAGGTACACGGGACCTTTAAAATTTGTTTTGTCATGCTTATTGTATGGCAGTAAAAGAAACTTAGATATTTTTTAATGAAAAAAAAATAACTGTTTTGTTTGGTACTTGTACATGATATGAAATATACTTGTAATAGCCTTAGCCCAAATTTATTATGGCCTCCGAACTGAAAAAAAAAAAATACAAAGGCGATTATCATCACACAATTCATAGTCACTGTTAGGAATAACAGATAATGTTCACCACAGTCGATTCTACCGTGTGTTTTATAAAGGCAGCAAGAAGTGAATTGCAGGGGATCTTTATATCTCCCGTGCTTTGCTTTTACTTCTTTTACAATGGCACAATGATAATATTTCATACAACTTCAGAGCACTTCATAAATTTCATAGTTTTCTCCTTGGTCTAAATTGTATGCGTCTATGGATTACGCATATTATTGTTTTGTTTTAATTGTCGTTTTCGCTTACACGTGTTTCAGTTACAGTTTGTGGTAGCGATGGTACTAAGTATAGCGCAATTAATTCAAACATTACCTGCTTCGCTAAAAACACTGATACTAAATCATGCGTAATTTATAGCCTGCCTAACATTTAAAGGTCCTCCACATAATTGCAATATCAACTGGTTTGATCTTACTTTAAATCAGTCGACTGCGATTAGGAATTACGGTCAAGGGTGAGAGTCTTGTTCTGTTTTAGTTTTATAATATTAATTACCTAAGTTGAAATGATTCATTCGGAAATTGTACATTAGTTTTATGAATGGACTGAGTCGTCGATACAGAATACAAGCATGTTCTGTTCTGAGTGGACCTCTCAGTTCTTTTTTTCTCTAAACATAACTTTGTACTTTGCTGGTGTGGATGTTTGAGCGGTTTTTTTTTTTTTTTTGGTAACTATTATTTTTTTCTTTTTTCACACAGTCGAATGTATGCCTGTTATTATACAATTATTTATACAATGATTTTACAATGATTTACTATATGGCATGTTTTGTTGGAAAAAGACTGAAAATAAAATGATTTAAATTGAACTGAATTAAGTATATTGAGCTCCTTCCACAGGGCATTTTTTTAATATAGCTTTCGGTGTTTTTGGCAACTTTAATCTGTCTGTATTTTGTTTATGATACACATTGGCAGGTGAAGAAGCATCATTAAAAAAAGAAAAAAAAGTGATCAGGATGACTCTGAAAGTTATTACCACGTAGGAATCAGGTTGTGATATGGAGATAAGCAAGTATGATGACGAATACCAATGTTTGTTTGTTTTTTCAATTAAAGATTGGCAAGGCGAGGAAATGTCTGTTCTTTGAACATCAATGGCGTTATGGAACGTACACCGACGCTTGATTTCTGTTACTGTTACAACCTTCATGTTTGAATTTTAGCAAATCCTTGCAGGTGTACATTTTGAGCTGTCATACATTTCAAAACATAGTACACGTGCACAAAATATTGAGGTAACTTCTTGAGGAAAATCGTGATAAGACCAGATTAATCCTACTCTAAAACAGAAAATAGTTCCTTTGGTATGCTCCTGTTCATGGTTGAATGTCTTACTTTAATCCAGATTTGTGTTCTAAAACAGAAATTCCTTTAGAACAAGGAAAGAGTGGTGTGAAGTACTCTGAAAGTATTACAAATGCAGGAAATGAGTCCCACTGTTCAAACAGATACTTCAATGAAGACAATATACAGCATGCACACGAAAACTAATACTTGATATCCGGTAGCAAAGGTTGTGCTTTTTTTCTTACATTACGCGGGTAAGGATTCGAACGTGACGGGGAAGTTTTTGTCTTTCACCTGTGTTGACCGTGTCGTACTCAGCTTCCGCGTCATTTTGGTAGAAAAAAACTAGACAGGGAAATAACAACATATCATTTCCAACGATCCCTTTCTATTTCTTTCTTACTTTTTCCCTCTTTATCTATTTTCTCACTAAAGAAAATGACGAAATTAATATGTCTGAGAAGATATTTCTGAGTAGTGTTTAACCACACTCTGTTCCGCCATGATAGGACCTTTGTCCTTATTTGAAACTTTATTCTGAACTGCTAAAAGAATTTAAAAAAAAAACCGATGTACTTTCGTTTCTCGAGCAATTTGCACCAACAAGTCAATGACACACATAAACTCTCTTTTTCTCTGTCTCTGAATCTTTCCTTACTTCTTCCATTACAAAATAAAATGTCTGCTACCGACCTCAGCACTGCATCTCTGCCTATACATCTTGCACAGCAGAGTTTGCATTTAGTTAATAATACTTTCAGACATACTTCATAAACTTTTATAACACGTGTATAACGACGGTGATACTGATCGATAACAATGGCAATGAAGCTTCAGCTGCAGTTCATTATTCATTTTCCGACCCCTAACCTGCACAAGAGAAGAATTTGCTATATAACTGTATATTTGTACTTTTTTATTTTGTTTTTCTCTTATGTTCCGGTCATTGTTGTGCCCGTGCTCCCCTTCTCAATCTTAAACTCGTTTTTAACCGGGACCTACGCTCAACAAGCTCGCTTTTAAGTAGGTTCCTTCATATTTCTTTAGCATTCATTCACAGATTCCAAACTTAGCAGATCGACCACTATTATGTTTTACATATTTGCAATATTCTATGTATGTCATGTATTTCATTTAATTTTGTTATATTTGATGTAATTTTTCATCGAGAAATATGAAAATAAATTGAAATTATTGTGACACTTAGAGTAACAGTGTCGAATCGCTTTCATTACGCGTTATATCAGTAGAAACAAAGGAAAACAAAATTAAGCATGCAGATTTTATTTTCGACTCATTTTGATTCAATAAGATTCAGTTTGATTCATTTTGATTGTTCTATTAATCTAAGCCGCTACTTCATGTCCGTTCAATGGTGTGTGTGTATGTGTATGTGTGTGTATATATGTATATATATATATATATATATATATATATATATATGTATATATCTGTGGGTGTGCGAGCGTGCGTGAGGGGGAAAGAAAGTCTTGTGATTATGTGTATATAGGGCATGTTTAAACAATCAGGGATAGTGTTGGTATAGTTCTCACAATATAAATGACGTATAGGATATGAATAGTCTGTCACTTTGTACATTCTACATGTATAATGTCTTTTGTGAGAGAAATAAGAAATGTCTTTAAAAGGAAGAATATTTCTGAGTGGTGAAAAAGTAAAGGGAATGATCAATACAAGAAATATAGTACAGGGAATTATTACTATTATTATTATTTATTCGGCAATTCAATATACATGTACAATACAAGCGGACATAAAATACAAACAGAAAATCGTATTACATGATATAAAAATTGTGGAATGTGGAAGAAATATGAAAGATTAGATTGGGATATACTTATACTTTTAGTGACGGATCGAATCATTCATTATTAAGGGTGTGTCAACGTTGATATCTTCACATTAATTTCCTAGCGCAGATTTATGGTCAAGAAAAACAAATTGCGAGGCGATGCCATCTGAATCTTATTGATGCAATTGAATTTATTTTCTTCTTTTTTTCAGGAGGACATACTTATAATAAGGAATCTAAACATGATCTTGGGCATGCATGGCTTTATTGCAATATCAAATAAGTGGTAATACACAAATTAAAAACATGTGCACAGAGTATCAAGCCAAATATATCGCATAATCTAATCTGCAATGAGAAGAAAAAAACAAATTGAGGGGTCTACGAAATAATATTAACTGTACCAGATTTTTTTTAATCATTGTGTGGGAAACATTTCACGTAGTTACCTGCGAACACGTAAAGTTTAGTTATTCCAAATTCGTTTCCAAATTATTAATCAATAATGTGGAACTATCACATTCCACGCTTGTTCAACGCTTTAACAGCCAGATAGCTTGATATACACGTGTCATTTTGCCATGAAGTCATGGTACATAATGTTATGGCAAATTATACAGAGTCTGCTAAAATCAGTACGGGCCAGTGCGTGCTTAGGTTTGATGTCTGTGTTATCACCGGGATAGTTATTGCCATTGAATTTCAGTTCCCATAGCCATGATAGCACGCAGCTAGGCATAATAAACTTCACCAGCAGGAACATACTAGAAGTCAGACATACCGTTTCAATAAATTTGCTTGGCATCATTTGGGCTTCTCTCTGTCGAACATCACCCATATTTTAAAGCTTTTATTTACAGGAATAAAAAAAAAATAAAGTGTTCCATCAAATATATACAAATGTCATAACATCATAGTGTATCTACCGGTGCCTCTCACAAACAATGCTTATAACAATTCAAGTTGACGACCTAAACATCGCCACAAAATTCCATCACAAAATAAGTTATGTCTAATAACTATACTCTCTGTCATCCCCAAGGTGTGAGATTGTGTTTGTAAATATTCGTGTTTTCACTGGTCATCGATCCGAACGTTCCTCCCCTCCGTTTTTCCCGGCCGTCCCGTAACTATCCGAGTCCATCCCTCCCCGCATGAAAAGCTTCGTCATCTCGATAATGTTTCTTCCGCCGCCAAGTCCGTGCGGGGCGCCCTCTCGCGAGCGTTTTTCCTGTATTTTCCGCTTGAGATGGATTATGGGAATGGTGGTGAAGATCACCATGGCCAGCAGAAAGACGTAAGTGTTGACGTAGAAGTCGTCGTTGTACGAAAGGGTAGCGTCGTATATTGCACCTATAGCAGGAAGGGAAAAAATAAACTCAATGTAGTTATTGCTTGATGATATTCGGCGACTTACGACGGAATAAGGAAAGGGGGGTGTTGAAAGAGCATGGAAAAATCAAGGCAATTGTATAAAAGCGAACACATAAATACAATCACGTCCCCTCAATATTTTGTTGTTTCTAGCTTTGGAGGACATTTTCGTCAGCAATATATAACATCAAGCGATAGAACTATGATCTAATTAAGTACCAATGTTAATGAATCGACTTCACAAGACTCTTCACAGTCACGCACTCTACATTAGGTTTAACAGAGTTTTCTTGCGAGGTTTGAATACTATGATTTAAATGATTCAGAGTCTCCCCACCCCTCCATATACTCACGCAAAGACGACAAAAACAACAACAAAACACGATGACTTCTGATACCCCGAATAGACCTATACGTGTATACATGATATCCCAGCCTTGATGTCCAAAGTTTCTTGTTGGTTTATATTCCCTTAATCTAAATCCTTAGGAACATTCTTATTGACGTTCCCTTCCCCACCAATTTCCAAGCCAGATCGCATTATACTAAAATACTGCTGTAATGAACTGGAAAGTATTGATACTTTGCAAGGAGGCCGTCCTACCAGCTAGAGTCGGTCCTACGATGATTGCTATCCCGGGTGGCACCTGACAGTACGACCAGGACGTTCTACGCAGGTCTTTCCTGATGAGGGACGTATTCAATGGAAATATCAGCGCGTTGTAAATGCCGTTGAAAAATCCAATACCTTGGTAAGGCAAGAGTGTATAGGTCAATGACATGTTAGTATAAATCAAAAGTTTTTGGAGTGGACGTTGTCAGAACTGATTACGAAAATGCGCTACTATGTTATATTCTTGAATTATAATCTTTATATCTTGGAAGAGGTTCATCTGATTGGTAATTCTCTAATTAAGGTGACATTTCGTTTGTACACAACCAAAGAAAACTATTTACCTCGCGTGAGCCTTCGCCTACTGTCTATGACAAGCTTCATCAGACTGGCGTTGACTCGCCGTAGATGGGGTGTAGGCAGTCTTACAGTCCGAGAGACCCTAACCCTAACCCACTTATGGATAGGGCCCATAGTATCACCACAAACTCAGAGGATGTACAGATTGAAGAAGAACATAATTAAATAATTAAGTCCTCACTCAGATTATGTGGATACCTTGACTGGTCGTTTAGACAGGTGAAACAACAGATGACCCAAATGCCCAAGGACAAACCCATGTCAATCCAGAACACCAAGATGAAATTCATTGTCACGATCCCTTATCTAAAAAGCACTCCAAATAAAAGGATCTTCACCTAATACAATATTGCTACCACCATGCGCCCCTCACAAAACTATAAGGACTGTTGGTTCACCCCAAGGACAAAAGATCACCTGAGGACTCGACAGGAGTGGTGTACCAAATACTAGTACCTGGTGAGGATTGTGACAAAGTTTACATTTGGGGAGGGGCAGAAAATTTGGAGTCAGGAAGTCAGAACATCAAAAAGAGGCAGGGTCACTGGGAAGACATATTTTCACAAGGGCCTAAAAGAAGGAGGCACCTCTCACTCCTAAAAAGTCAGCCATAAGTGATCGCGTGGCTCAGGAAAACCACATCATTGACTGGAAAAGAGCAAGATTGTGTCCAAAGACAGCAATAAATTCACACGTTGGATAAGAGAGGCTATCACTTACAACAGGGCGGAAACACATGATGAATCGTGACGATAGGCAATACAAAATTAATTATCTTCAGCGTGTATTCCCATTCTCTCGGTCTGTAAACTGCCTATACCCCATCTACGGCGAGTCAACGCCAGTCTGATGAAGCCTACAGACAGTAGGCGCAAACTCACGCAAGGTACAGTTTTCTTTGGTTGTGTACAAACGAAATTACGCCTTAATTATAATCATTATATTCGAAAAAGACCCATTCAAAAGTGTCGTTATCAAATCTCTAACCCATTTCTTCGATGGTCTTGTCACAAGTGGAAGTGTGGTGATTGAGGGAACCCGTCTGTGCTGGATTGGGGATTTACGAATTACCATTTCAAGTCACTGTTATTAATAACTCTTTTATGCTATAATGTCATTGTCTTAAATATATGACGTTTGTTTATAGGGGTGTCCTGTGATATAAATCACATTCATGATTTCTACCTATCTCTTATGTGAGATTTTTATACATTATTTGTTATGACAATTAAAAAAAATCAACGTGTGGTTAAAATCATTGATGAGCTAGTCTCAAAATGTGGCGTCAATGAACGCACGAAACCGTTGAGGTGTGTCTTTTACGCTACATGATAAAATAAGTGTCTACGGTACTCACACACTGCATAGAAAACCAGGAGTGCAGTTCCCCTGGCAAAGGTGACAATGTAGGTGACCACGCCCATGATACCACAACATATCACAAAGACGTGGACCAGTGGGAAGGGCAGCCGCTCGCCGAACACCCCGGCTGCCATCCGTCCCACCATGTCAGACGCCCCTTTAATCGTCATGACCAGTGACGCCGTAGCTGGTTCTATTCCAATAGACAGCATGTAGTTAACCTGCAAGGGACAGGAATGAATCAGTCATAATTGCCATTGAGTAGATGATAACCCTTCAATAATATGATTAATGATAACATTAGGGATAACGCCCTCAGGTAAATTGACATGAACTTGAGCGAGAAACTTTCAAATATGCCATCATGTCAATCTTCACAGAGAATTGAGACAAAACATTTTTTTTTAATTCTGAAACTAGTATCTAATAGTAATAATAATAATAATTGCATTTATATGGCGCTTCATACTGACGTTTCTAAGCGCACTTTTGCTACTCATACAAATAGACTACAAAACACAATAACATTAACAAAATCAGCGTTAACAGTAACAAAAGAAGAAGAAAGAAAAGAAAAGAAAAGAAAAGAAAAGAAAAGAAAAATACATGTGATACAATGGTACAATAATTGACAACTGTGTGCGCCTCCAGAAAAATAGCATCTAACATCGAAACACCAAGATCTATGAGTTTTAGAAGTACGGCGACAAGAAGAAACAAACAATTATTGTTGTGATTCAATTATTAACATCAAATTAAAACAGATGTTTAAAGCCTATAAATAAGAGCAACGTAATTTTATACAATGTAGTGATACTGACATTGTACGAAAAAAAAAAGATTTCTAAATGTGGATTCACTTGTATGTTTGCTTCAGTTTGCATGTGATTCGGAGATATAAAGATTACCATTCTTATGTTATGTATGACATCTTATGAACTTGTCACAGCAATCATAGCGGATAGGAGTTCGTGTTGGTACACATTACTATTTAGCTGATAGAACTAAAACTGTGCAAAGGTTTGACAAAGTGACTACTAAACAAAATCGCTAACCAGTAGTTCACGTGAAGTTCGGGAATTGATATTTTGTCTCAAGATAATTGAAAATCAATCATTTTTGTAAACTTACAAAATATTAACACACCAATTTATTAGTATTGCATGAGTTTTGCCGAACTGGAAGATATTAAAGGGATGGTATAGTTTTGGTTGACATGGGAATTCAGATCTTAATCTTTTGTGAGATGAGTAGAAACCACCTTTAGATGATATTTAAGAACATACAATTTGAAGAATAACTACAAGTTTATAATAGATATCGGTTTTGAAATGACTGAAATATCCCCCCCCCCCCAAAAAAAAAAAGTAAAGCAAAGTGGTCCAAATAAAAGGTGGGAGTCCTACCATTTTTAGGACCTATATATTTTTGGATATATCAGCAATTTCAAAACCAATTTTAATCAAATTAATTAGAATTCTTCAGTATAAGGGTATGGACTTCAATATATTTCATATTGAGGCTTTTTCATTCTCTCACGAAAAGTGCGAAAAGTTGAAGCTTCATCTGAAGCAAAAATATACAATCCCTTTAAATCGGAAAATTGCAGTACCATCCTTTGTTTTATCAGAAAACAAAGGAAAATAAAATTCTTGTTTATAGTGAAAAAATGATATTCCAAGACTTATACCCCTTTCCCGCTGCCCGTCTCAGTGAACCACCGAGAGGTTCCCCGGTGAATTCACCGGGGAACCTCTCGGTGAAAGTTTGAGTGCCGTCGTTTCACACTGCTCTCGGTGAAACTTTCCCCTAGACGGGTTTTCTGCTCGCAACGTGGGTGATCTTATGTACTTGAGTTTGTTTTGCATCTGCGATTTGGGTTTTTTCGATCCCATGTTCGGCAAGTTTTCGGAGGAGGGACTCGTACGCGGCTAGCGTCAGCCGACGTCCCGCTCAGTTCTTCGTTCACTGCTGCCTCGATCGCTACGTAATTGAAGTCATTCCAGCCATTTGCAAAATTCCTTCAAATTTCAACAGCACAAAACGTCAACGGATTTCTCCTGTACACTGTAAACCCAGCACTTGACGAGAAAAGCACAAAATACGAAAAAATCAAGCAAGAGGCGCACTGTATCAGACTTTACTGGAAGAGTTAAGAGCTAGACACTAGAGGGAGACGAAGAAGGAGGAAGCATCAAATCGATCAAGTACATATGTACACTGTAAACCTATATCAGCTTTGTATACAGTACACGGCGTGCTAATTACTAGTAAACAATACAATGCCCAGCACGATGCAAAACAATGCCGTCGCACTGTGAACGCCACATTGCACACGAAACGACATACTAGTACTATACTATGTAATGTCGTGTGTATGTTTACAAACACGAATTACTAGTACCCTGTACGTGTGGATTTGGAAGGTCGAGTGCGCGCTAGCTAGCTGAAAACGTGTGCATGACCAGAAACAAAACATGACCTTTGACATAATCTGCATATTTTCCCCGGTGTTTCACCGAGACAACCTTTCACACTGGGCGCTCTCGGTGAACCACCGGGTGATCTCTCGTTGAACTATCGGTGTTCACCCAGGACGCTTCTCGGGTAAAAATTGCCCAAAATTTCATCGGTGTTTCACCTAGGCTTCCCCTAGGTTTCAACCGAGTGACCTTTCACAATTTCCTCATAATTGATGGGCTTGCTTGTTGTCTTCTTATCAATATTGAAAGATAAGAGTTTATTCAAAATCATCTTCGAAAGTGGAGGGTTGTTATGTGATGGCGTTTGGCTCAGTTGCTTTTTATGTGAAAGTGTGACTAAAGTTCATTTTCATGAACTTTGTACAACTTTACCGTGATTACAGTTGCAGGACTTCTGAGCTTTTAATCAATTTTCTTGCTAGATTTCTAAACGGGAAGTGTGACATGGATTGACTTTTCATTTAGCTTTATTATTCAAATTTGTCACATTTTGGGGAAGTTGTCACCACATTGTTTCTATTAATGACTTCGTTGTTTGTTTGTTTGTTTGTTTGTTTGTTATTGTTTTGTTGTTTTTTTTGGGGGGGAGGACACAAAAAAAGATATCCACACACTTTGTAGTCTACAGTCTTGTTTTGATATACTCACAAGGTGAATGAAGGGAAAGACGTATCCAACCCCTTTGATGAGTTGTGCGACCATGAATATGAGGAAGATTGGATCAAGCCACAGCTCCGTTTGGCAGGAAATACAACATTTCCTCGGAGGGTCTTTTTCTCTGCGGATCATGTCTGCCAACCAGCCGCTCTCCGACACTGTGTCATCGACCTCCGCTTCTTCCTTGCCTTCTTCATTACGTCGTACGATGACCGTATCGACATTCTCTTCGCAGTCCTCCATAATGAGATCGTCGATGCCGTCGTCGTCGTCGTACTCGTCGTCGTATACCGGTTGCTTGAACACCGCGCAGCACGGGAGTCCTATCACCACGGTAAGGGCAGACAAGACGCGCAATGTGTTTCGCAGACCGACGGCGCCTACCAAAGATTCGACGACGGGGTTCATCGTAAGGGAACCTTTCATGTACGAGGAGATGAACAGAAAAAGTAGAAGATAATGTTTCAGTGTGGGAAAGAAATGCTGTGGAAGGTTAAATGAATAAAAATTTAAAGACAATTTCATTTTCCTAACTATACTAGAGGATAATTGATCAAACGTTTCACATTGATTATCCACGTGTCGGCAGGAAAATGTGACGCTCTTAGGATGCAAAATAATCGAAATGAGTTCAAAATATATGAAGCTGTACAGATTTGTTTTCGCAGTACATAAAAGAAAAATACCCATTCGTACAAACTGCTATATTTTTATACTACTTATATCAGGTCACTTATTTTTAGTGACAAAATAAGATAAGAAACACTTCTCCCACCCCTAGATAAAGAGAACACAGACTCATACACACAAACAACCCCCCCCCCCCCCAAAAAAAAAAAAAAAAAAAAAAATGGAACGAATATAAAATCAACATAGGATTGTATTTCGCTGCCGTACCAAATGGTATCCCAGCAACCAGGAAGCAAGTGGCGAGCACGTGGTGGCGGTCCGGAAACCACGCCCCTGTCAGGATGAGGGGCGTGTTATAGGTGAGGTTACAGGAGAAACCGAACATGATGCTGTACGTGAGTATCATCCACCAGAAGTCGCGTACGAAGGAGCTGACGAGCAGGCTGAAGGAGCCGAGTCCCACCGCGAACAGCGCACAGGGCCGACAGCCGAAGCGCATGTAGAGGCGAGTGGAGATCGGGTTGCACACATAGGCAAGGCCAAATGCCAGCGAGCCCACCCAACCTAGGGAGATAGAGGGGATGCCATGGGTCTTTAGAACAATAATCAAGCTATTCATGACGACTGCAATAATACTACGGTCTTCTTCATCCACTATATTTAAAGCTTCTTTAATAGTGCTGCCCCTATACACTACGTGAGGACCCTGTAGCTGCCATTATCATTACCCTCTAGTGTTGTCAAAGGTAGGCCTACCCAATTGTAAACCTGGGTCGAGAGTGATATGGTGAGTTGAAAGATATATTGTCCCTGGACATAGGCACTTGACGGGATTCGAACTCGGGACTTCGGATTTGAACGTCAAGAGTCTTATCCAATATGCCACAGCACCCCTACTGTAAGTGATGTACACATCAAATGAAGATGAAAAAAGGGTAATTTATGTAAAAAAAAATGAAATGAAAAGAAGTACTTCCGCATACTTCATGATCAACGAATTAGCCTTTCTTACTTGTTCCATAAAACATCATGCTTTATATTTGGTAAACTGATTAAATAGAACCCATTCGTTTTATTACGTCTCCTATGTCATGTCAGATAATTGCAAGACATCATCGACAAAAGGTTTGAAAGAAGCTTATTTTCATGTTTAATTTTTGTGTGAAAAAGGAAATGTAGTGATGACTTTTGTGTGTCTATTTGATAAACGAGAAACTTTATCTTATATGCACTTAAAGAATAGAGGCATCACTGTTTCATGAATATTATAATATTAAAATTCTAAATATCATAAGTTCTAATGAAAAGGTTTTAACCTTAGCACAATATCCGGCGGCACCTGCAATAGGACGGCAAGTGGTTGAGGTTTGACTGGAAAGAACTGTGAAAGGTGCTTACTGACTGACGCCGTCTTATCCTGGTGGTAGGTCTCGAGAATGTAGGGCATGAGCTCTCCGAAACTCATGACGATTCCGAAGAACGGAATGTCGATGATGAACCCTGCCAAGCACACCATCCAGCCGCGAAGGTTCCTCACTCTCCTCAGGTACGCCAGGGGAGACAGCTTGCGAGGCGACGAGGGCGGCGTCTTCGAATTGAAAGGGTCTGCGGTCGTCGTTCTCGTCGTCGACGACGACGTCCGGGTGGGCGACATCGGAGGCGACATCGCGTCGGCGATGCGGATGGACATGAGGTAGGCGGTGTCCGTAGGCGAGGCATCGCGTGAGAGAAGGGGAGACCTGGTGTCATCCTGTACAGAGAGGTGTATCATGAGCATAATAAACCATGTTTCACCTGACTCCAATCAATCGAGTAACACCAACAAGAATTTGAGGTGTGAGTTTTCTTCAGTCTTCAGTGCCCTTTGTACAAATGAAATTTGTAAAATCACACCTGCTGATCTACATTTTTAGGAACAATCATGTTGGAAAAAAGGAACCATGCAGCGTTAAGCGAACCCGTCATACCAACTGTCTTCCGGGCAGCGACACTACCACCAGGCCATTCATGGTTGCCGGCCACGATGAACTTGGAGCAAATACCCACTCTAGAAATTCAGAAGAATTGAAGAAGACTCATCCCTCATATCTTCACCCCAGCCTCTGCTTAATAATCCCTTACTTTAATTACAATACCTTCCACTCCCTTCGATTACCTAACATAACAATGTCGGAATTTTGGAGCTTGAGTATTTGTTCTAAGATCATTGTCATCATTGTGTCACTGCCGGCATGGCTGGCAACCAAGGATAGCCTGGTGGCAGTGTTGCTGGTCGGAAAACAGTAGATGAAAGGTTCGATTCCCGCTGGTTAGTTATCTCTCTTTTTTGACATGCTCATTAAAGACTTAAATTAGCCGTTGCAATTTTACAAATGTCATTTGTACAGAAGGCAGAAAAATTGAAGAAAACTCTTACCTCATATCTTCATCCCTCTGCTTAATAATCTCTTGCTTTCACCAAAAGGAATGTTAAAAGATTTCATCAAAATCGGAAAAAATATGATAAAGCCGTAAAAACTTAAAGTTTCAAAGGATTTCAAATAAGTAATTTGTATGTACATGTCAATGTGAAACTTGTGTTACAATAAAATTTACCTTTATAGGCCTGTTTTGACTCAGACACCTCCTGCGTTAGTTTTCATGGGTGCAAACAACATTATTGCTCTCTATTCCGAATTTACATTCAGACCAAAATAACATTCAATTTAAAAAAACAACCCTAAGGTTAGATTGGAAGGACGGTGTTCAGCCATGGTAGAATTAATCTAGTGCTGATCAATGGTAGACAGATTCATACTAATGGAAGAGGCTTATGGCTCACATTATATCATTTTGAAAAGTGATGGAACCTAAATATAGTGAAACTTCGCTCGCGTGAGTAATGTTGAGTGCCTGTAAGAAACATTGGCCAGTATCTCTCATGGCTAACTGATGCACGCAGTTTTAACCCCGACGACTCTTTTGTAATAGAAATGATGATAATACGATAAGAAATTATTTGAGAATGAGTGCGAACAATAATACTGGTATCTTCACCAGAGAGTAAACAAAGCAGAATGAACTCGCTATGTGAGATATGACAACGTAATTGATTCTACTGATTTCTTCTTCTTCTTCTTCTCTATAAGTACAGGCCACCGTCGGGTGCATTTTCGTACTGTTGTGCTGTGCAGGCATATGTACAGTGTCTGGATTAAGAAAAATCTACATGGAACTATGTGCGGCTAAAAAACAGGCATCCGTGTCTTAACGGAGCTGGATCTTGAGTACCTCTCTCTTAAAGCTTGACAGAGAGGTACAGGAGACAGTGGCCTGGGGTAATGAGTTCCAAAGCCTGGTTGCATCTGGGAAGAAGCTTCTTTGGAGGACTTGTGTTCTTGCGAATGGTACTTGGAGTTTCTGGTCGTGGCCCCTGTTTGAAAGAGGTAGCGATGGGGTCAGAACTGTTGCGGGGACGGATATCATGGAGTTCTTAATGCAGTAAATCATTGCAACCTTTGCCTGTGCTCTTCTTTCTTGCAGGGATGGCCATTGAAGTTTTTGAAGCATGGCTGTGACACTGCTTGTTCTGTGATGGTCATTGCAGACGAAGCGTGCATACCTTCTCTGGATCATTTCCAATTTCATGATATTTGCCTGGGTGAAGGGATCCCAGATTATGCTTCCATATTCCAGGACAGGTCTGAGCAGGGTGAAGTAGCAAAGCACCTTGACTTTGAGTGGACATGATCTGATGTTCCTCTGGAGAAAGGCTCTGGTGGAATTAGCCTTTTTTGCTACTTGGTTGATGTGGTGGTTCCAGCTGAGCTTCTCATGGAGGTAGACTCCAAGATATTTTGCAGTGTCTACTTTCTCCATGGTTTGTCCATGAATGGTGTATGACGTCATGATGGGTTTACGTTTGTTGGTAACATGGAGGACCTGGCATTTTTGGGGGTTGAACTCCATTAACCAGTCGGCTTCCCATCGTTCCAGTGCCTTGATGTCTCCCTGGAGTTGCACGCTGTCTTCTTCTGACCTGATGTTGTGATAGATTAGGCAGTCGTCTGCAAACAGCCTAACAGTGGTATTGTGGGACAGATACTCTGGTAGGTCATTGATGAACAGAAGGAATAACATGGGGCCAACAACACTACCCTGTGGGACTCCAGAAGTCACATGGGACTTGGAAGAGGCGGATCCTTCAAGGAGCACCTGCTGTGTGCGATCCTGAAGGAAGTCAGCTATCCATGCATGAGTAGAGTTTCGTATGCCATAGTAATCAAGTTTTTGGAGAAGTCTTCCATGTGGCACCTTGTCAAAGGCCTTGGCTAGATCCAAGAGAATGACATCAATCTGCTCCCTGTTGTCTATGCCTTTGGCTAAGTCTTGGATGGCAAGGGCGAGTTGCGAGACGCATGATCGCTTCTTGCGGAATCCATGTTGGGCATCACAGAGTATGTCGTAATCTTCGAGATGGTCCATGATGTTGCTGTGGACTATGTGTTCCAGGACTTTACAGGTTATTGAAGTTAATGAGATGGGTCTGTAGTTTTCTGGTTTGCATCGCTCGCCCTTTTTGAAGACTGGAGCAACGTTTGCATTCTTCCAGTCACCTGGCACCTCTCCTTGGTCAAGGGAAGCCTGAAAGAGGATTGTCAGCACAGGTGTGAGCTCACGGGCTAAGTTCTTCAGTAGCCTTGAGGGAAGTTCATCAGGCCCAGTAGCTTTGTGGATTTGTAGTTCTGACAAGATTTTAAGCACACCAGCTGGTTGGATGTTGATAGTTTCCATAGATGGATATGGAGATCTACCCATGTCCTTGATATTAGTTAGATCCTCACCTCTGGTAAAAACAGACGAGAACTGACTGTTTAGGATGTTGCATTTCGAAGCACTATCTTGATATGTTGAGTCATCAGTAGACTTCAGTGAAGCTATACCAGATGAGTCACATCTTTTACTGTTGATGAAGCTCCAGAAGCGTTTGGGATTGGTGGTTGAGTCCGGGCTGACAATATCTTCTACATATTTGTGGTAAGCATCCTTACATGCTTTCCTCGTCTGTTTTTTTTTTACAGCTAGATACTTCGTATAGTCCTCGGGAGTGTTGCTTGCCTTGGCTCTATCAAAGCATCGCTTCTTTCTGCGAGTCAGCTGCTTCAGTGAGCGAGTGATCCAAGGCTGGCTGAACCTTGTTGATGTCATTTTAGATGGAACGTGCTTTTCCATCAGATGTAAGAGGGAATTCTTGAAGTTATTCCACATGACTTGTACTGGGCTTGTCCTGTCAAATTGATCTGTGAAGGCTTGTTGAAATGCAAGACAGTCTTCTCTAAGGGACTCCATGTCAGCATGTTTCCATAGGAATACCTTCCTTTTCACTGGTCTGCTTCTATTCGCTGCAGCTGAGGATTCCACCAGCACAATATCGTGGTCGCTTATACCAGGAAGTGCAACACATTTGTTAAGAAGAGTTGGTCTATTTGTCAAGAACAAGTCAAGACAATTGTTCTGCCTAGTGGGAAAGGACACCATCTGCTGAAGATCACAATCCTGAACCATCGTTAAGAACCTTTGCTTCACTGGCATGCTCTAAAAGTGATTTCGATGAATCAAGATGGCAATACTATAAATTATTATTTTTAAGTCACCTTGGTAGAATCTTACCTGGACTATAACTGAATGGATATGAAACAGTGAGGGAGATATAATGTGTTCGCAACATTACGACTGATCATGAAAACAAAATTATGTCAATTAAATGCAGTTATTGTCATTAATGTTTGCAATAGCTATTCCTGAGTCTATCACTTACCTCATCGGGAACACCGTCGTGCACTCCCATTCTGCCAAAAATAGGTGAAGAGCCGAAAAAGAAATGGGTCAGTCGGTCATGCCATCGATGGCGACTTCATTTTCATGTCTTGCCTTGTTGAGGTCTTTTCTCGCTGCGTAAAGTAGGCAACACTTTAAAGAGAGTCTGTATTATTTGCTAGATGTGCCGGCTCCTGAGATGTCATCGGCAAAGTTATATTTCCCGGCAGAGAAAATAAATATCTTGTTAACTACAAGTGTTCCGTATATCAGTTTTACTGCAGGTCTAAAAGAGAACTTCGCCGAAATGAAGATGGCAAACCATAAGCAGGGGAAAAAAAGTATGTAACAAACAACGGAGTTCTTGCCGACTTTCAAACAAACAACGTTTGTGCTGGCCTGTCTGTTTCATTTTACAATTTGAAGCATCACAGCACGCGCTGGTATGCTATGGTCCTCAAGAAGCAATCGATACTGAATACTTCTTAGGCAGCACGATCGATTTCTTCCTATTCGCGTATCGGCTTAGTGCGTCATCTGCAAAATGATCTGTTGAGACGGGGAAGGGCCCGGCCTATCTTGAGAGAAGAGGAGGAAATATCGATTCCCGATTCATACATTGTTCGCTCCATCACCCTGCTGCCTTTATTTAAAGTTAGTGTAGAATGTTTAGGCACAACTACGTTTGTGAAACATTCGTTCATCCCACGAACTCAACTATGTGTGTTTCAGCTTCAAAGAGATAATGTAAAAAAGGTTACACGAAGAGTGACAAAAGTTTTAGAACTTAAAAGTTTTAGAACGTAAAGTAGACCTGAGCAGTGTTAGCTGTCAAATCAGTTCGGTTTTGATCATCGTGTTCCCCTGACAAAAAGAAAAAAAGAGAGAGAGGATTATGAATATTAGACTAGGCATAGTGTGGTACTTACCCCGTGGTGCTGACCACATGGTTGTCAAGTCATAGACCGGAAGAGAGACACAAGCTTCTGCTACGCCCAAAGTGATGCTAATGCATGTCGTGGACGTAACCTTGTTTGTACAGGAGGCGCCATTAGAAATCCACATTCCAGTTAACTCAAATGGAAGAGCGGGGCCAATCAACGAGGACCTAACCTATGTATCATGGATGGAATCGGAATTGCGCTTTGTCACTCTACCGTGTAAATTATAAAAGCGGAAGTTTCTGCAAAGTTGTAATGTGGATTGAGTGAAGGCAGAGAGATATTGATAGGTTGAGGAAATAGGATAATCCGTTCAAAAATGTGCGAGTTGTTAAAAATTATTCAGCCTAATTCCGTTTGTGCCCAATTTTTAGCGTCATATCAGTAGAACGTTATGAATAACCACTTAAAAGGAATTTTCCAGAAATGATTATTTAAATGCGACAATGAAAAAGCACCTGAACATGTTTCGTACTAAAACGTCAAGTGAATGAGTAACTTTTTTCTTTAAAAATACAATATCTTTTGCTTTAAAGATAATATACGCATCGTTGTAAAGATTTCATATCACACACACACAGACACACGCACGCACACACAGACACATTTGTAAACATTGTATTATTATTTCCATAGTATCAAAGCAGATTTGTTTGTTAATTCAATGCATAGAGAGGGGGAATATAAAATTAACAATTTTGTTTTCCTCTCTCTCAGCCCCTTTTCTGAAATGTTATGCTTTGCTTACCATGTAACAAGAATACTACTATTATGATAATTCAAAGTTCACTTATTTTTCAAAAATCTTATACCAGAACACAAACACGATCGATGAAATGAATAAAATAGGATACGGCTTACGAGCTGGATTACGGTTAGTGAGTCACGGCGGCGTTCATGACATTACAACTTAATTTACAGTGAATTGCAAATAATTATAATATCATGTCACATGCAGACATCAATCTATACCATGCAGAATCATTACCCTATACTCATACAGCGTGTAGTCTTTCCATTCATTTTTATTCTGTATTTCTAGCCAAATGGCTCATGAAAAAAAAGAATAATGCATATTTTGACAATATTTATATGTATATAATTATGCTCATATCATTTTACACAAAATTAATTTTCAAACCCCGAGCCAGCTTCCATATAATCTTATTTCATGAATATGATCAACATGCAGTTCAAGTAAGATATTTGTAATTGAAAACATACAAGAAAGTGCTGTACATTTCACAATGTATAGACAAATACTTGCCAGTTTTACTCAAACGTCTATATAATTCTTTTATATCGAAACAAAAAGAAAATGTCGAAGACGTTTGCAGTCTATTCATTTCGTCACGTATATCCAATACCATATGTATATGTAGTCGTATATGAAAAACGTGTCATCATTTCTTTCATCCATTGTAAAGACCTTTCAGGCTTTGCGACAAAGAAAGACGCAGATACTAGAGTTCTAATATTTTTTTTTTTGTCATTTCACTGAATTCATGCAGATCAGCTAAACTAAATTATGACGAAATGCTTCCTTCAGAAACCCAGTAAAGATTGCTTTCCACGCAGCATTCTGTCTTCAATTTGCTTACATTATTTCATTAATTTTGTCTACCTCAGTACAAAAATTAATGTGTAAGATCTCAACTACTGATATTTATTTAACAAACATGTTATTTCTGGAGAAAAAAAAAGAACCAGCGGGATTCGAACCTGCCACCTATTTTACGGAGAATTTTAAGGAGAACGAACATTTGCTTTCAATGAATAAGCAAACATGAAGCTCGGTACCATCACTGTAATTGGAATTGTATGTTATTATATAATACTATTATCTATTGCACCCCTCTGCTTTGATAATCTCTTGCTAATCATTGCAACTAGTACCTTTAAGATGAAATAATGTTGCGGCACAGACCCTTCTCATTGACCCTTCATGTGAACAAAAATAACGTGATAAAAAGAAGGAGAAGAAGAAGGAGAAAGAAGGAAAGATGGAAGACAAAGACATTACAACACATGCCAGTGAAGGTCAAAGAGAAATTATAAGGGGAAATTGGGCACAGAAGCATGAAAGAGAGATCTGTGAACACGCCATTCTGTCGCCAGGAAATATTTTCACAGCTTGTCAATGTAGAAGCTTGCGACTTCAATGTACTAAGTACCCGACTTGGCCCAAAGGTTTCACCCCGGCCTCAGAGTTTATGGGGCCACCCATTTAAAAAGTTAGGACATAGGCCTAACGAAAAAAAAAAAACAAAAACAAAAACAAAAACAAAAACAAGAACATGAAATCATAAACAAACTGTTTATAGTCTACGAGATCCAGTAGAACACAAAACCCAAACGGTTTTCACAATTTCAGGTTTCATTTCGAAAGGGCGTGAAAACAACGAAATTTGGTACATTTTTGATTTTCTTACAAGTACACAGTATGAAAGGTAGCGTCGTGATCTTGCTATTCACATCTCTGATACGAAATAAATTCACACAACCCACGAATGTAATACACATTACAACCAAGTACGACTCGCGCGTATCGTGTGTGCATGACGTATGCATTTAAAATACATGCGGGAGATGGGCCGATGGGATGGGCAGTGTAACGACGTCGTCGCCTAAATACAGAGCTAGAGCCTGTATTTTATTATTTTGCTGACAATATTTCCGATTTGTGGTGACACTCGAGTTGGTCGACATGTTTGGGAGAGGGAAGAAAAGTGGAAGCAACCCACCTAAATCAGATCAAGTCAGAAAGCAGGTAGGCCTACGTAACGAACATAGTAAATGTCGAAAGATTTTTCCTTCGCATCTCCATTGAATATTGTACAGTCAACCCGGGATCGGGAGCTACATGTGTGTACTGCACTGCGCTCCCCGTCACTAGCTCGCCATAATGTGGGATGTATGTGCGATGGTATGCGCCGGTACATACAGACAGACTACAGGAGCTCTCCATTTAGCCAAGCTCCAAAAATTGTGACTAACATTAGTCCACAAAAAGGTCCACTAATCATCTATTCCTCAACGTCTATGTATGGGCATTCCAGAATATTAGCTAGTGAGCCCTCTCGATTAGTTAAATGTGTTTGACATCGATAGCAGCTTCGCAATTTTAGGCCTAACATTTAAGACGTACCTGGTACCTAAAATCATACATGTGACTCATCATAATCATGTTTAATATCCCACAAGTATTTTCAGATCAGTGACAGTGCCCGAGTGACAGTGGTACACTGCATCTACTACTGTTTGTGCCACTTATTCATTCTTACCTGTGTGTTCTTTTTGAGCCATATATGATTTAATTATGGTACGTACCACCTATCATCACGTAAGTGTCAAAAGGATCTGTAACGTTAGGCAGCTTGTTTATTCTAAAAGTGTAAAACGAATTCGCCTAATTCTTATCTCAAATTTACCATAAACACTGCACTGCAGTTTTGAATGTCATGACCATCTCGTTAATTCTAAATCTCCGTTTTTAAATAACGCAATTTTAGTGCATGCGTTCCATTTTCTTCGCGCAGCTTAAAAGGGTGACCTCACGATCGGCACCCCCTCCCTCCATTAACATAGGTACAACTAATACACATGAATTTCACAACCATGCGTCGTTATACTAAGCAGATGTGCAGCTGAAATGTGTTTAGTTTGGTTTGTTAGTTTGTTTATGAGTTTGATTTTCGTTTCTTTGTTTTTATTGTTTTCATAGCTAATTAATGGCACTGGATTCCACGCATACCTTTTCGTTCTACAATGTGTACGCAAACAGCCATTATACGCAGGGTGCCGATGTCAAGGTACCCTGCCGATAGGTGGTACCCTTACCATACTCACTAGTTTAGTACCGGTGCCCGATACGTAAGTAAATTAATGTGATTATGTTGAACTGTTTTGGTTGAAGGTATCCTACTGCATGGTACAATTGCAGGCGGTACATGGTACTGCAGTATAACACTGTGATTGAAAAAAAATATATATTTATTACAGACCTAGAGCCTATACTTTGTTGTCGTTAATGAATGTGACTCACGAAAAAGCATTGAGGACTATGACGCGATAGTGGTTACATTTGTAAGGTTCTTAAATAAATGCATAGTTGTGACACAGGAGCCTTCAGTGTACAAGTAGAAAGAGAAAATTAATATGCATGTTTAGGTTTATGCTCATTAACATTGCCTTGGGTTGATCAAAGCTGTAGAAAATCAGGTAAGCCTCACCTCCCTGGCTATATCATTGACATTGATCTGTATAGCTATTGATTTGTAGGATCTACCTGTTTTGGTAAATGAAATTGCCAGTTGCCATGTTGAAAGAACAGAAATATGTATTACTAAGACTCTCTGACTCTGACTCTGCTATAAATGTTATATTGTATAAATATAAGAGTTAAGAAGCTGCAAAAATATGTTTCTGTTATAAAAATGCTATGTAAACTTTTGTGTCAGTCACCCTGCTTGGAAATGGTCACATGTCTTCACCAGACTATGCCTCACAAATGGAATTACAGTGCCAAAGGACTCTCTTGTGACATGACACAAGTAGGCCTATGCAGTCTCATTGGTATAGAGGACTTCTTGAAAGTAATTCAGGATCAATATGATATTGTTTCCATTATTCACCTTTGCAGCAGGGCTGGGGTACAAGGGGGGGGGGGGGGGGGGCAAGGGCTTCCCCCTTTAACCTGTTGAGGACAAGTCCTGAGTATGCTCGGGCAAGTGTCTATGGGAAATGCTTGTTGTAGCAAAACCAGTGCATCCTCAATGGGTTAAGGTCTTCCTGTGTTGTGGGCAGTCTGAAGTTTGAGGTAAATGTTTGGATAAAGATTGTCTTTCATAGATCTCCATGGCTGTATTTCCTGACATGTCATTACATGATAACTCAGGCAGCTTACTTTTCAAATGCACTTTGTCATCACAGAATGTAGACATGTTTGGGATGCCAGACCTCTCGGAGTTTGCAGTGAAAGATGACTTCCACGTCTCTGACGATGTTTTGGAGGCGGAGCTGGCTGCCCTCTTGGACGAGGATGACGATGACGGGGGTAATGCAAGACCTGCTCGGCGCCAACAGAGGCCTGCTCCTGCTAAACCTGCTGGTAACTATGATAGAATTACCCTTTTTTTTTTTATAGAGAGAGAAGGCCTTACAGCAGCAGACAAGCAGATGAATGGTTGCTCAGAAAACATCTACCAGTACCCAAGTTAGATGATGAATACAGCTGTAAATCAACCTCCTGTCTTGTTGATGAAATAGGAGTTTGTTCCATTTCATGTCTGTCGCAACTGTTTCTTGTCAGCTGTCTTTAAAAGCCCATAACTGTACATGTATTTCAAAATATAAAACTCTTCCATTCTGAAGCATGGTGCTAAACTTTATTTGGAATGTATCACCCATCCTAAAACTGTGATTACTGTCAGACTTGTTTGTTTTGTATTTGTTGTAGGAAAAATTGCTATCCGAGTTTATAATCTTTTATGCCTACTTTATTTTCACGAAAAATTGGTTTGAATACAGTTTCAAACATTTTAAAGTACTTGATGTATTTATCTTTTAATATGTATCAAGAGATGTTTCTTACAGCCGCAAGACATGCCAGATTTAGCAACAGCTCATGCATGCAACCCTTATTCCGAATGTTGAAATGCATTAATGGGTAGACTACGAGAGCATACCATAGAGGATCTAGGTCCTCAGAGGAAAAATATTTATAAATTTGAAAATATTTTAAGTAGACCAGCTTATTGCAAAGGAACTGATTACTGACTTCATGTACAACTGTACAATGTTGCTTTTTGACTACCTTTTTCCTGAATTTATCAGTTTGAAGAAAAATACAATGTAGTGTCTGAAAATTTTGTTTCATCTCTGTGTCACATTGCTGTGAATTCTTCAAACTTTTCTTTCCCCTTCCAAGTTGACCCAATGCAACAGATAGCTATGATGGCCAACGAAGCGATGAAAGACGTCGACGAGGCAGATGATGATGATGATGATGACCTTGACGATGAGGATTTATTGGTGCGTTTTCAAAGCATGTCAAATAATGTCAGCGTTGCATCATATTTATGGTATTTTGACAGAGAAAAAAATCAGATATTTACAGAAGTTTTGGCAGAAGGCTGTGTATGTATTGGCATTAAAGTCCTGAACCATTTTGTGTGTTTTACAGATGTAGATTAAATCATCCCTCACAAAATAAGCTGATGATGTCTTCTCATCAACCATTATAGTGATGAACCTGGCACATTAAAGTATTTTCATCGCACTGAGAAAAATAATTTTGTGTTACCATCATTATTTAAAGTGTTCCTACAGGCCTTTTGAAAGACAATTGCCTTATTTATTTATTTTTTTAAGGGGGGGGGGAGAAGATATTATAATCCTATATACACACTACTTGCTGTTGTCTTTGCCAGAGTCTTCTCACATTTTCTTATTTGAGCTTCTGAGTAAATCTCTCATTTGCGTGTATTGAGTCGTTCCTTGGTATACTGGAACAGACATTATGGGAAAATGTGTCCTGCAACACCCATACCCTTCAAAAGATTTCATATAGATGTGATTCATTTGTCATCTTGTACCTTTACTTGGGTGAGCTTTCCAAAGTCAATTTTCATTCAACCTGTAGGCAGAACTTGCTGGTATAAGTGGCAGCCCTGAGAAACCGCCACCTAGTCTGAATGTTCCAGCCTCAAAAGCAACTCCAAGAACGCCAAGTCCTGGTCCACGTACCGCCGTCGGCCAAACACCCAGCCCTAAACCAAGACCTGCTCCAAGCCCAAAGCCCGACACTGTTCCAGGCCTAGCGCCAGAGCCTGCTAGCACAAGGAGGAGTCCTTCCCCAGCGAGAAAACCAGTACCTGCAGGACCAAGTCCAGGTGTAAGCCCTGCAAAGCTACGCATATACCCCTGGTTGATACACACCCTGTTGTATGTTGGTCCCATGCTAGTCAAATAAGTCCCCTACTTCAGCTACTGCAATATAACAATACATTTCTAATGAATGCACACATATACACACAACTTTAGACCCTCAAGCAATGCAAAGAAATCATACAAAGCTTTATAGATGAAAACAAAAAGTGTTCTGAAACCTGTAACTATCTAAACATTTCATAACTTTGTTATTTTCAATTAATTTATTTTCAACTTATTGAAAGTAACAACTGTTCTGTTTGTTTCAACTCTATCTGTCGGTTAGAGTTGCCTTTAAAGTGTAGTGAAATTTTCACTGTACTCTACTTATATTTTATGTACACTGTGATATTTTCTGCCACTATGATCAGACTGCTGGTGAACCTACGGATCTGGCATCTCTACTCCAGCACCGTACAGGATGCTACCAACAGGCCATTGCCAGCGCAGAGAGGGCAGAGGAAGGGTCAAAGGTCAGAAGGTACAAGCGACAGCTGAAGGCAAGTTTGCGTCATTTAGATATTTTCAACATTATCTTTACAGCGAATGAAATTGGAGACCTCTTGCAGTATTGATGCACTACTTTTACTGCTAGAAAGGGATGTGTAGGTGAAAATAGCTTAAACATGTTTGGGATAATTTTTGAAGATGGGCTGATTTTGCTACAACATGCATTTCCCATTGACACTTGCCCGAGTATACTTGGGACTCGTCTGTTATGGGTTAAGTGCATTACCTACTTATTTTCATATTGGCATTATTGGATAGAGAATGGTGAAGAAAGAGAGAGGCTCAAGTTGCATCAAAAGTTCAAGGTTTTTTGTTTTTTTTTCAGAATTACATTAAAACATTCTATTAAAAACAGAAGCAACAAAAAAAAAAAAAGGTTGCTTTGTAAGTTTGATGTTTGACCAGAGAAAAAATTAATGTTTTGGTAAGTATATTAAATCAGGTAAAGAAAAGTGAAAGAAAAGAATGATGATTTGCTGTTTGGCATGCTCCATCAGATACTTCAAGACATGCAGAAGAAAGTGAAGCTGGGCAAACCAGTGAATAAAGATGAGATTCCTCCCGAAGTCTACGTGCCAAAGCAGGCAGAGGATGCCCAACCTCCACCCCAGGAAAACGTGCCTGCACCAGCTGCAAGTCAGCCAACCTCTGCTCGTGAACAAGCGGAACCATCTCCGTCTCAGTCTAAGCAGAGAGGTATGCCTGAACTGCCAGTATTTGCAAGTGACTTTAGATGGGGACATTAACAGAAATAAAGGACTTGTCTTTGCATTGCAAAACAAACAAAATGTTGCCAGAGTCCATCTCCCAGTGAGCCTGAAACTAAATGTTTTTGGTAAACAGTGTTTTCTTTTCCCTTGTGTGTGTGTGTGTGTTTGTGTTTGAGTGTGTATGTGTGCTTTCTGAAGTACTGATCATTCTTTCACGTAAAAATAAAAAATGAATATGAGATATCATTTATACTTAAGGGTGAAATGCTAGTGTTTTGTTTGTTTGTTGTTTGTTTGTTTTTTTAAATGAAGTAGAAATTGATGACTTTACTAAAGGAAGAAAGATTTTGTGTTAGTTGAGTTTTGAGTAAGGTCACAATCCTAAATTGTCCATTATGCAAATTTTAGGAAAAGCATGTTCAAGTTCAAAATGAAACTTTGATATGAAATATCAAAATATGTGGAAATCAGCCTTAAAATTATTTCTTCTGATTCTCATGAATTTCCCCTACCCTGTTCATCTGAGTTTATTCTTTCTGTCAAAGTAACTGGCAGTTTTGAACAAGGTGTGTTATTGTGTTCAAGTAGTTGTTCAAGGTCAGAAAAATTCCACTTTTCTGCCCAGAATGAGACTACAGGTATTCGCATGCCTCAAAATTATTCCTACCCTTCAGATGAGTCACTGCAGCAGATGCTGTGTGTGCGACGAGACCAATACAAGATGGCCGCTGTACTAGCCAAGAGGGCAAACGACATGGCTACAGCTGCAGAATACCTGAAGATTTCCAAGGTGAGCCAGAGGTCTTCAGTTATCCAGTTGTGCAACCCAACTTTACTACTGCTTTTACACCATACTGTAAGAGTAGAAACTTTTGCAGGAATGATTTTTTCATGCTTGGCTGGGTAAGGAGAATTTTGTGTATTTTCAATATTGTGGAATCAAAATATGAGTCTGTTCTACATAGAGCAAGCAAAAATATTGGATGCTTGTATTTTCATGCTAGTTATACATGGTGCGAAATATGTGAAAATATTCACTTTTACAGTATGGGGAAATCTCACAATCAGGGTATTTTGTGTTTGTTTGTCTTTGTAACAAGAATAGATGATACTGAAATTCAGTTTCTCTGCCACTTAATATGAGTAAATGTACACTCCCCAGTTTTTTCATTTTTGTTTTGGTAAGTTTTTTGGCAGTAAGCTGTATTCTACCATATTCTTACACTGTTGTGTTGTGATCTAGAACTATTAGCCTTCACATTGAGGGGAGTGTGTCCCATTTAGAATAATAAGGTATTGAGGTTGTGACACATATTGTCGTAACATTTGATGGGTGCCATACTGCATTCTGCAGGCAGTACAAAATCGGCAATGAATGGATTTCTACCCACTGTCTGGATTCTTTGGCTCTGTGTATGGTTTTGACAGGCAAATATAATGGTTGTCTGTCTATTGTTCATCCTTTTTTCACTCCAGCAATTTGAAGCAGTGATCGGTGCTGTAGAAGCGGGAGAAGAAGTTGACCTTAGTGATATGCCTCCACCCCCTCCATCAGGTAAGGCTCACAGGGTGATGAAGATTGACAGCCTCCCCTTCAAAACAGACTCCTTTGGTTTTCTTAAATAGGCTATTTGGTTTGTGAATACTACTAGGCATAAAACATATGATTTTTGTTTTTTGTTTGTTTGTTTGTTTGTTTGTGTTTGTGGTTTTTTTTCTTACATTAAGTGCCATTCAGATATGGTGCTTCCCAAGGGTCAAATGCATGCCACACCTTTCTCCAATGGGCAAAGGATTAAAGATTATTATTTTTTTTTTTTTTGAATGTGTAATTTTGGGATCATCAAAGGAGAGCAGCTACATAAGGATGGAGAATATTCAATTCCCTTCGCTTGTGCTTTTCATCTTCTTCTCTACCACATGTGTTCTTGCCTCCGACCTCCCCGCTTTTATTTGTTATGTAAGAAATATATGGATTAATTATACTACATGTATGTATAGATATTATGTACAGTTGTAGCTACTAAACTAAAATGCTCTTTTTTTGTTGACTTCAATTGTCTCAACATCTAATGCAGCTCCCAAGACCAATGCTTCGGCCCCAGCCCCAGGCCAAGCCCCGCCCTCTCAAGCTCCAGTAGCAGCACCCCGCCCACCCGCTGAAGGAGGTGGAGGAGGAGGAGGGGGGTATGCCCAGCCTAAAACAGACCTTGAAGCTATGCTGCAGAGGAGAGAGAGGTACAGCAGCATGGCCCAGCAAGCCAAGGAGGCGCAGAACGACTCCAAGGCGCGCAGAATCGGCAGGATAGTGAAGGTGGGTAACAGTGCCATACATATACATGTGTTGAGAGGATATGACATCTAGATAAAGAAACAAATGTATGTTTATTTGTATATCCTTTGCTCACATATTTAAAGGCAAATAGTCCCAGTAGTGTAGAGGGCGCTGTTGGACGATACTGCCAATCACTGCTAGCATTGATACAAAGATTGCCAAAGTTGAGCTGTCATCAAGAGTAAAGCTCTTAGGTCTTGCTAGGTAATGTTGCCTTCGTTGTCTTCTCTGCGCATCACGCAGTCTGTAGTAATGCCAGGGTGCGTGCATGTGTGCTTCTTATTATGACATCACAAAAGAAGTTTGCTAACGCTGTCATCCCCCTCAGCTGAATCATGAACCGACCTGTGATCGGACCACTAACTAGAGTGGATCGGACTTCTTCGGACTCGAGGAAATGGGTCACAGCATAAGTGCTTAAGAGGAGTCGATAGCGTAGGTCTCTATAGGAAACTTGCGCCGTGCGCCCACGTACACATTTGACTAAACCACCGGGACCATGTGCCTTTAATTTTTTTTTTCTTTTCTGGCTACTTCGAAGGTACTGAAAAGGATGCAATTAGTGGTCTGTAGTTAAAATGATTTCAAAACATGAAACGAGTAGGAGGAGATGCAAATTTTCCGAGGTGTAAATAAAGGCTGTCTGCACAAACACAAACTTTGTTACTACAATGTAGATGATAAAAGCTAAGCTTCGTCAATCTCAAAGTTTTCTCTCACTCTCATCGCACCTGTGCAGCAATATGATGATGCAATCCGGAAGCAGAAACTGGGCAAGCCAGTGGATCTGTCCGAGCTGGCAGCCCTACCGGAATTTCCCCCCTTCCCATCCCAGTCCGGCGGCGAGCAAGCCCCGCCCCAAGTGGTCCACACGGTGGCGGGTGGGGCCTCTGCACCAGTGGCTGCCAGGCCACCTGCTGCTGGGGGACCCAGTGGTCAGGGGACCGGGGCATCTCATCAGGCCAGCAGCCGGCAGCAGAGACCTGAGAACTCTGTGTCCGCAAAGAGACCCCAATCAGGTGAGACAGCAGAAGACTAATGGCATGTTTACACAGAGCATGTTACGGGCAATGGACGGGGTTATTGCTATAGTACGCCAAAAGGAACCATGTCAGGTTCTGTTAAAAAAGAATCTAATTCAGTACAAAATCACCCAAATTGTTATTCTTATGTCAAAAATCAAGAACAACAAAATCGAAAGTAGAAGATTGATCTTGTAACAAAAGTATCAGCGGGGAAGTGATATTGTAACAGAACCAGAGCAGACATTGTTCCTTTTGGCGCACCATAACAAAAGCCCTGTTCCATGACCCTTGCTGGATTTGGTATAAATGTAGCTTAAGCCTTCATTGATTATTATTGTTTGTTTGTTTTTTGGGATTTGTTTGGGTATGAGGATGATTTGTAATGTGTAATGTCAATACACTAGATTCTCAAATTCGAGGTCAGTACACAAGCCCATGAAAAGGTTTGATTGCCAAGTGGCAAGACATTGATATCTCGTAAATAAAAGGTTCTAATAAATACATGTGTTTTTCTAATTCAGCCATCGTAGACATATTTGTTTCCAAGAAATTGCAGTTCAGTGTAAATCCATGATGCTAGACATTACATTGGACTTCTCTTATCTTTCTCATTTTTATTATTATGAGTTGATGGATTGCCATTAGCAAGAAGGAAATTACAGAAGAGTTGAAGTTGGCAGACAAGTTTGGTAGATTTCAAGGAGTGAAATTTTATGCTCTCTTCCTCTTTTTCTTTGCCGTATGCTTCTTCTCAATTGCCATGTGGACCCCAGCCAAGGAGAGCATGAATCAGAGAAACATTGCCATTCTGAAGAGCAAGATTGCACAGTTCAAGTTGCTGGCCCTGGCCGCCAAGCGGAAAGGTGACATGTACGAGGCAAAGCGGCTTCTGAAGATAGCAAAGGTATGTGTGGAGTGCCACCTTCAATCACTCGGGCTTGCCTGAGTGGGGCACATTCGGTGCAGATTAGTGTGAAGTGCCCCTCCCCCTCCCCCTTAACATGATAAATAAGCTAAGGCACCCTCTGCATGGGTAGCGATGAATATTACCTCCTCCAAGGGAGGAGGTTATGTTTTCGTTACTGTTGGTTTGTTTGTTTGTTTGTTTGTTTGTCCGTGTGCAAAATAACTCAAAAAATAGTCAACGGATTTGAATGAAACTTACCGGAAGGGTTGAGAATGACACAAGTAACAAATGATTAAATTTTGGTAGTGATCCGATTATTTCTTTTTTTGTATTTATGAAAGATTTTTGATATTTTGACGGGTAGGGTCAATGAACTTGGGAGTTCAAGATGCGCATTTTTTAGGTTTTCAAACGCGCACTAAAATGCATGCTCTAGTTTCTGCTAGGCTGAGGCGTGCCGTGCAGCTGAGGGGTTTATGACATAACAAAGGCTTCTATATTGGGAAATCGGGCGATTTTTCAGCATGTATACCTATGGGTGGAAATCAACTGATCTCTATGGAAGAGCCCGAAGAACTTTTCCCCAGTGGTGGAGAGGAGAAAAATCTCTTAGGGAAGAGCAATATCATTGGTGGAAAGTAGCTGCTTGGCGGAGGTCTGTGCTCTCAGAGTGCTTTTCTAGTTCTTAATCAATTTTGCACTTACTTTCTTTTGTTGTTAAACTCAGGGCCTGATCAGAAATTAGATCTGACTACTAAAACAGCCAAATGTTGTGAAAGAGCGTAGTCCTGCAATGATGTACAGAGTGAAAAATCATTCCACGAATCACACACATGGCTTTAATATACCTTGTGATTGTCTGCAATTTGCAAGTCATGTGTGACATCTTTCTCTCCCCTCGCTTCATCCTCCCCCCCTCCTGATTACCTCTTCCCTCTCCTCCCCCCCCCCCCCCCCCCCCCCCAGGAAATAGAGCCCATGCTAGCTGCCGCTGAAGGAGGGCTACCAGTGAATATGGCATCGGTAAGTTGGGACCGTAAGCATTTTAATTTCCATTGCTTCCTCCTAGAGTCTCTGTCCATCTGTCTACAATCCCGGCTCATTCCTGTCTTCATTTTGGTTTGATATCAGTTTAAGTTCAGTGTGAAACAATACGTTGGGTTATAGCAATACAGAATAAACAGTGCCGTGACACAGAGTACTCTGACCCTATTTTAACCCGTTGATGACAAGTCCCGAGTATACTCGGGCAAGCGTCTATGGGAAATGCGTGTTGTAGCAAAATCAAACCGTCCTCAACGGGTTAAAACAGCTAGAATCACACGGAGTCAAGGTTATCATTACCTTGGCCCTGTTTTATAGACATTCATATCTGACATACAGCTTACATGTATGAATAAGAAAGCATATCAAATTATGTTCCTTCAGTTTTCAAAATAGTAGCATAAAATTCAGCATGTAGGACCTATCTACAGTACTTATTATAATTTTTCATATTGTCTCATGATGTTTTCTTTTTTCACGCAACAGGGCAATACTTGCAAGTTTGACATGGTCAAAATGTAATAGATGTTCAAGGAAAATTGAAGAAGTCATCTTTTGGGAATTCTTCATGCATTTTTTTTTTCTCCTTTCATTCTTCTTTTTGGATTCCTTTAAGAATCAGCTGTTACTTGTCAATAATCTTTCTTCCACTTTTAGGAAAAATGGGTAGGTTCAAAGCATGTTGTCACTCTCGGCATTAACTAGATATCCCATTATGTTGATCTTCAGATACCCAAACTGCCAGTTGAAGAAAGTGTCAGTTCCGTGTCGCCACCGGCTTCCCCCGAACCCGTGGAAGGATTTGAGGTAGTTGGTGATGCACAAGACATCTACAGCAGACTGATAGCAACCCTTCAGAAACAAATTGATGTGAGTAGCTTACCACCATCCCCAACTCTCCCCTCACCCCCAGGCTCCTTTACTTGTTTATTGTTTACTTATTCAAAACTATCTACATGTTTAATGCAGTCACTTTTTTTGGCCATTCTGACTTACTAACTTTGAGTTGTATTGTATTTTTATTTATCGCATAAAATCAACATGAAAAAAATACACAAATGATAATCATACGTCATGTTAACTAGGATACGTCTGGATTGCCCTGCTCAGCTATGCCCTGAAGACACTGCTTTTCTACTGAAGGGTGCACAAAACCATAAAAAAACAGCAGTAGTATACATAAAAATAACTCAATTTCAGGAAATAATATACAACTGTAATCATTGAAAAAAAATACATGTACATACAATTAAAATGAATAAAAAACACTATTCAGTTATTCATACTCTGTGTATTAAAACACAGTGTATGTAAACCAGGGATAGATAATTTGCACCACATTGTTTCCCAAACCCCATCATAGTAATTTTAAGAAAGTTGGTCATCACACTAACACAGAAAAACGTCTTTGAACTTTTGATGCAGCAAAGTGTATGGTGTATCAAGAGATTTTTACAAAATGTAAATTCTGTATTTCAATAAAAGAGAAGATACTATTTTTACTAGATATGGACTTGTTTTAAATGTCAAAACATCTTTTATGTTCTCTTTTGGGCAGGAGGTATATAGTGAAGATATCAAATTTATGATTCTTGGACAAATACCAAATTCATATTTTTCAGTCAAATCACTTTGTTTGCAGTTTTCGTGACTTTAGTGTCAGAGGTTGTCAGCATGAAGTGACCCTGATGATGGGTAATACATTTTTTTCAAAATTTTTTACCAGAACAATTTTTGGGGGCTTTTTTTTTTTGCCATTTTATGAATATGAATGTTTGGTTTGTCTTTTTCAGATTTGTGCCAAAAATGCTGAGATCTATGGCAAACTTGGAAACATAAAGTCAGTCAATCGGTGAGTAAAATATTTCTACACCTTCTGTCATATGGAGCCACCGTGAAGAGCGCAAATTGATTGTTGAAATGATTTATTGAGATGTTTGCACGTTTTTCCATGGACATTCCGGGAGATGCTGTCATTTAATGTGCCACTGTGAAATGCAAATCAATAACTTGAGAGTGCAGTTGTACAGTAAACATGCACAAGCTGCTGCTCTGTCAGCAAAGTCAAAGGCAGTCTTTGTGTTGTCATGAACAGTTTTCATAATTTACTTCAGTATGTCAATGCTTCGAAGCGGTCTTTTGCAAACTTCACTAAAAATATACAAACATACAAGAATGTAAGGTTTAGAATGTGCCTGTTAACTTTGCACAGGCTTCTTTGGAGAAAATAGGTAGTATACAAATAATGACTGCTATGAGGGGCACAGTTAAAATTATGGACCCAAGGTGATGTGAAAACCGTAACTATGCCCGAAGCGAAGCTGAGGGCATGGTTATGGTTTTTACATCACCGAGGGCCTACATAATTTTAACTGTACCCCGAATATCAAGCAGTCATTATTTGTTTTATATACCGAAAATATAGATTCCGAAATATAGATACCGAAAATATAGATTCTAGTCTCTTTTACAGCTCTCGTAATCAATGCTGATCGACAGCGCGGCGGTTGTATCATTGGTGCGTACACAGTGATCATCTATGTGTACATATGGTGTACGTGTACTACCGTAACAAAGTAACGGGGTTGCGACTGTCTCCAAACCAGTCCACTAGTCTCTTTTACAGCACGCTGATCGAATGCGCGGCGATCGTATCATTGGTGCGTACATAAATTATGAGCGATCTATGTGTATTGGGTCGCGACTGTCTCCAAACCTATTTACTAACTGTGCCCGGGCCCCGGTCACAGTAACTCAAAAATAGGGCACAGTTATTTTCATGACTCCCCTTTTAACCAATCAGATGAGAGGATTCTAGAAATGAGGTATATAATTTGATTTAAAGCCCAAACGATGGATATAATGTGCATAATATTTCATATTGCAGCTCATTTTAGTGCAGTGCTCTGAGCAGAATCTTCTTAATGCACTGTAGATTGTAAAATTACACTGTTTCTTCAGTGAGTTATCACCACTTGGAGTAAACTGAGGTTACCATAGCAAGAACTAACTTGCTCAGAGCTCATGGGTACTGGCATGGTGACTTGAGGTATTATAGGTTGTGATTAGTTGAAAGTTGCCAAATGAGGCCTGGGGTCTCACCCTGATTGGATGATTGAATGCAGGTTCAAAGAGTACCAGGAGCACTGCCAGCAAGACCTGGACGTCCTGGTGTCCAAGCAATCGAGAGGGGAACCCATCCCACGGCACCACTACGAGCAGAGGACCCTTCCCTCCGTGAGGTACAGTATGAAGGAGAGCAGTGCCACTATGTTTTCAAGTTGCCTTTAATGACTTTGAGTCGTTATGCAGGAGAGAAAAAATCATACTGGAATAAAGATGAGAATAATGATTGTCATTTGTTATTAGAATAATGGGACAGTGCACATGATACCTTGGAAAATGTGATTTGAATGTGAATTCTTGAAAGAATGCCAATGACATTTTTCAGTTCCAGAGTGCAGTGGCAGCTATGCATTAAACCCACAGTATGAATTATCTATACACATGTGGTGCACTATTCGCAGAACATCAAGTAATCTCAGCCTCCTGATTTGCGCACAGATAGCTCTGATTATAACGTGATTCAGATCTTGAAATACACCACCTCCTCTAATAATTCAAGTTTCTTGTACTGTTGTGTTTTTTTTTTTATATTGCTCTTATTTCCCAATGCAAAAAATAGTTGGCATATCAAGCAGGTGACAAAAACAAATGGACTCCTTTTTTCTTTTTTGCATTTTTATGTGTTTAGTTTTCATGTCTTTTTGATGGTAGCAATCCTGTTAGCTATTTTAAGTTTTTCCAGCATAAATTCTCTGTTATAGAAATAAGAAAAAGGAATAGAAATGGATAAATTTGACACATTCAGATGCAACTCATACCAACCATATTCGGGGGATTTAGGCCATTTACTTCTTCTTCTTGCTTGTGGACTGCATATGATAACCTTCAAACCAGTCTAGTATTTACTTTGCTGTCTTCTTTCCTCCTTTTTTTTTTCCTGCACATCCAGAGTGTTCCCAGATATCAAGGACTCAGAGGCAGAGATTACTATTATACAAGGAACAATGTTGCACTGCCCTAGTGGTGAGCTGGAATTCTTTTATTTTCATTTTTTAAAGGAAATTACTTTCCTAAAAGCTTCACCTTTTTATCTTAGATTTTTGTAATGTCAGGTCAATGACACAGACATTTCATAGTGCATTCCCTTTCTTGCATTTGTTTTTTTGTTTTTTTTTCCTACCAATCTGCTTGATTTTTTAGCTGCTAGCATCCATTCAAAGTGGTGTGGAGATGAAAGGGCTTAATGGTCAGGATGGATTCCAGGTAGTCAGCCAAGTTCCAGAGGTCAGACCATTCTAGGGACAGATGTGCACCCAGAATCAAGCTAAACTTGATGATTTGCTAAACATAATCTGTTTCTTTTCATACTCACGCCTCCTCAGAATGTCTCTGTTGACATTAAACAGGTTTCTTGGCATGCTTAACCCTAATCCCACCTGGTTTTTTGAGGGACTTGAAACCACCGGGGGGCCTTTTTGGCCCCCCCTTCAGATCTCGGTCGTGGATTGCGCGATCCTCGCGAAAATTTGTACTGAGGTAGAGGCCAAAGTAATCTACAAGACAGTATAGTTAGATTTTTCAAATTTTAATTTATGTATTTTATATTCATTAATTTATGCTAATGTATGCAAAATATTTTTTTTGCCTATAAATAAAAAGATAAAGCTCCAAGACTTCTAAGTTTTGGTGAACATATTCTTTTCAATATCCTCAACAATAATATTTAAGCAAAAATTTGGCTTCATAATTATTTCTTATGTATTTTATTGTTTATTAAATTTCTTATGTATTTCTTTGTTTTTTTACTTTCTGTTTTTGTTGTTTTTTTTCATCAAAATTTGTCGCAGAAACTTTTTAAAGCATAATCAGGCTAAAATAAATCATTATCAGCCATTGAAAGTAAAAATATTTACTTTTATATGAATTAATTGCAAAAACACAATTTACATTTGATTTGTACACAAAATCACGTTTTTGAGCAATTTTTGGGTCGACAATATTTTTTTCAAAGGGGCGTGGCTTCAAAACGGTATGGCCAGGAGTGACAAATTTGGTCTCAAAAGTTGCGCGATACTTGAAAGAAAAAAGTCATAAAATGTTGCGGCGAGAGCATCACGCGTTGCGGAATAATCACGCGAAACCGCGGCTCCCCCCCGGTGGGAATAGGGTTAAAATGTCATCACACAGCTCAGTCAGCAAAGCTTGACAGTTTCTAAACTTGACCTCCCAGAGTGTTAAAAAGTGCCTTCAAGCAGTACTGGTCTTGCTCTCCCCCTAAATCTAATGTTACTTTTTAATAGCTAGAATTGGTGTTAGTATGCTGTTCCAATGCAATATGACATGGAGACATTGACTTTGGTCACGATGTGGCACATTGAGCCTATGAGGCTTCTAATCATAAACCTTACATCTATTCATTCCAATCATTCTTTGCTTTTGTTTTCAGACAAAGATGCCAAAGATATCGATACATACATCAAGGCAGAGTTCCCTTACCCATCGGTAAGCTCTGCTCTCTACTTCATGGAGTCAATATCTATCAACTTTGTTGAGCTAGATATTTGTTTGTCATTTGTTTTCAGTAGGCCTGTTTTGTTGTTGTTGTTTTTTTAGCTATTTAAAGAAATATATGCATCGGTACTCCAACCTCAGTAAAAAGGCCTTCGCTTCTGCATTATACTGAGTTTAAATGATAAATCTGAAGCTTATTTGGGGATAAAACTAAAAATGCTGAAAACACAGAACATTTGCATGCTCTTTTCATGAAAGGTGCCAAGTGTGTCCATTTATATAGTTATGTCATGAATATAAAAAGAGCATGCTTCTGTAGGTGCTTTTCAATGTGGCCAGTGGAGCCACATGTGTCAATTCTTCTTTTTTTAATGGTGGGGAGGGGGGGGGGGGGGGGGGGGGGACTTCTTGATAGTCAACTGGAGGGGAGCAAACTAAAAGCACAAGTGATGCTTTCAAACAAAATCTATTGGTTTTAAGTGCATCTGTTTTGATATGAAGTAAACTTTCTAGTAAGGGGGAGGGATGGATCGTGCCCCAAAATTATTTTGTAGCAGAGCTCAAAAGGAGAATACAATTTCTTCTGTCTCTGCAAGGGTCCCTTTGATGCTGTATTAAAAAAGGGCCTCCATATTAATAGACAGTAGACAATAAGAATGTTCTGGCCATCCCAACAATGCTAAATGAAGTTAAATGATGGTATCCACTATTACATTCTGCAGCATTAGGACTAATGGCGGTCCTGCTGTAATCACTGCCTCCAGCTCTGGCAGATACATGTACCTGTCATTGTTACTCCTGTGTAAAAGAGGGCCACCACAGGCAAACTATGCACCTGGTTTGGGAATGTACTATGTTCTAAGAGTCAAAGGCCTTGTTCATTTTATCATAGTTTTCTTACTTTGGGTTCTACACTGAAATTGGGTCATTGAAATAGAGAGCCCCCCTGCAACCTGCTGTACAAAGTGGCATGTGGGACCAAAGAAAAAGTGTGGACAAACACTTTGCTTTGAATACCATCTTCTTTTTTCCCCGCATCAAGGACGAACCTCAAGGTCATAAGACAGGATGGGCCAAAGGTGCAGAGAACCCTGCCTACAACTCCACCTTTACAGTCGACATAGGCCGCGGCTCCAGAGCGTTCAGCTCAGTGGTTAAACGGAAAGCTCTCAAAATGGAAGTCGTTTACAGCAAGTGAGTTGAAGTGATGAATGTTTAATAGCAAATAATGATCATCTTCTGCGTTCTGACTCTGTATGAAAATAAATGTTCCTGAAAACCACTTTTCCATTGTCTTCACTGTAGTTTTGATTTTGCAAGCACACACACAACCACACATGCAACTACACATGCAGAGTGATTGGTCCCAATTCACTGTGGGTGAACTTCAGCACTCCCTTATCAATTTTCCGTTGTCCAGTCCCACAGAGGTACACTTACTCTAAACTCAAAGGCCCGAATTAAAAAAGCGCCAAGTGTCGTACATGTATGGCCTATTTTGTTACGAAATCAGTCATTTCGTAACAAAATGACAACATTTTAACAAAATGATAATTTCATCAACGAAATCATCATTTTGTTATTGGTAAGGAAGTGTAAGTTTCGTCAACGAAATGACCACAAAATGACTGATTTCGTAACGAATTAGGCCGGTGTGACACTTGGCGCTCCATACAAATTGTCCATGGTTAAAGCCAAGGTTTCAATTGTACCACCTTTTTGAATTTGGGCCTATGGAAAAGCTGAAATCTCCCTTTTTTGTGTGAAGATTGGTCGCGTGCATACAACTGTACCTAAGTGTACTTATTCTTTCTCCAATGCAGGGGCCTACTTCGTGGCCACAAGACGCTGGGAACGGCCAGTGTGAAACTTGCCGACCTGGAGAGCAAGTGCGAAATCCACGAATCTGTCCCGGTAAGATATCAACATCAGCTGTCTCTCTCATGCACATAGATTGCCATCTGTTAGCTCTCTTAACCCATTCCATACTGAATTCTGAAATGCCCACAGACTTGATATGCATCCCACCAGGTTCCCATATGGAACGGGTTAAGGCTCAGAATTTCCACAT
The DNA here is from genome assembly GCF_040938485.1 of Diadema antillarum. Classification (NCBI taxonomy): domain Eukaryota; kingdom Metazoa; phylum Echinodermata; class Echinoidea; order Diadematoida; family Diadematidae; genus Diadema; species Diadema antillarum. Next base: position 1,016,764 of record NW_027270982.1, read on the forward strand.
GCTGTAATAGGCAGAGTTTTTGTATTCTTTATTTTGTAATTACTATGCTAGAAATGCCCATTACCATATATCCATCCTCCATTCAATTGTATTAAAATGTCACAAGTTTGTATTTTTTACAATTCAGTTTAAGTGTAGTACATGTAAGTGTTCAAATCAATTCAAGAGACTTTATCAAAAAGAATATATAAATTATGTTTGTTACTGTAATACGCGATATATTCGCGGCATGAAAATTTGCGAATTGGAGCTGACGTGCTTTCTTGCGGCATAAAATGTTCGCGAATTGCCAATGGCATCTAGTGCATGTTGTGTAGGCAAGAACTTTCGCGTGCATTTTAATTTTGCGAAGTTTGGCACTCGCGAAATTCTCAAAATTAAAATGCACATGAACATTCCTCGTTTTTACAGTAAACTTTGAAACGCAGTGTAATTTTTGAGATTGATATTAGATATTTCTTTCTTTTCCTTTTTCTCTACTCTCATATTGTGTTGTTTTTTAACCCATTGAGGACGAGTCCCGCGTATACTCGGGCAGGTGTCTGTGGGAAATGCATGTTGTAGCAAATGAAACCGTCTTCAACGGGTTAACTTGAATTTCATTTACTATGTTTGTGTGTAAATCAAAACAGTAGTTTATCTAGGGGATCACTATGAACAAACCTCTCTTGTTTACTTTTTGTGATTTCTCCACTATCATTTGTATGTTTGGCATTTTTTTTTTTTCCTTGTATGACCAATGTTGTTTTCATGCCCGCTAAAATGTGGAAATAAACTCAGTTCAATTCAGTTCAAAACAAAGTTTTTTTGTAATCACATTCACACACAATTTAATTATAGAAGTTTCTATTTTCTCGACATTCCAATTCCCTGTCATCTATTCTGTGTCTTGTCTTCCTTCACTCACTTTAATAGTTGATGGACGGCAGGAAAGAGATTGGCGGTAAGATTGAGGTCAAGATTCGGATCCATCACCCCCTCAGTGGTATGAAGGAGGATTTCATCAAAGAGAAGTGGTTAATAGTGGACAGCGTGCAGAGAAAAGTGAGCTGGACATTAGTTTTATACAATGTGTTTCCCCCCCCCCCCCCCACCCCGGTATCTTTTTCCACCCTAAACCTAGAACTCTTTCCAACCTGTGCATATCTGCAATATGCGATATGCTCTAGATATGCAAACACTGAATGTGTAAATGTTACTGTAAAAGTGGATATTTTTCCGTGAGTAATTTTTCGCGTTCGGCCGTGTAAGTCAAGTTTCACATGTCTGTAATTCCATGGAATCAAGACATCAACCACTGGAACACATGGCAAGCAAAAATATTAGCATGCTTTTATGTTTATGTTACTTTCTGGTTGCAGGTAACGTGCAAAAATAGTAACACCACGAAAATTTTCACTTTTACAGTTTGCGTTAATTTGTTGGTCAAAAGAGCGTCTTGAAGACTTGCATGTTTGACCTATTAATTGTACATGTTAACTTTTGAGGACTGTAAGGGCATATTTTGATTTGGAATATTCCTCAATCATATTTTGCTGGTGGAATGTGTAGTTACGTGTTATTATTGTAGCCCAATTTACTTATGTAGTTAGCCCTTCACATACATCTTTAGCCATAATTGACATCAAAATCCTGGTGAGATCTAAAACAGTCTCAGGAAATCTGAAAGTGCAGTATTGAATGGATTAAGTGTTGTGTATTAATATAGAGTACTGCAGTCTCAGTGTAAATGGTGGAGCCCCTCTTGAGTGCTTGACCCTATGACATCACATATACATGTATATGCTTTGTTGTATGTGCGCTGTATCATGGTCTTACGCACTAGACATACACTGTCCTCAGTCTATTTCATTGGTGTAGAGAATCTAAATTGGTGATGTTGAGTTTTGCATGGAGTTGTGTTTTTTAGATTAACAAGACTAACAGAAAATTTTTGCTGATTTTCAGGTGTAACATGTGCTATTCTGCCTAAGAAAAATCAGTCCCAAGTGATATGTATCTACCAGTACTCGGCGTAAAAGTGAACAGGCTAAACTTCATCATATGACAATTACAGAGAATCATGATCCAATCTGTTGTCAACAGTAAAACTCCACCTAATCAGTAACATCTTTTCTTATTAATTCCACACATCCCATTTAAAATATGTGTTTGAGTGTGTACTGTTGACAATTATCATCACAATAAACCATCATATGATCTGTCTATGTATTAGCTTCCATGATTATATCAAACGTTTTTGTTGCTAGTAGACTCATTTTCTTTCATGTTTTTATCTTGTTCAAGGCTGCAAATCCTACAAGTTCAAGTACAAGGGTAAGTTATATAATTATACAAAATCATATTGATACAAAGCATGCTTCCTCTTTTCATCAATTGTAAATTTCTAATGCATGTCAAACTACTTCATGGATGACTTTACAAAATATTCTTTTTGAAGAACTGTGCATAAGAGACATAAAAGAAATACATACCTGTACATTTTGTCTACCACATGCAGATATGGAATAATATCATTTCATGGATGCAAAAGAAATATGACAAAGTCATTATAGAAGCAAACAGGGGTCTTCAAGTTTTCTTCTCTATCAATGTAGGCTGCACGTATATAGAAATCTCCCCCAATATTACTGCCTACTTAGTACACACAGTTAACCACTAGGTATCCTTGGTGTTTACTTCACCACAACAGCAACAAAATGTAACTACACAGTATTCCATTTCCTTTAAATGCTGTTATTGTTGACCCGTGAAACAACTCTAGCCGTTAACCCATAATCAGAAAAAGCATAGTCTGTAGTAGAAAAGACAGAAAAATTAACAACTGTTTGTACAATATGTAAAACTTTTTTTTGGTGATTTTTTTAAAATTGTTATTGTTTTTTGATATGAGATAAGCTTGCATATGCAGGACACAAATATCCACCTAGTGGCATTTTTGGAACCAGCTTGCTGTCAAATTTTGAATGTTGGACACCTTGCTCTGTACATGAATTGTTTTGTTTATGTCAAAATTTGTACTTGATGAGTGCACAGATGTACCAGAAGTTAAATTTGGCAAGTATTAGACAGACATCAACCTCAATTGCCATATTGCTGATCTGGAAAAAACAAAAGCAAACTTAAAGACAAAAACACACAGGGTCATAGCATGCATTCATAACGTAAATGGTTGTAGCTAACAACCGACCAATTTAAAAGGGCATCATTATTTATGCCAGCTTCCTCTCTGCTTGTTCTTCCGTACATTCAGAAACCTGGCAGTACCACAGCAGGGTCGTCAACTCAAGCAAGGTAGGTCAAAGGTCACTGAATATTTCCTTCTCTCTTCCATTTCCTGTCTCCATCTTTGCATACTTCCTCTCATGTATGAAGTGCTCTCCCTTCTTGTCTTTAAAGGGGATGGCTAGTAACTGATCAGTGGGAATGCTGGGAAATGATTGTTCCAATTCTTGTGCAGGATTCATTTAAGAGTGCATTGTATGTATCTATTGTTGTGTGAAAATTATTTGCTTTAGAATGGTCTCATATTCAAGTAATGTGCAGTTTTATGTTTCCAAGTTAGCATGCCTGTACAGTGACAAGGCATTAGACTGCACATTACTTGAATATGAGACTGTTCTGAAGCAAATTATTTTCACACAAAAACAGATATATAGTGTACTCTTAGATGAATCCCACAAGGACTGGACAATCTTCCCCCAGCATTCCCACTGATTCCCACTGATCAGTTACGAGCCATCCCCTTTAAGTCACCACATACTGTCCACTCTGTTAATATTAAATGCAAATTCCTCATACTGATTTCGTTGACTTAATTTGAATGGGGTAGATCTGGAAGTGCACGAACAAAAAGCTGGAGGTTTTATCAGAATTGGACACAATATGAGAAAGTCAAGGACTGTTGGAGTATTTCATGTTTTCACAAATCAGCAATGCCGGTCCCAGCCCCACATATGCACATATGTCGAGGTGATGCTTTCATCATCTCACACCTCTCCCATTGAACTGTGCTCAACTCTTCACTAAATATATTATTTATTTGTTGTCATAAACTTGACAAGAATGAGATGTGTCCTTTGCCCTAAATTGTTGTCATTTTGCTCTACCCAAGCAGGAATAGATCTTGGGGGCAGTTATTAAAGCATGGACAAAAAAAAAAAACATCATTTCAATCTGTGTGTATATGTGTGTGTGTGTGTGTATAGAAAGCAAGGGAAGTGCTGTGTTTTGATGACATTCCTCATCTCTAATTCAAACTAATGATTCTTGCATTAAGTTTTTTTTTGCAACTGATTGATAAATTGACTTTCATTGATATACAATGTAATTAAACACCGATTGTAGTGGATATGATACCTGTCTAGCAAGCAGGAGGTAATGAGTTCCAGTCCAACTCGAATGTTTATGCCCATAATTTTTTTTTATCATGGTTACTACTAAAAGACTTTCAAATTGATGCTGATTTTCGTCAATGAAGAGCAATTTGTCAACCAGTTGGAATTCTCATCTCTCGTTCAATAAACACGTGTGAAACTCTAACAGTTCCATAACTCTCCGACACAAGATCAGATTGTGATGATATTTGGTTGTTCTGTACATTTGATACTTGCTCAATCTATCAAAGAAAACATGATCAGTTCATACAGTTGCACTTCTAGTCAAATCTGCTGGAACCAAAGACTAGGCAAAGGGCTTTGAGTGTCTTTGATTCTGGTCACTATGCAGAACTACTGCTAAGATTCTGCTCAAGACAGATTGCTTGCAAGCAGGTCTGCATTTAGCATGTAAGTCACACATTCACAAGAAAGACAAATAAGTCCAATTTCACAAGAAAGACAGACAAGATCATTCTCTGTAAAAAAATATGAGAAGTTGTTTTGAATTTTTTAATTGATAATTACTTTTTTCCCCCAAGTTTCAATACAACAATTCATTGTACACATTTTAATGGGGGAGCATATTTCACAATTAAATAAGATTGTTATTTTTTTCAATGTGAAAGCAAGAGATTTCTTGGAAGTTGATTGTCAGTGTGCAAAATGTTGTTATATGTGAAAACAGAAATCTGTTTGATAGTATGGAATGTTCGTTATTTGTTCCTTATCCCCTTAATTTCCAACGTGTATGTGTTTCATTGTTTTTGGTGTCTTATGTCTTCTCATTGTACTTTGCAAGCTCACTTTTCTTTCAAAGCAACGATGTAAACGCAAATGTGAATGATTGTTAGAAATGACCCAGATCTTTCCAAGAATTATGGTTCAGATGTTGTGTCAGAATGTTGGGCAACATTGATAGATAAAACAGTCAGGAATTTGGTCAGAGAAGCCGGTACCATTCTAGACAGGAAGTCTTCAAGGGAAAAGGGTCCTTTTACCCTGTAGTTCTTTAAAAGTGCAAGAAAAAAAAAAAGACTACTTTTCATCTTGGATTTAAGGAATAGAGTGAAATGAAAACACATCTAGTAGCAGTTTCATCAGGATTGGATATGAAAGAAGAAGATTGTACCATTGTGTATATGCTTCACATACTTTAATGGATCAATGATGTAAGTTGAAATGTCATTTGTGACAAAGATGAGATTTTGCATATCATCGTCTCACAGGTTTTCTATTGACTCACAAATCTCCTTAGTTGATATTTTCCTTGAAAGTCCCAAAGGAAAACTTGTATCCATCAAACCAAATGTTTGATGTGTTGCAATGATCTTGCAGTGGTGACTTTGTAGGACAGCTGGAGTTGGTTTAATCATCAACCGAGGAAACAATTGTTTTCAGGATACGTTGATTCTGTTCACAAACCAATTTGAGAGTCCGAGTTGTTAACATTTTCACTCCAGCTAATTTGCATTAAATCAGCCGACAATAAAAGAATCAATACCACAATGTCACGAAAGTGTGTGTTTGTATATAATGGCTGCCCTTGATATATTATTTACCATTTAGTTCATCCTATTCTTCCTATCCATTAAGTCAACTTGCACAGTTGCACTTTCAGATTTACACTTTAAGGTTTGACTTAAAGAAAAAAAGAAAAGAAAAGGGCAGAGCAAAATGTGGGTAACATGGAAGGAAATTGAGAGGCATTTTCCAAACACATCTTGCTGTGTATAAACTTTAAAGTGTTTTGTGCTGTGGTGTCTTGCCATTCTGTCTTCATTCAACTCCAAATTTGACTGTGCTTTCTCAACTCTCCTTTCATCTTCTCCAAATTTTGCTCTTTACACACAGAACAAAAAAGTCCAGCGTTTGCTCCATTGAGTAGGAAATGAGGACCAACACTGAACCTCGTGTTCTACAGACTCACAGACAGACAGACACACATACACACAACACATAATTAAAGGAAACCAAAACCCAAATGTAAATGTGGATTGAGTGAAAGCAGCAATATTAGTAGAACACATCAGTGACATTTTTAAGGAAGTCAGACAAGGGATTCAAAAAAATTATGAATTTTTAAAGTTTTGGTGCCATCGTTGCTGGATATGAAGTGATGTCATTTTGGACAACAATATACATTGTAAAGAATATATGAATATATGAAGAGAAGTCCACGAAATTTCATTTACCATGAAAAGTACACATTCCATCAACTTGTTACTGACATAATGTGAAGGATAATATTAGCTCACCTGAGCTATTGCGATCGCTCTTCGTCCGGCGTCCATCGTGCATGGTCCATCGTGCGTAAACTTTTACATTTTCATCTTCTTCTTGAGAGCCCCTTGACCAATTTTCACCAAACTTGGCAGGTAGCATCCCTAGAGGGATAGGATCTCAATTTGTTCAAGTGGGCACCATACCCCACCTGGGGGGCTCCCAGAGGGGCCCAACCCCCCAAAATTAAAGAATCTTAAAAAATCTTCTTCTCTAGAACCAGAAGTGATAGAGCTAAGTTAATACTATGAATTAGTACATTGATGACTGTAGTTTCACATTGTTCATGGCGGAATCAGGGGTGCCCCCCTTGGGACCCAGGGGAGGGGGTGGGGAGGGGTCCTAATGGGGCCCAAATTGTACATTTTCATCTTTTTCTTGAAAATGCCATGATGAATTTTCACCAAAGTTGGCAGGTAGCATCCCTAGGGGGAAAGAATCTCATTCCCATCAAATGGGCACCATGCTCCACCTGGGGGGCCCCAGGGGGCCTAAACTTGGACCGAAATTGTAAATTTTCATCTTTTTCTTGAAAACCTTATCACCAATTTTCACCAATTTTGGCAGGTAGCATCCCTAGAGGGGGATAGAATCTCAATTCCATCAAATGGGCACCATGCCCCACCTGGGGGCTCCAGGGGTCCCCCCCCCCCCCCCCCCCTACTCCTGTAAGGAATCTTTACAGATTTTCTCTAGAACTGGAAGTGATTGAGCTAAGTTAATACAATGAGTCGGTATATTGATGACTGTTGTTTCAAGTTTGTTCATGGGAAAATCAGGGGTGCCCTCCCCCCCCCCCCCCCCCCCCCCACCCATTGGGACCCAAGGAAGTGGGATGGGATTGGGGGGGGGGGGGGGATGTCCAAATGCAGGCCTAAATTTTCATCTTCTTGCTGAAAACAACATAATGGATTTTCACCAGACTTGTCAAGTAGCATTCCCATAGGGATAAGATCTCAAAGTGTTTAAATGGACACCATGCTTTCCTTGGGGGCCCCTGGGGTCCAAACCTCCTAAATTAATGAATATTGAATAATATTTTTCTCTAGTTCTAATAAAATATGATAGGGCTTTAAGTCTTTTTTCCCAAGCTGCATAATCCAACATTCTATAAAGTAGAGTGTACTTGGCAGGTATTTTTACCAATGTGATGGAATATGTAAATGGACACCATGCCCCCGTTCTCAAAGCTACCCCCACCACAAGTTTCCAATGTTCTCAGGTAAGAGTCTGCAAGAATGCATGGAAGGTGAACTTGCGATACTCAGGTGAGCGCGTGACCCCCGGGTCTCTTGTTCTCCTTGCTTTCTGAAGAGGTATTGGAAGTCAAGTGCTCTTTCATAATGCTAGAAAATTGAAAATATGTTAAATTTTCTTTAATTATTTTCTTCACATTATTGTCCATAATGAAGTGTAGTAGTTTCCGCATCCAGCAATGACTTCACCAAAACTTAACTTTTTGAACAGATTGTCCAATTTCCCCTAACTTTCACCGATGTGCCCTGCTAATATTGCTGCTCTCACTAAATCTGTATTTAGGATTGAGCTTTGGTTCCCTTTAACCTGTTGAGGACGGGTCCCGAGTATACTCGGGCAAGCGTCTATGGGAAATGCGTGTTGTAGCAAAATCAAATCCCCAATGGGTTAAAGTTACGACACTTGCACATAGCAGTCCTGCCGTCCAAGATACGAGAGCAGGGGACGTGTTTCCAGGATTAAAGAAGAGCGAGAATAGGCTAGACAAGATGCCAATGAGAACTGTAAGTTTGGTAGAGGTCTTTACACAGCTTATCAGCGCCTGGATTAATTATTGATGGCATCTGTGGTAAGTGCATTGACACTGCAAGAGTTATAAGTAGTTGATGAATATGATAATGGTGTTATTCATGATAAGGCTTTGTAGGTGATATGCTGAAATGACTGAACCATTGTGGGCTGGTCAGTGCCGGTCAGCCTGACCCTCTGGCAGACAGAATGATGAAAGAAATAAGTGAAGAAAGGCAAGAGACAGAGAAGTAGATATATCACAGGATTATATCACAGGATTTTAATTAATTAGTACCAAATCCAATAGGGTCAAGATTTCAAGTCCAGCTATGCTCTGATTGTTTGAGCTGTAAATCATACCACGTATGCTTCCTTTACAGTGTTTCTTTCATTTAATTCACTGTAGAACAAAATGTCCCCTTGATTAGAGCCACAGCTTTTTGCAATTGGTAATGTGTATGTGTATTGTGATGTGTTAGAAATTTGTATCGCTGATGCAATACATACTGTAATCATACAAATATTTCATCAAGGTGAATGACAAAGTCAGCAGAGTTTGAAGGGAGTATTTTCTTGTGGTGGCTGACCTGCTAAGTGTTTACTCTGTTCTAAGTGGATTATCACTGCTTGATGATCGATCAGTCCAGTGTATCAGTATTAGGATCTTCAGCTGAACTATAATTGGGTTGATTGTCTTTTGACTGGTGACAAAGTTCAAGAATCTCCCCATTATTTAAAAGTCTATTTAACCATCAACTTCCCTAGACTACATATTTGTGGTTAGGCGTGCAGAGTATCTTCTAATCATGATTTATGGCTACCCAGCTCAAAACCCACAAAAAGTAGGCCAAAAGTGAAATTCTGCTTTTAGCATATAATTTTTTAAAAGGATAAAGTCTAAGCTTGTTAGAAAAACTTGTTAAAATTGCACCATCCTCACCCATTCAAAAGGAGATTGAAATAAGAAAGAGTTAGGAAGCGCATTTTCAAGAAAACAGGAGAAAAATGGATTTAAAGACAATAGTTACTCAAGCATCATGTTCAGAACTATCAATTGAAGTTTATTCTATTCCCCATTGAAAGCAGCACTGGTAAAAAAAAAAGAAAATAAAGATACACAAATCTGGCACAGAAAAACTGCTAGTATCTTGATTTCTCTTTTGTCCTAAGCTGCCAAATTTTGACAGTAGTAGAGAAAATATTGCTCTCCTAAGCAAGACAAACATACAGGCTGTAAAAGATTTGAGTCAGTCGACCCAATTGACATATTTTGGTCCATTACAGAGAATCCTAATCCGTGACTTTTTGTGGGTTTTAACTTGGGTAGTCAGATTCTTATTATTCACTGAAAATGTTTTATGAGGAAGAGTACAGAATAAAAAAAGATATGATGAAAAAATATAAAATCTCCATAACAACAGCTAAAATGTTTGTACTTTTGAGCCCTTTGTTATTCTTGTTTGTGGCATTTGCAGAATTTTTTCAAAGTGTCTTCATTGATATATTGATTTTTAATTTCTAATCTAGTATCCCTCTTTCTCAAATGTGATTTTTTTTTTATATCTTTCTAATTCTGTACACATTTATCAAGCAAACCAGTTCTGTCTAATCTTCAACCAATGTAAGGTGAGCAGTGTATTTTAGCGGTGCCAATTTGATGATGACAAGATGATAATTCCTGTATCAAATTATTGCCAGAACATTACGGGTTACCAGTAATCTAAAACATCTCTCAAAGTACTGCAGCTTGGAAACACATGTAAGGCTTACTATGTCACCAGTTACATTCAAACAGTGATTCTTAACTTCAAGATTAGCTGGCTTCGAAGATTAGCTGGCTTCGAGGATAAACTCTTGCCCCTTAAAGGGATGTAATACTATATAGTTTCGGTTATAAGGTGAGATAATTCAAGATCATTGGAAACCACTAGACTAGTTAAGAAATTAGAAAGAATACAATTCTAAGAGGAATTTGATATTTATTTGATGAAAATTGGTTTTGAAATTACTCATATATCAAAACGCAAAGTAGAACAAAGTCGTCCTAATAAAAGATGGGACCCACCCTTTATTAGGACATCTTTGTGTTTGGGTATCTCAGGCATTTCAAAAGCAATTTTCATAAAATAAACTTTTAATTCTTTCTAGAATTGTATGATTTTTAATGTGTTACATAAATGGTTTCTAATTATCTCGCAAAAAGTTAAAACCCCAATCCCCATCTCAATCAAAACTATACCATCCCTTTAAGAAGCAAGAGCTTATCTTCAAAGTCAGCAAATCTTGAAGTCATAGATTGTCATCTGAATGTAGCTTTTAATTACTGCAAGGAGAAGCATTTTTATTTCAGTCAACTTCCCAAATCTGTAGAGTATTGACCCTCAAAAAATGAATCTTACTTTATGTAGATGGAGACCAAAGTCCATTTGATGTTGATCTTATAATTCTCTGGCATTGTGCACTTTGTACTTCTCTCTGAGATTCTGTTATGCTGTATGGTTTCTCCATTGTGTGTAAAATGCTCTGAACAAAGCACTGACAACACCATTTGTATAATCATATAAAGGGACTGTACAGTCAGTACTGGTTGAGGTGGGGATTCGTGTTTTGAACAGTCCTAAGTGAGATAATGAGAAACCTCGAATGAAATATGAAAGAGAATGAATGAAAAAAAAAAAATGGTTTTCAAAATACTGTAGAGTTAAAGACAGCAGATACTCAAATAGAAAGGACCTATTTCCATCAGCACCTATTGGAAGTCACCAAAAGTATATTCCACCAGTAATTTCAATTCGATTTCAATTCAATCATAGTTTATTTCCAATCAACAAAGATCATAAACATAATACAAAGTATACATGTCATGAAATGAAATTGTCCAAACATTTACAAAAGATTCTTGTAGTATATGAAATAAATAATACATAACAACATAATGTACTGTAATTACGAGGAACAATGCATGTATACTTCGTGAGCGTTCGGAAAATAACTTCAATCATGGAAAATAGCGATCCACTAAAAAGCAAAGCTTTTTAGTGGAACAGTAGCTGTTCTTTGTTTGCCGATTGGCATAAGGCCTACTTGTTGGAGTGCTTCTTCGCAGATTGGCACATAAATGTGTGTAAACTAATTGTCAATTAATACAGATTACCTATTCCTCCTTAACCTGTTGAGGACGAGTCCCGAGTATACTTTTGCAGGTGTCTATGGGAAATGCGTGTTGTAGCAAAATCAGTCCGTCCTCAACAAGTTAACCCCATTGTGTCACTATAGAATGTGTAGTTGAAGGCATCTATCCATCTGGCAAATTTTTGTTGGTCCTGTGCTTCAAAGAACAGGTTTCTGTGTAGTGAGAGAAATGATGTTTTAATTTACATAGTGCAAAGACTTAAACATTTGGCTGTTAGTAGGCTGGCATGATGTGGATTAAATGCAGATCTCCCTGATGGACCATTAGTCCTGCTCTAAAGTGAAAAGAATCCTCATTTGATTTTTATTTAGAAAAAGTGAGTGGAGATACGAATGGAAGTATTTACTGTAGTCCATTTCATTCACTAGAGACAGTGAAAATGGCAAGAACAAACATAAACCTCTTCAGTATGTGATTCCTGCCTTTCAAGAGATTTCTATGGAAACAATATACGTATGGACCGATTCGGGTTCGTTGAGGGCAGCAGATAATTTGTGGCACTGGGCGCAGCCATTAGCTCATTTTGCGGTGTCCCAGCCTACCCCCCCCCCCCCTCTCCCCCACCCCACGGGCAACATGTTTATCGCGCACTTGTAACAAAGGTTCGCGCACTAAGCAAGCATTCGCGCACTCAGTACGAGACGCCCATTGGCTAAAGCAACCATGCATCAGTTTTTCATTCTGTGAGAGGGGTGGGGGAGAGGGGTGGGGGAGTGGGAGGGGGGGGTCAGATGAGACACCGCAGTAATGTCGCTGCCCATGCCAAAAATACACATAGCGCGTCACAGAATCGGTCAATACATATTTCTTGCTACAAGTACATGTATTGTATCCATTTTGAGTGTATGATTGAACTATTATTGAAATCTGCAGCAATTAAATTTGCAGTTTTCTTTTGTGAATAACAAGTTATTTATTCTATGAATGAAACTATTTGTCAATAAATATTGAAACCAAACATTAAGTGATTACTTGGCAGTTTCTTTATTTCAGTGTTAATGAAGCTCATCATGTGTATGATACAAGACTTACCAATCTTTTTTTGCCTGTATTGTTAGAATCACCATCATTACTCATTATCAGTATCTTGAATACTCTTGTTTTCATAATTATCATCTTGTTAAATATGTTTGCCCTGAAAGATACCAGAGGCATTATTTTTCTATTTATCAATCCTGCCTGTGTGCCAAACCCCAGCCCATTATTGCAATTTCGTAAGAACTGTGCAATGAATTTTCCTGGCACTTGGCCGGAGTACACGTATGTCACTGTAGATAAGGTGTAGATGTACCAATCACCTTTCTTTTTTCTTTCAAAAGATCTCGAGGTTGAAGGTCAGGGATCACTGATTTATTTTTATTTTTTTGCCATAAATTGCACTTTTCAGCGGTGATGTCATCTACAACTGTAGGAAAGACCACAGGCAACACAGTTATTACAGAAAAAAGAAGTAGATGTATATTCATATCTGTATAAAAAAATCATATTCATGAAGGTCAAGATCAAAGGACATGTACAGTCGTAGGTCAATGTACTCTTGCAATAAGAGAAAAAAAGAAATCATAATCTAGATTACTTCACCCGGGAATGTCAATTGATGATGTATTGTACACTGGTGGACAGTGTAGAAATTTACATTTTCATGTATAGCTTGCCAGTGGGAACAGGTGAGAGGTCTTTATAAAAGGGGGCTTCACATTGTTTGAAAACATGATTCTCCAGCTGTAACTTTTGCTATAACTGTCTAGTGGTAGTATCATATGATAGAAAAGATATGAGTGAATGAATGATAACTTCTCTGCAATGACAGGGGCGAGAGGTCAAAGGTTGAGGCAAAAAGTCATCAAATTTAGCAAAAACCTAATTTTGTGGGCATGGATAAACCCTATTTACCAGTTAAAGTCGAATTATATGACTTTGTATATTTTCATTGGTGAGATGGCTGTGAATGAAAACGATGACACTTCTCTTTGCAGAGAGTATTTTGGTTCAATCCTCTTGTCAGTGGACAACTTTAATCAATAAGCTTCATCAAATTGAATACTGTATCAACAAAGGGCCATAGTACTTGAGTAGATTCACTGATTGCATGAGAAGCAGAGGTATCCCAGTTGATTATGCACTTCATTGGAATTTGCTCCAGATGGTTTGTGTAGGTACCTCCGGCAAGGGAGGAGGTCATGTTTTCATTACCATTTGTTTGTTTGTTTGTTTGTCCGTGTGCAAAATAACTCAAAAAGTTGGGGACGGATTTGGATGAAATTTGCAGGAAAGATTGAGAATGACACAGGGAACACATGATTAAATTTTGGTAGTGATCTAAAAAAGCTTTTGTGGATTTTATGCAGGATTTTCGATATTTTGACAGGTACGTGTAGTGTTAATGAACCTGGGAGATCAAGCTGTACACTTATTGAGGTTTTCATACGTGCACTAAAGCGTGTGCTCCAGTATCTGCCATGGCGAGACGCACCAGGCAGCTGAGGGTTGAAGGTTTCTTTATTGGGAATTCTGACGATTGAACGTAATGGGTGGAAATCACTGATAACTATGGAAGAACAGGATCATCAGTGGAATAGCTGCTTGGCGGAGGTCTGTGCTCCCAGAGTGCTTTTGTAATTTTTTATGAGATTATGACCTCCGTAGAATAGTTGGTCACCTGTCCAGAGTAGGCACCTACCATAATAGTGGCCATTTGCCATTTGCCATTAGGAATTAGACTCTGAAGACAACTCAAGATAATGATATGATGGCAAATAGCACCAGTGTGCCACTTTGCTTTCATGTAAGTAGTCATTACTTTTATGAGTCCAGTTGCTTTTCGCGAGGATTGACCAAGCCCCAACACCCCTCAACCCCGGCCCTCAATCCATCATCTAGTGTGCGCTACTAATGCTAATTTGAGTTGTGCTACTTGTATTTTTAAAAAAAAAGTAAACCTTTTTGTATTCATGTACCATTTTATTCTCCTCCCCAGATCTTCTTCGACAGACAGCATTGAAGTCTTGAAATGGGAAATAGGAACCCTCAAGAAAAAGGTCAGTCTGGAAAAACAAGACAGAAATCAAACAAACAAATACCCCCCCCCCCCCCCCCCCCCCCCCCCCCCCCCCGAGTACAAGTATTGAAGTCACATAAATTGACACTTCTGTGACGTAGCATGTGAGCTCACTGCCTTGTGCTTAAACTTTCATGTAGATCTCTCTTTTTTATCATTTATGATGGAATCTTTTGCTTAATATACTAGGCATAATTTAGTATTTGCAGATGAAACAAAAACCCAGCATTAGTGCTTCAAAATAGTTCGAAAATATGACTTAGGGATAGAAACGACCAATTTGAACCAGTATAGTCGATGTTAAATATTGTTAGATATACAAAATGTGAACAATAATTATGATTAAAATATTTCCACACTAAACCATCTACAGTTATGGTTTAATGAGAAAAATAGTGGTATCTCCTTTTATTTTAGGCTTTATTGCAAAAAATTTCTATGGTAGGAGGATTTGTGATACAACTGACCTACACATACATACATGCATCAAAGGTGATATCTTCAACATTTTTAAAATCACTGCTCCCAAAGGTAAGCACGACCTTTAACTCTTCATGTACTATGGTATAAACCCCCTGCGTGCCACATCATTCTGAGACAGCAGTGTAGTCTTGTGTTGAGAAAACATTCTTTTTTCTTCAAATTTATGTAACTTTTATGGATTTTTTAGACCCTTGACATTGATGAGCAAAGTGGTGAAAATGCCAAGCTTTGCTTTGATGTAGATTGTATGACAACCCTCTGATTATTTTCTCTCAAATGACCAGTAGCTACATTTACTATTGTAGAGGCATTATGATTATTTTCTCTCAAATGACCAGTAGCTACATTTACTATTGTAGAGGCATTATGATTATTTTCTCTCAAATGACCAGTAGCTACATTTACTACTGTAGAAGCATTATGATTATTTTCTCTCAAATGACCAGTAGCTACATTTACTATTGTAGAGGCATTATGATTATTTTCTCTCAAATGACCAGTAGCGACATTTACTATTGTAGAGGCATTATGATTATTTTCTCTCAAATGACCAGTAGCTACATTTACTATTGTATGAGTAGCTACATTACTATTGTAGAGGCATTACATAAGCATACAAAACAGTGACAGAACATAAGAATTTACTCGAAAATCGAGAGGGAACGTAGCTGGATATTCAATTACCACATAGAATTCAAGCTATGTGTGACAGGAATGGAACAGTGAGAAACGCTTTCATTGCATTGAGGCATTGCGCGATTTATCGATGGGTTTGGGCGGGTTGTGGGTTTGAGCAGCATATGCGAATTTGGCATGCTGTCGACTGAGTTGAGTTGATAGAGTTGTATAGCATAGTATTAGCAGTGATTGTGTTAACGGGGTTATACTGTATTTACAATTTGAAATTTACTCAGTGCAAAAATGATCATGCAATTACAGAGCAAATGGGGAGTTATCTAGCTCATAATGTCATAGTAATGCCAATTACAGTACCGACAGCAAATTATTTTCCATATACAGTTGTATTTGCGAATGTTTGCGCACTTTTGCGCATCGTAAAGTCGTGAATAATTGCCTTGCCCTAGGTACTATATTTCACTTTGGATATCAAGCAGCAATTATTTCCGAATTTCCCGAATATTTGCAAATATTTGCGAATGTGTGATTCACGAATATTTAGAGATATTCCTGAATGTTCGCATGGAAAATAATTTGCTGTCGATACTGTATGTTTGATTAATCATGATTTTAACATTGATTTTATAGATTTTTAGATTTATACTTTCTTTGTTTTGATCAGAATTTCCTGAAACTTTTACTGTCCTGTTCATGTAATGCTTGTGCTTTTTCTATTAACACAAACCTACTTTGTATTTCAAGTCGAATTTTCTATTTAAGTGTGCAAGGCATATATACCGTAGGTGATTGTGTATTGTAATACGTAATTACAGTCGCCATAGAAACCATACTACTGTCGTAATCATTTGAATGAAGACAGAAGTCCAGATCCCAGTGGTTAAAATTGTTTATCTTGTTCTTCCTGAAAAGATTGCGGACATGCAGGCCCACCACCAGCAGGTTCCAAAGGAGTTCATCACGAGCTACACCGCCCTGCAGGAGCGGCTACAGAAGCTGCAGACGTACCTGAGGGAGGGTGGCCCCAAGGCAAGGCAAGGTCTGTATCTGCCCATTGGCTAGGGCCTTCTTGTGATTCATATGGCCCCCTGTAAACCCCAGATTTTTCCTAGAGAAGGACTTAGTTTTTGTAAAGTGTATACATACAATTATCTGCATGAACATACATTGTAGGGATGTCTGTTACACCTACATGTATGCAAATCATGGTGCTTGTTTGTGTTTATCAATTTTAGAAAATCCCTTTGATGTCACAATGTAATCTGACATGAAAGGAGGAAACGAAAAAATTGCCAGAAGTTTCTTTGTCATTGAATAATTTTAACATCACATAATTCTTTTCATCCATCACAAACACTTACATTCACCCATTTTGACAAATACATGTATGGCACATTCAACTTGACCTTACCAACCTTCATTGTTTTATCATTGATTAATACTAAATGGGGCAGGGGGATGGATATTAAAATGTAATCTTTGTTTGCTTTTGAATCACATGTGTTTGGGTGACAGACTTATTTAGGATTAAGCCAAATCATCTTAACATGATACACTTTGAACATAAAGTGATATCCATACGTTCAATTGTACTTTGTTCGACCAAAGTCTTAATGGTTTACTTCATGTCACTTCTTCAAATATCTTCAACCTAACATGCTGTACTAGCAAACATGGGAAAAAGTCTTTTCTCAAAGATAGCTGTAGCTCAACTGCAAATTCAAGAGTTCGCTTGGTCATGTTTTGCCTTCTTTTATCTCCTTTTCTCCTTTTTATCTCCCAATTCAAGTGTTCCCTTGGTATGTCTTGTTGGGTTTTTTTTAATCTCCTTTGTCTTCATTTTTTTTTTCACAGCGTATGCCTCAAGGCTTGCCACAGTCGCCCCCAACTTCTTGGCGCAGGTTAAAGAGGCCCTTCAAGCCGGGCAAAAGGAGAAAGCTTCAATGTACATGACCAAGAAGAAACTGGTGGAAACAGAGGTACATGTACCATCAGGATAGGATCAGCAGGATATCAGACCTTTATGATTTTTCAAAAACCTTGATTTTAATATCAATACTCTCTAGTCACCCATATCATCATTTTTGATTTGTGTGATTTGATTAGATTTGATTTGACTGAGTTATTCTCTGTATGACATTGCTTTACAATTCTTTAATTTTTTCCTGGCAATATCATCAAAAATTCAATGATAGTATTCCTAACCAAAATGTGTATTGTACTACACAGCATGACTTTTTCCTACAATTTCCTTGACATTGTCTTGGCTCAATAGCTTTCAACTTTTCATGGGGGTAGCATTTTGACAGGTCACATTTTGTTTAAAAAATAAAAAGCAGCTATTGTATGTGACTCTTCTTTATTTGCATCCTGAGCCAGTCAAATAATTGAATATTTGACCTTTACTCATTTTAGAATATTGAATAGTACACATGCTTCTGTTGGAGCCTGGTCCAAAATGAAAGGTATTCATTAAAGGGATGGTACAGTTTTGGTGGAGAACAATTGTGACCGTGCACCTCAAAACGAACATAAAGTCGCACACACTGATTTTGCGTGAGGACTGAAAATAAGTGAAATGGGTCAACCTAGCCGATATTGACCTTTTCATATTTTCTGAAAGAGCAGGTCTTCTTTAACATTATGCTAAAATTTGGTATCATAAAACGGGCGGGAAAGTGTGTTTTTTAGCAGTTTATGTCGAACGTTTTTTGGTAGAATAGTGTGATTAGGTGTGTTTTTAGTGTCCCTTTCTTATTTCTGAAAAACCTTGTACACACTCTTTACTTTCAACTCTAATTACTTTTGAAAGGATATAGCTACTGCTTTGAAAGTTGGCATTGATTATGGACAGAATGTGTTAATGAGGCATGCTTAATTTCAATTTAATCCAATAATCCCTTCATTGTTGTCACTCTGGTGGTTCCTGTTTTTTGTCCCATTCATCTCACAGCAAGCAAGGTTTGGTAAAGATTAAGCGCTTGAATAGACACTGTACTTCTCAGAATTGGTCTTTAAACTTTTTGTGAGATACAAAGAAAACTCTTAATATGCTGTAGTACAAAACATACCATTTTAAGAGGAATTCAAAGTTTATTTGATGAAAATCGGGTTTGGAATGACTGTAACATCTAAAAACAAAGTAAAACAAAGCGATCATAATAAAGTGTGGGTCCCACACCTTATTAGAATCACTCTTTTTTAGATATCTCAGCCATTTCAATACCAATTTTCATCAAATAAGCATTGAATTCCTCATAGAATTACATGCTCTTTCATATTTCATAAGAGGTTTCTCATTATCTTATTATATTATTCAATGTTAGAAACCTGAAATTACGTCTCAACCAAAACTATACGATTCCTTTAACTGCAGCTGAATTTGAGACCCAATCACATCATGGTGTGACAGCATATCAAAACTTTGGATATGCATGCCTCCAAAACATGATACAGTTAATGCTTTTCCAACGTTGTGCACCAATATGTAGAAATTTAATACAAGTTTTGCCTCTTGCTCAGTGTTAGTGTCTCTTTCGTTTCTGTTCACAGATGGCAGCCTTGAATAGAAGGTAAAGGACGGCGGGTACATTGAAGGACAGGAGAAGGCCAGAGAGACATGTACAGCAAACAGAGGGGCTATAATTGTGGGGAAAGCGCAAACCAACATGGCTGCACAAAAGGCTCTTTGTATTCTGCCAAGGTTGAGTGAATGCAGCAGATGAATGGACCTCCTCCCCCCCCCCCCCCCCCACACACACACACAGGGAGAGGAATAGAGATTCAATCATGTGATAGAAGTGTCACAATATTAAAAAAAAAAAACACATGTTGTGCAACATGTGTCTAAATGTAAGCCAAAGTTCAAAGAAGTTTCTGTTTTTGTTTTGTTTTGTTTTTTTCTTATTTCAAAGTGCAGTACATTTCAGCAACCTCTATAACTTTACACAAAATTAGCAGTCAAAATATTGACTGGTTCACAAAATATCATGTGTCAAATTCTAGTCTCAACTTTGTGTAAGTGTAGCAGTAGACCAAAAGAAGAAGAAGAAGAAGAAGAAGAAAAGGAAAGAAATGTGTGTTGTTGCATTTCCTCTACTAGGTACTTGAAGTGTACGACACATTCTTAATTTCTTTATTAATATAGTCCTCTGGATGTCCTCTTGGATGGATGCGAATAGAGTGACGGATGTTGAAGAATATAAATGTAGATGTTACGGATAGATACTGGTGGATATGGTTAGATACAGATTGATAAGGATGGTATGGGTAGATGGAGGCAGATATGGACACAAATTGATGTGATTGTGTGGAAATATACCAAGAGACAAAATTAATACATAAATAGAGAGGTGAAGGTTCATAGTATACATGGATAGAGTGGATTCACAATCGATGGCATCTGAAAAATTTAGTCTTGTTGGTCCAGCCACTGTAACCATTGGGTGTGTGTCATAATGTGGGTGGTGTGTACTGCTATTCTTGTACAGCTTAGCTTCCCTTGTGAAATCCAATCTTGTGTATCATTAAGAAATCCTATTGAGATCATGCCATCTACACTGCAGCATAGTCAGGGATCATGACCAATGCTATAGACGTTGTTTGAAAAATCACAGTGTGATGACGTATTTCCTGGCCATGGGATACACAATTTGAGTGGTGAAGGTCATTGTGTATTAAATTGCAACAAGTGAAAACATGTAAACAAAACTTTTCAGCTTTAGTTTTATGATTTTCAGAGCAAAAACTTCATTGAGACAGAGACTCCAACCCCAATCACCTTCTGATCGGGAGATTCTCCCGCCTGAAACCCCTCGCAAACGGGAGACTCCAATTTGATGTGCACGAAGTTCCTTGCTCTAGGGTTCTAGATGCTCTCTCGTGCTATCTAAGGCTTATTTTTTCACCATACAATGATATTAAGTAAGAAATCATTTCAAGCGGGAGACACAGAGCCAGGGCAGGAGAATGGGAGATTTTGCAAAAAAGGGATTTCGGCGAGAGATCTCCTCTCGAAAACGGGAGGGTTTGGAGTCTCTGTTAAGATTGCATCATTAATGCCAGATTGCAATTATTATGTAACAAGTATTGCACAAACCTTTGACAAATTGATAATTTTGTTGCTTGTGCTGATGTTGCAGTTGCATTGTACAGATGGAGAATACTATTTTGGTATAATGTTAGCCTTTGGATTCTTTCTTCTGTTTTTTTTTTTCTTGAGAAATTTTGTTATTGTTGTTTTTTGAAAGTTGTATATTTTTAGCGAAAACGATGCT
This sequence comes from Diadema antillarum, assembly GCF_040938485.1. Taxonomy (NCBI): domain Eukaryota; kingdom Metazoa; phylum Echinodermata; class Echinoidea; order Diadematoida; family Diadematidae; genus Diadema; species Diadema antillarum. Next base: position 1,037,836 of record NW_027270982.1, read on the forward strand.
GAAGCCTGTAACACGTATGTCTTTCGAAATAGATTAGGATCCTGGAATAATATATTACCATTAATTCATTTGAACTCTCCCTCTCTTTTGATATGTAATTATAAACCAAAAAAAAATTCCTTTTTGTTTTTATATTTTTTACTGTTCTGTGTTATCATGGAGATCATTCATGCATGAGGTAATTCTAGTGGTTTAATGTGAAATTCACAGACTCATTCAAACAGGTGAGATTATAACATATTGATTCTCTAAAAGTTATGCATTGTACAAGTAATGTGAAACTACCATTCTAAGAACTGAAAACGTGTATCTGCCGCTGTAAACATGGTAAATGTTTATAAGTTTGCTCCACAGCAAGAAGACAACAACCGATCAATTGTGAGCATGAGGCATGTTGCCACGGTAACTACAAATTATCATACTGTACCGTACCTGCTAATCTCTTTTTAACTTCAGAGCCCAAAATGGGGGACTTCATCTGATTTATTCCAATAGATATGATGTAGCGATTCATCTTTATATGCACACAAAACATTTTGTCGGTAATGAGGATGTATAGATTTGCTATGAAAGAGAAAGCTGTTGTATAAATTGATAAATTTTTGGACTTTAGTCATCAGCCTCCCTGATGCGCATTCATGACTTCTCTTGCATATATGTTAAAGGCATAATTTACCATTTGCTGATGAAACAAAAACCTAGAATTAGTGCTTTAAATAGCTCTAAAATGTGAGTTAGGGATAGAAACAACCAATGTGAAAATTTGAACCAGTATAATTGATGTTAAGTATTGTTAAATATACAAAAAGTGAGCAGTAGTTTTAATAAAAATGTTTCCATACTATGATAAACCATCTACAGTTATGGTTTAATGAGAAAAATGGTGATATCTCCCTTTATTTTAGACTTGATTGCAAAAATCTTTTATGGTAGGATGTTTTGTGATACTACTGACCTACACATATGCATCTAAAGAAATATCTTGAAAATTTTTTTAAGTCACTGCTCCCAAAGGTAAATAGGACCTTTAAGCTCTATGTCACGAGGTTCCTGAATATCTTTGAATATCACTTTATCAACTCTGTGCTGTCTGTCGATCGCACTCAATCAACATGTTTTGACTTTGGACTTCGAGAACAGCTGTGACTCCATAATGTCAATGGAGCATAGCATTTGATATGTACTGCGTACAAACTTGACTCAGAGCGAGTAGAGATGGGAAAATATCAGACACAACATGCGATTTCAAGTTACCGTTATGCCTCCTCAAGTACATTCTTTGATGTATAGAAAAAGTAAATGGATTGTTTTTTTTTTAAATATGATAGAGTTTTTCTGTGCAGTACATGTACATAAAATCATCAGCTGTGTAATGTATCCTCCTTGTCATTATCCTCTCCAAAGATGATTATTTCAAATATTTATGAGAGAGAACAGATAGCATTGTAACTAATGTTTTAGGAGATACTTCTATCATGTATTAAGTACAAATAAAAGTGATTGATTATGATTATTGTACTACAATTGCCTTTCTGTCTCTTCATAGAATATGAAGAGTTTGTTTGCAAAAACCGATAAGTCCATATTTGCCAAATGGAGATATTTGCGATTAAAGGTCAAGAAAAATAAAGAGAATAATAAGAAAATTTTTGCTTCTTTTGACCATAATTTCAAAAATGCACCTTTATATGTAGTGACCAATATATCATTTAAAAGGTATTATTTTGTACTTTATGACAGAGACCGTAGTTCAAAATCTTCAAAAATGGACTTATCGGTTTCTGCGAACAAACTCTTCATATGCTTTCTGGTAGTTAAGTTGTGTATGTTAATTTGGTCTGCAGGTCAGATATTACTCCTCATGACTTTAATTAAGGTCATAGGTCAAAGATTAAGGTCATAGGTCAAAGCCAAAGTCTGACACCATAGAGTTACATATTTTATTACAATAGCACAATGAACGGTGTGTGTGTGTGTGTGTGTGTGTGTTTGTAGAGCAAGAGGGAGAGAGAACTACAGATGGATAGACGTAATACTACAAAAAATACACTTGCTGATATGTAAAGAAATCTTGTACTTGTCTGTATAAAGCCATGATTTAGTTTGTCGTGGTAGACTCTACATGATAATTCTGTACATTATGAAAGACGCTTCCTTTACAGTGTCGGGGAAAGTCACGTTCATACCTGTGTAGAAAACTATTATATTTTGGATCAAAAATTTGTCTTCCATTGATTGGTTAAAAGAGCTTCACGTGATTATAGGTATTTTGAACTATTTTAGAGTGTTGGTGTGATCTCTCGCACTGTTGCGTGTTGCAGGCGCTGCGCTGCCGCCGCAGTGCGGCTAAGCCTATACAGCTGTATACCGGTAATGATTTTCACGTTTTATTCAAATTTTTGAGTTTCGAGTTTCTTGTTAAAACTATGGGCCTCGGTGACTCCAAACGAGTACTATTCACTTCGGGGCTGCGCCCCTCAGTGAATAGTACTCCTTTGGAGTCACCTCTGCCCATAGTTTTAACCCTAACTTACCTGGGAAGGGGGGGGGGGGGGGGGGGGTGGGCATAATGCCCCCCCCCCCCCCCCCTCGACGAATTCCGTGACCATTCCGGCGCGCAAAATTTTTTGACCGCGCCGCTCGCTGACTTTTTACTTTCAAGTCTCGCGCAACTTTTGAGACCAAATTTGTCGCGCCCGGGCATACCGTTCCGAAGCCACGCCCTTTCAAAAAATTTTCGTCAACCCCAAAATTGCTCAAAAACGTGATTTTGTGTACAAAGTCAATACAAATTGTGTTTTTTCAATTAATTCATATAAAGATTCATATTTTTTATTTTAATGGCTGAAATCAATTTGTTTTAGTATAATTATACTTCAAAATATGTGTATGACAAATTCTGCTGAAAAAACAACAAAAACAAAAGTTCGAAAAAACAATGAAATACATTAAAAATTGATAAAACAATAAAAAACATAAGAAATTAATTTTGATACTGCTTTTTTTTTTACACACAAATGTTCGGAATGTCACTAGGAATATTTACACCAAAAATCAGCATTCCATAAGCTTTTATAAGCCAATTACAGACGAAAATGAGGTTTTTTGCATATATTTGAATAATTAATTAATTTAAAATAGAAAATGCAATTTTTTTGAAAATTTAACTTAACAGTCTTGTAGATTACATCCGGCTTTATGTTAATGCAAAATTTTGCGGCGATCGCGCGATCAACGGCCAAGATCTGAAGGGGGGCCGTAATGCCCCCCCCCCCCCCCCCAGGAATTCAAGCTCGCTAAATAGCCCAGGTAAGTTAGGGTTAACAAGAAACTCTCAAGGCCAAGTATATTTGTATAATATCTGTGGTATTGAGCATATTTCACAAAGCGTGTGGTCGAGAGTAAAGGGTACCAAAGTCCAGTGTTATGCAATCCCGTCGAACACAATTGGCAAACACAAGTTATCTCTGGCATACGTGCAGCCTAACCTCGCTCGAATGGCCGGGAAGGGGGGGGGGGGGGGGGGGTTGGCGGGGAGGGATGGAGGGGTTTAGATAACGATTCTTGTTACCAGTGTGGGACTCGACTTCTGAGGTATTTAATAGCCAGATAATGTAATTGAATACTCCCATATTCTAGTTATCCATGGTCCATGTTTTGGGATATTATTTATAATGTCAAAGAAAGAACAGTTTGATGCTCGCTTTTCTGGTAAAGTGCGCCACTTAAAGGGATCGTATAGTTTTGGTTGACACCTAACTTCAGGTTTCTAACATTTTTTTGGTGAGATAATTGTAAACCTCTTATGAAATATGAAAGAGCATGTAATTCCATGAGGAATTTAACGTTTATTTGATGAAAATTCATTTGAAATGGCTGAGATATCCAAAACAGAGCAATTCTAATAAAGTATGGGACCCACCTTTAATTACGATCGCTTGTTTTACCTTTTTTTCTTTTTCTTTTTTTTTCTTTTTTTGTTGTTGTTGTTGTTGATGTTTCAGCCATTGATCCAAACCCGGTTTTCATCAAATAAACATTGAATTCCTCTTAGAATGGTATGCGCTGTACTATTTCATAAGTGTTTTCTTAGTATCTCGCCAAAAGGTTATAAGCCCAATTCTCATCTCCACCAATACTGTACCATCCCTGTAACTCCTGCTGCTTTATTTCGTCTACGAGATTTACATAATTATCTAGCATGAAGTCGGGACCTACTCCTATTTACTTCAACGCGTACAGGTATTAAGCTATCGATTGGGCGAAGCTGATTGGACCAGTAGGAACCAACTAGTACCTCAGTGATTGGACATTGCCGCGCAACCGTTTCGTTATAAAACTGGTAATTCACGGAAGTACATATTAGTATAATTCACGCACGTGGCAGAAGATACTGTCCCCGCCCGCCCAATCAAGGGGAGAAGCACAGGTTCATCGCCTCGCTGAATAGGACGTATCGCCGAGGTACATGATCACATCAAGTTGGATAGGACGGCTTCTACTGCAGAGCTTCGCGCCATCAGTTCGACCGCCATAAAGGCAAGCTGCAGCACAACCATCCGTCTAAGGAAACTTTGGGAGAGAGATGACCTACTATCAATTTGTCAAGATGTCTTCCCGTGATTCAATCATTGCCTTGATCTTGCTTTTCGCTGTAGCAGCTTCCTCATTTTCAGGTATTTAACCCACTATTTCTACCTTTTTATATCGTTTTATCTTTTTTTTTTTATTGCTGATTTACACAAATAGATTTGTACATGTTTGTTTGCATGTATACACTCAGCAAAGAAAGTAAGTTCCCCCTAACATTTTTGGGTATATCTCAAAAAGTATTTTACAGATTTTCATAATTCAAACGGGAATGGATAGGGAATTTCATTACTCGTAACATGAATGACATATCATTGCAACCAGATATCATTATTGGTGTAAAAAAAAAAAACGCGTTTTATGTCAAAATGCACTGGAAAAAAAGTTGCACTTCTGGCGATATGAAGCATATTGTATACATTTCCTATGTAAATAGCAAATGACCTTTTAAAATTGTGTAATTCTCAGGAATTTATTCAGGTACAATGTGCTTCCCTATTAAACAGATGTTACGCATACTTTTTAAACAATAGACTTTTCAATATGAAAATGTTGGTAGAAGCCATGTGATTTGTAATTCCAATTTGGGTTGATCACATTAATGCGCCTATGGCCATTTTGCGTCATGCGCTCAAGTTGTAGATCAGTTTGTTGAGGGAAATGGCATCGAACGTATGGAGTGGCCTGCAAGATCCCCTGACTGTAAGTAGAGAATCTTTGGGATAATCATTAAGCGGAAAGCGAGCAAGAAGGTGAAAGATGACACTTCACTGCAAGAATTTCAGCGCATCTTGCAGAGAATGGGTCAACATTGAGCAGCGCCAAGTACAAACTTTAGTTAACAGTATGAGGAAGAGATGCCGGCTGGTCATTGAAGCTGGTGGTGGACATAATTTATAATCAAATATTAGATACTTCACTTATGAAAAGAAAGAGATAGAGAATATATGCAATAAACCATGCCTAAATGTTCAGAATCATGAGTGATTGTTTGATAATTTGTGTAAAAGTCATTGCAAATCATAAAGTGCAACTTTTGTTTCCTTGCATTTTGACATAAAATGCATTTTTTCACACCAATAATGATATCTGGTGGCAATGATTTGCCACTCGTGTAATGAGTAATAAAACTCCTTATCCATTTCCGTTTGATTTATGAAAATCGGTAAAATACGTTTTTGAGATATATCCAAAAATGCTAGGGGGGAACGTACTTTTTTGTTGAGTGTATATATGTTATATATATATATTGATAATAGTGTAAAAATAGAGGAATGCATTAAATGCCAATTACCTTGATTTTAATTCAAAATCCGAATTTTCGGGGGCCTCCCACTTCCTCAGGGATGTAAGTGCTAATGAAATTCATATAAGCAAAACGTAACCATCTGGGTGTATTCATCCAGTACTCACCAACCTACAGCTGTACTTTTAAGCCTGTTTATAAAGTTATGACATTCACATATTATCTTGGTGCAATTTATAGGAAGATAGAAGACACTTTTCTTTATTTCTTTTACGAGAATCTTTGATTATTTACTCTTCAATTGGTGTGCAAATCTGAGACAGTGAAACTTGATTAAATTCCATGCTTCTGATATCAGCGGCATGTAGACTGAATGCTGAGTAAAGTTTGTCCCATTTTTTTTTCAATTGAAACATTAATTTGAAGAACCAAACACACGGAACTTGAATATAACATTATTGTCTTATTTCTATGAAGAAATCAAAATAAAGATTGATGGCAATCACTTTCATTGTCAGATGTTCACTACTAAACAATGAAATCTATTTCACCAGCCTGCATTTAAAGCAAAGACGTGTTTCTATTTCTGTTTTGTTTTCCGTATGAGAAGATAGCTAGACAGCGTAGGCAGCTTCACTATATAGTTGGTCTTCCCGGGATCTAGTTGGACATGGGGCAACACCCCTTAACAGGGTTATCATGGTTATGATATTCACCCAGCTCTTCTCGTTGAATGAATGAATTATTTAAGCGGGATCTGTCAGGCGTGCATGAGTTGTGACTCTCTCACATACGGGTGTGCATGTGCGGACCTAGAGCAAAGAACTTTTTATTTTTCTTTGTGGATCAGGGACTTCACTATTTTTTTCCCCCACAGAGGCAGCTACCACCCAGATGAGATGGTGTACCATATCGGCCGAGGAAGAAGGCAAGTGCGCTGAGATGAAAGACGCCTTCCAGACCTTTAACATGGAACTCGAAGTCGTCTGTTATCCCGGAACAGATCTCGAGGTAAGATTATAGGTATTATTTATTCATTTATTTACGTTTTATGTTTATGTCATTTCTGTATTTATTCATCCATTTTTATTGTATTCATTAATCCAAACGTTCTTTTACTTATTTACTTGTTTATTTCATGTGTATAAGTATGCACTGATTTAATTTCATCTATTCTTATCAATTTTTCATTAATATCTATTCATTTTATTCATTGATTATTTTAATTATTTATTTATTAATAAAGTTGTCTATTCATTTATTTTGATAAAAGTTTTGTTGAATTAGGCTGATTTGCCTGTAGGTACGTACCCAAAATACTACATCTATGGTATGAATGTAAAAGAATTACAAACAATATCAAATGATATATCAAAACACGGAAAAAAATACACTTCAAGTACAAACACTAATACAACTATATATACCTACAAACACAATCATTTACTTGAAAAAGTACATGAGCAAAGTTGAGTTTGCCATATGCGTAACTAAAAGTACTCTTTCTTCTCTATGACTAACTTTCAAATTGGTCTGATGGAATTATTGTCCTTTGATAGTAGTCACATTATAAAAGGAGAAGAAAACCTCCTACGCAGAACTTGAGAAGACAATAGATCTCGGCCCTTCACGTTAGAACAGTACACAAACTTTGATCGAAAGACGAAGTATCAGAGGCAGATACAGATCTGATCAATTTGGCAATCGTGGAAGATTAGTTTCTCATGCAAGATATTGTGCCAACGAGATATAGGCTATGAAGATTTTGCTAACCAGTGAATGATTGACAGGTTAATTGATTGACAACCTCGTGATGTGCCACCGAAGAATGGGTTCAAAGTTTGGGTTCTGATCACCTATGATACCATCCTATGGGATCTGACATCTGCTGGGTAAATTTGGTCTAATGAATTCTGTTTAGAGAAGACAAGTTTTTGGTCTTTGATATTAATATTTAAGTCATGGATGGGAGTCTAGGTTGGAAATCAAGCACAATATAACTCTTCAATAAGGGGGAAATGTTTTTCTATTTTTGCAAAGGTATTTGAAGTTGAGATTCTCCGGCTCTCTATCAGTACAGTCTATCTTGATCAAATCTTTTTTTTTTTTTTGGTCTGGTATAGCCCGTTTGAGCAACCAAACGCTATACATCTGTGGTTTGGTTGCCCGCAAAAAAATGATAGTGGCCCGATATAACAGTAAAAGTAATAATCCATTTTAAATTTTGGTTGCCCGATCGGGCCACCAGAAGATTAATTTGGTTGCCTGACGCCAATTTCTAGTGGTCCCGCCCTTACCGCTAAAACTGAGCACTGTATACATATCGTCAAATGAATCGAACAAGGACCAAGACATGAAAACTGTCTGTTTTTCAATCATTATCTTTGATATCATTCCACTTATCCTCTGCAAGTTGTCTGTGATGAGTATGTGGAAGAAAAAAAAAAAACATTTTGTAGTTGAAATGAGAAATGGAACCTGACTAACCGCATTTACCTGGAATGTGATGAATTAGAAGAGGCGATGTATATACTGACCAAACAACTCTAATACATAAAATGGAAATAAATGATGTAATGATTTAGAAGGATTTTGACTTTTGGATCATATTTGAATAGGTTGGTTACAGTATGACAATAATGTGATGCCAGGTTTGCCAACTTATTTGTACACTTTTAAGTACAAAGAAATCCCAACATACATGCCTACTGGAAAAACATAAGATGGAACAGGTTAAGTTCATTATCGCTTCACAAAATAAAAAAAAAGTTACAAATAGCATTGACATTGGTAGACGGTAAAATTGACTGCTATACAAATAATGAATATTGATGAGTGCAATGGACAGAATATTTCACGAGATGAAAGATGAAAAGATCCATTCAACGAGGCGCAGCCGAGTTGAATGGATCAAACATTTCATCACTTCAATATTTCATTTACACACACTGCAAACGCAAGCGTTTTACACTTGTAGTGTGCAGGGCTCTCAGCGAGCGTGCAATGGAGCAAATCGTATAGATTCAAAATTGCACAGAGCTATAATTGCACGGATGATAACGTCATAGTGAAATGGGCCGAATGATCAATGTCAAACAACCAATCAAATAACAAGGATCTCTTCAGGCATTATACCTTCTAATTGTGTTTGCCATATCAAAGATCTGGAATAGAAATTAGTGCGATCTTCCTCCTGGTAATTTTGCATTGGAATGCAACTTCCTTGGACAGGTTTTTTTTTTTTCTTAATCATAATCAGTAACTGACAATGTTCGTTTGCATTGGAATGCACCTTCTATAGAGACAGTGTGTAACTTTTATGCTTTCTTGCAATGCTTTTGTTAATCAAATATTAATGGGCAATATATGTTCGTTATTTCAAAGGTTTGTTAATCCAAAAGTGAAATAAGGCAAGTTATTCACAATTAGGGTTGACCCTTCGAAACACACCACCAGATGACTTATACTAATAATTCCCTACACACAAATGTTCGTTAATCCAAAAATGAAGTAGGATTCGTTAATGAGAACATTTATCGTGGCGTATAAGTCCGAAGGTTTTTCATTCCGAAACACACATATTAACTCTACCTAGATGTTTGTCTGTTTGTTTGTTTGTTCTGATTCGAAATAGAAAAGGGATTCACTAATGAGAGCATTAATTAGTGACTTTGTGGTGTTAATCGGAAGGCTCGTTAATCCGAAAAACCCCGTAAAGTCGTTCTTTTGACGGTTCGTCAATCTAACTACAAACAGGGTCCGTTATTCCGAACGTACGTCAAAATCCGAAAATGGAGAAGGTGCCTACTATCGAACCTTCGCAATGACGTTTATGTTCGTTCTTTGTAACAGTACTGCTACGAGGCAATCCAGGAAGGCCGCGCGGATTTGATCACCCTAAACCGGAACGACCTGTACGATGCTGGACGGTATTACGGCCTAGTACCCATAGTCCAAGAAGTCTACTCTTCTGGTGAGAAGAATTAAACTCACAATGACCTCACACTTTATACAAACCTCACTTCTGTCGGTGACTTTATCCCCACAATTCAGAGTGTGTACAGCTGTGAAAAGTGCCTATATTTGATTATTCATTTTGTGAAAAAACTTTTTTTTTTCTTATGAAGATGTGAAAGTCCCTCAGTGTCATAGCACAGGTTGAAAGTGTTAACATAATTTGAAGCGCTACAGTACGATAATTTCTACAACCAGCATGTGAACCACATGACTGGACTACTGGACTGGACTACATAGGTGGAAGGAATGCGCCGTCTATGACTATATCAAGGGAGGTGACTGCTGGCCCAAAATTCATGTATTTTTCGTTGCCATGTCAGCTGCATCCATTAGGTGCAATTTAGAGTGCGGGATTTTCCTGCAGTAGCACCAAGTTTATGGGACTGTATGATGCAGGTTCCTGTAGATCGCATATCTCCCCCAGATCGCTGCCATTATTACAGCTCATGACAGCAAAGAGTGCTACATAAGGATCGAGGCAAGTTTAAACGTTTGTATCATATAGGAGCGCATTGTTAACCTCACGTTTGGGCACAACAGTGAATGAGAGTATTGGTATGCATGCCTTGGACTCTATTTAATTGCTTATCGACGGTAAACGTCAAAGATTTGGGTGTGTTTGCTCTACCGTTTTTTTTTTTTTTCTGTTTTGTTTTGAATTGTTTTCGCAGACAATGTGCATATGTGAGTCTTCGATAATATTTGTATAATTATTCTCTCTCGGAGCAGAACCTTACCATGGTATCGCCGTGGTTCGCGTAAACGATACGGAAATCAACATCACCAACCTGAAAGGGAAGAAATCTTGTCACACAGGCGTGCGCCGAACTGCAGGCTGGGTCATCCCAGTTGGGTTCCTGCTCTACCAAGGCTACATGGATCCCGTCGACTGCGGTGACGATGTCAATGCCGTGGCCCAGTTCTTCAGCGAGAGCTGTGCCCCAGGTAATGTAGACGGGACGTATTTTGAAATGCGGAAATGTTGATATGTTCATATGTTGATAGCCATATTATGTTCATTCGTATGTTCACAAAATGTTGTGCTTCTTAAGCTAGTATCTCACCAACGGAGACGTCTCCGCGACGTCTCCAACTTATCAGTCGCAGCAGTTGCGGAGAGAGTGTCAAAAAAATATTAGGGAGTCGTTGCAGGATCACCTGACTTAATCTAGGCAGGATGTCAGCACGCAGATGGGTCACGTGGTTTCTAAAGTAGGTCAAACAACGTCAAATAGAGTCGCAGAGATGTCTCCGCGACCTCTCACCAGTTTTTCTGGTCTCCAGCAGGTCTCGGTGACGTCTCTGAGACGTCTCTGATACATCGCGGAGACATCGCGGAGACGTCTCAGCAGTCGCGGATATGATTAGTCTCCGCGACGTCTCCGCAACTGATGGAGACGTCTCGGATACGTCGCGGAGACTTGGCGAAAAATCGAACTTGTTTAAATTTTTTGCGACTAATCGGAGACTCTGTAATTTTCAGGAGACGTCTCTGCAACTAGCAAATCCGGAGTCGCGAACTAGTCGCGAACTATAGTTTCAAGCCCGGTGAGATACCCCTTAACCACGGAAGTGGCGCAAGCAAACAAATAATCTTGGGAATATGTTCAGATTAATAATGTGGCCCCATTTTGTTATCATAATATAGATACATGCATCTCAAAAGTCTATTTTATAGCGCAGTGAACTAGGACTAATGGAAGAAGAGCGAAATATGTGTCAAACTTATACCATTTTGACAGCACTGTAAATAGTTGAGAGAATCCAGCGTGCAACAAAAGGGAGTATTGCCATTATGGAATGATAAGTGAAAGTAGGCCTAATACTTATGTATTTGTTTGTGTTTTCACATTGACTGACATACAGTAAAAAAAGAGAGAGATAAATATACAAGTACACGAAGGAATAAGATCGGAGATAGAATTGATGAAATGAAATGAAAATGAAATGAATGTATACCATGGGGTGAACATGCTTGATCTGTACATTGTCGTAGTCCCCCCCCCCCCCCCCCCCCCCCGTGCAGCTAGACCAATGCACACAGGCTCTTAGCTGTCACACCTGCAGTAACAGGACTAAAAAGCATCAATGTCTGTACTTTACATGGCAGGTGCTTTCACCGCTGCAAGGGATCCGTATGGAACCAACCCAGCAAACCTGTGTGGCATCTGCACCCGTCCGGACTGCCCTCCAGACTCGAACCTGGAACTCTACAACAGCTACGAAGGGGCCTTAAGGTAAGAATTTTGAGCAGGCTTAGAAACTGAGGGTTTGGAATAATAACAGGATAACAAGAGAGGAGACCGAGAGAGTCCATAAATTCTACAGTGCTACCTTTACGGGGGTTCTCAGGTAATAAATACGAAGGATAAAGATTCAGGAGTGTTCACGGAAAGAAATTGACAGTGTCATAATACCCTTTTAAAGTTTGCATGGTGGTTAGATTCACACGGAGAGGCTTGCGATACATCTTGTGGAAAATCCTGAAAAGAAGTGTAGAGAGAAGAGATGGGGAATGTGAAAACCAATTGTGTAAAGGAGGGAGAGTGGAGTCTTCTTGTGTTGAGAATTGGTGGGATACAAAGGTGGAAAGGCCTTGTTGATATAGTCCGTAAAAGAACTGGGTATTCTTTTGATAGGAAGTGAAACCCCGAGAGAAAGAGATGGTCCAGACATGAACCATTGGTTAAAATCTTTGGTTGTAATGATGCAGTCCTGAGAGAACCGATGACCGAGAACCGAAAGGTTAGTTTTTGGAAACATGCATGGTTTGTCGTCTTCGGGTGATCAGATGTTGATCGTCCTTGGGGTATACTCGTTCATGCTGGTGGTGAGGCGAGCAGAGCAGTAACAGGTTGGGGTTCCTGTTGAAGGTGTTGATGGTGTTGAGTTGCATGGTGGCCGCGGCCGCTTGCGGCTGATGAAAGTGTTTTGTACTGGTAGGCGGACGGAAACAAGGATGGTGGTGGGAGCGGTAGTTGAATATCTTCGATGACAGAATAGAGCGGTGAGCACATGGCTGTTCCTTCACTGACTGTGTTCTTGGTTTTCTGGGGCTCGCGGAACGTTTTTACCCCCCCCCCCCCCACACACACACACACCGCTTTAAAGACGAAAATTAATGATCTAAGGATAGCGCCTTGAGCAGTGTGACTGATGTGGGCTTTTCCCAAAAAAAAAATCCGACATTTACTTTTTTATTTTTTTACATACCCTATCTTTTTTTTTGGGGGGGGGGGTGCCTGCAGCTCCAACTTATTGGCAAAATAACTCTAATCTTTTTCTTTTTTTTAACGCTAAATATTGGGCTGGTTGATCCAAGTCAAGTTTGAATGGATTGCTGAATGTTGATTAAAATTCCACTTTAAATGAAAAGTTTAGCTAGTTGAGTGGGCGTGTAAAGGGTTGATGCCATGTATGGATTAAACTAGGGCATCTATACTAAAATCAAAAGTATTTGTACTTGAAATATAAATCAATCTTCATCGATTCCTTATAAACCATGTTTAGTAATCAGCAAGTTGCATGAAAATAATCTTATTTGTATTTGCTGTGTTGATGTCTTCGTCATTGATTGTGTCGCAAGGTGTCTGGTTGAAGAAGCCGGGGATGTAGCCTTTATCAAGCCGTCCACCCTTGAGGAGAACACTGGCCTCCCGCCTGGAAATGAGTGGAACAGCGGTCTTGACATCAACGACTTCCGCCTCCTCTGCCCAGATGGAACTCGCGGGACGATCGATGACTCGGACACATGTAGCCTCGCCCAGGTATAGGTGTCCGTAAAAAGAAATAAATTATTAAGAATTAGATATAAGTTACAATAGACATTGATAAGATAGTCAAAGGAACAGAATAGGATATGTTCTTTTTTGTTTTCTTCTGCTTTGAGGGCATACAAGGTTAAATTCCTTGTCAAAAGGTGATTACTCGGCACTGCTTTTTGCCCCGAAATGTAGTTAACGGGCATAACGCTGTTGAAAAAATACCGAGGGCAAATAGATTTAACCATGACCTGAAAAAAAGCACTAGGTATTTGTTTTATATTCCTTATCCCTTTAACTGACATAACTTATGCTAGATTAAGGCAAGGAAATGAAGTTGTCGTGCTCTCTGTCAGAGAAGTTATATAAAGTATAATTTCACAATGCGCATATAAGATGATATTAATACAAGCCCGCAAGATATTATGCTTATGCACGTCGTTTTAAAAAAATGCTACCTGACTGCCCGGGGGTAAAGCGAAAACTCTAAGTGACTGCACCTATAAATAGAATCGAGGTGTATCAAATGAGGTACAGGTGAACTATATGAGAAATACATTACATTATCTAGATGATTGTTATTTAGATACTAAGATTGGTATTTACTTTTGTGGGGCGCTGTGCCATAGTGGAGTACCAGAGCCTTGTGTATACGACTCCCAACTCCCAATTGGGGGACGCGAGTTCGATTCCTGCCCGGTGCTTACGTCCTTGGACAAGATGTTTTTACCCACTATGTCCCTCTCGACCCAGGTGTATAAATGGGTACCTGACAGGGTCTTCCGGTAGAGCAGTGGCAACACTGAAGAGCTAGGCTGTCTTGGATAACGCAATATTATTGTTATTGTTATTATTATTATCATCATTTAGTAGTAGTAGTAGTAGTAGTAGTAGTAGTAGTATCAGTATCATTATCATCATAATCATTATCATTACCATTATTATTATTTTCCTTTGCTTGCCAGTCTGCTGCGGACGGGATAGTCACCTCCGGCACCACGTCCGAGGAAGACATCTTGGCATTCCAGGACGTACTACAGGATGCTGCGGTGAGTGTGCAAGGCAATTATTAATCTCTGGCTACGAGAACTGCTCGGTGCGAAATCACGAAGGTGGGACAATAGCATGGTTTAAACCATAGACAAAGACCGTAATTTTGTATTGGGCGCCAAGTGTCGGAAGGCCTATTATCGTTACGAAATCTGTCATTTCGTCGACGAATTAGTGACCATTTCGTTAACGAAATGAAAAATGACTGATTTCGTAACGAAAGAGGTCATGCTACACTTGGTGCCCCATACAAAACCAACAAAGTTTATAGATCAAATGCATCTTCTTCGACCTCACAAGAATCGGAGATAGTCGTCTATCACAAGAATAGGAATCAAAAAGTCATTATTTGTATATAGCTATATGTAGCCAATAAGACCAATGAAGATGTGGCATTTGTGATCCGTTTGCCGATGGGCAAAGATGATGTCGGGAGAAACTTAAGAGTCAATTAATGTATAGAGATTATTAGATTGTGTCATCATGGCCCTCTTGCTGGACTGAGCCACACAGCTGCTACACCCAAGTTAACTTCATATCTAATATAGATGAGTTTGGATGGGGTCATCCCACTAGACCGACACTCATGAGTCATACAGCCCATGAGTTCGACACTATGCAAATAAAGCCCATGAGTTTGACACCAGGTGAAAACAGCCCACGAGTTCGACAGATACAACGCGGGGCGTAATGTGTCGGTCTCGTGGGCCTTGTTAGCTTAGTGTCGAACTGATGGGCTGTATGACTCGTGAGCTGTATAACTCATGGGCTGTATAACTTGCGAGCTGTATGACTCGTGGGCTGTATGACTCGTGGGTGTCAGTCTCGTGACGTGCACCCGTTTGGATGGATCACTCAGTGCCAACGGCAAGGCTTTGCAAGCTCAAGTGAGTAAATTGGCACATTATATTACATGCAAATGTAAAGTGTTAATGAATGGACCAAAGGAGTAAAGACTCACTGATGCCCGTCTAGTTGATCCATCGTGAAAAGTAAAAACCAAAAATAACCAAATTAAACAAAATAGTAAAAAGCTACAGAATCGCCACGTACACAGTGTAGGTGGCCTCAATATTCGGCACATGAATGGCACCCAAAAAAAAAAAAATCGAATAACAACAACAACAACAACAACAACAACAACAACAAAGGAATCAGCTGTAGGGGGAAACATTATCCCTTCCTGATAATTTGTAATTACCCTGTGTGTGAATCTGTTATCACAGGCACTTTTTGGCCCCGATGACAATACCAATGGCTTCAAAATGTTCGATTCCGGAGAGAACAGCAACCTGCTATTCAGTGATTCCACCCAGTCACTCCTGAACCTCGAAATTCCTCAGACGTACCGGACCTTCCTCGGGGACTACGCCAACTCACTCGACGGTGAGGCGTCGTACGCCTTTGGCTAGAATGACATTCAGCTGTCCAACAAATGCCAGTTCCTTCACGTGGAATGCCAGGTTCCCGTGGCGTCAACTGATATACGGGAACCTGGTATACCAGGTTCCTAAAATGTAGACGGGAGTGCCTGCATTCGTGGCCTAAATTTATATCAATTTGTGTTATGCTGCCCACAAAATGGCTTAATTAGAAAGATTAGAGTTTCCACTATCAATATCTGTTTCCTTTCTGTATGAAAACGTGTGTGAACTATTTTGTTTTTAATGTAGGCCCTACTATGTATTAATAGCAAAACCCGGATAGGATCGGCGGTTCCGGAACCTATCTGCCAATGTCTGCAGATTGATTATTGTGCGGTATATTCGTTCTGGCGGAACCTATCAGCTGAATTCGGCCGATACATTGGATTTCCGGATCCCGGAACGATTAAATATGACACCGGCTCTCTAGAGAGAATGAGAATAGTGTATAATGCTGGCAGCTTGGGCGATCTAATACGTGTAAAAAAAAGTCACAAGTCAGTGTTATTTTTATACCCACTGACTTTAACTCTCGTTGCCAGGACCCAGCACTTGAGGAAAGTAGGCCTATGTCATGTCGGATTTACCACGTTTTAACCCACTGTGTACACTGGTGTATGGAAATGGGGTAGACCACGTTTTATCCTGCTGAAAAATTATAGTGTGTGAGAGGCAATGGGTTACACCAGCATTGTCATTCTCTTCTTTTCTTTTAGATTACTGTGACTAGGCCAACCATGATTGAAGCACGTTACTGTAAAGGGCAATCGCCATCCTCTCCAGCTTGGTGTAATACCTACAGATGATTCTTGATTCCACGTTGTGCTTGTGACATCAGTTGATTGATTTTGTCATCAGATTCTTCCCTGCAACCAACAAATTCGTCGTGCACATCAGGGTAGAATGTTTATTCGATATGCCTTTGTTGTTTACTAAATGGAAATGAAAGGGGGAAATCTCTGGTTATTACCCTAGCTTTAACAATTTCTTTCCCCCTCCCCCTTGGAGTCTTCACCACTAACATCTTCCCCCACCATTTTCCCCTTCTTCCGATCGTCTTCATTTAAATGCAGGCTTGAACATGTGTCCACCCGACACTCTGAGATGGTGCACCACGTCCATCGACGAGACCCGCAAGTGTCGCAGCATGAAGGCAGCCTTCACCGCAGCCGGCCTCACCCCGGAGCTGGCCTGCTATGAAGAAGAAGGCGCGGCGGTCTGCATGGACAGGATTGCTGGTACGTCAGTCCGAATAATAATGGTGCAAATGCAGATCTGTACGTACATAAGAGAAAAAATACTCTGGAACCTTGATTTTCAAGGTTCCCGGGTTCCCCCAAGTTCCAGGTTCCCTCAAGTTTCCCAGGCTTCCAAGCTCTTCAGCAGGTTGTTCAGTGCCACAAATCTTCTAATATAAAACCCGTTCTGTGTGATCCAAAGTGCAGTGTACAAGATATTTTTAATGTAAAATTAAAAAGAGTACCCTTCTCCAACCCCTTTCCAATGATGTGAACGTGAATTTGAATTTCTCCCGCTCTTGATGTGTGTCTCCCGCGTAGGATGTATTTTCTCCCGGTTAAAATTTAGCTTCATACTACCCAACGTATAGATCTTGTCATCAGCTATGTTAGTGGTAAAGCTAAGATAGCACCAGAGAGCATGTGTAACCCTATAGGTTCCAGGTCCTTCAAACGGGACCGTGAATCCCCGCAACGGACCTCACACTTCGCCCTCGTGATTTGCGCTATTAATTATTTTTTTTTACATTTACATTTTTTTCTCCAGTCTCCAGTTTGCTAGGATATGAAGGTGGGAGAATCTCTGGTTTAAGAGATGCTTCGAGCAGTGGCGTATCTAGGGGGGGGGGGGGGGGGGGGGGCAAGGGGGGCACGTGCCCCGGGCGCCACTCCTTGGGGGCGCAGAAAACGAAAAAAAAACGGAAAAAAAAAGAAGAAGAAAAAGAAAAAAACGAAGAAGAAAAAAGAAAAAAGAAAAGAAGAAGAAGAAGAAAAAAAAACTCGCCCGGAAAAGGGGGGGGGGGAGGGAGAATGGTGGGGTGGGGGGGGGGGCAGAAAACCAAATCAAACAAGATAAAAACAAAACATGATGATGACGCGGACAAAATGACAATGTTTATTGTGTTCACACAAGAATTCCATGTTCTGTCAGCTGAAATACAACAATTTTCGGCTCGCTCGCTGCGTTCGCTCGCCAAAATTTATATAAGGAGGGTAAGAACAAAATGTGATGATGACGCGGACAAAATGACAATGTCTATTGTGTTCACACGTGACATTTTTTATTTAGCAAGCAAAATGTTTCACGGAGCAGCGGCTGCAATTTCTTTCGTTCTGAAGCGATCGCCAATTGGATCAAAAGAATGCGCCAACGGTTTCGAACATGGGGGGGGGGGAAGAGGGCGCAAACAAATCAAGCAAGATAAGAACAAAACGTAATGATGACGATGAAATATGCAAATTTCGGCTCACTCGCTCGTACAATTTAGAGTATTTTATTCAAGTCCACGGTTTGTTGGTATAAATCGTTATCTATAAGGCCGTCACTATTATCTTGCTTAGGATAGTAAGATTAAATAAGCAAAAAATGACAAGAATTCAATGTTTTGTAAGCTGAAAGACAAAAATTTTTGGCTCGCTCGCTGCGCTCGCTCGCCAAAATTTATAAAAAAAAAGGAAAGAAGAAGATAAGAACAAAGCGTGACGATGACGCGCACAAAATGACAATGTCTATTGTGTTCACACATGTCATTTTATATCAAGCAGGAAAAATGTTACACGGAGCAGCGGCTGCAATTTCATTCGTTCTGAAGCGATCGCCGATTGGATCAAAAGAGGACGCCAACGGTTTCGAACATTATGGGGGGGGGCGCAAAAAAAAACAAATAAAAAAAGATAAGAACAAAACGTAATGATGACGCGGAAATATGCAAATTTCGGCTCACTCGCTCGTACTAATTTAGAGTACTAGTATTATAAGTCCTCAGTTTGTTGGTATAAATCGTTATCTATAAGGTCGTCACTATATCTTGATTAGAATTGTAAGATTTAATAAGCAAAAAATGACAAGAATTCCATGTTTTGTAAGCTGAAATACAAAAATTTTCGGCTCGCTCGCTGCGCTCGCTCACCAAAATCTATAAAAAAAGAAAGAAAAAAGAGATAAGAACAAAACGTGATGATGACGGGGAAATATACAAATTTCGGCTAACTCGCGCGTACTAATTTTAGAGTACTTTTGAAATTCCTCATGCAGTTTGTTGGTGTAAATCGTTATCTATAAGGCCGTGACTATATCTTGATTGGAATTGTAAGATTTGATTAGCAAAAAATGACACGAATTCCATGTTTTGTAAGCTGAAATACCAAAATTTTCGGCTCGCTCGCTGCGCTTGCTCGCCAAAATTTATCACAATTCATTACATTTAAATCACCCTCAAAAGACCCCTTTAAAGTGCTTGAAAAAGCATATCATGTGGACTTGGCCAACCGGGATGGGGTTGGGGTTGAACACTTTTTCAGAAATTAGGGGCGCAATTTTCGCGCTTGCCCCGGGCGCCGTTTTCCCTAGATACGCCACTGGCTTCGAGTCCGAGTCTTAATCTGCTTTTGCAATATTTCTTTCTTGCCTGAGACACTTACCTCCTTATTTCTATTTTCCTTCTTCTCCAGCTGATGAGGCTGATGTCATAACTGTCGATGGTGGAGATCTCTATACTGGTGGACGCGAGGAAAAAATCGTACCGGTCGCTGGAGAGGATTATGGAGATGGAGACGCCAGCTACTGGGCCGTGGCCGTTGCTCGCACTGGCACTCAGTTCGGCATCGACGACCTCGACCAGCGACTCTCCTGCCACACGGGCATCGGCAAGACGTCGGGGTGGAATGTGCCCGTCGGTCAGCTGATCAAGCAAGGCGACATTGTGGTTGATGATGCCTGCAATGTCCCCAAAGCTGTAGGTAGGTGTCAAAGGATCAACCACTTCTAACTCGACATGTCTGAAGAAAGCGGAATTCCAGTTTATGATGATTATCTTTGGGTAACACTCTGTTCTGAATTCTGATTTGCAAATGAGTGTATTTCTTTGCATCACGACTCAATCGCTGCATTAAAAACATGATTACATTATGAGTAGGTTGCAACAAATCTTGTCAGCAACCCAGATACGAATCGACACAATCTTTTGTGTGTGTGTGTGCTTTCAGGGAATTTCTTTGAGCAGAGTTGCGCCCCAGGTGCCAAGTCGTCCGCGTATGATCCGAACGGTGACAACCCGTCCAGTCTCTGCGACCTTTGCATAGGAGAGGGTGAGAACAACTGCGCGAGGAGTGCTGTGGAGCCCTACTATGATTACTCCGGTGCTTTTAGGTGGGTGTGCTGCGAGCCCCATGTCTGCCCCTTCCTTCCCAAGTCATATTCAATGCACAGTGGCCCAATCTGATATAACTCTATTTCTCCTTTTAGTAATTTCATCACGTTTTTCTTCTATATTTTCCCCCTTTTTTTTGCCTTATCAATCTACGGATTAACCTCCTGAAAAATATTTTTTAAAAAATATTGTTATTGTTGTTGTTTTCAGCATATTTGACAATAAAGATTAAGGGAGATTCAAAGATAGACACTTATAATCCTTCCAGTGTATTTGATTGGAGATATACCTTGTCTTTTGTTAGTCACATTACTCTCTAAAAAAAAAATCGAGTGAAAATTTTCACTCTAAAAAGAGTGAATACAAAAAAGAGTGAATTTCGAATGGGATATAGTGACGTCAGGGATCACTCGAAGATTTTGGAGTGATCCCTGACGTCACTCCAAAATGAGTGAAAATGAACATTTTCACTCAAAATTCACTCCAATTTCATTCGAAATTCACTCTTTTTTGTATTCACTCTTTTTAGAGTGAAAATTTTCACTCGATTTTTTTTAGAGAGTATAATATCACAGAAACATGCAAGTTATGCTGAGTCGATCGAGGGGAAGATGCATTCCAAGTCTTTTGTTAAACATTTCAGTACTTCAATTAGCAATGACTGACAGAGGAAGTCATCTGAGGAATATTGGTTTTGAAAGTTGTTTTTTTTTTTGTGGGCGTTCCCAAGTAATCTGAAGAAGAATAGAAGAAAACTTGTTGAAAAAATATGGAATGTGGTTCTAGATATTCGTATTACCACAAAAGTGATGTTGAGGGTATCATAAATCAACACAAATCAACATGCATTTGGATTTCAGGGGCCCTTTAATGAGCTGTCGAAATTCTATTCAATTCTTTAGCTTCACACTGATACCAACAGAAAATATCTTGCGCGTATTGTTGATATTCTTATTGACAATAAGAACTTCATCATTCAATGTTCATATCCTCATTTTCTAGTTTGTTTGTTTTTTCAAAAAAATTGTTTATCAATTTCCACATTAATATTATATCACATTTAGATCATATATTAGATGTTGTATTTAAAATACTCAAAATAGCTCTCTTTTTGCTATTTATTTTTCTTTCCGAAAAACTGTTGATTTTTGAAGATCGATGTCTTTTATATAATAAGAGATTTGTGGCATAGTCTAGATAAATCATGTGTTATTCGTGGTATCTTAGATTTTGTCTTTGGAGAAAAATATATTAGTGGAAAACATTCTTTATGATAATATTCAAACTTTTTGAATGACGTTTGTTCACCAGCGCTATACAGCATACGATGCGTTTTACCAATTCCCTTAAGGAATTTTACAAGGGAAGAACATATCAATCTGTTTACAAACCCAGTTAAGTAAACTTTAGATTATTTCCAGGTACAGGGACTAATTGAGAGATAATGTCTGCTTAATAGTGGTAGCCTTTTCATACGATGTTAATCTTCTCATTTTACATAAGTCAAAATGTGTTTCTCCACCTTATACCTTGGCAGGTTACGGTAAATTATTTTCTTTCCAAACATTTCTCAGCATAAGCACCAAGACATTTTGTAGCATCCTCTGTGAGGTGCAATTTTCCAACGTCCTGAACATCTAAATCTAATTTCATAAACTGAAATTTTGGCGATTAAGATTTTGGACGAGCATTCTCACCAAAAAATTCTACTTTTTTCATTATTTCTCTATTTGTACCTTGTATTGTCATATTTCGTTGAAAAAAAAAATAAGAGAATAGAAGCTAGTAAATATGTTATCTTATAAAATAGCAGAAGTTTGAGTTTAATATTCTCGTCTGGCTATCAGTGAGTGGTTGGAAACAGAAACGTGACGACAAATCTATTAGAAAACGAATTCAATCCTGTTTACATTAAAACAAAATTTTATTGTCCCATGACAAAACAATTACTTAATGTAGCATTCTTCTTACCAAAAAAAAAAAAAACTCAAGGAAATACAACAAGAATCAATAATTTCATAATGTGAGAGAAAAAAAATCATCGTTTCCTTTTACATTTCGAATTGTTTAACAATTCAACAAATTACTATTCACCCGATGCACCACTAAGCACAATAACACGGCCATCAGATGATCATGCTAATTTCACGCTGTGGGTATTGGAGAAGGCAGATCAAGATGATTAAATTATCCTGGGATTTTCATTCTTCCTCGTTTTGAACAGATGCCTGGCTGAGAGTGCAGGAGACGTTGCCTTTGTGAAGCATACCACCGTCCCCGATAATACCGATCTCCAGGCCCCAGGCCTCGGCTGGAACGACAACCTCCGCAGCGTCGACTACGAGCTGCTTTGCCTGGATGGAACGAGGGCGCCAGTCGACCAGTGGATGACCTGCAACTTGGCCAAAGTTCCGTCCCACACTGTGGTGACGGCCATCACCAAGACGGACAATGAGAAGCAAGAGATTTGGAACCTGTTAAACCAGGGTCAGGTAAAGTGTTTTCAAGAATTCCGGAATGTGTCCTCATGATCTCTACGCATGCAAGTCATGCGACTGAAAAAGAGAAGTTGGCTTTTGAGGGATAAATCAACAGGAATTCGTCAAGAATAACAAGCAACCATAACGAAAGAAGTCACCATTATCATGGGCAGACTGACCTGATTGCAAAACGGAAAATTCTCATTTGCTAAAGCTGGAGGAGAATTCAAACAGATCTGCCACCACTTTTTCTGACGCTGTATCTCAGTAAGTTTTTACGCTCACCTGAGCCAATTGGCTCGAGTGAGCTACTATGCCTCATTCACTATCCACCGTCCATCATCCGTTGTGTGTAAATGTTTTCACATTGTTTCATTTTCTTTTATTTTCCTCCCCTTTGTGTTTGAAACGGCTGCAGACACAGTTTGGCAGTGACACTGGAAACCAGTTCAAGATGTTCGATTCGGCAGATTTCGGCGGCAGTGACCTGCTCTTCAAGGATTCGACCGAAAGTCTCCTGCATGTCGGCGACCGCGACACGTACGACACGTGGCTGAGTGAAGAGTACCTCTCTGATCTAGACGCTTTGTACTGCGCAACTGGTGGAGCTGAGAGGACAGCACAGTTTTCGTTCGCCGTGACGATTGTGGCCGTGCTCTTCCAGGCTCTGTGGCTGGGCGTTTTCCGTCGAGAGTAAAAGAGCGTCTCTTGCAAATATTCTGGCTTCGAATGAGTTCACGTTTTGGGGGTAGTGCTTCAATTTCAGTCTTGTCGATCAATTCATAAATTACAATCTGATGAATAAAAAGTGAGTAATAAGGCAGGGGACGCGTTTTGCGTCACCGGACAAAATATGTATGAGAGTGAATGGGAATGGGGAAAGGTCTATGTACAGCATTTACCGTGCCCGCGATCAACATTTCCTGCGTCTTTCTATCTCTTGTGTAAGAGGACTAACCTCTATTGTTGAAATTTGAATTTGACAACATTCTTTGCAGAAATTGAGAAGGGAAAATGATAAAATTCTTATCAGGAATCATTAATGAAGACAACGAAAAATGAGGAAAATGAAGACAGGTTAGAGATAAAATAGACACTCTAATTGAAGCTAGTGTACATCTATTATGGTTTAAGCGTTACCTAGCCCCCCAAAATATGAAAACTCATTCCCAGTCGGCCTCGTGGTGGATAAAACTTTTGTTGCCAGTCGTCGGCGTAAGATGCGTCACAATGTATGACCTATTGAACGATTGTCGGCATGAGTCAATGTCACTTTCAACAGACCTTAACGTTACGAAAAAAAAAAACTTGGACTTTGGGATTTGTGTTTTAGTTTCCCTCAAGTCTTTTCATTCTAACTATGTACACTTGGGTGGTTGGGCCGTCATCACTGTCGCTGTGCCTTCTGTGATGATCTACTTTTCCATCATCAATCCCTTTGCCACGCAAAGGATGGTGAAAAGAAATGAAGGGAAAATAAAGAATTCAGAACAACAGCTTCAGGCTGTAAGCATGACACACAGAAAAGGCAACGACAGTGATTTCCTGGCCTCACAGATGTAATTTTCATTTTGCATTTCATGCTTTATCCTTCCTCAGCGATGGATTTCTTTTGCTGTAATTGTAGCTTTAAGAGTCAAATAACATCAGTTTTTGTTGCAATTTGTCTAATTATCAGAGAAGATGGAATCTACCTGTCATAAATGTTTTAGCATCTGTTTTGAAGATTTGTGAATAATTACGTATTTACAGTAAAAGATTCGAAGAGTTTTCAGTCAGTAATTAGTTCATCATATCGAAAAATCGTAATTGAGTGTCATTTGCGAATGAAATAATATTAGAGAGCAGTCAGTGGCACATCTCCATCTCCCTACTCACATTGAGACCTCCACCTCCGTTGACATCTTCAAAAAGAAACTTAAGACTCATTTATTTTTAGAGCAGAATTAATGATTATGTAGGCCCTGTATGCATTTGTAGTAAATCATTTGTTATTCTAAGCTGATTTGTATGTTTGGTTGTTTAGCATTGTAAAGCGCTTAGAAACATGTTGTATTAAGCGCTAATAAATATTTTATATCATTATTATTATCTAAGTCGTACTTCGTCAAATTAGGGTTAGCACTGGAATGCAAGACTGAATAGCTAAAATATTTGAATTGCAATTTTGATTCCGACAAAAAGTCAAGAAGAATTATGATCAAACAGGAGCAGCAGATAAATATTGCTCCATCGTTTGATTATTTTGTTCCCAATTTTCAACACTGGTATTCATGTCGAAACCTACCAAGTATTCACTAGTTTTTCAATTTTTTTCTCGTAAAAATATGAATAATGAAGCAAACTGCTGCCTGTTAATGTGAATGTAATGTTTCCTTCCAAAAGTATAAATTCCTTCCTTCCTTCTTTTCATATGAATTTACTGAAGTTTATTAAAAACGGTCTGATGAAAGTGTCATAAAAACGATGTAAGTCCGCCACGTATAATGTGTGCATTTGCAATGTAGAGGACAGGGTACCAGCCATTTTTTCTTTCTGTTTTTAAGGTTTACCAACCAACTGAATGTGATTTTCATGAACATTCTGCATTCACTTCTGGTAAGCATTTAATATCTGAAGTAAAATCGATTGTACACACCTTGCGCCATAAAGAATGTAACCCTCTTCAACCAATCCCCCACTTCTTTTCTCAAAGCACAGAAAAAGCATCCCTCCACATGCTTTACGTCTGTTATACGTATTGTGCCTTCCGTTTGTGCATGCAAAGTTCTCAACACTTGCCAGATTACATTGTATTCCTTACATATCAGCTGAAATATTGTGCCAAATTTTCTATGTGTATGTTATGCAGTACTAGAAGTGCTCGAGTCACTGGAAAATACCTCAAACCACTGTTTAAAGTGCAAAAAAAAAAATGGTTTTTAAACTTGTGAAATTATTATCGTTCAGTTATGTATGCATTTGTGTGTTTTGTTTTAATCTAAATCACTCCTTTGGTATATAGGGAGCGGTTTATTTCATCAGAAAGTGCTGTTGTTAATGAATTATGAGAAGAGTGTTCTCGATAAAACGACAGCCCCAAAGGTCAGTCACTATTTGGCACTGTGTAATAGAAGTACATGTACTAGTAACCACTTCAAAGTTTTGTCGTTTTTGTTGTTGGAACAAATACGCTTTCAGTTCTCATTACACAGCAGCTCCAGATTTCCTATAAACAATATAAAGCTTTTCACGTATACTTTCAAGTGTTATTTGAATTTACACGTGTTACATACCGGTTGTTATTACTTTGTTTTAAAGGTATGGGTTGATTAAAACATAGATGCAGTATTAGAAGTACTCGCTACTGTTGTGCTATAATAATATTCACTCTCAGAGGTAAAATGTAACAATTGTGTGCATTTTTAAGCTATTTCAACAAACAGACAGTCGATATTTACGATATTTACCATTACTGTGGACAATGCCACGTGTACTACATAATTTCATATTTGCCTTCCGACACGTATAATGCATTCTCATACTGGTTGTGAAGAATCTTTAAAAGATTTGGATATAAAGTACATTGTAATGAGCTACTTTTGCTGACGTGAACGAAGGTTTATTGAAATGTGGAAAACCGAATGAGTAAGTTTTCCAAGGACAGTGCTGCTGTGTAGATGCAGCGTTAGAAATGCTCGCTACCGCAGCACTCTAAAATATCTCCTTAGAAATAAATATTTATATGTTTTTATTTTGTGCTGAAAGAAAAAAAAAATGAAATGTTTTCCTAATGGCTTGAGAGCTCTTTCCCCAATGATATGCATTTTGTATTTTGTATCGTTCATGATGTAGTGGCAGGACCACTCACATGAACGACCACAGTAAATAAGTGCCAATATCAGTTCCCGTTCTCAAAGAACACTCTGTCCATCAATGTCTTCAATTTTCATAACCATACAATATTGCCTGCGGTGCTCTAAGTTCTGAAGGTAGAATGGTTTTCATTTTGCGCACTGACAAAGATATGCCAGAGTGGTTGATTTTGACCAACACCCCATCCCAATCCCCTTGTTTCTCGTATTTTGGCTTACATGTAAGACTCTTTTTTATTTACAAGTTGATTTGCAGTTGTGGAGAGCTTACTCCGACCATGTTTTTGAAATAATATGTTTTAATGCGTGAGTTGTGAGAATCATTGGTAGACATCCATGGTTTACAGTAAAATACAGGGATAACTCTGCATGCAACTCGCCAGCTTTCTGTGGATTGCATTCAGAAACAATACAGTTAGGGCATTGTAGCTAAGCATATTCCCCCGGCTTGCAGTGGCAGGACCATTCACCGGTTGGAAATGATGTTTTGCGGCAAAGCTTTTGGGTATTACGCGACGAATTCTGCAAAGGGCTGACTACATTTTTTATGAAAGGCATTATTGAAACAAAAAATCAGAGTTCAAAGACCTTCGGTCGCTGTATCTTCTCTCGTTTTTATTATTTTTGACTGTTTTGATAATGGTGACATGTTCATTCTTTTTTTTTTTCAAAATCTCGCTCTCCCTGATCTCTCTTGGATGCAGTGGCAGGCCACTCACCAAGGAGATTTGGGAGAAGTGAGGAATTTTAATGTTCGTCATTTTCATGATGCAATCAAGACATTGTGGCAGAATTGAAAAAAAAAAAGAAGAAGAAGAAGCAGAAGAAGGAAGTTTACATCTGGAAAATGAATCATGGAAGTTTCGAAAACATATTGTAATTAAATCACTTTGAGTACCATGTCAGACATGTTAGACAATATTTCCACGCAGTGAACCATCGGGGATAATTAAAACCATCATTGGTCGGGCATGGTTTCTGTGTGTTAGTCATCTTTACTCATGCCTACTCCAGAAAGTATACCGCGGTGCAGATTCAAGTGAGTTGGTTTCTGATTACGTATACTTAACTGAATCAAATATTTCTTCTTTTTTTAATCGTTCTATCTTATTCTTTCAATGTGACTGCATTCCTTACTCTGTTACCAAGAGGAAATTTTTGCAATACTTAGTCGTGATTTTGCTTCACATCTTTTAGTGAATTGTCTTTGTTTTGCTTTTATCTGCAAACGCATGCAATCAATGATATTGCATCATATTTTCTGCTGCTTTACACCAATAAACATTTTCCATCTGTCATCTTCAAGATTGCATAAAAAGTTGTAATATGTGTTCATATTTGTGTGTGTTTCCAAAAAGAATAGTGTGTACTTTGACAAACAGACAAACAAACCATGGCCACTATACAACCACCACACATGCACACAATGACAATGACAATTTTTTTTTTATGCGCAAACATATACACACCTACACACCATACCCAGCACATAGGACCCCCTACCATGTAGCCCCCCCCCCCCCCAACACACACCTTCACATTTATTTTACCAGTCATACCAACCCCACCCAAGCATGCCATAGGAACATTTTTACCTGCACAAATTGTCGCCATTGAGGTAAAAAAAAAAATGGGAACTGCACCAGCGCACTGGCGACAAATTGTGCAGAGACGACAATCTGTGCCGTCACTCCCTGCACTAATTGTCACCCTGTGCCGGGGGCGACAATTTGTGCCGCAACAGAAAGTTTTCAAGGTTCAATTTGAAAATGCCAACTGTCTAGGTGCTTGTCGTAGAGATATTGGAACCAGGTTCTTCTTCAAAGATTTTTGAGTATGTATGCAAAACAATACAGCAAACATGATCAGTTCAAGTCTTTATTGAAGTCCCATTTGTTTGTAAAGTAATTGTTATTTTTCTGTGAATTGGTTAATGATGTGTTTTAGGCTGATATATGTAATTTTCTTCCTTTGTCTTGTGTGTTCTTACACATGTATCTGTCTTTTCTCATTTCTAAAAGCGCTTAGAGACCTGAATGTAATTTGCGTTCTATAAAAATGGTTTATCATTATTACTTATTATTATCATTATTATTATTATTGTTATTATTATTATCATCATCGTCATTATTTTACAAATGCTTAAAGAATATCAATGAGTACTGAAGAGGAAGTTTTTAAGGCTCAATTTGAAAATGCCAATAATATAGGTGCGTGTCGGATTGATTTCGGGAGGTTATTCTCATAAATGAATGAAAAAACAAAACAAAACATGTGTGCTATAATGTTCTGGTTTCTCATAGTCTTTTTGATATTCTGTTGCAGATTTGATTTGAATTGAATTGAATTGAAAATGTATCTTATTGAAGAACATGTGCTTTTGATGTTATAATACATTCTTATCTTACCTTATATTTCGTATTGTAATATTCTGTGGGCAACGTCAAAGAGTTTGACAGATAATATCCTTTGGCTGCAAAAGAAAGCTGTTCGTATATGTACAGGGTCTGGTTTCCTAGAACATGCAGACCCATTGTTCTTGAAATTAAAATGTTTAAAAGTAGATGATATACATTTCCTACAGACTGCCCTCTTCATGTTTCGTTCTAAGCAAGACCTATTACCTGTCTCTTTTTCGACAATGTTTCAACTTAACAGTGCAGTTCACTCGTATCCCACGAGACAAGCATCAGATATACATTTAGTGAACCCTGGTACTGCACTAGCCTATAAATCAATCAGACATAGCGGTCCTGATGTCTGGAATGCGCTACCTCAGCATGTTCGTAATTAAAAAAAAAAAATAGTTACTTTCAAAAGGTCGATCAAACGTATTCTATTATCGGCTTCACGCTGAACTCCTGGGTACCATTAACCATTAATCTTGCTGTGATCATATATTTCCCCTGAAATCGACATTTGAATGGGATTTATGAGCAATTTAATCAGTATAATTTGCTTACAATGATTTGACACTTTAAACTTTTTTTTTGTTCTCTCTTGTCAATGTCAGGACAAATAGGCACCACACATGCATTTCTTCTTTCCCCCCTCATGTTCCTCTCTTTGTAAATACCCCCCCCCCCCCCCAACTCATCATTTAAACTATTTGCAAGCATATATATTGTGTGCCCGGGGGTTGCAACGATTTTCCTTTGCGTGTTCGTTACCTTGAATAATGTAGCTCTCTTAGAGTTGTATACTATTTCTGTAACTGCTTCTTATCAATGTATACTTATCGTATATATTCTGTCTTGGCTATAAGAGATGTACTTGCATACATTTTGTATGCACTCCCATTTTGTGAACACGCATGAAATCTTGAATAAATAAATAAATAAATAAATGTTATTTAGATTCGTTGTAGCCAATCCAGAACCCCTGAATGAAAATGTATTCACAAATTTTGATTTTAGCATCAAACCATGACATGCGTAAATTTTGGTAGATATCACATGCAACATGTACAATCTCAAGTGAATATCTACAGTGAAAATGTACAAAACAGTATCGAGAAAAAAAATCGTTAAAGTCTAAGTCTAAAAGAATAGATGGCACAGTGGTTGAATGAAAATAACATCAATACCAATCCCAATCAGACGATATTGAGCAGTCACAACATTGAGCTACATTGGAAGAGGAAAAAACAGTAAATAAATGCCTCTCAACCATCAACCGCTCATCCAGATAAGTGGACTTAGAGTGCGTCCTCACACAAGAACTATCAAAAAGAAAAAGTAATACTGAGTAAATTATCGTCTCGCTGATTGATTTACATGCATTGATTCCAGGACGAACTACTGCCACGCTTATTACAGATTCATGTTTCAAGTTTATTTTCCACTTTTGTTTAAAAAATGCAATCAATTTGAGACTAGAAATGAATGCGCAAACATTCCAATAGAATAAACAATAAAGCTACAGTTTACCTTTGGGAGCAGTGATTTTAAAAATGTTCGAGTTATCACATTTGATGCATACGTGTAGGTGAGCTGTATCACAAAACATTCTACCATCTAACATTTTTGCAATAAAGCCTAAAATATAAGGAGATATCACTATTTTTCACATTAAACCATAACTGTAGACGGTTTAGTCTGGAAACATTTTTATTATAACCGTTGTTCACATTTTGTGCATTTAACAAGCATCGATCATACTAATCTAAATTTTTACATCGGTTGTTTCTATCCCTAACTCACATTTTAGACCTATTTTGAAGCACTAATGCTGGGTTTTCATTTCATCTGCAAATGGTAAATTACGCCTTTAAGAACATGTGACTCAGAAAGAGAATTGAAAAAAAGAGAACTGGAATGGTATTCTTATTTCGTTATTTTTAATGTGGTATATATAGGTATCAAACAATAGATACAATAGATATGAATCAAATTACATTATTTTTCAAAACCTGCCCTTTTATTTTGTGCCATTTTGAGTCTTCCACTCAAATTTGTTAATCATAATATCATGATCAATCTGCAATCTCAAAATTCCAATTTCATAGAAATATAGAATGTGATACCAATTATATACGTTGATAAAATGGAGCATACCTTATAGGACTCGCTACTGCACACATTTAGAGTGCAATACGTATTGATTTGTTGCAATGTTATCAAGAGAAAAGTATACTGCTAACTATTTCACGGAGTGAAAGATGAGCTAGAAGCAGTAGAGATGTCTAAGCAAAAATAGGAGAGAGAGAACAATGACAAAACAGTAATATCGTTTCAAGCTTTAATTGTGAAAAAAAAAAATAGTCCTGGCGATAACAGGGGGCGTCGTCACCCACTCTGCTTACCAGAAAAATTGAGATGTGACAGCACGAACTATAAATTATACAACTAAATTCAGGAATGGGCTCTGTTGATGCTTAAGTCAGGAAAAACAATCTATCAAAGTACCCGTCGTTTATCATTTTGACAGCCTTGGAAATGATAGCAAATAAGTTGATATCATTTAAGAAAAAAAAAAACACCCACCCCCCCCCCCCAAAAAAAAAAAGGAGAAAAGATACTGATCGCAGTCCCCAATAAAACAAACTTGTTTGTCATCGTAACGTGAGAAAGAATTCAGGCCAGAATATAAAATCATCTGTGAGGGCAAGAGGGTCAGAGGGCAAGAGGGCAAGTTTGGATCTTCTTTCCCGCGCTGGGTTTACTTTACCTTTGTAATTCCTTTCCTGAGATAGTTTTGTGTTACACTAACCTGTGCCAAAATCCTGAATCTGAGGTCCCTTATAGGAATATAGTATATAATCATGTTGACAAATAAAGCTGCTCTAGGAAAGGGATCAATTGAAACGGCAAGTACAGGCAAAGAGAAAGAAAAGGAGCGGGTGGGAGGGTTACATTGACGCTGGAGGCAGAGATACCAAGTCTCACGCATTCTGCGTGAGACTCAAGCATTTAGGGGCCGTCTCACGATCTCACGCATGGCACCCATTTTTCTCACGTATCGAGCGAAGTCTGCAGCTTGGGCTTATAACTACTGAGCATAGCTCAAAGGATTAAAATGATAGTTGTAGGTATATTTCCCTTTTGTCTTTCAAAATAAGTAAAAAATAGTCACTTATATATCAAGTATGCACCTGATCTCACCATTAAGAGCTAAAAATTGAAGAAGCTCCCTACCGTGGGAGGGGGGAACGGAAAAACTCCTCCCACACCCTCGCTCGCGTGCACATTCGCGCGCCGAGATGCCGAGTCATGAAAATCTAACTCATCCCTGGTATCCCTGTGGAGGGGTGTATAGATTTCATGATCTGATTGGAAAAAGTTTGTATAAAAAGATTGAGAACTAGCCAAGGGTCCATTCTTCAAAACAACTGGCCTTCTGAAGATTGTCTTCAATACCTTCTGAACGGCTGTCTTCAAAGATTTTTCGTGAGTATCGTGCAATACTTCATGGCCATGATCAGAAGAATTTTTGATTTAGTTGTATTCTGTTGTAATTGTTTGAACGCTTTGACTCTAAATGGGCGCTATATAGATATTCATTATCAGATTAGTAAGGAAGATTCAAATGGAAAGTGACTCTGGCTATATGTAGCGTTCAGATACTCATTTTTGTTTTTGTTTTTTCTTTCTTTCTTTCTTTCTTTCTTTCTTTCTTTCTTTCAGTCTGAGTGAACTGAGAATTGTAACAAATCTTTTAACATGATATAATAGGCTTCCAAACGAGCTTTTGAAATAGACCTTTTGGCGGTCCAGATGAGAGCATCGTTGCGCCTCAATCCTGTTCGTATAATGTCTGTATATGTTTCTGGCTTGTTACGTTGGCTTTGCCAATCATGGAGAAGCAAGCTTAAATTTTCCTACAAATGAAAAGGATGACTAGTAAAGGTTACATGGCTATAATAATCATTAAAATTTTGTCGAGATGTTTTGTATCATTTCTGACTACTATGGAAATGACTAGTCATCACCAGTCTCGACCATTCCTTTCAATTCATCACGTTTCACGATCGTTTGATAAAAGACGATATTTCCATTAGGAAGTATTATTATACTACAAAAGCTCTGCTCTATTTTTAGTCGTATTTTCTGCATTATTATTTTGTGATTTTCATCGTGATCGGCGAACAATAGCAATAATGAGAGCATGACCAATACCATCAATGATAACATCTGCCTTTAAGACAAACAGATAAAAAGTCCCTTCCCTTCATTCCTTTGCTTGTAACATACCTTGAGGTGTCTATTATACCATATGCCCCCCCCCCCCAAAAAAAAAAAAAAATACAACGGGACCATCCGCATTTATAATTTTAAAGATAGCGAATCAATCCAAATACAATTGAAGGGTATGAAACTATAACTCATTGTCCACATCTTACAGAAAATCGCATTCGATTTGATTCAGTGGTTAAAGAAAAATGAGGAATTTTGTAGAGCTTGTCAGGAATCTCTTCCCTCCAAGTTCTGTCCATTGTGTTCACAGTCAAAGAGCATCCAAGTGCTATACTTTGCAAGAATCAGACTCATGACATGCTTTACAACAAGCCACATTTCTCTGTAACCGCGTAACCAAATTGATTAGGGTTTTCTTCAAAATAGAGATGTTCTATTCTAAGACCCTGAAGTATAGCATTTAGACAGTGTAATCATATTGGGAGTCTTCAATGCGAAATCCGATTGTATTTTTTTTTTGGGGGGGGGGGTACAGACTGTATCGTTGAGAAATGTGGATTTGATTGTTCGAATATATTTTTTGTTGTTGTTGTTCTAGGACAAGGCACACGTAGGCCTAGCTACTTGGGAATATGCTGTGTGTCTTTATTCTTAATCTAATCATGAACATCATACAATACTTTGTGCATTCCGTAAATTTTAGAATATTCTCGACATTTTGTATTTTTGCATGTTACGTCATTTTTGTAATTTATATACTGTACTAAAAGCCTATATTATATTTTTGGAACCCCCATCCTACAACCTTTGCTTTTTAGTGGGTTCCTCATATTACACGTCAATTATACGTCCTCATGCATTTGTGTAATTTTGTTTCAATCCGACCATGGTGTTAAAAACATTTCTTTTTAAAAATAAAGTGGAATATAAAACTTGTATGAAATGTGGAATCTGGAACATGAATAAAACAGAAAATGATTTGTACTTTAAATTTTCCCTCTGTTGTATTATTCATCATACAGAAGAAAGCTAAGACGTTTCTCGAAACCTGAAACCATGAAGCTGACCATTGCTTTTCTCGCTGTCCTGGCAAGCCACATGGTCGTTGGTGGTCAGGCGTACGGTGCTGTCCGGAGTACTGGACTGGGTTCCATGGCTCCTGTTATCGGCTCTTCCTGGTGAAGAAAACCTGAGAGGAAGCGGAGAACCACTGCGTCCGTCTTGGTGGTCATTTGACGTCGGTGCTGAGCGAGGCGGAAAACACTTTCCTCTACAATTACTGGCGAAATTCGGTTACAACTCCTGAATTTGTAAGCCAAGTAGGGTTTAGATGTAATATCATACTATAAAATTGGCTGGGAAAACCTAGAGTATAAAGTTTTTCGTATGGTTATATGTACTCCCACGACAAGTAAAACTATATACAGTGTAATAGGATAAGCTCAATGTCATTGGAATAATGAGTCAATATACTGTCCTGTTATTTCTATAAATATTGGTTTTTTTATGTTTTGAGATTTGCTTCCTTCTTTCTTTCATTCCCGTCTGTCACAGACGCCGTGTTCCAGTTGATTTTAAATACTGTAGGTCCTATTTGAGAATCATATTCTATATTATCGGCTGGAACAGGGGAACATACAGTGTTTCATTTATTCCGAACGAACTGTTTGAAATGTTGATTGGGATGAAAGCGGTTAGGCCTAAAGCGTATCATAGAAAGCAGTTAAAATCCTGATGTTAGATCACTGTGTAATTTCAATGGCAGTAGAAAGTGATTGTATTCAGTTGTTTGAGGTCGAGTGGTCGAAGTACAGTCTGAGAACAAAATTTTATAACACCGAGTACCTTCAATTTGTCACAGAAATCTCTCCCGAGGGTGAAAGTATTCAACTCCATACTGTTGATTGTAATGTGTTTCATGGAGACGTTTCATAATATCAGTGGTTGTAAGTGCAGTAGTATTTAATAAAATTATTATCAAAAACTGATTAATTGATCCTTAAAGGCATTGCTTACCATTTGCACATGAGACAAAAACCCAGTTTTGCAATTTCGAGTTAGGGATGGAAACAACCAGTGCAATAAGTTACTCAGTATAGACCGATTCAAGCGACTGTTCATGGAAGTGCGCCCTCTTCAGGCGACGCGACGCCATAACTGGGGGCCAAACAGGCCGGGTCGACAAGCGCCCTGCGTGCGTGGCAAGGGTGCCAGCGAGCGGCAGCCAGTGTTTTTACCACCCGGCGCCAGCCGGCCAGCTAGCTATCTCTGGCGCTGGCAGCGATCGACGCATCTGGCTTTGTGACAACTCGAGTCTACATTTTTTTTTTCGCTAGCTAATTAGAAATAAATAAAATTAAACAACTTATACCGACTATATGAGCGAATGGGTAGATGACATACGGCTGTAGCCAAAACTTGAATTTCGAGGTAAATATCGGTACGATCCGTGAATGTTTGTAGACTCCATTTCTTTGGCGATGACTTGGGTACTCGCGTATAAGCCCTGTATATTCACATTTGTTTAAGAGAATAAAAACCGCTTGGGAGAATTATTGCTAGGCGAAGGCAGACGTCTTGCAAATAAGCCTAGGCTGTTGACAAGTTAACTGATATAATCAAATACAAACAATGAATAAGAATCTTGAGCTAGATATGGCGCAATAAATTACTGGCTATCAGTTAACTTAACCGTTTTAGGGCAGGCTTTTGCCTTTACTCGGGAGTGTCGGGCCAGCAGGGTAGAATCTGTCTAACGTTAGATCTTGTCTAGAAATCTAGGCAAGAGTCCAGACTAGATCTAGACCTATTGACTTAGATCCCTACATCCTATATCATTTTCGGTTGTCGATAACTTCAGGCAAGCCTAACTAAGTAAACCAAACGGAATACAAATCTAGGCGTTTCTATAGGCCGTATAATATGCCTAAACTTAAGTTAAAACTACGTCGCCTGATGTCTACAACCAAAACTTTTACTGTTTTAGGTCTTAACCCTATAAAGCCCAAGGGGGGGGGGGGGGCACATTGTGCCCCCCTACCAGATTTTCGTTTGCCACTCCTTCGCCCTTAATCCGATTTCAACCAAATTTATTGACTTTTCCGAAAATCTTATTGCAAACATTTTGATATATAATTTAGCTATATTTGGTGTTGCTGGTTGCCATGGCATTCATAAACTGACAACCATGTCAGTCAGATTTTGCATCTTTTTTCTGTTCCCATTTCTTTGAACAGCATTACAGTGTATGAAATGGGTGTTTCTTGGCTGAAATTTGTTGAAGGAGCAAAATTTGAAGTAATTATGGTCCTGGAAAGTGTTTCTTATTATTTCCTTTGTTTCTATGTGACAAAGGCATAAAACAATAGATATAATAGAGATAAGTTTTGAAAACAATAATATTTTCTAAAGATTGCCCTTATATTAGGAGTTATTTTGATTCCTTCACCCAAGTTATGCCTCTAATATCGTTAGTTTATCATATTATCAATTTGCAATCTCAAAATTCCAGTATTATGCAAATATGAAATGTCATAACTATACATGTACCCATCTCAAACATTTCATCCCAGGTCTAATAATGTATCACTATGTTGATATGAATAGCGCCCCCATGTGGTGACCTTGAGAAATTTCAACCATAACAAATAATAAAATTCCACTTGCTTATCATTTGTGGCAAATATGAAAATGATTGGTCTATAATAAGACATATATAATTCGGATAAAGAAATTATACAGAAAAATCATGTTTTTAGCATATTTCCTATGTATTTCTTTATATTTTGGTAAATAGCGCCCTCCATGGGTGACGTTGTGAAAATTCAATTTTACAGTCATGTAGAGTATAATGAGTTACTTTACCCACGTGCCAAATATGACGATGACACATCAAATAATAAAAAAGTTATATAGGGGGGGGGGGGCACAATGTGCCCCCCCCCCCCCTTGCAGCTTTTTGCAGCCAAAATAGCTTGGGCTTAATAAGGTTAATAACCTTGCATAACATCACGCTAACGCCTAATATTATAATCTACAAAAGTGATTTTGATATCGTACTTTCTTAGTATGATTATGAAACGGATGTTTGCTACCATCCATGGTTTAATATTTATAAGTATCACTTTATCAAAAGTCAAATTCAGAGTTCTAGGCCAAAATTGAATATGCCTATGGTCAATTCAGTGCTGAACATTGAAGAAGTGAAAACGTTAAGAATTTAACGCATCTTGAAATATTCATTTAGCTGTAGTGTAGGCTGTAAAATGTTTGCCATAATAATAAAGTCTAGCCAGGAAGTGTATTCTAACTTTGGCAAGTAGGACACCAAGGATAAAAAAAAAAAAAATCAGTGAATTATCAAAATAATTCTTCGATCTAAACTTGTCTTCTAAGATGAACAACATATTTTACGAATATGCAGTGATAACCTAATCAAATAGAGAATCTAGTAGGCATATTATAGTTTGTTTCGAAATCTGTGCATTTTTATACCGTTGTATTTCACTTAATTGTCTTTAATTTTGCCTTAATTTCTATCATGCGTCAGCGATGTCTGAATTTCACACACTGCGCCGTGCAGCTTCCATTTCCATTTTTGCTGTTATTTGTGCACCCAACAACTGCACAATGTGTTTTCCTGATCCTTCCTTTGAAGCTTTTAAAGTAGATCAATATATCTGAATCACTCAATTTGTCCAAAAGAAAGGCATTAAAAGCCGCTGAATGACTTTTCCCACAGTGAGTAAACAATCACAATATTAGCGCGGCGGTCGCCGGCCGCGGCGGAGCGGCCGCGCCCGGCTAACTATGCGCGATGGGTACGCTAAGCTGCTTTAGCTGCAAGTGCAACTCGCTGGGTAGCTAGCTCGCAGCTGGAAGCCCCCGTTGGCCCTGTGTGGTTGGCCCCCAGTTATGGCGACCGTTATAGCGCCACTAGCGGCGGTAGGTGAATAAGTCATCCAAATTGAATCGGTCTACGATAGTCAATGTTTAGTATTGCAAAATATACAAAATGTAAATAACAGTTATAACTGTTTCTGTGTAGACTAAACCGTCTAGTTATGGGTTAGTGAGAAAAATAGTGATATCTCAGTATATTTTAGGCTTTATTGGAAATGTTTATATGGTAGGAAGTTTTGTGATATACCTGACCTGCACATTATGCATCAAATGAAATAACTGAAACATTTTTTTTTTTTCAAATCACTGCTCTCAAAGGTAAACATTACCTTTAAGAATTTCATTCTATTCTTCGGCGTTTGATAAAGCTAACACTGAATGTTTCAGTTAGGAACTTTTACTCTGCGATTGAGTAGAACTCTAGAACAGGAAAGTAGCCACCCTGGCAAGTTAAGGCAAGAATTCTGATTTCTTCCGTGAGAAATATTTAAATCGAACGGAGATGAAGTACAACGGATCGCTGGGATTTATGTTTTGTTTTCTTGTCATTTTTTTTCTGTTTTATTGTTTTACATTACAATATTGAAATAAAATCAAAACCGGGAAACGTCCCCGGAAAAAGAGTAAAAATACTGATACAGATTGATAGGATCCTAATCAATGGGCCGAATGCATAAAAACTTGCAATTACTTGTGCTAGCCTTTTGCTTAAATCCGTATGCATAACAACAAGCAAAAAAAAAAA
Source organism: Diadema antillarum (assembly GCF_040938485.1). Lineage (NCBI taxonomy): Eukaryota > Metazoa > Echinodermata > Echinoidea > Diadematoida > Diadematidae > Diadema > Diadema antillarum. The sequence continues at coordinate 1,076,927 of NW_027270982.1, forward strand.
AAAATATTGCTTGCTGCCAGCAAGGATTAGGCAGGATGCATAAAAGGTAGCAATTGCTTGTGCTAGCCTTATTTGAATCCGTATGCATAAAATTGCTTGCTGCCCGCAAGCAATTGCTTAGAGAACAAGCATTTGCTTAAAAAAGTATGCATAAAACATACCTGTTGCTTGTTCTTGCTATATCATAGCAATACTAATAATTGCTTACGATTATCCAAGCTCTGTAAAATGAGCTTGACCTTTTGGTTATCAGGTATGTTTCAAGTATCAATTTCATAATCAATGAAAGAAAGACCAAACTTGTGCAAGAGTGGTATAAATCTACAAGGAGTTCCTCCTAAGTACTGTAAGAAACTTTTTCTTTAAAAAAAACAGTGGTTAGCACGTAAAATGTAATGAGAAACAGGTAAACAGAGAACAAGTAGATCTCTCTCCACGTGCGACTTGGCAGATAGGCCTACTACAAGCAGTGATGGGAATCAGCTATACGTGTGTGTGTGAAGATCTGTGTGTGCGTCTGTGTGTGTGCATTTATCATGAGTGTCATTTCATAGCTCATTTGCTATGTCAGGAAATGTTTTTGTTTCTTATTCTTGTGTTCGCACAGGCATGACGTCCCTTTTGTTTAAAACGCAACAAGCAAAAGGTATAGAGTGTATAAGCATAAGCAAAATGTTATGCATAATGCTTGAGCTAGACCTTTTACTAGACAAGCTTGTGCTTGTGCTTGAAGCAATATTGCTACTAGTTTTATGCATTCGGCCCTAGGTCTGGACTATCAAGTCAATCTTCTTTGTTGTCTATTACTATTATCGTAGCTCACAACTAATAATGGCTAACTAACAGGTTTTGATTTTAAAACGCCTACACTAGGGCTTTTGGACTGGTTACAATGACAGAAGCACCGAAGGCGAGTGGGTCTGGACTGACCAGTCCAATTCTACGACGCCGTACACCAAATGGCACCCTGGTCAGCCGGACAACAGCTCCTTTGGGAACCAAGACTGCGGCAAAATCTGGTACTCATCAGGCAATTCGGATAGTGAGAGAGAATGGGATGATGACATATGTACAGAGCTTGGGGACTACATCTGCAAGCTCACCTTTTGATTTGTAGGACCCAATGTGTCAATTATTGCGTCAGATTTTGCGTTAGTCACATGCGTCAAACATTGCGTCATTTTGTTTTTCGTCAGTAATTGCGCCGACTATATACTCAGTATTCCATCATCTATTTTCTGTTTGATATAATTCCATCTTGCCTACAATTAAATCTTCAGATCTTTTACCCTATTTCCGTATTATATGTACGCTTAACCTGAATTCGTAAGGAAGTCCAGGGGAATTTTGGAACAGGGCCGACAATTTACCACCATTGAATTCCAATTTGAATAGGCCTAATCAAGGAGGTTCGAGTGATTGAGTCACAGTAGTGGTCTTCCCTTTGACCCCATGCTCCATATCGCCACTCAAAAACACTTGAAGTGTGTGTCAAACTGGATCTGCGTCACAGAAAGGTAGACGTGTATTACACAATAACCCAGCAAGCACATAACGTTTTCAGAACGTTTCCCAAACGTTTATTTTTTTTTTTTTTGAGATTCCGTACGTCTTCGTATAAAATGAACTTTTTTAAAACGTACATACAACGTCAAAGTTGGGACTTAGCATTTACCGCAAAGCATAGGTTTTTCGGAAAACGTGTTGAAAACGTCAATGGACATTACAAAACGTTTTTATTCGGTCTTCTACGTCGACTTCGTCTTTAATGAACGTTTAAAAAACGTGTTTATTTGATCCGCTACGTGTTCGTCATTGGTTTCTTATATCATGAATATTCATGCATATTCATGAATATTCAAATAAGAAAATGGTAAGATTTGAAAGCTAGTGGAAATAGATAAAAGACATTGAAATCTACAGATTTATGCTGGGATTGTCGAACTTTCTGCGTCAAAAATAAACTCTCCTGTTATTGTTCAGTTATTTACAATATCAAATTGTGTAATGAAGAGGAATTTTCATAAGGTTAATAGGCCTAATTAAGATGTGTGTGATTTAATTTTAGTAACCATGTCTTCATGCTTTACAACATTTTGCTGGTATATAAAAGAATGTGATACAGATTCAGCACTTGGGAATAGGTGGTAGGCCAGGTCGGAAGATGTAACATTCCTTCCATCATTCCAGAGGAAAACCTGTTAGTAATAGGTTAGGACAGGATTATACAAGATGAGGATTATGGTACATTAATCCCAGATTGTGCCTGTATGATCTCATAACTATACTTTTTTAAATGCCAAATAAAAAACAAACATTAGACGTTCTTAAAAGTTTTTCTGGACATTCTAGATAGATATGAAAGGTTCTGTTAACGTTCTGGAATGGGTCATAAGACTTTTTAGATGTTTTTAAAACGTGTTTGAACGTTCTAGACGTTTTTTAAAGGTTTTCTAAACATCCGCAGAACGTCTAAAATATTTTTAAAAGGTTTTACTGACGTCTATAACGTCCACAAGGTTTTCTGCAGGTCCTTTCAAAATCCGAAAGGTTTTTATTTGTTTTTAAACGTTTAAAAACGTTTTTACAGCGTTCATTTGAAATCTACGTCGAAAACCTTCCACAAAAAGATGTTCGCTGAAAACGTTTTGACAAAACATCATAATAACAAACTTAGAACCTTTCAAGAACGTTCAGAAAACGTCCAAATGTTAGCTGGGAAACAGCCACTCTATGAGAACAATAACGTCTCTATGTGATGGCAATCATCTTTTGCCACCCCAGCACACGTATAAACATTGATAAAGGTAGAGGTTATGGTAAAAACACAGGGATGTGTAACAATATACACTTTTATGACATAACACTTATATTTACACTCTGGCACTTATTTTTAGGCGGCACTTGCTCTTGTTTTACATGCTTTAAAGTTGAGGTGAAGTTTTTATTTCACTGAATATATAAACAAGTAAAAACATATCGAATATGCGTCAGCGTCAATGATGAATCTTTAGATTATTTACGGACAGATAGCGGCATCCAACGCCGAACGATGAGGCACAAATGCACCTGTGGATTTCTTCAGTGCATACGTAGAAACTTTGCAGCTGTTTGAATGTCTCAACAGAATTTACATTCGTTCCTCTAGCTTAATGAAAAAAAAAAACACACTTGATTCACCTCTTTTAGAAAGCGGGGGGGGGGGGAGGGGAGAGAATACTTGTACTTATCTCAGTAACAAGGCGATGGAATGTATACTTTTCATGAAAACCGAAGCTTTGTGTATCATGGAAGTTTCGAAAACATATTGTAATTAAATCACTTTGTCAGACATGTCAGACAATATTTCCACGCAGTGAACCATCGGGGATGATTAAAACCATCATTGGTAGGGCATGGTTTCTGTGTGTTAGTCATCTTTACTCATGCCTACTCCAGAAAGTATACCGCGGTGCAGATTCAAGTGAGTTGGTTTCTGATTACGTATACTAGTACTTAACTGAATTAAATATTTCTTCTTTTTTTAATCTTCTTTCTATCTTATCCTTTCAATATGACTGCATTCCTTACACTGTTGTCAAGAGGAAATTTTTGTAATACCTAGTCGTGATTTTGCTTCACATCTTTTAGTGAATTGTCTTTGTTTTGCTTTTATCTGCAAACGCATGCAATCAATGATATTGCATCATATTTTCTGCTGCTTTACACCAATAAACATTTTCCATCTGTCATCTTCAAGATTGCATAAGAAGTTGTAATATGTGTTCATATTTGTGTGTGTTTCCAAAAAGAATAGTGTGTACTTTGACAAACAGACAAACAAACCATTACCACTATACAACCACCACACATGCACACAATGACAATGACAATGGTTTTTTTTTAATGCGCACACATATACACACCTACACACCATATACAGCACATATCATGCAACCCCCCCCCCCCCCACCTCACACCTTCACATTTATTTTACCAGTCATACCAACCCCACCCAAGCATACCATAGGAACATTTTTACCTGCACAAATTGTCGCCATTGAGGTCAAATATTTGGAACTGCACCAGCGCACTGGCGACAACTTGTGCAGTGACGACAATTTGTGCCGTCACTCCCTGCACTAATTGTCACCCTGTGCCGGGGGCGACAATTTGTGCCGCAACAGAAAGTTTTCAAGGTTCAATTTGAAAATGCCAATTGTCTAGGTGCTTGTCGTAGAGATATTGGAATCAGGTTCTTCTTCAAAGATTTTTGCGTATGCATGAAAAACAATACAGCAAACATGATCAGTTCAAGTCTTTATTGAAGTCCCATTTGTTTGTAAAGTAATTGTTATTTTTCTGTGAATTGGTTAGTGATGTGTTTTAGGCTGATATGAATTTTCTTCCTTTGTCTTGTGTGTTCTTACACATGTATCTGTCTTTTCTCATTTTTCAAAGCGCTTATTAGAGACCTGAATGTAATTTGCGTTCTATAAAAATGGTTTCTTATTATCACTTATCATTATTATTATCATTATTATTATTATTATTATTATTATTATTATTATTATCATTATTATTATCATTATTATTATCATCATCATCATTATTTTACAAATGCTTAAAGAATATCAATGAGTACTGAAGAGAAAGTTTTTAAGGCTCAATTTGAAAATGCCAATATTATAGGTGCGTGTCGGATTGATTTCAAAAGGTTATTCTCATAAGATTTGGGCTCATGAATGAAAAAAAAAAAACCAAACAAACATGTGTGCTGTAATAGTTCTAGTTTCTCATAGTCTTCTTGATATTCTGTTGCAAATGTGATTTGAATTAAATTGAATTGTAAATGTATCTTATTGAAGCACATGTTATTTAGATTCGTTGTAACCAATCCAGAACCACGGAATGAAATAGTATTCACACATTTTATTTCAGCATCAAACCATAACATTTATACATAAATTTAGGTAGATATCACATGCAATATGTACAATCTACAGTGAAAATCTACAGTGAAAATGTATAAAACAGTATCGAGAAAATAGAAAAAAAAATGTTAAAGTTTAAGTCTAAAAGAATACATTGCACAGTGGTTGAATGAAAATAACATCAATACCAATCCCAATCAGACGATATTGAGCAGTCGCAACATTGAGCTACATTGGAAGAAGAAAAAACAGTAAATAAATGCCTCTCAACAATCAACCGCTCATCCAGATAAGTGGACTTAGAGTGCGCCCTGACACAAGAACTATCAAAAAGAAAAAGTAATACTGAGTAAATTATCGTATCGCTGATTGATTCCAGGACGAACCACTGCCACGCTTTTTACAGATTAATGTTTCAAGTCTGTTTTCCATTTTTTGTTTATAGAATGCGATCAATTTGACGCTAGAAATGAAATTATGCGCAATCATTCACATAAAATAAACATTAAAAACATGTGACTCAGAAAGAGAATAAGGCTGTGGAAGGGAATAAGAAACTTCGACCTTTTACCATTCGAGGCCGACCCCACATAAGGAAAAAAAAAAGAAAAATGAGTCATTGAAATATAATCAGTTATGAATTAACCCTACAAAACCCAAGGGGGAGCACACTTTGCCCCCAACCATATTTCATTTACCCCTCCTCAACCCTTGACCCAATTTCAGCCAAATTTGGTGACTTTTCCTCAAAGTTTATTGCACATATTGTGATACGATTTAGCTCTGTCCGATATTACTGGTTGTAAATGACCCTTAAATAGTGTTCTTAATTCGTTATTTTTAATGTAGCATATATTTTAGGTATCAAATAATAAATATAATAGATATGAATCAAATTACATTATTTTTCAAAACCTACCTTTTTATTTTGTGTCATTTTGAGTCTTTCACTCAAATTTGATTTTCATGATCAATCTGCAGTCTCAAAATTCCAATATCATTGAAATATAGAATGTGATACCAATTATATACGTTGATAAAATGGAGCATATCTTATAGGACTCGCTACTGCACACATTTAGAGTGCAATACGTATTGATTTGTTGCAATGTTATCAAGAGAAAAATAACTGCTAACTATTTCAGGGAGTGAAGGATGTGCTAGAAGCAGTAGAGATGTCTAAGCAAAAATAGGAGAGAGAGAACAATGACAAAACAGTAAAATCGTTTCAAGCTTTAATTGTGAAAAAATAAAGTCCTGGCGATAACAGGGGGCGTCGTCACCCACTCTGCTTACCAGAAAAATTTAGACGTTACAGCACGAACTCTAAATTATACAACTAAATTCAGGAATGGGCTCTGATAATGCTTAAGTCAGGAAAAACAAATTATCAAAGTACCCGTCGTTTATCATTTTTGACAGCCTTGGAAATGATAGCAAATAAGTTGATATCATTAAAAAAAACCACACACACACACAACAAAAACACCCAACCCCCCCCCCCCAAACCAAAAAAAAAAAAAAGAAAAAAAGAAGAGGAGAAAAGATACTGATCGCAGTCCCCAATAAAACAAACTTGTTTGTCATCGTAACTTCAGAAAGAATTCAGGCCAGAATATAACATTATGTTGAGGGCAAGAGGGTCAGTGATTTTTGATTTAGTTATTAATCAAGCTTGGATCTTCTTTCCCGCTCCGGGTTTACTTATACCTTTGTAAATCTCCTTCCCTGAGATGGTTTTGTGTTATACTAACCTGGGCCAACATCTTAAATCTGAGGTTCCTTATAGGAATGTAATATATCATGTTGAAAAATAAAGCCGCTCTATAGGAAAGGGATCATGAATAATAATTGAAACGGCAAGTACAAGCAAAGAAAGGGGAAAAGGAGTGGGAGGCTTAAATTGACGCTACAGGGTGTAGATTTCACGGTTTGATCGGAAAAAGTTTGTATAAAAAAGATTGCAAACTAGTCAAGAGTCCATTCTTCAATACAACTGGCCCTTCTGAAGATTGTCTTCAATACCTTATGAACGGCTGTCTTCAGAGATTTTTCGTGAGTATCGTGCAATACCTCATCGCCATGATCAGAAGAATTGTGGATTTAGTTGTATTCTGTTGTAATTGTGTGAACGCTTTGACTCTAAATGGGCGCTATATAGATATTCATTATCAGATTAGTAAGGAAGATTCAAATGGAAAGTGACTCTGGCTATTATGTAGCGTTCAGATACTCATTTTTGTTTTTGTTTTGTTTTTGTTTTTTCTTTCTTTCTTTCAGTCTCAGTGAACTGAGAATTGTAAAAATCTTTTAACATGATAGGCTTCCAAACGATCTTTTGAAATAGACCTTTTGGCGTTCCAGATGAGAGCATCGTTGTGCCTCAATCCTGTTCGTATAATGTCTGTATATATTCCTGGCTTGTTACGTTGGCTTTGTCAATCATGGAGAAGCAAGCTCAAGTTTTCCTACAAATGAGAAGGATGACTCGTAAAGGTTACATGGTTATGATAATCATTAAAATTTAGTAGCGATGTTTTGTAACATTTCTGACTGCTATGGAAAGAACTAGTCGTCACCAGTCTCGACCATTCCTTTCAATTCATCACGTTTCACGATCGTTTGATAAAGACGATAGGTGTTCCATTAAGGAGTGTTATTACAAAATACAAAAGTCTCTGCTCTATTTTAGTCGTATTTTCTGCATTATCTTGCAATTTTCATCGTGATCGTCCGAATAATAGCAACAACGAGAGTATGACCATTACCATTATTGATAACATATGCCTATAAGACAAACAGATTTTAAAAAATCCCTTCCCCCATCATTCCTTATTTGCTTGTAACATGCCTTGAGGTGTCTATTTTTTTTTTTTTTTTGAGAAACATGGATTTGATTATTCGAATATTTTTTTTTCTTCTAGGACAAGATTTACGCCAAGAACATGCAGGCCTACTTGGGAATATGTTGGGTGTCTTTATTCTTAATTTGATTAGTACCTTCAATTTTTCCTCTGTTGTACTATTCATTCTACAGAAGAAAGCTAAGAAGTTTCTCGAAACCTGAAACCATGAAGCTGACCATTGCTTTTCTCGTGGTCTTGGCGTCCTACATGGTCGTTGGTGGTCAGGCGTGTGGGTGCTGTCCGGAGTACTGGACTGGGTTCCATGGCTCCTGTTATCGGCTCTTCCTGGTGAAGAAAACCTGGGAACAAGCGGAGAACCACTGCGTCAGTCTCGGTGGTCATTTGACGTCGGTGCTGAGCGAGGCAGAAAACACTTACCTCTACAATTACTGGCGAAATACGGTTCCAACTCCTGCATGGGTAAGCCAAGTAGGGTTTAGATGTAATATCATACTATAAAATTGGCTGGGAAAACCTTGAGTATAAAGTTTTTCGTGTGGGTATAGGTAATCCCACGACAAGTAAAACTATATAATAGGAAAAGCTCAATGTCATTGGAATAAATGAGTCAATACTGTCCTATTTATTCCTATAAATATGGGTCTTTATGCTTTGTGATTAATTTTGCTTCCTTCCTTCATTCCCGTCCCATGCAATGTGCAATACCAATATAACAAAGACGCCGTGTTCCAGTAGATCTGTACCGCATTTGATAGTCATATTCTATGTTTTATCAGGTGGGACAGGGGAACATACAGTGTTTCATCCATCCCAAACGAATTGTTTGAATTGCTAATTGGCATGAAAGCGGTTAGGCCTAAAGCTTATTATAGAAAGCTGCTGCAGTTAATATCCCGATGTTAGATCAGTGTGTAATTTCACTGATGCTATTTAGAAAATGATTGTATACTATGTTGTTTCGGGTCTAGTGGTCGGAGTACAGTCTGAGAACAAATACTGAGTACCTTTTATAATTCAATTTGTCACAGAAATCTCTCCTAAGGGTGAAATTATTTTATTGTTCAACTTTATACTGTTGACTGTATTTTGTTTCATGGAGACGTTTCATTTATCAGTGGTTGTAAGTGCAGTAGTCTTATATTACCATAACCCAGCAAACATTTGGACGTTTTGTCAAATCGTTTTCAGAACGTCTATTTGTGGAAGGTTTTCGACGTATTTAAAACGTTTCAAATGGACGCTATAAACGTTTTTTAAACGTTTAAAAAACCAATAAAAAACCGTTCGGAAATTTTAAGGACCTGCAGAAAACCTTTTGGACGTTATAGACGTCAGTAACACCTTTTAAGAATACTCAAAACGTTCTTTGGACGTTCTGTGAACGTCCAGAAAACCTTTGAAAGCCGTCTAGAACGTTCAAAAACGTTTTAAGAACGTCTAAAAAGTCTTATGACCCGTTCCAGTACGATTAGAGAACCTTTCATATCCGTCTAGAACGTCCAGAAAACCTGGTAAGAACGTCCAATGTTTATTTTTTATTGGGTATTAAAAGAATATAATAGTTATGAGATTATACAGGCTCTTCTGGGATTAATGTACCCTAATCCTAATCGTATAAAATCCTATCCTACCCTGTTCCTAATGTCCTACCACCTATACCTATACTCCGTCCTATTCCCAATTGCTGAATCTGTATCACATTCTTTTATATACCAGCAAAATGTTGTAATGCATGAAGTCATGGTTACTAAAGTTAGATCACACACACCTTAATTAGGCCCATTAACATATGAAAATATACCTTTACATAACACAATTTGACCTTGTGAATAACTTAACAATAATATAGGTAAGTTTATTTTTATTTATGCTGGGTTCAAACTTTTTGTGTTAAAAAAAAACTTACCTATGTTATTGTTCAGTTATTCACAATTTCATATTGTGTTATGAAGACATATTTTCATATGTTAATAGGCCTAATTGAGGTGTGTGTGATCTAATTTTAGTAACAATGTCTTTATGCACTACAACATTTTGCTGGTATATATAAAAGAATGTGATACAGATTCATGTGGGAATAGGATGGAGTATAGGTGGTAGAACCTTTTACTAGACGAGCTTGTGCTTGTGCTTGTGCTTGAAGCAATTGCTAGTTTTATGCATTCGGCCCTTCGTCCGAACTATTAAGTCGATCTTCTTCTGTTTATCTATATTATCGTAGCTCACAACTAATCATGGCTAACTTACAGGTTTTGAATTCTTAACGCCTACACTAGGGCTTCTGGACTGGTTACAATGACAGAAGCACCGAAGGCGAGTGGGTCTGGACTGACCAGTCCAGTTCTACGACGCCGTACACCAACTGGCGCGCTGGTCAGCCGGACAACTACCGCGGTGAGGACCAAGACTGCGGCAAAATCTGGTACACAGGAAGCGATTCGGATACAGCCAAAGACTGGGGTGATGGCACATGTACAAGACTTGGAGACTACATCTGCAAGCTCACCTTTTGATTTGTAGGACCCATGCAGCGATCTAATGTGTTAATTATTGCGTCAGCTTTTTGCATTAGTGATATGCGTCGTTCATTGCGTCATTATTATTTTTTTTTGCGTCAGTAATTGCGCCGACTATTCCATCATCTATTTTCTGTTTGATATAATTCCACCTTGCCTACTCACTATTATTTTCGTCTCCTTTATCATATCATACCATATCATTTTGAAGATTCCAAGAACCAACGCAAAATCTGACTAAAATCTTCAGATCTTTTACCCTATTTCCAGAATTTGTAAGGAAGTCAAGGGGAATTCCAGGGCCGACATGTCTTACCACCATTGAATTCCAGTTTAAATAATCATGGAGGTTCGAGTGATAATAGTCACAGTAGTGGTCTTCCCTTTGATCCCATGCTCCATATCGCCACTCAAAAACACTTGAAGTGTGCGTCAAACTGGATCTGCATCACAGAAAGGTAGACGTGTATTACACAATAAACAGCCACTCTCCGAGTAAGAATTCCGTCTCTATGGTGGCAATCATCTTTCACCATCCCAGCACACGTATAAAGGTAGAGGTTATGGTAAAAACACAGGGATGACTATTGTGTAACTATGCACACTTTTATGACATAAAACTCAGATTTACACTCTTGCACATATTTCTGGACGGCACTGACTCTTGTTTTACATGCTTTAACTTCAAGGTGAAGTTTCATTTCATTGAATTATAAACAAGTGAAACATATCCGATATGATGTCAGCGTCAATGACGAATCTTCAGATTACTTTACGAACTGATGGCGGCATCGAACGCCGAACGATGAGGCACAAATGCACCTGCCCAATTCTTCTGTGCATACGTAGAAATTTGGCAGCTGTTTGAATGTCTCAACAGACTTTACATTCGTTCCTCTATAGCATAATGAAAGAGCACTTGATTTACCTCTTTCAGAAAGCAGGGGGGGGGGGAATACTTGTACTTATCTCAGTAACAATTAAAAAGGTGATGGAATGTGTACTTTTCATGAAAACCGAAGCTTCGTGTATAATTTCCCTTATATTTCCTAATTTGTTGTCTATAATGGCATCATAAACATGATTAAGTGTAGCAATCTTGTTATCCAGCATTGTGGCAGAAACTTTAAGAATTCATAACTTTTGAATATTTTGCTTCCGCTTTACTGACGAGATATGTTCTCCCTGTAATTTTGGGGGTCTTTTTGTTTAGCGCAGCAGACGATGTTAGAACGCAGTTTAACAGACGTTATGATATATACCGGCTTGCAGAACCTCCCTTGAGAAGATAATCTAATCTGGTATTGATTTATAAGATGGAGGAAATTGGCGATTGTTGATCAAATACAGGTATTTTTGGTAGGCAACATAAATTGATACCATAAATTTGAACAATATATGTGGTTTCTTAGATTTCGGACAAGCATCATTTTTGTAAGTGTATAAGAAATAAAGTTTGATTTGAATCTGAATCCGCCCATTGATATCATCATGGAATGTTTGAGGAAAAAGAGTGGAAGAATATGCATATTTTCTTTCATCTTGATGAGGACTTGCATCACAAAAGAAAGAGTGAGAAATCGGAATAGCTATGAAATGGATTGTATTTCACTCGACCATTTCTGTTTTACCAATGACATGAAGTTTACCATTTCTTTCCGGTATATATATTTCTAATATCTATTTATTATGCATAGAGGTGCAATGGCACTTGAATGTGTGTGGAATCCACTGCATCTTCATCGCACTATTGATAAATACAAATATAATACATACATATATATTGGTACTTGTTATAGTGCAATAAGATGTCATGCACTATGTGATATATAAAATAGCATACATACCCAGGCAAGATAAGCCTAGGCAGCCTATACTCTAGATCATTTCTAACAGTTACACGTGTCTACACAAGCAATAATACCAGTTTCTTTGAACCTGTGTAGACAAAATCCTGAAGATCCAAATTCAACTATAGAGTCCAGGGTCTACGTGGTTATATCTAACGTTTTCTAGGCCCTATGATAGGTTAGGTCTAGGGCCCTAGGGGCCCTGGTCTAACGTTTTTATACTAGATCTACGTACACTGTACTGTACGTCACTTTACGAGCGACAGAGCTATACAGTGTAGTTAACACTTGACCCTACAATAGGTCTACCATGGATTTAACAGAAACACTAACAGTAACACGTTAGATGCCCTACTTACTGCACTGTGGGTCCAGGACCAGGACTAGATGATGTTTTGTAGGATTAGGAATCTACTGGATTTAAACACAAGGCTCGTGCCAGGCCCCATTGCTACACATGCGGATTCCGAGAGTGTGTTGTGAATGTCGTAGTAAAGTTCATAGCGTAGCGTGACCAAAGAGCGCTTAGCGTATACTGTACACACCACACGCTGCCGCGTAGAATGTACGGAGAAAGCGGCACAAATCTTGGGTTGACTTGCTCAGTAATATCCGTCGGATTGATTCCTTTTTCAGAACAGTAGGAGTCCAAAATTCGTAGGGCGTATTTGATGGCATCCTTTGTGTCCTTATTGTCTAAGATACTGTTTATATAGATCAGTCTCTCTAAAAGTAGCGAACCTGTTCATTTCAGCTTCCATGTTTAAATCTACCGCTGAAAGTCTAGTCCCACACAGATAAGTTGCCTGCGAGAATTGAGAATAGCGGTAATATCGAGCATGCAAAGCATATCGCGGTTGTGGCGCAATCGCGTTGATAAGGTGCGAGATTCAAGTACTCGATGATTAAAATGAGGGAGCAAAAACCGATATCAAATCGATAGTGGGTTATCGTCTGCAATCGTTGTATTTTACGTGCACTATAACTTTTGTCATGCACTGCCGGCCTGTAACATAAGTAATTTTTATGTATGCTATTTTATATACATATATATATATATATATATATATATATATATATATATATATATAATATGTATATATATATATATGTATGTGTGTGTGTGTGTGTGTGTGCGTGTGTGTGTGTACGTGTGTGTATATATAACATACATACATACATATCTCAGGGGCGCGGATCAGTTTTGCACTTTTCATAATTGAAATAACGATTTGATGCACAGATTTATTGAACATTTGGAAAATTGTCAACTCCCTATGGTCTATAGAGCGGGACCTATATGTACGGGGAGGGTCAGACGAGGTGGGGTATCCACCTCCCATTCGAGGGAGCTTTTGCATTATTAGAATTGAAGTTCATCAATATGGAGCACACTTTAAGCGGAATATCCGGATTTGTGTGTGTGTGTGTGTGTGTGTAAAAGATGTGTAGTAAGTTTGTCATTTATTGAGGGAACTTTAGAGTTTGTTTAGGTGCAGACTTTGATTCAGAAAATTAACTAAAATGGGTACCAAGCATATTTAAGGGGACCTAACAGAGGAGGGCAAGGGGCTTGCTAGGGTTTATAAAGGGGGACATGGGAAAGAGGGAGAGAGAGAAAAAAAAGATAATAACGTCAATCTCACATTTCATTTTGAGAGGTTTGCTATGCAAAACTGATTTCAACAGAGTGCGTCCTCATTCGTTCTGCTTACCAAATGCCAGTTCAGATATCATTTTATGCAAGACATGCAAGAATTACGCCAGTAGCCGTGCCTCTTTCTGACTTCCAGAGTTATCTGTTTAGGTTAAATCTACCCTCTTCAGCCGTCAAATACAAGTCGGGTCCCTTGTACTTGAATCATGGAATGACGCTGAAATTTGATGACAGCCTTGAAAAATACTCGCAGTTCTGTTCTAGTACTATACAAGGTTGATAAACAGCCACTCATTTCACACACATGCATGTTCACATGCATGTTTTTTTATTTTTATTTCCAATCAAACACAGGTAATAGACTTTGACATGACATGTATTGGAACATAATAATACATATTGGTCCTTAAAAGAACTTCATGGAAATGAAAATTGAGGGGCTGCTAAAAAGCGAACTTGTAGATTGCAGTCCCCTCACTTACGTTACATTACTACAATACCTAATTATATATGACTTTATAACACAATAAAGTACTAAGTATGGTTACATGAAGTATACGCTTTCACACGTATACACATACACATACACACACACATACACACACATACACATACACATACACATACACATACACACAAGCACACACACATACACACACACATACGCATACACACGCACGTACACACATACACATACGCACACACACGCACGTACACACACATGTATGCATCCACATACATTGTGCACACAGAGAAGAGAGACCTAGAGAGCGAAGGGCAGGTCAGCATTCTCGATGCAGGGTGAAGAAAACAGAACAACAATTCCAAACAGTCAAACTAATCATGGGGTACATATAAGCTAATCAAATATTTCTTTAAATTACTAGAGAATGATTTCAAACTAATGGAATCTTTTATATTTTTCCCAAGGGAATTCCAAAATTTTGGGCCACTGTAAATAAACGTGGATTTTGTAAATAGAGTTCGGGTAAGGGGCAAATGATACTCATCTGTTTGACGAGTGGGGTATTTATGAATATTTTTATTCTTATTAAACATATTTTCAAAAACTAAGGGAAGTGAATTATTATACAAACTGTACATAAATTGACCAAGGTAATAATAATACAAATCCCTTACTTTCAAAACCGTATTCTCCACAAATAATCCGTCAGTATGGGAATATTTGAAGAGTTTGTTTGCAAAAACCGATAAGTCCATATTTGCCAAATGGAGATATTTGCGATTAAAGGTCAAGAAAAATAAAGAGAATAATAAGAAATTTTTTGCTTCTTTTGACCATAACTTAAAAAATATACCTTTATATGAAGTGATCAATATATCATTTAAAAGGTATTATTTTGTACTTTATGACAAAGATCGTACTTCAAAATCTTCAAAAATGGATTTATCGCTTTTTGCAAACAAACCCTTCATTTGGAGGTATTACATATTACTCAAAGTGCTTTTTTTTGTAACAAAAAATAATCTATCCAAATAAGTTGAATGTGTATTTCCCCATACTATAATTCCATACGTTAAATAAGGTAAAATTAACGTTGAATATAACATTAGCAACTTTTTAACAGGAAAACAAAACTTTACTTTATTAATTACACCTATGTAGGAGTGGTTCCGAGTTACCTATCAGAAAGATCCCAATTTGTACATGTCAACGGCTTTGACTCTCAAAGTAAAACAATTGCATGTGGTGTTCCACAAGGGAGTTTATTAGGCCCATTGTTATTCATTATTTATATTAATGATTTTCATAGATCCTCGGAGAAACTATCATTCATATTATTCGCGGATGACTCTAATCTTTTTTTTTCCCACCCTGACCCAAATATCTTAATAAGAACAGTCAATGAAGAATTGATAAAGGTTTTACAATGGATATACGCAAACAAATTGTCATTAAATATTCAAAAAACAAAAGTTATGCTTTTTAGTAATTCTTTAGATAGCCTCCCAGGCAATATAACATTTGATGCTACTCCCTTAGAAGAGGTTTCTTCTTTTAAATTTCTTGGTGTTTGCGTTGATAACAAGCTTTCATGGAGGAATCATATTGATAACATATGTAAAATTATTTCACGTAACATTGGCGTAATGAATAGATTGAAATATTATCTTCCTTCATCTGCATTATTAACTCTTTATTCTAGTTTGATACTCCCTTATTTAAACTACGGGATTCTTGCTTGGGGTAATACATATCAGATGTTACTTGATAAACTTCTTTTATTGCAAAAGAAAGCGCTTAGAATTGTTTTTAATTTACATACCCGAGAACATACAGATGCTTTGTTTTCTGACCATAAAATATTAAAAGTAAATGATTTGTATGTGTTTCAACTTGGTCAGTTTATGTTTAATTACAATAGTACCTTTTTACCTAAAATATTCCACGATTTATTTCATCGAAACAGTCATGTTCATAACTATCCCACGCGACGATCCGACGAATTCCATCTTCCGTTAATGAGAACCGCACATGCCCAAAATACATTTCTTTATACCGGACCCAGACTTTGGAATAATTTAGATAATAGTTTAAAAGATTCCCCCAAATTTGTCACATTTGAATATAAACTCAGAAAACATTTACTTTCTACTTATAATCTTAGATAATTTAAATTGCTATAATTTATGTTTGAGCTTTCACCTGTCCTGATGTCGCAGCACTTGGCGTGTTCTGTGTGCAGACCTCTCTTCTTTCTTCTCTCCTTTTCCTTTCCCGTCTATTGTTCTTCGTAGACTTGTATATTGTTACCGTCTTCTCTCCTCTCGGTACTGTCTCGCGTCCAACAGTGTATATGCGTGTGGGTAATTGAATGTGTGTACGAATGTATTGTCCTTGTCATATTTCCCCGGTACACGTGGTTCAATGAACAGTGTCCGGGCACTATAGCATTGGTATTCTATATTTTTTTCCCGACCTGTGTATCTCAAAATAACTACATGTATATTGTTATAGAATAGTATATCATTCACTCATTATTTATCTAGCGATCCACGTCCGACAAGCTTTGCTTTTTAGTGGATCACTATTTTCCATGATCGAATTTATTTTCCGCTCGCCCACGTAGTATTTGTGCAGTGTTCCTCTTTATTATTGTACATATATGTTGTTCTATTATTTGTCTCGTATATTACATGAATCTTTTGCAAGCGTTTGAACAATATCATTTAATGACATGTATACATTGTACTATGTTTTTGATTTTCGTTGATTGGAAATAAACTATGATTGAATTGAATCATTTACCGCAAAGCACAGGATATTTGCGGAAACGTTTTTTTTTTTTTAAATGTTACTAGAAATTGTGCGGCATATACAATCTATATGCTGTTTCCAAGAAAACTTACTGTCTACAGTTACACCAAGAAATCTAACAGAATAAACCTGTTTTATCACTTCATTTTCAAAATTATATCATGTGGCAATTCATCAAGGCCAAGGGTATTACTATACAAATGATGCACAGGATAGAGTGCGTTAGTGGAGATGTAGCGTACTCAAGGGTATTTACAATTGTGAAACATGCACGAGGCGAAGCCGAGTGCATGTTGCACTACATTGTGTTTTCTGCAAATTACTAGTAAGCGATAATGTATTACTCTTAGCCACTCGAGACAGAAGACGAGATTATTTCTCGGGGTCACATCAAACTTTGATGAGGACAAGAGAGTTATGATTTCTGATTTGTTGTGATTTCAACCTTGTATTTGGGGGCGCTGTGACATAGTGAATAACAGTGCCGTATATTAATATACGGCACTGGTGGATAACAGTGCCGTATAAAGAGAGTCTGGCCAACTACTAAATTGGACGCCATGTCGTTACCGCGCGTATTACGCGTTACAGGGTTAGCGTGTACGCTCAGACGTAACAAAATAACCGAGCCAAATACAAAGGGGTAGTTAACAATGAGCACTGCGTATGAGCGCACTTTAGTAACGACATGGCTCCACAAAGATCACGGGACCCGTTTTGACCAATCACAGGCTTCAAAACTCATGAGCCGAAAACCGAGTTGGCCAGACTCTCTTTATATACGGCAAGGTTGTACGGCACTGGTGGATAAGACTCCCGAGCGGAGGACCCGAGTTCGAATCCCGCCCAGTGCTTACTTCCTTGAACAAGATGTTTTTACCCACTATGTCCCTCTCGGTGTACAAATGGGTACCTGGCAATACTAGGGTAATAATAATAGCAGGGCCCTCTGGTAGAGCAGTGGTAACACTGAAGAGGCTACCCTGGGTAAATAAGACCTTAATATTATTATATTATTATCACTGATCTACCTATAGTTTGCCTCTCCTTGACGGCGTCGTGATCATTGACGTGTGCGACGTCTTCCCCGAATTCGTTACTGTCCTTTGGTTATTTTGTATCATTAAGCCGACATCCTGAATGTAAACAATTTCAATGTATAATGGTATGGTTTTTATGAATAGAGAGAATACTGATGGTTTGTTGAAAAGTAAACTTGTAAGGGATAAGAATTAGAGAATGACTGGAGAAAGAGAGGAAGGGGGAGAGTGAGAGAGAGGGGAGAGAGGGATGAGGATTATAGGTTGACGCTAGAGGGTTGTGGCTTTCGTGGGCTGATTGGAGCAAGTTTGTATGAAGCAGATGAAAACCTCCCCATTGCAGTGTCCATTCGTCTACCCCTGGTCCTTCTGAAGATTGTCTCCAATCTGTTCTGAACGGCTGCCGTCATAGAATTTTCATGAGTACTAATCACTTTCCATAATCAGAAGAAGGATTTGATAGGGAAATTGACACTTTAGGCAATTGTTAGGAGTGTCCAAATATTAGATTGTTTATGCTTTCAACCTGAATAAACTGAAAATAGTAAACATATCTAGGCCTGTACACGATCTTATAGTTATAATGTTTATGGAGGACATAATCCATAACGTTTCTAACTGCTGAGAAAAACTTGAAGTATATACACTAAATACCGTTGGTTAGGTCTGTTATGATTACCTGCTTGGTTCAACCATGTTTGGCGTGTACGAGATTAATCTGTCGAACACCATTAAGGGGACGGTGGTAATTCTTAATTCTTTTAAGAAAAATAAAATGCTTGATTTGTTTGTAACTCTCCAACTCGGTAAATAATTTAAAATAAATTAGAATTTGAACTTTGTCAAGATGAAAACGTCGAAAAAGAAAATCATTACAATAATCAATGTTTTCACATACAATAAAAGAAAAACCTTCCAAATAAATCAACTTTGGTTTCCAATTAAATCACTTCAAACATAAAGACTCCTTAAAAAACATCTTTATGCATGTATGTTTAAGTCTTTCCAGCTAAAATTCAAAGAACCGCTTATAACATCGATAATATAAAATGAGGCAAAATGTTCGCTCTTCAGGACGGAATATCTTTCTTCCAGGTAAATTGTGTTTTCTACCGGAACTGTCATCATTCTCCACAGCAACTTGCAGCCAAGCTCAAGTATATAACTATCATACATGAAATTTTGACAACGCCCAAATCAATAGTTGTATTGCCGACTTTTGCAATCGCTTTAAATACACTTACACCAACAAACCTGTAGACATTTCTCTAATGATTATGATCTATAGTAACCAAATATTTAGATTTGCAAATCAATCCTATCAATTTTGTAGGGCCTACTTATTTTTCTGATCAATCACATTATCTCCATATATTTCAGTTGATTGTTACAATTCGAATGCAGTGCACTTGTAACTTCTGAAGTACTTTGTAATAGGTTCCCATATGTTTTTTGTAATAACAGATAAGTACCTTTGGTACAGTTTTGGAATGAGGCCAATGGAGAAAGCTTTTATTCAGATCTTATACACCAGTGCATTATTGCAAAACAGAGAATTGTTGCAAATAAACATTACCGACAACTTGAGAGGTAAGACACATGCAGCTGTTCACTTGAGCTTATAGATGTCAAATTGATAATGACATTTTACTGATCCACTGAATCAGATGACTAATAGAAATTTCACTCTTCGTAAAAAGTTCATTCGGAAGGTCAAATTCGTTGACAACAGCCGCGTTGCACTCTTTCACAGCAGGCGCGTTTACGCGCTTCCAATTATTGTTGCGTCAGCGCCTCCTTCCACAACGGCACATGCGCTCTACAGTTCCCTTTGTTTATAGCAACCAGAGATAGCAACATAGAAATCTCTTGCTCATGTGCACGTTGAATGTCAGAGTGATATTCGACTCTGATGGTCAACATTGTTTTCGATTTCGAATCGACAAACCGACGAAAATGGAAGTCATCACATTGACTAGTTCACGAGGAGCGACAAAGGGTGAGATGTGGAAGTCGTGAAAACTACATGAATAGTCAATATGCCAAACTTAGCTGAAATATCTGGTTATAACACATGTTATTGTATAGGGCCTACACGCGAGTTCAATGCACATTATCTACCCACAGTCTGCAGTATGCGCGATTCCTTAGATCCCTGCTTACTCTAGTATATCACTCACTCTCTTATATCTTGTCTCTTATCTCATTCTCCTTCGTCTTGTGTCTATAGTCGCTTATCATCCTGCCTGCTTCCTTCGATTTTTATCTATAATACTGACATAATAATAATCTTACTTTCTGTTTAATCTCGGATATGAAACAGATCCTACATCGAGCACTGGATCCCGGATGCTGCCGCCACTCGATTTCGACACCATCATCAATTTCGATGCGCCGATCGTAGGAGAGTTCGGCGCGATTAGCTGGGCCGAAACGGTCCAAGCCGAGCTTGGTGACCCGGCACCCTTGACAGAGCGGGAGATTGAAGAGAGGTAAGAAATCAGTGTAGTATGCTGTAATTACTTGAAGACTAAGAAATAGATCGTTTTGTGCTAGTTTGTAAACATTAAATTAAAACAACAATGTGTTTACATTTGGTTTATACATGAATCTATTATCATGCTGCCTTTGAGATAATTTGTCCTTTTACACTCCACTGCTCAGACAAATAGTGGATACAAATGTGGTGAATTTCACATTATCTTGCACTGCCAGACATGCAGCTAGATACACAGGGACAGATATTTCCAATACATGTATAAGCCCTAACTTGTAAATATCCAAATATGATTGCAAGACAAGAAAAATAATGGTTCAAACCAGTGGAAGCAGCCATTTTATTTTATTTCTTTTCATTACTATCTTATATGTTGTTGTTGTTGTTTTTGTTTGTGTTTTTTTTTTGTTTTTTTTTTGGTCTTCTCCATATATAATTTCATCTTGATATTAATGTTACTTTTTATTTTTGTGATGTCTTGCACATGCCATCTGGACAGAGTTAAAACAGATTTCCATGTCATTTCATTATATCCAACAGTCTGAGAAAGCTTGCAGAGATAGACTGGCCGATCAGGGTCGCGCAAAAAGATTTCCCTTCTTCCGAAATTCAGAAACGGAAATGCAGGAAACAGCAAAAGGTAAAGCATTCAACAGGCTTTAAACACACTGACATTGAAATAAGGTGCAAGAACACTTCATCATTGTAAACCAAAGTTACTTAATCTGTTTCTTTTTCACTCTGCCAATGCCGACATTGAAATCCTTAATAATTGCATCATGTCATAGGCCTACTGTAATAACTGCCTAAAATTAGATATCCTTGCATAATGTCTTGTATTGAGTTCATAGTGTGTCGGAGTTCAGAGTATGCCTTTGAAACCGAAGGAAACCGAAGGAAAAAGTGAATTAAATTGATATTGTTTTGCTCTATTGAGTTTGTAACGAAAATTAAATATTAATAAGTAAGAGATAACCTGTATCACACTGAGAACACTTTCAAGACATGATATTAGTTGAAACAACTATAAATGAAATTCACCACATTACCCGTTGTTTTACATCTTCATCAACAGCGCCCTCCCCGTCATCGGGCTCCTGATAATAACACTTACTCCCATCAAAATGAGATCATCAGTCAGAAGGCCCAAAAACAGTCCAAAATTTCTCGACCGAATAAAACCGCAACCAATTTACCAACTGATGAGACAAATCCTCTACCAAGCACTGGATCCGGCGTACTGCCGCCAGTCGATTTTAACGCCATCATCGACTTCGATGCGCCGATCTCAACAGAGTTGGGCGCCATTAGCTGGGCCAAGACGGTGCAGGCCGAGCTTGGAGACCCGGTAGCCCTGACCAAGAAGGAGATTGAAGAGAGGTAAGAATCACGGAAGATATATTTCGTGTTTTGTTTATTTTCATAATTTGCATTGGTATAGATGAAGGAGCTCATAACTCGTTGCTTTCATAGGACCAATAGACTTATAGCATCTGCCTATTTTTGTGCATTATGCTCATTAAGTTTCTTCCCCTTTCTTCTGTTTGTTCAACAGTCTGAGAAAAGTAGCAGAGCTGGACTGGCCAACTGATGTTTTGCCGAAAAAAACCAATTCTTTGGAAATTCAGAAATGCAAAGACAGGAAAGAATATAAGGTAAAATGCATGAAAGAGAAAGAGAAAAAAAATATCAGTCCTTTGCGCAGAGACCTATACTTCCATTAATCTGGTTATAAGTTATGTAACCTTTCCATGAAATTGATTATTGTATCACATCAAAATCGCTTCATGTAATAATTATACCTAACGCCGTGTGTAAAATGATTTGAAAATATTATTGTATTACTGTGTTACAGCTTTAGAACAAGTACCGGTATTGCAGTGATGATTGAATTTTTTTTCGAAAGTCATCAATGTAATAGAGACCTTCAGAGGTCAAAAAAGTAAATAAAGTGAAATTAAAAATAATCACACAACATTTATCAATTTCTGTTTTCATCTTCATCAACAGCGCCATCCCAGGCAACGGACTGTTGATAATGACAGATACTCCGATGAAAATACAATCAATTATCGGAAGAACCGTCAAAAGTCCAACATTTCTAAACAGGGGAATAAATCTGAGAGACAGAATAAACAGGCGAGGTGTTTAAACTCCTCAACCAAGAAAGAATGCCAAACTCTCACAACTCTTCCTCCTCCACGTCCTTCACGAGAGATGCACGAGACTGAAATCGAGAACGAGTCAGGAGACGCGAGTCATCATCGACATCGGAGAAGGAAGATGAAGGCTCGGAAAGAGAAGGAGATCTCTAGCTCAGACTCTCCAACAAAGCAGATAAGTGACGAGGAAAGACAAGAAGGAGAGATTGAAAGAGAAGTAGCAGGGGAAAAGACGAAAAAGAGACGGTCTCGGAGGAGGGAGGTACGGTCACACAATACACCTGATGCAGAAAAATTAAAAGAACAAGAATTTTCGTTCGCGCAGAAGGAAAGTGGACTCCTAACTGTTCGAAGCATGATGACAAGATATCTGGACGCCTATAATGAGCATGGAAATCGCCACAAGAAATCCACTCCCCAAAATAACGGCAGTGACATCATTCGGGGACACTCGGCAGATGACGTCATTAACGTCATTATAAATACTTTTCACTCATCAGAGCTCCTAGTCCAATCAGATCCCTTTCCCTACGATTTTATGCAAATGGATCCCTTGCATCGTTTGTTTTATGATTTAGGCTTTGGTCATCCCTCGCCCACACCTTACGGGGATCTTTGGGAGAAAAATAAGCAGTAAAGCAAGAACATTATTTTATTGAGTGACCAGAACACTGAAAACACAACAAAAACAAACAAATGGGGGAGGGGGCGGGGCTTGAACGTTATTACCCTGGCTTTTGACTGCCTAGTCTGGTTCTACTTTTATAGTCGAAATTTCAGAGTGCATTTGGAATAAATACCGGATGAGTATACTGCAAAATTTAGAATTGCGTCAGAAAAATACCGGCCTGTTATATTATCAAATGGAAGTTAACATACAAGGGGAGATGGGTGCATACTCCAATAAACAACAACAACAACAAAGAATAAACTGGTAATTGAGTTCTTTTATAAGTTTTCATAACCATTCATGTCATACAAAAAGAAATGCTCAAAAAGTAGGAAAGGAAATTCTGTTCTTTTCTCAGCAACAAGACAACCACTACCGTCTTGTGGGTAACCGCATTGATATGAATAAGGCATGCCGTAAAAACAATAATTATAACAACAACAACAACAACAACAACAACAACAAGATATTAAGCACTTTTAAATGCATAGTGAGTCTGAAATTCATTCACAGAGAATTCAGATGTGTATTTCCAACTGTTTAAAGTTAGCAAGATATCAGGACACCTAAGATGCATGGATGGCGCCATAAGATATATCCGCCTCCAATAATACCTGCAATCACATCATTCCGGGACACTCGTCAGATGACGTCACAAAAGTCATCACAAATCACTTTCACTCATCAGAGCTCCTTGTCCAATCAGAGCCATCTCCAAACAAGCGTGTCATGCAGATGGATCCCTTGCATTGTTTGTTCTATGATTTAGGCTTTGGTCATCCCACGCAGGCACCTATGGGGATTGTTGGATGAAAACTACGCAGTAAAGCAAGAACATTGATTAAGTGACTTGAACATTGAAAACAGAAAAATAACAAAAAAAGGGGGGGGGGCTTGAAGGTAATTACCCTGGCTGTGGACAGGTTAATCTGGTCTACTTTTATAGTCAAAATATCAAATAGGAATAACTACTGGTACCGCAATTTTTCGAATTTCGTCAGAAAAATATCTTTCAATGCGAATTTCTTTTATTATCTATTGGAAGTTAACAGTTAAGGGAGATTAGTGCATACTACAAATAAACAACAACAGCAACAACAACAACAACAGAATAAACTAGTCATTTAGCTCTTTAGGTTACCATAAGCATTCATGTCATACAAAAAAAAAAATGCCTAGAAAGTAGGAAAGTAAATTTTTTCCTTTTTCCCAGCAACAAGACAGCCTCTACCGTTTTGATCATCCCACGCCCACACCTTATGGGGATCTTTGGATGAAAACTAAACAGTAAAGCAAGAACACTGATTAAGTGACTAAAAGAAGTGAAGCACTGTTTCTTAGTGATGCTTGACTTGAACTTGGATGAAGCTAGTAACACTGGTTATTGAGCTCTTTTTGTTACACAAATATTATCAGAATGCATTTGGCACTTGATAAGAACATTGCAGTTAATAGAAAATTCGGGGAGGGTATTAGAAGTATGATGTAAAGGCGAATTTGTATACAGTTTGTATACGACAATAAAGAGAATACTGTAATATTTCAAAAATATACAGTTTCGAAATATACAAATTTCTCTTTTCCTTATTGCGTGTTTTTTTTTATACGGTGCTTGTCAGATGCGAAACTATATGAATTGGTGAATTTGATTTGATAACAGAGAGGGATATACCTAGAGTTTATGAAACAATGATAATATAAGAAAATGTGGGAGGGACAGAGAGAGAGTGAGAGAGAGAGAATGAAGGAAAGAGAGAGAATTGATACTTTGGGATGAGGTAAGGAAGGAGGACGCTACTTTATATCCAATAGAGAAGCTGAGTTTAAAGTTTGAATGCTAAAGATAGCTCATTCTGAGAAAGAGAAAGGTTACGTAAAGGAACATCGAGTGTGTGTATTTGTGCGTGTGTGTGTGTGTTTGTGTGCAAACCAAATCAAGAGCCGCTCAACACCTTATAGATTATACATGATGGATGCCAATTTATCCTAGTTTCTTAAGTTTAACAGTTCATAACAGTTTTTTTCTAATTTTTCCCAGAATAGTAATTTATTTGCTTTCCTATTTTTCTGGTTTCATACAAGGCAACAAAGATTATTAGGATTATGTGGACCCCTATGGAAACCAGCTCTGCTGATCAGGGTGTTCCACCCCATGAAGAGGAAATAAATTCAATTCAATTCAATGTATTTTCCCTTAAATCAAATTCAAACTCTTTCTCGCTCTTTTCTCCAAGCAAACTATACAAAGCGTTATTGAAAGAGTAGAGCACGTATAGGCCTAATTGAAGTAATGTGTGTAACCCCCACCCCCTAAAAAAAAAAAAAAAAAAAAACACGGCTTATACAGTTATACTTTATTTTTATCTTTTTTCTTTACTGTGTATTACTCAAAGTGCGTAATGAGTGGTAAAAGCATAGAATATTGCTTTATCGGCTGATGGTATGGCATATTTTTGTCAGTGCATTGGGTCTACAGTTGATCATTTTGAACAATAATTATAATTTATGCTACGACAGATTCACATGAATGGTCAGAAATTGAAATGACATGTTTGAAAGTTTGATGGAACAACCCAATTGTATCGAACGGTTATTAACGTGTATGCAGGCCACACACTGTCAATTCCTTAAACCTATAGTTCAGCCCTAGACTTTGATCACATGCATGGTCAGCATCACTCTAAATTATCAACATCTAGTTATAAGAATACACCAATTTCTATGACAATACATGTAGTAATTATTAACAAAAGAATAGTGCAAGTTTAGAATTTAAATATCTCGATCTTTGACTCCAAGGTCCAACTCTTACCATAATCAGAATCAGTATGCAGTAATTTGCAAGCTTGAACCAAGATCAGGCGAGTCCATGCAGTCTCTGAACGCTCGGAACAGGCAAGGAGAGCGAAAACCGCGCGACCCGATGAAGGTCATTGAAGATTCTGAAGTCTTTGGGCTTTGGATTGCGCCATCTCTCGGACTGTCGCAAACGGGAAAAACTTCATTGATAAAGTTGCGTTTAGCAGCCAATCCGGTTGCTTTCTTGGCGGCCAATCAGCATTTTGGCCTTTTGTACACCATGCTTTTTGTTATCCAATAGGATTTGAGGAAATAGTTGTTAATAAGACATGCTAGTTTTTACATAATAAGCACACGTGATTATTCATGCAACCTTATGAATGGGGGTTTGTAGAGCCCACAAAATGTAAAAATCGACCACTTATGACAAAATTACCACAAATGTCATAACACGTCAACCACAAAATAAATGTCAAAATCACCACAAATGTCATAACACGCCGACCACTAATGTCAAAATTTCCAATTTACTGCAACTGCTATAATGCGTCAACCACATTAATGTCAAAACTCACTGCAGCCATCAAAATAATGAAAAATAGTAAATCATACTATAATTTGATAAACGTTTCTTTGTCTGTCTGGGTATCGAGGTGCTTGAAGAGTCTCTTCCCATGCAGCTCCCTGATCTGTTTTTCCGTCTGTCTAGTAAAAAATGGGATGAAACTTGGTGGGTGGATGATGAAGATTGATCCCAGAATTATCAAATCATAACGCGTTAACCTCATTAATGTCAAAACTCATTGACTGCATTATTTTCATTATTACGTACATAGTACACAATGTCATGTACATTGTGGTGATTACACCAAAATTTTCTGAGTTCGCTCTCATCCCTACTACTGATTTATTATAACTTTTGTGGTAGTTCTTCTGGGTGCTGTTCATTATTCCGAAGGTTTGCTATTCCGAAGGTTCGTTATTCCGAAGGTTCGTTTATTCGAAAATGAAAAAGGGTTCGATAGTCTGAACATTTGTGGCGTTATTCCGAAGATTTTGTTAATCCAAAAATGCCCGAAATTCGGAATAACGAACCTTCGGAATAACGAATCATCAGACTGAAGAGCCTTCGGAATAACGAACCTTCGGAATAATGAGCTGTAACCGTTCTTCTTTTGATTTGCCCAGTTCAGTGGGACGCCGAAAATTCGAGTAATGACTCCAGTCACCACATACCCCATAGGGAGAAATGACCATTTTGCATGCATTGATACAGAATTTTATGCAAATGTCTATATTACGAGAATGCTTCACAGATTCGCCTGTTATCATTATCAAGTGGACCCATCAACCATGTTCCTTGACCTAAGTGAAATAATAAAACAAATCACATAAACACCAGAGTTACCTATCAGGTACCATATTCGAAAACTGAATCGCATCGCCATTCGTTCTTCCCAAGAACTGTAAGGAACTGGAATTCCCTGTCGTCAGAAATTGTTTCAGCGCCATCTGTGGGATCATTTCGAAACCGTCTAACGGTTGATCACAGTGGCTAGTTATTTTCGTCAAATTTTCTATGTGCTTGTAAATATCTGTAAATAAATTGTATTATAATGTAAATAGCACCAGTCTGCAAGAATCTTCAGTCTATTGAAGGAGGCAGACTTAATCAGAAGAAGAAGAAGAAAGGGATAGTACAGTATTGGTGGAGATGAGAATTGGGCTTTAAACTTTTTGCGAGATACAAAAAAAAAACAAAAACCAAACACTTATGATATAGTACAGAGCATACCATTTTAAGAGGAATTCAAAGTTTATTTGATGAAAATTGGGTTTGGAATGACTGAAACATCCAAAAACAAAGTAAAACAAAGCGATTGTAATAAAGTGTGGGTCCCACACTTTATTAGAATCGCTCTTTTTGGATATCTCAGCCATTTAAAAACCAATTTTCATCAAAAATTAACGTTGAATTCCTCATAGAATTGCATGCTCTGTCATATTTCATAAGAGGTTTCTCATTATCTCACCAAAAAATGTTAGAAACCTGAAATTAGGTCTCAACCAAAACTATACGATCCCTTTAACTTTCTACGAAATGATGTCCAAAAATATGGGAACATTAGGTGTAGGGCCATCTCAATTGACCCGACACTCGAAATTAAAGACCACTGAGTACCTCTTGGCTCTTCCAGGTTAGTGGAAATAATTATTATGGAGCTATATACGTGTTGTACCTTTATGGTGGAATCGTTTCTGTCAGTTTCAGTTTGTTTTGGTTCAACGCACTATCATTCCTCATCCGAACATTATTTTGCTGTCATAATTTATTTTCGCTATCTACTGTGGCGGCGGTGCCCTGGATTGGCCCCTCCCACTTTTCCCACCTCCAGGTGGGATCTCTGTGATTGGGTCATGGGTCGAGCTACCCCGTGCATGCATACAGCGAGCGCCTCGCATCACGATGGTTTACCGAATAGATACAAGCTCGTGATGGTGCGTTGTGGTAGTGTGACCATGGAGCTACTAGCTCCATGGTGTGACCCACCCAAGTATAGAAAGTATAAAAAACTCCACGCACGTGCGTTGTTGCAGAGAGGCCCTTGTTACCGCTTCGAAGAACATCGCCGAATCGTAGTGGTGGTAGATTCTACATGCTGTACATGAAGCTGTGAAACATTTAGCAAGAAATTCTACAAGCTCCTGCTCAGCGGCTCAGATCACCCCAGCCACTTTCAACCTTTGAGGAAAGCTTTTGAGTTGAGAGGATGCTTTCCCAAACGAAGCCACTCTTCGCCGTGTTGCTTATCGCTGTAGCGAGCGTCTCGTATTCAGGTACCGAGCCCACTAAACTTTTCACTTGCTCGTTCAGTACTAACCGCAGCAGCGACCCCATACGGACAAATACGTGTTACAGCGCCCCGCGACGGGGTTAGTTCAGTACATGGTGTATTTGTGTGTCAGGTGTATCGGGGTATCAGGTGCAGTTGCCGCACCACCCAGACTGGGACCCCGCGAGCAGGCGGTGCGGGGTTACAGGTGCATTTCCGTGCAGTGCTAGGGGGTTTTTAATCAACAGTTTTGTGTCAGAATGATGATAATTATAACCCTAGTCGTCTGCAAAATGACAGAGATTGGGTCGAGATTGGATGTAGAATTTATGATTTTGTACTGAATTCTTTCAAATCGTATGACATTGTAAATGAAATGCTTTCAAAAGACTTGCCTCACAAAGTTTGGGAGATCTGCACGCAAAGGGCCTAGAACCTCTACACTATTTTACTTGCGATTTGTTTCTGATTCTGTGCCTTCTGGAAACTGGTTAGATTGATTTATTACTTACTAAAAACTCATCCAAATTTATTAATGCAAACAACCGTGAATATTAGATTCTAATATCTGAAGAAATGTGTTACATATGGGTGGTGCAATTTCCCTTGCGATTGTAGGCCCTATCACTTTGTATTTTAATTATCAAACATCGATGCGATATATTCTGCAAACTGGTTGAAAGGGGGACACATCAGTAACTTTTGAAAACAGTCGAGAATTAACCCGTTCCTTACGGGAACCTGGTTTACCAGGTTCCCGTGGGAGCAACTGATATACGGGAACCTGGTTTACCAGGTTCCCAAAATGAAGACAAGGGTGCCTGCTTCAGTGGCCTAAATTCATGTTTCTTTGTGTTAAAATGCTCAGAAAAGTGGGTTTGATAAAAAGATCAGAGTTCATTCTATCAGGATTTGTTCTCCTGCTGTTTAAACAAAAAGGGGGTTTTACAGTATTATGTACCTTTTCCTGATTTAGTTTTTTGCTTGTTCTGCTGTAAACTCGTACGAACATGTACATAATGATCAAGGCTGAGATCAGTTAGAAATGCGGGTTCGCTGACCCCAGTCACCTCACTCAGGTACCTGGTTTTGTGTAGAACAAAAGATTCTGAGAGCTCATCAGCGCACGCTCTATTCATACCTCGCACCCGATCGATATTTCCATTGTTCACGGGCACATGTAGTTGACCGTAGAAAGGGGGACACAATGAACCGCTTGACTGCCTTCACACAGCTGGATTACCAACCTGTGTGCCTCTCTGTCGATGGGCGAAAAGAATCTCGTTTGGCGGCATTAAAGGCACTCAGAGAATTGCGGAAGGAACGGGTTAATGAGGTACAGCTGAGTGGGATTCAACCTTTTTAAAGTGTGCAGCACATACATGTATAAGGCCAAGTAAAAAAAGATAGTAGTTTCTCGTCCGGGTTTTTTGAGCAAGGCGATGAGGGAGGTCCTTACTATTTGATATCGTACTATTTTTTCGAGGATTGTCAAAATGAAAGTAATATGTGTTTCTCGTCCGGTATTTCTGAGAAAGGTAAGGAGAGAGGGCTTTACTATTTCTATATCCAATTTATGAAATGAAATATCACTCTGGTAGCTGTGTTATGAGAGACCAGGTCCCAAGTGTATGTCTTGCCTGCACTCTGTGCATTTTCAAACAAATAAATTATGTACCATACTTGAAAGGAAACTTCATACATGCAGAAATGCATTTTTGCTTTTTCTTTCCACTACAGATGTCGAGGGAAAATGACCATCTTAATACTGGTATTTAGTGTTGTAATGGCATTTCTGATACCAGTGTACTTGCAATTCTGATGTATTGTGCTATTAAATGAAACAGGTATAAAACATGTCTTTCAACAAAGAATGTACGACTGAAATAAATTCCATGATATTCAAAACACTGCTTTATTCATCATTAGTGTTTGTGACTTTTTGTGTCCACACAGCTGGTATGTATCTTCATTTCTTCACAGTACAATTGTAGCACATTCAACTGGAAACTGGCTTGTACAATTGCAGATGGATGTCAAAAATGATACTGATATGGCATTATAGCATTAAACATTTAAAGATGTTTCTTCATGTTCTAAAAAGACATTTGATAATCACTCATCATTTGGATGATGAATGATTGTATACCTCACTACAGATGATACGACTCACGGCCGTGTCCGTGAATTTACATCGTAAAGAAAAGTATCCCGCAGAAATACGAGACAAACCAGAATCCGTGGAAAAGTTATTTATTTTGTAGATACACCCATTTGATAATTCTACATTTGCTGGAAAAGCGCATTCATTTTCTCTTCTTGAACAATACATCGCCGTCAGATGCAACATTACAGAGCAGGGTGTACGGGCTTCTACACATTCGAATGTGTCAATGCGTGCGTGCAGACAGCTGACAGACCAGGGGATGGTACCGGTGACCGACCCTGGAATCTCTTTGCCCTGGACAGCTACAGACACGCACACTTTGCCAATACGGTGCGGCACGACGGCCACTGCACCGGCACCGTACCTTCTGACACTACACACATGCACATAGTCACAATGACATGAAAATGTATACAAACTCGATACGATCCTCACAAGCATTTGTACAGGACGTACAATTCATCCGCTTGATGAGAAACAGGGAAAAATACGAATAATGCGCGAAATATGCGTGGAATATCAGCGATTGATCGCAAAAATGTTGCCGCTCTCGCGTTCACGACGTACCGATCCAGTGCGCTGTATGTACATCACATTCACAGCATGCAGCCAGCCCAGGCCCGCCCGCGCGTGCCCATCCAACTACAGTTCGACTGCTTTGTGGGTCATTCCTTCTTGCCGAGCTCGCAGTGTGAAATGCATGCGTTACAGTATTACATACGCACTACAGAAGCTACAGCTGTAATACAGCTAAGAGGACGCAAGGCGTAATTAGAAATGAGACATCACGATTGGTAGGTGAATTGTCGATTTTTTTGGGGCGGCCGAAAAAATAGTAAATATCAAAAAAGTCGATGCGGCAACTGAAAATCGCTGCGGGCGGGGAGCGGGCTGGGACGAGAATTATGAATTTCTTGGTATTTTCAGCGCCATTTTGAAAATAGTAAATAGTAAAAAAATCGATGCGGCGGCCAAAATCGATGCGCGCGAGGACGAGAAACTGGTTTCTTTTTTTACTTGGCCTAATATATCTTCATCCAGTTCCACCAACCCACTCAAGCCTGTGAATTTGGGGGGGGGGGGGGGGGGGGGTAGTGGGGGCTCAGGCCCCCCACTTTTGTGCACCATACAAAGGAATACATAAGCTGTCATCACTGGGTCCCTCCCCCCCCCCCCCCCCCCACACACACACACACACTATTTTTTCACTCGGAAGTACGTAAGTGGCACTAAAAGGAAATAAATAGAGGTCTAGCTTTTTTTTTTTTTTTTTTTTCAATTTGCTTGTCAGCTGTATAAAGAAACCCGGAAGTGGAAGGGGAGAGACGAGCTGATCATAGGACCGTTTCTTTTCTTTGTTTTTTTTTTTAACTTGTTAGCTCGTCAAACCCGGAAGTGGGCTCTCCTCCCCCCCCCCCCCCCCCCCCCACCCCCACTTTTGAAAACGCTCTGCCGGCCCTGAGTTATGGCCTTCACAATATTCAATTTCCCCTTGCTAAGAATGCACAGAGCTAGAAGACCTTTTTACTTTCAGGTGGATGAGGGTGTTAATGATTTGCTTTCTTTTCTCTGATCGTGAAATTCTGAAACTGAAACTCTTTTTTTTAATTATTATTATTTTTTTTTTTGTGCTTCTGAAGAAACCCCGGAGGTGGCACCAGAAGTTGTACTGAAGGCTTTTTTTTTTTGCTTTTATTGTAGCTCATGAAACCAGGAATTGCCCCCCCCCCCCCACTTTTGAAAACATGGCACCAGCAGTGTGATGAGTGACAAAGCATTAGAATAATTACCATTTGAATCCATTACTTTTTTAAAAGTAAATAAAAGACTATCCTTTTTGAAGTCCGACTTCATCCTTTCAAATTTTCCCTTTTCCCCTCAATCTTTTTCCCACAGAGGCAGCTGCTACCACCCAGATGAGATGGTGCACCATATCGGTTGAGGAGGAGGCCAAGTGTGTACAGATGAGGAACGCCTTCCAGAATCATAGCATGGATCTCGCAGTGGTCTGCGTTGCCGGGACAGGTCTTGTGGTATGATTTCAGGCATTATTTTTTCAATTATAATTTTCATTTTGTTGTTATTGATGTTGTTGTTGTTGTTTTCTTGTTTTCTTGTTGTTGCTTTGTTTTTGTATTATTTTGTTTGTTTGTTTGTTTGATTGTCTTTTCCTTGTTTTGCAAGATACTAAGCTAGGTTACCTGTACCCAAAAACTCTACACAATATGATTTCAGACCTGCCAACCATGCATGAAAAATTTGTGTTTGTAACAAAAAACTGAAGGGAATAAGGAAATACAAAAATCGCCTCCAAAGTGAACAACTTCATGGGGAAAAAATTACATTAAAAACCCATAAAGATGTATCGTTCATCCAAGTTATTGGTACAACATCTGTATATAATGATATGTACACAGGTTATACTACAGAGACGTACTGTTTGTTCAAGTACAGTATGCCAGCACTGATAGCATCTGTTGACTCGGTATTTAAAATGTCTCCTTTATCTACAAAGTCAATATTTAGATTATAACCATAGTGTAGGCCTTTGCTGCCTTGAATGTAGATTTAATAGTGCAGGATAAATCTTTATATTTCATTTTCTTTTGAGTGATGTACTCACATCACTTGAAAGAAAAGGAAATATAAAGATTCATTATGAATTTTGCTCCCCAATCAGGCCACCAAAAGATAGCTTTGTTTTTTGTTTTGTTTTGTTTTGTTTTTAATTTGGTGGTCAGACATCAATTTTTAATGGTCCTTGGCCATCGTGCCAGCGCTATTAAATGTCAAGCCCTGCATACACTTTTTTTTTTGTTGTTGTTGTGTGTACTTTTATAGCACTGGTGAATGGAAGTGTGACATTGTTCTGAAATTATATCAATTTCCTGTGAAAACTATGGAAATGCACCGCAGATATTTTTGTGGTCTTTTGGGGAGCTCTGTGACCTTTTGGGGAGCTCTGTGACAGGAAGAGATAACATTTAGATGTTTTCAACAATCCCCAAACATAAATTTTCATTTAGCATGCACTTAATCTAGTTTCAGGTGTCCTGTTTCTAAGCCTAAAGGTTTGTTTCTTCTTCTTTTAACGTTGGATTATATACACGTGCACAAATTGTAGCTTTCAAAAATATATTGCATCTTTAATTTTGAGGGCTTTTCAAATTACCTTGGGAATGCACCTGTATGTGTGGAATGTTACATATTTTTTATTTTGCATGTTTTAAATCACTTCCATGAGTTGATTTAATGCAAAATTTGAGGATGCAGTCGAAGCAATTCAGGAAGAAATCCTTTATTTCTTCCACATTTACACTGTACACACTTGTATAAAAGATTTGTTGGAAAAGAATCACAAATGAAGGTGAAACAATATTTGTATTACATCTGTAATCTTTTGCACTAAAAGCTATCCAGTGTTGTATAAGTACACATAAATGGAGCTTGCTTTCCTGTTAAAACTACTTTTTTAATAATACTAGTGGAATTTACTTGGAGCCTCTAAAGGTGATGGCATCTTCAATCATTCAGCGAACTTGCATTAATTACTATGCGTGTGACCACTTTCATTGTTTTGTGGAATTATTTGAAATGGAAATTATAACAGCTTTCTGAGTTTAGTCCGACTTTGATATAAAGCTTTCCCTGTGTGGCTATAATGCAACTAGATAACTCATTTTTTCAAAGACAAATTGAATGTGATCAACATTTCTTATCTGGGGAATTTTTGATAAGCCCAGCAGGGTGACATCATGTATGTCCATACGGATGCTGCCAGTATCCGCACGACACCTAATCTGTCGATAAAATGTTTGAGCTTTGAATTTCTGTGCTCTGCTGCGAGCACATAAGGGAGCAAAAACCTGATCAATCAGCAGTGATTCCTTTGAGGAGCCAATAAATGAAATTTTTATGCAAAACACTTTTCTTGTAGCTCCCTGGAAAAAAAAAAATCATAACTGAAGTCCAGACAAGAAAACATAAAGTGTATTTTTTTTCCTTCACATGAGTTACCGGTATATTCCACACAACTTTTTCCTTATCACATTTTGGAACCTGGCAGTGATTTGTTGTTGGAGTTTTGGCAGCTCTGTAAATGTGCAAGCCTTGTGTGGTCCCATGCTGTTTCCTCCTGCGGCAATTGCTCCCATGAAATACAGAGACTCCAACTCTCCCGCTTTTGACGGGAGGTCTCCCGCCGAAAGCCC
Source organism: Diadema antillarum (assembly GCF_040938485.1). Classification (NCBI taxonomy): domain Eukaryota; kingdom Metazoa; phylum Echinodermata; class Echinoidea; order Diadematoida; family Diadematidae; genus Diadema; species Diadema antillarum. The sequence goes on from NW_027270982.1 coordinate 1,112,390, forward strand.
ATTTTGCAAAATCTCCCGTTCTCCCGCTTGAAATGATTTCTTACTTATTGTCATTGTATGTTGAAAAAACAAGCCTTAGATAGCACGAGATAACATCTAGAACCCTAGAGGTGGACCTCGGCCCCAAGGAACTTCGCGCTTTGCGCACATCAAGTTGGAGTCTCCCGTTTGCTAGGGGTTTCAGACGGGAGAATCTCCAGATCAGAAGGTGCTTGGGGTTGGAGTCTCTGGAAATATTTGCACGCTATTAAAGCCAAACAGGAATTCTTCCCTGCAAACATAACGTTATAAACCTGACTCTAATCCCAATCCTTACATCAAACTAAGCATAAAACCCTATCACAACCCCAACTTTAACCCTTTGGAAGTCCTCAGAGAAAATAAGACCAGAGCAACGGTCACAGGAACGAATGTTTGTGTCATCGGCCATCCCTCACATGGCCACGATATTGGTCAAATGATGGTATGATCACCTGTGGTTCGTCCTCCCGTGGAGCTAATTGATGGTCCTATGGTGACACGATAGGAAAGTCAGGAAACTGTGTCAACCATACCCTTTGCGATACAAAAATGAATTCAAAAGAAACTGTAATACAACATGCAACGACATGTATGTCCTCCAAGAAACACAAACAGAAAGTTACAAGAAAAAAAAATCATCCTTTTTGCAGTGTGATCCTTAATATGCAGCACACCAGTGTCAATGCAGAATGCTACGTGTATAGATTTTATGGCAGAAAAAGCTCTTGGATGAACACATTAAAGGAATGTAGACCCGGTGATTTAGTCGAATGCGGACACTTGGAAATGAGTCTAAGTGTAAGCGCTAAAGAGGAGTCAATAGCATAGGTGTCTAGGAAACTTGCGCCATCTGCCTGCGCATGCATTCGACTTAACCAGCAGGTCTATGTACATGTACCTCTAAAGACTTGTAAAAGTGAGCCTATTAAAGCCTCATTCACCTCACAAGCACATTGTGCAGAGTTCTATGCACTTTCTTGAGCTTGGAGCTGCTCTTGGAGGTGGTTGTTTGCTGTGCTGAAGAATTAACATATTCTTTTTTAAGTTCTGTTTTCTCTCCAGAGGTGCTGTAAGGTCAAACAATTTACTGCCAGGGAAGATACAGGCACAAGAAGAGGAAAGGCAAAGACACAAAAGTTTCCTGAACGTGTCAAAACTGTTGCCACCAGCCTGTGCTGGTTAAAAACAAAACAAAACAGACATTTGAAAGGGATTCCACCTTTCGCTTTCCCTGTCAGCAATGGTGTAAAAGAAAAAGAAAAACAACCTAAAAATAGAACAGACCTTGGGCTTGGCCGTGATACGGGTAAAGGATGCTGTAATGCGTGTACTGGCAATAATGCCCTAAAAAGTATTTTTCATCACTTTTTGAAGTTGCAAATAGGCAAATTGTCCTTGGTTGTGTAACTGTAGTATTTCCTTTTCGCTTCTGCCTCGAAATGATAGGGAAAAAAAAGTTTACAAAGACAGGATGGCTAAGCACTCCAGTATACGCCATAGCGAGTCTAAATTTTTGCGAATCAGAACTTTCCGACAATTTCTCGAGTGGCTAAATTCGCGATCATAATGTCCTGTACCGAATGGAGGAATGTACAATATGTGTACATCACATTCATGGCTTGATCAGTTGATACTTTCGTATGTCTTTAATTTCGCCAGTAGCACCTTGCTCCACGAAATTCACAAAAATAAAAACCGTATCTTTATTATACTGTAGCTTATATGATAGTCTTTCAATAGCAGTAAGTAGAACACTACAAGTACCAGTTAATGATCTAGAGATTATTATGGTTATTCAATTAACACCACCAACCAACAGGACTTTATAACTTCTGTGACATGATAAGTGCTAAAAGTTCAAGGTGGTGAGAAAGATAAAAATGACTGAGAATTTCTACCATCAGATGTTTTGAACATTGCTTTCTGCTGTTAAGTCTATCCCTGGAGTGTGGTTATTTTTTTTTTTATTAGAAATGGCCCAATAATGGAGGATTGTTAGCCTTCAGGTTTGGGCTTGGTCCATTGTGCGCCACATATTTCTAGGCTATTCACAAAAAGTTTGTGGTGATGACCTATTCAAATTTTCACATTTTCTATTCTAAACCTTTCAGTCCTGGGCCACTAAAGGGCTTTTTAGGTGATCCGAGAATCCTCTCGGATCACCTTCTGTATCTGTACTGATTCTTTGTTCTTCTTCTTCTTCTTCTTCTTCTTCTTTATTTCTCCGCAAAAGTTGTGTAGAGATAAGCTCAGAAAGTGCATTGCCTATGAATGTCAAACTTATACCATATGTGTATCATGTCCCAAAGACGACATGTCAAGTAAAATCGTAGTGATCAGTCGACCGTGACGTCACTATGACGTCATTATATGAAAACACATTTTCAATCATATCTCATTAATGGAGTGGAATTTCTCAATGAAATTTACGTCACATAAATTTCAATTCAAGGGAATTCTACCCATATTTTCAGAATTCCTCGCATCGTAAAGACGTGCGCGTACGCGCGCGTTGAAATATTTGTATGCTCCAATCAAGCTCAAATTTTTTTTGCATACGTTTCAGACCATTTGGAGCATTTTTTGAAAAATTGAAAAAATTGGACGGACGCGTACGCGCGCGCACATATACGCACGTACAGCTCATATGCAACAGAAATTTCCCGATTTTTTACATTTATCGGATGTCTGAAAAGTCAAGGAATATTTCTAGCAAGTTTCAAGTCAATCCGACTCAATATGACGTCATACGGGACTGTCAAAGTTGAAATTCCGCGCGCGCGTCAATGGCGATATACAGTACAACAATGCCCCAAAACCGCCAATTTTAAATCCGATTTTACTCGTCAGGATGGACGGTGACCCCCCATTTTCTTTACATATTCTGAAAGCTGATGAGTTGTACATGTCAGTTTATGGGTTGGCGATACTGAAAAAGTCATTCAAAGATATCAAATTTCTTAATAAAGTTAAAAAAGTAAATTTTCAAAATGACGTCATCAAATTTCAAGTTCATTCAAGCATATCTCACTTTTTCTTTAATTGATTTACGTCCAAATTTCAATATGTTGTAGCTTATTAAATGGTCTTTCAGATATATAATAACAACAATTTGATTGGATGACGGCATCACCTCGTAAAAATGGATTTAAAGTAATCTTGTCAAATTTGACCAGTTTACGTGTTATCTCTATGGGAGTGCAGTTTTTCTGGAAATGAAAACTGACATGACTATCTTTATCGAGCACTAGCTCACTTATGCTTCGGTGAATTTCTCCCATATTTTAGTATGTTGTAGCTGAGACTTTGGGCTATCGTTAATGTGCCCTTCGTTTTTTCATACGGAGTCGGCATCATGCCCAAAAACTTGGTTGAAATTAAAGCTTATCTTCCATGTATTTTCATATTCCTTTCTTTCTGCAACTTTCTTTGCAATAACTCAAGAAAAACAAGCTCTATCAGCCCAATATTTTGCACATGTTTAGTTTATGTCACGTACATTATTTCATAAAATAACAACTACTTGATCGGGCACCTTCTTGGGTATGTAAATTAGGGTCAAAGGTCAAAAATGTTTCATCCTGTATCTTGGTTAATACATGTCTTATCTTTCCCATATTTTGCATACGTAAAGACCATGTTACAAGAATCATTTCACAAAATAACCACTTTTTGCTCAGACGCCATCTTGTCTGTGCAAAGTAGGGTCAAAGGTCATATGTACTTCTTTCTTTATCTTTATTATGACGTGTTATCTCTATGGGAGGGAATTTTTCTAGATGTGAAAATTGACATGATTGTCTTTATCGACGACTAGCTCAATTACCCTTCGGTGAATTTCTTCCAGATGTTAGTATGTTGTAGCCAATGTAATACTCTTTAAGTTTTGTTAATCAAAGTTTTAATCGGATGATGTCTTCACCACGTGAAAATGGATATAATGTAACCTTGTCAAATTTAACCAGTTTACGTGTTATCTCTATGGGAGGGAATTTTTCTGGAAATGAAAATTGACATGACTTTCTTTATCGAGCACTACCTCACTTACTCTTCTGTAAATTTCTCCCAGATTTTAATATGATGTAGCTGAGACTTTGGGCTATCATCAGTGATTCTTCATTTTTTCATACGATGCCGAGATCACGTAAAAACTTGGTTGACATCAAACTTATATTCGATGTATTGAGATATTTCTTTCTCTCTGCAACTTTCTTTGCAATAACTCAAGAAAAACAGCCCCTATCATCCCCATATTTGGCACATGTTTAGTTTATGTCACGTACATTATTTCATAAAATAACAACTACTTGATCAGACACCATCTTGGGTATGTAAATTAGGGTCAAAGGTCATAAATGTTTTAACCTGTATCTTGGTGAATACATGTCCTATCTTTCCCATATTTTACACACGCAAAGGCCATGTTACAAGAATCATTTCACAAAATAACCACTTTTTGGTCAGATGCCATCTTGGCTGTGCAAAGTTGGGTCAATGGTCAAATATACTTCATTCTGTATCTTCTTTATAGTGTATACCGAATTTGGTAACAGAGATAGCAGACCTAACTCTCTTTTCTAAATGAGAATCCAAATATCACACGTCCAATGTCTCTAAACACAGATGAAACCTATATGGTCATGCCTATTGCGATCAGGACTCGAATCATTGATTAAAAAAAATCGGATCACCTAATTTGTCAGTCTTGACAAATTCCAAGTCTAGTTACACTTGTGTTTCTTAACCCCGGACTTTCTCTGACCCAGGACTATCGTTAGTCCCGTACCAATTTTTTCAGCTTTTTACACTCGCCAATTAGTCCCGTACTATCTCTTGTCCGGGGCTAAGGAGAAAACTGACCTTTTTACACTCGTATTTCTTAGCCCCGGACTTTCCAAACCACATGAATATTCATAATTACGCTGTGTACTGTACACGTACACGCACTCACTGGCAGCACTTGATTACCTCGTTTCTGATTGGTCAGTGAGGGTTGGACTTCGTCTCCGTCGCTTAGCCCAGGATTATTTTTTCGTTCTGTTTACACTCTCTTGCTTGGCACCGCAATTGCGGTGCTAGCACCGCAATTGCGGTGCTAACCCCTGCTATTTTGCAGGGCCAGATAGTACCGTACTATCGGTGGGGCTAGCCCACTTTGGCAAAAACGAGTGTAAACAGAAAGTGGGCTAAGGATAGTCCCGTACCAACGGTGGGGCTAAGGCCCCCCCTTAGCCCCACCGTTGGTCCGGGGCTAAGCAAAATTTTACAAGTGTAAAAAGCCCTTAAAGGGAAAATCCCCTCAATTGTGTTTTCCTCATGAACTGACATCAAGGTCTATGTTCCTTGAGTTTGGTGTTCTGGATGGCCTAATTTCAATTGTTCTGTATTTTTTGTCTAGCTGTAGCCAGCATGTTTTTGAGCATGCACATTGTAGCCTATATGGCTTTGTGGTCTTGAGAAGATCAACACACTGCAGCCTTTGAATCCTGTTATGAACAAAAGATTTATCTTGATTTTCACCCAAGGCGACTGGCAAAACCCACCATAGGCTTAGCTGGTGATGCCAAACCACAATTCTCTGCTCTGTGCTCACGAATGTTTATCGTTTCTTGTTTAAAACTACTCTGTTCCTGTCAACCAGTCTCCTCTTGGCAAATATATTTTTTTTCACTGCTTTTATGAATATTCTCGACTGCAAACAGAGAGAAAAAAGTCAATGCCAAATCAAATGTCCTATGGAATTAAAGGCAACCTAAACCCAAAGAGAAATTAGTTGATTATTAAAGGACAAGTTCACCTTCGTAGACATGTGGGTTGAGTGAATGCAGAAATATTAGTAGAACACATCAGTGAGAGTTTGAGCAAAATCGGACAATCTGTTTAAGAGTTATGAATTTGTGAAGTTTCTGCTCAGTCACGGCTGGATGAAAAGACTATTATAGCTTGTGATGTCACATGAGTACAACGATATAAAGAAAGAATAAAGAAATTTCAACATATTTCCATTTTTCTCACATAACAAAAGAACACCCGACTTCTCTCTTTCAGAAGGCAGGGAGAATAATATTACCCTTAACATACGTCAGTAGCAAGTCGAAGAACTGTGCACTTTATTCAAAAAGTAAAGTTTTGTGAAATTTTCTTTTTACTTTCCTCATATAGTTGTATGCATGTGACATCATACACTGTAGTAGTCTTCTCTTCCAGCAGTGACTGCGCAGATACTTAAAATATTCATAACTTTTGAACGGATTGTCCAATTTTCCTCAAACTGTCACTGATGTGTTCTACTAATATTGCTGCATTCTCTCAATCCTTATGTATATGAAGGTGGACTTGTCCTATAAGTGAAAGCAGCAACATTAATGGAACACACATACCAGTGACAATTTGAGGAAAATTGGACAATCTATGCAAAAGTTATGAATTTTTAGCTCACCTGAGCCGAAGGCTCAAGTGAGCTATTGTGATTGCTCTTCGTCAGGCATCCGTCGTGCGTCGTGCATCGTGCGTCGTCCGTCGTGCGTAAACTTTTTATATTTTCACCTACTTCTTGACAACCCCATGACCGATTTTCACCAAACTTGGCAGGTAGCATCCCTAGGGGGATAGGATCTCAATTTGTTCAAATGGGCACCATGGTCCACCTAAACCCCCTAAAATTAAGGAATCTTTAAAAATGTTCTTCTCTAGAACGAGAAGTGATAGGGCTTACTTAAAGGACAAGTTCACCTTCATAAACATAAGGATTGAGAGAATGCAGCAATATTAGTAGAACACATCAGTGAAAGTTTGAGGAAAATTGGACAATCGATGCAAAAGTTATGAATTTTTCAAATTTTTGTGTTGGAACCGCTGGATGAGGAGACTACTATAGCGTATGAGTCATTAAATGCGTACAACAGTATAAAGAAAATGTAAAGAAAATTTAACATATTTTCACTTTTTCGCATAATAAAAGAGCACTTGACTTGCCTCTTTCTAAGGGCAGGGAGAATAATATTACCCATAACATATGTCGGTAACGAGTCAAGGGAATGTGTACTTTTTTCAAAAGATGAAATTTTGTGAAAATCTCTTTACATTTTCCTTATATTGTTGTATGCATGTGACATCGAAGTTATTCATACACTGCTGTAGTCTTCTCATCCAGCGGTTACCGCACAAAAACTTCAAAAATTCATAATTATACTTTTGTACGGATTGTCCGATTTTCCTCAAACTTTCAATTCTGATATGTTCTACTAGTATTGCTACATTCTCTCAATCCTTATGTTTATGAAGGTGAACTTGTCCTTTAATACCAGTACTATGAGTTAGTACATTGATGACTGTAGTTTCCAGTTTGTTCATGGGGGAATCAGGGGTGCCCCCTTTGGGACGGGGGGGGGGGGGGGGGGGGGGGGAGTTGGAAGGGGTCCTAATGGGGCCTAAATTGTACATTTTCATCTTCACTTTGAGATCCCCATGTCTGATTTTCACCAAACTTGGTAGGTACATTGTAGCATCCATAGGGGGATAGGATCTCAGTTTGTTCAAATGGGCACCATGGCCCACCAGTCCTGTGGGGCCCCCAGGGGTGCCCAAACCCCCCTAAAGGAATCTTTGAAAAATCTTCTGTCGAACCAGCAGTGATAGGGCTTAGATAATACTATGAGTTAGTACATTGATGACTGTAGTTTCAAGTTTGTTCATGGGATTGGCAGAATCAGGGGTGCCCCACCCCCCCCCCCCCCCCCCCTCGGGACCCAGGAGAGGGGATGGGGATGGGTCCTAATGGGGCTTGAATTGTACATGTTCATCTTCTTTTTGAAAACCTCATGATGAATTTTGACCCCCCCCCCCCCCCAACCCTGGAGTTGGGGGGGGGGGGGGGGGGGGATCCATACGTATGCAGACCTAAGTTTCCAATGTTCTCAGGTAAGAGTGTGCAAGAATGCATGGAAGGTGAAATTGCGATACTCGGGTGAGCATGTGACCCCCGGGTCTCTTGTTAAAGTTCTTGTGTTTGAACTGCTGGATGAGGAGACTGCTAGAGGTTATGGCATCATGTGTGGACTTGTAAACACATGTGTTTTAGAATTTATTTAGCTCTGGCAAAGTACAATTTTGTAAACTGATGAAGGCAGACAATTTTCCCACCTTGGTATGTGTCCAACTGAAATGACATTCACTGCAAATCCTAATTTGTTCCTTCCTGATATGCTAGGCTCTATGTGTGCTGAATCCTTTTTACCTTTTTTGTTTTTGTTTTTTTCCAAGAATCTGCTGGCAGTCTGTTCTGGCAGACCTTGAGTGCTCTACAAAGTGGCTGCTCAAGCTACATGTATGCAACACAAAAGGGAAAGATAGGGAAGTGGATAGCGGTCCACCTGAGATGGACTGGGTTAATGAGTTGTGCTTTCACAATTCCCAGTCAGGGCCCTTGCCAAAGCAGTAGCAGATTGCATTGCACAGTTTACCAAGGATGTATTGCATTGGCCAATTGGGCCCTAGCTCATTGTAAAACAATGTGTTTTATTATCTTCTTTGATTTTCGTGGAGACACTTTGTGACAAGGTGTAAAGAGGAAATCCAGTCCAAATATAAGTTAGTCTGAGAAAAAAAAAGGTAAAATCTTATGAGTTCAATTGTAAAAATTTGACTGAAATCGCATGAAAAATTGGGAAGTTATGACATTTTGAAGTTTTGCTAATTTCTGCAAAACAGTTCTTGTACAGTCAGTGGATATGAATATGCAAATGAGTGAGTTAACATGTCATACCCTCACAGTTTTCCATTGATCGTGTACAAAAAAAAGGCGAAAATTTAATGTTTCTGTCATTGAAGTCTGAAACATGACGTTATTCCTAGATAACTTGAATAACTTCAGAATAGCGATCAGTTGAATACAACTCTACAAGGATTTGAGCCTCAGATGGCATAATTGCGTTTGAATGAAAACCTGGAAGTTTCAAAATTTTGTGTACAAACTATCATGGTAAGGTGTGAGGGAATGACATGCTCACTTTGCCATTTGCATTTTATTCATTTTGACTGTTCAAGAACTGTTTCCCCTGCAAATAGCGAAACTTCAAAATGTCAAAACTTCCTTATTTTTCTTCCGATTTCGCCCAAATGGTGAACTCGTAATATTTCACTCTTTCTTAGCAGACTAACTAATCTTTGGACTGGATTTCCCCTTTAAGGATGAAAAGGCGAAGAACTTCAGAGGGCCCCAATCGTAAGGATTGAGAGAATGCAGCAATATTAGTAGAACACATCTGTGAAAGTTTGAGGAAAATTAGACGATTGATGCAAAAGTTATGAATTTTTAAAATTTTTGTGTTGGAAATGCTGGATGAGGAGACTACTACAGCTTGTGATGTCATATGCGTACAAATAAAGAAAATGTAAAAAAAAATTCAATATATTTTCACTTTTTTGCATAATAAAAGAGCACTTGACTTGCCTCTTTCTAAAGGCAGGGGGAATAATATCACCCATAACATATGTCAGTAACAAGTCAAGGGAATTTGTACTTTTTTCCAAAGATAAAAATTTGGGATATTCTCTTTATATTTTCATTATATTGTTGTACTCATGTGACATCATATGCTGCAGTAGTCTTCTCATCCAGCAGTGACTGCACAAAAACTTCAAAAATTCATATTTTTTGAACAGATTGTCTGATTTTCCTCAAACTTTCAATGATGTATTCTACTAGTATTGCTACATTCTCTCAATCCTTATGCTTATGAAGGTGAACTTGTCCTTTAACAACATTTGATGAATGTTACTGCAGTGGTGCTGTAGACCTAGTCTCGAAAGTACACATTATGTGTGCATCCCTGGTGTCTGAACAGAAGCATTTGAGTCGTAGACCTGCTGCCAACATATCTCCAATCCCCCACAATAATTTTTTCATTATTAGCTGCTCTTTCTAACTCTTGAGCATTCCATCTGCTGGAGGTTTCATGGATGCTAGGTTTGCTGCTACCATGGAGGACTACATGTACAAGGTGTGCCATGCAGAGACTCCAACTCTCCTGCTTTCAATGGGAGATCTCCCGCCGAAAGCCCATTTTTGCAAAATCTCACGTTCTCCCGCTTGAGATTTAATTTCTCCAGATCTCCAGAATCTCCAGATCAGAAGGTGCTTGGGGTTGGAGTCTCTGGCCATGTTGTGAATGTCGCTTTTACTCAAGATTTGGAAGAGTGCTTTTCATTCTGATATACCTTACTTGAAATGGACCCAAAATGGCAATTTAGCGAAATGGTTGGAGCACTGATTTTTCAGAGTGAATGTAAACCTGAGACTGATTGAGAAAGCAGTAGTAGCCTTCAGAGCCGAGTGAGTATCTAGTTCATTATTGCTCCCAACTATCGATGTGCCATCCAAGGAAAGGACATTGGGTCCTTGTTGTCTGGGGAAAGCAATCTCAGGTTTCTCTCCTTTAGTGAATAGTGTTTGAACAGATGATATTAAAGCCATTTGGCAAGGGTTTGAATTGACACAATTGGTTTTTGCCATTTGAAATTGCGGTATTTTCGAGATGCGTCCTATGCGTCCTAGAGGTCAACTCGAGCTGTATCATCATTTGAAAGGACTAAAGAGCCAGATTGAAGGGTTAATTCTGAATACTTTTGTTCAGCTCAGACAGGTCAAGGATTAGTCAGCTCCTGGTATTCTTCTTTGGGCTTTATAGCCCATTGCTTCCAAGATTACTTGATTTCCTATCGTTTCAAAACATGGGGCACCCGGTTCCGTAGACAATGGGTTTAAATATATTCCCCCCTTTGTGTGGAAGCCTTTTTCCATGACTGCATTTTTCAGTGACCTGCTTCATTCTCCTCCAACCATGAATCTCATCTCATGGTCATGCTTGGCAGTTTCATCACTATTGATATTCCTCTTTTTAAAAAATGCCACAGTTTTTCTCAACTAGGGGAGCAGGATTTATACACGTGTACTTTTGGGTTGAATTCAATTGTGACATTGAACTTCTTAAAACAGTAATGGATCCCTTGTGGGAGTTTGCCACTTAGCCGGAAAAAAATGGCCCCTGGCAACATCTTACTACAGCTGGTGCTGAACCTACTGCTTTATGTCCTTGTTCATCCATCGCAAGAACAAAATTCGGCAGATCTGAATCTTAACCTCGAGGTTAAGCTTCTGCCCCCCCCCCCGTAACTACGAGTGGGTCCCACTCGATGTTAAAACCACAAAACCGGAAGTTTCAGCCCACACTGCTAACAAGGCGTCTATTTATTCTTTAGTCGAACCCTGTTGGACTCGCTTACAGGTACTCTTTTTCTCTGTCATGGTATGCAGAGATAGCACTGCACTGATGACTTTATGCCTTTATGAAGATATTCGTCGAAAACGTTTTTTTAGTGTCGGAGAAGAATATAGAATACAGTAGCGAGTTTGACGTGTTCAGTTTCAGAGATCAAGCGCATGGGAAGAAAAGATGATGTTGTTGTGTCGTGCGTCATAGGTTTTTCACGTGTAGTGTATTTGTGGTGTACGTTTGGGAGGTTGACCCGGAAGCAGAGGGAAATTTTGGGGGCTGGAGTTTACGGCGAGGTCACTCTTAACTTCGAGTTCGTTGTGTTTTGTGTCCACACGGTGCTTAACTACGAGTGGGGACCCCCCACGGCTCGCGGTTAGAGCGCTAACCATAAGATTTCTCGTGGCTCGAAACATCAAGCAAACCTCGAGGTTTGCTAACTACGAGTGCATCTTCACGGTCCCTAACTACAAGCTCTAACCTCGAAGTTTCCTAACTTCGAGGTTTAGGGCTCCCGTCTGAACGTAACTATTATCTGTGATGTGATCTGCAGAACTGTAGACTTGATTACTTCAAAAAGAAAAATATCATCATTTATGATAATTTATTGCTAATTCATGCATAATGTATAATGTGCATGGCATAGATTTGGACGAGATGGGGCTTCAGGCTTCAAACTTTTTGTGAAATAATCATAATGAGAAACCTCTAATGAAATATACAATCCTATGAAGAATCCAAAGTTCATCTGATTACAGTTCATTTTGAAATGACTGATATATATCCAAAATAAAGAACCTGTCCTAGTAAAAGGTGAGACCCACCTTTTATTAGATCCACTGTGTTTTACTTTATATACAATTGTATCTGCGCCCTTTCAAACCAATTTCATCAAGTAGACTCTCAGTTCCTCATTACTAGAATTGTGTGCTCTTTAGTATTTCATAAGTAGTTTTGTAATTATCTCACACACAAAAAAGTTAAAATCTGAATCCCTCATCTCAACCTGAACTCTACCATCCCGTCAATGGCAGACAAGTCTGTTTCTGAGGATTAAAGATGATATACAGCGTTGTATTGTTAAACGTGTTCAGTCTTCTTCATTTGGATGGGACATAATGATTATGATTTTGATGTAGGCCTACATACCTTTTCAGGGGATATCAATGTTGGCAAACTGAAGACTTTTGCAAACTTGTAAGAAGCATTAAAGCAGCAAAATCAGATCGTAGCATATTTTTTAAAAAGATGTTATGTGAGTAAAATCTCCTGTGACACTACAGACTGCAAACATGTGCAAACTCTGTCTTATCTTTTAAGGCATTGATATGGTAAAGATTAATGTTTAGAGTGAGGAAAAATTCTCATAGCCACAAAATTTTATATTCCTACAGTGAGTGTTCTGACCTGTTTGTATGCCCTGTCTATAGCATAAAGCATTCATACTTACCAAAAATACTTGAACTATTAAAGTCCGTTGCATAATACCAAAGCTTGTTTGACAAGTAACAGGTTATATGGAATAATGTCAAAACAGTGAAAAATATCTGTGACTTTAATGCATGTACTGTAAAAAACCTGTACCAAGGTTCAAACTCTCCTGCCAAAATTTGACTGCTCACGAAGAATAGGTTTCTACATGTAGCAAGTGGTTGAATTTGGGATGGTGCTATGGTCAAATTATGGGCAGCTTCTTTTAAAGGCATATTTCTGTAGGAATCTAATGATGTATTTTAAATGTTTGTTCTGTAACAGGACTGCTACGAGGCGATCCAAGACGACCGTGCTGATCTGATTACCCTGGACGGGGGCGACATATATGAGGCTGGAAAGGAGTACGACCTAGTACCCATCGTCCAAGAAGTCTACACTAAAGGTGAGAAGAATAGAATCCACAAGGAACCCACACTTTGAATACGAAGCTTTTCCCTTGTAGATCTCCCTCCACCCACATAACTCCTTAAAGGGATGGTATGTGGTATAGTTTTGGTTGAGATGGGGCCCTCCAACTGTTTTTTGTGAGATGATGAGAAACCTCTCATGAAATATCAACAAGCATACATTTCAAAGATTATTTGATGAAAATCTGTTTTCAAATGGCTGAGGTGTCCAAAAACAAAGTTCCAAAAAGGGTCTTAATATTAGGACCTCTTTGTTTTTAGATATCTCAGCCATGTCTAAATCATTTTTTTATCAAATAAACTTTATTAATTGCTCTTAGAATTGTATGCTCTATTATATCTTATGAGACTTCTGAGAGGTTTCTCATTACAATATCTCACAAAAAGTTGGAGGCGAGGGCCCCAGCTCAACCAAAACTATACCATCCCATTAAGGACATATCTCACACATTGACCTATTGCACTTGGTTGCCTTATCAATGCTATGAGACTGCATACATATTGAAAACCCAATTTTATCAGAACTGAACATAATTTGGTATTCCACCCTCTTACTACACGTATAGCTTTTTAGAATTAATGGAAGACAAATAGTTTGTCTGCCCATTGAAGGGCGTGACTCATGAGAGAAGAGGAATCATGTAAACATTCAAGGCTCGGTCACACAGCCCAAAAGTCACGTAAACGCATGAATCACGCACGAACTTCGAGCCTTACGCGATACATGCGCGATTTGCGCGTTTCATCAGTTTGTCTGACATGGAACCTTATTGTAGTTGTCCGCCAATGTTCGCTGGATCGGCGCTTCACGCGATTCCAGGTTTTGAGCAGCTCAAAACTCGGCTTCGCGTAAGAGTTTACGCAGTATTACACTGTTTTACATAATTTTTGCGTAGTTCTTACGCAGACAGTGTTTCGAAATATGCGTGGAATATCGTGAAAAATATTGTGAAAATGTTGCTGCTATCGATTCATACTCAGTTCATCAGTAATAATGTGCAGATTATGCGTGGTTTTCCGTGGACCTTTCGTCATGCACAACCACATATTCGCCCTGTTTGAGGCCTTTGCATGCCTACAGTGTATGTGCTGAAAGTGCGTGGTTTGTTAGTGATTTTTGCGTGATCTTTCCGTAGTTCTTGCGCAATTCATCGGTGATTTTCATCGCATATATCACCAAAAAATTTTGCTGAACAAGCACGCACAACCAAATTTCATGCGTGATTCATACGTTTAACTTTTGGGCTGTGTGACCAGGCCTTTATGCATCAAAAGCTCAATTAATGTTTGGCAACTGTTCATATGCCTGGCCTGGGGATAGCATTGCATATTATGTACATGTATGTGTAGATGCATATAGACTTCAGATGGAAAGGAGGGGTAAATGTTGGCTCTCTTTCAGAGAGGTGGCTGATTACCAAATATTTCAGTGAATATGCCTGTTACCATAGCAACCTCACCATTATGTTGTTTTGAAGAGTACAGGATTTTTTGGCAACCTTACTCAGTTGTTGCACTGGATCAGGACAGGCCTGTTTCCGTAGATCGTATCGCCACCTGCTCACCAGAAGGGTCCTATTTAAGGGATGGTATAGTATTGGTTGAGACCTGGCTTCAGGTTTCTGAATTTTTTCGTGAGATAATGAGAAATCTCTTATGAAATATAAGAGAGCATGTAATTCCAAGAGGAGTTCAATGTTTATTTGATGAAAATTGCTTTTAAATTGACTTGAGATATCCAAAGCAAAGCAGTTACAAAAGGTTGGACCCAGTTTTTATGAGGATCACCTTGTTTTACCTTGTTTTTTATTTTGTCCGCCATTCCAAAACTGATTTTTCATCAAATAAACTGTAAATAGTATGCTCTGTAACATTTCATAAGTGGATTCTTTTTAGTTATTTTGCAAAAAGTTAAAAGCTCAATCCTGTACAAATTGTACTCCACAAATACTGTACATACAACCATCCCTTTAATGCTTTCATGCTTGAAAAATCACACATACACACATACACACACACACACACACACACACACACACAAACTATAGTTTATATCATCTGAAAAACCTTTCAAAACTTTGCTGAACTATGTCACAAGACAAAATTCAAATTTGGGGTTGAAATCTTTTATGTTGAGGCCCTTCTGCCTGTCAGGCGACAATATCCCCCTTATGTTTTAAAAGACTCTTTAATGACTCTTTAATGTTTTTGCTGTCAAGTATAAGAGGTCGTCATACAGCTCTCACAGGAAGTGGATAGGATGTGAGGTTGAATCCACCCCTGGGAATGTTTGATCACGGGGTTTTTCCCAGTCTTCCTTGGAAGATAATGCCATGAGCTTTCGAAACTGCCCAATGTCATGGCAACCTAGTACATAGCAGAGAAAAACCTTCATGTGAGAAAATGCAATCCTCTTTAAAGAACAAGCCCACAATAACATTTGGGTAGACTGAGTGAATGCAGAACATACACACATCAGTGAAAGTTTGAGGAAAATCAGACAATCTGTTCGAAAGTTATGAACTTTTAAAGTTTCAGTGCTGCCATTGCTGGATGAGAAGCCCACTACAATTTCTGAGGTCACATGTATAGAATAATATAAAGAAAATACAAAAGAAAATTCATCATATTTTCACCTTTCTAGCTTAAAGGGATTGCACAGTTTTGGTTGAGGCCTAATTTCAGGTTTCTAACATTTTTTGGTGAGATAATGAGAAACCTCTTATGAAATATGAAAGAGCATGTAATTCTATGAGGAATTCAACATTTATTTGATGAAAATTGGTTTTGAAATGGCTGAGATATTAAAAAAAAGCGTGATTCTACTAAAGTGTGGGACCCACACTTTATTACTATCGCTTTGTTTTACTTTGTTTTTGGATGTTTCAGTCATTCCAAACCCGATTTTCATCAAATAAACTTTGAATTCCTCTTAAAATGGTATGCTCTGTACTATATCATAAGTGTTTGCTTGGTATCTCGCAAAAAGTTAAAAGCCCAATTCTCATCTCCACCAATACTGTACCATCCCTTTAATAAAAGAGGACTTGTCTTGCCTCTTTCAGAAGGCAGGAGTAATGACATTACCCTTGACATGTGCATAAAATATGTACATCAGTAAGAAATAGTGGAAATTTTTACTTTGAAAAGAAAATTGTGGAGTTCTTTTTCTTTAGGATCTATATCCTTTCTCCATGTATAGACACATACCATGGTATCGCCGTGGTTCGTGCGAGTGACACGGACATCAACATCACCAACCTGAAGGGTAGGAAGTCCTGCCACACGGGCATCCGCAGGACAGCCGGCTGGAACATCCCTGTAGGGTTCCTGCTCGACAGGGGCTACATGGATCCCGTCGACTGCGGTGATGACATCAATGCTGTGGCCCAGTTCTTCAACGAGAGCTGTGCCCCAGGTACTGCAGATGGGAGGATGTTCACAAATTTTTTGCTCCTTACTGAAGTAGTACACACAAACAAATGAACAGGGGAATACATGTGCTCCTAAGATATAATACAGATAAGCATCTCTGAAGTGTAATGCATTGAAATTTGACTAATAGAAAGAAGAAATAAAATCTGTCAAACTTAAACCTTCATCTGCTTTGAGAGACAGGTGGCACAAAAAAGACCATAGTGTTTTACACAAGTAACTGTCCAAAGTCCATGACAGAGAAAGGGTTAACAAAGATGCAGGCCTGCAGTCACAGGGATAATGAGCCTTACAGTGTACAATGTGTATCTCTGTACTTTGTATGGCAGGTGCCTTTGAGGCTTCAAGGAACCCATACGGAACCAACCCACAGAACCTGTGTGGTATCTGCACCGATCCACAGTGCCCGCCAGATTCCAGCGAACTCTACAGCAGCTACGCCGGGGCCTTCAGGTAATGTCGAGCAGATGTATGCTATGCTTACACCATGTTCCAGGTGGCCGTGGCACCCGCATTAGCCCGAAACATAGTGCACTATGTGCATGTGTGATATACTCCTTTTCCCTGCCCCCCTTCGTATATTAAGGTGCGTTCGAGCGCTCTCCTAAAGTGAACTGTACCGTTCCGTACCCGCGCCAGAGGAGCGCTCGAACGCTCCTAAAGTGTACCGTACCGTACTGTACGAGCCAAAAGTGGACCACTTCCCGATGTGCTCCAAAAGCATACCAAAGCGTACCAAAAGTTTGCTGTAAAGCATGCGCGTATCATGCGCATACGTCACAATGCAAAGAAATCATTCTCTTTGTTCGGGACAGCTGTAAGTAGTTCAAGCGCCAGGGGAATGACATTCTTGCTGCAAACAATCGTAACCTTTTCTAAAAATAA
This sequence comes from Diadema antillarum, assembly GCF_040938485.1. NCBI lineage: Eukaryota > Metazoa > Echinodermata > Echinoidea > Diadematoida > Diadematidae > Diadema > Diadema antillarum. The sequence continues at coordinate 1,129,905 of NW_027270982.1, forward strand.
CTTGTGAGGTACGCTTTCTCCACAGAGCGCTGGAACGCTACAAAACTGGCACAGTTTGGTACGGTACGCTTTGGTTTGCTTTAGAACGCTCGAACGCACCCTTTGTCTTGTTCATTCCCATCCATGCTCCACTGGACATAGGCTGTAGCTATCAGTAGCCGTTGTCACAGTGTCTGGATAGGTTTACACTTCACATATTTTCAGTCACATCCCACTACAGACCTCTCAAGTTTCGTTACGACCTATTGCTGGCATGTTTTTCGTTCAGCCCCTTTTATCACAGGCCTGCTAGGTTTTTCATCAGCATCATCACTGCCTTGGCAAATTTGTTGACACTTAAAAACAATCTGATGTGGCATTCACAGCAGTCATGGCCTGTCTCGTTTGCCCATCCCATCCCCCCCCCCCCCCTTTCCTGGTTGTCTCATGTCCACCCTGTTTTGTCTGCAGTGGCCTGAATTGTGATTGCTATTGCCTGCTGGAAACATGGTGTAAATGTGGCGTGAGAAATTGGAGGTTTAGAGCAAAGGTTTGAAGATATGAAAGGGAGAAAAGATTAAGAAGATGGAGTAAGAAAAGAGAGATAGAGTATGAACTTTACAATGGCTACCTGTACTGGAACTCTCGGGTAATGACAAAAATAAGAATACTGAAGATTTAGGAGTGTTTGAGGAATGGATTTAAAAATGGATATCAGGAGAAGAGAGGATAGGAGAGGAGGTGGAGGAAGGATGGGGAGAAAACAAATGATGGGAATAAAGATGGGTATGGGGGTAATGGAGGAAATCTGTAGGAGGAATGAAAGAAGGGAAGATGTTTAGTGGGAGGAAAGTTGGAGGAGGATGTTGAAGATAAAGGGAAGGGGAGAGAAGACTTACAGGGGAAAATATTCACAGGTCAAAGAGTTTCTCAGGCCTCGAATATCTCCCTGATCCGGGTCATGGTTAGTTTGAGCCTTCTTGGCTCTCTTATTTTTGAAGGAAGCATCAAGACCAGTTTGAGGCATCAAGCCCAATACCTGTTATGGTTTGACATTAACCAACATTGGTTTGATTGGTGTTTCTTTGCAGATTTGCAGATTCTAGAAGAGCCAGTCTTAAGCTTTCTCTATCTTTTTAAAATTCATTTTAATTGAGAGATATGCATTCACTTCCGAAACCCATCTATTCCAAATATAGAAATAAAGTACACACTCAGGAAAAGTGTGTACTGATGAAAAGAGGCTTGAAGTTCATTTAGAGTTTAGTCAAGTACGTATTAAATTTCACCCAGCTATACCTTCTGTTAATAAATGGGACAAAGTACTAGATATGAACTCCATGGAAACCACTATGAAGGGATTCTTAAAATAAACTGAAAGTTTGTACATCACTGATTAATATGTTCTATTCATAATCAATAATTTCTCACCCAATTCCATCATCCATGTGTACCATATGGTACACATATTGTACACTGCATTTCTTCTTTCTACTTCATCCCTCTCCTTAAAGCGCATAGAGACACCACGGTAGTGATATGCGCTATATAAACACTGTGTTATATATATATATATATATATTCTTTAGAGTAAAAAGTAAGTCATATATGAAGAGTTATATTACTAGCACTCCACATCTGTAGATCTGAGAATGCCTATGTCAGACCAAAACAAATTTTTCTTGAAAAAAACAACAACACCCTTTAATAGAGACAATTTTTCAATCGTTTTATGATCCCAACCTTTCGAAATATATTCAAGAATAGTTGCTCTTCCAAAAATATCAAAAAAATAACTAAAAAATTGACTAGGCTTTCCCTTTATACCTGTTTTGAATTCTCACCGAAAAGCAGGTTGTGTGACTTCTTCTTGGTTTTGTGAAACACGGTCAGATGTAAATTCAATATCTGAATCTCATTCAAACTGTACACTGCTCGTATTTCCTGGCTTTAACCCATTGAGGACGGACTGATTTTGCTACAACACGCATTTCCCGTAGACACCTGCCTGAGTATGCTCAGGACTCATCCTCAATGGGTTAAATGCTGTGAAGTGATGAAATGGCATCATCATACATTGCCTTTGAATACAAACATATATTTCACCTTTGAGCCACTACCAATAGAAGCATCTAATTCAGTGGAGTTATGTTGTGCTTCTAACCTTCAAGGTTGTTACTAGACGAGGGCTCCCGCATCATGAAAATCAATGGTATCATTGATTGCATCACACAGATAGTTCATCTGCAGGAGACTGTGGGAACTGTCCTGTTTGTGTTCAGTATTTAACTCTTTATGTGCCATTATGGAAACCCCCTGTGTGCCATGTTATTCGGAGACACCAACATGGTCAAAGAAAACATTCTGTATTTTTTAATCTATGTAGCTTTTCATAGATTTGTGTTAAAGCTGGACATGTAGTGAGCAAAGTTGTAGAGAAAACATCAAGCCTTGCTTTGATGTAAATTGTTGGTCAAATCTATGTTTTTTTTTTCTTTCAAATAATCAGTAGCTACATTACTGTAAAGCATAACATTTGCACACAAAACAGTGGTAGAAACTTAGACTTTACACGCAAATCCAGTAGGAAACACCAATTGTCAGTTAATCACCACATACAATGCAAGCTAAATATGAGAGGAACAGAATCGCAAGAAACACTTTCATTACACTGTGGCATTTGGCTATTTATCAATTGGTTTGAGCAGGTTTCTGCATTTGAGCAGAATATGCGAAGGTTGCATGCCGTCAACTGAGTCGGACGTGTGATCGTGGCACATAAAGAGTTAAAACGAGGGCTCCCACATCATTAAAATTAATGATGTCATTGATTACAACACACATATAATTTCTCTGCAGGAGACCGTGAGAACTGTCCTGTTTATGTTCAGTATAAGCTTACAAGTTGTATGATTCATTGTCCATTGCTTTTCAACAAGTGATTCATGAAGAGGTAATAATAGAGAAACCAAAACAGACTAAAAATGGCCAGATGTTTGTGTATAGATTTCAAGGAAGAAATGCACTGTGTAGACTTTTTGTTGCACTGCAGTACATAAACAAAACCAAATATTGAGCAGCATCTTAAAATAGGAAAAATGTACTTCCATGCAGTTTGCAGCATACAAACTGTTCTCTATAATGATGCATAATCAGATAGTGATATACAACTTGTACAGTGTTTGATGTGATGTATACCACTTTTTCATCTATTCTAAAGATCTGTTGCACAGGAAGGAAATCTGCTGTGTTTTGATTGTTGTCTTTAATATGGACATGCTATGATTAAAATTTGCGAGGCATGGTCAGCCTTCTGCAGCTTGCCTGTGATTTTCATCATGTCCTTGTTTTTATTTTATTTTTTTATTCTGTTGTGTCAACACTTCTCAATTGTTTTTCTAGTTCCTTGTGCAAAGTGTGCAGCAGGCTGTGTTTTTTTTTCCCTTCGTAGATTACTTTTCCATAGTTTTGATATCGTGTTCGGATGCTATTCTCCATTTTCAAGTGTCAGATTTTAGATTACAGAGTGAATGAATGGGGCACTCTCTGATATATCATATTGCGTGTGCACTTTGTTCTACGCTTTGTCGTACCAAGATTGATGGCATTTCGATTGGGGCACAGTTGTGGCATGAATGCATTTCATTTGTTCAGCTGTGTCGCAAGAATACTGCAGTTGAACCGTTTAGTCATGAAAGGGTATTGTGCAAGTCGTGTTTCTCGTTTCCCACCCTACAGTCGTAGCAACAAGAGCTTTAAGTTTGTGGCTATTTGTGCCAACTTCTGGTGTATCGATTGTACTGTGAGATACACACAAGGCCACCCACAGTCCAAGGTGAATGAATTCAAGTGCCAGACATGGACACAAATATTGCATGTCCCACAAACAAACACACACACGGGACAAAAAGGTGTTTTGTTTTGTTTTGTTTTTTGTCACTCTGTATCTAAAAGTGACCCTGTAATTCCTGTTTATTAACTAATTACTTTAAATTTTAATTCCACTATGATTCGCGTACAGTGTATAGTATTTTGCGGGTTCATTGATGGAAGCTCACGATCCCGGATGTTTATACATTTTCTGTAACTCAACATTTTCATCGTGGAAAAGGACAAACATGTGGGTAGGAGTCAACACAGCATACTGGCTCATAGACAAGATTGTGGATTTTAAGACCAATATTTATCTAACCTATTCTTAAAACAGTTTACAGATGTTGCTGAGGTGACAAACATTTTAATCAGAGAGACTTCTCAACTTCACAGTGCTGTTGCTGAAGAAATAGTTCCTCAAATCAAGGAGAGAATGTTGTTTGTACTGTTCAGTTTCATAATGTAGCCTCAAGACTTCTTGTATCTGTCTATTGAATTTAAAGACTATGTATAGTCCTGAGTATACTAGGGCAGGTGTCAATAGGAAATATGTTTAATACACATAGCAGAATCAGCTTGTCCTCAATGGGTTAATTGCATTTCAAAGATGAAACTTGCAAAAGACAAGAAGTAAAACTTGAATTATATGAGACCTTGTTATTGGTACAAGCAAACAGCTGTTAATCATGACCTCCTCATGCAGACATTTATTAGCATATTATTTCCATAACAATTTGAGCAGACTTCCTAATGGCCTGTTCTTCCTCTTGTACAATGCGTGCCAAACATGTTGGGATTTTTGCAAGAAGTTCGTACCGTAACTCCCCTTGCCCCGTGCCAGGCAGTACGAGGAGCGAGAGGAAGGAATTCGCGCCATAAAGAGCAAGATGTTGAATCCTGATAACATACATGATTGTATTTGCCATAAAGTACTTTGAAACTAGCATGTGTTTTGTTTTTTGTTTTTCTGCAGAACAGCATTTTTAAGGAACTTTAACAAGATGCAAATGATTGATGGGTTAGTTAACACGTGGATGTTATTAACTAATCCAATCTGACGACATAGCTTTTCCTATTGGATAGCTAATTATATTTTGTGAGATTCTTTTGTTTTGTGTATTTTTTCCCCTGTCTTACTGACTCCTAATATTTGCTGTTGTTGGTGTGGTTTTTGTCTTCCCTAAAGCCTGCTTCACTGCTGGCTACACAAAGTCATTTTGAATTTGATAGTTTGGGAACAATTTCAGTATATCATGAGAAAATCACAAGTTGGGCCATGGAAATTGGTGAAAGAGCATTTCAGGGGTTAGTGTCAAAGTTGTGAATTTCAGTCCTTGTGTGATTGCAATGTTCCAAAATCTTCTCCCAAATAACATGGATGGCATTGAAGCGGCAGAGCTGCAGTGTTTGCTCCATAATAGAAAGACCTGAATAGAGGATGAAGACTCCACCGTTATTGCCACATTAAATGCAGACATAAAAGGGACACGTATGCAGATCATATTATTGGTATGCCATTGACTTTGGATGAGGAACTTTTGGGCTTGCAATGTACACGTATGTTTGCCTCTTTATGGTGGCTGTAAAGGTTTCAGTCATGAAATGTTATGATAGGGATGTTCTCTCATCAATCCTCTATTAAAAACAAAGAGTTTTCAAAAAAAATTTATGTTACAGATTGTTTTGGTTTATATTTTTTCGTTTTTTTTTTAAAGTTGTATCTGAAACTGCTAGAATGTAAATTTTATGCCGTTATATTTTAGTTTGTACATGACAATAAAGTTGAATCTAAATCTGAATCTGAGAAAAAAAAAGAAGAAAGAAAATCCATGTACATTGATTCAGTGTACCAGAAAAGTAACATCAAACTACCACTGGTATTGCTGGCCTTTCTGGTTTTCTTATTGGAAGTCCATCACTGAGTGTACAATATGTACTTGAGGAAAAGCTCACAATGCAATGTAACTTCTTAAAGGTGCATAGTCCCGGTGGGCGCTGTTGATGATACTGCCAATCACCATTAGCATTGATACAAAGTTTGCCAAAGTTGAACTGTCATCAAGAGCAAAGCGCATCAAGGTGTTGCTAGGTAATCGCATCACGCATTAGCATTGATACGAAGTTTGCCAAAGTTGAACTGTCATCAAGAGCAAAGCGCATCAAGGTGTTGCTAGGTAATCGCATCACGCAATCTATAGTAATGCCAGGGTGCGTGCATATGTGACCGTGCACCTCAAAACGAACATAAAGTCGCACACACTGATTTTGCGTGAGGACTGAAAATAAGTGAAATGGTTCAACCTAGCCGAACTTGACTTTTTCATATTTTCTGAAAGAGTGGGTCTTCTTTTACATTATGCTAAAATTTGGTATAATAAAACGGGCAGGAAAGTGTTTTTTTTTTTTAGCAGTTCATCTCGAACATTTTTGGTAGAATAGTGTGATTAGGTGTGTCTTTAGAATTCCTTTTTCATTTCTGAAAAAAACTTGTCCACACTCTTCACTTTCAACTCTAATAGCTTTTGAAAGGATAGTGCTACTGCTTTGAAAGTTGGCATTAATTATGGACAGAATGTGTTAATGAGGCATGCTTAATTTCAGTTTAATCTGATAATCCTTTCATTGTTGTTACTCTGGTGGTTTACTTCCTGTTTTTTGTCCCATTCATGGCACAGCCAGCACGGTTTGGTAAAGATTAAGCGCTTGAATAGACACTGTACTTCAGAGCCTCTTTTCTCAGTTCACACTTTTCCTGAGTTTGTGCCTTCTTTCCAATATTTAGATAGGTTAGGAGAGTCCATTTGATTTGAGTTATACATCATTTTAAAGCTTAAAGTCTGCTCTTTCAGAATATGGTCTTAACTAAAAATTCATGTCTGGCGACTTTTTGTTTGTTTTGAGGTGCAGGGTCACGTACATATGACATCAAGTAGGTCTGACAATAGTTACACATAATGACAAGATTACAAAATGATTGTAGACAATGGTTACATACATTTGTAGATATAATCTAAACTGTTAAAAAGTGGTGATCAACAGCCTGTCAAAAATGGTGCTGGCAAAGAGAGCTGCACTTTATGTTTTGATTGGTATGCTTTTTTATGCTACAAAAATAGTGTATGTACAGTGTAACATAATCATGATTGCCATATTAATATGCCTCATTTAACATCTTTCCTGTTTGGCACAAGTCTCAATTCCTGCTTGGAGAGTCAAAGCATATCCAAAGAGTGTATAGCTTGTCCAACACTCCAATCTGGTTCTTTCCTTGGAGTTACCCTTCAAATGATTATTATTATTTTTCTTTTTATAGCCACTTTCTTCTGAGAACTAAAGGCAGCTCTAGAGCTCATGGAAGCCCTATACATGTATCTCTCCCATAGTCAACAATTGTCTAAAGTTACCATCTTCAGTGCTGAAAAGTGTTCGATTGTGTACATTGTAAATACCCAGACTCACGCTTTCCTTGTGAAATATGAGTATTTCACCGCTTATCATATTTTGTTTGAAAATATGATGACGTTCATTACTGTCGTGAGTTCACATGCCTTCTTTGATAAGTACCTTCCTTAATATTGTTTCTTTTGTTTCAAAACTTGATGGCTTCCATTATCAGCTAAAGTTCACAGGCCTGAGTACTTTGGTACTGTTACTGTTACCTTTTGTCATTATGGTGGGAATGTGTTTAACACCCCCTACTTGTAATAACAATGCTAAATAAACATATAACCCCAAATGTACTCATCAAGTCAACCCTGAATGTAAATTTTAATCCTAAGTGTAATAACTGAAGACAACCCTAAATTTTATACATTGCAACCCTAAATGCAATAATCAAGTTGGTATATTACATTAAGAGTTGATGCTACATTTAGCATTGCTGTTGCACATGTACCTGTTTAATGTGAGAGAGTCGCCCCTAAAGTGATTGTACAATGCTGAAAGTAATATTTACCCCAAATGTACAGTTCGACCTCGAAAAAAACTGTGGCAACTGAGTGCATAAAGGGTTTTACTGTCTCTATGGATGAAATCAGAACTACATGTACATAAATATACAGTATGTATACCCATAGGAAAAATACACAGTTCAATCAATTCCACTTGAGATATTAAAGTATCATGTGTCATTTCCTCTATAATCCTGTTTTAACCATCAACATCATGTGTGTACACAATTTCATGTGCATTTTGTGGTGTTTGTTTTGTGAGGATTAAAGGTCTTGTATACATTGTATATAGTGTGGGGATTTGAGGAGTGGGACGGTGTGCCCAGTTCAGGTATATAATCGAGAATCCCTGTAACAAATTATGTGGTACAGCTTATTTGTCACTGATCTGGAAACTATACATAGACCGAAAAATCCATCTGTCCGGAGGAGTCTTGTATCATTTTTTGACTTTTGCGTCTTTCTTCCGTGTCGGAGGGAATTCCATGAAGCCAGACACATTCTCCGCCGAACATATCCCCGGTGATCAGATACAGACCAAGCTTTCAGTCAAGGCCATACTGTAAATGCCAAAATTGTTGCGGTACATTAATTTTCGCGTATTTCGTGCTACTTCTGGCTAGCGCAAATTCTAAAACCTGTGAAAATATCTCCACAATTCTCTCTGTACATTTTGAATGGGTTGACAATTAAGCACCGCGAATTCAAGAACCCTGGTATATGTTTTGAGCCGCTCTCTGCAAAAAATTAGTCATGCGAAAATATCAGTGATTACAGTACATCAGGTGCCTATAGTACCGGCACATCCCCATACACAGCTGAAGAATCTTAGCTGGAGTTGACTTTTACTGATGAGCAGGTGCTTCAATGCACATACCGGTACCTCGGTGTTTGCTGACTGATATGATCGACAGGTGTTATTTGTGGTTTTGAATGTACCCTGGTGGGCACTGAATGAATTGGACCACCCTTGATTCCCCACGCTACCAGGGCCCTGTTGCATAAAAAATGCAATCAAACATGGATGCGTAAGTCAGAAAATTAAACATAAGTCAGGTATCACCCAATCAAAATTTAGTATTCACAGACTTACATTTGATTTTTCAGACTTACGTTTGATCTAAACTTTAATGTAACAGGGCCCAGATCTTTGATCCTGAGTGAGTGAACTTTATCCCTGATTTTGCCACAGGTGCCTGGTTGAAGAAGCCGGGGATGTAGCCTTCATCAAGCCTGAGACCCTTCAGGAAAACACTGGCCTCCCTGCCGGAAATGACTGGAACAGTGGTCTTAACATTAGCGACTACCGCCTCCTCTGCCCAGATGGAACTCGCGGGACGATCGACCAAGCGGAGACCTGCAGCCTTGCCAAGGTGTCATAGCTACTGTGTCCTTGAAAATCAAGTCATTAGTGTGACAAGCTAACATGAACATAATTGAATAAAACTGATTATAGAGTGGTCAAAATGAATGGATATTAAATACACGTGTATCTAGGTTTTTTGAAATATATTGCTAATAGATAAATCCTGAGATTTTTTCAAGAAAGTTATCAACTTTAGTATTTATTTGATCTTTTTTTTTTGTTTGTTTCATTTTTGCCAGGCTCCTGCCCATGCCGTGGTTACCTCCAGCACCAAGCCCAACGAAGATATCATGGCCTTCCAAGATGTGCTCCTGGATGCGGTGGTGAGTGTGCAGGGCAATCCCTGGTCTCAGGTTGTCCTGGGCGAGGAAAATTCTGCGAGGCTGCAGACAGGGTGCATCTTTGTCATCTACTGTAAGAGTGGAAATTTTCGCGGTGTTGAAATTTTTTCATATTTCGTGCAACCAGAGACTAGCGCGAAAATAAAAGCACACAAATATTTTTGCTTGCCATATGTGACCCACGACAACGGTTTCAGGCAAAAGTCGCAAGAGCAAATTCCTTCCTTGGCGAGGTACAAAAGCAATGCGAAACTCTTCTTACCCGGCCGAGCGCGAAAAATTTGTCGCTCAAAAATATCCTCTTTTACAGTATCACGAGAAAAGGTGATGGTGTCACATAGCATAAAAAGACACGAGGTTACAGGTCTATTTAAAAAGATATTTACATCGTCTTTACTCTTGACACTGCGAAGTAGGTAACTCGTAGCATGCCTGCTTTTCTCCTTGTGCAAAAAAGACGGGAGAAAGAAAACCTAAACAAAGTAATATTTTGTTTTCAATCTTTTCTTTTTTGTGAAAGGCATTATTTACCATTTGCAGATGAAACAAAAACCGGTGGTTAGTGCTTCAAAATATTTTCTAAAATGTGAGTTAGGGATAGAAACAACTGATGTAAAAATGTTAATTAGTATTGGCAATGTTAAGTATTGTTAAAAATACAAAATGTGAACAACAGATATAATGGAATTGCTTCTAGAGTAAATCTTGTACAGTTATGGTTTTGAGAAAAATGCTGATATTTCCGTACAGTGTATTTATTTCAAGCTTTATTGTGAAATATTACTATTGATGGTAGAATGTTTTGTGGTTGAACTGACCTAGACATATGCGTCAAGTGTGGTAACTCAAACATTTTTTTTAATCACTTCTCTCAATGGTAAACACTCCCTTTAAGGTATCATATGTCAGTTGTAGTTCCAAAGCTCCTGAGAGGTGAAGGAGGTTGAATCAAAGTTGAATTTGCAATAGACACAACAGGAGATGTTGTGATATGCCTATCATATTGCTGTTTCTGTACTTTCTCTGTTTAATGTGACTGTATCACAGTGTGGATTGCAAAGGTTGGTCCAACCAGGGAGTTGTTACAGAGATGGAGTGGCAACTCTTCGTAATTCATGCAAACACATGTTTGGGATGAAGGCGTTACAATGGGATGTCTAGCATTCCACTACGCTTTGAAGTCATGCTTGGCACCGCTCTAGTTGCAAGACGAAGTTCGGAGACGAAGAACGCATTTCACCTTACGTTGAATTACAAGCTTTATTTCACCGTAAAATTTTAAATGAAATACTCAAATTGATTTAGAAAGTTTAGGAAAGAATTCAATATTATAAACTTGTATTTCTAGTTTCTTCGTAATGCGCAAATCGAAATGAAATGAAAATTGGGTCCTCTTAAAAACCTGATATTTTTCTATAATGCACACATTTCCACATGTAAGTTTTCTATCTTTCAATCTGGGATATTTTGATCTTTCAAATAAAGTACTTGGTACTCCACTAAAGCGTGTTCCAGTGTGCTTTTGAACTTTTTGCTGTTAAAATTGTCAGTTTTGCACTGCATTTTGATTCGCTGCTCCAATTCAAGCTACACAAATCCATTGTTGCCATTGCATTAAAAGAGAGAGCGAATTGCAGTAGGGGCAGCCAGGTATTTATAGATGTGAGAGCGCTAGTCCCGATTAGTGATGCTCTCTTTTGTCAAAGCACCTGGTTTCCACCTGGAGTTAAGTGCATGACTTCATAGGAGAGTAGGAGTTGTCTCTCCTTCTGTACCACCTTCCTGGTCCAACTCTGAATGTATGACAAGTTTGGATGGATTACTGAGTGCTGATGAAACAGCTTTGCACACTGAAGTATCAAAAGTGCCCAGGAACATATTAAAGGTTCACTCTTTATGTGCCATGGTGTAAATCCCCTGTGTGCCATTTTATTCTGAGACTGCAACATCATCATGATTTCAGAAAACATTCTGTTATTCAAATCGATATAACTTTTATACATTTTGGTTACCCTGGACATGCAATGAGCAAATGCGAAGTTTTACTGTGATATAAAGTGTATGACAAATCTGTAATTGTGATTATTTCAAATGACCAGTAGCTGCATTATTGAAGAGGCATGACTTTTGCACACAAAACAGTGACAGAAACTTATAAATTACTCACAAATTCAGAAGGTAACACTGCTTGATAGTAAATCAACACATAAATGCAAGTTACATGTGATAGGAATTGAATCGGGAGACATGCTTACACTGTACCTTGTACTGTGGCATTTGGCAATTTATGGATTGGTTAGGCCGCGTTTGAGCAGAATATGCAAAGTTGGCGCGCTGTCGACCAAGTCGGACGTGCGAACGTGACACATAAAAGTTTAATGAACCAGAAGACTCAGCTGTTGGGAAATGCCGTCCTTGCATGTCAATCTTTAAATGCCCTCTTGTAAATCTCTTTATATCCCAGGCTCTATTTGGCGCTGATGACAACACGAATGGCTTCAAAATGTTTGACTCTGGAGATCACAACGACCTGCTTTTTAAGGATTCCACCCAGTCGCTCCAGAGCCTCAGTATTCCCCAGACATACCGCACCTTCCTTGGCGACTATGCCAACACTATTGATGGTAAGTTGTTGTGGACCCCAGTCTGATTGGGGTGATCTATCTTTTGGTCTACTCCCACTTCACCTTATTTAGCCATTAGTCTCAACCCAGCAAACCTTTTTGGCCAATATTTTACATTTTCTTTGTTGGAATACACAACTGAAATTTTGTTCTTACAGTGGTATTTCACCTGGTTCTTACGCATACGTGTACATTTCAGAGCAATAATCGACAGTTCTACAGGCATAGAGCATAGAGCAATTTTTGGCTTTTGAATTTTCATCCCTTCTCCATTGTCTCGTTATCATTTTAATGCATTTTTTCCACCATCTTTCTTCCGACTGCCTACATTGGATTGCAGGACTGAAAAGGTGTCCGCCAAACACACTGAGATGGTGCACCACGTCCATCGACGAAACCCGAAAATGTCGTAGCATGAAGGCGGCCTTCAGCGCGGCTGGCCTCACCCCGGAGCTGTCCTGCTACGAAGAAGGCGGCGCGGAGCTCTGCATTGACAGGCTTGCTTGTACGTCAAATCCATCTCAATAAATGATGCACATCAGCCGCCATACCTCAAGAAAATTAAATCATCATGATTTTGTTGAGGAATGATGACTTTCTGATTGTTCAATTTTCAGACTGCGAAGTATTTTTCAGTGATATGAAACTTGTGGAATATACCGGTACACGTTTACACTGTAGTTTATAAAATATAGAGAAACAGCAAGACATGTTCCAGTCAAGAGACAAACACACGTTTGCGTAAATTGGCTTCAAAATTCAGATGCTGTCAAGCGTGCCAGAAGACAGAAGATCTAGGATGACAAATCCAACTGTCGACAACAGATCATAGTAATGTGTCTCTTGAAAACCCATTGACAGGATAGTTTGATTATTGAGTCTGTTTGCATTTAATATATACCTCACTTTTTTGTGTTTTTCAGCCAAACTGACTTTGCTTCGTATTGTTGTTGTTGTTTTTTTTCATGCTGTTCATCTGGTATAAATGGAAAGATATCTGGCACAGTTGTATGCAAAGAAACTTCCTTACTTGACATTCAGTGTATTTGAAAGATGTGTTTTACGTACTAAATTAACAAGTCATACATTAAGCCCTTTCCTGTGGTGAAGGTGGGAAAATTCAAAAAGAGATTACCTCTTCTCAACTTTAAAATGTCAGGCAGTAACATGAACATTCGTCAGACAGATTTTTTATTTTTTATTTTTTATTTTTTTGCTGTTTTTATTTTTCTGCGCTTTTAGATGAGGCTGTTTAAACCCCACTTTTCAATTTTCTCATCTCCAGCTGATGATGCTGATGTCCTAACTGTCGATGGTGGAGATCTCTATACTGGTGGGCGTGAGAAGAAAATTGTGCCGGTTGCTGGTGAGGATTACGGAGAAGGCGCTGCCAGCTACTGGGCCGTGGCAGTTGCTCGTGTCGGCACGGAGTTCGGCATCAACGATCTCGAGCAGCGACTCTCCTGCCACACGGGCATCGGCAAGACGTCGGGGTGGAACGTGCCAGTCGGTCAGCTAATCAAACAAGGCGACATTGTGGTTGACACCGGCTGCAATGTCCCTAAAGCTGTAGGTATGTGTAGGTGCCATGTCATAAATTCCAAAATGCAGCACATGTCAAGAGTCAAAACCAAAAGCCCTGATTTGCTTGTCTGAAGAGAGGGGAATTCTACCCTTTAAAGACCATTTACAGTGTACAGAATGTCCCCCCTCCTCCCCCCCCCCAAAAAAAAAATACAATTGGATTTCCGCATTGATAACTTTCAATTTGATAAATCTGTCTGAATGCTATTTCAGGGTCTAAAACATAACATCTTACCAATTATTTAGATAAACAACAACAACACTTTTTGGTTGAGTCAGTTTTTTTTTTTTTCAGTCCAGTTCTTTTATTCAACACTTGGCATAAAACATACAAAGATACATCGCAAAATAAGACAATACAAAGATCATGACACTTGTACAGAAAAAAAAAGTGAGTGGTCACAGATAAATGTAGATTTCTGTAAAGTGTGCCGTGGGTCTGTTTCTTCTAAGTTTAGCACAAGGATGCTCTTGGAACTGCATGTTAATGCCTGATTACAGTGGACAGAACTTTGAGAGAAGGGATTCTTGACATGTTCACAAAGATCCTCTTGTGAATCGGATGGGGTTTTCTGTAAGATACATGTACAGTGTGTGTAATGATAGTTTCATATCCTGAAATAGTACTAGAATTGATTCACTGTTTTTTTTAAAGTTATTTTTGTGGAAGGTCCCATTGTCATTTAATTTGTGAGGATACACTGTGTACATTGAGTGGGAAGGTTAACAAGACTCGGATATTGACCGATTCTGTGACGCGCTATGTGTATTTTTGGCATGGGCAGCGCCATTACTGCGGTGTCTCAGCTGACCACCCCCCCCCCCATTCTCCCACCCCTCTCCCTACATTAGCACGCGCACGGAATGAAAAACTGATGCATGGTTGCTTTAGCCAATAGGCGTCTCGTACTGAGTGAGCGAACACTTGCTTAGTGCGTGAATCTTTGTTACAAGTGTGCGATAAACATGTTGCCCGGGGGATGGGGGAGAGGAGGGGGGTCGGCTAGGACACCGCAAAATGAGCTAATGGCTGCGCCCAGTGCCACAAATTGTCTGCTGCTCTCAACAAACCGGAATCGGTCAATATTCAAGAATCCCTGCAACGCATTGTGTACGGCTTTATCACTATCCTCTGTTCGTACACACACAGCCAAGGAATCTCATCTGGAGTCGACAGTAGATTTTTGATTATTTTCTTTTCAAATAACCAGTAGCTATATATGTTATTGACCAGTAGCTATGTTATTGTACATTCATGAATTTTGAACACAGAACAGTCAATGAAGCCTTGAATATACAGTTCGACCTCGATTATCCGGCCATGTTGGGACCGGCGCTCATCCGGATAAGCGAATTGGCCGGATATGGGAGACACAATGTTAATGTATATAGCTGCTGTCCAAGCTGCCGTCCCAGTGCACTGGCAGCTAGGCAGGTAGCGTACCCCGCAACGGTGGTGTAATTTATGCTAGCCTGCGCAAATTTTTTTTGAGGTCCCTTACTTTTACGATGATAATGTGGTGTGAATTTATGTTAGTTCTGTCGGGAATATTGTAAGTAAATCGTGTGAGTTTTGTAGAAATTTTAATTGAGTTTAAAGTCACTGTTTTTTCTCGATTTTTTGATGAAAAAAAAAAGGCCTTCACTGCGTGAACGCGTCCGGAAAATAGAGATTTCCGGACAAAAGGAGGCCGAATAATCGAGGTCAAACTGTACACGAAAATCCAAGAAGAAACCATGCTTGATATTCAATCACCAAACAATGCAAATTACATTGTACATGTATGTGAAAGGAACAGAATTGTGAGTGAAAATTTCATCGTACCGTCCTGGCATTTGGTGATTTACAGTATCAATTGGTTTTTGCGAGTTTTTGCATCATGAGCAAAACCTACCAATAACCCATCACTGCCTTGAAAGCTGAGTTTGTGTCTGGAAATATTGTCTTTCTGCCATCGCATCTCAACACATACACCATCTTTTTGTTCTGTCCAGGGAATTTCTTTTCACAGAGTTGTGCGCCCGGTTCCAAATCCTCCAAGTATGACCCGAACGGTGACAATCCATCTAGCCTCTGCGATCTATGCATAGGAGAGGGTGCGGACAACTGTGCGAGGAGTGCTGCGGAGCCCTACTATGATTACTCCGGTGCTTTCAGGTGGGTGTGGCGCAAGGCCCTGTGTGCCTCTCCCTTATTCCCAAGTCATATCCAATGCAAAGTGGCCTATAAATCTGAAATAACTCTCTTTCTCCCCATTCGTATTTCACTCCTTTTTTTTAGCTCACCTGAGCTGAAGGCTCAAGTGCGCTATTGCGATCGCTCTTCGTCCGGCGTACGGCGTGCGTTGTGCGTCATCCGTCGTGCTTAAACTTTTTACATTTTCATCTTCTTCTTGAGAACCCCTTGACCGATTTTCACCAAACTTGGCAAGTAGCATCCCTAGGGGGATTGGATCTCAATTGTTCAAGTGGGCACCATACCCCACCTGGGGGGCCCCCAGAGGGGCCAAAACCCCCCAAAATTAAGGAATCTTAAAAAATCTTCTTCTCTAGAACCAGAAGGGATAGAGCTAAGCTAATACTATGAATTAGTACATTGATGATTGTAGTTTCAAGTTTGTTCATGGCGGAATCAGGGGTGCCCCCCTTGGGACCCAGGGGAAAGGGGTGGGAAGGGGTCCTAATGGGGCCCAAATTGTACATTTTCATCTTTTTCTTGAAAATGCCATTATGAATTTTCACCAAGTTGGCAGGTAGCATCCCTAGGGGGAAAGAATCTCATTCCCATCAAATGGGCACCATGCCCCACCTGGGGGGCCCCAGGGGACCTAAATTTGGACCGAAATTGTAAATTTTCATCTCTTTCTTGAAAACCCTATCACAAGTTTTTACCAAACTTGGCAGTTAGCATTCCTAGGGGGATAGAATCTCAATTCCATCAAATGGGCACCAACCCTCACCTGGGGGACCCAGGGGGCCTAAATTTGGACCGAAATTTTAAATTTTCATCTTTTTCTTGAAAACCCTATCACAAATTTTTACCAAACTTGGCAGGTAGCATCCCTAGGGGAATAGAATCTCAATTCCATCAAATGGGCACCATGCTCCACCTGGGGGCCCCAGGGGGCCTAGATTTGGACCAAAATTGTACATTTTCATCTTTTTCTTGAAAACCCTTTCACTAATTTTCACCAAACTTGGCAGGTAGTCCCATGGGGATAAGATTTCAAAGTATTTGAATGGGCATCATGCTTTCCTTGGGGGCCCCAATGGGTCCAAACCTCCTAAATCATTGAATATTCAATAATATTTTTCTCTAGTTCTAATCAAAAGTGATAGGGCTTTAAGTCTTTTTTTTACCCAAGCTGCATAATCCAACATTCTATAAAGTACAGTGTACTTGGTAGGTATTTTTTACCAGTGTGATGGAATATGTAAATGGATACCATGCTCCCACTCTCAAAGCTACCTCCACCATAAGTTTCCAATGTTCTCAGGTAAGAGTGTTCAAGAATGCATGGAAGGTGAAGTTGCGATACTCAGGTGAGCGCGTGACCCCCGGGTCTCTTGTTTCTTTTCTTTACCTGTGTTATCAAAAGGGCCGTATTTTTCACTACTTCATCATGTCGAAATAAAAAATCAAAATCAACATATTATTTTGGTTGTTGTTTGTTGCAAGGAATGAAGAATGCTAACAGGGATTGCAGTACCGGTATATATACCTGTAACCCATGAAATATAATTCTGTCAAAAGTCTTGCCACATCTCAGTCAAAGGTATGATGTTGCAAGAGAAACTTTATGATGGCCATCTTTCTTGGCTTGTGTTAGGCAAACATACTGGTACACATTTGTATCTACAGGGTTATCTTGCATTGCATTAGATTGCACAGCATGACCGATCTGTTGCAACCGACTGAAAAATGGCCCTTCATCGACAAAAGCAACAATTATTCAGCATTTCTTAACCCTAACTAGGCTGGGCTATTTAGGTACACTGTAGTTGATGCATGAGACCTACATCATAATCTACAAGATTGTGTCATCAGATTTTTTGAAACAATCAATTTCTAATTTTAATTAATTTATTATGCAAATTAAGCTCAAGATCATATTTTAGTCTAATTAAGAGCATTGAGAGTCTAATTTTTGATCTGTAAATCTGTTTTAGCATATTCAACAATTGCACATCACAAAAACTTCCAAAACTCATTTCAATTCTTATATATTTTATTGTTTTCAGAATTTCGTATGTATTTCTTTGTTTTTCAACTTTTGTTTTTTCTTTGTTTTTTTATTGAAAATTGTCACTGACCACTTTTCTACCGTAACTAGCATAAAATTAATCAATGTACGTGATTAATATTAAAAAAAAATGATCAGGTTTATATGACTTTCATGACAGAGCACTGTTTTCCATAGGAAATGTACACAAAATCACAAAATTGTGCCCATTTTGGGGCGACATTCCGTTACAAAAATGGGCGTGGCTTTGCAAAAGTATGCACGAACGTTGCAAATTTGGTCTCAAAAGTTTCGCGAGACTTGAACAAACATAGTCAAGAAGCCCGGATCGCTACGAGGCCTTCTGCCGTTACAGAATTGTAGCACGAAACGTCAAGGGGGGCGGACTCCACCCCCTGACCCCTTTAGGGTTAAAATGACATGCTGCCATTTGATACACAGTGCAGTCATAGTACTCAGTAGAAGTGAAGTAGTCATCCCAAAATTACGAAATCAATTTGTTTGCTTGCTTTCATTCATGGATTAAAAATAACAAATGTTGTAATTTTACACATGCAGTACCCGAAATGAAATGATCGGAGTGTCAGGTTTCTAGACATATAAATATCATGACCATTGATACAATAATTACAGATTTATGTTTATGTTTATGACGATGAAGCCATTGCGAGTGCACGGGAAATTGATAGTATAATGTGTGCATCCTATAGTGTTTGTTGAAGCGAAACTCGTCATGATTATAGATACACTTCTACAGTTTTTCAGTTTCGACTGAATCATACAATTGTTGTACATACATGTGGATGTACATGTGGGACTATTTTCACAGTTGAATCATCGCCCAGCAAGTGTCCAAACCTCCCCAAAAACTGTGGCAGAAAATCCAAAATCGAGCATTCCGTATACCTGTAGATAGCACCCACTGATGCTTCATCGTTATTCACGTTATTCCATTTAAACACACATTTTTTCAATGATTGTTACGAATTTGTTGGGGTTCGACTGACAAATCCTTCTTGAATTATTGCAGACGGTGTAGCAAAGCATTCTGGGATATGTTGTCAAAGGTTAGAAGGTGAAAGAACTTTGGAATGACGTCGTTTATATGTCATTTCTTTCACTACGGGATATCCCGTATATGGCCCCTGCGGCGTTTGGACGAACTACGGAATATCTTGTAGATGGCCCGATATGGGTTAAAACACTGAATAATTTATGCGTACTTGCATCCATGAATTACAAATTGTCAATCAGTTGAAATGAAAACTACAAGAGTTGCCAAGTCTCCCTGATTCTGCAGGAGTCTCCCTGAAAATGTCGAAATCTGTTCATGTCTGAATAAGAGAATATTAAAATTTCCCTGATTTGGGAATTAATTTTGCCCATTGAAATGCATGTAACACACAGATATCCCCATGATTGCTGTATGGAATCTCCCTGATTTGAATGTGGGAATAATGGCAGACCTGAACTAATCAACCTAAGTATCCATATTAAAAGTTTGAATGATCAATCTTTACCTCACATTGATGAGAAGTATAGTTGTACAATGGATTGGGTGCTCCTGTACAGAGTTCTTCTCGACCTAGAAACCTTAACAAAAATTTACCTTACAAAGATTAAACTCCACAATAAAAATTGATTCAATACTCACTCTGAATTTGGATGATGTACTGCAACATTGCACTGTACATTTTGCCTTACTACTTTTCTTTTTCTCAATAAGTGTTTTAGGATAGCATTTCTCATGAACAAACTTGCCCGAAACACTCAAAACCCGATTCTCAACCAAATAAACTTGTGGTTGGCATAATTCTGCCCGTAATTATAATGGCCAAGAAGCAGCGCCATCTATAGTTGTGTGTTAATATGAGTATGTGTGGTGTCTGGTACATACTGTTTGTGTCAATAAATGTTTGAAATGTTGCTGATTTTGAGTGATTTCATGGTTTCGTGACAAAATAATTGTTATTCTTAAATTTTCTTTCCGTAATTTGACAGATGCCTGGCTGCGAGTGCAGGAGACGTTGCCTTTGTGAAGCACACCACCGTCCCTGATAATACCGATCTCCAGACCCCAGGCCTCGGCTGGAACGACAACCTCCGCAGCGTCGACTACGAGCTGCTTTGCCTGGATGGAACGAGGGCGCCAGTCGACCAGTGGATGTCCTGCAACTTGGCCAAAGTTCCGTCCCACACTGTGGTGACCGCCATCGGCAAGACGGACAGTCAGAAAATGGAGATTTGGAACCTGCTCAACCAGGCTCAGGTAAAGATTTTTTTTTTTTCATTTGATCTGCACCTGTTTCCAGAAAGGTGCAATGATATTCATATCGTATTTCTTTCTTCTCTTTCTTATTTAGGGATTTAGGGCTTAAAATCTGATGCACACAAATATGATACATGAATTAGCATAATTAGTAAGTACTTACAAAGTACTTTCAAGTATTGAGCCAGAATGCTTGTAACCAGTAGACATGGTTGTAGTGTTTTGTTTCTTGCCCTTGATTTTTCTATTCTTTTATTTACTTTTCATATGTACACGTACTTGCCAGTTTAGTCATTAATTTAAACTCACATATCCTTTTTTTTTTTACAAAACAAAACATCTGTACAATTATCTGTTATCAGGACCTTGAATTTTCTTATGGTGTTGGCATCTACGCTCTAATGGTATGGAAGCTTTACATTTCACATTTTTGGCATTGGACTTGATAGACAAATGGATAATTTGTTTCTATTGTAAATATGTACATGTACATTATGCTGCTAAAATCTTTGGTATTTGTGATCATTAATGGTTTTTATCGTACTTTTGTGATCCCCCTCTTTGCCTCTGAAATGGCCATTAAGGAGCAATTTGGCAGTGACACTGGAAACCAGTTCAAGATGTTCGATTCGGCAGACTTCGGCGGTAGCAACCTGCTCTTCAAGGACTCGACCGAACGGCTTGTGGAGGTGGGCAACCGCGACACATACGACACGTGGCTGAGTGAGGAGTACCTCACTGACCTCGAGGCCCTCTACTGCGCAACAGGTGGAGCTGGGATGACGGCACAGTTTTCTATCACCGTGATGATTGCGGCCATGCTCCTCCAGGCCCTGTGGCTGGGCGTTTTCCGTCAAGAGTAGAAGAGTGTCTCTCGCAAATTCTCTGGCTGGGAATACGCTGGAATGTTGAGGGGTTGCTTGTGGGCAACTGGAATTCGATTCTATTCTTGTCCATTCAATAATTCATAGGTCAACATTTGATGGAAATAAATTTGAGCAAACAGAGGATGTGTTTTTGTATCCAAAATAAGAATTTATGGGTCAGGGGAAAGGTCCTGTGCACACCATTGACAAAGCCCCAGATCAATTTGCCACATCCTCCTGTCTCTCCTCTTATGACAATTAAGAAAACACACAAACAAACAAACACTCCCCGAAAAAAAAGAAAGATTTTTAATCAGGGTCCTGTTTTGTAGAAACGTTATCAATAGCAAGTTATGATAGTTGTTATATGCTACTGAAATCGTTGTATCTGATTGGCTGAGAGCAAATTTGTCATAGAAATGTGGCAGTTGCCATGGATAACAAGTTTTATAAAACAGGACCCAGGAATGTATTTTATGAGCAAATGAAGGGTTTGATTGCAAAAACCGATAAGTCCATTTTTGAAGATTTTGAAGTACGATTTCTGTCATAAAGTACAAAATAATACCTTTTAAGTGATATATCAGTCACTTCATATAAAGGTATATTTTTTAAGTTATGGTCAAAAGAAGCAAAAATCTTCTTATTATTCTCTTTATTTTTCTTGACCTTTAATCGCATATATCTCCATTTGGCAAATATGGACTTATCGGTTTTTGCAAACAAACTCTTCAAATGTTTTAATAGATTTCAGACTTACTGTGTTAGGCTCAAACTTTATCATGATGTAAGCATTCTCTATGCAGCCCCTCTATCTCACCCACATATGAAAGCTCATTCCCAGCCAGTCCTGTATGATGGATATATAACTTTTTGGTGGTTGTCGGCGTCAGATGCGTCACACTATATACGACCTATAGAACGATAGTCGGCATGAGTCTATGTCACTTTCAACAGACCTTAAACAATGTTATGATAAATAGGCTTGGGATTTGTTTTTGAGTTTGTCTATTAAAAATCTTCATACCAAGATGTACACCTGCGGCCGAGCCATCATCACTGTCACTGTTTCATGTTGGGATCTCACCATCTCTCCCTTTAATGCCATGCGAAGGAAGATGAAAAGATCGAAGAAACAAAAGAATTGAAAACGACAGCTTTGGGCTGTAAGCATGATACACAGAAAAAGCAGGGACAGTGATCTCCCGGCCACAGAGATGTACAAGTATAGTACTTTTCATTTTGCAGTTCATGCTGTATATTTTCTCGTGATGGATTTCCTTTCGTGTATTGTAGCTTTAACAGCAAAATGTCATCTTTTTGTTTGTTGTTCATTGAATCCATAGATGATGCACTATGACTTGTTTTTTTTTTTGTTCCCTTAATTTTTTTTACATCTTTCTTGAGGAATTTTTAAATGAATTATAATGTTTTAACCACAGAAGATTTCAAGAATTTTCAGTTATTATTTCATCATATTGAAAACCACGATAAATTGTCACATGCAATTGAAGTACATTGTATGGTGTAATACTAAGTAGCAAAGGTACACTGTAAATGTGGAAGTTTTTGCGGTGTGTAAATTTTTACTCATTTCCCCCGACCGGAAACTACAGCAAAAATAAAAGCAGATGAATATTTTTGCTCGTCATATATACCGCCTGATTCCGCAGATTTGAAAATATGCAAAAATTGATCCTACTTTAGAGTGCAAAAAACCACTAGTGAGAATACACGTATATCCAACTTTTACAGTGTGTAATTTGTTCTTCAACAAATAATGGAAAACATTAAAATACAAGAAAATACATGTATTAGAATTGCAATGTGGATTCCACAATGGAAAGAATGAAGATCAGACATCAGAAGTAGGTCCATATTTGCATTGTAAGTGATTTCTTACCCTATAGAGGACAAGCTGATTTTGCGACAACACGCTTCTCCATTGACACTTGTTCAAGTTACTGTAAAAGTGGAATCAACATTTTCACGTGACTAATTTTTCGTACTTGGCCGGGTCACAAGAGTTTCGCGTGTTTTTAATTCCGCGGAATCTAGACGTCACGCACAGGAACATATAGCAAGCAAAAATATTTGCGGGCTTTTATTTTCGCGCTAGTTTCTGGTTGCGAGAAATGCGAGAAAATTTCAACACCTAGAAATTTTCCACTTTTACAGTATTGTTACTTGTATTATGCCTGGGATAAGACTTCTCAGCAGGTAAAAGATGCTCTGTTGCTAAACTGACAGGGTACAAACACTCTTGAGCAAAGTCCCTCATTACCCAATCTGCAGTTTTTTGATGATTACCTTTTTGTCTTCAACATTTTTCAGGAAAGTTTTATTTTGTTCCTCTTCTTATTTGTAGAAGCTGTCTATTAAAAGCATGCTATGTTTATTTTGTCTTCTATTTCTCCAAAGTGGTATTCATGTAAAAACTAACCAAGTATTCATTGGTTTGCTACAATTTTTTTTCCCCCTACTAAAAATGTATAAAATGAAGCATGCTGCTGTCTGTTCATGTAAATGGTATAATGTTTTCTTTCCATAGGGATGAATTTCTTCCTTCCTTCCTTCCTTCTTTTCATATGAATTTACTGATGTCTATCAAAAAATGGTCTGATGAAAGTGTCATAAATACAACATAAGTCTGCCTCCAACTTACGTACATGTAGGTAAGAAGCATAGTGTGCGTATCTGTAGAGGACAAAGCACCTGCCAATGTTCTTAAATGTGGCACCCTATTTGGTAATACCAACAAAATGATTGTGTAGCCTTTCATGTTCTGCATTCACTTGTGGTGAACATTTAACATTGCTCTTTTTTCTTTTTCTTTTTTTTTGTTGTCGGGAACACAAATTTTACTGAAGCGCGTGATCTGAATGCTTTCATGTGATGTAAATATAAATTACCTACTATTTTTGAAGGAGATTTCTGCCAACAAGTACCATTCGAGAGGGTCTGCAAGTTTCCTCCTGAGAAAATGGAATAACCTCAGCCTAAAATGTGAACTTGTAAAGCCAAACTCATATTGAAATAATTAAGCAAACAATGTGAAATGATAATCGCTGGACCTGACTTTTTACCCTCATGTGCATCATGTTGGACTATTTTTTCATCATGTACATGTAGAGAGAAGGTGTGAATTGAATTGATCTGATCTCACCATCGTTGACCTGTGTTAGAGCACAATGTTTGTGCCTTTACTATTACAACAGAGATTTCTTGTGGTGTGAACAGATCAGGTATTAATCATGTTCATTTACTGTTAAGGTAGCAAAATAATGCTACTGTAAATCATTGTCAGATTTTGTAAATCATTGTCAGATTTTGCCCGAACCTCATGATAAGTTGCCATTTCACTTTGTTTTGTTGTTGTTTTTAGTTTTTTTGTTTTGTTTTGCTTTTTTCCTGTTTTGCCTATGTGATTGCTGTTTTAGTTCCAATGCATTACACTGTTTTGACGCCTCTTCCAACTTTGCATTAGGCAAGAGAACTTGCCCATTACAGTGTATACATTTATCCTACTTTACAGTATGCGCACATAGCACAATTCAATGTGTGCTACTTTTTGTGCACACAGCTACACATTATTTGCATTATTCTGCCATCTTGCTCGTCAGAAATTGCTCTCCAAAGTAGTGACACAGAAAGAGGGATCTGCCCAGAGACAACGGGGAGACGAGATCTTGACACCGAGATTGTTGTTAAACCTCCGTGTCTACCCTTAATGCTCCTCGTACGTAAATTGGTAGGAACTCTTTGAACCAATATACTACCAACAGTTGTGTACTTCACCATTAGTTTGTTTGGTCTTTGTTTGAGGTGAGGCAGATTGTACACACTGTGAGCAAAAAAAAAGAAAAGAATTTAAAGCAACCCTCTTCAACCAATGCCCCCCACCCCTCCTTTCATAGAAACACATAAATAGCATCACTTCACGACTGTTGCAACATATTGTATACCTCTTGCTTGAGCATGCAGAGTCCTCAAAACTTGCCAGATTATATTTTGTTTCTCTAATCAGCTGATCTTATTGTGCCAATTTTTCTACGTGTATGTTATGCAGTACTAGAAGTGCTCGAATCACCGGAGAATACCTCATAACCACTGTCCAGTTGCAATCGTTCTCTGAACTTGTGAAATTATTACTTTCAGTTTTGTGTGTATTTGTGTATATTTTGTTTTGTTTAGTTCAAATCTCTCGAGAATTATGAATGATGGATTTTGTCTAGAAATGCATAAACTATCAGAATGAAAAGAAATAATGTCTACTTGACAAACACTACGCACGTACTCGTATGCAAAGTTCACTTGTAACCTCAAGGGACAGTCGCCAATTTGATGTTAACAGGATTTGCATTTAACGTGCAACCATTTCGTGTTTTTTCTATATTGTTATTGCTGTTGGATCAATCAGGTCTTCAGCCTTTATTACACTGCAGCCAGAATTTTTGTGTACACACATGCTACAGCTTTTCCTGTTCCCTTTAAAAATGTTATTTGAATTTGCTCTTGTCACATGTAGGTTCCTATTTCTCTATTTTGTCAGTATGTATTAGTAGCTAAAACGTAGATGCAGTATAAGAAGTACTCGCTACTGTTGTACTCCAATATTGCCTCTCAGAGATAAATATTAACATTATGTGCATTTTTAATATTCCCATTGGTTGTGGAGATTTAATCTTCAAAACATTCAGAAATGAGGTTTTATTGAATAATAATGGCAAACAATATGAGAAAATGCTCCATGTACAGTGTCGCTAAGTATAAGTGCAGCGTAAGAAATGCTCACTACTAGGGCACTCTAAAATATCCTATTGGACGTGAATATTATATTTTTATACACTGCAAAGATATGTGCTACATGTACATCTGTATTTTCATAATGACTTGTGGTCTCTTTTTTCCCCCAGAAGGAGTTTTGTATTTTTGTATAGTTCATGATGCAGTGGCAGGTCCATTCACATGAACAACAAAAAGTGCCTACAATGTATGTTGATAAAGTTTGTGTTAAATGTTGTTAAATTCCATCCATCGATGTCATCAAATTTCCCAACCATAGAGTTCCAAGTTCTATAAAGGGTGTAATGAAATTTATTTTGCTCAATTTCTGACAAAGCTCTGCCAAGAGTGGATGCTTTAGACCGACAGCCCATTTTCCCTGTGGTTTCCCGAAATTGGGTTTTCCCGTGGTACTCAAATGTGAATGGCTTGTTTGTGTCTGTAAGAACATTTTTGGATTGTGACAGAGAGCTATCTCTTATCAAGTTCATGGATTATTGTCAGGTGACAACCAGGAGGGCACTATTGCGTTATACACCATTAAGGTGGAAGTGTAAATGAAAACAAAACATTTTTTGTTTTTGTTCATGAAGTAAAAAGTTGATCTAATCAAAAGTGGGTGGATTTATAAGCATTGTTCAAAATATAGGGTAGAATAGGCCCTTGTAAAAATTTTCAACACTTTACTGAAAATAAAAGAAATAAAATTGAAACCATAATTTAGAGGAGATCAAGATCTACAATATGATAATAACTTAATACCACCCCCCCCCCCCCAAAGAAAAAGAAAAAGAAAAAAAAATGCCATAAACCCCTTATGCTTCTCAGCCGATGGTATGTTTTCATGCATGAGTTGTGATAGATAATTTTTGGAAACTGTTGTTTAGACAGGGATTATTTTGCATGCAAGTTGCCAGTTTTTTTACCATATTTAGGAGCATCGACAGGGGCCATCAAAGGCGGCAGACCCACGCGTTAGCGGCACTACAGAGTAGTTACAATACTATACTTTGAGGTCAAAACTACAAGGTCACATAGACTTTACAGGGGTCAATTGATCATCACCAAAATCTAATCAATTCTTCCCTGTCACTTTCCGAACATTGCCTGAAAATTCTATGAGTTTCTTACGAACATATGAGCAGCGAAGTGTCGTCTGGGAGTTCTGTTTTTGTATGGTAGCGGAAAATTGCAAAGTAAGAAACGGGAAAATGTTTATAGAAGGTCACACGGAATTTGCAGAGGTCAATAGATTATCACCAAAATCTAATTGATTCTTTCCTGTCACTATCCAAAAATTCCCTGAACATTTAAGTGCAAATCCGTTCACCCGTTTTCTTGTACACAAACAACAAAAAAACAGTAATAATTAGAAACAAGCATACGGAACCCTTTACATAACCCCCTGTCAATTTTCATCGGTGTGGGTAATAAAGGGCATTGAAGTGAATTTACCACCAGCTTGCTGTGGCGGGACTATTCACCGGTTGGTGAAGATGCTTTAATGCAGCAAAGCGGTGGTGTCTTTAATACACAAAGAACTAAAGTTGATGGCTCGAACATAGGCCTATAGAGCAGAATTCATGATACATGTACAGAAGGCTGACACCCTGACATTGAGGCTTTTATTTAAACAAGTACACATGTAGTACCAGAGGTTAAAGGCCATCAAGGTCATTTTATCATGTCTTGTTTTTATCATATTTGACTGTTTTGGAAATGCTGATATGTTTATTATTTTCTAAATCTCGCTCTCCCTCTCTCGTGGATGCAGTGGCAGGCCACTCACCAAGGAGATTTGGGAAAAGTGAAGAATTTTTAATGTTTGTGATCTTCACAATACAATCCATAGATTTTGGCAGAATTAAGAATAAAACATTCATTGAAGTATTTTCATTCTGGTCAATGAACTATGCAAGTTTCCATCATGTTAATCAGTCACTACAGTACAAGTGTACGAACATCTCTTCAGACAAAATATCCACTCATGGAACATGGAAATTAGCCAAACCTCAGTGACCCAACCCTCATGTGGATATACAATGTAAATTCTGTGGAATTTTTCCTGATTATGCCTGCGGCAGAAATATACCAGCGGCAGAAATATACCAGTGCAGACGCAAGTGAGGTTGTTATACCGATGGTATACAAGTGACTTCATTTCTTCTTTTCTTTATTTCATATTTCTTTACTCCTCTTTTTAGTCTCATTCTCCCTATGTGATTGCTATATTGACACTATTAGCTTCTGTCATGCAAAGTCCATTTTCATTATTTTGCTAAAGATATTTTTTTTCTTCTTCAGTGAATACTAGTAGTCTTTCTCTTGCTTTCTTCTCTGCAAAATCATGTGAACTGTAATACTGGATTGTAATCATCTGCTGGGATGAACATCAATAAACGTTTTAGTCATTCATCTTAGATTTTGAGGAGACGTTGTAATGTGTATGTTGTACATTAATTGTGTGTGTGTGTGTGTGTGTGTTGTAAAAAGAATGGTATGTGTAGTACTTGAACAACTACAATGTACTTGTTATGTATGTGTCATTTGTGACCGTGCATCACAAAACCAACAAAAAATCGCACCCCATGATTTTACACGACTAAAAAAAAGGTGAAACAGGTCAACCTAGTCGATCTTGAGTTTTTCATATTTTCTAAAAGAGCTATTCTTTTTCTGCCTTATTCTTAAGTTTATGTCTAAAAATGAATGGAAAAGTGTGTTTTCAGCAGTTTTTTCTTCTATAACCTTTTGTAGAGTACTGTGATCAGGTATGTCTGAGAGGTTATTTTTCATTTCTTGAAAATCCTTTGCACGCCCTTCACTTTCAACTCTCATGACTTTTGAAAGGCTAGTGCTAGAGCCTTGGAAGTTCGCATTAATCATGGAGATAATGAGTTGATAGAGCATGCTGTCAATTTCGGCTTAATGCTTCGGCTTAATCCTTATATTGATGTTGCTACCGTGGCTTACATCCCTTTTTCCCCCATTCATAGCATAGCCGGCATGGTTTAGTAAAGATTAAGCGTTTGAATAGACCCTGTACTTCAGAGCCCCGTTTCTTAGTTCACACTTTTCCAGAGCGAGTGCTTTCTTTCCAATATTCAGATAGGTAAGGAGAGTCCATTTAAATTGTTATACATCATTTTAAAGCTTAGAGTCTGCTCTTTGAGAATCTTAAACAATTGGCGACTTATCGTTGGTTTTGTGATGCAGGGTCACATTATGAGTAGTGATGGCCCGTCCATCAGGCACGGCTGTCCTTTTCCTACAAGAGTATGCTCTGAAAAGAATTCCAAGTCATTGGGTAGATAGAATCATTTCCCATAAGAGCCTGCAGGATACACTGTACTACACTAATACATCTACAAGGCAACAAGTAGAAATCACAGAGTTTCTGATTTGCATAGCTTCTTGAAACTTTTTAACTGCTCATAATTTGGGGAGGTGTGTAATTTTCCTCTAAAAATTCCTGTTTATTGCCTTGATTTTACTTCTCATGCAAAGCTCCATTGATTTAAGGGTGCACTTTCATTTCAATGAAAGTAAATTGAAAACAAATATTTATTCTGTTATCCACAAAAGTTACAGAATAATTGAAATTGCAGTTATTGAAGTATGCCTACTGACTTTGTTAAAATGGATTATTCTGAAATATGACTGAATCATTAGTAACATGATCAAAATTTTCAGAATTCCTGCTAATTAAAATAACAAAAATATATTTGTAGGGATGATGTACAATTTGAAAAATGTGATGAGTTTAAAGGAAAATAAAACTTGTTTATACATGGATCATGCTTGTACAGAGAAAAGCAAACAAGAATTAAAGGGAGAGTACAGTATTGGTGGAGATGAGAATTGGGCTTTTAACTTTTTGCGAGATACCAAGAAAACACTTATGAAATAGTACAGAGCATACCATTTTAAGAGGAATTCAAAGTTTATTTGATGAAAATCGGGTTTGGAATGACTGAAACATCAAAAAACAAAGTAAAACAAAGCGATCGTAATAAAGTAGGGTCCCACACTTTTTAAGAATCACTCTGTTTTGGATATCTCAGCCATTTCAAAACCGATTTTCATCAAATGAATGTTGAATTCCTCATGGAATTACATGCTCTTTCATAATTCATAAGAGGTTTCTCATTATCTCACCAAAAAATGTTAGAAACCTGACATTAGGTCTCAACCAAAACTATACGATCCCTTTAACATTTGGGGACAGCACACAATCCAACAGACTCAAGGATCAAGGAGTACAATCTAGGTATGACAGGAGACGTACACCATATCTTGGCTCACGCAAGCTTATTTTATTTCAAATGAATACTTATACCATTTAACCCATCATGTCATTGGCATACAAACATTTTACAACACATCACCAAATGCTTTATTTACATAATATTGTGATTGATCAAACATATTAGGGTAGTGTACACATTAAGCAGTACAAGTCAGGCTGCTATTAAAGTCCAACTCTACACCATGCTCACACCAGCTTTAATAAAGTAATATCTGTCAACAACAGAATAACTGAATACACAAGTTTCATTAAAACTGGACCTGAGATAAAGTTTCACATGTGAAAGAAAAAAAGGAAGTAATTCATCCCCACTGTATTTCACTGCATTCATGAACTGTGTTTATTCAATCTTTAAACCTATACAGACCACCATTCTTAACCCGTTGAGGACGAGTCCCGAGTATACTCGGGCAAGTGTCTATGGAAAAAGCGTGTTGTAGCAAAATCAAACCGTCCTCAACGGGTAAATTTGATTGATATTGTACATGTGTAGTACATGTAGCTCATTACCACAGGACAGAAAGATCTTTAAATTTTTGGTTGCACTACACCAGTGTGTTTTTCAATGAATTTCCAATGACTCGGAGTTCTTTGAATGACACTCAGTGCTTGGACAAGAAAGATGCTGAATGCAGAGTGTTTCTAGCTTTTTATGTTGTTATTTGTTCATTTCCTTTCTTTCTTGTTACCTTGACAAGACAAACATATTCGTGCAATATTCCCTGTTGTTTCAAATTGCTTGACTGCCTGTTTTGCTATTTCAGCTGCAGTGGCTAAAATATATATTTTTGTTCCTACTATATAAAGATCACTTTACCCTTCCTTCTCTTTCAGAAAGATCAACTACAGTACATCATGGATCTGAAGAGATAAAAACTATGTAATATACATACATATTTATATAAATAAATGGATACATATAGTACATCAAATATACATTCTGATACAATAACAAATTTCACACAAGTAATGCCAAGCTGTTATAGCAGCTTTCCTTTCATTGCCAGCTGAGTGATATTTGATATGATTTTGAACATATTGTATGCAATTTTCATCCTATTTTACTTTACATCAGAAATTTTCTTCCTGAAATCTTTGGTCATATTCAATTGCAAAAGTTAGTAATAAAGTTCTAGCCAATTCATGAGAAACAAAAACTACTACTGTGAACTCCTGTTATAATGCAGTCCTTGGGACCAGCAGTTTTCTTTCAAAATAGAGAAATTTCGTTATAACCGAACAAATGAATAATAAAAATACTGAGAATGGATAACATTGCAGCCTAAATTATAACTTCGTTGTAACCAGAATTGCCTTATAACCGTGTTTGTTATTACAGGAGTGCACTGTACAATGTATGTACAATGTGTTAGTAAATCAGTCAACAGATAAAATTATAGTTTTAGCATGTACCAACCCATTGGATTATGATATTCTGTGAAAGGGTTTCTGCATTGCTGATGTTACCAACAGTCCTTCTTTGTCATCAATTTGTCTTCCTCTACCATTACTCCTCCATCATATCTTTATTTTCCTGCAAAATCTAAAGGACATTTTTTTTTTTAATTCTGTAACAAGTTAATTTCATACATGGTATTGAGGGGAAAATCTATAAAATGACAGTGACTATATTACCTCAACAAAGACAATCAATTTCATTACAATTGTATGCACATGAAAATTTTAGTTACCAAGTGCAAGTTTTGCATGTTTTCATGAAAATAGTGATATACGTACTAGGTATAAATCACATGATTATGAAAAAGAGGTAGTGTTGCAGTCTCCTTTAATCCGTTCGATACTGAATTCTGAAATGCCCATAGACTTAATGTGCCGGCCACCAGGTTCCTGTACAGAACGGGTTCATCCAGTGGCTCTAATCGCCCCATATGATGAAGAACAAAAACAGTAACAAAAAAGCAACAACAACACATACGCAGGTATAGGAATTGTTCAAATTTGCCTGAGATGATCAGAATGAAGTCAACACAAGAGATAAAAAGATGAGAGAAAGAAAAGGAGCACCAGAAGACTCTATTAAAATGGAGCTTAAATTAAAGATGACATGACCAGGCAGGTCCAGCTCAACAAAAGGGGAAAAGTAGCTTTGTTTCATGAGCAACAGGACAACATGGACTCATCATCGTGTCAGCTTGAGCACTGTGCCAAGAGCTTGGATTTGGACAAGGAGGAGTGGTCACTCTATAGTCAGTACCCTCTAGCCGGGGAAAACCCTTGCAGTATACACAGGTCTGCCTCCAATGAGGACTCTGACAACCTACAGGTACAAATCGCAGAAGAGGGGTTAAAGAAAATTCTGGGGTTCTAAGCCCAAAGATGTTTAGACTTATCGTTACCATCAGTTTTTGGAAAGACAGAGGAAATATGGTACTTAAATGGGTATGATAGAGTCGGCTGGGACTTAGGAAGTATGTGAACTTCCATTGTTGAGCAGAGGTACAATGTCTACCTAAGAGATAAAAGGCTTTTCATTGAAATGAGAAAACCAAGAAGGGCTGGGGATCTAAATGCTGGACCAGCAATACTTAAAGGCCATTCCAAAAAAATGAGGCATGATCCTAAGCATGAATGCCCATTGATGCTTGAAAACTCTAACAGCAAGCAACCATACGTCTGCACACTGTCTTTGCCATGGGCCTAAGAGACCTACATTGTCGTGGGGTCTCAATGGAGTTGCAGGAAATTCATAAGTGTTTTTATTTTTAAGACGTTTGTAGACTACGTTTGTAAACATTTGTATGTAACTTGTTGACAGTGGTGTTCATGCAGACATCTATTCTATTGTAGCTGATCAACATTTGTTTATACTATGCATAAAGAGATATATGCAGTGCATTATTCTTTTTTTGTACCACTCATGAAATGCAATGTGCTTACACATGGCTGTAGGTTTAAGCACAAGTTGTAGCTTTTCAACATCTACTGACTGTAGATGGCTGTGTGTAACCACCAAAATCTATTTGCAAGCTAGATATACCCTGGATGCCCAGGTCAGTTCCTGTCTGGAAAGTCATGTGACATCTGTTTTGTATGCTAATGAAGCAATTATGAATAATTAGTGTATTTCAAAATGTCATATCTCCCTTATTTCTTATCTGATTTTCATCATTTTTGCACATGTACACTGATACATGTGTTGTACACATAACAGTGAACTGCAACTGAACTAATGAGGAGTAAAGACATACTCTTGCATTTGGCTTCAATAATCATGACTTGAGTTGTTCTCATGTGGCTGAATGAACCCATGAACATAACACGAGATTAACACAGCGTGACCAGAATAAATACTCTACACTAAACACTTCTAGAACTCTGAAGACTTCACACGTACTATACACAGTGGCAAACAAACTTGCACAGAAGTACAAGGTTTGCATTGAGGTCAGAAAAAGAGAAGGTCCACACAGTTGAACGAGATGGAGAGGGTGATTCTTGGAAGGTTGCCATCATAAATCAGGATGGGACATGGAGGGTTAAAATGTACAGGAAAGATGTATTGAGTTGTCAACTGTTGTGTCACCATCCATCAGTTTTGACTTGTGATACACTGCCCAGTTTCTTGGGAAAGTTTGCAACATTCTATGTGTCTACTGGAAATGAGGACTTTTCAGACCTCACTGAAGAGGAAATGTCACCTCAGCCAGTGTATTATCACCCTTCTCTGCAAGATTTCACCCTAACAATCCGCCACAATGATTGTCCTGTGTTAGTGTTAGAAGGGGGAAGGTGCCCTGTATGTAGAATTTACAGAAGTGATTTGGCTGCGGTGCAAGAAAAGTCAAGAAACAAGACATCGCACAACCTTCTCTTAACAAGCCCCAGAAGTACATGACAAAGCCAGAGCTGAAAAAGAGGTTACAGTCTTTCACGCAAAAGAAAAGAAAAGTGGAAAA
This sequence comes from Diadema antillarum, assembly GCF_040938485.1. Classification (NCBI taxonomy): domain Eukaryota; kingdom Metazoa; phylum Echinodermata; class Echinoidea; order Diadematoida; family Diadematidae; genus Diadema; species Diadema antillarum. The sequence continues at coordinate 1,164,012 of NW_027270982.1, forward strand.
AGAGCTTTCAAAAGCCAAAAAGCACTTGAAACACCTGATTCAGCAGGATGGACAGGAGCTTTCCAAGAGCTAATATAAAGCTTTCAAAAGAATTGTCAGCAAGAATTCAGATATTGGATCATGTTTTCCCGACTGATCACCTGCCAGACTTTTTTTGGGAGGAGCAAAAAAGGGCTGCAGTCTCAAAAAGTGTGAGACAGATCCGGTGGCATCCAGCAATGATAAGACTGTGTATTGTGTTTGAAGATCCTTGGACAAATGCAAGTGGCATTTTTACGAGTTTTATTAGTAATTCTGTTAGGTTATGGACTTCTAGTTTGGTATAGACTGGATATCTGCTTCAGCGGTTCGATTAATTGAGGTTTTTTGTAATCAGATTGCGATCAGGTGAGTGTCTTTACAATTGAGGCAGGTTTTATTAGTAATTCTGTTTGGTTATGGATTTCTAGTTTGGTATAGACTGAATATTTGCTTTGAGCGGCTTGATTAATTGGAGTTTGTTGAAATTAGATTGTGTGATTAAGGTTTTATAATAATAATTAAGATGACGGAGATGACACAGATGTTGGAGTCATTGACTAGTGTCCTGGAAGGTTTGACTGTACAGCAGACCCCACAATTACCTAAGGTCAAATTGCAAAAATTCAGTGGTCTACCTAAATTGCCTGGAGATCTTTCATTGAAGGAGTGGTTAAAGGAGTTTGAATCATATATTGAGTCTCTTCAGTCTTTGAGTGCAAACTTTCACTCTTGTGTGCAGAGAGAGGGTGAATCTTTAGCCGATTTCAGCAGGAATCTTACGAGATACTATGCTCGTATGGAGCAAGTAGCACCCTCTGAGGAGGAAAGGAAGGCTCTTCGCGCATTGCGTGACACCTCTTTGAAGGAAGGTTTTGTAAGAGGGGCTAGGGAAGCAGGAGTAAGAAGAGAGCTTCGTAGAATAGAGTTGGCAACGAAAGGTAAATCTCTTATGGACATGCGCACGGAGGCATTGGATCTTTTTAGAGATCATGAGTTTGGCCGGAAGGTTGGAATTAAGGAAGTTAGAATGGAAGACTCTATGGTAGGAGCCGTTAGTTGTAACAAGGGATCCGTTGTTAATGATAAAGAGCTAGGAGAGGTCAAGGGCCATCTTGATCAGTTGATGAAACAAGTTGCAGTGTTGGCTGATTCTGTTGAAAGTTTGAAGTCCAATCAGAAATCCAATCAATCCAATCAGAGTCCAAAGGTCCAACCAAATGACGTGGTATGTTACAATTGTGCAAAGGGCGGGCACCTTCGGCCCAGGTGTACCGAACCAGTCCTGTGTTACAAGTGCAAGGGTAGAGAGCATATTAGTAGGGATTGCTCAGTTGTTGCATCTTCTTCAAATCCACCGAATCCTTATGTTAATCCTAATCTGAATCATCCGAGTCCTTCAAATGTTCAAGTAAATAGTCCGAGTGAGAGAGTAGGTAATGTAGATGATTCCAGGGGAAGTGTGTTGGCTCAGAAGTTGATATCTCAGAGTCCTGGAGGTAGGGTTCGGTTCAAGGATGTTGAACTTGGATGTGTGTATGACACTGGGGCGGAGACTTCCATCATACCCTCTTCCGTATTTTATTCTCAAATTCGAAATTTGGACATTGGCTTGCAGCAGCTTGATGGATTGTTTGTAAATGTAGTAGGAGTAGGCGGAGTTGAAGTCCCTGTTGAAGGGTATGTAGAAGTTCCAATCTGCATTGAAGGTCAGAGTTTGGGGGCAGTTTTCTTGTCGATGATGTCTGTCATGCTGCTCAGTCTGAACATCCCATTCTGTTGGGATGTAACATCCTTTGGATGGGATTTATAGGTCATAAGGAAGTGTGCAGCCTTTACACCTGACAGGGAGGTTGTTTCATTGTATACAAAACCAGAGATTATGTCGCATAGTACAGTTCGCGCCAGTCCAAAGAAGAGGAGAGTATCTGTTGCGGGGGTGGTGAGACAGGTGAGATTCACAAATGGCCTACCATACACCGCCTGTGTCCCCGGGTCGTACACACGGGGTCGTACACACGAAACCCGTCACCCGCCATGACACTTCCTCATTTCTGTTCGCTTCCATACGAACCGAACATGTTTGCACAGCCTGCGACGAGCTTTCCAGCCTGGGGACATGGCCTGCTACCTCTCATCCGAGACCCTTTCCCCAGAGCTCCTGGAGAGCTCCTGGAGGGGATTATGTGGGCAGGGTTAATCCTCTCCGCTGTCACGCCTTCCTCGAAGAGGATACGCGGTGGACTCACATGGCGGTCCTGACAAGGTCTACTATGCACCTGGCTGCCTATGCCGGGGCATTGACCAACCTTGCAGTTCAGGCGGACGACCTACAGGTTTCCCCTGAGGACCACCAGCTTTTGGACTCCCTTCTGATGTCCATTTCGGATTATCTGTGGAAGCAGTCCTGCACTCTTCACCACCCGCTGACGCCAGGACCTAGCCCTCGAGGCCCTCGGTTTTTCCGGCGAGGCAGAGGACGCAGCTCACAAACGGGATGTTGTTTGAGGGGCCGTTCCTCTTTTCTGGCCATTTTTAGCAAGTTGGAAGATCCCATCTACCCAAGGGACTGCCCCCACCAGCCCTGTAATCTCCCTCACCCCATCACCCTCACCCCAACCAGGAGTTTGGGACTACACCTCCATCCCACCCAAGTGGAAAGCTATTGGCTTTCCTCCTACAAAACATGGCCAGCCAGTCAGCAAGCAACAGAGACACCGACTATGAACCTACACTCGTGACCCTGACCGCGCCTACCACTATTCCTACCAGTGCCGTCGAGAAGAAAAGCATACACTATTATTCAACTGACATGTCATCTGTCAGCTGTACTCAGCCATCACGTACTCAGTCAAGGTACCAGTGGACTTGGACAACAGTGCCGAGTAAAATCATGCCCTGCCAAAGAAGGAGTAACATTTACAATGTGTTCTTTTGTTTTTATGCAGGCATGTAACTATGTATGATGACCATTTATTTCTTTTCTGTAGCTGTTTCTAACCTTAGTTTCCCCCTCTCTATATCTCTTGCTTACACACTCTCTCTCTCTAACTCTACCATTTCTGTTATTGGTTGTATTCATGGATAAGTTTGATATGTTGTACATAATGGAAGTAAGCATTTGACAGAATTTATTTTTTTGCTTTGTTAAGTCATGCTTTAGTTGTTACGGCCTGTTTTGACACACGGTCAAATACTACTCTACTAAAAGTTAGGTACGTTCATATGATTTCTTTTTGTCTTTGCTTTCGCAAAGAAAGAGCTTTGCTGATCAATTAAATTTGTGTATACAAGTTTACAAAGTAAACAGATCAAATGCAAATCATGGCTGCCTTAACAGTGTTATATTTTGTGTTCACACTAAAGTATGTACATTTATACAGACTTTCATAAGCTTAGGTGCCTGCCAGCTATATACTTTTGCTGATATCCCAATTGAGTTGATGAAATACTCCGTAATAACAAGGAGGCAAATTTGTTACAACATGTGCAAACAACTGTGCCTTGGTAATGTGTAGCCCTCCTGTAAGAGGTAATGGATTTTTATTCTAGACATTGCATTATACAAGTGTATTTATGCATATGTACACTCAACTATTTGTGACTATGTGTATTTCTAAAGTATGTGTGTATGTTCTTTCTCTTTTTTCAATGCAACAGACCTTTGTTTTGGACAGACGAAATGGTTCTTCTGCTATGCAGAGAAGTCAAACTTGAAAATTCATTCAAACATAGAGAACGATCCAAAGAAAGGGTCAATTCATGGGAGACAGTTTCAAAAAAATCAGCAAAAGCACAGCTTAAATGTGACAAAAAGAGGTGTGAGAGATAAGTTCAAGCTTGTGAAAGAACTTAAGGCATTACCAGAAAAAAAAAAATCCCAAGAGATACAAAACAGGACAAATGAAATCAGGATGGTGTTGAGATGAGGAAGCGAGCACTGGAGACATTTGCAGAGACAAATAAAATGGTATTTTTTCTTTCCTTCTTTTTTTCTTTCTTTTATACATGTACACATCTGATTTAGAATTTGGTTGAAAATTATGCTCTGTGTTTGATTGCACTATGAGGCCTTCCAAATCTCTCTTCCTATCATAAATTTTTTCTATCCTTTTTGGGATAATGCTTGATATCATGTATACTAGTACCATCATACTTGTAGCTTTATGTACTAAGTGCCCTGATCACGTAAATTGGAGCTTTTATTGAATTGCAATTAAACATATCTAAGAGAGAAGATGACTTTCTAGTGTAAGTCTAAATGAAGATGTGTGAAAATGAAATCCCCTCCACTCAATTTGCTATTAAATGAAAGTACTCAACATCAACATTCAAAGAATCAATATGGCGGACTGCTATTACAATGTATTCACGCTAAACAGCACGAAATTATTTTGCTTTATCATGATTACTAAGAGAGTGTTTCTACTGAGTGACAAAAATTCGAGGTGATGCCAGCCGATGCGTGGTGATGCCAGCCGATGCATGGTGATACCAGCCGATGCGTGGTGACACCTCGAATTTTTCCTCAGTAGAAACAGATTGGGTAGTGGTCGATGCGCGCTGATGCGAGGTGCTCCGTCATCCACCTTCTGAGGTGGTCGATGCATGGTGACGAGAGGGACGATTCTCAGTAGAAACACACTGGGTAGCGGAATTCGTGGTGTACCGGACATCTAGAATTTCTCCCCGCACTTTTCAATCGGTTCATCGCACACACTCCTCCGAAGATGTGTACAAAATATGTGTGTACACACAGTGACCGTTTTCGCATCATGCTTTGTACCAACTCGCTTGTGTACGTGTGTAGGTGCAGGCCCCATACGTTACGTTACATGTGAATTGTGGCATTCATCGTCTATTGTTCGCGGGATTAACAGCCTATTATTGCACTACTGAGGCCTCATCACATACTTATTTTGATTTTACACCACGTTATTTCATTTTATATCGTCTCGAATCGCGAGAGTACTACATTAGTATGTCGCAGCCTGGAGAAAATCTCAACTGAACCCTCAATCTCCAAAGATTTCTCATCAGTCAGTGGCAGGATATGTTAGTTCGGGGTATATTGGATGAGAGAAGAGAAATACCGTGGCTTATCAAAAAATAGCCGAGGCAGTAGCAAAGCAGGCAGGGCTCGTATTAACAGAGAGAAACAAGAAGACTGTCCAGGCGGCGATCAGGAACAAGCTAAAAAGTATTTGAGGGAACGCTTTCATAAAGCTGACAGGCTGAACACTTCAGGAAAAGGAAGGGATGACATCCTGAAAGGATCACTTACAGAATGCAAAACAGGTCCTGAACCGGTTCGCAAGTTATGAGTTAAAGTTGAAACCCAAGAAATGCATCCTCTTCCAGGAGAAAGTGGAATTCCTGGGCAGGGATGTAAGAGCAAACCAAATTGAGCTTTGTGAAGAACACATCGAGGCAGTTAGGGCATGGCCAGTACCTCATAACACTAAACAGGTGGAACAGTTCTTGGGACTGGTGAACTATCACTGCTTCTTCATTAAGGACTTGGCAGCAATTGCAGTGCCATTGTACCGCATCACTGGACAGAGGGAATTTCAGTGGGAGGCTGAACACCAGGAAGCTTTTGAGCTCCTGAAGCAGCGGTTGAAAGAACCACCTGTTTTATCCATGCCCAATTCACATGACCGGTTCATTTTGGACATGGACGCATCAAATGATGTAGTGGGAGCAGAGCTCATACAGTTGCAGGATGGGGAGGAAAAGGTGATCGCGTATGGAAGTAGCGCACTCTCCCCGGAACAGCGGCAGTACTGTGTCACAAGGTGGGAATTGCTAGCTGTTGTGAAATTCACGTGACAGTATCGCCATTACCTACTTGGTAGGGAATTTGCAGTCCAAACAGACCACAGTAGCCTGAGATGGCTGCTCAACTTTTGCTACCCACAAGGCCAGTTGGCTCGTTGGCTTAAAGAACTGAGCCAGTACGACATGGACATTGAGCACTGTCAAGGTAGGCGTCATGGTAACGCAGATGCGTTATCACGGAGAGTTACTGACTCTCCATATTGTGAGGGGTATAGGCATGGGGTTAATCTGGAAGACCTACCATGCAGGGGATGTGGTCATTGTGCTAAAGCACATGACGACTGGTCACACTTCGAAGAAGAGGTTGACTATGTGGTCCCCCTCTCTGCGAGGCCACGTATACAGGTGGCATGGAGAGTGTTCGATGACAAGGTATGTGTAGTACATGCCTCCATAAATGTAGCTGGTGGGAAATGAATTACCCCCCAGGGTGGTACAGGAGGGGAATCCACCACTAGGGTGGGCGATAGTGAAGCAAGGGAACTCCCACATGAGCGTATCCCCCTCCCCTCCCAGACAGTGGAGCAAACGGCTTGCGCGGCAGTAGAATTTGGAGCAGTTAGGAAGACACGGAGACCCGAGAGGACGAAACCTGTCTATCGATCGATTCTACACATCAATCCCACTGGCTGAATGGCTGTTTGAGAAAGGAGTGACAGTCGTTGGAACTCTTCAAGCAAATCGGAGGGGAATCCCTGCAGACATCAAGAAGACAGACGGACGTCCAGAACTCTCGTACCACGTGTACTGGAGTGATAGGAACAAACATGTGAGTCTCCACTCGTATATTGTGAAGACGAAGAGTTCAGGAGCGAGGAACGTTCTCCTCCTCACCACAATGAAACCAATCCTCGCCATCACCAAGGATGATGGGAAGCGAAAGCCTACTATCTACAAGTTGTACGATGTCACCAAGGGCGGGACCGACATCGTTGATCAACGAGCAGAGTCCTTCGTGTGCAAAGTGAAATCCAATCGATGGACAATGTTAGCTTTCTACTACTGCCTCGACATATGCAGGATCAACGCTGCTACCATCATGGCCATGAACGAAGGCACTGATCCGAGGAAAACAGACTCGTTCGAGTTTGGCCGGAGTCTGGCAGAAGCCCTCACACTCCCCTACATCACTCAACGTCCAAGAAGAGGTCTAGCCATCCCTATCACTAAGAAAATCCGCACCATGCTGGGGGAGCCAGAACAGCGACCAGAGGTTGAAGTTCCACATCCAGCAGTAGGAGAGCACCATCGCTGCAGAATGTGTCTGAACGAATCCCATGGTGAAGGGCACAAAGGAAGAAAAACATGGCGAAGATGCGTACCCAGTGCCAACAGTGTGGTAGCACGACCTGCAGAGAACACTCGATCACAATCTGTCTGGAATGTTATCAGAAGGAAGATAATGATTGATTCACCCATTCTAGAACTGCATGAGACATGCCATTTATAACAATTAGTGGACACTAAAGCTTCACCTCCCTTCTCAGACTAGAATTGAGTTGTAACATATTTCTGCAAGAAACATTGTTTTATAATTAATTTTGTTTCACCCATTCAACTACTGTATACGTGGTAATTTGTGCAGGTTTGATGTTTGACAGAAAACATTTGGGATAAAGAGTAAAAAGCACAAGGTTATACTTTTTCTATTGCTGTAGTATTCATGAGATGTGCAACCAATTTCTCTTCAACATATGTCTATTTATAGTAAAGAAAACATCATAAAATGTCAAAATTAGGCTCTCACAAATTTGCCCACTTAGTCCAAAATCATGAAAATATCTGTGCACAAAATATATGGCGTATACAGTATCAGATCTTTTCTTTTTCTGCATCATACCTATGTATACGTGAACTGTTACTGTGAGACTCGTCACCTGTTTTCTAACCTAGATTTTTATTTACTTATTTTTAGAAGCGTCAAAAGATTTTTTGAGGGATAAGGATCCTATATGTGACAGAAAACATTTGTGATGAAGAGTGAAAAGGAAAAGTTCAAAATGTCTTATTACTGTGTAACTTTTTCTTGCACATGCTTTTACAATGTACCTGAGCACACCATTTGTCAGAATTGCAAAAGCAAAACATGGAGAGCTTCAAATAAACAGGCAAAAAAGTAAATTGTTATCTTTGGGGGCTACTTCTTACATCCCACTGAATAAATCTCCAAAATTGAACAGGGTTTTATGTTGCAGTCTATGGCAATCTTCAAGGGCTCATGTACCTACTTTTTCCTTTCTTTCAGTATTGGTTTTTTTTTTACACATTTACTAAAATACATGAATGCAAACGAGTTGAGTGTAACACATAACTGTTGATTGGAGTATTCACAAGAGTTACATTTGTGATGAAAAAAGAGACCGCTGGATTTTTTGTTTTGTTTTGTTATTGTACATGTGAATTTGCTGCCTGAACATGCATTTGTACATCTCTGCTTTTTGATATGCATGAATGGGTTTTACCATAACTACAAATTTGTGTGAACAGCTCAGTTACATTTCTTTTATCAAGAAAACAAGCCTTGGATGACTTCAAAAAGTGTGTAATGCCTTCATTATTTACGTCATAGGTTTTGCAGATTTGATGATATTAGAGGTGATGTGAAAGTATACTTGAATGTTATGAATGATTGGTGGTGCATGTAGTTATGAAGATTTGTTAGGTCCAAGGTGACTGTTGGTGCATATGATTCTGTAAAGTTAATTCGAAAAATGATTTATGAATATGGCAAATAACTTGTTTGATTTTTCTCACATTTCTATACTTTTTGTATTCATTGATTTTTCTTATATTTTGCACGCAAAATCACATATAAGCTAATTTTTATTTTACAAATCATAAATTTACATAAATTTGCATAAATTATACTTCAAGTTTACAATATCAGGGATATTAGAATACAGTTGAAATGTATGGTAGTGCCCATGGGTCCTGTAAAAGGATAATTTCACTTCCAGTTTAATTTTAGTATGTTATACATTTCAAAAGTATGCAAAAAGTAGTAAATTTGCATACTAATAGTTTAAGCAAATCTACTGTACTTATAAAAATAGATAAGAATTGATTTATTTCACATTTGGGAAACATTATTCTTCATTATTACACAGTTTTCATGTAATTTTGTACTTGTTTAGGCTGAAATTATGAAAATATCCCCCAAACGCATAAAATATGCATTATGAATAATTAATTAGCTAATTATGCCAAAAATTTGCATAATTGATTAAAATAAATTACACCATCAGATTCAGCACGCAAAGATCTATCAGCATGCAAATTTTCAAGTTCATCGGACATTGCGTTTCCAAGATCAATGCCAGGCCCCCCCCCCCCCCCCCCAGTATTTTCATGGAGCCAAATAGCCCAGTACAGTAAGGGTTAAGTAATTCAATCTCCATCCAACACCAGGACCGTTTGAAGCCCATCAAGACAGGGACATAAACAGCATGGTGTTGAGGGAAATGCTCTCTTTTTCTTTTTGTGTCCCCTCTGCAAAGTTATGGAGGGAGATCCACCCTCACCGGGAGAGGAACTCATCCTTGACGAGGCGCCACCAGATGCTTTGTTGAGGGCAGCACAGGAGAAGGACCTTCTCCTGTTTCCGGGGATATTGGTGCGGTTCGCACCATCTGTCGTCCTAGAGAAGAGGATACTACACCTCCTAGACCAAGAGTATCTGAGAGCTATGTGGCATATATATAGCCACATGCCGGCTTGCTTTCAATTCCATGGGAAGAAAGCTACCTTGTCACAAGGGGTAATGCTCCAGCAGGTAGGATGCTTACACTACCTAGCCCAGACCCTTAGCGGATCTGCGGACTTGGAGGGTCTCCTCGAACTGCTGGATGCAGAGGCCCCTGCCAATTTCATGTGGGAGATTCCTGATCACCTGCGAAGAGAGATGGACGCACTTACCTCTGGGATGGGGTGGAATCGACCGGTCACCCTAATGTTCAGGCCCAGCAATACTCCCACAGCCCTGCTGCACTAGCGGGAATGAGCTTGGCTAACAGACAAGATGTTACAGCGGGAGTGGGAGAGGTTTCTCCTCCTGGGCAGGGTCAATAATCACCCTGGCCCCGTGCAAACTCAGGTTGCGCCCCTTTCCACGGTGCCGGCTAGTGGGAGTACAGACCCCACAAGCACAACGGCCCAGGGTAAGGGTGCTCCAATAAAGCAGGAGGGTGCGGTGAATGCCCAGGCAAGGGATGATATATCTTTGCCTGCTACCCAAAGGGGTACGATTAATACGTCCCCTCGCCCTGCTGAGGCTCATGTGTCCACTGCCCCATCCTCGGCCGTCACACTGCTACACTTTGCAGGTGTAACCCGCCGACCAGTCAGTTCGACAGTCATTTTCACCATGACAGGTTTGAGGGCAGTTTGCGGAAAAAGCGGCACGCTGCCATCACAGCGGAAAGTGAAAGACCTCTGCGGGTTCCCATGCGGCTCCACGGGGGGGCAGTACCGGTGGGACTCCACCCAAAACAGGCTAGCTCAGTGGAAGAAAAGGAGGTAGATGAGCTGAGTAGGCTCATCTGCAACCCTAACATCCGGGCTTTCAGGGAAATAGGGTTGGATTACACCTCCCTTCCCCAGAATTGGAGCAAACAACTTTCCCTGCTGAAAGCCTGCTTCAAGATTGGGGCAACAGAGAAGGTATTGGTACGAGTACTTCACATCCGGGGTCACAAGATGCCCCAGATGCGGATGAACCCTTCCGGATTTTTCAAGAGGCACTGCACTCATCCGTTAATCGCTACCAGAGGATCCATATCCACTGTTGCGCGCTTGGGACATCCTAGCTAGTGGCCTGGCGGAAGATGTTTCACAACGTGTATTTTGGTTTCACAGCCTGGGTGCGATTTTTTAGCCCCAGCCAGCTGGAAGCTCTGAAGAAGGTGCCAATTAACCGTATTCTGGTGGAGACAGACATCTTCCCCCCTCCAAGGATCTCAAGATTACCATTCCGGTTTAAACTGGAGAGGTGGCCTCGCTTGTTGCTCAAGCACATGGGGAAGCTGTCGCTCCCCTGTCCATAGGGGAGGTATAAAAAAGGGATTGCCTTTATGCGCATCCCCCAGTTGTGAACTGGATCCTGAGCGAAGAATACTGACTGAGCAAGCTTTACAAGTACAAGTTTTACAACTCACCAAGTAATAATGGTAAGTATTACCAGTGAAACCACCGTTACTACAACAACATGTTAGAGTCTCCCAGTGCTACTGCAAGATGGTGAAGTTCAATTAATATTTCACTCAACTGAGGGAGAGGTGAGTCGGTAATCTTTCTGTTAATCCTTGAAATCAATCTTACTGTATGAAAAACACTAAACCTTATTGTTTTAATTGTGGGAAAGCTTTTCAAGAATGAAATTAAATTGAGAGCGCACTCCAGACAAACTAATGTTAGACCTAGGGTTCTAACTGTGTTAACTAAGCGGTTAATAACTTGCTCAAAAAAATATCCACTTTTACAGTAGGCCTATGAGGAGAACGATCCGTTATGACGGAGGCACATTCCTACCAGCTGCCATAACGACGTTTCTACTTTTATTTTACCATTAATTTTTAAACACTCCATGGATCACAAAGCTGTAGTGTACTTTAACAGTTTCATTTTTTACTTATGGATGTGTGTCTTTTATGTATCATATTCATTTAACAGGTTTGGAAGGAACAGGCTGAAAAGACTAAAGGAAAGCAATGACAAAATCGAAATCAGAACTATGACGACAGACGAACCAACAATCATGATGGACTATGGAATGGAAAATACAAATTAAAATGACGAGACTAAAGTGGACGACTCCGACGAAAGAGAAAGTGGGACCAATGGCATGACAACGGACTTAAACGACATTTTGTCTGATCTCTTTGAGCAGACGAAAAGCCCTTCTATCGATGACCATCACCCCTCTATATGTGTTCAGTCAAAGCACAGAATGCACCACCAGCTTAGAACAAAAACTTGACATGGTTATGGAACAAAATGCCACCATCCTACGTAACCAGGAGTCTATCATGAAAGATTTGAACATCCTCAAAGCCCAAATCACGCCTCCTAAACACCAACCAAAATACGAAGAATTGGATGACAACACTGTCAACACTGGAACAACAGATGTGAACCTTGTCATGCAAAAGTCAAGATACTTGCAAGCTTTCGAACAAAGCAGCAACGGCAAGGAGTTAGTCCTGAAACTTCTTAGTGACTTCTTTGAAAGAGAAGAGCTTGCCCACTAAACAAGTGTCTATATGGACAAATACAATACAATTGGTGATAATCCTATCATTGAATTTTCAGTTGTTAGGAGATCAAAGTTATTCTATGTCCTTTTTAATCCCATGACTTTTGAACTTTAACCTCATGAACTCGAATTCAAGTGTTATTTTATTATGAAAACATTCTGCAAGTTTGCTGAAGCGATCATCAGTTCGTAAGTTACTGAGAAATTGTGCATATTTATGTCCTGTATGACCCCTATTTGATTGATTAATTACACCCTCCAAGCATTGTGACAATACAAATGTATCATCATCCTTTTGCAGTGGCACGGGGGCATCAGGCACACGCCCCATTTAATTTCCTTTTTTAAATCAAAGATATTAAAGAAATTAAAAGGGGACACAGTGGATGCAACCCCTCCCAGCCCCCCCCCCCCCCCCTCCCCCCAATTAATTACTCCGGTAAGTCGTCACTGAAGCACATTATGGATGTAATTTTCCATTCAATGACACGAAATCAGTTATGTTCTGAAGTTTGTTGGTTCTCATTACTGGCGATTATTCAAAGGTGTTTCCTTTGTTTAACTCTTTTTGATCACCAGATGGACAAATTATCGAGGCCAACCATCTCATGTCAACACTGCTGATGTCAGAATGCCTTGCCTTAAACGGCAAGCCAAGTACAACATGGTCTTGTGGCCAGGGTTGGCACCGGCACTCCTACAAGCTGGAGACTTCATCCAAGCTAAGACGGTTGATGGAGAGCGGGGCGAGGTTCTGTGTGTTGCAACAAATGACCCCTTTAAGTGTGAGGTATGTGAGCGCCATTCCATAAACGTAATATACACCCTCCCTCTATCGGTCTGTCACCTTTAATGGCTCGTATTTCGCCCATTCGAGCGTACTACATGAAATCGCGGGAGAAAGCCCTCTTAGAGCTAGCTTCTATAATACTCTTTGGTCATGACTACCAGTGTAATATGGAGAAATTGGGACTTCATACTTTACTGAATCATTTATTTAATCATAAAACAGAACAAACCTCATGCAGATTATAAGTGTTTCTTGATTGACCAGGTTAAGAATTTATCCCCATTTCCTGCCCAATTATTCTGTTGAAATATAAGATCAGCCCAATCCAAAACCCTGTGTACACTTCCCAGTTGTATAGTCTCCTATCCTTTTATTAACAAGACCATCAAACCTCCAATTAAACATCCATTCAGAACCCAACTATCTCTGTTATTACTCTGGCTAATCCCTACTCAATAGTTAATCCTTCCCTTTGTCCCTAATCAAGTTTAAGTAAATTCAGACTAACTGTGTTTACAATTCCCACAGCCAGTCCCTTACTTTAATAGTACTGTTCAATGAAACTATAATCCTCACATCAGAGACCCTCTCCTACTAATCTCCTAATGCCTATCCATGCTCCTATATATCTTATGCTCCTGGAGTTGAAGAGGCAATCTTACTCCGGCCCCGACTCTGTTCGGTCATGTGTCCAAGAAGGAGTGAACAGCATTCTTTCTATTTAGTACCGACAATCTTCCCTCATCAATATTATTCATCATTCCTGAATTCTGAATCATGTTAACTGTAATGTTCATCTTAATAATAACTGTTCCTGATCATTATATTTAATAAACGATTGTATATCTTGAACTGCCATCTTGTCTTCTGACTGGATTAATGTTCGACTGTGGCTTGGCATCGTATTATTAAGAGTGCACACCACGCTACCGACACTTAAAACTAGCACTCTTACATAGACAATAAGATCAGCTGAATTGCACTTCTGACCATTTGACCATGGGCAAGGTTTTTGCTTGCTGTACGATAAGGATGCCCAGGCCCACAACCACTGTGGTGACGCCCTTGTTTGCACAGTCCATCAATAGAACAGAAAAAAAAATGACCAATGTATTTTTGGGACGAGTGCCCGAACAGTGCTAACCGGTTAATATCCTTATTCTGCTGACTTAAAAACAAGCTAATTCAATCTTACCCCACTGAGCGTGTCAAACGAGTTGCACAAAAAATATCCACTTTTACAGTAAGCCTATAATAAGGAGAATGATCAGTTATGATGGAGGCACATACCTACCAGTTGCCATAACGACATTTCTACTTTATTTTACCATTAATTTTAAAACACTCCATGGATCACAAAGCTGTAGTGTACTTTAACAATTTTATTTTCTACTCATAGGTGTGTCTTTCATGTATCATATTTCATTTAACAGGTTAAGAAGGAACAGGCTGAAGAGACTAAAGGAAAGAAATGACAAAATCGAAATCGGAACCAAGACGACAGACGAACCGACAACCACGATGGACCATGGAATGGAAATTACAAATGAAAGTGAAGAGACTAACGTGGACTCCAACGAAAGAGAAAGCGGGACCAATGACATGACAACAGACTTAAACAGCATCTTGTCTGATCTCTTTGAGCAGACTAAAAGCCCTTCTATCGATGACCATCAACCCCTCTATATGTGTTCAGTCAAAGCACAGAATGCACCACCAGCTTTAAACAAAACTTGACATGGTTATGGAACAAAATGCAACCATCCTACGTAACCAGGAATCTATCATGAAAGATTTGAACATCCTCAAAGCCCAAATCACGCCTCCTAGGCCCCAACCAAGATACGAAGACTTAGATGACAACACTGTCAACATCGGAACAACAGAAGTGAACCCCGTCATGCAAAAGTCAAGATACTTGCACGCTTTTGAACAAAGCAGTAACAGCAAGGATTTAGTCCTGAAACTTCTTAGTGAGTTCTTTGAAAGAGAAGAGCTTGCCCACTACAGCTTCAATGGTGGAGAGGCAAAAAAAGCCTTGAGAAATGATTACCACTTCAAGGTAATTGTCGTCGCTCAGGCCAACATTCAGTTCCCCGGATTTGCCTCCACGGTGAGGCAGAAGAAAACGCTGCACGATGCAGGAAATTCCAAATGCAGAAAAGCGAGCTTTTGTGCCAAGTGAGCCGAGTTACTATTCAGCGTTTTTGTTATCCCTCCGCCAGGAAGTGGAGACAGATGCATTATAATGTTTTCGGGTTTTCCGTCCGTCTGTCCGTCCGTAACTAGAGTAACTAGAACAATGAAAAAAAAACAACCAAACTTTGAGGTATCGTAATGAAACTCAACATAAGTGGGTGAAGCTGTGCCTATCAACTTTTAGATGCACATTTCACAATCAAATGCTCAGAATTTCACTATTTCCCCATATCTATGCACAGTGTCTGAAGGTATTTTCTTGACTCATAGTGTATTCATGTATTACAAGATGACGATTCTCTAGACAAAGTTTTGGCCCATGAAGTTAAAGGTCAAGTGAGAAAGGTAACATTTCAATTTTTCTTCCATATCTCGGAAATGGTTCAAGGCATAGGAGCCTGCATTCATGGAACTCAGTATATGCATATACTGACTAGCAGTGATTACCTAGGGACTTTGGGGTCATGGGGTCAAAGGCCAAGGGTCAAATGCTCAAAAATTCTCTTTCCCTCATATCTTGAATGCTTGAAGGATTTTCTTGAACCTTTATAGTGGATACATGTATTACCTAAAAGAGACTGTCACTCAGAATATGTTTTTCCAAACTGTCAAAGGTTACAACGTAAAAGATCAAGTTAATTTCACTTCTTCTGCCATACCTCCAAAGTGGTTCAAGTTTTCATCATGACACTGGGGTCAAAGGTCAGATTAAAAATTCACAAAGGAGAAGAGAGCTGCATTACTCTTCAGCGTCTTTGTATACCATTTGCCTCAATAAGTAGTGTTGTATTACACCTCATTACCTCACCTCATTATCCTCGGGCCGTTTTTTTTTTTTTGCCGTGAAAAGTAAGCAAACCACCCTCTTACTACCGTGATGTAAACACTTGTACACGAAAATGTGGTTTATGCAAAAAATAAAAATAAAAATCTGCACAATACACTATGCGCTCCTTATCCGCGCCTTGACCATCATTTACGTTTTCATTTCGTATAGTTTGCAAACCTTGTCATAAATTGCAACCAAACATCAATTTAATCAATATCACATTGCTTTACAGGTAAAATATATGCTGGTAGCAATTTGTGGGTAACTTTTAATAAATGCACCAACCACGTATTATTCCTCATCCCTTATTTTTTCCTCTTGTTATGCATCCATGCGGTTCCGATTATAAAGTGTGAGATTAAATGAGAAGCTGTTGCGAATGAAAACGACAAAAAAAAAAAAAATCATTTCATGTTTCTTTCAGCATTCTGCTATGATCAATTGATGAATTGAAGAGCTGTTGATCTATTGAAATTAATGTGTACGCTTGCGCGTGTGTGTATGCTGTGTGTGAGAGAGATTACTAGCATACATGCACGTGGCCACAAACAATTTCAAGCCGTGGAATTCTAATCTCATGCTATAAACCACCATACGCCAACAGCTTCGGGATGGCTCTCGCTGATTTCTCACCTGCCAGTCGCTGTGAATTTCTCATAACGCTCCCTAGGGCAGTGCCTTATACCCTATCAACACAACAAACTGAGCTCCCACACACAGCAATGTCCATTGGACACAATCATACTGAGTAGACTTCTTCTGCTTCTTCTGCATTAAGCTGAAGATTCTTCCAGACTGACTTGATTCTAATTGTTCTCGATCATTCAACTACTAGACCAAGTATGTATGTTTCTCTTTGATGTTCACTGGATACTGGATACGGAGGATCAATGTAGATACCATGACTGCATTCAAACACTAGAGGGCGCTATCACAAAACGGTCAAACAATCCGTTTGAAAATCTACGATTTTTCGCCGCTTTTCAAAAAAAAAAAAAAAAATACCCATCTCGGACGTAGCAATCATGCATCTCACACAAAAACGATTGATAATATACTTACAATTATTGTGACCATTACCTCGACATGAATTGAAATAAAACAAAACAGTTGTATTTCACTTTCCCCGATTTGCGAAGTGCCTTGATTTTTGGGAGTGTTTGGGCCGGAGATTTTATACTTCGAAAAGAACCATGTATTCATTAAAATATTGTATGTCAACGGAAGTTTTCTGTGAATTCCAACTTAGACATATAAGAATGTAGAATTTACCTACACGAAATGAATGAACTGTACTCTTCTTTGATTTTTTCTAAAGAGACAGTTGCTTCATAATTTTGGGCTTCGCCCGGGATACGATGCATTTAGTTTCATACCACACTGCACACTTCCACGCTCCCACGTATTGCATTCCGTGTAGGGCTGAGGAGGAAGATGCGCCTCCATCCAGCAGCTACGCCGCGCGCCGGGCCGGCCGGCCGCCGACCTACCGCGCTAGCTTGGCAATGCGACGCATAACATGAAAATAGCGTGAAGTGACATATGGCCTGGGTACCGATACCTTGCCTACCTGTTGGGCCGTCGATCGTCACGGGGTCTTGAGTCGGTTCGTAAATTCACTCCCAAAAACTCCACATTCACATTTCATTCCTCAGTCTCCAGAGATTGTAGATCAGGTCAAGGCCAGAGCAGCTAGAAACAAATAGTAGCATAGGCCATAGCTCGGCGCGAAATTTTGCGGCGCGTCAGCTGCAGACGCGTCGCGTAGCTGTAGCTGTAGCAGCAGACGCGCTGTATGTGCCGCGCCACATCGTCATCACACGTGAGCGCTAAATTTGGCAGAAGAAAGATAAAAAGAATAAAAAAAAACTGGAGGGGGAGGGGGGGGTTGAGGGGCTCGAGGGGATGTCCCTCTCGATCTCTCCTGTAAAAAAAAAAAGGGGGGATGGGAGCGTGTCCTCTCCTCCCTGCCCCACCCCTCCCCTCCCTGCACGTAAGGAGCTCGGCATTTTTCAAGCCACAAGTCTTGCGATCTGCTGCATGTAAATACTGATGACGATGTGATGTTCATGTGGCTTCTTCTGACCAAAAAAAAAAAAAAAAAAGAAAAACACCCTTCTTCAACGAAATTGTCTAAAAATGTGATTATAAATGGTTGCAAAACTTTGTTTTTTTTTTTTTTTGTGGGAGGATGTGTCCCTCCTCTCCCCTAACCAAGTAAGCCAAAGGTTATATAGGCCCTATTTTTAATCTGGTTCACACTGAATGTTCAATATTTTGCTTTATATATATATATATATATATATATATATATATATATATATATATATAATATATATATATATATATATATATATATATTACATAAATATAATACACATGGTAACAATTGTCTCAAGATGAAACTCTTTTGGTGTTTTCAAACCCGTGTTTGTTTTGTTAGTGTGTGAAAAAAGGCTTGACGGGCATGTGCACTCTGATTAATATCCAGCAGTTTTTGAAGTACTTAAATGTTTTTTTTCTTTTCTCATTTCAGTGGTTTAACATCTACTTCTGATCTCCCCTTTTTTTTTGGTAGCTCAACCAGAACATGGACAAACACAGAGAATCTCTAGCACATTTGTGCAGACTATGCGGAGGGAGGGTAGCAAAATCAAAGGGAGGAGGTCATACATATGATGTACAAAACTACAAAGATCTGATCCTTGAAACATGTGCTATTGATGTAACGAATGATTATGTGGATACACATCCAAGTTCAATGTGTTCATCTTGCTACTGCAATATCAAAGTAAACAAAAAAACTCACTGGAATCCGTCAGTGTCATGGAAACCCCATAAACGGACAATGGAAAAAGACGACTGCGAAGTGTGTAGGATGCATGAAAATGCAAAAGTTGGAGGGAGACCGAAAAAGAAGACATCTCCTGGAAGACCAAAGAAAGCAAAGTTGACAAAACAATCTCATTTCAGAGATATGAGAGATTTTTATGGAGTAAGGGAGGGAGATAATGAGGATGTACTAGTGTCTTTTGATCACGCTCAGTACAAGGTCAAGGATTCAGAAACATTCTTGCTGTGTGCATTGTGCCACAATTTACTCCGGCACCCAATTGAGACAACTGCATGCCACCATCTCTTTTGTTTGAGATGTCTTCAACAACAATTTTGTAGTAGTGCATCCATACAGTGTCCGGTGGAAAAGTGTGAAAGAGATATCCACTACTCACAATCTGCTGTGCCACCACACTACATCACAACACTTCTGACCAATCTATCTGTAACATGCAAACACTGCAACATGGACATTCTACACACACAAAGTCACACACACACATGCACATCACACATACTCGACCATCCATACGCAAAACAAAACATAGCAACTCATCTCACCCCGCAACAAGCAGAAGACCTGGGAAAGCAAGTCATCAGTGAGAAATTTGCTCAATCCTCAGACAAAATGACTGCTAAATTTGGAGTCCCAGGTAGAGGAAGGGTATGTTATCAATTTCTTTTTCCTTTTAACTATTTATGAAATTTGATCTGCTTCACATTGACTTTGCAGAAATTTGAAGTTGTGTTACTGTAATATATAACTCTATGCTAGTACAAAAAGCTGCCTAAAGCAGAACTGTACATGATGGGTGACCACTGGTGATTAAAAGCTCTGAGAGATCAAGACATTGTTTGTAAACAATTTTTACCCCTTGCACGTGCATTGATCTATTGGTTCCTCTGACGCCAGTGAGGGTGACTAACAAGTTTCGAACATTTGAGAAATTGAAACAGAAGTAAAAATAGTCTACCTTGAATTTCAATTTATATATTTTTCTTCAACCTCTGTTGGCATTCGTGTAACTTGAATGAGTAGAATTCCTTGAATGAAACATACAGCAAAGAGTTTATTGTTTAGCATAATATTGCATAGTGTTATTATGAACACACATCCATGCGCATGGCATAATGTCATCAGCCAGTGGGAATGTGCAGGGGTTAAACAATCTTCTGCCCTGCCTAGGGAAGCATGTTAACAATATTATGATGCCATGCACACAATAATAAAGGAGGGGGGGGGGGATCACATACCTAGTTAATATACTGGTACAGTATGTATGTTCTTAAAAGCATAGGATTTGGGAGATTTCTTGTCTCACTAGCAGCACCCGTGGAAATCCACGGGTCTGAGGGGTTTAATTTTTTTTCTCATAATACGATTTTGCACAATTTTATTGAAGAAATAAAAAGAAAAGTCTTCTCATTCTTTCGTTAATTGTGCTGTCTTCTAAATGACCACCCTTCCCAGAAATTTTATAATACATTTTTGTAGTATATGCCAGGCGATCCGGTCCATTGGTAGGGATCATTCCCGCCACTACTTGCTTTTATTATAGAACTTGAGTTTCGAGGGGTTATTTGCACCCATTGAAGTCCAACAGTTGTCTTGTTGCCCCTCACCCCTCCCCCCCCCCTCACGCACACACACATTTCCACCTCCGCAGGGCAAAAAACAAAAACATTCAGGGAAAAATTACCAAAAACGTAAATGAGATTCCCCGAAAGTTCTGCCCACAGGTTGTTCCCGTCGAAACGGGAAGATATTAACACTATGACTTTGATTACCCCCTGCTCTTGCATCCACGCGGGCACCCGCGGGAATCCACGGCTGGTCTCAAGGCCTCGGTTTGTTTTGTGGTTTTTTTTTTCATGTTTCTTTTCCCCACGTTATGAGAGAAAAATAAGATATGGGCAATTCCATGGGGTTGGGACTGAAATTGTGACATACAAGTTGAAAATTCAAGTTGGGTAAATTGAAATTTCCTTTTTCCCCCTGATTTGTTACTCCCATTCTTCAACATATTCCACTAGAAATCTGTTTATTACTTCGCACACTTTCAGTCAGCATGGGTATACAGGTATGGCAAAATACCTATGTTACACGGACTTCATTTGTTGACATCCTTCATCATTTTGTGTTCTGAAATGATAACAATGAACACATCCACGTTTTTTTCGTCCATAGCACATCAACATGTTATTTAACAGGCGCATGAGATCATTATTAGTAAGATTGTATGTTCTGATGTCAACTGCAAGCCACTTTTATTAACATGTTTTTTTCTACAAACCATTAACAATTTCAATCAAAGGTTTAACTTTTTCATCAAGAGTGATACAATGACAATATTCTTAAAAGCACCACAATTGAAGCAAGTGATTTGTATGGGTATTCAAGTAAAAACATGATTTTATTGTTATAATCAGGGGTTTTCAGACAACAACCTCGCCCACGGTGTACTACCTATGTTACACGGACAGTATGTCTTTGTAACATAGGTACACTACGACATATCAACTGATTTCCTTTATTGTGGTGTGAGATGTTAAAACCTACACATATAGACTTTATGTATGTTCCCACAAATAACACTATTGTAACAGTTCTTTGAAATTATATCTACTGCACACCTGTGGAACAATACCTATGTTACACAGACTTCAATTCTTTGTAACTCTGATATGAAAGAAGGCAGACTTAATCAGAAGAAGAAGAAGAAAGTGAAGCTTTACACAATTTGACCTAATATACACTAACAACATCATCAACTAGTTGTCAACTAACTAAGAAAACTAATAAAGAGAAATCAGACAAGTCTTCTTGTCTTTTCCATGTTCTTTGTTTGAAATTAATTTCTGCTCTTTTGTCCAATGTCCATTTAGCCCTCGATTTTTGTTTTTCTTCTGTCCATTTTCCCTCTGTGCAGTTTCCTTCTTGTCTAGTTTGTTACATTCGCTCTTCTTGGGTGTTGCTTTGTCGGCTTCCTCTCTGTTTGTGGAGTGCTGTGGATGTGTCCTTTTCACTCTTTCATGTAGTTTAACACGTAGCGGTGGTAGAGGAGGAGCCATGGCAGATTCATAAAAAAAAACTGAACAAAAGGTGTAAAGAGAAATAGAATAAAAAAATTAAAAGAAAATTTTTGTCGGGGTTGACTATATATTCCTGTTGATGTATCTGTGTGTTTATGAATGGAATTAAATAATTTTAACAATTTTGCTTACATTTCTACCTCTTGGCATACCCATTAGCTAGAGTTCCATGTGTACCTCCCACCAAAATTGAAAAAAAAAAATGGGTTGTGCTTAAAATGATGTAAATATTAATAATAATAATATAGCATGTAAAACATAGGAAAATATCATTTTCATACTCTATGCTAAAAACTTGTTTTCAGATGCAAGCTACACTGTAGGAAGGGCAGGTCGCTGCCCCCAGTGTCCTAGCTAAGGTTAGGGCTAGGGTCAGGGTTACGTTTACGGTTATGGTCCTTAATAGACTCCCAAAATAATACTAGGCCCTATTTTATATTCATCCCCCATCAAAATTGTCGCCCTCTTTTTGAATGATAGTGTAGAGCAATAATAGTCAAATTTTGATTGGGGTTCATAATTTTATTGAAGCCTTTCCTACCCACTACCTACCCAAACTGAATAGGACACTGGCATTTTAGCTTTGAGACTTCACAGTGGGTGAACATGGAATGGAAATGGTGAATCCTTGTGAAATGTTAGCAACTTCATCAGAGCATCTAACAGATCAGTGAAATCTTGGAAGGAAAACATTGACATTTTCGAAGTAAATCTGTTAAAGAGAAAGAATTTCACAGCTCCTAGTTCCCTCAATATCACCAGCAAAATAAGGCAAACTCTATTTCTCTAGTTCAGATGCAGTCTGGACATCTACGTTTTCTAACTAGTATATAGTGATTAATACTAACTCTAGCACGTCTACCTTGGTAGATACCTAATGACAAAAGGGTCCAAAAATTCACAATAGTCAGGAGGTAAAACAATTTTATATTGCAGTGAAGATACACTGATATACTTTTGTATGGTTTTCTAAGAGAGGAATATATGCCTCTTTTGCAGAGACCGGCATGGACAGAAAATTTGGCAATCAAAATTATGAACATGAACCTGTAACAAATATCTCAGTATGTGGGACTACAGTATCATCGTCCACAGTATTTTTGGCCAGTTCAGAGGTTAAGATGTCGTTTTTTTCCTCTAATAGAGTTACAGAATACGACAAATGTTATTATTTTCGTAAAATAGCGTAAAAGCTTACCAATTGACATCAGAAACATTAAAACTCCTGTACCTACGTTACATGGACAACGGCAGAAAAACAGATCTTGCGCTGTCCAGGTAGGTGTATATTGGCTGTGAGTAGTTTTTCTGCCATTGGGGGAGGACTGCCAGTGACATAAATACGATTGCTGAAGTTAGTAGCTCTTCTTTTTATCGCGAGACGCGTCTTTCCTTACCTACGTTACACGAAGAGGCCGGACATCGCACTGAAGTACAGTGATATGTTCCGTATTTTCTCGTTTATTTGGAGGATTTTGATGCTAATTTTTGGATAAGAATACTCCTGAAATATAAATCTCATTATAGAAATAAAGTTTCTAATTATATTATGATTGGAAGTGTATGTAAAACCATGCTATACCTATGTTACAACAAAAATTGCCATGGACATCGTTTGTAACATAGGTATGAGGTTGCTTGAAGATGCTCTGGTGTTCTTATTTTGTTACAAATGTTTATGTGCCTTACAGTCTTTGTAGAAGTCACCTTGCCTCTCTTAATGATGATAGGCATAATGCTGAAAGGTTGTTTATTCCTGTTTTACATTGCCATGAAAATGGCATATATTTATGTCACAACATAAACCACAAAAAACCATGGGACATCATTAGTGAAACAGTCATAGACAAAATACATTTGTACACAGGCTTGTTTTTTTTTCATCAAATAATTCTTCACACATTTCTCTCCAAGAATAACTGCAAACCACGGACAATTATTTGATAAATTTTTCAGAATATGACTTTTATTCCCTACACAACATGAAAATCTAGAGAAGACCCAACCCCATGGAATGACCCATATATCTTCATAATTTTGCTCCCTCCTTTTTGTTTTTAATCACCAAAACTTGGCTTGATATATCATATTAATATAGAACTACATCTGCTTCAGATTGTACATTATCATAATTAATATTAGGCCTACAATTATTGCTCCTATTATTGTTATTATTATATCATTATTATCATTATCCTTATCATTATTATTATTATTATTATTATCATTATTATCATCATTGTTATTATTTGGGGAGGGGGAGATCATAGTCATCAGGTTTAATAGGCACCCGTGTGAGTAGGTTCTCACGACCTCGTATTTTTTTTCTTTAATATTTTTCCCATGTTATGGAAGAAAGAAGAATATATACATCACTGCATTCGTCTTCATTTGCTCCCTCTTTTTTTTTGTCACCAAAACTTGGTTTGATAGACCATAGAACCACACATTCTATTTCCACTTGCAATTTTAAAAATAGGCGGTCGGCAAAGCGAGGTTTTCCTCTACGTCCGCTCATCTTATGAATATGTATGATTACAGCAGCTCTGCAGTAAACGAATGGACACAGCTGCGCGTGTAATCTGATATGGAAGGGTACGGTCGGCAAATATATTTAGCCGCGTCCTAAACAGTCTGCATACAATGACATCGGACTTGAGAGCAAACGGCGAGCAAACTAAATGACGTACCTGAGCTGCATATAGTATTCTGCAGTTGTGCAAAATACAATTAAATAACAACGTTCGTTGTTTTCATTTGGGGACGCCAATAATGGCGAACTGTACGTAAATGCCCTTGTAGTCCATATCACGCACACACAGAATACATTACATACAGTACACGTAACAGGCGGAGACAAAGGTACATCACAGAACTATACACAGTGTAAGAGTGTGTAGAGTTCTGCGAGGTACATTGTGTGTGTGCGTGCGCGTCCGCCGGAAGATGTCAGAGATTTCGCTGCACCATCATCTTTAGTATCCCCCAGTGTCTCTGCAAGCTAAAAGATGGAAGATCGAGAAAGCAGGAGGCCAGCGCAGGATCGGTGAATATTGAAACGCTCGGCTCTTTCGTCACGCACAAAAATGCATTATGCATGTAGCTAATTAATTTTTCTTTTTCGTCCTCGACGTCGACACGGAGGCGGAGAGGGGACGAAACCCGCGCCATTCGATGTAGGATACTCTCCTGCGGCCGACGGCACCGGTCGCAACTGCCCGGAGCCGACGGCTCGGGAGGAGATAGAGAAACCAGCAACGCCGAAATAAAACAGGAAATACATAAGGCCGCGACAACAACAACAACTTCGAGTATTATAGTATAGGATTACATGTTTGATTTCTGGAAAAAAAAGATATCTAGCATCATGTACTCAAAACAAATTAAAGCTGATAAGTACAATATGTTATTAGCATTCAAGAGTATGACTAGAACTGTATCCTCCATAATTTTGTTCATAAAGAACACCATAACTGCGAGTGTTTTTGCATGCTAGAGAATTTGCTGGGCAAATGGGGAAGATTCTCCAATGCAGGGAGAATTTTCTCTCGAGATTGAGAGACTTGTGTTGAGGGTTGTGCTTGATTAAGACCCCCTTGTCTGATGACTAAGAACATGCTGAGAATGATTGAAGTATCCTCATAAAAGGTACAAGGTTGATCCCTGTGATATACATGTATGCAACATGTTCAAAACAAGAGGAGTTTCACAAATCTGAAAAAGAAAGAAAATGAAGTCTTATGGGATGACTTCTGGTACTTTGCATATCAACAGCATAGCCTAATAGATGCTTTACGAGCTCTGCTTAGAACAACACTGATTTATGGCTCAATACGATGTCAGTTATTGAGTTTATCACAAGACTTCAGATAATACACTCATTTATCATGTTGGGTCATAAAAAAAAGTAAGGATGAAAAAAAGAAAGGAGATTTGATGTTTTATGGTGTAGGCAAGCAAACAATTTATCAGAATGCTGACAATAACAAATCATCCCCCTGTCTTTCTGCGGGATAGTTATTGCGAGTGATGTCAGATGCATTTTATCATTTACTGTTTGTTGAAAGTCACTAAAACACCTTGTGATTGAAACCAAGACGTGAAAGAATTCTCGTCTTCATTCCCAGTGCCATAAAATAATTATGCATGCATGCATTGTTCTAATACATGTGAATGTGCCTGGTGCACTGAGCGAAAAAAAAAACAACCAACACAACCATCTCTGTTCTTGTGTGCATGTATGTCCACATAATAATGTATGGACAATGGAAGTTGTCCTGAGTAGCACAAGTTAATGGTAGGCTGACAAATTATCTTTAAAATTTATAAGATTAGATGCTTTTAGATATAAGTGGATGCATTAAGAGTCCAACATAAGGATCTGTTACCAGTAGCAATATCATGCAGACATGCTATCAATGCAAAAGATACTGGTAATTTGTTTGCGCTGGTTGTTGTCGTCTTGTAACATCTTTATTTCAATTTTTTGTCGCTACAAAAGTTGTGGTCGCTAGGTAATGTCAACATTTAGAAGAAACTGCTGTGCAAAGCATGTAAATTAACACAATGAAATTGTACTGAAATATAGCAAATAGAACCAGTGTCATAACCATTTGTAAGGAAAATTTACCCCGAAATATCGACATCTATCATGTCTTTTTATACGGACTTGTCAAGACCTTTTTTTCCAAAAAATGTGAAAATTCAAAAAGTCCTAATTAACTTTCATCTTTCTCTTTTTATTGTCTTTTTTTTTACTTACTTTTGAAATATATAATCCTCTGGAGTGGATTTCCTCTTCAATTCATTCATCAATTTCCACTTCTGTTAATCCATTACACATACAGTTTCATAAAATGTGACTTAAAAATTCTTCTTCCAGAATCAAGGTCTTCTTTTACAGCTGGACTGCAAACCATGGATGATGATCTTAGGCCGTACATATATCTTTTTGTATTTAATACATGATTGACATCTACAGCAAAGACCTGTTGAAAAGTGGACGTCAAAGAAACATTGCATTTGGGTTAAAGTATTTGTACTTTCAACAATGTTCAAGGCATGTGAAAAAGGATTCATATCATATGCAAAGGTAAACGCCGAGCTGTGAATAACGAAATAGGTATGTGTGCCAATGTTCAACTGGCACCTAATACACTGCACACCAAAGATGGATGTGAATAAGAAAAAGAAAAGAAAATTGCGTTTGTGCTTATCATTAAATTGGAAGTTATGTTGTGCTTCTAGTGCACGTTGAGTGCTTAAAACGGAAAGTAAATCGTGGGTAATCATGTGTGCAATGTAATTTGTGTGTGGATGTGGTTGCCAGTTCAGGGTGATGTGTTGGAGGAAGTTGTGGTGGATTGTTGGGGATGTGGTTGTTGTGAAAGATTAGTGGGCACTAGTATTACATGTCATAAGTTCTAAAAAATGGGAAGAAGAGGAGATATGTTCAATCAAGGAGCATGACACTCACAATTTGAATTGCAAGTAAATTTAGCATCATTGCACTAACACTAGTTTTTTTCCATCGTCCTCTCTGAGTCTGAGACTGAGTGCAGGTAGGTATTCTATTAAACAATCAGACCGTCTATGTCACGTTATTTCTCCCACTTATAGTGAATACGCAATTCCTGCTTATTGACTAAAAACACAAAGCAACAATCAGTTGATGCATCTTCCCATACGCGATGGCTTTGGATTCTAGAAGCTTATGTTATGTACCGATACATACACAAGCCGCAGAAAAGAACGCACAACGCGCGCTGCACGATGTGGGACACACTTTGGTGGCCCGGAGCACGAGGCTGAAAAGCGAACAGCGTCTGCTCAAAGAAAAACTTTCTGCGGCTTTGTTCTGCATATTGAATCAAAACTGCCTCTTCCGAAGAAAAACAGTGCCGCACAATATCCAACATAATAAGCAATTTATATTCTTATAATCACATATGTGCACTAATTTTTATGATTTCGATGTTGCACTGTTACAAATCTTACTCTATACACAAAGAGTACACGTCTTTGCGCAAAACATGAAAAAAATCTCACATTTAGGGGGAAATTCAGAGATTGCTTACCACCACAGGAAAAATCAAGGATGATATGTAAACATTCTTCACCCTCGTTCACAAGATGTATTTTTTATTTCTCAAAATTATTTTATCTAAAAAACTTCTATTGCCCTAAAAAACAAATTTGTAAATATACAACTCATTTCCGTAAAAAAAGACTGTTGCTTTCAGTACAATTTTTAGGTATTTATTGATGCTAATATTTGTAATGAACGAATCAACTTTGTAAGTTGGGTTGGAGATGATATTATATGTTTATTCATTAGGTAACAATGAATATTCATTTTTTCTGTTTAATGTACGAAATTCAATTGGACGTTGAATTGAAAGGAGGTGTGTTTTCCAGCATCAGTACACAAATCGTACATCCGATGAATTATTCAGTAGTGCGTCCTTGAATCCAGGCATCATGGACGCGCCCGTAAGAGCGCATTAATATAAATATGTGTGTTACAGTTGTTAGCCTACAGGGCAATTCCACGGTAACGGAAGGACATTCAGACAGAATTTTCACAGTTTAAAAAAGTACTCTAAGAAAAGTTTGATGGATACAGCATTTTAAACTTTAGAGATGTATTACCAGAGCCAAAGACTATAATTTCCACCAAAATGTTTGTCATGCCTGCTAAAGAGTAATGAAATATGCATATTAATGAGGTCTGTAATGGAAGGACATCAAAATGGACATGGGTTTTCAGGCAAATTAGTTTTTATCAAAACTCTGTGAAGTTTATGGAACTATCTTAATTTATTGGTATACAGTTTAATTGCCATAGTTTTAGCTATAATGGAATATATTTGACTTTCAAATATGTTTACTTATTTTTTAACTAGACCACATAATGTCCATGTGTGTTTGGTAACGGAAGGACGGTAACAGAAGGACATGCAGATTGCCTGTGCAAAGTGTATGGGGAAGATGGGTTATGGTTAGTTTTTATGAAACCTCTCTAAGGTTAATAATTTTTTCATATGTGGCAGGTATACAGTTTGATCCAAATAGTTTTAGCTTTACTTTTATGTATTCAACTTTGAAACATGTCAACTGGTTTTTTAATTACAACACATGGTTTTCATTAATGTATGGTAACGGAAGGACAAAGAGCTTTGTGTGCATACAGTGAAGGATGTTATTTCCAACTTTAACGTTAATCCTTGTAGTCCAATGTGATATTTTTTCTTTCTTTTGCTTAATCCCCCAAATAGCCAAATCTTATGGACCCATTTCACGGCAGGGGGGTGGGTCTTGGGGGCTTATCCCAGCCCCCCCCCCCCCCCCCCCCCCCCCCCCCGATCTCTTACACTGTTTGCATAATCATGACGGACCAGCTGAAGAACAGCCATTGACTGGAGCCGGTTCCGTGCGAAAATAAAATAAACTGAACTGAACTGAACTGATTAAAATCTGCACACATCACCCTGGAGAGTAATCTACATGAGACCATAGTTAGAGTGTTCAAAATACTGCTAATTCCTAATTATATGAATTGATTATGCAAATTTATCTAATAAATTATATTTTAGCCCATAGAATACTTATGTGAAGCAATTTACAGACATTTTTTGGTGTGGATCTTCATTTTGAGGTATTTAACAAATGTAGTGATAAAAATTGCAAAATCAATCTCAATTCTTTTACTTTTTATTGTTTCTTGAATTTCTATTGTATTTCTTTGTTTTTTCCTTTTGTTGTTTTTTTTTCTCAAAGAAAATTGTCACAGACCACTTTTTAACCATAGTTAGGCAAAAGTCAAATAATCAAAGTGATCAAAAGAAACAAATTATCAGATGTTTATGAGTTTTATGAAAGAGCACCATTTCCCATAGGGTTTGTACACAAAATTACAAAATTGAGCCAATTTTGGGTCGACCTGCATTCAGGAAAGAGGTGTGGCTTCATTTGTTATTTGAATTTAGTCAAGGGTACTTAGAGTAGGTTCTGACACATTTGTGTTCTCATCTTAGGGACATTAAATAGCTAAAAATAGACTCTAAATCCTTCCGTTACCACAACTTTGTCCTTCGGTTACCAGCTTCGGTAACGGAAGGACTTTTTAAATTTATTCATAATAATTCAAAGAGGAGGGGTTTCATGGATGTATGGGTGCCAAGTTATAGGCCTACCTAAACTTGCTTTGCACTGAAAATTTTATAGTTTTTATATTACTTTTTTTGATAAAATATTAAAAAGACCTCTTTTTGTGGTAACGGAAGGACAAAATACAAGGTCACCTTTAGGAAGTCACTGAAGCGTAACAAATCATGGAAACAGTAAAAATATTAAACTAGAGAGGGGCCGTCAAAGGCGGCAGACCCACGCCTAAGTACAAAGTCGGGGTAAACATAATGTGCATTCGGTCATCTACCAGAATTCGGCCACTTAATTGCCAGTGTGCTTTATCACCAGCCAGTGAGTTCTACCAAAGATCGTACACTGAAGTGTACGATCTTTGGTTCTACAGTCACATCACACGCAAATCACATCATTACACATACGGTATTAACACTCATTCACGTACAGGAAAGTCCTTAAGTCTCCTCCAAAAATCCATCGAAAATCCCAAATTCCACCGTCAAAAGTGCAGAATCGGAACTTTTCCAAGCGCGCGCGAATTAAGTCCAGTTTTAAGAGTATTGTCTACGCGACGGGTCGCGGAAAAAGCGCTAAAAATCGAGAAATACGCCGTTTTCTTGCGGGATATTTTGATTATAGCAAGCCGAGAGTGTGATGATATCAGAGGTCGTATGAGTGTACGATCTTTGATGGTATCCACAAAAGCAAAAAAGAAAAACAAAATTTACGTACCCCCTAGGCAATTACCCCTATGATTAGTGTCTACGGGAATTATTCAATGCAAGGGTTGAATGCAAATGTCTACTGCACCAGTATTCGGCCACCAACGAGCGCCGCAACGTCCCCGGTGCAATTTTGCACCAACAGTGTAGAGCGCGATGCATTTTCAGCGGCCTTGCACACGCATTGACATTGAGCACGCATATCGTGCAGTGTGACTGCGACCGAGCAAAATGCTCCTCCAACGAAAAAAACAATCAATGTTAATTTGAAAAATCATCAAATATCAAAGGTCGTATGAGTGTACGATCTTTGATGGTATCCACAAAAGCAAAAAAGAAAAACAAAATTTACTTACCCCCTAGGCAATTACCCCTATGAAATAGTGTCTACGGGAATTATTCAATGCAAGGGTTGAATGCAAATGTCTACTGCACCAGTATTCGGCCACCAACGAGCGCCGCAACGTCCCCGGTGCAATTTTGCACCAACAGTGTAGAGCGCGATGCATTTTCAGCGGCCTTGCACACGCATTGACATTGAGCACGCATATCGTGCAGTGTGACTGCGACCGAGCAAAATGCTCCTCCAACGAAAAAAACAATCAATGTTAATTTGAAAAATCATCAAATATCAAAGGTCGTATGAGTGTACGATCTTTGATGGTATCCACAAAAGCAAAAAAGAAAAACAAAATTTACGTACCCCCTAGGCAATTACCCCTATGATTAGTGTCTACGGGAATTATTCAATGCAAGGGTTGAATGCAAATGTCTACTGCACCAGTATTCGGCCACCAACGAGCGCCGCAACGTCCCCGGTGCAATTTTGCACCAACAGTGTAGAGCGCGATGCATTTTCAGCGGCCTTGCACACGCATTGACATTGAGCACGCATATCGTGCAGTGTGACTGCGACCGAGCAAAATGCTCCTCCAACGAAAAAAACAATCAATGTTAATTTGAAAAATCATCAAAATACGGGCCAGTTTGTGATGACGGAGAACGAACTTTCATAAATCTAGAAGGACATAGTCCCTCAAATAGGCCTAAACGTAAATTTCGGAATTCTTACGAACATTTGAGCAGCGAAGTCGGATCGTTGGGGAGTTTATGTGTTCGTATGGTAGCGGAAAATCGCAAAGTGAGAAACGGGAAATTTTCGGAATGGTCACTATACCATGGGGTCAAAACTTCAAGGTCACACAGAATTTGCAAGGGTCAACCGATTATCACCAAAATCTAATCGATTCTTTCCTGTCATTATCCAAACATTCCCTGAACATTTCGTGCAAATCCGTTTACCCGTTCTCTTGTTATCTTGTACACAAACAAACAAACAAACAAACAAACAAACAAACAAACATACAAACAAACAAACAAACAAACAAACAAACAAAAAAAACAAAAAAAACAAACAAACAAACAAACAAACAAACAAACATACGGAACCCTTTACATAACCCCCTGCCGATTTTCATCGGCGTGGGTAATAAACTGTTTCTTTCATATTTACTAAGTTCTAAATATAACAATTCATAACATTTATTTCTCAAATATTGAATACAGGCCATGCTACATTTGTATTATAATTTATGCATTTTTGAAAATTAATAAGGTTAGTTAAACAATTGAAAAATTGACCCCGAATATGTTATAAAACTAAATATTTTTACTCAAATCCATAAAATTCAAACTTTAAGCTTTCATTTGATACCAAAATTGCGTGGGAAATGTGAATTTGAAATTTTAGATGTCATATCCACTTTGGCGTGGAATTGCCCTACAGGGAAAACAGCTCATTTGATATGGAATTGTTGGGAATATTGATCACAGGACAGGTTACTACTGATTTGAGAGGAATTTCCTTTTCAGTCTTCCAAATGGGAATGTATACTGGTAATCTCCCCTACAAGCCTAACCAATAACGTAAAATTCAGTGGTTTTATTGGGATTGAAAGTGTATTTTAGAAGCAGCCGATACTCCTGTCGATTGATTACTAGTATAGGGAGAAACTACACATGGAACGAGTTGCCCGTCGCAGCGTGGTAATTCAATTGGGTGTAACAATATACAAGATTAAGAACTATATTCCATTTATAACACAGTATCCCGACAGTAAAAAGAACTGCCGTGTCGGTAAAATAATGTCAATGTGACGATCAAGCAATACTATGTAAATAATCATGACAGTTGTCAAAATGTCACGTCACAATGTCTTTTTTGTCTTCTGTTTTGTTTTTGTTTGTTTTTAAACGAAGGAGCTTCGATTTTTGAAGCTCACTTTTCACATTAGCATTTATATGTCAAACTTTGCATTCTCGCAATTCAATTGCCTGACAAAGAATACAATGAGTTACATGTATTAAACGTTAGATATTTTTTTAATTGATTTCGTTCAGAACCGCGTTCCTTCAGATCACCACAAAATGAGAGAATTGTCATGCCACACTACGTAGCTCATTTCATTGTCGTAATCAGGTACTACTATTATGTACCTAATGTTAGTAACGTAATGCCTCTGGTGACACTGTGTGCGGAGGCAAAACGAAAAGAATATCACCTTTGTACCAATACTCCGTGCTCACAAGAGATGACATGAGCTCTAGCTCAGTTATTTGGCGGGGGTGTTATTGTAGGGGAAGAATTTAATCGTGTGGTGGAAGTGCTGGTAATTTTTGGAATTTCTACTGTATATTCATGGATAAGATTTGAATAATTGATATCAAAAACTTTTCCACGTAGATGGGACGGCTACGGGAAAGAACAGAATTCAATGGTTCATAATGGTAGGAGTTTTATTCCTGTTATGTTGACAGTCGGCAGGCAAAATGGAAAGACTGCAGGGGCAGCCAATCCCCACTACAGGAGCAGCTAAGAGTAGGACTTGAAAGTGCGAGAGAGTCCTGCTCCAAAAGGGACAAACACAAAAGCTAACCCCAGACATTCTACCCAAGTAGTGAAGGAAATTTGGGATCCGGAAGGAGAGCTTGACAAAGAAGATAAATTTATTTGCAGAGAAGCAAAGGACATGTGGGCTGTCAATCAGTAATCAACAAGTCGTATAGATCTTTAGTTTACTGACTCCAAGGCTCAAGAGAGCCATCGGCCTCCCTGTCCCTTCACACACAACCTAAATGGGGTAATTCCTGGCCTGACTAGCATTAAACTAGTCAAGCACGGTTAGTAAAAATTTCTATACGAACATGATGATAGTAAAATGCTGCAATGCAGCTAGTAATACTCTGCTGGATTAAATCAGGACATGGTTTAAACCCAAAGCTAGTCAATCAAGTCTGACTAACATAAAATTGTATGCTGCAGGGAATAATTTTGGAACTCAAATTTGATTAGCAATTTCAGCTGATGAACAATATTTCACATGGTATCCTGTACACTTCTATGGAAGTAAACTGCTATATAAAAGTTAATTTGTGTAGCAGTGGTGTAAAAATGTGTCGCAAATTGCGATGCGATACCAGGAAAATTATTCCCTGTGCTGCACTAGCTTGCAGTTATACACCAAAAATTAGTCAAAGTGGAGAAACTATCATAAACTTGTTGATCTTACGAAAACAGCGCATGTTAATAAAACTGAAGGAACTACCGTGAACTAGTTAGTCAAGCTGGCAGAACTAGGGTGCATGCCTGGAGAAAAACTGGCGCGTACAACTAGTCAAGCTATATAGAGGAAAAGCAAAGAGCGTTGCGCCATACTCTCTATTTCAGTTGAATTACATAAGTACCAGTACGGCACTTCTTAAAGCCGTGTCACACCTTTCTGGGGGCAAGCCTTGCATGTGACTTGCAAAGAACCTTTTTTGCTACCCGGAGGTAGTAAAAAGGACTTTTATTTGCCATCACATTCGCACATCAACACAGCTGGGAGAATACCATAGTGCTATTGCACTCCCACGTCATGTGTGGCGATCATCTAAGTAAGAAGTACGATGCATGTACTGTTAAGTGTTAGTCCACTGTCACATCACACTTCTAGCTGAAGATCAGTGCGCTCACACATCATGGGGATCGATCCCCCTTGTAGCAGACGACAACGGGTACTATATTTCAACATTGTTTTTTATGAAAGTTACAGGTGACCTCAGGTATTGAAATTTGGCAGAGATCATCTTTGAGTCTTTCTAATATGCTGAATGATGAAGCTAAAAAGTAATTACTAGCTTTTGTATTGGTGCACATTTTAGTATTTGTGTGGACAAAACAAAACTGCATATTGTCTTGTGGAGATGAGCTCTACATCCATTTCTGAACATTGTGTTTTCATGCTTTCCTCCAGATAAAAAGACGTAAACATGACAGTTCTTTGGGAGTGATGGTGATTTAAAGGAACTCGTGTAGGGGTCATCATTTGGAGAACGAAGACGGATATTAATGGCCATTCAGTCTCTGTCACACCAAGAGGGTGCAGACAACCAGATTGATGAAGTACCAGATGTGGCCAGCGACTAGACATTGAATGCAGGGTTGACGAATGCTGAAAACACTGGGCCAAAACATCAGCAAAGGAGCCTCTGAGATATGGACTTCCATTGCACTAACCATGCTGTAAGCTATTCTGTTGTTTTCCATGATGATTAATGAAGGGAGACTAGTTTGAAATTGATTGACATTTATTTTACATTCTAGAGATTCAGTAATTACATAAAGAGGCTACATTAAGAGACTGAAAGCTTGGTTGGTTTTGTTTTGTTCGAAGAAATGATTTTCAAGTATTTTGATACTTCATGGAGCAGTTTTGGAGCTGTCCTTCCCTATGAAAATGAATGCCTTCAGAGGATAGTACTTGTATTTAAGAAAAATGTGTACTTGCCGTATCAACAAAACTGCCCCCCCCCCCCCCCCCCCCGGGAAAAAAGCAGTAACTGACATTTTAATGAATTTTTACTTTTTTGCAAAAATGAAGTTTACCCAATGCTCTTTAATGTGAATAGGCCAGTTTTGCAAAAAAACAAAAACAAAAATGAAAGTGACCAAAAATGTAATTTTTCACTTTTGCAAAAAGCAGTACTTCGTGGTAGCTATACATTCAGTTGATTGAACTTTGCAAATTTCCCCACAGAAGAAAGCAGTAACTACAAAACCTAAGGAAGAAAGCAGTAACTACCAATTTAGTTTAATCATTCAGACTCTGTAGTCCTTCCTGTACATTTTTTCCTAATACCTTAAAAAAAATTCTATCAATTTTTTAAAACAATAAAAACAGCAGTTTCTTCTATAATTTAGGGGAGAAGATATAAAAAGATTGTTTCACCAGTAACTTGACTCTGCCTGCAGTGAATCATATGATAAGTTGTAGAAAAAGTTTCTTTCTGGAGACTAGCAAAGCTGGCAGACTGAGCGCGCTCAGAGTCAATGCTGCATGCGCATAATATTTTACAGCATGCTTACAACTGCACGCACTGCATGCACATCACAGTATACATTCTGAGTGACAGTGCTAACCATGCAGTCACACAGTGATTGAAAAATTTCTGCGGTCCAGGCATGCCTGCAAATCTATCATGAATTGCAGAGGAAAAGTCATGGCAGCCATGGCTTTGGCCAGAGCCAGAAAATCAAGGTGAGCTGAAAATATGAGTAGAAATTTAGTAGGAAAGGTCTGACAACTAACCCTAAATTATAGAGTTAGACTTGACATGTTAAGGTCAATCTAACGTCAGGTCTTATAATCTACTGTAGATCTGGACATGTAACTAGGATCTACTACCATTAACATAGTATTTTACTTTCTGAGACGAAGTCCAGATCTACAGTAGATTTAACTTAATGACCAGAAATGTCATTGAACAGCCATTTAAATACATCTACAATCAACACTTGTTTTTTTTTTTAACTTTGTCAAACTTGTATTAGATCTAGATCTAGACCCTAGTGTTAGACAACAAAATAATGTTGATGTTGTTGATGATGATTATGGACTTTTCGATTTGCACGTTCACTAGTGGACTGCGACGTATGCGGTCATTTTTAAGCAGTGCGCATGCGCATCGACGAGCTCATCGTTCGTAGCAGATTTCTAGAACGTGTTCACCCTTGTTTTGGCGTCGTTTGAAAACTGTGATGACGTTGTCCGGATTTTCGGGAAGCACACACAAAATACCAATGTAGAAGTCACAAAATCATTGAAAATTGACCCAATTGACTTGATTCTGCGAGCCGAGAGTAGTGGAAGCGTAAGTTCTTTAAAACTAACACAACACATTCTCTTGTGTGTGATTTCCCTCATTTCAAACTTGTTGCCGAATAATCTATAAAATGAACACATTTTATTTATGCATCGGCAATCTGTTGCAGCACACAGTCCCATGCACCGAATTTGGTGTCAGCCGTGCTTAAGTTTAGCCATGCAAGTAAAATTTGCAGGCATAACTAGTTAGACTACTAATGAATTAGTGTCTGACTACTGTTTCTATCAATGTCATAATTTCCCTCTTTAACACGTTTCTGTATTAATTCCGGTTGACACTGCAATTAGATTTTGATGCTGCTTAGATCAAAAGAAGAAATTTCTTGTTATGTCCTGTGTTTTTCTGACTAACGTTAGATCTGACAGTTTTGGGGTGTTGCAATGTAAGAAAGTCAGTTGCAAGTCAAGTTTAGGTCCCCAAATCAATCACAAGTCTTGCATTTGAAAATTTGCAGTAGATGCTGGTCTCCCTCTTATCTTACCACAGAAAGTATTTTTGCTGTGCTATACATTGATCTGTTCACTGCATGTTTGAAATTGAAATGTGCAATTGATTGCACATTCAGAGTTATATCCAATGTTGAAATAGCTGTTATTATGATATAAATACACTGTCAATTATTCCCTTCTTTGTGTGCCATGGTCATGAATTGTGATAACAAATTCAAAGACCTTTGTCTTTGCCTTTGGTTTACACAGTCCTCATGCCAATCATGCTCCAGTTCGGTGCCCTCAGGCGCAGGCTCAAGTTCTGCAACAAAACCTAAGAACGGCGCTTTCAAAAAGTGAGTATAATATATTCATACAATTACTAAAAATGCAGTGCACACACATTTCTAAGTGCTTTCATGATTATGGTTGTATCATTCTTGGTCAGTATACGTAAAACGTACCAGTCAACATTCCATATCATTGCAACAACTGAACTTTCACCAGACCAGGTACCTATTTGAATACATGTATAGGGAGCACCTGTTCCATTCTCTTTTGTGACATGGCTCATCAACTGCCAACATGTGCCAGAAAATTGTTTTTCATAGCATGTAAATTGTCATAAGCTAGTTTGGTCATTTTCATGTAGATGTGGTCAAGAGCAGCAAAGTGAATGAAATGCCTTAATGGGACAGAAGTGCAGGGGTAATGTATCAATATCAGATTCATAATTGGATGTGGAATGCCCATCCCATCTTTCAACAACACCTCCACAAACTTCCCCAAAAAATACAATTTTATTGCTGTCTATCAATTTATGAAACAATTTTTGTCAACTTGGTTGATGCTTCCTACTGCTCTGCAAACAAGACTTCATGCGCCTTCACAATTTCACCATTGTACAGTGTAAGTACTTCCAGGCTGTTTCTCTTTTAGATGATCATATATTTGCCTGTTGGGGTTTGAAAAGCAGAAAAAACAATGTACACATTCCAGGCTATCTTGCTAGTCTATGAACATATTTTAAGCCATTGCTTTTTTCCAACTTTACAAAGCCTTTGATATAGGGGTAAGCTCTAAAACTCAAATTACGGTACTCTACAAAGATATTGTATTATCATATAACATTTCATTTTTTTACCCCATCACATATTAATTTAATTCCATCCTTTTCTCTCTGTTCTTACAGGTCTTCCACTTGGACAGAGGAAATGAACGTGATGCTGTGCCGGGAGGTAGAATTTTTAAACCCATTCCAATTTAAAGATCAAACCCGCGAGAGGGGGAAGGTGTGGCACGATGTGGCGTCTAAACTACAAGAACATGGGTTGGATGTGTCTAGGTGATCAGTCCGCGACAGATATAATTTTTAATTAAAGATAACATAAAAAGAAGAAATAATCTAGAGAAATGGCAAAGTGGCATTGCACCAGAGATGTCGGAGCCAGAAACGGAGATGACACAAATTATAGAGGGCATGGTGGAGATAGAGGCAGCAACGAAGGAGCAGGAGAGTGAGGAGGAAAAAAAAGAAATTGGATGGCGTGGAGATTAGGAAGATGGCCCTCGAATCCTTCACGGAAACCAGGAAAAGGTAATTTGGGAATCTTCTCAAGGTTCTCCGCTATAAAATTTTCTTTCAGGTGGCTAAAGTGACCCATCATAGGTTTGATAAATGTAGGTCCTTCAAAGTTG
This sequence comes from Diadema antillarum, assembly GCF_040938485.1. Taxonomy (NCBI): domain Eukaryota; kingdom Metazoa; phylum Echinodermata; class Echinoidea; order Diadematoida; family Diadematidae; genus Diadema; species Diadema antillarum. Next base: position 1,203,067 of record NW_027270982.1, read on the forward strand.
GTGGCCAAACAAGAGTTTCCATTGGCCACATTCAGTTTCTTGTGGCTACTGGCACCTGGGCCACTGCTAAGGGCAAACCCTGACTTTTCAGATTAAGCTGTCAGGCTCTGCGATTGGGAGATTGAACTCGATTTCATATGACATTTTGATAAATTACCATTATATTGTTTCACATGAAGTAAAACTGTCCATTTTTCCTACTTTGTATTTAAGCATTTCAAAATAGACATCAAATAAAATGAATCATGCAGACCTACATGTATGTAGACATGTGACTTTTCTGTGCTCATTAATGTGCATGTTTATTCTTTACTGAATTGGTTTGAATATTGTGATGTATAGAGTTATATACAAAATGAGTTCAAAAGCAATCAAAAAAATTATTGAATTTCAGTTTTCTATGATTCACGTCATAATGACTTCAAGAGGACATTCTTTCCTTTTTTCTTTTTCTTTTTTCAAAGACTAAAGTCTGAGGAAACACCACCAAAGAGAAAAAGGAACAGAGGAACAGAGACCTCCCAATTTCTTCTAAGGAAGCTCGAGATAGATCGTGAAATGAAGGAGAAGGAGTTTGACTTGAGGAGGGAGGAGTTTCAGAGGAAGAAGCAAGAGGAAGAATGGAGAAGGGAGAGGGAGCAAAGAGAAGAAGAAAGAATGAGAAGAGATGAAGAAAGAAGAAGAAGAGACGAGGAAAGAAGACAACAGAAGGAAGAACAAGATGAGGAGAGAAGAAGAAGAGATGACATGGAAAGAGGTAAGAAGTTTGAGTTATTACAGGAGCAGATTCTGAAGCAGAATCAGATGATGCTTCTGCTTTTTTGGAAGCAAAAGGAGTTATCATTTGGCCTTTAGAACTTTTTCATGGTTTCTGGGAAGGATTTATAGGCCCATTTCCTTATCTCCAAGCCATGCAGCTGTTCCTCCTCTGTCTTTTGCTCCATTATGTTTGCTACCGTCTCCACCATGTCCTCTGTTCTTTGAGTGGTATCTGTTATTGCCTAGATGCAATGCCGCTTTGGCTTTGTTGTTTTCTTAAATTGTTCACATTATTGCCTTTTTATAATAACCAGATGACAGTTACCACAGTGCTGCACACTAACCCATTTTTTCTGCCGGTCCAACCTGTCTCTGTCGGACCGGTAAATGCCCCGTTTTACCATTTTTTGCCCGTCCGAACAGAAAATTTACCGGTCAACAACAACAACCTAAAAAAACATTAAATGACTTGCAAACTTATTTTCTTGTTTTTTTATGGACGTACCCCCCCCCCCCATGTACATTTTACAGATTAATATTTTTTTTTTGAACTTGCGATATTCATTGCACAAAAAAAAAAAGATAGGAAAAAATAGAATGTTTGTCAGTGTAAAAAATGAACAAAATCAGATTGTATCAAATGCGTTTGTGACTTTTTCTAAACATCGGCACACGAACTTGCTGCGTAACCTGCTCTTGGTGGTCAGTTGGATTGCGACGATTTAATGAATTATTTTAGCTGTGATATTTTCTGATGCACGCGCTACAAGGGGTTCTTTATTTTTCTCCCGATAATCTATTCGCATTTGTGCATGCGTTCTTGAAAGGTACACAACATGCAGGGCCGAATTCGCGATCTTTTTTGCGCCCATTTCCACCTCAAATATTAGCGGGATTGTGACGATTTCATAAATTACTTCGGCTGTAATATTTTCTGATGCAAGCGCCAAAAGAGGTTGAAAATGTGTCCTTTATTTTTTCCCGACAAACTCTTCGAATTTCGTAAATGCGTTCTTAAAAAAATGCACCACATGGCCGAATTCATGATACTTTTTGCGCCTATTTCTACCTCAAGTATCAGCGGGGTTGTGACGATTTCATAAATTACTTTGGCTGTAATCTTTTATGATGCACGCGCCAAAAGGGGTTGAAAATGTGTCCTTTATTTTTTCCCAATAAACTCTTTGAATTTCGTAAGTGCGTTCTTACAGATGTTCCACACAGCCGAATTCATGATACTTTTTGCGCCTATTTCTACCTGAAATATCAGCGGAATTGTGGCGATTTCACGTATAACTTCGGATTTAACTTTTTGTGATGCACGCACCGGCAAGAATGGTTGAAAATGCGTTCTTTATTTTTCTCCCCATAATCTCTTCGCATTCCGTACATGCGTTCTACGACACGGCCGAATTCACGATCATTTTTGCGCCTATTTCTACCTCAAATATCAGCGGGATTGCGATGATTTCATAAATAACTTCGGCAGTAATCTTTTATGATAAACGCGCCAAAATGGGTTGAAAATGTGTCCTTTATTTTTCCCGGATAAACTCTTCGCATTTCGTAAAGCGTTCTAAACAGATATACGACACGGCCAAAAATCATGATTCTTTTTGCACCTATTGTTTCCTCAAACTTCAACGGGATTGCGATGATTTCATGAATTATCATTCGGCCGTAATCTTTATGATGCACGGGCCAAAAGGGGTTGAAAATGTGTCCTGTATTTTTCTCCCAATAATCTCTTCGCATTTTGTACATGCGTATACGACACGGCCAAAATTCACGATCCTTTTATCGCCTATTTTTACATTAAATATCAGACGAATTGTGGCAATTTCATGAATTACTTCAGATGTAATCTTTTGTGATACACGCACCAGCTAGAATGGTTGAAAATGCGTTCTTTATTTTTCTCCCCATAATCTCTTCGCATTCCGTATACATGCGTTCTTGAAAGGTATACGACATGGCCAAATTCACGATCCTTTTTGCGCCTATTTCTACCTCAAATATCAGCGGGATTGTGATGAGTTCATGTACACATTATGACTTCGCGTGCAATCTTTTATGATACATGCGCCAAGAGGGGTTGAAAATGTGTCCTTTATTTTTCCCCGATAAACTCTTCGCATTTTGTAAATGCGTTCTTAAAAGATACACAACACGGCCAAAAATCATGATTCTTTTGCGCCTATCGTTTCCTCAAACTTTAACGGGATTGAGATGATTTTATGAATTATCACTCGGCTCTATGATCTTTATGATGCACGGGCCAAAAAGGGTTGAAAATGTGTGCTGCATTTTTCACCCAATAATCACTTCGCATTGCGTACATGCCTATACGACCGAATTCACGGTCCTTTTAGCGCCTATTTCTACATAAAATATCAGCGGGTTTGCGATATGTCATTAATTATTTCGGCTGTAATTTTTTGTGATACATTCACCAGAAGGGTTGAAAATGCGTTCTTTATTTTTCTCCGATAATTTCTTCGTATTTGGCGTTTTCAAAATTATACATTGCATGCAGGGCCGAATTCGATATTCTTTTTGCGCCTATTATTGTTTCCTCAAATTCCAACGGGATTGCGAAATTTTCATGAATTACTATTCGGCTGTAATTTATATGATGCAAGCGCCGAAAGGGGTGAAAATGTGTCCTTTATTTTTCTCCCGCTAATCTTTTCCCATTTCGTACATGCGTTCTTATCTACAAGGTATACGACACGGCCGAATTCACGATCCTTTTTGCGCCTATTTCTATACCTCAAATATCAGCGGGATTGTGGCGATTTCATGAATTACTTCGGATGTAATCTTTTGTAATACACGCATCAGAAGGGCAAAAATGTTTTTTTTTTATTTTTCTCCCGATAATCTCGTCGCATTTGTGTATGCGTTTTTGATAACCAAGACGGCATGCAGGACTCAATTCAAGATCATTTTTTGCGCCTATTATTTCCTCAAATTTCAACGGGATTGCGTTGATTTCATGAATTGTTATTCGGCTGTAATCGTTTATGATGCACTCACCAAAATGTGTCCTTTATTTTTTTTTTTTTTCTCCTCTATAATCTCTTCGCATTTCGTACATAATCTTTTGGAAGATACGACGCGGCCGGTCGAATTCATGATCCTTTTTGGGACGATTTCTACCTGAAATATGTAAGCGGGACTGCCATGATTTCATGATTATTTTTTTCTCCCTTGTATTATCTCTTCACATTTTGTGCATGCGTTCTTATAAAGTACACGGAAGGGCCGATTTCGTGATCCTTTTTGCGCCTATCTTCGTTATGAGAACATTCTGAGCGAATGAAAATATAAATTTGTGAAATGACTGCAAAATGAAAATAAACGCAATCAGATCCATTTCCTGTATCGCTGAATATCGAATGTGTTTTCACTTTTTCTAAAAATCGACACAAGTAAATTAGTTCTAACATAACTGCCACGCTGCTGCGAAGCCGGGATCGGATCGATCTTGCGTTAAAAAATCATGAGTAAAATGACCCAGAAATGCGTGCGCTTCTTTCAATGCTTCTTGTCTGGCATGACCGCCGATCGCAAGCAAACGAGAAGCAGTTACACTGTACATGCTTTGCATCGTTTGCTTTGCATGTATTGCATTGCATGGCAGTGCGTGAGCAGCGCCAAATGCGCAAGCGAGCGCGAATGTAACTGGTCGACTGCTCGTGCTCAAAACTATGTTTACCGTACAAATTGCACCGGTAGACATAAACGAAAACTTGCGTAAAACTTGTTGAACAGTGCGATATCTTGCATTCTGTTTCTCCCTGATCGGGGCTGCTCTTTTCCTTTCTACTGACCCCACCAATGCTTTTTTTTTTACTGGTCATGTCGGACCGGTAACTTGTGGATTTCCTGAAAAGTTACCGGTCCGACAGTGACTTTTACCGGTCTTTGACCGTCGGACCGGCGCCAGTGTGCAGCCCTGGTTACCATTAGACGTCATACATACATGTATACCTTCAGTATGTTGGAGAGTTTATGACATGATCTGACTTTCGGGTTATAATCCCAAAGGTCACAGGGCTCATCTATTTGCGAACAAAAATAATGCAAACTTAAATTCATAAGTTTACCACAAAATTATAGTCTTTCTATAATGTAAACAAGTGCTGTTGTTTTGTTCCTTTGCTCTATGTACAATTTATGATAAAGAGGTAGTGTATAACAAAATACAAGTGGTTCATTGTACATGCTTCCTGAACCTACATGTACATATACAAAGTAAAGAAATGATGGTGAATAAACCTGAATACACCTAAATAAATGCTACTCTATTAAGAACAATTTAATGATAAATCAGTAATGCATGAGATAGAAGAAAGCTTCAGTCTCTAGTTGTCAGCAGTTGTTATGCTGAGCTAGCTTCACTGGCCTGAAAAAAAAATTAATGTGAAAAAAAATAAAGTTTAAAAAAAGCTAACAAATCTTGGAATGAACAGAGAGATTTATAACTTTAAAGTCAACATCAATAAAAACTATTAGTATTTGAAGCCGACTCGGGACTAGGGGGTAAAGAACAATAGACACAGTCTGAGTCGACTTGATTCTTTAAAGAATTTGAAAAAAAGGGAAACTGTAACTGTAGTGCAACTTAATACTGCTCCCGACCCAGTCCTGGCCCGGAGTAGCTGAGGCTAGCAAACAGCGGAAATTGACGCCCGCCATGCCGGAAAGCTTTGGCACCGATATCACAAGTGGAGGCCTACGCTACGGAAACTTAGTGTATTCTTCCCTGAAATATGCCCTGCATTCATCGTTGTTATAGTCCTTTAAAGAGAAGTTGTCATACTCCTTGTAGTTACAGTCTACATTTGCAGGCCGATTTGCATCACACAGCAACATGAATTCATCATCGTCCAAAACATCGATGATATATGCGCAGGTAATTTCCTCCAAAAGTCTGTGAAGATTCACCATGATTGTAATCTTGCAATTACCATGAAGATGACGTCACTGAGCTGAGTACGTCTTTGTCGTGTGAAATCAAAATGGTAAAAATGTACGTCTGCGTGCCTCGTCAACCCTGCTTCAAAACATGACTGCATACGTCGCAGTCCACTAGTGAACGTGCAAATCAAAAAGGCCCTATTGATGATGAGTACAACAGGGCTGCCAACTCTCACGCACTGAGCGTGAGACTCATGCAATTCAACCAATTTTGACTGTCTCACTCTGATAAACGAAATCTCACGCTACACCCCCAAAATGGAATGTACAAAAATAAATATATCTCTAAATTCTCTGATATTCTGAATATCGATATGCGCAAGCCCAAAGTGTTGAGATTTTCCTGCGCGGGTGTAAAGCTTAATCAATAATAATCGTCTTCGGTTCGCGCGCAAAGACAAGCTATTGGATTATGATTGGTTTCTACCTATACCACGTGAGCGTAGCTTGTACTTTTGGCAAATTACAGTACATGTATGGCTGTGACGTGTGCTTTACATCGCTTACACTAACTGTGTACGTAGTACGTACATACGGCCGCACAGCAGGCCGCCAGGCGCTAGCCAGGAGGATCTTTCTTTCATCTGACTTTCATTCCTTCAAAGTTTAACACTTGAAATTCATATTCAAAATCATTATCAATATAATTGTAATCTTTTATCTGAGAGTGAGACTGAGAATAATTTGAATTTAACTTTGTTATGTGTATTCTAATTCTTTATTGAGACCAGAAAGTGTGTCCTTCCTGTCAAGTATTAATTTATGAGAGTACTGTACTAAGAGAATTTTCAATCTGTCGCGTCGAGTCGATCCGGCGCGGTTGAATGCTATGTGTGTGTGTGTGAGTGACGATCTATAGTTTGGTAGATATTAAAACACCAATTTTGAAAATTTATAATAGTCAGTGGCTTATCTGTGGATAATTCAGTGGTACTTTGTACAATTTAGCTTACTTTGGCATAATTTTGGGGTATGAAATTTCAAATAATTACTCGATTATTTTTTCAAAACTTTCATGAAACTAAACGGCCAATGCTATGTCTCATTGGTTTTCATAGTCACGTTCCCTCATTGAAGGAAAATGTGTTTATATGTGCCCTCATTTTTTCTAATGGGTTAAAAAATTACAACCTTGGGCATTTATTCCTTCATACAACGTAGCTGATAACTTACCCCCCCCCCCCCCCCAAAAAAAAAAAAAAAAAAAAGCAATCTAGTACACTTCTATGTGCCCACCTTCTTATGATAGGACCAATGATATGCAAATTTAGATTGTGTAGCACTAGAGCAGGGTCTAAAAAAAAGCCATGCTACATTGACAAAGGCGGGGGGGGGGGGGGGGGGGGGGGTCTGCCAATACAAGAATTTTTGTATACGACCTTACATTAAAAAGTCGAAGCTTTTTTTTTTCATTTCAATTTATATTACAGAATTCCATGCCTACCCTGAAAAACAAGTTCATTATGAAAAGAAAACCATTCAGGAGAGGATAGGGGCAAGTAGAATTGACAATATTAATAAAACCAAAGGACTAAACGATAATTTCTGTCATTTTAGATGTCGCAAGAAGATGAGACAGAGAGGATGGATACAGGCAGTGACACTGATATGACAACACTCAGATTTTTGCTGAACAGGTCAAGGTTAGTGCCGCCAAACCAAAGGTCAAACCAAAGGTCAAACCAAGGGGAAACGAGGTGCAGCAACCTACAAGTCACCTTTTAAGAAAGAATGGTCTGAAATTTTGCCCTTCATAAGAATGGGGTCCACAGCTGGCCACTTCTGATGCAATATTTGCAGCCAGGAGTTATCATGTGCTCACCAAGGTCTATTTGACATCATGCGCCACATCTCTAGCAACGGCCACAAGGAGAAGGAGAGGCTACAAAAATCATCGCGGGGAATAACCCACTTCACTGTTCAAACTGGGGCAGAGAAGTACAAACCATGTTATGGTCAGTCTTGAGCCATAGATTAAGTGAATAGTGCAATCGGGGTCACAACACCTTAAATACAGACTTGTGTTTTCCCTTTAACATTACATTCTTTCGCTTCTGCTAGCCGGGCAAGAACTCGGTACATTGTGATATGATATGGAATATGTATTATACTTTACATTGAAGCAGACCCGTGGAGTTCAGTCAAGGAATGGTTTGCCTACTAGAAACAACGCCTCACAAAGAGAAACGTGGCACCAATCATACGGATGCTCTACAGGACCTTCAAATTTCCTCAGCTATGACAAGCTATGCACTAGTATTTTGTGTAACAAGGAAACGACTCTATAGTGGCTGAAAGAAAACAATCTCGTTGCAAGTCAGAGATCATGTCCAACATGTCATGGAGATATGAAACTGTGCACTACCGGTGATCGACACGATGGACTGAAATGGGTTTGTTGTAAAAATAGCAGAACAGACAGACACCGCAACGAATGCTCCATTCGAAAAGACTCTTGGTTTGAAGACAGCAATCTCACCATCCCCGAAACTCTGAAATACACGTATTGGTGGAGCACGGGATTATCACAAGCGAACATAATTCAGCAACTTCAGCAATCGAACCATACATCCGTTGACTGGGCTATGTTCTGCCGTGAAGTATGTTTGGAAACTTTGAGCAACCAGAAAGAGAAAATAGGTGGCCCAGGAAAGATTGTGGAAATAGACGAATCCAAAGTAGGCAAAAGAAAGTATCACAGAGGACATGTTGTTGAAGGCCAATGGGTATTGGGAGGTATCAAAAGAGACAGCAGAAAGAGTTCATGTTCGCTGTTGAAGACCAGTCAGAAGCCACTTTGCTTCCGTTGATTCTAGATCACATTGAGCCACAGACGACCATCGTGTCAGACTGCTGGAAAGCTTTATACAGCAACCTCAGTAGACATGGCTATCATCATGAGACAGTCAACCACTCTGTAGAGTTCAAGAACTCGGATGGATTCCACAGGAATACCATCGAATGACACTGGAGGCATTTGAAGGCCAGTCTACCACAGTACAGCAAAAAAAAAAGAAGGCACACTATGAATCATATTTTGCCAAAATTCTCTACAGGTACCAGCATCCAGACGGGGACATGTTCATGTCATTCTTGCGTGATGTAGCTCGTGTGTACGATACGTCTACTTAATTTCATTCAGTTGGAACACCAAACATGCTAATCAGTGCGTGGAGAAGAAGACATTCCTCAAACTTTCTTTTTACTCATTAAGAGATGCGGTAGCTGTTATCATCTCTACTGTCAATGCATTATAGCATCATTGTTTGCAGTATAGTAACAAATCTACTTAATTGTTTAGTTTAGAAAGTGCTCAAAGTGTGAGGTTTAACTATCAGGTCTTGCTCTAGGGTTTGTTGCATTGCAAAGTGTTCTATTCTTGAAGATGATTATTCCCGTGTTTACTGCATTATAGCATCATTGTTTGCAGTATAGTGACAAATGCACTTATTTGTTTAGTTTAGAAAGTGCGCAAAGAGCGAGGTTTAATTATCAGGTCTTGTTCTAGGGTTTGTTACATTGCAAAGTGTTCTATTCTTAAATGAAGATGATTATTCCCGTGTGACAGTGATACATCAGCCAAATATTTGTATCAAGAGTTAGAGAGTGATGACAACAGTCGGACAAGCGGAAGCGAAGGTGGAGACGAGAGCACCAGCGAGACAGAGGAAGAGAGCAAAGTACAGCCTTCTACTACCAGGAGGATTGAGATTTACAGAGCCCCAGGAGAACACTGGATGTTTAACGTTGTTTTTTGTGTTTTGAAATGGAAATAAACAAATCGGATTTAATTGTACTAAAAATGTCATGTTGCTCTTACTAGCAATGCGAGAATGTAACATACTTTCCTCAAACGTTTCTTTTGATTTCATTGCAGTACATACAGTTCCCCTGCACTCCAGAGGATGTAAGACATAAACAGGTGAAATTTCACGAAATTGCAAGATTTCCTCACATCATTGGCACTGTTGATGGGACATACGTGTGTTTGAGTGGAGCACCAGTGGGAGCAGAGGAGTACGTATGTGTATGTTAATCGCAAAGGGCGCCATTCCATAAATGTTCAGATCATATGCAATACAGAGTACAAGATCACCAACATTGTGGCCCACATCCAGCATGACAACCACACTAAGTACCTGTACATGCGGGAGAATCTCATTATTTTGAACATTATTGTTGTATGGACATCGCACGGACCAGCCAGGATGTGGATGTCATTATATTTAATGAGGAATCAATGCTGTTTTGAGCATGTTCAAATTGAAGTATTTTCAAGGGACAGCAATCGTCAAACCAGCCGAAAGTATGGGACTTCCTGAAAGGTACAGAGAGAGTATCATGATACAGGAGTCGTCAATGCCTACATTCTAACCAATTACTTTGTGACGTAATTTAATGGAAGAGTGTGACGGTTTCTTGCAGAGCGGCCCTGCGGAAACCGAGGGGTTGGTATCGACGATGTATGTGTAGGCCATTGTATCATGACAGATGATGTTGGACTACTCATAGATGACACCAGGCACCATGGGAAGATGAAGGAACTACAGGCTCACGAACATCATCTGCACAATGTGATGATTGAAAGAGAGCCGGGAAGAGACAGCTGCTACCAGACAGAGCATCCAAGATTCACCTGCTGATCTCAGCCCTCGTGCTCCATGCTCCAGACCAGGTGCTACATGTATGCACTACAGCTTCGACCATGCACAACAACTGCACTATCCCACCAACCCACAGCAACCAGGCCCCATCTACTTCTTGATGCCATGTAAATGTGAGATATTTGGGATCAACTGTGAGGGACTATTGAGACAGGTAGGTTACATCTCATTTTAATAGCTTTTACCTTTACATTGATTATCATCAGTTTTGATCTTTTCCAATTCTTTTTCCTCCTTGTTCTTTCATTCCTTTTTAAGTTATTGACTATGTAAATGATTTGTTTGCATGTATTCTGGTACTATTGTGTGTGGTAAAGTGGCCTGTGGATTAGGCATTTCTAAAATATAAATATTTGAGTGACTGTGAATTGAATTAGGAACTGATCTACTGGGTAGATAGTGTATGACATTACAGAAGGTTGTAAAAAACTGTTTTATCATTTTTGTCATCACACTCCTTTTGTGAGATTTGTGTGTAAATTGTGCTCTAAGTTGGTAATTCCTGCTGCACTAGCCCTGCAGATGAAGAAGGCATGTGCTACTCCACAGGCTCCATTGCAGTTATTTCGTACCTACACTATTTCTTCAGATGCTACATGCTTGGTGAGGAAGATCTTCGTCTGCACTGTGACAACTGCTTGTCACAGAGCAGTTACCTAACAGTAGTATCTGGCCTGAAGATGCATGCATGGATTGCTCAGGCCTGTGACTCTAAACTTTATGGTCCCTGGGCATACCAAGTTCACTCCCGACTTCTGCTTTGGAAGAAGAAAATTTCAAGATTCTGGGGGGCGTTTCATGAAGGAACTTGTCGGATAAAATATCTGACAAGTCAATTATATCCGACAAGTTTTGAGAAATTCTTTAGTCTGATTGGCTGATTTCTCTGAACTTGTCGGACATAACTGACTTGTCAGACATTTTATCCGACAAGTTCCTTCATGAAACACCCCCCAGAAGTGTCAATACTGACAGACATCTCAGAGGTGGTGAGAGACACTTCTCCACAAGGTATCAATGTACCACAGCTCGTCGGAGACAAATCTAGACGATTCAAGGGTTCAATTTAATTTGGTAAATAATTGTTTTCATCTAAAAAAGTCTTGGGAATAGAGATTTCTGATGTCTGCCGACAATGGCGTAGCGTAACCTGCCATGATGCCAATTCTTGTCGGTGTGTTACTGTCTTCAGGACACCCGTAAAGGAGCATCGTCAATTGTCATTCACGACATTAGGTGATATCCTGGAAAGATCAATCACTTCCATTTAATTAGATTGTACATGTATATGATTTCCCCAGAAGATGTCTCTGGGTATGAAGAAGTCACACCAGTACTTTTCACATGTACAATTTCAGATGAGTGTTCTGCAATTATTCATAACAGGAAATGAAAGTAGCAGAGAAGCACACAAATACTAGTAGTAGTAGGGACTAGGTACTGTATTTTTTTTTGGTGTTTTCAGGGAAAATGCCCTGACCCAGAAACGCTTGTCGAGATTGTCGCACATGTGCAAAGTATTATTAAAAAAAAAAAAAGCTTAAAGGGGAAATAAACCCAAAACATGAATTCTGCCCCTTGATTGGGTGTTAATGACTTCCCACATTTGCCTAGGGTACATCCATGTATGACTTTTCTAAAGAGAGAAAAATCTGACAATTTGAGAGCCTTGAGTGGGCAAATATGCGTCTCTGCACAGAGCCATTGTTTAGAAAGTGCCGCCCATCGTCGCGGGGGGGTGTGACGTCTGTGCGGAGAAGACAGTATCCGTCTCTAATTGGTCAATCGTCATCATCAATATACTCCATGTATTGTTTGATTTATTAAATCAATAATGATGGTATTTGTGAGTTTAATACCAATCAAATAAATATTGCAAGGTAATATATATATATTTTGTATGATTAATTGACATTTAAATATAAAATTTGATGTAAAACTAACGCAACATATTTTTACTTCTCAAGATTGATCACAAGCAGGAACGCAGTTTCATCGAAGAGTTAGTCTATAGTTGCAAACCCTAGTTTACGTTATCGCTATCAATATTTTCACTGCATATGCATATGCGTGCATTTTCCTATCCTGCATCTCATATTCCTATATCGCGTACTCGTCGATTCTTCTATCTAGCTTACGTCGTGTTACTTTAGTTTTAATTTAGTTTTGGTACCCGCAGCTATTTTTGAGATCGTGAAACTTTGTTGAACGTTCATACCTCATGATGGTGTGGCGAAAGGATCGACGGCCTATGCTTACGAACCTGTGTTTTCTCAACAGGAAGTCGAACGTCGCATGCGTGAGCGTGCAGCTGAAGAAAGCGACGGGACTAGTGACAGTGACAACACGGTGATGATCGGCCAGCTCCCCCGAATCCTCCGGATCGAATGAACACCAGAGACTGGTGCACCTGTGGAAATTGTGAACCACTGGACTTGCCAACGCAATGTGTTTGCTGTCACGAAGTTAGAAACTGTGGGCAGTTTCTTGACGACACTACTGGTGTGAATTGTGTGACACAAAACGAGGATTTGCACACATCAAAAAGTAACACACACACATCAAAAAAGTAACACACACACACAAAAGGGAACTTCTCCCTTGGGCAGAGACTAACTCTGATCTTGTGCTCTGCACGAAAAAGGAAAAATATGTACATAAAGCAACAAGCAAAAAGGGAGGAGTAACAGGAGGACAAACAAAAAGATGACAAGGATGATGGCTTCCATTACCCTTTAAAGGAACATGGCTTATATACTGAGTGCCCCCAAAGTGATTCAATTTTCACATCACATTCAAGATGACTTTACAGTTAGTGTAAAAACAATATGGTAATGATACTTGTAACCGATCTTGAGTGAATACTCTACATATCTAGTGGTGGAGGCACAATGGCTGTGGCTGGGTCACACATCGCTCTATGGCTGCAAGTAGGGAGACCCGCCTGACCCGATCTCTCCTGGGGTGTTTCCTTCCGGAACACTCCTGGGGTGTTTCCTACCGGAACACTCCTGGGGTGTTTCCTGCCGGAACACTCCTGGGGTGTTTCCTGGCGGAACACTCCTCGGGTGTTTCCTGTTTACCTTCCTGAATTCCTGGTGTAGCAACAGTGTCATTGGGATCTGTGGAGGACCTTGGACAGAGCAAAGTGGTACTGGTTGCCCTGGAAAGGAAGATTTGTGTTGGTCTTTGTTGAAAGTATGTTTGTGTTTGTGTTTGTTATTTGTTGAATCATCTTCATCCTACATTTCATCTCATACCATTTCACCTTCATCCTTGAATATTCACTGAATATTCACTGAGAATACATCTGGAACTTCATCCTGGAATTCACAGACTCATCCCATCAGGCTGTGCGAACTGACATGAGTGACACGAGGCTGCAAAAAATCCTGAGTTTTTTCATATTTGTGAGACTGTACACCTTAGGGAATTGCACAAGCAGGTGAGGTGTGTCATGCTAAGACTGTTATGGTCATTTGATTGAAGCTGAATTTGACTATCTACAGGAGGAAATTTGTGAATCTTGTGACAAACTGATTGACCAATTGAGCACTGTAAAGAAAGACGATGAGAACGGAGGCCCAGCAACTCGGTCGCGGGGTGCATGGGGCAGCAGGAGCCAAACGTCCACGTCAAGTGAGAGAGCTGTGCCTGCAGGCCAGCCGACCGAAAGATTGTCAATGGGCAAGGACTCTGAGCTCGCGTTGACCATTGAGTCAAAGATAAAGGAGGCCCTTTGTTCGGAAGAAGTGCTGAAGGCCTTAGTGAAAGCGGGTGACAGACTCCATACTTGAATGTGTGACGCAACAAGTGTACGAGGCCATCAAAATGGACGCTCAGCAAAATGACAGCAAAGTGAGAGAGCTAGAAAAGCAAGTGAGTCAACTCAGGAAAGACTTGTCAGACATCAACAGAGATGCACAGAGCAATACAGTCGCCGAAATTGTTTGAGGTTCCATAGCATAAAGGAGCATCAAGGAGAAACACAGACACATTGGAGAGCGACATCGTCCGTGATCGTCTGGGCGTCAAAACTCTCCCCCACTGACATCGACCACAGCCACAGAATCATGCCGAGATACAAATCACCCAGCGAGCAGTGACGGAGAAAAGCATCATAGTCAAGTTTTCCACGTACAACGCACGTCAAAAAATGTACCAGGCGAGATCAAAGCTGAGGGAACCTCAATCTTCATCAACGAAGACCTCACGTACAAGCGTCAGGAGCTCATGTTTGCGGCCAGAAAGAGCAAAGGCATAGCGTGGACTAAGCAAACTTTTCAGTGGTACAGACGCCGACAGGTATATAAACATCTTCCTCCAACAAGAACCAAAAAAAATCTCGACTCCGACTAAAACTATGGCAAAGTTATCTATTCAACAACGACGAACTCTAGTTCAATTTCATAAGCGAGGTCTCACAACAATGCAAATTCTTAGGGAAATTGAGAAGCTTGGCTTTAAAACTTCATGAACCACCATCTTGGCAACAATACAAAAATTCAAACAGACTAATACGCTGGCAGACAAAGCCCGATCAGGCCACCCACCCGCTTTTTAAGTAAGAGCATAAACGTTTCCTCAACAACAAATTGCTTGAAAATGGAGTTAACTGCTCCCAAACTAACACAATTCGTAAACGAACAATTCGGAACAAGCTTTTCCATTGGAAAAATAAAACACGCATGGGCTCCATCTTGGTTGGGTTGCCACCAGAACTCATTATGGACAATTAATTCGTCAAGTGAACAAGGCAGCTCGTTTGGCTTTTGCAATAAATGTGCTGGAAAATAGAGACAATTTTTGGGACGCGATTTTTACTGATAAGTCATCGTTTCAGCTTGAAAACGTCGGGACTTTTCAGTTCAGACTAAAACCAGAACAATCGAAGAAGAAGGGGAAGCCCAAACATCCCACCAGAATTTACGCATGGGGAGGAATAAGCAGGCACAGTGCCACGAAACTGTTGATATTTGATGGCATTATGAAGACGGATTTTTTTATCAACGATATCCTAGCAGACACTCTCCTCCCCTTCACAAGGGAGAAATACCACGGCGCACCGTGTCGGCTTGTGCAAGACAACAACCCGAAGCATGTGAGCTGAGCTGCAAGGTCATTTTTGGTGGACAATAACATCACATGGCACACAATGCCTGCCGATTCTCCAGACCTGAACCCAATAGAACACCTATGGCATCAAATGAAGCACTACATTACAAATGTAAGTACTTGCATCTGTCAATCATCACTTCTTTTTTTTCAAAAATCCTGCAAAACTTGATTTCTGTAAATTGTTTCTTTTTCATATGCATTAAAAGGTTTTTCTTTCTTAATATTGGGACCAGTGATCTAAGAAATGTTTGAGTTATCACATCACATGCATATACACGTGTAGGTCAGTTGTATCACAAAACATCCCAACATATAAAGATTTTGCGATAAAGCCTACATGTATAAGGAGATCAAGTGTATTACTATCTGTCTCAATAAACCATACGTGTAGATGGTCTATTCTAGAAACAATCTTATTATAACTATTGTTCACATTTTGAATATTTAACAATACCTAACATTGATTATACTAATTAACATTTAATATCATTCTTTTTTTTTCTATCTCTTACTCACATTTTAGACCTATTTTGAAGCACTAAAGCTTGGTTTTTGTTTCATCTGCAAATGGTTAATAATGCCTTTAAATTCAAATAATCATGTCACTTTTCAAGTTATTATTATTATTATCTATTTATTCGGCATTTGCAAAACAATACAGGTGATAACAGAGAAACACAATAAACAAACAAAACACAAGAAAACAAAAGTGTCCAGGCTTTCCCTGTTGAGCTTCCGTAAGGAGCTGGGTTGGAAAAAAGCAATCAAAATCACTATGACCCTTGGGCCTCTCCAACCAACAGATATAGATTGTATAATCTTCCCTGCTTTGTGATTCATTGAAATCCACTTTAACAAAGAGTACAGTTCTTCTTCAGTGCTGCTGCCTTCAAGGCATACACATTTTACAAATGGCAGAAAATTGTGTTTTATACTTCATTCATATCTCCCTCGGGCACATGTACCTCAATAAAATATCTTACTCATGGCCATAACAAGCTTCTCACTTCAGACATATATACAACTTAGTGACTGTTTGACCATGTACCTTTCATATAAACTTCGCAAGCATTGTTGTTTTGTTTTTATCTTTCCTAACAGTGCAGGTTTTGCAGTGCCCCCAAAATGTGGTAGAATATATCCTGTTACTTCAAGAAAGGAGATATCAGGAAAATTCGGAGGTAGAGAAACAAGAGCTCAGCACAGTCATAAATATCATGAAGACAGCAATGCTTATCAAAAAGGCACTCCAAGGTTGACTGCAAGACAAAATTACTTTCTGTTTTTTTAGCGCTTACACACCAATATGTTTACCTGTATAACAGATATGAGCACAAGACATCATCCTGTCGCTCATGAAAACCACAAGTGCTAGGTATCAACTCTTGTGGTATCTCTACTCTAGGTATCACACCTCAGTGGTGATGGTTTTTAAACTGTGTTAGTCACAATGTGACATGTAGAAGCTATTATTCCCAGTCTGTCAGTTCCCTGCCATTTTATGCAGGTACCAGTAATCACTGGATCACTGCAACAAGACACTCAAGGTTTAAACCATTGTTTTGCTCTCAAAGATAGTACACTGAATATGGTCACCATAAGCAAAGAGTAACTTCTTTTGGTGTTGAGTATTTTCATACAGGGTCCTGTCATTACACAAAATCATACCATCAACTGGCTTGAAGATGGTTCACAGTTGGTCATACAAAACATGCCAGCATGATGCAGGATTTGAACACATGATCTTCACTCCGAGTGACAATGGCTTATACCACACAACCACAGGGCTTCACATAGAGGGTTATGTCAATGCCTGCTGTTGGTAGGAAGGCCCAGAAGATATTGCCAGCTATATGTAGGTGTATGAGTTTTACCCGTTTCGGGGTCACCTGGGATCAAAGTCGGCAGGGCCCTCCCCGAACCCCCTGAACAGCATCGACGGACCAAGACATTGAAGGTCTGGTAACTCCAGGGGGCGGAGACCGTGAATGTCCCTGACGACCGTCGCCAGGCCGTGCCAGTACAGTGGGAGGGGCATCCTCCCCACCGTGGTCCACGTGTCGTTTACTGGGTCGTAGCACTCTATGCTGTCCCAGTTTCGGCGATCTTTCAGGTTGTCGCCTCCAGCCACATAGATCTTGCCTGATGAAGGTAGTAAAAGAACAAGATATGGATAATCTCAAATGACGGCAGTCTAAATAATTCTCTCATTGAGAAAAACAATAGCACATTTTCTCTACAACCCCCCAAAAAATAAAATTATTTCTTGACACAGAAAGCAAACGAGAGAGCAGGTGTCATTAAAAGCTAATATTGACTCTAGTTTTATAAAGAATTCTGACTATGATAACAAGGTCTTATTATATATCAAGAATAAAATTGATCACCAAAGACTTCAAAGTTTCTAAAAAAAGAAAGAATATATATGACTGTGACATTTAACACCTTCAAGGAGTTTTTTGTGAATATGTGGATGGAGAGGACAAACAGGAGAGAGTCAGGCACAATGTCTTGCTCCGTTCAGGTTTGAGAGGCAAATCTGTTTATTGCAGCCAGTATGGCTGATTATATAACATGTGGAGAACAGTGCAGTATTGTATTTACAGTCATGGGATGAAGAGGGTGGGTGGCAGAGGAAGTGAGATGAACAGGGGGCTATGTTTGAAGCTCCTTGTTGTATGTGAGGTAATGAGGCATGGTGGTGGCTAGAGAAAGGAGTGTCAGGTTGACCATAAGAAAGACAGGATAGAGTGACCAAAGCAGTGATGGTCAAATGAGAACATGTGATGGTACAGTTACGTAGAGTACATAATATACACATTTACATACAAACAGAGTTTGATTTAATAAATGTCCACTACATTAGGTTGAAATTATCCTATTTGGCAGCTTTACAGTTACATGCCATCTGAGGAGAATGTTTACAAATTATGCAGCGGCTACATAAAATAAATCAAGCTAAAACAAATTACACGAAGAGAAGCACAAATACAGCCTAGTACAATGTACCTCCATTGACAGTTACTCCAGCGCAGACATGAAACTCGTGTGTCGGAGACACATCAAAGGCTGCATCACTCTCCGGATCGTAAACGTGCACGTCTCGCGAGGGTCCGCCCACAATGTATATGGCATCGTTGAGAAGAACACTCTTGCCACCTGAGCGGGAGAGGAGATTCAGAGTGCAACACATATTGGAAATGTGGATATATTCATGGTACATGAATTTCTGTGTATTTCACGCTACTTCTGGCTAGTGCAAATTCAAAAACCAATTAGATATCTCCACAATTTTCTCTGCACATTTTGAAAGGGTTGGTGATTCTGCAGCACAAATTCAAGAACTATGAGAACCCACAGCTCAGCTTGAAAAATTAATCTGCCGAAAATATTGATGTTTATCAGTCCTCAGAAAATGATGTGCATGCATTCATTATATGCAAAAATATTCTTGGAAACTGAGAGTTCACTGAAAATGTGGACAAAACGTGATAATACTTTTCAAGAGACATGAATTCTTTAGGGACAGTATAATTTTGGTTGAGACCTAATTTTAGGTTTCTTTTTTTGTGTGTGAGATAATGAGAAACCTCTTTAATATAAAATATGAAAGAGCATGAAATTCTATGAGTGTTTCAACATTTATTTGATGAATATTGGTTTTGAAATGGCTGAGATATGCCAAAAAGAGCGGTTCTAATAAAGTGTGGGACCCACACTTTATTACAATTGCTTTGTTTTGCTTTGTTTTTGGATGTTTCTGTCATTCCAAACCCGATTTTCATCAAATAAACTTTGAATTCCTCTTAGAATGGTATGTTCTATACTATATCATAAGTGTTTTCTTGGTATCTCCCAAAAAGTTAAAAGCCCAGTTCTCATCTCCACCAATACTGTACCATCCCTTTAAAGTGACTGTACAGTACTGGTTGAGGTGGGGATTCATGTTTTTAACATTCCTAAGTGAGATAATGAGAAACCTCTTACATCATCACTCGGGACAATCAAAACACGATCATCGATGGAAAATCGCTGTACAAGACTGCTAACACACAGAATAACTTGCTTAATTTTAAAAAATGTGGGAATCTAAAAATAATCAAATAAATCTTTTGAAATAATAAATTATTTCCTTTCTGCTGACATACTTCTTTCTATGTTCGCATATGATCTTTAATGGCCTGTTGGGACAGAAAGAGTAAACTTTGTTGTGGATTGAAGATTTCCTCATAAGTATTAAAAGAAATTTAACACAGGCGGAACCCGCAATCTGCTACAGTTGAACTGTACTCATTCCTAAGTCTGACCTTTGGATTTCAGTTCGAGAGTCTTGATTATGCTCCAGGACTCTGTGGCAAGATTGAAGCACTGCGTCCACGGGTAGACGCCGGAGTTTGCTTTCATTCCACCCATCACGTACAGCCGCTCCTTGTAGCCTACAGCCGCGGGGAAGGTGACAGGCTCGGGCATCGGCGGGCATGGTGTCCAAGTGTTGGTATCTGTGCTGTAGGACTCCACCTCGGCCAGTGCTTGCTGGCCATTGTACCCGCCGACCACAAAGAGCTTGCCCCTTGTCACCGCAGAACCATGCTGGTACCTTTAGAAGACACACCAATGTCAAGACATCTCACACTCAACGCGTCATGCATTAATCTCCACAAGAAGACTCTATGCCGCCCCAAATTTTCTCTCACATTTTCTCTACACCCAGGGGTTGTTTCACTGAGTGCTATAAATTAATCCCTATAGTTCAATTCAACTGATCTTGAGGACAATTTGGAATCAATCTGCCCTCTCAAGTTAATAGGAACAGTTTTACTCTGTCATTTTGTCATACGTATCTTACCCCCCAACTGCCACATTTAGATTAGCATACAGCTTGAATGTCTGTGTACCCTTTCCCAACTGTGGCTTGGGAAGTGAAACTTGTGCAAAGCATAACCAGAGTGACCCTTATCTTATCCTCTTTTCTCCCTTTTCTATGAAACTGCACCCTCCTATTCACTTTCTCTTTAATATTTCAGTCACTTTTTGAATTGGTTGGTAAAGAAGGTCTTATTTTAACAAGTTACATCATTGTACTCTTTTAAAACACATGCACCAGTATGTACAGTAGAACAGTAAAAATCTATTTGGGCCTACATTTTGTGGGTTATAAGCTGGGTGATGAATATACAGGTTATAAATAGCACTGGACCCCAAAAGAGCACCCTCACCTGGCAACTTGCAGAGAGGAGACTCTCTCCCACGTTTCACTCTGGCCCGGCTCCTCCGCGTGGTACCTGTACCGCCAGACCTGGCCCAGCGTTCCCCGCTCGCCGTCGAACCCGCCGGACACGTAGAGGACGTTTTGGAAGCAGGCCACGTCATACATCACCGTGTTTCGCAGCATGTAGGGCATGATGGTCTGCTGGACCCAAGTCAACGGTGGTGCCCTTGGGTCACAGCAAAACTGCAGCAGGCTGCTATCAGATGAACACAATGAAATTAGTATCAAATTTGCAAATTTCCTCATCAAGATTTCTTTCTTCCCCATAATTATTTATTTCCCCAAGACATAGACTGATACTGTACAATCTCTATTTTTCTCTTAATTCTTTATAATCTGTAAAAAATTGTATTACCAACCCTGTCATTACAATATTATGTATGTACACCGTAAATATTGCCCAATTAGTGTGATACATACAGTGGGAAAACTTGTGTACTGCAGAATAGATAACTTCCTTTATTTCATACATGTACTGTAAACACATGTGTAAATGAGTATAAGCTGGAGTAGTGGCATATAGACAGGTCCTCAGACCTGGGGATGCTGGGGATGGGGCATAAACAGGACATATTCTCCAACATAACCTTGGATGTTTTCAACATGGGGCACTTCCAATAATGATTGTGAGTGTAGCCAGCAAACGAATGGCGCATGGGGGGGGGGGGGGGGGGGGGGGGTGCATGCCAACATGTGTGTATAATAAAAGGACCTCCAAAGTGTAAGCTTTATCAAGTTGACGATGGTTCACTATAGTTGATGACAAATCATGTCGCAATTCAGATGGAAAGTGAGGCTAAGGGTGCACAGACAATGTAAATGGGGTTGGAGATTGATGAGATGTGCAGCCAATGATTTAATTATTATTTCATGGGTTTGACATACTGTACATACAACCTGTGTACAACTGTACCTCACTCACTTCAATACACACGCGCATAGTACACACATTCTTGCAAGGCGCTTTAAAGGGGGACATGATAGTATCCACAAGGTACAACGCAACTGGGCATACTAGTATTCCATTATCTGTAAAATCTACTTTAAAACAAATTGAAAACCATAAAAAATATTAAAAACACTTAAATTCAGTTCATAGTAAGTAGAAAACCAGGATTCATGTAACGAACAATCAAGGATATGTGTAAACGTTACAAATTTCCTCATTCGAAAAGATGAAAACTTTTCGCTAACATACAAGTTGTACTGGAACGAAATACATGTATGCAAAGCAGTCAGGTGCATTGCATACTGTATGGTAACCTTTGTACCCCATATGGCCTTTAAATAACACTTTGCTTGCCATGGTGGAAACCCCCTGTGTGCCACATTATTCTGAGACACGAAGGTAGTGTGCTTTGAGAAAGAATTCTGTTTTTCCAATCTATATTAACCTTCTACACATTTCTGTTAAGCTGGACATAATAGTGAGCCAAAGTTGAAGAGGATTGCCAAGCTTTGCTTTGATATAAATTGTATGACAAATCTATTTCTATTTATTTTTTAATGACCAGTTGCTACATTACTGTAAAGGCATGACTTTTGCACATTAAACCATAAGAGAAACTTAGAATTTACACGCAAATTTAGTTGGGAACACTGATTGATAGTCAATCACCCACATACAATTATTGTAGAATGCACTCTGTATGTAAAGGAACACAAGCGCGAGAAAAGCTTTCATTGTACCGCAGGATTAGGTGATTTATCGATCGGTTTAAGCGGATTAGTGCGTTTGAGCGGAATATGCAAAGTTGGCACGCCGTCGACTAAGTGGGACATGCGAACATGGCACATAAAGAGTTAAAAGGGCACTTTTTAATTTGTTTTCAAGTAAATGGGCATAATATGTCAGATGTGAAATATAGTATAGGGCTCACACGGGTAGATATTTCCCCTGGAGATATTTAAGTGTTAAAATTCAACAAATTCTGTAAAATAGCTGGAAGAAATGAGATGTTTCATCTTCACTTACCCGAAAAACAGTATACCCTTTAATAATCCATCACATTTCCAAAGGGGGGGGGGGGGGGGGGGTTCTTCAGCTCAAATTCTGTCCCAGGGTTTGCAAAGCCACACTTCCAAGTTCTTTTCACTAAAAAAAAAATCCCCTATTTTCTGAACATGCACCCAATCACATATATTCCCTTCCAATTCCATGAGAAAAGCTTTCATCTTCCAACCAAAATGCAGTTTGTAGAGGAATTCATACTCAATATCTGCAAGTAATTTTTCATTTTTTTTTTTGGCAAACTGCATTTCTGATTTGTAATTCTTTTTTTTTTTTTTTCATTTGTGAAATTTAAATACCTTAGGTATGATTTTGTGAAGCAGTTTATAGGAACATTCCATCAATACAGGTGTGAGCCCTGTATCCCTGGTTGCTTGGAATGAAACACCGCAATATCCTAATTGAAGCCATTTGCAAGTACACACACACAAAAAGCAAATATCAAGATTCATGCAAAGAGATATGTACACACCCATACAGCGTACATGGTGTACACACAGCCTATAACTCACTGTTCTGTGGAAAAGATATGAAGAGCAATGTACCCCTTCAAATCCGACAAATTAAACCTATACATTACAAGAATGAAAATATAAAAGCTTTAAGAATTGGTAGTCATTTTAATGCTTGTTATTCCTACCAATATACAAAAAGCAACCCTGCCAGCTTATACATGTAACGCAATACAAATGTGACATGTATTCATGTTACTTCCCTTTCCTTAAAAAAAAAAAAAATGTATTTTTTCTGCTTTCATTTTTCGTTCTGTTCTTTCACTTTTGTCCTTGTTTTCAACTAAAGCTGCTGCTTCAATAAGGCTGAGAGTTTAAATCTTGCAATGTTCATTATCCCAAAAGGTTAATTAGCAAGGAAATGAAACAACATGCACTAGCCTGATTAATCAGGAAATGAAAATAGGGCTCATTATCGCAAAGGTTCAATAATCTGAAAATGAAATTGGGTTCATTAGCAGGAAGGCTCTATACTCTGGAAATGAAATAAGGTTTGTTAATCTAAGAACGAAATTAGGTTTGTTACCCTGAAAATGAAATAAGGTTCGTTATTCTGAAGATTTGTTTAGTCTGCAAAAAATGAAATTATCTGTGGCAAGGCCAGAAGAGGGGGGGGGGGGGAGGATGGGAAAGGGGAAGAATTACCATTTTCATTGAGTTGTGAGGGTGGAAAGGGGCTGATCTGTGATGACCAGTGGCCTACACAGGATTTTTTTCAAGGGGGTGATCACAACATGCATGTTGAGAAAAAAAAAAAAAAAAAGATGTGATATTATGCAACATGTATATCATTATAACTAAATATGTTGAGTGGTTAGAGCGTGGGGTCTATCATGACCATGGGTATGTACACAGTGCACAATGTACAGTGTGTTTTTCCATATCTTTCCATGTATTATGTTTTGGCTTTTTCACAGTATTGGTTTATCAGCTAAATGGCAACAATAAATTCCACAAATGTCTACGATTTCTACACATACAATGTACAGTGTACATGGCACTATCACTTATGTATTACATGGTGTGAAATCACAGAATTATCTGGAATGCCCAGTGTTTCAAGAAGATGAACTTGAATACCTGCACATCATCAGCTTCCATCTTTCCTTTTTATCTATCTAGATGTACTGAAGCCCCACTTTGGCAGACCTTACTGCAGCAATGCCCATGTAGTGCCCCGGTGACAAAATTCCTCTAAAACTCCAATAAAACTGCACAAGAGTGCAAAGAGCACCATCTTTAACAGATACACACCTAAAACCAGATGCTGTTCATTATTCCAAAGGATCGTTATTCAGAAGGTTCATTATTTCAAAGGTTCGTTTATCCGAACATTTGTGCCATTTTCTGAAGGTTCGTTAATCCGAAAATGAAATAGGGTTTGCTAAATTCTGAAGGCTCGTTTATAAAATCGGAAAATGAAATAGGGTTCGTTATTCCGAAGGTTCGTTAATCTGAAAATGAAATGGGGTTTGTTATTCTGAAGGTTCGTTGATCCGACAATGAAATAGGGTCTGTAATGAGACTAAACCTTGTTTCATTTTTGGACTAACGAACCTTCGGAATAACGAACCTTATTTCACTTTCGGATTAACGAACCTTCGCAATAACAAACCTTTGGAATAACGAACCTTCAGACTAACGAACTTTCAGACTAACGAACCTTCGGACTAAAGAACCATCAGAATAACGAACCTTCGGAATAACAAAATGTAACCCAAAAAATCTAACCCAGGTAGGTTTCCAAAAAGGGGGTGTGTCCACTGATGCAAACTATGAAGCCTACCGGCCAGTGCCACCTTATTGTTCCAAAATATGCAGTTGTAATCACCAAACTCAACTACAATGTATACAGATCAGTGTTTACAATCCATGCATGCGATCAGCGTGTGGTGTGTCAATCATTCTCTGTCTGCAATTTTGCATATACTGTATACGCTATATATTTCGCCGGGGTTTTATTTTCGCGAATTTCGCGAGTCGGGAGCTATTCGCGAAATTAACAACACGCGAAAATATTACCTTCCAAAATGAATCCCTTGCCTTGATGATACGAACATTTCAGTACTAGTATACCACGTCACGGCTTACCGAACAGACCATACGGGCTAAGCTTGTTTACGCACGTCCACGTAATACGAATACTGTAGAGAGCCCATCCATTATCGCAAGTGGACCACTCGTCAGAAATCTAGCGCGATGGACTTAACCACTTCAAAAATGTTGAATTCTAACTTACTAGTTCGCAGAGTTTGGTAAGTTTTTTTCATGCAGTGTATCACTAGTAACATTCTTATTTGCTAGTAAGTTGAAAATTCACACTTTCTTTGCCACTTCATATTTTCTCTGGTCCCCCAATCGCGAATTTAACCACTCGCGAAAATGTGTGACAGCGGCAATTCGCGAAAATGTATGTACGCGAAAATTATAGCGTATACAGTAAAATATGCATGTTGAGTGTACACTTATAGCAAAGATATGTTAATGCACTTGCATTGTAATACAAGAGTTGCCATGGTAGTGCTACGGCAATTTTTGCCAAAAAGTACCACAGCAACATCCAAGAAACATTTTGCAGGGGCGGTATTAACAGGCAGGGTGAAAAAGAAACTAGATATATCGCTACGGCTACTGATATGCCTCCGCCATAATGCATGGTTCTCCTAATAGGTCTATAGTACAATGTCTTGACAATGTGTGATGACAGTTTCACACAATTGGCAAAATATTAAAATGACAGGTTTGACACAAATGTGCTGAATGTTCACTTTCCTAGAACTAGGTTCAATTGGATGAATGATTAAAATGTCAGAGTGCAGGTATTTGGGGAACTGATGATTTTTATTTGACTTTTGACCCTTTTATAAGTTTATGCATTGAGTAATTTTCAAGGTATTGAGAAAAAGTATAATTTCAGTATCAAATGGGAAAATAGCATTATCTAAACCTGGTTTTTGACCTTTGACCTCACAGTTCCAAAGAGAATCACTGTTAGGTTGAACATGCATAAATATGTAAGTTTCATGATGATACCTTGAGTTACTTTCGAGATATGGAGGAAAAAGTGCAATTTAGCACTTTCACTTGACCTTTGACCTTTTGGCAAGAAACTTCCCCAAAAATATATATACATGCCATACATCAAGTTTTTTTTTTAAAAAAAAAAAACCTTCAGCCTATTGCATTTTAAGGAAAGTAGTGATATTTTGAGGAGTTGACCTTGACCTTTGACCCCTGACCTTTGACCCATGACTCCCAACTTCCCTAGATAATCACTGCCCATCGGTACAAGCATATATACTAAGTTCCATGAAGATACCTTGAACCATTTGCGAGATATGGAGAAAAACATGAAATTTCAATTTTTTTTTCACAAAATAAACCTGTGACCTTTGACCTTTGACCCTGTGACCCTAAAATCCACCCAAAGTATCATCCCCCAAGGATATACCCTCATACCAAGTTTGATGTAAAACCACCACACGGTTCTTGAGATATTGACAAAAACAAAACGGGACGGACGGACGTACGGACGGACGGACGGACGGACGGACGACCCGAAAACATAATGCCTCCGGCCACTTCGTTGCGGAGGCATAACAAGATTACCCTGGTGTTACCCAGAGATTGCCCCAGTAACTCTAGTTGGAAAGGCACTACTAAAACGGGGTTTACGATTCCAGAATAATAGGAGTGCCTAAAACAATGAAGGAGACACAGATTTCTGTCTATCCCCATGCATCCTTCCCCCATCAGAGTAATAACCAATGCCACAAAAAGAAGGGTATACAGGGAGCATACACCAAGAGTCTGTTCTTGTATGAATCAATCAGTTTTCCTTGACAGGGTAAGGAAGTAGTGGCATAGACAGGGCTGGTATTCTGTGATGTTAATTAAAAAGTGTGTTTGAAGCTCCTTGGTGCAATTAACTTTGTAATTAAACTGGGAACACAACAGCCCCTTAATCATGTGCAAAATTGGTGTTCTGAGGAATATATTAACATTTTATTAAAGTCCCCTATATACACTTGTAATTAGCTATGGTTATTCCCATCCAATTTTATTCCATCCAATCAGACGCATTGCTACAAGCCAAAATGATGATCATGCGCGCAATATGCTCTCAATGCGCACTCCTCCCCACCCAGAACCCCTGTAACTTGGCAACCAAAGCACTCCATTGCGCCCACACTCCGGTCTTTGATCACAACCCTTCGTCTACGCACAAGAAGTTCTCATCTTCTTTGCTCATGTATAAAATGACAAAATGTTTATGTTTGTACTTTGGAATTTGCATTAATTTCTTTTTTCTGAATTCCACAGGATGACAACAAGATTTGACGTCTTCATTTCCATACCAAAGACAGTAAGTACCATCATGCGCAAGAATACTTGCTACAATGCCTGTGTAGTACCTAATAACAATCCTTGGCATTATTAAGTTTTCAATTATGTAATTTTCACTGCTAATTACATGTACATGCCCAGAATACCGATTTGTCATTAACTCTGTAATCAAGTCCTCTCAGAGGTGTACGCGAGTTGATATGCATAGGTGCTTAAAGACTTTTCTACCAAAACGCTTGTTGTCAAGGTAATTTTCGACCCTCTACTTAATTAAGTTCCCAGAATACCACTACGCTAATGTAATGCTAATCAAACACTAATGAAGCACTCAGAATATGGCCCCCGGTCTCACAATTAGAGGATGTTGGAGGCAGAGGTGTACACAGGATAGGGCCTATCTTTCAAGAGAGTGTTTTCATCTCAATTGCATCAGTTATGATAGCGACCTCATTATTGTTGTAGCCAATATTCGAGAGCAGGGCGGGGTCCAGAATGTTTCGAATGCTGTAGTATTCCCAAAGTTCGTTTACAGCACTCTTAATGTTCATTAGTTCAAAAATGAAAAAGAATTCTTTTTCTCAATTAGGTTCCCTAGTCTGAAAATGAAAAAAGAGTTCGTTAGTCTGAAAATGTAGGGCCTAATGTTGTGTGGTGAAGATAGGAGGGATGTGGGGGGGGGGGGGGGGGGGAATCATCATTACATCAAGATGAGTTTTTACTTGTGGTATTCCCAAGGTTTGTTATTCAGGAGGTCTCAAAACTAAATAGGATTTGTAATTTTGAAGGTCCTACAATTGCACTTAATTTGAAACAAAAATTAGGTTCATTAGTCCACAGGTTCATTGATTAAAAAACAAGATTACATAGGTTCATTAGCAGGAAGGTTTGCTTGTTTGATGACGAAAGAGAGGTTCATTCGATGAAAATGAAATGATGTGCTAAGGATGGGGGGGGGGGGGTGGGGGGGAGGAATCACCAACGAGTTATTATGAGAATTGAAGGGTGGGAAGTACGTGTAGTAGATCTACATTATGTTTAATGACTATGTGCATACCGGTACACGGCTTTCTTTTGAAGGTAGTGACTATATGTATGCTTTAATGCAAGATACTACACAATGTGCACTGTTTTTTTTTTTTTTTTTTTTTTTTTGCACAGAATAGAGGAATGTTAATTTTCACAATGATGTTCATTATAGTGTCAAGATGACCAAGGATGGGGCTACACACTTCCTCAAACATTGCAGGAGATGTAGCACGTTGTACTACATGCGTAAGTGCGTACTGCAACGTGTATAGATCATAATGGGTAGCGAGAATATTGCGATCTCATTGGTCGAGAACTATGTGTCGATTTTCTACTGGCCACACACTGCCTCACTGTGGTATTAAAACATGTTATCACGCACATGTAGGAAGAGTACACGCACTTCTAACGAAGGTTCGCTCACTCAGTACAAGATACGTATTGGCTGAAAAATCATGGATCCAGTATTTTTGCCATGCATCCAGTACCAGTAATTACTGGATGAATGGTTTTGAAGTACTGGATGCATGATTTTTGGGCTTTCGTCTATGGCACAAACCTTCAGTATAACGACCCTCTTTTTTTTCATGATGAACATTTGGAATAAGTAGTGCCGGTACCCTGCTTTTTTTTATCAGTTTAGACAAACAAACCTTCCGACTGATGAACCTTAAGTACTTCATTTCCAGACTAACAATTTTTAACAAACTTTGGAAACAACAAACCTTCAGAATAACAAACTGTAACCCATTTATCATCTTAATCAGTTAATAAAAAGAACTATATCAAATTTTGAAGCCGTAACGTCTGCTCATTTAAAATATTTCATGGTACATGTACACTTGATTCATTTAACACATACAGTGTGTTATATTGTAATTGGCTTTCACCTTCATTTTTTGCCACACTGTACACCAGCTTTAGGGTGTTTTGATTGTACCCCTCCCCCCCCCCCCCCTCCCCCACAACTCTTTATTCGTCCTGTTGTTAGTTCACCCCTTTCTAAATACTCTTCACCATTGTGTTGTTCCTGACCTTGTTTGATGTTTCCTCCCTATTCATCTTTATCCTTTATGTTTGCCCATCAATGAGCCTTGGGATCATTACTGACCCTTAACTCTCTTTTTTGTTTGCTTACCTCTTTGCTTCAATTCCCTTGCCCCCTTGGCAGCACTCCTTCCCTATTTGTGTAGTCCTATAGACACCTAATATACAATGTACCCCTTTTGTTTTCTTTGGTCTACCCCTAGCCCCTCAAAGGCAGTGCATGTCCAGTTGATTGTAGTCCATTACATTTAATAGCTTTTACCTCGTGCTTTTTTCTTTTAAAGTTTGTGTCAGCTTCAATACTCCCTATGTTTGCCACAGTTTACTCCCTATGTTTGTCATTTTGCTTCTGATGTTGATTCTGCTACGATCGAAAGCTCAGGCCCGCCTTGACCCCACCTTACTCCACTAAACTCACTACTAATGGATTAAACTCTTCATGTGCCATGGTGTCACATTATTCTGAGACACTAACGGTTTCAATGCTTTGAGAAAACATTCTGTTTCTCACGTCTACACTGTATGTACATTGTAACTTCTTTAGATTTCTGTTGAGCTGGGGCAAATACATTGTAGTAAGTTGTAGAGAAAATGCCAAGCTTTGCTCAGATGTATTATTGTATGACAAATCTATGATTGTTTTTCTTTCACATGACTAGTACAGATACCTACATTACTGCAAAGGCATGACTTTTGCACACAAAACAGTGACAGAAACTTAGAAATTACTGTAAAACGAGAAATTTTCGCGTGCATTTTAATTTCGCGAATTTCGCGAGCGCCAAAATTCGCGAAATTAAAATGCACGCGAAAGCTTTTGTCTACACTACATGCATTGAATGCCAGTAGCAATTCGCGAAAATTTCATGCCACGAAAAAGGCTTTCGGCTCCAATTCGCGAAAATTTCATGCCGCGAATATTTCATGTTTTACAGTACTCTCAAATCCAGTGGAGAACACCACTTGGTAGTCAATCACTACATGAAATGCAAGCTATAGATGTGAGAGGAATGGAAGTGTGAGAAACGCTGTCATTGTACCTCAGCATTTGGCGATTTATTGATCGGATTAGGCGGATTAGTGCGTTTGAGCAGAATATGCGAAGTTGGCACGCCGTCAACTGAGTGGGAAATGCAAAGGTGGCACATAAAGAGGTACATTGTAAGGTCCTTTGTCCCTCTTGTAACCCTGAAAATTAAATTCCTTCCGTAAGCTTGTAAATATTGTAGAGGTTGGTAATTAGGACCTTTCTTCACTTCAAATAATAAAACTGAAAACTTCTTTACGATGGAAGGAGAAACAATATCAAAGATCTCCAGTGAATTTATTCGAACCTCCCAAAGAATTCCAACCATCACTCTCACTACAAAGAATCATATTCTCTATTTTAATTTTGTGAATAGTTTTTCATTTCTTTTTCACAAACTCTGCTCTATAGTAACTGTAGGATTTTATGCATGACTTTCTGAGGAGACATTGTTCTTCAACCATGCAAAAGCAGTATTCAGCAGCATCTTGCTGCATTCAAATTAATTATTGAAGTAAAAAATGACAATAAAGATATCTAGATATGATATGAAGCATGCAATGTTATAATCTCAAACCTGCTACTGTTGCGAAGTTGGCTTGACTGCACTCCACCAAGAACCACTAAGCACTCTGCCTGATTGGTTGAACGTCTTGGACTCTTCCACTCTGGGATGCGGGGGAGGACATCTGTCTTACAGTACATTGCAGTCTTGACAATGTCTTGGCATTCACGACACGTCGAAATCAAAGAATCGTTGAGCAGTATCCTTAGAGTCTCGATTGGGAGATACGGCAGCCGCACCAGTCTCAGCAGACTTGGGAGTTGAGCTTTCCTCGTGCCAGGGTTGTGGCCGACCCAGCCCAAAACTTTCCTTCCGAGTTCTTTCTCGCTTGTCACGGAGAGGTCATCATGACCCAGGAAGGACAAGAGCTGCTCATAAGTTGCTTCCAGGAATGCCGAGGACGCAGACGTCTCCATGAAGTTCTTCAGAATGTACCGCTGAGCCGCTCTCTTCAAATCCATACAGCCATGAGCATCAGCGAAGGAGAGCATTTCGAAGCAGTTGTGCTGATCCAGCTGCCGTCGCAGAAAGTCGCAGCACGCCTCCACGAGCCGCTCGAGGAGGAGGAAGTTGGCAGCAATCAAGAGCTCCTGGACATTGTCGGCCGTTATCTTAAGCCGCCCCGTGTACATGTAGTCCAGCAAGAGTTCAGCAGTGGTGCTGCTAATGTCCTGGAGGTCTGCACTGCTGCTGGAGTCTTCCACTCGCATCGGGCCAGTGAACATGGCCTTGAAATAAGGGCTGCCTGCAGCAAGCAGCATCTTGTGACAGGGAAAGCGGTTGTCTTCTGCACACAGCATGAAGTCTGTTAGTTCCCCAGCCTGGCGCATTGACTGGAAAGTCGAGGACAGGCCTTCTATCCAGACGCAGTCCTCATAGTCACAGAAATCCCGCTTTTCCTGCGCATCCAGCAGTTCATCCATGATGGTCCTTCGTCGTCATATCCTACCAACCACCATTTCACCACTCACAGCAGTTCCAGGCAATGCTGAATGGCAATCCTCAATCCTCCGTATAAATGTCATGGGTAGCAAATACTTCCTACAGATGGCTCTGTTTTAGTTAAGGAAACACACAGAGAGGAAAAGTACAAAAGATACAGACATCAATTATGCAATTCAAGATGGACAATATCAATGTAGAACATATTTTTGACTGAGAGGGCAGCATTGCAATTACCCTCCTTTAAACCCCCCGGAAAAAAAAAAAAAAAAAAATAGAATTGTTGCTGTGGCAACTGTAGGCACTATGCCTAGTTTAGCTGCCACATTGCATGGTTCTAACGTATGGGAAAATCCATCTTGACAATGTGAGACATCAGTTCCATGACGGACAAAAAAATAAAATAAAATGACATGACCATACTTGATAGTTTGGCACAACAAATGTGCTACCTGTTCACACTCCATGTACAGTTAAACCTGTCTTGGTGGTCATCTGTCTGTAGCAGCCACCTGCTTAAAGATAATATAAAGTTTTGGTACCTCAAAAGTTTCCCTGAGTTGTCTTGTCTTAGTTTGTGTTTCAGTTTAAAGTACCTTTCATATTACTAACACTGTGAGACTTACTTGCCCCAAAGTACTCTCATGTCTTAGTAATCATGCAATAATGGTTTCGTACCAGAGCAGAGTGGGCTCTGAAAAATTCGAACGAGCTGTTAGTTTGACTCGACGCGGTTCTGCGAGAATCAATATACACGTATTGTACGAAACCATAAGTACATACTTGCCAACTCTACCGCATTTGGCGGTAGACTACCGCTTTTAAAAGATTTCATTAGCATTCAAGCTAGTGCTGCTCGCATAGGCATCCTGGATTCTACCGCTTTCTCAAATGAAAATGTTGGCAAGTACAATGTATAATTATGTAGAAGTACAATTTGCACATTGTGAAGATACAGTGTAGGAGATTAGCAAGTCATTAGCCATACTTGTCGTGGTGGAATTTTACACTTGAATGCACTTTTAAAGGATCTAGAAGAGACAAAAATCAGGCCCACCAGAGTTCTGAATGTATAGTATGCAGCAGGAGTAATCTAGGTCTTTTTTTTTGGGGGGGGGGGGGAGCTGCTGGTGAGGCATATATACATCATTCCTGCAGGGACAACAATCAATCAAATTGTATGATGGTATTAAATGATTAGGAAAGAGCTAGCTTTTGCATGTATGACTGGTATTTTATAAATTGGCCTTTGCCTACATTGTACTTTAAAGTGCCACTCAGTAATTAATGAACTAATTTATAACTGTTACTTGTCAGTACTTTACTGCTTGTCTGCACTTTTGCTTGCCTGCACTCAGCTGCATTGCCTGTGTATATGTTTCAGTTAGTTGATTGGTGCTGACTTATATGAATCTTGCAGAAATGATTGCCACAGAGTGTAAATTATGCCACCATCTTATAAAACAAATGATGCACATTACGCGTTAGTAAGACTATCCACCCTTCGTAACTTTTATACTTTAATCCAAAACACACTTGGCTTTCCTCCATACAATAGGCTTATAGATGTTTCTGGCTGTTCAAAGTTTACTGTTGGGTGGATAATTAAATCAATTGTCAATGCCCTACAGTATGTAATATGCATAATTTGTGTGATACATTCATTGTAAGCTACAAAGGTCATTGTTTTTTATGTGGTGCACAGGGCTAAACTACAAGCTAAAAAAGGGTTTAGAACTTCACAGTAATCTTTAGTTAAGATGTGCAACTTTGTGAAAGTTATGTCATTGTATCTAATAAACATACAAGAAAGTTGGACTGATCAATTTGCAAGTCCCTTCAAAAGGAAAGTGAATACAACTGTACATACACTGTAGAACAGATTAAGAACTAAAAATACTTTTTATTTATTATTTATTTATTCATTTATTTACTTATTTATTTAGTTTTAGATGGAATAAAGTGACTGACCAGGGAGAGGGTGTATGATGCAAGAGAGGAGTTCATGACATGTGAATGCTGTTGTTGTCACGTATTTGCTTTGATATGCGTTTTCCTTAAATGTTTCATCCGAGATATTATACATGTAGGCCTATACTGCATTTTCATACATAATATGTGCAACCCCCACACCCCTAATCGTCTCAAGGGGGCGACCAATGTTGTACAGAGGCGGATAAATTTTGGTCTGGTCTGTTAGCTTCTCTCTGTACTGGTCGGGGGTTAGCTTATCACATAGACACCAATCATCAACAAATTTCCAAAAATTAAAAAGAGACTAATTATTGCTTCACAACAACAGTGAATATAAAATGCGGGAGAAGGGATAAAATTTATATGGATAATGTCAGTGCTGCTCACAGCATATTTATTCACCGACCTGCCTTCTCGTAGGTCTGAAACATAGATACTTGATTACAAACACCAATTACTTTCAATTGAACACATCATTTTAATATCACTCTACTCTTCTACACCTGTGGAGACCTTTACTTCTTTAACACTTCTTAAGGGAAGGGGAGGGGTTTTGTTAGTAGGGATATAATGATGTTAATGGGTGTGGCCACTTATCTCGACGTCGGCATGGTCGCAGGGTGAGGTTCTCGCCTGCATGTCGATCGAGCTCGTCCAAGGGCTGGGGCGTCTGTTAACCGGTCTGCTTTCACTGCTTCCTTAAACAGTTCGTCACCATTGCCGTCCACGTTAAGGCAACCTGACAGGACGCTTTAACATCTCTGATGACACGTACCAGTCGACTATTTGGAGTTCATTACACCCAGATTGGTGTAAACCAAAGTTCCGTTTTGTCGTGGCGTATAGTTTCTCAACTTGTTGTTCACCGTTTAACTTATTGACTCTTGGGCAGTCCAACCATGATCCTCGTCTCATTCACAGCGTCGATAGAGTTTTAATAGTTGATTAATATGGAGGGGAGCATGATGTACAAGGAAAGGGATCTGGAAGGGGATGTGGTCTCCAACTATTCTTGGCCCTTCTCTATCTGCCGGTCTCTCTAATCACGCAGCTCCTCTGTTGTGTCCCCTCTCTTCTATCAATAATCTAACTCTCCTCAAACATGGTCTTTTATAACAAATTCACTATTGGTATCCTTTCCCTAAAAGTATTTCATTGGCTAAATCTTATTTTGGGGTGTGATCTTCACTGGAAATTAATTTCTTATTGGTCAGATCTTACATTAGCCCCTCCCATTTGTTTCTGTGGAACTCCATTTCGTCTGATTCATCTCAATTTCTGATTAATTCGCCCACTGTCTTTTGGTTTCTTTATTTCCTCTTTCTCTGTAAACACTGGTCAAGACTTATTGTTTCTTGGATAATAAAATCATAAAACAAATGAATGTTAGTGTCCTTATGACGTCCAACGTCATCGTCATCATTTTTCTGGGTTGTTGTCCCTGAATTTGTCTTTGGAATTCCTGTCTGACCTACTGCACTAAAGTACATCAAAATAAAGGAGAAGTTCTGACTGGAGAACGACCTTCTAGCCCAGCGAGGGTCATTCATGTTTTAGGGATCAGAGGGCAAAAACACGTCATTCCCGTAATTTCGATTGGGGCTTTGGGGATGGAGAGTGCGGAGAACTGACCACTAGCTGGAGAAAGTAGCCAATGTCAAACTCATAAATTCCTGAGACCAATAACGTTTCTTGGGAGAGGAGAATTGACAAAAAAAAAAAGGAAGTCTAGCTGGAAGCAAAATAAAGGGTTTCATAAACTCCAAGAAGGGGAAAAGACTGATTCATACTGACGTCACAGGGTGACTTGGAAAACAATTATAATGCTTCTGCTTTCTTTAACTGTCTATCCTTATTCTATTCTTTTCTTTATTATATGTGCTAGTAGCCATCTGGGCTACATCTACCCCACCTCCGAAAAATTTCGTCCTCGAAATTGGGTAGAACGTGTACGTATTTACATACTATTTACAAGCAAGCATATCAAATCACCTTGTCAACCTGGCTTTGACCGATCTTAATACTCATCAAAGCTAAGGATACACATACAATACTCCCAATGGTCAATATCAAGATAACGTGTCACTACCATCGTTAGACATGAATATCATAAACACAATCATAACAAAGTATCTAGCTTCCAACAAATGATAAGTCTGTACCTCTCAAATCTGAGACTTCATAAACTTCGAAAACTAATAACAAAACTCGTAAAACAGCAATGCGAATTTAAATGCAGGGCTTGCTAAATTTGCACTCCCGACATCAAGATAATCGTCCTCGACAGAATGAAAATGTAATTAATAATAACTCTTTCGCAAAATTCTTAAACATATGTAATGACATTAGCCTCACACTAAACCATTCAAACATAATTATATCACAATACTCGTCCTGGGGTAGCTCTTCCCCATAACAGAAACACGTCATATACGAATTAATGATAACATCAGAGTGTCCATCATTACATGACACTATAGTTCAAAAAAAATACGCAGGATGGGTGGTTATTCCTCATCTGTAAAGTGTAAGGCAGGTTCGGAGAGCCTAACAATCTCCTAAACTCGATAGTCCTTATTCCTTTCATAAGCCTATGTGCTGCTTTTTCTTTGGCAATAGCCCTTCATCATGGCCTTGCTGCCATGAAACATACAACACAAAATAATCAGACTGTTGAATACATCCTATCCAGACTATTTAACTCTAGTAAATCAAAGCACATACACAAAAATTCAAATCGAGATGGTCATGGTTGGATGACGCAAAACTGATAAAGTAACAATAGCAAGGTTCAACAAGTTATGGACACTCTCTTTCTAATGCCCTAATTCACAGATCGTTTGATCCGCATTCATGTACGTCAACTGTACATAAACATCTCATCAACTATTGAGATACACATTTAAAATTCCTGACCTTTCTTTGTCAGTTACACACAAATCGCTATGTGACACATACTACACAACTTAGAATATAATTTTATCTAGCATACGCTCCTCAGCTAGAATTGCATAACAATACAGTTTCACAACGATACTTTATATACAAACGTAAGTAACAAACAATATGGCAAATTCAATGGCGACTGCCTGCACTATATAAGAAAAAAAGTAGCGAGGGGGGCAAATTGAAAACAACGCGCTGACCAAGTAAGTTCATGCAAAAAAAATGACATCTTCCTTGATTTGGAAGGGAGGTACAATGTCAAGTGCCTGCCTGAATTGGACCATAATTCAAACAGAAAATAATCTTCAAAATGAACAGACGCGTTTCAATACTTCACGCAACACAATATTATACTACCATCACTTCTGGGGTTTGGAGAGTATTTCTCCCTACAAATGCATTCCAAAGAAAGTTTCCAATTTCAAACAATGAATTGTTACACATTGAATCAGCAGGCAAATCATTCTCCCCGTTAGGGTAATTAGCACTCAGTGAATGAGAATATCCCAGCCTGTCTGGGGGCTTAGAGGTTCTACGAGATCGTCGAACTTGACTATCCTCTTCAGAAACTTCTTGGGGAGCTGGAATAGGGTCCTGAACCTCAGGTTCAACATTAACTTCTTCAGCCTCCATATTTACCTCTACATCATCCCTCTCCTGAACATTGTCTGCTTCATTTTCGGGGGTGACAGGTTCATTATCCTCAACATTCCTAGTCACATCATTATCATTGCTTTCGCGATCTACCTCAGCATCATTGTTCCCTAGGGGCGTGGCCTCATCTACTACGATAGGGCGTGGCGTCGCCCACAGAGATACTTCTCCATTATCACTAACGTCTTCATCATTAATTCCTTCTACTTCTACCTGAGGCACATGTCTTTGGGGGCGTTCAGGTTGCTGCTTGGGTTTCGGCACACTGGGGGCGGGGTCCTCAACTTTGGGGAGGAAATTACAGGGAAGGAGAAGGTTGCGATGGAGTGTTCTGACTCTCCCTACTCCATTTTCAGGGCGGACTCTGTACACGGGGATCTCGGGGTTCGGTTGTGAGACTACTACATAGGGGCATTTTCCCCACTTGTCTCCAAGTTTATGCTTCCCAATGATACCCACGTTTCTTACCAAAACTCTGTCACCTGGCTCGACTGTGTTCTCACGTAGTCTAGTGTCATACTTCGCTTTGTTCCTAGCACCTAGCTTACCAGTCCTCTCAGATACTAGCTTATACGCATAATCCATGCGTTTCCTTAGGTCCTCTACATATTTGCCAGCATCAGCTCTCCCTTCATCTCTGGGATCTAGCCCTAGGTAAACATCCACGGGTAAGCGGGGGTGGCGTCCATACATGAGGTAGTACGGTGAATACCCCGTAGCATCATTCCGAGTACAGTTATACGCATGGACGAGAGGGGCTAGATGCGACTTCCAGTCGGCTTTGTGATCATCTTCTAGGGTGCCTAGCATACCGAGAATGGTTCTGTTCATACGCTCACACATGCCATTCCCTTGGGGGTGGTATGGGGTAGTGCGGGATTTCTCAATACCAGCTAGCTTACACAGGTGTCTGATCACTTCCGATTCAAAGTTTCTGCCCTGATCAGAGTGAAGGCGGGAGGGGAAACCGTAGTGCACGAGAAAATGGTCAAACAGCACCTTGGCAGTAGTGTGTGCGGTTTGATTTCTGGTCGGGACAGCTACTGTGTAGTGTGTGAAATGGTCAGTTATCACCAAAATATTGGAGTACCCTCCTTTGGATTCTTCCAAAGTGAGATAATCCATACACACTAGTTCTAGGGGCCGGGTGGTCCTAATGTTTACTAGTGGGGCAGTCACGTGAGACTCGGGGACTCCTTTTCTTCT
This sequence comes from Diadema antillarum, assembly GCF_040938485.1. Classification (NCBI taxonomy): domain Eukaryota; kingdom Metazoa; phylum Echinodermata; class Echinoidea; order Diadematoida; family Diadematidae; genus Diadema; species Diadema antillarum. Next base: position 1,242,120 of record NW_027270982.1, read on the forward strand.
CACACATCTCCCACACGTCTTCACATACTGAGTGACATCACTGGCCATGTGGGGCCAATAAAACCGCTCTCTCACCAAATCAGTGGTACGCTCTATCCCCAGGTGCCCTGTGTCGTCATGGAGACTCTTGAGCACTTCTCTCTTGTACTTTTCAGGGAGGACTAGTTGCCTTGTCTTCCCTCCTTCCATACACTCTTTCACTCTGTATAACACACCATCATGTATCACTAACTTCTTCCACTCTCGCAAGAGCACTCTCACTCTCTCACTCTCCGCATTTCGCTGGTCAGCAGACGGGGGAAGTCCCTTTTCTACGTAGTGGAGCACACGTTTGATTACATCATCATCCCGCTGCTCCTTTGCCCAGTCAGGGGGTTTCACATGGGAGTTAGGATTCGGGAAGGGTGGGGACTGGAGTTCGGGGGGCACTACATTACCTGCATGAGCTACTACCTCAGCATACGGGTCCTCGTCAACGTTAACATGTATGGCATAACTACAAATAGCCTCAAATGAATCAGACTGAATGTGGCCACACTCGTTCACATCATCCTCACTTTCACCATTTCGTCCATCATGCAAACGGGAGAGTAGGTCAGCATCTGTGTTGGACTTTCCTGATCGATATTTAATGGAGATGTCATAATTCGCCAGCGCAGCTAACCACCTGTGTTGGGTTGCGTCTAGCTTTGCTGTCGAATTCACGTAGGTCAGTGGGTTGTTGTCGGTCAGTACTTGTACTTTGTTGCCGTACAAGTAGTCATGAAATTTGTCAGTCACGGCCCACTTCAGCGCTAGAAATTCGAGCTTATGCGCGGGGGCATGGCTCTCACTCTTGCTGAGGGACCTACTTGCATACGCTATGACTCTTTCTTTTCCGAAGTCATCTAGTTGGTACAGTGCCGCGCCAAGGCCTGAAGTGCTGGCATCTGTGTGGAGGATGAATGGTTTCTCAAAATCGGCATAGGCCAGAACAGGGGGACTCATCAACTTTTCTTTGATTGTTTGAAATGCCGATTCACATTCGGAATTCCATTTGAAGGGAGGGGGCTTGTGTTGGGGGGTCTTACCTTTTCTCTTACGGGGACCACCGAGAAGCTCATTTAGGGGCTTTGCAATTTGTGAGAAATTACGGATGAATTTCCGGTAATAACTCGCAAATCCGAGGAACGATCGCACATCGCGCGTGCGCGCTGGTCTGGGCCACGTCCTGACAGTTTCGATCTTGTCTGGGTCAGTCTCGATACCGTCTTCCGATACCACATGTCCTAGGTACTTAATTCTACTCTGGAGGAGTTTACACTTGCTGGGTTTAAGTTTGAATCCATGCATGGTCAGTCGGTCAAGTACTTGTCGTAGTCTGTCCTTGTGTTCTTCAATTGTCTTGGAAAAGATAATTATGTCATCTAAGTAAACGACACATATCTTGTGATTCAGGTCGCCAAGGCAACGCTCCATCGCTCGTTGGAACGTACCAGGGGCATTGCACAATCCAAAGGGGAGACGGTTGCACTCCCATAGTCCGAGGGGAGGGGGCAAGACGAAGGCGGTTTTATGCTTGTCTTTCTCTGCAACTCCTATTTGCCAGTAGCCAGAGCGCAGATCCAGGGAGCTAAACCACTTCGCACCATTGAGAGCCTGTAAAGTCTCGTCAATGCGGGGGAGGGCATAGGAGTCACGAATTGTCTTTGAATTAAGCTTACGAAAATCTACACAAAATCTTAGAGAACCATCTTTCTTTCGCACTAAGACTATGGGGCTGGCATATGGGGAAAAGGATTCTCTGATCACTCCTGAATGCTTCATCGTGTCTAAATGGGCCCTAACTTCGTCATACAGGGAAGGCGGTATCGGGCGGTATCGTTCACGGAAGGGTCGGTCATCAGTCAGTTCAATGTTATGTTCGACTATGGTACTATGTCCTAGGTCAAACTCATCCGTACTGAATGCAGAGGGGTATTCTCTCAAAACATGTCTCACATCATCAATCTCATCACTTGAGGCTGGGGACTGGGAGAAATCTAGGGAACCTAGCACTTCATCCGCACGGGGAGGGGATTTCCCGTTCCCATGGTTACTACCACTGGAAGTCTGGCTATTGCACATTACGGGACCTTGGACGGAGCACAAATATGCATCCCCCACAGCTGTCTTCCTAGGGATCCAAACTGGGTATGGGGCATGATTCTTCAGGGCTATTGCTACATTACGTCCCTCTCTCTTACCTACTGTCACCACGGCAGACTCGACTAGTATCTCCCTAGCAAGTTGTCGCTTAGATGTAGTTTCTACAAGCACATTGCACTCAAAATGAATGGGGGCAGACACCAATTCACACTGTACAACAATCATCTCATTTGCAGGCACACACACAGCTTTGCCACTACACAGTCTGAACGTGCCTACTTTCCCACTCCGGTCAGGCGTGACATGTACGCTATGTGATAGACTACGATATGCAGCCTGCCAGGTTGGGTTCACACTGCCACTGTTTACGCTCCTACCTTGAGTTGCTCTACCTTCTTCCATACAAACTAGGATTACATTAGTGCCAACGGTTAGGGGTACGCGTTTGTTGTAAGGAGTATCTCTTACAATCAAAATAGGGGCAGTCATTCTAGCATCACCAGGTAGAGAGCCGGGGAGTTCAATGTCGACTTCAATGTATCCTGCGTAAGGGACTGGCTGACCATTTGCAGCCTCAATTCTCAAATTCTCATCCAAATCCTGTAACTTGATATGTCGAAGGCGTGATCTATAGTATGACAAGGGGAGGGTGGTCACTTGGGAGCCAGTATCAATCAAACATCTACATGGTCTACCGTTAACAACTGCATTAGTCTCCATTGGATTTCCGACAAGCTTAGGCATTTTATGGGCATTTGTTCTGGGCCCTTTCGGCTTGTGACCCTGACTTTGACCTACTGTCCGCCCCGCGACAGAGGTCCTATTCCGTTTAAATACGGATCTACTGGCTGGGACATGAGTGGGGAAATGTATTGGGACTGAGACGAGGGAAAGGGAGCCGGGGCATTGACTGGGCCATGGGGGTACCTGGGGAAGGAATGGGCATGTGACTGCACTGGATTGATAGGGGGACGAGTGGGGCAATTTCGTTTATAATGTCCTACATTTCCACAGCTATAGCACCTATTCTGCCAGGAAATTTGAGGGGGACTTGTGGGGACATGGGTGGGGCAGTTACGTTTCAAGTGCCCCGCTTTGCCGCATGTGTGGCACCTATTGTGCCATGGGTTTTGTGGGGGCGCGTGGAGGTTACCTGTGTTAATTGGAGTTTGGGTCGTGAACTGGGCCTGTGGTCGGGGTATCTTACGAGCTCCCTTTTCCAAACTGGCTACCTTTTCAGTCAGCTCCCCAATTTTCGTTAACAGTTCAGACTCTTTGTTGGACACATTTGTGGCAGAGAATGAGCTAGCTACCCGGGTGTTCTGAGTGGGGCGGGATTTTGTTACAGGACTCGGGGCTGTGGCATGAAAACTAGCAAAATCTATGGCCTCTTGTTCAGCCGCACGCGCCGCTCTAATCAACTCATCGAATGCATTAACGACTTCGAACTTGTGCTGGATTGCCTGCTTCACCTTTTGATTCGACAGTCCCCTCCAGAACACAACTTTAAGGGTTTGATCTCGTGCCTGCGCGGGAATTCCCCCTCTCTTTTCTGCCTTATCAAATGAGAGTTGCAAGCGGGCACAAAAGCTTGCAATGCTCTCATCTTCCCTTTGTTTCGAATCATACAACTTCTGCAAGAGGACCGCACCGGACTCGACTGTCCCGTAGAGCCCCTCTAGTTTTGCTATGATTTCATCCACTGAGGCATCCGGCCCCATGTGGAGGACGATCTGGCCTGCTTCCCCACGCAGTGACTTTCTAACAATCAACCCTAGGGACATATTATCATGGTCTTTCTGGAGGCACTCAACCTCATACCTCCACATCTCAAATGTGACGTCAGATCCTCCCTTTTTTGTATCTCCTGAAAAATTTGGTAGCCGTGCACTGTTTTGGAGAATTACGGGGGCAGTGCTAGGACTAGGGGACGGGGCATTTTGGGGGGTTGGTGGGGATGTTGCTCCTAAGAATAGAGCGGAACGGGGTATCTCGCATATTTCTATTTTTCTTCCTTTGAATTCCTTGCCGTTTTGGGCGAGTGCCTTGGTTGCATCCTGTGCAGTTTTAAAGCTGCAGTATGCAGACCCAGTCATCTCACCCGTCAACGAATCTTTCCCAAAGGAAATCTCAACTACGTCCATTTTAAAGAAATCATTCAGATCTTTGTCACATTTCTCTGGGAGATTTTTAACGTACACAGTACAGTCACCCTTCATGTTTGCCATATTGCCTGAATGAATAAAAACTAAATCAAAATATCTGGATAAAACAACAATGATTTAAGAACTTAACATACACTGTACCAATTCAGAGGTGCACTCTACGTATATTTGTTACACTTAAAACAAAACTACCAGAGCATCGTGCTGATAAACGGGAAAGAAGGTCGGTGAGTTCCGTGCAACCCCCACACCCCTAATCGTCTCAAGGGGGCGACCAATGTTGTACAGAGGCGGATAAATTTTGGTCTGGTCTGTTAGCTTCTCTCTGTACTGGTCGGGGGTTAGCTTATCACATAGACACCAATCATCAACAAATTTCCAAAAATTAAAAAGAGACTAATTATTGCTTCACAACAACAGTGAATATAAAATGCGGGAGAAGGGATAAAATTTATATGGATAATGTCAGTGCTGCTCACAGCATATTTATTCACCGACCTGCCTTCTCGTAGGTCTGAAACATAGATACTTGATTACAAACACCAATTACTTTCAATTGAACACATCATTTTAATATCACTCTACTCTTCTACACCTGTGGAGACCTTTACTTCTTTAACACTTCTTAAGGGAAGGGGAGGGGTTTTGTTAGTAGGGATATAATGATGTTAATGGGTGTGGCCACTTATCTCGACGTCGGCATGGTCGCAGGGTGAGGTTCTCGCCTGCATGTCGATCGAGCTCGTCCAAGGGCTGGGGCGTCTGTTAACCGGTCTGCTTTCACTGCTTCCTTAAACAGTTCGTCACCATTGCCGTCCACGTTAAGGCAACCTGACAGGACGCTTTAACATCTCTGATGACACGTACCAGTCGACTATTTGGAGTTCATTACACCCAGATTGGTGTAAACCAAAGTTCCGTTTTGTCGTGGCGTATAGTTTCTCAACTTGTTGTTCACCGTTTAACTTATTGACTCTTGGGCAGTCCAACCATGATCCTCGTCTCATTCACAGCGTCGATAGAGTTTTAATAGTTGATTAATATGGAGGGGAGCATGATGTACAAGGAAAGGGATCTGGAAGGGGATGTGGTCTCCAACTATTCTTGGCCCTTCTCTATCTGCCGGTCTCTCTAATCACGCAGCTCCTCTGTTGTGTCCCCTCTCTTCTATCAATAATCTAACTCTCCTCAAACATGGTCTTTTATAACAAATTCACTATTGGTATCCTTTCCCTAAAAGTATTTCATTGGCTAAATCTTATTTTGGGGTGTGATCTTCACTGGAAATTAATTTCTTATTGGTCAGATCTTACATTAGCCCCTCCCATTTGTTTCTGTGGAACTCCATTTCGTCTGATTCATCTCAATTTCTGATTAATTCGCCCACTGTCTTTTGGTTTCTTTATTTCCTCTTTCTCTGTAAACACTGGTCAAGACTTATTGTTTCTTGGATAATAAAATCATAAAACAAATGAATGTTAGTGTCCTTATGACGTCCAACGTCATCGTCATCATTTTTCTGGGTTGTTGTCCCTGAATTTGTCTTTGGAATTCCTGTCTGACCTACTGCACTAAAGTACATCAAAATAAAGGAGAAGTTCTGACTGGAGAACGACCTTCTAGCCCAGCGAGGGTCATTCATGTTTTAGGGATCAGAGGGCAAAAACACGTCATTCCCGTAATTTCGATTGGGGCTTTGGGGATGGAGAGTGCGGAGAACTGACCACTAGCTGGAGAAAGTAGCCAATGTCAAACTCATAAATTCCTGAGACCAATAACGTTTCTTGGGAGAGGAGAATTGACAAAAAAAAAAAAGGAAGTCTAGCTGGAAGCAAAATAAAGGGTTTCATAAACTCCAAGAAGGGGAAAAGACTGATTCATACTGACGTCACAGGGTGACTTGGAAAACAATTATAATGCTTCTGCTTTCTTTAACTGTCTATCCTTATTCTATTCTTTTCTTTATTATATGTGCTAGTAGCCATCTGGGCTACATATGTAAAAAAGCATACATACGTACATAATTGTGATTGTGATCATATATCTGATAGACAAACCCTAAGATTGCTAAAAGTGCATCCATACAGGGGTAAACTACGTGTACAAGCTAAAAAGAAGGTTTAGAACTTCACAGTAATCTTTGTGAAAGTTCTGTCATTGTATTTCATAAACTAAGAAAGTTGGACTGATCAATTTTCAGTCCCTTCAAAAGGAAAGTGATAGATAGAATTGAATTAGAACTACATGTAATACATAATCTAGCTGGCACTGCATTGAACGTATTCCATACAACATTTCTGAGTCAAAGCAAGGTTCCCCAGGAACCATTAAAGTTTTGCATTGATCAGTTTTCATTCGCGTGTGACAGCGTTGTGACTGGAATGCATTCTCATGTGCACCCAACTGGGTAATATCTTTACTCCATGTTACAACATTCCATATTGTGCACATTAGGCGTTTTCACATCAGCCTGATGTTTTGAAATAGCGCGCTATTTTCTGACTTTGGAAATTTTCCCGATAGCGAAATAGGGCGCTATTTGATAATGTGAACACAGAGTAACGCGCTAATTGTATCGCTCTGATAGAGAAAATTTCTTGAGTGCGACTCGGGAAATTTCTGAAATAGCGGGATAGTAGCGCGCTATTTGATAATGTGAAAACGACTCAAGAAATTAGCGCGATGCATCCCATTATGCCTAGCGTGTGTGACCCGATCGATCGAGGCAAACTGTACACAAATCACGAGGAATTTTTGAGAGGGCACACACATTACTTATAAATGCTGTTTGCACATACTCAGCTGTCGAATTAGCTCGACAAAAATTCAGGGTGATTCTCTTCGGGGTGATGTGAATTAAATAAGAAATGAAATAGCGCGCTAACTGGCAATCGCGAAAAATTTCTCGACCTTGGATTTTTATCGGGCTGATGTGAAAACGCCTATTGATGCCAAGAGAAACCTACAAACTGAAAAAGGAAAGAGAGCTAGGGGGAGAAAAATAGAAGAAACTCTGGTCAGAATTGGGTGCACTATTATTAGATCTTTCCCTCAGTTTTGGAATTAAATGTTTTATATTGACAGCTATTTGTGACCACCTGCACATGTACTGTCAAATGGGGGTGGGGAGAAAGGAGAGACTTCAAACAGTGAATGTTTGTTTGCTGATAAACTCTGACCAAAGTTCAGAGACTGGGAAACTGTGTATCAGAAAAAAAAAAAATTGTGAGTGTAAGTGTAATATAGGGCTTTTTACACTTGTGTTTCTTAACTCCGGACTTTCTCTGACCCAGGACTATCGTTAGTCCCGTACCAATTTTTTCAGCTTTTTACATTGGTCAATTAGTCCCGTACTATCTCTTGTCCGGGGCTAAGGAGAAAACTGACCTTTTTACACTCGTATTTCTTAGCCCCGGACTTTCCAAACCACATGAATATTCATGATTACGCTGTGTACTGTACACGTACACGCACACACCGGCAGCACTTGATTACCTCGTTTCTGATTGGTCAGTGAGGGTCCGTCGCTTAGCCCAGGATTATTTTTTCGTTCTGTTTACACTCACTTGCTTGGCACCGCAATTGCGGTGCTAACCCTGCTATTTTGCAGGGCCAGATAGTACCGGACTATCGGTGGGGCTAGCCCACTTTGGCAAAAACTAGTGTAAACAGAAAGTGGGCTAAGGATAGTCCCGTACCAACGGTGGGGCTAAGGCCCCCCTTAGCCCCACCGTTGGTACGGGACTAAGCAAAAATTTACAAGTGTAAAAAGCCCTTATTTTACTATACTTTTAGTATAGTATTTTTCGTATCATTGCAGAGATTCCAACTCTCCCACTTTTGGCTGGGAGATCTCCTGCTGTGAGACCATCTTTGCAGAATCTCCTGCTCTTCCTCTTGAGAGTGAATTTCTCCCACTCTAGCTGTGTGTCTTCGGCTTAATCTAGGCATAATTTTACCATTCAGATGAAAAACAAAATCTAGCTTTAGTGCTTCAAAATAGTTCTTAAATGTTAGATAGGGATAGAACCAACCAATGTAAAAAAAAAAAAAAAAAATGAGTCACAAAGTAGCTATACAAAATGAGAACCATGCTCATAATAAAAATTTTCTAGACTAAACCATCTACAATTATGGTTTAGTGGGAAAAATAGTGATATATAGGCTTTATAATGAAATTTTGGTTGGATTTTTATGTTACAACTGATCTACACATAAGCATCAAATATGATATCTCAAACATTTTATAAATCACTGAATGTTACCTACAGTGTATAAGATGTATTTTCTGTCATTTTAGATTTAGGTTATTCCCATCAACTTCAGTTTTGACATGATGTTCAAAAATATGGCTAAGATAAATATGCGTAGCACCTTAGATCATCTGTGTATAACTCTTAGAGCCTCCAGGGCCCTCCTTTTTAAAGAGCCCTAGATCCCGACTCTTCTCACTTGTTATCTAAGTATGCAACACACACAAAAATATTGTGTGCATGTTTCTTGTGTACTGAGTAGAGTTTCTAGTGTACAAGGGGCCCTGGTCCAGGTGAAAGAATCTTGATGTTGGAGTCTCTGTAATTGTATTATCATCATTAATGTTATCATAATTTACCATCATCATCATCATCATCATCATCATCATCATCATTTCATCATCATGTATGCTACATATGTGTGGGGAGTTGATCTGATAGGACCGGTATCAGAAGGTTTCTTTCACCCATCTCTCTTTCTCTTTCCTTATCCTTGTCTTCCATGAGCATCATGTTGGATCCCTTTTTTTATTGTACAGATAGGATGTATTATGTATCATCGGTCAAAGAGTCAAGCATTTTGCTAAATTGTAGGCAGCCGTTTTGTATGGATATGTATACCTATATGCAATACAGCATGTAATTATGTGTAGTGAAAAGTGTTGACATTGTACGGAATAACATTGCTGCATATCAATACCATACAGTTTAGTGATTTTGCTGAAAATTAATTGAACTGTAAAGAAGTACCATAATAATATGGAGAATAAGTAAATGAAATCAAATCATTTATTGTCATAGGCTTCAACATTGATTATCAGTACTGACGCCATCATCAGTGTCATTGCATACTGTAGTCATCTGAAGCTGTTGCCATTGCCACTTCAAACCCGGTTGTCGGGGTTTTCAGAATTTTTTCATGACTTCCGGCTCTGCAGCACAACTCGATCAGCCATTCTATGACAACATTCTTGACTTTATAATGAGTGGTATAATTATTAATCAAGAGTGGTATAATTATTAATCAAGAGACCTACCCAGTAAAAGACTCTCACGGACCGACAAGAAGAATAATTGCTAAAGAACACCCTTTAATTGTCTCTGTCTTGCAATAGGCAGACTTGTCTCAGTGAGTTGTTTCGTTGCTACTATGCAGTTACTATAATCACTATTTTGTTTAGGCCATACTCATTGAAGCGTCAGACTGCGCGTTTACTATTCCAAAAGTCTGATAGCAGTACAGAAGCTTTTGAAACATGTCTGTCTTTTTCTCTCTTTTTTTTTTTCGGCATTGATGTATATAGGCTCAGATCATCAAACAGACTCATGGTTAGCAATCCTATACAGTAGTTTCCTGGTCTGTTGCTGATATGTAGTGAAAGGGTTCTGCAGAGTTTAAAGGACAAGTTCACCTTCATATACAATGTACATAAGTGAATGCAGCAATATTATTTGAACTCGTCAGAGAAAGTTTGAGGAAAATTGGACGATCCGTTCAAAAGTTATGAGTATTTAAAGTTTCTGCGCAGTCACTGCTGGATGAGAAGACTACTACAGTGTATGATCAGATGATGTCACATGTGTAGAACAATATAAGGAAAATATTAAGAGAATTCCACAAAATTTGATTTTTTGAAAAAAGCACATATTCCCTCAACTCGCTTCTGTTGTATGTTAAGGTTAATGATATCCCCCTGCCTTCAGAAAAAGGCAAGTAAAGTGCTCTTTTATTATGCGAGAAAAAGGAAAATATGTTGAAGTTTTTTTCTTTACGCATATCATTCTACGCATGTGGCATCACAACTTAGGCTGTAGTAGTCTTCTCATCCAATGAAACTCCAACAATTCATAACTTTTTCTATAGCAGATTGTCAGATTTTCCTCAAGCTTTAGATATGTTCTTCTGGCCGCACGATGAAATGATGTTCCCGAGGTTATGATGGGAGTGCAGAAGGCAATTTAGACACACATTTGCATAGAGGCCTATTCTTAAGTCGGACAATCGTCACCCCTAATGGTACGTTATTGCGTACATTGTAACTGCTCTGAACGAACAAAATTTGTGCATACAATTGCGCAATGCCAGACTGCATTGCTATCCACAATGCTGCCACTGAGACACGTGTGTGTGTGCAAGTGTGTGTGTACGCATCATACACAAGCATTGCGACCGCGAGCTGCGGTGACTGGAGGAGAGAGGCCAGAAGACGCTTGGCTCTTTTGGCCTCTCTTCATGCGAATGCGCACTGTGAGTGTGCGTCCATTATTCGGATCCCTTCGGAAGCTCGCGTGGCTCGGACAGCCATTTTGGGTCTGTTGATTTTGAGACTAGTGTGTGTTCGCTGACCCATTGAGCCAGCGCTATTCTCATTCGGTGTCACGACATTTGATACAGAATGGGGGGAGGCAGCGTGTTGCGTTCGTCTCCGTGCCGCACAAACCACTCGCCACGATTGTAAGGCTTTAAACAGCACACACTGCTGCATGATGGGATATTATGTGGTTATATTGCCCGCTCATCGTACGATATGACTGCTGGGATGTGATTTATTTAAAGTAGGTAGATATGATATGCTAAAAGTATCCCATCTCTTTGCAGCTGGTTATATGGGCTTCAGCATGAATGAAATTGCCGCCTTCGCTCGCAGTCTGAACAGACCGATGGGCAGCCCGGCAAATGATGTGCTGACCACTTGGGACCACCAGAACCACACCATAGAAGAGCTTTTCCTCAAACTCAAGCAGATCAATCATGGCCGCTGCATGGCATTGCTAAAGGACTATGGTAAGTTAATACATTGCAGGTAACTTCTTGGAATACAGGGCTGAAAGAAAGATAATGTCCTAGAGATGAGATAACTTCTTATTCTTGAGGGAGAGGGGGGGGGGAGGGGAGTGGGGGCACTACCGTACTGTTGCTGGAATATTTTGTTGTTGTTGTTGTTATTTAGACCTGCTTAGCATGGCTCTGCATGCTTTAGATAATGATTTCTTTTTGTTATCTTACATCTAGCCAACCAGGTAGTGAAAGTTGCAGGCCAATCAAAGAAGTGTAGTAGTGCTATCCCTTAGGAGTAAAAGCATCATACAGCTTCAGCAGCAATTATACAATTTGGCCCAAATAGCAACTATAATTAGTAATTTATAAAATGGGTTCAAGAATGTAGCCAATAGGAAGCGCTGAAATGAGACACACCTCCTTCCTTTACTTCAGTACAATTGCACTGCCTGTAATCCTATGGTAGATTGCCGATCGTCTGTGCGCGCAGCGGCTCCTTTGATGAATTGCATGCATACGCGCTGTCAATCCTGTAAACAACTTCTAGTTCGGGCTGCCGGCCGGCCGGCCTGTCTTCCCTTGTGCATAACATGTGTGGCGTACGTACGTATACTCTACTATACGTACACTTTGTACAGTACAGTAGACCAAGCGTTATGGGACCGGACGCGTACATGGAGTCACTTTGAAGAGCAAATCCAACGATTTAGCAGGTTAATTCTCACGCCGTTTTCAGAGTATGTTGTCTAGTAGGCCTATATGAGGAGTCTATATCAAGTCTTTAAGGTAAAGGGTGCATATTCTATGTAAAATAAGTAAGTTTTCATGCGGGAACTTAAGTGTCCGGAAACCCAACCCCCCATTATACTTATACTGTATGTGCGGGACTTCCGCGAGTGCGACGTGCGTAAATGTTTGGGACGAACATCTTCGGACATCTTGACCCACAAAGGTACGTGAAAAACGCTGAAAATTGATGTTAGTTTTCGAATTTTCGATCCAATTTTATAAAACAAATGATGCACAGGATTATTTCGTGGTATTTACAATGTAGTGCAACATGCACTCGGCTTCGCCTCGTGCATGTTTCACAATTGTAAATACCCTCGAGTGCACCACGCCTACACTAACACACTCTATCCTGTGCATCATTTGTATAATATCTTTCTCCACATGCCGCTAGACTAAATGTGACCCGCTACAACAAAAACGTCCTAAAGTCGCGCACGGTCGAAGCCGTAAAAATCGAGTTTAAAGTCAGAGCATTAAAATTGGTCAAAACTTACGATTTTCTGATTTTTGACATATTATTGGAGTCTAACATATCTTCTATCATCTGTCAAAATTTTGAAGCAAAATGATCAAAGGAAAGACCAAAAAATAGCGTTTTTCTGAGCCATGTTTTTTGGGCGTTTCAACAAAGCAGAAACTGGTTCGAAAATTTGGATTGAGCGCCACCGATAGGTTCCGCCCCTAACAACGACCAGAGTGATCTCATTGGTCAGTTTGCTGCTTGCTGTTAACCGAAGCGTGAAGCTCGCACACTGCCCAGTCGACTGGTGCGTGCGGGCGGGGTGCGCTATGCTCTGCTGCTTCTCACATCCTGGTCACTGATTGGTTGGTGAGGAGACCGCCGACGCTGATGTGCTTGAATGAACTCTTCGGGGGTTGCTAGGGCGTACCTTCTATTGTCCAGAGGTGAAAACTAACTTGCCTGTCCCTTGATCGTGATTGCGTCGAAAGGAAGACTTTTAGGGCGCTTTTCTCGAAACAGTGATTTCCAGACGTCTAGACATGCTCTCTTTTAAACATCAATATCTCCGCAGCCGATATCAACTTAAAGCAGAAAGATTAGGGAATTATATCATGCAATTTTCAAATAATCGACCTCGTCCGACTTTAGGATCATTTTGTTGTAGCGGGTCACAAATTCTCTGGCATTGATATCAAATATTTTTTCGTCAGAAAACGTTGAAAATCGGGGGTGCGTCGTATACACGGGTACAGTCGAATCACGGAAAAAAATCCGTCATGTACACCCAATTTTATAAGGCCAACTTGGGGCCATGTATGCCCATCGACGTTTGGAAGGTAAGCAATCACTAAAACTTACGGATAAAAGAGCGATCTTTCAATCTGGACACACACAAAAGCTGCAAATACGAGATAAACTTACATCGGCCTTGTGCAGTAACGATGTATCAATCTGGCCATAGACAACAGCTGTAACAGCACTGCTGTATGCTACCGATGTCAGTCTACCAAGCTACCAACAGCCAACCTAGTAGCTGGAATACACGATGTACAGGTATCATTACTAAATTACCGATACCGTAAAACTTATCAATGTACTAGTATCAATATGGCCATAGACAAAAGCTGTAAAATACGGAGTAGGATCGACATTATGTCACCGTAAATATGAACGATGTGTGAAGCATGCATGCATATCCATGTCGGTCGTTTGCTCTTCATTTCACGAGTGCGAGGCCAGCTAGTAGGATAGCATAGCTACACCCACTAGCTAGCTAGCTAGCAAGCCTCTGGCAAAGGCAGCAGCTGCAGAGAGGCTTTTGCAATGGACTCGCGTGCACACAGCAATCGGATCGAAGCGCGCTTGATGGGGCGCGCTGTGTGTGCAAGTCCATTGCTCTCTGTGTGCGTGTGCTGAAATTATAGCGAGCTGCCTTTTGCAAAAGGCTAGCACTGTGCATACAAGCATGGTACAAGAGACACACATGTTACTGGTAACAGTGCATGAGTGTAATTACCGTACGCACCGTACGTCTTGCCGTATGATCCCTCTGCTACACTTATTGATGTTTTTCTTATTTTTCGTAATGAACCTTCCAGTCTGACATGCGTCAATATGCGAGACACCCTCTGCTATGTATGGCAGCAAAGATCGTACTGTACACTCATGAGTACGATATGCATGACACATGTACCACGATTGAAAGGCGAAACAATAGCAAGTGAGTACCGAGGCAAGTCTCGCATTTTGCGTCTTCCATATTTTGTTGATGTCCGATGAATACCGTTAAAAGAAAATATACAAGGAAACGAAAAATAGAGCAAATACATGCTGCATTCTAGGGAAATTTTGAGCTGAAATAATATGTATGACACACGCAATATTTGCGTGGACATTTTCGTGTTTTTTTTTTTTTAATTTTAGGTCCGAAATTAGGGGTGCGTCTTATACACGGGTGCGTCTTATACACGGAACTTTACGGTAGTTTATCACTGACTAATCTTTTCCATTAGGAAAGCCTTCAGCCTTTTATGTCTTTAAAAAAAAAAAAATCATGCAAGTGGAGCAGCCTGGTTTTCTTGGAAATTAGCAGGTAGTCATGACCTGGAAGGGGAAGCTTGGGTTGCAATCTCCTCTTTTCACGTGCTCCTTGCAAGCAGACTTCCTGTCACATATAAGAACAGGAAATGGCATCAAAGAAGGTGAATGATTCTGTGCAGTCTGCAAAGAATCATTAAAGGGTGTTTACAGTTCTGGTTGAGGTGAGGATTAAGCTTTTGACGTTTTGCGAGATATTCAGAAACCACTCTATGAGATATCAAAGAGCATGCAATTCTAAGGGGTATCAAAATTGTATTTGTCGAAAATCGGTTTTGAAATGGCTGAGATATCCAAAAACAAGGTGAAGCAAAGAGATCCTAATAAAAGGCGTGGCCTGTCGCCTTTTATTATTATCACTTTTTCTTTATATCTCAGACATTTGAAAACCAATTTTCATCAAATAAATGTTGAATCCTTTACAATTACATGCTCTTTCATATTTCATAAGAGATTTCTCCTTATCTCAATTGGGAATGTTATAAACCTGAATCCCCACCTCAACCAGTACTGTACAGCCCCTTTAAGCTTGATTCACCGAAATGAATTAAGCTTTCATTTCAGACCAGAGATACCCTGTGAGATTGTCTACAACAGGAAGGTCAAAGGGAATTTTAAGACAAAGAAACTTGAAAAGTTATATCTGATTTTTTTTTTTAAATATTGTTCAAAAGAATTTTGGTACTTAATACTCATTTGGGTTATCATCATGAATATTAACTGGCATTTTCAGAAAAATGATTAAGTTAAAAATATGTGCAACATTCTAATAGTAAAGCAGGATGTGTGTACTGGTACATATTTTGTATACATTGACATATTACAGAAAAACAGACTTTCTCCATCCTGTTTCTTATGAGATCTGGAAATTCCCATTTGTATTTGAAGGTCAGAGGGAATTTTAAGACAAAGAAAATTGAAAAGTCATATCTGATAGAAAAAAAAATATTGTGCAAAAGAATTTTGGTACTCAATACTCATTTGGGTTATCAGCATGAATATTAACTGGCATTTTCAGACAAATGTTTAAGTTAAAAATATGTGCAGCATTTTAATAGCAAGCAGGATGTATGCACATATTTTGTATAGTCATGTTTCAGACATTGACATAAACAGGAAAATAGACTTAACCCATCCCTCTTCTTTCTATGAAATTTCAAAATTCCCACTGGCATTTGGATTTGCATTCCTGGTAAAAAAAGAATAAACGAAACTGACTCCTGTTTTGATGTCATCATAAGTATTTCTTTTTTCATTTTATGAAATAACTATTTTTAGGGGTAGGCTTATTTGTGATCTTCTGGCAAAAACTTGTTTGGCAGTTCAGTCATGTTTGCTATTATCAAGTCATGATCATTTCAACTTAAAGGGATGGTATAGTGTTGATGGAGATGGGGATTGGGCTTTTAACGTTTTGCAAGATACCAAAAACCTACACGTGTATGAAATAGTACAGAGCATACCATTCTAAGAGGAATTCAAAGTTTATTTGATGAAAATTGGTTTTGGAATGGTTGAGACATCCAAACAGCACAGTAAAATAAACAGATTATAATAAAAGGTGGGTCCTACCTCTTATTAGGCTCTGTTTTGTAGATCCCAGCCATTTCAAAACTTAAATTTCATCAAATAAATGTTGAATTCCTCTTGGAATTTCATGTTCTCACATATCCAGTTTTTCATTATCTCATCAAAAATTTTAGGAACCGCAAGCTAGTTAACAACCAAAACTATGCGATCCCTTTAAAGATTATTGTCCTGCTCATCTGAAGTGAAATCCATTGGATACTGTACTGTTTAGTCATGGTTTAGGCCTACATGCCTCTGAATCATGAATTCAAAGAAAAGCAAATTTCATTTAGTGACGTTCTGGCTTTGATATATCCTTGCCTTATAGTACAGGGAATAATTTTCAAACTCAAATTTGATTAGCAATTTCAGCTGATGAAAAATATCTTCAATGAAATATCCTGTACACTTCTAAGAAAACTGCTACACAAAAGTTAGTTTGTGTAGCAGTGGTGTAAAAATGCATAGCAAATTGCAATGCGATACCAGGAAAATTATTCCCTGTAGTATTTCCCTTCTCCCCCATAACAAAAATAGTTTATTATAACACTGTAAAACTTATGGATGTTTAAAGGTTTTAAAGCTGTCATACGTCCTTATCACTTGGCTTCTCCTGACTTATCTCTCAGTTAAACCAGAGCTGCATTATCTAATAAACAACTCAGTGAGCCCACCTCCACAACCGCGGGAGCAACCGGCCTACCATCATGCTCCACCAGTGCACCAAGCTCCTCCAAATGTTCATGCCTTCCCCACCCATGGCCAAGATCCTCGTGAGTAACACCCCGTTTTATAGATTCCCCAGACTAGGAGAACCTCGAAAGAACATTCCAGAATGATACAAAAATGACAAAAATTGGTGAAGAAATAAGGAAGATATGACATTTTGAAATTTCACATTTTTTCTGAAAACATTTCTTGACCATTCCTTATGAATATTCAATTCAACAAATTGACCATGTCATGCTCTCACAATTTCTTATTCATTTCATATTCTACAGAAATTACAAAATCTCATATTTCAGCTGTACTTGTATTTAACGTTTCTTGAAACCAGGCATAATGAAAAGAACAAAACTCTGATATCATGGCATGGGGACATGCTTTTACTTGTATTACACTGTATGATAGCTATTGAAAAATAACAATTTTCCGAATTCCATATATCTAACATACATGAAAAATTGTGTGGGCCTGACATCATCAACTTGCTCATTTGAATATTCTTTAAAGGACTGGTCAAGAAAAGTTTTCCAAAAAAAAAAGGTGAAATTTCAAAATGTCATATCTTCCTTATTTCATATCTGATTTTTGTCATTTTTGTATCATTCTGTAGGGAATATTTTTCTCTTTCTTTTGAAGTTTACTATTTTTTGAGTGGATTTCTTCTTTAATACAATGTAGAACAGAGTGCAAGGAGTGCATTTAAAAAGATGCAGGAGTTTATCAAGCTGTGTACTGAGGAAATCAAAGTGCTGGTCCACTTATGAGGAGATGCAGCTACAACCACTGGTAGCAGTTTCAACTATATTGGTCAGTTTGGATGTCTTGATAGTGGGTCAAGTGCCACCAAGTGCTGTCACTTCACATGATCACTGAAGATGGTCAATTGATTGTATTTACCACGTATGCAGCCCATCATCAATGCATCTATACACATACTGCCCTCAAATCATTGTGATGATGGTTGTGGGGGGAGGGGGGATGAAGTAAGTGTATTGAAAAATGATATCTCTACGATGTTTGTTGATTAAAAAGAAATGATGGTAGGGGCTTGCTTGGTTTGCGAGGCACATATCCTGCTGAAAGCTCTCTGGGAAAGTTGCAGTTGGAGTTCCCTGTCATATTATAAGTATCCCTGTATGCACATATACATGTGTGGACTAACTGCATTTCTAAACATGTTTTTATTGAATGCATGATTTACATGTTTATGTAGTTTTTGAGCTTTTCATGTGTATTCAGTATGTGTTTAGTGTTTTCATTGGTAAGACAACCAAAAATGAACTATGATAGTTACAACAAATTGTCACAGTACAAGATGCAAATTTTAAATCCTGTTTCCTTTTACGGCTGTAATTGATTTTCATTGTGTACTCCTTTTCCTGTATTTTTTGTTTTTGTTTTGCATTACAAAAAGTCTACACGCGAACGGTGACAAACAGATAATGAGCTATGACGTAGATCCGTCATTTGCATACCACCAATCACAGTGCGTTGAGCGTTAAAGAATAATACATATTCATGATGCAATCACGCGCCGCAAATGCTACGTTGAGCTAATGTATTAATGAAATCTAAATAGTAATAAAGATGGGCGCACCTATTGTCACGTCATGATTTTACATACGCGCTACATCACCATCACGCGTTGACCTGATGCGACCTCGTGAGGCCAATGACATTTAGCCAATCAGCGTAGCGTATTCAAGTGAAAAGTACGCAATTGCTTTAGTGTATGAACATATTGGTGGGTTATTCACTTGGGGCTAAACTGACATGGTTTATGAATATTGAAAAGGTACCGATGGCGAAGTTTCACGAAATTCCTCCAAACTCAGTATGAATACACTTGAGTATTTGCTGCAACTTATTAGGCAGGTGCATTGTACAAATACAACAGGTATGGCAGTAAAATAACCCTCCCAAAATGGCCTTCGGGCTCAGAGGTTGGCACACTGCGCCGTCAATGTTAACTTGCATGTTGTTGTAGAGCTGATTGCGTTTGAGTGAGAAATGACACCTAATTTTCAACTTGAAAGGTACCGATGTAAAATTTTCACAAAACTCTACAAATGAGGTGTGTAGAGCAAGCTTGAAATCTAGATTTTCATAAAAACCAGGTGCATTTAAGCAAAAAGACATATTCTGGGAGGTACACTGTATGAGTTCGTAAAGTCGAGAGTCCGTGTAAATGTCCTATACCTGATTGTGCGCTCTGCGCGATGCATTTAAAAATGCTCGTTTCCTATGGAGGATGTCACCGCACTTTTTGAAATGGAGTAAAGGGGAAATACCCAAAACAGCTACATACATCCTCTTTTAACCCTGTGTATGCCACATCAATTTCCTGTGCATTACTCTGTATGTGTGTATTTCCATTAAAAAGGGTCCCACTAGTTAAATGCCCCTTCTATTTGCTTTATATTGTCATTGCTTAAAAATTACATACCCTATGTAAAATCAATTTTACTTCTGAATACTCTTATTCAGGTAAGTGTGTACATGTATCTTCCTTTTTAAAGTAAACTATAGAAATTGCTTCTTCAAAGTTCCTCATGAATTTTGACAAAAAGTGCAAAATCACAACGTTTTGGGGCAAAATTGATCGACTACAGAAATTACAAAACAGGGCTGGTAGAATGATACTTGGAATAAGTCCCTATAAATATATATCCAATCATGAATTACATCAAATTTTGAATTGGGAATCCCTGAAATCTCGCCGTATTAAACATTCTATATCTTGGGTGTATAAAAGTTTAAATGATCTCAGCGCACCATATATGCAAAATTTATTTCAATTTGTTTCACATCCATACAATTTACGCTCCTATGGAAATCTCTCCTTACCAAAGCCTCACACTGATTATTGTAAAAGAATGTTTTCATATCGTGGAGCTTCTTACTTTAATGATTTACCACATGACGTTAAATGTTTAATCTCATATAATATGTTTCTTAAAGAAATTGATCAATATTTATATCAAAATGGCTTTAATGTATATATATATATATATATATATATATATATATATATATATATATATATATTATATCTCTATATATATATATAAAATGGTATCATGGATATTTTGGGCGGGGGGGGGGGGAGGAGAGTGAGTCATAATGATGGGATAATTGGGGTTGCAATGTATTTGATTCAACTGGTAGGTGTCAGAGGTATGTTTCCATTTTGTTCTTATCTTAATCTCATTTTTTGGTTTGATTTAAGACTTATTGATATTCTTCATTATTGTGTATTAGTTACCGGTATTCATGTCTTTATCATTATGTGTATCACAACATTGTTATTTCTAGGACCCCTCTGGAAAACAGCTGTGTTATGACAAACATAGCTGAGTAGGGCTATCCTTCCGTTCATTTTATGTACTATTTTGTTTATGCAATGATTATAATTATGTAATGTGACTTTTAACGGAAAATAAATTCAAATCAAATCAAAATCAAATCAAAATTGTGTGACATTTTACTGTAACACCAGTTAGACAGATTTACAGCTTGTTTGTGGATTAAACTCTATTTTAAGGGGTCAAAAATGATAAAAGACGAGCAAATTTTGAACACTATAAATATAATTCATGCATCAATTGATACACATTTGCGCACGTAAATCCCAAGAAAGACGTTTCACGTGTAAGTTTTGGTGTCCCCATAATTCTCCATATCGCATATAGCAAAATATCGTCCCAGAATGCATTGCGCAATCAACATCCTGGCTTTATGCAGTCAGCTTAACTTCCGGTTATTGCCAACGCATTACGTACGCAATGCAAGCACTGTATGCCAGCGCAGTTTCATTTGCATCGGTAGCGTCTGCTCAACATCGGTCACGCAAATTTTACCTTTCCAGCGAGTGTCTTTCTAAAAGCTATTAATCATGGATGATCGCGAAAGATCCAAGAACATGACAGTTTCTCAACTGAAGAAATATCTTGTCGAAAGGGGTGTGCCTTGCACTGGAAAACGACGATTTGAGTTAGAAAATCTCGCCAAAAAAGCGGCAAAAATTTATCCGGTTTTGGAGGAGTGCAACCACGCAGCCTCCAAGAGGAAGCGGCGCAGAGTGACTACAGTGGACGGCTCAGTTTGCGATCTCAACGGGAAAGCAGTGACATGGACTAGGGACTTGAAAGAGTTACCACCCGTTCATATTAGCGATGTTTACGCTTATCTACTCACTTTAATATCTTACACAAAAATCTCACTGTTGATTATCCAATTCGGTGAATTTGCAGCGAAATAAGACTCAATCGGGTCAGACGAAATGCGAGTAAGTATACGTACGTGAATGCAACGAAAGCGATGAATAAGTGTGTGGGACGCTAGCCGCGCCGCTGCACGCAGCGTGCATGCATGCATAATAGCGCGCGGAGCGATAGCTGCAACCGGAAGTGGGGTTGACTGCAAATCGCTCCAAAATACGCCGATTAGATTTGTGCGCCGCCAACGTTGGTTCTTTTATAGCTATATGCGATATGGAGAATTGCTTACACGAGAAACCTTAATTTATGAGTATGGAATCCATATCAAGGATCAGTATTGAACTGTTTGTTGTTATTTTGGTAGCAATCACATAGTTTAAAAGATTTCAAGAGAAAATTGGGGTAAAATAAATACATTTGAAAAAAAGACCGAATTATAATTTTCACACACGTGGCTTTGTTGTCCCCCTATATAGATATTACAATACGTCGGGGCACAGTGACAGCTAATTTTTTGTGTCTTATCACAACAATAATTGCTCCTCATTGGCATATTTTACGATGTAGCTGTGGTTTCTTTGTAACAGGTATCAAAAATTGACCACTCTATTAATTTGAAGAAAAAAAAATATATGCAAAAATAATATTTGGTGTCCCCGTTACACGAAAAACATTGAAGAATCTTTTTCCTGGCCAAAAATAGGGGTCGTGTCATTTTTTCAATAGTATAGTTAATTTCTTACTTCAAAATAATCACTTTTATTGAAACAAACATAGACTTGTTTGAAATATGTGGTAAGATGCCAAAATGGATGGTTCACCGTGTAAAGGGGACACCAATGGTGTCCCCTTTACATTGTGAACCAGTTTTTCCCCATACACTGCAATTTGGTATGCTGACTTCCTTCAGTTTCAGTTTAGAATGTTAATTTTCAGTCAGTTTTCAAGGTACTATACTCAATATGAATGTTTTTTAAAGTTATGTTGAACAAAAATCTGATTTTCTGATTTTATTGGCAAAATAGGCATGTCACAAAGTGGGTCCCTATTTTGTGGAATTACCAATGTATAAATTTCTGCACATGGTTGACTCATTGGCATAGAAGAGGTTGAAGAGGAATTTCTCACAAAATATGGTATGAAGTACATCACTTGGCACAAAGTACTCTCACATACAGTGTGATATAGAGCATTGCATTGGTTTGACCGAAAGATCAGTCTGTATCTTGTCGTCGACAGGCTTCACGGAATCCCCTCCTTAGGTCAAAAAATGATTTTAAAAAACTCCTCCTGACAGATGGATTTTTCTGTCTAAATTTCAGAAGTACAAGTATGTTTTGTGCTGAGGCACATCTCCCAGCTTGAATGTCAATGCAGGCACTTCCTCCTACCTTTCTGCTCCTTTTTTTTTTTACCATTGTTTTCAAACATCATTGCTGCCATTATACCTACTCAAATTTCCCAGGTGATCATGCCCTGCTTTGGTATATGTGCCACTTATACATATGTAGCACTGCAGCATGTGCTAGGGTAGTCTGAAATCTGGACAGTTTTATTTTTAATTTTTCTGTCATTAAAGGCACATAGGGTGCAGTCAGATGTAGTTGACTAGATAGAGTTGGCGAATGTATGTGACCTTGCATTACAAACCAACAAAAAGTCGCACACAAAATGGGTGTTCAAACAGGACACCTAAGTGCTTAATGCGCAATTTTTCTACATTATTCTAATGTTTGGTTCATAAAATGAATGGAAAATCAAGGTTGTTGTTTTTTGCAGTTTTAATAGAACACAGTTTGTTTTTATTGTAATTAGGTACAATACAGACTGTATGTCTTAAAACCCTTTTAATACACACCTTCACTTTCAACTGTAACTTTTGAAAGGATAATGCTCTGCTTTGAGAGTTTGTATTACAATTGTATATTTAAGAGGCATGGATAGAATGTGCTATTGGTAATAGGGCATGTTCAACTTCAGCTTAATCTGATAATCCATACACTGTTGCTATGGAGTTTTACATCCTGTTCTATATCCTATTCATTAACAGAGGAGCTCAGTAGAAGCTTGAAAAGATTAAGTGCTTGAATAGACCCCGCACTTCAGAGCCCCTTTTCTCAGTACACACTTTCCCAGAGTGTGTGCTTTCTTTCCAATATTTAGATAGGTTAGCAGAGTCTATTTGGATTGATTTTACCTCATTTTTAATGTATAAATCTGCTCTTTCAGAATGTGCCCTTAAAAACTAAAAATCCATGTCTGGCAACTTGTTGTTGATTTTGTGATGCAGGGTCACATACGATTAAAAAAATAAATCAATGCACAAATATGTTTAGGAATCTAATAAGCAGCTCATTTCCACCTAAACATACATGCTGGAAGTCACCCTTATTTCCCAGTGATAAAGAAGCCTTTCTGTTGTGTCTCATTTGCAGAGTCTACATCATCAGCAACTATTATTATAACACTACACGCTGCGCCTAGCGTGGGCGCATGCTCAGTGCGCGCATGCTCACCTCAAATATGTGCAGCTTGAGCTTTCTTGTTTGTTGCTCTGTTTGCAGATGATAATCATTTAAAAACATCAAAAGAAAGTATCCTGGATCCAGACAGTTATCCAGATCACTACCAAAATTTAATCATCTGTTCCTTGTGTCATTATCTTTTCCTGTATGTTTCACCCAAAGCCATTCCTAATTTTTTGAGTTATTTTACAAATAGACCGACAGGCATCTGACACACCAACACCAGCAAAAACATTACCTCTCTGGTAGAGGTAAAAAAATCCTACTAGATGTTGAGGGATTTCCATTATATCCAATGTACTCATCCCACACATTACTCATGGACCTGTCATCAACAAGAGTTTTTCTTCTCTCGTGACTCTGCTATTAAAGGACAAGTCCACCTTCATATACATGTGGATTGAGTGAATGCAACAATTATACCGGTAAAACATATCAGTGAAAGTTGGGGGAAAATCCGACAATTTGTTCCAAAGTTATGATATTTTAAAGTATCTGCGCGATCACTGCTGGATGAGAAGACTACTACAGTATATGATGTCACATGCGTAGAACGATATGAGGAAAATAAAAAGAGAATTTCACAAAACTTTACTTTTTTGATTAAGTGCACATTTCTTTGACTTGTTACTGATGTATGTTAAGGGTAATATTATTCCCCTGCCTTCTGAAAGAGAGAAGTTGAGTGTTCTTTTGTTATGCAAGAAAAGTGAAAATACACTGTATGTTGAATTTTCATAATACAGGTTTTACCTTCTTTGATCATTGTACACATGTGACATCAAAAGCTATAATAGTCTTCTCATCCAGCCGTGACTGAGCATAAACTTCAAAAATTCATAACTTTTGAATGGATTGTCAGATTTTCCTCAAACTCTCACTGATGTGTTCTAAAATAGTGCTGCATTCACTCAACCCACATGTCTATGAAGGTGAACTTGTCCTTTATTAAATGTGCTAAGAAGTGGCCAGAGAATGAGACCAAAACGTATTTTCAGGAAGTGCTTTTAAAATCATGTTTTATGATTGGTGCTGATGGCTAATACACCCTAAAAATATATAGAAGTTTTTAAGGAAGGTTGATATTTTGTCTTAATTTTATAAGTATTCTCTCATAAAAGTCTATAAAAACCAGCAGTTTCATAAAGAAATTAATCACCGAGCTGTCAGTGATACCAGGGTTAAAGGACTTATGTTTCACTGCATATTCTTATTTCTTATTTCTTTGATACATTTCTTCATCTACATGTTGACATGTCATTGCAAAAGAAAATGCTACAAATTCAATTGGTTTCATATTTCTTCCAGTCATCTTCTTTAATGACAGTTTTCTCATCTGCTACTAATTTTTTTTTTTTTCAAAGATAGACCATATCACACACTCTCTCTCTCTCTCAACTGCTCATTAAAGTTACCTTTAACTAAGCTTTTATGAAAAAAGCTTTTCATGGTGTGAGCAGGGCAGTTTTGCGCTCTGCCGGCAGAGTCTATTGTCAGCTGTAAATGCAGGCTGTTGTCTTTATTGTCTTGTTTTATTTCCAGGCCATCCATAATTTCCTCCGACAAGGAACTTTGCTGATTTTAATCGATAGAAAGATCAAAGAGGTTCTTGTTTCAGTCTCGCAACCCGCTGAGATGTGAAGGCGCATGGCAAAAAAGGTCATCCATCTTTTCATGCCCTTTTGTTTGGCCGTTAGATGTGATTCAAGGGATGCAGGGACCATTATCACATCCTGTAGGGGGAAGATCCCATGACCAGACAATATGTCCTCATTTAGCCATCATCATAGTCTCTCTTCAACTAGACTAGCTTTCACATGTCCTACCAAGTTACTTGATTTGACACTTGTAAGATTGTCGTTAAGCATCACTGGAATCTTGTTGCAAATAAAGTATTCTTGCCGTGTGAATGCAAACTGGAATCATTGAGGGTGATTTGAAACATAATTCCAATATAGTTTTGTGTTTCAAATGATTTTGTTTTTTTTTTTAATTCAAAACCGCAGAATCCATGAAGCCTTCCTCTGTCGAACGATGATTCAAATCGTATATAATTACTATTATGTTTGTTTGTAATTCAGCATTCAAATTAAGCACTCTCGGTACGGGTAAAAACATTGTATGGAAATGTGAATTACAATGCCTAGTGATATCATCACACAATATCATCACACGTATCAGTTGGTCCTGGGAATTATCTGTGATGTTTGTTCCTCCTTCCTGTTCATGTCTCATGTTCATCATCTACGCTTCCGGTCCTCATACCCTCACACCTGCTGTGGTGATAGACCCTTGTCTGCTTGTGTCCCCAAACTGTGGAATAGCCCCCCCCCCCCCCCCCCCCCCCTGTTCGTTTGTATTCGACGCTCCCAAATCGTGGAAGCAGTCAAAAGCAAACTCAACTCTTATACCTACATTGTAGTAATACAGTCAACCTCGCCTAAGTCGAATCTGTCGGGACCGACAAAAACACTTCGACTTCCGTGAAATTCAACTTCTGGGAAAGTTGAATTTTTTTTTACTTGCATTTCCTGAAGAATTTTCATAATGCAGTGTCTTTTTATGTGTTATTGGTTGTGAAATCAAAGTAGACGGTAGTAATGTGTTATTAGTTTCATCGTTTTGTTTAAGTTTTAAAAAAGAATCCTGAAGCTCAATTATTGGACTGCGATAATCGAAACGCGTTGCACATAATGTCTGCCAAAGATCGCCAAATGAACGCGGGAGTTCGGGGGCATCATCATTTGTTTGGGGATATCGTATTAATTACTTTGGCAAGAATTTCAAAACAATCAGAAATTTTTGAGAACCTTTTCCGCACAATGAGTCATGATTTGGTCGTGATTTGTTTTCAAAAATGTCTTTGATGTCTCATCATAGCGCAAGACCTTCGCCAGACGTGCGCAATGTTCGCAAAATCTTCGTGAAACCCCAAACAGACCTCAAAGCTTCTGAGAATAGCTCGCGCATGTTTCGCGATATTTCCCGATGAATTTTTATAAGGCAGTTTCTTTTTATGTTTTTATTGGCCGTTAAATTACATTAGACGATAACAATATGTAGTATTTAGTGTTTTTGTTTTGTTTGAGTTAAAAAATCGTGAAGTTCAATTACTGGACTGTGATAATTAAAGTGTTTAGTGCATTTCTTACGTTTTCATGTCGCGAGTGGCAAAACCTAACATTCGCATTTTAGTCTGCAAAAATCGCCAAGCGAACGCAGGAGTTCGGAGGCGTCGTCAATTGTTTGGGGATGTCGTTACTTCAGCAAGAATTTCAAAACTATTTGATTTTTTTTTTTGCGTACCTTTTCCTCACAATGAGCCATGATTTGGTTGTGATTTGGTCTCGAAAATGTCTTTAAAGTCTCGTCATATGTGCGAGACCTTAGTCAGACGTGCGTGATGTTCGCAAATCTTCGTGAAACCCCAAACAGACCCCGAAACTTAGGAAAATGTCTCATGTATGTTTTGCAAAATCAGCGAAGTTCTTGCGATCATTTTACGACATAACTGCAATACCTGTTCATATACCTTTTGAAACATTCTCACGAACGTTTGGCGCATGTTTGATGTATGACCTTTTTAACGCTCTACATATTCTGCAAGACAAAAAAATAGCATACTACAGTAGTACATCCACCCATCAAGCAACTATACTGTATATGAAAACAAAATTTTAGATATTAAAACAAAAATCCAAAATATACTTTAAATTACTCCAATGCACACAGAAATTATATTAATTAATATAATGTGTGAGAGAACCTAGAAGATCCTATGCTTGTTAATTGTGGAGTAGCCTGGGTCATCAGAAAAAAAAAAATAATAATAATGGTCTGCGCACACATACGCGACGGAGAAATGAAAGGGAAAGGAAGGAGAAATACAGGAAAGAGAAAATCTACAACTCAAGACAGTTATCAATCTCCTTGAAACATTATTTTCTAATGATTATTGAAAATTTGCATGGTTGCATTTCCGACGCGTGTTTTTCGTTTACGTAACTGGCTGTATTTAAGCAAAAAAACATGCGACATTTACACATGCATCATGAAAACTTGGCACAAATTGCACAAAAATGTGTGTTTTTGTTTTGTTTTTTGCTTCATTGTCAGAACACATTCGCATAAAAACTTCCGATTTTGGATTTTGCCATTCGTGTTATTTGCAAATCGTTTGCGTGCTCCGCAAAATCTCACTGTTTGCAAGCGTAGCGTATACTAGGGAATTTGCAAGCAAATTCGTAAACATATGCAGTCAAACTCGCAAACTGTTTTTATTGTCGGAAACAGTTTTTGTTGTCGCAAAGAAATTTTGAAAACGCTACACTCGCAAACATTCGCCACACAGTGAGATTGGTGGCTTGTACCGGATTGTGAGGATTGTTTCTTCTTCCATTTTTCCTACAAACCCGGCTGCGCCGCCTGCACATGGCTCGCCTCTAACCTGGAACATTGTGATTTATGTTCTTCTCAGCTGGACATCAAGGATACAAGGGACATTAGGATTAACTTGTTGACCCTTGGGAGTATTTTATTACAAAAGTAGTGTGTTTTTCCTTCGTTTGTTTAGTAAAGACTGAAAGCATAGCCGCATTTACACCTACTAACATCGCGATTTTTAAAATCGCGATTTTTTGGTTCCACCGTTTACACTTGCGCAAAAGTATGCGAAGTTTGAGCTTCACGAAACATCGCGATTTTTTGGTCGGTAGTGCGCATGCGTAATTTACCTGTTTTCAACACAGTAGCTGAGTGGAAGCGCGCGCTATTCAGTTCGTTTTTACTGCAGTGCAGTATATTTTGTTTACAGCTAGCTGGTTGGAACGTTGAGCCAGGGCTTTTTATCACCAGTACAATGCTCACATAAATTTGTGTTTCTCTCGAGTGTAAACTTACGGTAAAACTACATAGCTTGCTATATTAAATCACATACGTAGTAGGTGTGTAAACTTCATCTAAGTATGAGAAAGCTGATGAAAGCGGCATTCAAGAGGATCATGAAATTTCACCGATATTATGACGAAAGTGAGAAGCAGGCTCGTTTTTTTAGGACTGGTATTTTATCAGGCGACAGCAAGAACTCACCATTGTTTTACCGACACTTATTAGTACTCCTGTATTCCACAAACGATGTACATAATACCGAGAGAAGCATGGGCATGCACTCCCAAAATCAACGCATTCCTGGGAAAACATTATTTTGTTAAGTCATCATGGGGTGATGATGAGTGGTTGTCGAACTTCAGGTCTGCTACTAGTTTTCATGTTCTACACCCTGTTGTTGTTGAGATCACGAGCCGATCGAGGATCGGCCGTTTAGACCTGTACAGCACGTACCGTGTAACAGTACTCTGGCCAATGACCGACGTACTCTCTACACGTTCCACAGAGAGATCAGAGCGCGCGTAAACACCCGGTGCAATCCGATACCGTAAGTCACGTGATGAAAAATCGCGATATTTCTGCAGCTTGGGTTTACACTCGCTAACTTCGCCTCAAACTTCGCGATGTTTCAAAAAATCGCACTCCTGCTGGCGATTTTTCTGGCGATGTTTCGAGGGCGTTTGGGTGTAGTTGCTTAGCAACTTGCACCCAAATGTCGCGATTTTAGAAAAATCGCGATTTTTCCAAGCAAGTGTAAATGGGCCTCATGCTCACTTCCATGTTTGAATGAATTACGGGGGAAAAAAAACTTCGTCTTGTGCGAGGGATATTACATGTATTTACACAAATCTGGACTCGAAATTATCTTCGACATAGGCAAAATTCGACTTGTAAAACTTCGACTTGTGAAAGATTATTTTAAAGAAAGTAAAGTATAGAGAAAATCTGGACTTTTCTGGAGCTTCAACTTGGTCAAGTTTTCGATTTGTGCGAGGTCGACTTAGGCGAGGTTGACTGTAGTGTTCAATCTATGAATTATTTTCAGATTTTTTTTAAGTATGTGTTACATATATGTTTGTGTATTCTTGGTACTAGCTTGACTTATTATTATTATTTTTTTTTTGGTTAAAAACTTTATGATCATCTCATCATTATTTCTGATTTTATTTGACATGATAGAAACAGCTAAATCGCTAAAACCTAAATTCAGCTTTTCCTAAAGCATGTGGATATCACAAAAATGTCCCGATGATTTTGCTTTCATTGTGGAAGTATTCAACATGCTACAGTTTGGCGACATGTTAAAAGTTGTGAAAACTGCTCATTGACAAGGAACTGAATAGAGATTGCAAACTCCCCGAATATCTTATTTTGCCAGTTCACCAGAATTTAACTTTGTATATAGTTATAGCATGAAAAAAAAAGCCTTAATAGGGGTTATAAGTCAAATGGAACATGCATTGTTGGTATATATGTTTTCTCTTTCACATCAATGAAACTGAAAAATTCTTTTGGATTGAAAAATGTGTGTTTCCTGAGACATGGTTTAGCATGTTTGAAACCACACTATTAATTTTGTCCTGTGAGAATAAATGTTTGGGGTTTTTTTTTGTCTGTGCATTATCAGAGTGTTTGGGGTTATTTTTGTGTTAGTCTCCATGTATACCTTTTTCACAGAATACACATGATGCGTATGATTCCTTTTATAGGCAGGGTCCTTTCGGGCTACTCTCAAATGCGCTTCGAAACCGTATACCAAGTAAAATTGGTCATTGGTGTTATTATGTTTATAAGTTACATTGTACAATGTAGCTCCATTGAATGACTGTTTTCACAAAAGTGTTTTGACCGACCAGAAACCATGTCAAGTGGTCTGCTGTCTTGTGGTTCTGTTTTAATCACTAGTTGGTGAATATGACTTCCCAATTTAATGTGCACACATGAATATGACATCATTCTTGTACGTATATATTTCTCTCTTCCTTTTCAAAAAAACAAAAACAAAAACAAAAAGTGATGTAACTTGACTTTTGTGACTGTAAAAGCAAACCTGTTTTTACCCATTGTAACACACAGTATGAATATGACATCATTCCCATTTCTAAACTTCTCCCCACAAATGACAGAAAAAAGAAAAGAAAAGAAAAGCAAGTAACATTGGGAGACAGAACATTTGCCTGTGCAGCTCCCAAACCCTCGAATGACCTACGTACCATTAGAAGTCAGGAAATCCCCAACTGTAAGCTCAGTCTTTACATCACGACTCAAAACACATCTTTTCATTTACAGTACCGGTAACTGTTTATTATCATCAAGTACATCAGAAGCTTTTGCAGTGCAGAAGAATATATGTCTGTAGGTTTTTGCGCTTTATAAATTGATATATTATTATATTATATAAAGCAAAAAGTGATCTAACTTCACTGCTGTGTCCTAATGATGAAATAGGTTTTTTTTTTTTTTTTAAAGGTATTGATATTTGGGGCAATGACAGAAGATGAGACAGCCTTATATTCAGAGACTCCAGTTTTGTTTTGTTTCTGTTTTTCAAGGGGGGGGGGGGATTTTGGATGGAGGGAGGGGGGGCACTTCATGTGTGTGAGTTGTAATTTGTATTACCATAGTTTAATGTGTGTGTGTGTGTGTGTGTGTTTGTGTTTGTGTGTAAGTTGCATGTTCACACGAGTGCCACTAATTGTATAGGATATTTCAGATATTGTTTTCACATTAGTGTGAAAAGGCATTTTTTTTCTTCAGGAGCTTGATTTGATCACACCGTCCCGGTCACAGAATAAAAAAAACCAAAAAACTGTGAATCTTTGGAGCCTGAGGGGCATTTTCAGCCAACTGGTGTGCATATGAGATCATAAGCTCTGCTGAGGAACAAAACACTTCATTCCAGGAAAGGACAGGAAGTACAGTGTATGCCCTTGTTAACTACCGCAAATTACGAGACCAGTGCACATACCGAAAGTTTCATGTTCAGTTTGTAGAGAGCTGAATGAGGGGAAAACAAAGTTGTTCATTAATCAATTGAAAGAGAAAACAATGGCTTTTGATTATATGACAGTCTTCTAATGAATTGTATGACGTCACATGATATGAATATTTGCATATGAAGTACACATCTATTGATAACCATGTACTCAAAAGAAACCACTTAATTATAAATAGTCTTATAAAGGAAAGACTACCATCATTTTTTGAAATCTGAAAGCTTTGTAATGGTATATCTACGCAACTCATTGGGCATTTAGAATGCTTAAATTAGTATATGAGGTCATACTCAATGAAAACTAATAGTTAGCTATCGACCGCTGTGGTCTAACTCATCAATCTATGGATGGGACTACAGTTAAGTATGTATGCGTACGACATTGTTCAATCTCACAAAGATATAGACCTATTGACGTGTAGCTGTAGACCGTGAAAGTGAATGCCAATCCAAGCAAAAGTGATGGGAAGGGAGGTGTGGGGCCATGTTAGGTCAGAGTTCACATTCTGTGAAAAGGTGTATGAAAATGATGCCATATTATCAAGTTGTTTCTGCTACAGATTTTTCAGTGGATCGGTGATATTGCAGCGTTTGCGGGAACTTTGAGATATCATAGATCGGCAAATATGCACTTGCGTGCATGCAATACATGTATGTGTGTGTCAGCAATTGTGTTTGACTTCTTTTCTTGGGACCTACACCAGGGAGGTGGCCTCCCTGGACCTACATGTACAGTGTATTATACCCCCCACAAGCATCTGCTTTTCTGTAGATTCCCATTCACTTAATCTTAATTATCCGATATGAATGTGATGTACTCCAGACTGATGTACTTGTAAATCCATTCTTTATCATGAAATAATTGTTTAAAGTCTGTTTACACTGCATTTACACACATGTAACCATCACCTGTAGATCCTGTAACAGTATGTATAATTCTGTGGAAGCTTAATGATTGAATGAATGAATGAATGAATGAATGAATGAATGAATGAATGAATGAATGAATGAATGAATGAATGAATGAATGAATGAATGAATGAATGAATGAATGAATGAATGAATGAATGAATGAATGAATGAATGAATAAATAAATAAATGAATATGGGTTGATCGACACACACATCATATACATGTAGTGTACAGTACATACACAGGCACAGTGTAGATGTACTGTACTGGCCTCTCGTTAAGTTAGTTTGGTTCATTTCATTTCATTTCATTTGTTTCCAAATTCTCATTAAAATACATGTGACAAAGAACAAGGTGAAGATAATAACATTACATTCGGTAATAGTATACTTGTACAAGAAAAACAAGCACAATGAAGAGAAAAAAAAATGATTGAGAAAAACAAAGAGGAAATTCTAAGAGAGAAAATGGAGGAGCCTGCAGAGGCCATTGGCCTTTCTATGGCTGGACTCCCACTTGAGATTTTTTTTTTTTTGTACATTATAAGATACACTTAAATGGGGGGGAAAAAAGACGATTAAAAAACAAGAAAAATAAAAACAGGCAAACTACGTGTGAAAATATGTAGAAAAAAAATACACATTGCAGACATCATATGGACGTTGTCTGATTAAATTTCTGGAGAAACTTCAATTATAACTATTCAACAAATATATTTCATATCTACGTTTAAAAGAGGCAAGGGAAGGACATAACTTCATTTCTTCAGGCACAGAATTCCAAACATGTACTCCTTGATATTTAACAGATCTTTGTGATGTAACATATCTCAGAAGAGGTAAATATAAGTTACTAGTTTGTCTAGTGTTATATAAATGAATATCTCTTGTATATTTGAACATATCATCAAAGACAGAGGGTAACAACTTATGAGTATACATATACATAAATGAGGCTGTTTGTAATTTACATATATCAAATACAGTAAGAAGCTGGAGCTTTTTGAACAGAGGTTGGGAAGGTGTTGAAGCGTGAGAATTTGTTATTGCACGCAATGACCTTTTCTGAAGTGTGAACACACGATTTAAAAGAGATTTTGCACATTGGCCCCAGATCATTGTACAATATGTTAAATGTGGCAATGTAGTGGCATTATAGATATACGATAAAATCCTCAACGATAACAGATGTCTTATCCTATAAATCACACCTGTTGCACAGGATATTTTATGCAAAACATCATCTATATGGGGCGCCCAATTAAGATGTTCATCTAACATAACACCAAGAAATGATGTACAAGACACTCGCAATACCTTTTGATTATTTATAACAACATCAGCTATATATCATCTGCTATTCTCTTATTTTTCTGTTTAAATACTATACAGTTTGTTTTCTTCATATTAACCAACTGCTGGTTTTGTCTGTGTTTGTACTCATTTCAGTTTGTGGTACAGTGTATGAATATTTAACTTCAATGTGTAAAGAAAAAATAAACACAAACAAAACAGGTTTACAGTGTATGTATCATGGTTTGCTTGTTTACATTCATTCTAAAAGTATGGGTTGAAATATAGTGTCATGTTTTTCTGTGTTTTGGTGAACTTATGAACTCATCAAATGTGAACTACATGTATTGAAGTTAAAGAAGGATACTTGTGTAATGTTCATCAGTTTACAAATAAAAACACAATATAACACTAACCCTATTTTCCACCTACATGTACTTTCTAGCACACGGTTATGCTGCTGCTAGGCCACCCCCTTTTCCAACAAGCAACCAGCCATATCACCAGCCACAACCGCAGCACGCTCAACCTGGTGTACAACACTTCGCCCCTCAGTACATGCCTTGGCAGGAGCGGACTTCCAGAGCGGGCACGCCTCCAACCATCCCCTACCACTCCGGGTGTGAAGTCCCGCAGCGAGCAGACCCCAACCAGCTGATGGCAACATCGGCACACAATCACTGTCGCAGAGACGGCACCACGAGCAACAACGTGTCCCCTCAGCCGTCCTTCCGACAGCAGGACCCCATGTGGCAGGGATGGGATCCACATCAGCGTCAACCAGGGAACGGCCTCATGCGGGCCCCTTCCGAATACCCCCTTGGTAGCCCGCAGCGATACGTCTCGCATCATTCCCGTGATAATAATGACGCTTTCCCACCCCCTGGCCTCTCCCCTGAAATCCTGCAGCAGTGCCAGTCACCAGTGTTTCAGTCAACCCCAACAGAAGCCTCCCTTGATGAGTGTAAGTCCAGTGTGTCTTTATATTGATATTGTTGTATATCAGAGCTCAACATTAGCAGTGGCCTGTGGCCCGAGGCCACAAAAATTGATGCTGGGCTACCAGATTTCACCAAAAGCCATCTTTTGATGATCCGATCGGACAGTGAAGATATTAACTTAATTGTTACATTCGCTTTTGTGTTACATACACGTATCTTTTTCAGACCACCTAATTCTCAGCTTAAAGGACCTACATTGGCCCGAATGGGCCACCAGAGGGAAAAAGTTAGTGTTGAGCCCTTGTTGTATCATCTTTCTGTGCATTGTTCACCTACAGTTTCAGTAACACCTGCCCTGTCTTTTGCTCAAAGTTGTTATACAACGTTGTATGTGACCCTCACCACAAAACTAACAAAAAGTCGCCAGACATGGATTTTTAGTTAAGGACAGATTCTTAAAAGAGCAGACTCTAAGCTTTAAAATGATGTATAACTCAATTCAAATGGACTCTTCTATTAATCTATCTAAATATTGGAAAGAAAGCACACACTCCGGAAAAGTGTGAACTGAGAAATGAGGCTCTGAAGTATGGGGTCTATTCAAGCACTTAATCTTTACCAAGCTGTGCTAGCTGAGCAATGAATGGACAAAAAATGGGATGTAAACCACAGGAGCAACAGCAATGAAAGGATTATCAGATTAAGCTGAAATTGAGCATGCTCTATTAACACATTCTGTCCATGATAAATGCCGACTTTTGAAGCAATAGCATTATCCTTTCAAAAGTTATTTGACTTGAAAGTGAAGAGTGTCTAAAGGATTTTCAAGATATCAAAAAAGGCCCTATAAGACATACCTGATCACACTCCTCTACAAAAAAAAAAAAGAAAGTTGTAGAAAATCTGCTGAAATCACACTTTTCCATTCACTTTATGTTCCCCAACTTAGGAATAATGTTGAAGAAGAATAGCTCTTTCACAAAATACAAAAAACTTAAAATTGATATGGCTGACCCATACCACTTTTTTGAGTTCTCACGTAAAATCAAGGGGTGCGACTTTTTGTTGGTTTTCTGATGCACGGTCACATTGTATGATATGTATATTCTGCTCCTTCATGCACAGGTTTAAAAACCACCATGGCGTGGGCATTTGAGGAGCTGGTTGTAGCGACCGAAAACTTCAGCAACAGCTACAAACTTGGGGAAGGAACCTTTGGCACGGTCTACCATGCAAGGCTGAACATGACAGAGTTTGCCATCAAAAAAATTAAACAGGTTAGAGTTTTCCTTGTCAGCCCCAACCCAGATTGAGCTACAGGCAATTGTGCTAAGTGACTGGTGAGGTAGACTACAAGACAGAGGCTCCTTAGGTGTCTTGTGGTGCAAAGAAAATTTCCTGCTCAGATAAAGATGATAAAAAATAAAAACTATTTATTTAGGTGGAGACCTGGAAGGGAGAGGCAAATGTTAACTTCCACCACCAGTGGTGAATTCATCGTACAGTCCTCAGATCTGTGGTTTATTATCATTATCCTTGTATATTGTACATAGGAATACCATTGCTGCTAAGTAGCACAGTTAACCCATTCTTTATGGGAACCTGATATACCAGGTTCCCAAAATGTAGGCATGAGTGTCTGCATTCGAGGCCTAAATTCATGTTTATTTGTGTTATGTTTAACAGAAAAGTAACCTTTATCGAAAAATCAGAGTTTTGTTTATGAATATGCATTCCTTCTCTGTATCAAACTGTGTGTATTTTTGTCTTATTTACCTTTTTTCAATACGATGTGCCTTTTTTCCAGTGTGTTTCTGTCTTCATGTGAAAGAAAACCAAAAATCAGATCAAGCATATTGACTGAAAGCAGCAATATCAGTAGAGCACATTGTAATTGTGAAAGTTTTAGAAAAATCGAAGAATCGATTTAAAAGTTATCAATTTTTAAGTTATGGTACCATCATCACTGGATAAGAAGAAAACTACAGTTCATGTCATTATGAATGACAACGTTTACAAAAAAATAAAGAAAATTCAACATATTTTCACTTTTATAGCATAGTGAGCATTGACTTTCTTTCAGAAAACAGGGGGATGATAACCCTTAATGTACTATGTCAGTAACAAGTCAATGGAATTTGTACTTTTCTTGAAAAACTGAATTTTTTTTTTGAAAGTTGAGTTCAGAGTGATACTGTAAAACATGATATATTCGCGGCATGAAATTTTCGCGAATTGGAGCAGACAGCCTTTTTTGTGGCATGAAATTTTCGCGAATTGCTTCTGGCATTCAATGTATGTAGTGTAGACAAAAGCTTTTGCGTGCATTTTAATTTCGCGAATTTTGGCGCACGCGAAATTCGCGAAATTAAAATGCATGCGAAAATTCCTCGTTTTACAGTATTCAACTTCGGTATATGGTGGAGTGATTGACCCTTTTTCTTTGTGTGTGTGTCTTTCTATCTGTCCCTTGTAGACTGAACATGTTCCATTTTATGGGCAAACCAGAATGGATCAGTTGAAGGAGATCAGGGCTCTCACCAAGTAAGTTTAAAAGAGGCGTAATATATGTGACCCTGCACCTCAAAACAAAACAAAAAGTCGCCAGATATGAATTTTTAGTTAAGACCATATTCTGAAAGAGCAGACTTTAAGCTTTGAAATGATGTATTACTCAAATCAAATGGACTCTCCTAACCTATCTAAATATTGGAAAGAAGGCACAAGCTCAGGAAAAGTGTGAACTGAGAAAAGAGGCTGTGAAGTGTAGTGTCTATTCAAGCTCTTAATCTTTACCAAACTGTGCTGGCTGTGTGATGAATGGGACAAAAAACATGAAGTAAACCACCAGAGTAACAACAATGAAGGGATTATCAAATTAAACTGAAATTAAGCATGCCTCATTAACACATTCTGTCCATAATTAATTCCAACTTTCAAAGCAGTAGTACTATCCTTTCAAAAGTTACTAGAGTTGAAAGTGAAGAGTGTGGACAAGGTTTTTCAGAATTAAATGAAAAAGGGATTCTAAAGACACACCTAATCACACTATTCTACCAAAAATGTTCGAGATAAACTGCTAAAAAACACACTTTCCTGCCCATTTTATGATACCAAGTTTTAGCATAATGTAAAAGAAGACCCGCTCTTTCAGAAAATATGAAAAAGTCAAGTTCGACTAGGTTGACCCACTTCACTTATTTTCAGTCCTCACGCAAAATCAGTGTGTGCGACTTTATGTTCGTTTTGAGGTGCACGGTCACATATGTTTGCGGTATCCATGTTGTACTTCTGAGGACACACACACACACACAGACACATAAACATTGATAATCTTTCTCTAAAGGTATAACAAGCATGTGTGGTGAATAAGCTGTGAAGTTTTCGAGATCTTCTTGGCCAAAAAAAAAACAACAACAACAGGAGGAGGCCAGTATTTGATGGGGTCTCCCGTTGTTTGACTGTTTGCTTAAGGTAGTGTATGTACCCTGAGACAACATCTTTATGCCTTGTGTTATCAAGCATATGACAACTACAAGTATGTTCAACATGCACTCTTTTTCACCATCATTTTGCTTATACCTAAAGATTTCATCTACATAAGTTTTCAAGTTGAATGTTCGAAAAATTCACAGGGTGTACCAGTAGTTGGAGTGAGTAGAATTCGGTTTTTAATGAAGATAAACCAAAAGACATTGAGCACCTGTGGTAATGCAGAACACTGGTATACAATCAAGCTGCTTTTGACCTGTTCCCAATGAGATTCTGGTGGCCTGTGTATTATTAAAGTCTGGAGATTTCAGAATTTAGTGTAGAATGGGTTTAGAGATGGGTGGTTTTTTTGACAGTCTTACTCAGTACAGCTGTTGCTTGAAAATCCCCCCCCCCCCTCTTTGTCCAATTACAATCAGCAAGCTTGTACTACTTCACTAGAGATGCAGAATTGTTATTGATGAATTCAGACTGAGATTGTCGTAATCTGCCTGATCTGAAGCATTTTTATGAGTTTTTTTAATCCTTCCCGTGCAGATACCGTCATGAGAACATACTGACTCTGACAGCCTACTCCATCCACGATGACATCCTCTATCTGATCTTCCCGTTCATGAAGAATGGCTCGCTGGATCAAGTGCTGGAGGGAAGGGTACGTCACTCAGCCATTAACTTGTCCTATAGAGATAATTCCAATTCTCCTTCTTTGAGGCCATCTTCTCAAAATCTCCCACCCTCACTCTCAAGTTTGAATATCTCCTGCTCTTTGTATGCATTTCCCTGCCTAAGGTGTACTTTTAAAAATGTTAACTTTCTTATGCCCTACTTCAGTTTTGTCATATGTGTTCAAAATCAAGGCTACGATAGCACCAGAGAGCATCAACATGTATCACCATAGAGCTTCCAGGGCCCTTGGGCAAGCCCTGGACCCTGGCCACAAGCTCAAGGAAGGTTGCACTCGTGATATGCGTAGCTCTGCGCACACACTATTGTGCATATGTCCACACGATCACAGTCTCCATTTTGCAAGGGGGTTCAGGTGGGAGATTCTCCTGTTTTAACCCTTTCTGTGCCAGTGCATCAAATTCGCACACGTTTTCTCACACAAATCTATGGGCAGGCAATTCGGGCAGCATGCAAAGGGTTATGAGATGCTTGGAGTTGGAGTCTCTTTGTTCCTTGCAACAGGTTGATAACCTGCCAAGTCACATGCTATCGTGCTGCAGGCTCTGCACTGTACCACTTGTTATGAGGCATTGCATCTGAATGTAAGACTGGAGATGTTCGTGTGTATGATTTAGTAAATTTTTTGTCGCAATTATGGATGTTAGGACATCAAACTTGCTTTACAAATCTAATCCATTTTAGCTCACCAGAGCCAAAAACTCAAGTGAGATATTGTGATCTTTCATTGTGTGGCATCCATTTTCGCCCTGAGTAAACCTTAAACCAAAGTATGGATTTTCACCAAACTTTGCAGGAAGCATCCCTAGAGTGATAGAATAATATATTTAGTACAAATGGGCAAATATTTATAAGATATCTGTAAAACCAGAAATGCTGAAAGTAAATACATTAGTGAGTGTAATCTTAAGTTTGGTTATGGCAGATCTATTGATGGCTTCCTTGGGATGGGGCCCAATTTGGGGACCTGTTTTGACATGTTGCTTTTCTTTTGGTAAATGCATGGCAAAGTTGTCTACACACTTTAATAGCAGGTATTATCACCAGTATCATAGAATGTACAAATACAATGTAGACACCATACCCCCCCCCCCCAAGTTTGCTATATTCCTAGGTAATAGTCTACAAGAATATGTGAAAGGTGCTACTCAGGTCAGGTGAGCGCTAGATCCACTGGGTTTCTTTCATCAGCTTGGAATTCCCCCCAAAAAAGTGAGCTGCCTCTGAAATTTGACTCCTTTCTCACCATGCTATAGGGTCCCCGTGGTCCCCTGGAGTGGAATAAGAGACACCACATAGCCGAAGGAGCAGCCAGGGGTATCCACTTCCTCCACACAGCGGTAAAGGGAAAGCCCCTTATTCACCAGGACATCAAGAGGTATTATACATAAAGCACATTATGCTTGAACCGCATGCCAACCAGCTTTCTGCAACAAGTGGAGACATGTTTTCACTTTGTACAGTGTACAATTTGTAGTTATGGTGTACCTGCTCTCTAATAGGCAATATACCGGTAGCCATTCATCCAATTAAACCTACATGTAGTTTAACGAAAGTGAACACTCTGCACATTTTTGACAAACATATCATTTTGATATTTTGCCTGTTATGTGAAACTGTTGTCACACATTGAGACCTCTACCAAGGGAGGAGGTTATGTTTTCATTGACGTTGGTTTGTTGGTTTGTTTGTTTGTTTGTCCATATACAAAATAACTCAGAAAAGTTGTGCACATATTTGGATGAAACTTGCAGGAATGGTTGAGAATGACACAAGGAACAGATGATTAAATTTTGGTAGTGATCCGGAAATTTTTATGGATATTATGAAAGATTTTCAATATTTTGGCAGGTACGGTCAATGAACTTGGGAGTTCAAGCTGCGCATTTTTTAGGTTTTCATACGTGCGCTACAGTGCGTGCTCTAGTTTTTGCTAGGGCGAGATGCACCGTGCAGCTGAGGATTTATGACTTAACGAGGGTTCTATGCTGAGTATTGGGAAATCGGGTCATTTATCAGCATGCATACATACGTGAGGGTGGAAGTCACTGATCTCTATGGAAGAACACGATCATTGGTGGAAAGTAGCTGCTTGGCGGAGGTCTGTGCTCTCAGAGTGCTTTTATAGTTAAGACATATGCTGTACACCGTACTAAAGACCTATTAGGAGAAGCATGCATTATGGCGGAGGCTTACCAGTCGCCATAGTGACATTTCTAGTTTTTGTTCGACAGCTGATTAAACCTGGAAGTGGCAACAGAAATATAAACTGCTTCACACCCTCCCCCTCCCCCCCCCCCCTTATGGAATTCCTGGATCCACCCCTGGAAAGCATGGCATTTACTGTATTCCTACAAGATTCACACTAAACACCTATGTGTCCTCATCGATATTGAGTAACTATGATTGCACAGTGAGGGATACATCACAGACACTTTGAAGAGAACACAAGTTTGTACATTGTGGATGAACACCCTCTTTTCCTTATTCTTTTCTCTCTTTTTTTTTGCTTGTCTTTGTTTTTAGTCCCAACATTCTCCTAGATGCAAACTTTGAGGCC
The DNA here is from genome assembly GCF_040938485.1 of Diadema antillarum. NCBI lineage: Eukaryota > Metazoa > Echinodermata > Echinoidea > Diadematoida > Diadematidae > Diadema > Diadema antillarum. The sequence goes on from NW_027270982.1 coordinate 1,283,600, forward strand.
AAGATCGCCGACTTCGGACTCGCCCGGCAGGGCCCCACCAACGGCAAGGAGTACACCTGTGTGAAGTCGCGCCTGGTGTTTGGCACCAAGGCCTACCTACCACCAGAGTTCTTCAACCAGACGCGGAGGCTCTCCACTAAACTGGATGTCTTCAGTTTTGGCGTGGTGGGTAGAAAGAATATCCCTCATGTTGAGTTGGTGGAGTTTGTTGATTCCAGTGATGCAAAACGGACTTTAACCCGTTGAGGACGGTTTGATTTTGCTGTAACACGCATTTTCCATAGCAGCTTGCCCGAGTATACTTGGGACTAGTCCTCAACAGGTTAATGGTGTGATATTGATGTGAATAGTCACTCTGAGATAATGTAACTTGACCGATTTTAACCATCCCTTGGTGTATATGCAAACATGAACAGTTAAGTTTTTACTACAGGTACTGTAACTATCAAATAAAGTGGCAGTAGGGTAATCCATACATGAATGTAAATTATAATGCAATAACTGTCATTTCAAAATAGAAAGAATGAAAGAAAATTAATGTTTGTCATGGCATACATACAATACGTTTTATATTGTGACCGTGCACCACAAAACGAACAAAAAGTCGCACCACTTGATCTTACGTGACTACTCATAAAGGTGAAATGGGTCAACCAAGTCAATCTTGACTTTTTCATATTTTCTGAAAGAGCTTTCCTTCTTCTACATTATTCTTTAGTTTGGGATCATAACATTGATGAGAAAGTGTGTTTTCAGCAGTTTTTCTACAACCCTTTTATGGGGGAGAATATAAAGATCGGGTATGTCTTATAGTCCCCTTCTCATTTCTTGAAATGCTTTACACACTCTTCATTTTCAAGTCTAATAACTTTTGAAAAGATAACTCAACGCCTTTGAAAGTTGGCATTAATCATGGACAGAATGTGTTGATAGATCATGCTTGATTTCAGCTTAATCTAATAATCCGGTGGTTTACATCCTGTGTTTTGTCCCTTTCATTGCACAGCTAGTACTGCTTGCCCAAAATTTAAGCGCTTGAATAGACCCTGTACTTCAGAGCCTCTTTTCTCAGTTCACACTTTTCCAGAGTGTGTGCTTTCTTTCTAGTATTTAGATAGGTTAGGGGAGTCCATTTGAATTAAGTTATACATCATTTTAAGGCTTAGAGTCTGCTCTTTAAGAATCTGCCCTTAACTAAAAATCCATGTCTGTCGACTTTTTGTTGGTTTTATGATGCAAGGTCACATACATGTATATTTTTTATATGTGACCCTGCATCACAAAACAAACAAAAAGTCACCAGACATTGATCTTTAGTTAAGGGCAGATTCTGAAAGAGCAGGCTTTAAGCTTTAAAATGATGTGTAACTCAATTTAAATGGACTCTCCTAACCTATCCTAATATTGGAAAGAAAGCACACTTTGGAAAGTGTGAACTGAGAAAAGAGACTTTGAAGTAAAAGGTGTATTCAAGCGTTTAATCTTTACCATGCCATGCTTGCTGTGTGATGAAAGGGACAAAACACAGGGTGTAAACCACCAAAGCAACAACAATGAAGGGATTATCAGATTAAGCTGAAATTGAGCAAGTGCTATTAACACATTCTGTCTATAATTAATGACAACTTTCAAAGCAGTAGCATTTTATCCTTTCAAAAGTTATTAGACTTGAAAGTGAAGAGTGTGCAAAGGATTTCAAGAAATTAAAAGGGGCCTCTAAGACATACCTGATCATTCTACTCTCCCCCCCCCCTTTCAAAAAAAAGGGGGTTGTAGAAAAACTGGTGAAAACACACTTTCCCATTCATGTCATAATCCCAAACTAAAAAAAAATAATGTAGAAGAAGGATAGCTCTTTCAGAAAATATGAAAAACTCAAGAGTGACTCAGTTGACCCATGTCACCTTTTTCGAGTCCTCACATAAAATCAAGGGTTGCGGCTTTTTCTTTGTTTTGTGATGCACGATCACATACACTGTAAGTTTTTTGGGATGAATGGATTTTCTTGATTAGTGAATACTCACAGCAAGCACTTTTCTCCTTTGACAGGTTTTGATGGAGATTGTAACTGGAGAAAAAGCCCCAGCAGCCAAACCAAGATTCAGCTATGACAACCTCCTGGTAAGTGTTCACCAAGTGAGACAAGTGCGCCATGTATCATTTCTTCCCTGTTTTTATCTGACTGCAGTAAAATAGCCTTCATTTTCTTGATCCTTTGGACTCTCCAAGTACTCATATTTTATTTCTACTGCTTCCAGAACCATTCCATATTTTTCTTCCCCTCTCAGGAACAAATTTCCCAACTGTATCTATGTTCAAATTCATGAAATTCTTCCGTCGCGATATTTTCACTGCAATTGATATTTACGTTGATGTAGGGCAATTTGTCAATCAGTTACAATGTATCTATGTTTATAGAAACAATAATGTGGAAAGAGCAAAGTGGATTGAGAGAAGCATGTTCTTCCCTTCTGAAATGAACGACTGCAGTGTCCAGAAGTGATAAAAGAGAAAAACAAGGTATCAGTATCCATGTCACGCAGCAGACATTTCCTGCAATTGTATCTTCAGCTACATGTGTACTTTGCATCCAGGGAGACAGTCACTCACTAGTACTTTCGATAAGGTGACTGCCAGATATTTTTGTAGAACACCGAACTTTCGTTTTGGCACTGTCTCAAATCATTATAAACCAAGGAAGTCTCAATTGCTGCGACCATTTTTGGTATCAAATGTCATAAGCCAATGAGAGCAGTGGTATTTCTCGTTTTTGTTCTGTTTCTTCTTTTTTTTCAGCTAATGAGTACTGAGTTTCATCAAAAAATATAATAATATAGAGTATATAAACATGTCTAATTATGCCTTCATCTGTGTGACTATGGTTCGCTTTGAACAGTCCCTTAACCCTTACTGTACTGGGCTATTTGGCTCCATGAAAATACTGGGGGGGGGGGGGGCCTGGGAGGCCCCCCCCCCCCATTGATCTCGGAAACGCGATGTCCGATGAACTTGAAAATTTGCATGCTGATAGATCTTCGCATGCTGAATCTGCTGGTGTAATTTGTTTTAATCAATTATGCAAATTTTTGCATAATTAGCTAATTAATTATTCATGATGCATATTTTATGCATTTGGGGGATATTTTCATGATTTCAGCCTAAACAAGTACAAAATCATGTGAAAACTGTGTCATAATGAAGAATGTTTCCCAAATGTGAAATAAATCAGAGAGAGAAAAAAAAATGAGAAAAAACAACTTTTTTTCTTATTTTTTGTATTGTTTCTATTTCTTATGTTTTCTATTGTTTTTATTTCTTATGTTTTCTATTGTTTTATATTCCTTATGTATATCATGGTTTCTAAACTTTGCCCAATTTATTTCAGAACAATATAGAAGCATGAACCAAGTGGAAAACCAATTCCTGAGCAAAATTTATAAAGTAATGCAAGCCATGGGTTTATTGACAGTATGTAAACTGTACACAAATATACAATTGTATGCAGCGATTAGCCGTTTTAATGACATGCGCATACTAATTGGCCCATAACACCCCCTAGGTAGGTCCGATATGGACAAATGTGGTATCAAAATGTGCGCAAGACTTCAGGGTAAAAAGCCATGAAGCGAGAATCCGAAATTCCCAGCGGTCGCGATGCAATCGCCAAAAGTATGGAGGGGGGGGGGGCCTCCCAGGCCCCCCCCCCCCCCAGTGCAGTTAGGGTTAAAGCTGAATGTCTGTGTGATTAGGTGTCAGATTGCAAAAATTACATTTGCTGTTGTTGTTGTTGTTGTTATTTTACTGTTATAAACCACCATTAAGTGTTGTCCTGCATCACAAAACCAACAAAAATTTGTCAGACATAGATTTTTAGTTCGGGGCAGATTTTGAAAGAGCAGATTTTAAACTTTAAAATAATTTATAACTCAATTTAAATGGACTCTCCTATTAAACCTATCTAAATATTTGAAAGAAAGAACACACTGTCTCTGGAAAAGTGTGTACCTAGAAAAGAGACTCTTAACCTGTTTAGGATGAATTGATTTTGCTCTAACACACATTTCCCATAGACACTTGCGTGTGTATAATCGGGAGTAGTCTTCAACAGGTTAGGTGTAAAGTCAGCTATTTAAGTGCTTAATCTTTTATAGCAAACTGTGCTCTGCAATGAACAGTACAAAAAAAACAGAATGTAAAAATCCTTACCAACAACAATGAAGGAATTATCAGATGAAGCTGAAATTGAGCATTCCCTATAAACACATTCTTTTCATGATTGATACCAACTTTCAAAGCAGTAGCATCATCCTTTCAAGTGTTTAGAATTGAACATAAAGAGTGTGTAAGGGTTTTCACGAAATGAAAAGGGGCCTCTATAACATACCTAATCACACTATTGTACAAAAAGTGTTCTAGAGAAACTTCTAAAAACACAATTTCTTGTTCGTTTTATGATTCTGAACTTACAGATAATGTACAGTAGAAGAAGACTTGCTCTTTCAGAAAATGTGACAAACTCAACATTGACCATGTTGACCCGTTCCACCTACCCGTATTTTTGAGTCTCCATGTACAATAAGGGCGTGCAACTTTTTGTTGGTTTTGTAATACATGGCAGGGGCGGATACAGGAATTCCATAAAGGGGAGGCGCCTTTACAAAGAAACGAAAGGGGGCACATGCCCCCCCCCCCTTTTCCCTTGTATATACTTTGTTTCAGCACAAAATAAAGAGGGGGTACAACTCTGGTGCCCACCCCTCTGGATCTGCCACTGCATGGTCTAAATGAAAACAGTTACCAGTGAGGGTTACTGATCGTGTTTTCCCTCTGGGTAAATAACATTCCCTCCATAGACAAGGTGTGTTGATAAGATCATGAGTCAACACCTGGGTGATGACCAGAAGATTGTGGACATCCTCGTGGACCCCAAGACCCAGAACTGGCCTCCCATGTACGTCTTCAAGCTCCTGACCCTGGCCCAGAAGTGTACCGATGACTTCAAGAGACGGCCAGAAATGAAGGAGGTGAGTTTCTTTGCTGATATTATTCTGTTTTTGAGTAGAATTTTGCCCATCTGTGAGCTTCAAGATTTGTAATGGAATTAGAAAGCAAATATCCAGAAAGTTGATCTTATTCAGCAGGTGGGATGTCTCACTCATTTCATGTTATTAGAACAGCATCCACTGCTGATTCTGGTGGAGTTTTCATAAAAGTGTTCCCTCTCCTTGGCTTGTAAACAGGCTAATTCTGGATATATTTACAGACAAAACAAAGAATGTCATTGATCCTGCGTCAAAGAGAGGTCTGTCTATGAGTATAATATAAAGTGTGCTATGCTACTGGAGACTACAACTTGACAGACACATCTGAGATCGAGTGTACACAATGCCAGGCCAAATATCTCTTCATCATCAGTGTTTGTGTGTCAGGTACAATGCACATGTATTTCATACTACAGGAGACTTTTTGCAATTGTCTCAGGGAAAAATGTTGTATTGTAAATAGAATTTAATTTGAAGTTGAATTTGACTTCGAAAAGTTAAGTGCTTAAGCTTTGCTCCCATGACAAATGCCATTTTTAAACAAAAGGTAATAATTTGCTTCTATACACAAACCCTGTGAACCAGCAGTTTGCCTGGCACCAGAAGGGGTATATTGGTGACAGTAGTTAGTAGTACATTATTTCCGGCCATGTAGGCTGTATAAAGTACTAGTATCTTCCAGGGCTAGCTGTAGTATTTGAATGTCATGAGAATTACAAGCGCCTAAACAATGGCCCAAGAAGCATGGGACTTTGAAGGAAAGTGAACAGCATTATTCGTTATGAGATGGCGCTGTGTGCAGTACCACTGGAGTGTAACTGCCTGCATACTGTAATAACTCAACCATGGTGAATTGCTACTATTGTCCTTGACTGTATTACTGCATGCATTGTGCATCGCATTCATCACTAAAGACTCCACAGGGTTCATACAGGTCATTGAAATCAAGAAAGTCTTTTTCCAAGCCTTGAAAGTCATGAAAAACTTGATATTTTCATTAAAAAGTCAAGGAAAATCATGGCATTGCAAAAATTATAGAAGTTTATCTGTTGTTTGTGTGAGATGTGTATGTATTCCCTTTGCTTCGCTTTGATTTTATATCAAATTTTCAGTCTAATATGCAAAAAAAAAAAAATTATAAAAGTCCTGGAAAGATTCTGGCTAAAAAGGTCATGGAAAGTCATGGAATTCAATTCAGGAGAAAGAGTATGAACCCTGCTCCAAGAAAAGCTGCATTGGGTCTGCTAGAACACGTTTGGTGATCACATTCAGTAAAGCGCCCTCGGAGGTATGTAAGAATTGCAGTCAGGACTGACCACTCGTGTACAGTGTGACCCTGTGCACTTGTTTTCTCTTCTCATCACTGCAGGTGGTGGAGACTTTGGAGGAAATGAGAGGAAGGATTGAGGATGAGGAGAGGTGTAGACCGTCAAGAAGACAGGGTGAGAAATGTTGTCCTTCATTTTAATAATAAGCCAGTTTGGGGTTCCTTGTTTGAGCATGAGCAGAAAAAGGTCATTTGTACCTGCACAGCATGTTGGTTTTTAAATTCACTGAGATATTTCACTGGTTATTCAAGTGATCCCTATAAGTGGTGCTTGCCGGCACATCCACCTGACAGCGGTATTTGACAACATCAATAAAAAAAAAGACTGTTAAAGGGAACTCAAACCCAAATAGCAATGTGGATTGAGTGAAAGCAGTAACATTAGTAGAACACATCAGTGAAAGTTTGAGGAGAATCGGGCAATCGATGCAAAAGTTATGAATTTTTAAAGTTTTGGTGTTGGCACTACTGGGTCAGGAGACTACTAGAGGTTATGATGTATGAGTGGACTACAATATAAAGAAAATATAAAGGGATTTCAATAAAAATTCATTTTTCATGAAAATTACACATTCCATCAACTTGATACCAACATAATGTTAGGGGTAGCACTTATTCCCCCTGCTTTCTGAAAGCGCCTTGTCATTTTGATAGAAAAGTGATTTTTTTTTGTGTGTGGAATTCCTTATATGTGACCCGCTACAACAAAATGATCCTAAAGTCGGGCGAGGTCGATTATTTGAAAATTGCATGACACAATTCCCTAATCTTTCTGCTTTAAATTGATATATAACACATCTTATAAAAATAATCGGCTGCGGAGATATCGATGTCTAAAAGAGAGCATGTCAAGACGTCTGGGAAATCACTGTTTCGAGAAAAGCGCCCTAAAAGTTCTCCTTGCGACGCAATCACAATCAAGAGACACGCAAGTCAGTATTCACCTCCGAACAATAGAAGTTAAGCCCTAGCAACCCCCGAAATGCTCATTCAAACACGGCGTCGGCGGTCTCCTCACCGACCAATCAGTGACCAGGATGTCAGGAGAAGCGGCTAGGCATAGCGCAACCCGCCCGCACGCACCAGTCGACTGGGCAGTGTGCGAGCTTCACGCTTCGGTTAGCGGAAAGCAGCAAACTGACCAATGAGATCACTCTGGTCGTTGTTAGGGGCGGAGCCTATGTGTGGCGCTCAATCCAAATGTTCGAACCAGTTTCTGCTTCGTTGAAACGCCAAAAAAACATGGCCCAGAAAAACGCTATTTTTTGGTCTTTCCTTTCATCATTTCGCTTCAAAATTTCGATAGATGATAGAAGACATGTCAGACTCTAATAATATGTCAAATTCAGAAAATCGTAAGTTTTGACCAATTCTGATGCTCTAACTTCAAACTCGATTTTCACGGCTTCGACCGTGCGCGACTTTAGGACCATTTTGTTGTAGCGGGTCACATATATTTTCTTTAGATTGTTGTCCACTCATACGTCATAACCTCTGGTAGTCTTCTCATCCAGCGGTTCCGACACCAAAACTTTAAAAATTCATAACTTTTGATTCGATTGTCCAATTTTCCTCAAACTTTCATTGATGTGTTCTACTAATGTTAATGCTTTTACTCAATCCACATTGCTCTTTGGGTTTACGTTCCCTTTAATACATTCAGTGCAAAATAATGAAATGGATGCACTCCAAAGTGCTAATTGATGGATCATTCTGGTCACCTGGTCTACGCAAGTTCATCCTTTGTTTGAACATGACTGATGAATTCCATAAATTGTTACGTCAGGCAAGCTTATGCCTTCTGTCGCTTGAAAAACTAGTGGAGTGCCTAATCAACTGAGAAAGAAGAAAGGTCATTTGTACCCATGTGCTCATGAGCTTACCCCGAACTGGCATATATTACAGCATGTCCCAAAAAATTACAATCAGATTATCGCATTGATAACTTCCAATATGATTAAATTTTTTGAAATGCTACATGTACTTAAGGGTCTAAAAATGTAACATCTTAGCTACACATTGTATGTGTTTGCAGAAAAACCCCATTCAATTTGGTTAAGTGGTCATGGAGAAATATGGATGGTTGCAAAGCATGTCGTGGGTCTGATTCTTTCAAGTTTAGCACTTAAATGCTCTTGGAACTGCATAATGCGTGAACACAATGGACAGAACTTGGAAGGAAGGGATTCCTGACATGCTCTACAATACTCCTCATTTCTCTTTGACAACTGAAGCAAATCAGATGGGGTTTTCTGTAAGATATGGGTAATAAGTTATAGTTTCATACCCTGAATTGTATTTGTATTGATTCACTATTTTCAAAGTTATCATTGCGGAGGGTCCCATTGTATTTTTTTTTTTTTTGGGGGGGGGGGGGGAAGGGGGAGGGGAGGGACATATGGTATATATACACTGTACATGTAGCTGTGCTGATGCACAATTGTGACTGTGCATCACAAAACCAACAAAAAGTCACATGCCCTGATTTTTCGTGAGGACTCAAAGTAGGTGAGGTTAGTCTCCCTAGTCAATCATATGCTCTGTATATTTTCTGAAAGAGCAATTCTTCTACCTGTTTCTGCATTTTGGGATTGTAAAATGAAAAGGAAGTTGTGTTTTTTATAGAACAGTTTTTGTAGAATACAGTGTAGTGTGATTAGTTATGTCATTGAGGCCTCTTTTCATTTCCGTCCGTTGAGGACAGACTGATTTTGCTACAACACACATTTCCCATAGACAACTGCCTGAGTATACTCCGGACTCGTTCTCAACAGGTTAAAAAAACCTTTACACACCCTTCATTTTCACCTTTTATAACTTTTGAAAGAATAATGCCACTGCAATGAGAGGAAGAATAGTAATGAATAGAATGTGTGAATGGAGTGTGTGAAATTTCAGCTTAACCCGTTAAGGACGAACTGATTTTGCTACAACATGCATTTCCCATAGACACCTGCCCAAGTATACTCGGGACTCCTCCCCAACAGGTTGATATGGTAATCTCTGCACTGTGGTAGCTACATCCTGTTTACATCCTGTTTTTTGTCCCTTTCATTGCATAGAGCACAGTTTGTTGAGAATAGACCCTGAACTTCAAAGCCTTTTTCCTCAGTTCACATTTTCCATTCCATTAACATTTCTTTCCAGCATATAGATAGGTTAGGAAAGTCCATATGTATCGAGTTATACATTTTTGTTACAAGCCTGGAGTCTGCTCTTTCAGAATCTACCCTTACTTATAAATCCATTTCTAGCGACTTTTGAGTGGTTTTGTGATGCATGGTCACACTTTACTATGTTTGAGGCATTGCAAATTTAGATGGACACAGAAGTAGGGAGAAATCATCACAATGTGGTTGTAATTTTGCTCTTCAACGCTAGTGTCATAGAGTGGTGTTGGAAGCATTGTGCTCTTATTGCATGTCAATTCTTTGTCAGTCTGTCCATTCTTTCATAGTTACTTTCTGTTACTAAAATTCATGAACAACGTGGAAGTATCAAACTGTAAATTTGTGGATTTGCATGTAATATAAAAGGACATCTGTGATATGAGGTCAAAGGTGTAAGGGTACAAGGTCAAGATTTTAATTTCAGGCAAGGCTCAATTCAACATTTTGTGACAGTTTTCATGACTTGGTCGTCAGGTGAGATATAAAGGCACTTTAACCCGTTCCATACCAAGTTTTTTTAAATGCCCATGGACTTAAAACACCACCAGGTTCCTGTACAGGCCACCAGGTTCCTGTACAGAACGGGTTAATTTTGCCAATTCAGAAGGGGGAGGGGCTTGAGGAGAAGGTCAAATCAGTTCAGTAGAGAGCAGAATGTATCTAGCATTGATGGTATTGTGATGGATGTACCTTGGATGAGCAAAAGCCTTCTTTTCTTGCAGGGCTCCCGACTGAGAACACGGAACCGATGCCGAGCAGACCGGGGGAGGAGTCTCCAGACTCCAGTTTGGATCCAACCTGTCTGGGGATGCAAGGAGAGAGTGGGATAGTCGGAGGATATCAGCCATCAGAGACGGACAAGCTTCACAACGAGGGGGCCTCAAAGCAGCTGGACAAGACCAAGGTTTCCCAGGAGTATGGCCCAGGCGTGGCACTCCTGGAAGAGGGACCAAGGCTGGCCAACTTGAGGAAGGCTGCAGAGACGGAAGCAAACTGCCACAAGGATCTGGAGGATGAGTTCCAGAATTTGCACCTCAAGCAAAACCAGCTGGATGGGGATGGGATGCAGCCACAGCCTGGGCAGCCGAGGGCTCGACAGGTGCCATCCTATGGGCAGAACTATGAGTTCCAGGGCATGAACGGAAGGTACATTCATCGACCAATGCCTCACAATGTTCCTCCACACCAGAGCCACCCTGCCTCCTGTCGTGACTTGAGAACCCCTTCTCCAGGGTCATCCTACCCAAGCGATTTGCAGTACAACCATGTGGGCTCGTCAGCCCGAGAGACCAATCAAATGTACTACCCTGATGCCTACAATGGAGGTAACTTGCCCATTCCACAGCAGTACTACCAATCAGGGCCTGCAAACATGCCCTCAGGTTCTTCCTACAGTGGGCAGGAGTGGTACAACCAGCAACAGAGCAGATTCAGTCCAGAAGTGCATCATCAGCCAGGACCTCATCCTCCTACACTACCCACAGGCATGCAGCAAGATAACCGAGGAGGGCCCCTGTATGTCCAGGACCGGAGCTATCACGGGTCGGCATCCTCTGGCTCTAATGCATCCCCATCTCCCATTTCATTCCCCTCCTCTTCCTCCTCTTCTTCTTCCTCCTCCTCTTCCTCGATGTCTTCATCATCCAGCCTTAACAGAGAAATCTTGGAAAGACAGCACTTCCCCAAAATGAAGACACTCCATCTATCTATGTACGGTTCCACCTTCATGTCAGACCAGACAGTTCCACAACCATACTCGCAGCCCACCTCAAGTGCATCGGAGGGTCGTGGGACATCAGTTGGCAGTGAAAGCACCACTGAACCAAAAACAGATGCTAGTAGCGGCAGAGATTCAGCCGATTCATCTTTGGTTAGTCATCCAAGGAGAGAACCAACTGAGGGTACCGAGCCACAATACTAAACCCCAAGGGACCATCTTAAATGAGAAATGAATCATGGCTGTTTGATTGAAGTGTACAGAAGCATCTCTTAGCACTTTCTTTCCTTTGAAATCTTCCTTTGTTGCTGTATGCTTCTCTCACAAAATACAAAGCCCCATGACAAGATTTGATCTCCTGAGGTCATTGGCAGAAAAGAATGGAACAAGTACAGGTGGAGGAGGAGCCAGGAAGATTGTCTTGAGGAAGGAGGATGCCCCAAATTTGGCGAGGTGATGAGGTGTGAGAGCAATTGATGCAAGAGTGAGGTAAATCCAGCCACCCTTGCCACAGGGGACTAACTCCCAAAAAGAAATGGAGGAGAAAAAAAAGGTTCTATGTCATTTGAAAGTTGTTTAAGTGTTGGGAGAATTTAAGAATTATATTACAATCAGAAAACAAAAAAAAAACCCCAAAAACATAAAATTATGTGGTGAGTTTTACAAATGAAAAGCTGTGCTTCCACACCCTGCCTACCTTGGAGATCATGGCTCAGAGTATTCTTCATAAATACAGTCTCTAGGTTGTTGTAGGTCGATTTTTTTTTTTTTTAGCAGAACAGATGTCATTTCATTCATTCTAGTGGATTGTATGCTAGTCAACTCTGCCTATTAGTCAGCGGCACATAAAATGTCGAATAATCAACAATTAAAGTTGATGAAAATAAGAAGTCCCAGCGGACAGTGATACTCTAGCAGGTGTTATTCCTTCGTACAGGAAGATGTCCATTTTGCTCACTCCTATCAAGATCGACTTGTATGAAGTTGACTATTTCTATAGCTGCCAAGCACACACTCTGCTTAGTAATCTGCACTATTTACGTGTAACATTACAAAGTATTGCTGGAGTCACTTGATTTTAGTGATAATTGTTGTTTGCAACTATAGTAATTGCATGACTATAAGATGAAGCTTCATTTTTTTAATGAAATTATCAGTGGCACATTTTTCCAGATGTTGCTTTCAGACCAATGTTGTAATGTCTGTGTATGTACCGAAGCAGCTTGTGTTTTGTTTGTTTTGTTTTTTACTCCTGGGTGCAACATAATAAGTGCCATGCATGAAGAAATTTTGTCTTGATACTAATTTTGATGTGTCACCTAATTCTCGCAAAGTCTCTGCCAAATCAGATGACAGAAATTTAAAAATTCTGAATAAAAAACAGGGTAGATGTGTGTGTTTTTCAGAATGTCCACTTTAGTTGCATGCACTGGTAAAATGTTTGAAATATAGGTGCAACCAATAGGCTGTTGGAGATGGCGTGAAATTTGTGAGAACGTGCCTTTTTCATATTTTTTCAATTCAATTCAATTCAATCAATTCAATCATAGTTTATTTCCAATCATCGAAAATCAAAAAAACATAGTACAAAGTATACATGTGATGAAATATTGTTCAAACGTTTGCAAAAGATTCATGTAATATATATACGAAACAATTTATAGAACAACATATAACATGTACAATATTTAGGAAAAACACTGTATAAATACTTCGTGGGCGAGCGGAAAATAAATTCGATTATGGAAAATGGTGATCCACTAAAAAGCATAGCTTGTCGGAGGTGGATCGCTAGACAAATAATGAGTAAATTGTATACTATTCTATAACAATATACATGTAATTATTTTGAGATACATATGCATATATGCATATGCACTATCCCAAATATCTGGAGGTTTTATCTTTGGCTAGATAAGCAAAATTGTCTCGCTCTTCTGTGATCTCTTGGATAACATGACATTCCATACTGCAAATTGGTAGTATTTCCCTCCATACATTCATACTCTCTTTCTTTTTGTTTGTATGCTTGTTTATTTGTTTTTTTATTCGGGTAAAGATGTACATAATAGAGTTGTGTATGGGAGAGTTGTAAGGCCTTCAGATTGGATAATTGAGTCTAGGAAGCATAATTGTTTTATCTTGAAATGCTGTGTAATGCAATGTATTTAAGTAGAAAATATATCACATTTTTATTCTGTGTCATATTCCAGTAGAGTGTGTTTCATGTACAATCATGGCTTTCAATTAGATCTACAGTGTATGCACGTATTATATGCTATATATTTGACACAGCGTGTGATCCGCCTTTATAACCAATGATTTTTAATCATTTTCAGCCGAGTGATCTTGAGAAATACATCTTGGTGGATATTTTTCAACTGTCACCAGTGAGGAAGTGTACAAGGTTGGTGGTGATGTCAAATATGTCCTACTACTGTGGACTGTAATCACAACAAAACACTGCTACATCAACTTTCTTTATAACGTTGTAAATTGTCCTGCTCCCTAAGTTCAAAGTTTATGCATTTATTGTTTTTCAAAACCTGGTGGGGGAAAAAAATCCTCTTCAACAAAATAATGTTACTGGTCTAGAGAAGTGTTCTGAAAATGACAGCCCATCGTAGTGGATGTCAAATGCTTGCGTGGAATCTAGTGTCATCAGAAAACATTTTGGAGGGGTTGTTGTGTACTTGAAATAAGCAGTCAGGGCCAATTTGGCCAAACAGTAGCAAAGATGGGGAGCCCAGACTTGTCAGTGTGTCCAGCTAGGCCTCGAATTGCCCCTTTAAACCTGCCTGTGGGTGATTTCTGCCCCCACCTCCACCCCCACTCACAGCCCCTGCCCCACACCTAGCCCCCGCCCCCATTTTCGGTGGCAGTAAAAAACAAATTTGTAAACAAACTAATCCCACTTTTGTGTCATGGAAGCGCACAAACCCACAGGATTCTGATTAGTAGTTTGTGGCTGTTCCCCTGTAGTGTCGTCTGTGCAATTTAATCTCCTAACCTTATAAGCATTCCTCTCTGTTTCACCCCAGCATCATTTAAAGTTCCCAGTGTTAACATATATTATCATTTATTAAGTCAATCCTCGTAAATATGGTAAATATATACAGGCTGTATATACAGTATATCGATGTATAATTTATGTATATATGTGACCCGCTACAACAAAAGGATCCGAAAGTCGGGGGAGGACAATTTTCTGAAAATGACATGACATTATTCCCTTACTCTTCCACTTTAATGTCCTATATAACATGACTCATTTAAGTACTCGGTTTTGGAGATATCAATGATTTTGTTAGCACATGTCGAGTGGTTTGAGAAATCAGTGTTTCAAGAAAACCGGCTTCAAAGTTTTCCTTCCGACGCTATCATGATCAAGGGGAAGCAAGACAGTTTTAACCGTTTGACGGTAGAAGGTATGCTCCTAGCAACCTCCACGATGTTCATTCAAGCTTAGCGCGAGCAATCTACGCACGGCCAATCAGTAACCGGGATGCCACGCACTGACCAATGAGATCATTCCCTCGTTGCTAGGGGCGGAGTCTAGCTGTGGCATTAAATCCAAATCTTCGGACGCGTTTCTGTTCCGTTGAAAGTCAGAAAATCATGGCCCAGAAAAATGCTATTTTATTGCCTTTCCTTTGATCATGTACTAGTAGCTTCAAAATTTCGGCAGATGATAGAAGATGCATTAGACTACAAAATTATGTCAAAAACAGAAATCCGCAAACTTTGACGGATTTTGATTATTTGACTTCAAGCTTGATTTTCTCGGCTCACCCGTCAGCGACTTTAGAATCCTTTTGTTGTAGCGGGTCACATATGTATATGTATGTACATATATATATATATATATATATATATATATATATATAGATAGATAGATAGATAGATAGATAGATAGATATATATATATATATATATATATACATATATATATATATATGCATATCAAATAAGGATAATTTCATTCAGGAGCAGCAACTGCAATACTATGAACAATATGAAATATGTGGTCTGTGGATTAGGTTTTAATAAAATGTACTAAAGATTAGATGAGCTTAACGCATGGACAACTGTGGATCAACAGGAATGAAGAGCAGATGAATCTGTTACTTTCCCCCCACTATCTCAAGTAATGGAATGTTTTTTGAGAGCCATGATGTGGGAGAAGGTTCATACATGTATATGTAATAATTTTCTTTTTTGAATGAAAAAAAAAAAATCTTTTTAAGTTATTGCTTGTGTAATCTGAGTTTTCAGCTGCTGTAATTATTCCAACATTTCATGCTACATGAAGCTTGGTGCAGTGTCACTTTGAGTTAGCTTAGCCTTAGAAGTTTTAGTATAAATCCAGCAGGTACCTTTGTGCCTAAGACAAGTCTATTCCAAGCTTAGAAGAGAAATAGATTGCATTATGTATTGTGTGGTCTATCAATAATATATTCTATAATTTGTCATTCAGATCAAAATTTATTTTCATTAAAGATATGGTGCAAGATTCAAAATGAGAGACCTTCCTCATTTCATGTGTGGTTTTTCAGTTTTGGAGATTTTTGATTAGTGGTACCCAATGATGTACTCAGCTGTCAAAGGTATCATTGCATGATTTGTACAAGCTATAACCAAAATATTAACTCAATGTTTGTTTTTGTGCACTTTAACAGCACACACGTTCAAAAACACTACATTACAGGTAAAAAGATGGGCCTCATTCATCAGCATTTGCACTCGGTCTGAAGGTGAAAACATTCTGAACCCATTAGGCACTTAAATGCCTGAAACTGCCCCATCCATTTTTAAAAATAGTTTTACATTCATATTTTTCATATGTAACATATAAATTATGTAATTTGAAAGAGGTCAAAGATTAACAAAAGTATGTCAGAATAACTTCTGTGACATACCATTTCTCTTGGTAAAGTCTTAATATGCTTTCAAATGAACAACTTATAAACATCAGGGACGGATCCAGGAATTCTGTAAAGAGGGGGCGCCTTTACAAAATTAAAGGGGGGTGCATGCGCCCCTCCCCCAATTTTTCTTCTTTTATTTCTTTTGGGTCAACAAAAAATAGAGGGGGGTGCACGCCCGGGGCGCTCATCCCTGGATCCACCATTGAACATGCATTTAACTATTTTACATCATTTACAAAGTTGTCAAAATGAGAGCAATATTGCTGTACCTTCCAGGGGACTATAAGCCATTATGTGCTAAAGGGTTAAGAGCTGCTGCTCAATCAAATTGCCGAAAACATGAACTTCATTTCAATGCACTTGCACATGACAGTATCTACAGCCTACAGAACTCACGTTTTAAACAGGGCATCCACGTTTAGGGTCTTCACCTAGGAGGCAGGCATGCTAGAATAGTCTGCATATTATTGTTCTGCGTACTTACTACTCCACAAATGAATATGTGTACAGAATGTAAGTACTGTGTATATATATATATATATATATATATATATATATATATATATATATAACAGCAATTAGTTTCTGCTCGGAGTCCTAAGAAAGTATAGATTCACAACAGTAGGTCAATATATACATATACATGTACGTTGTATATATGTATACAAACACACACACACACACACACAGATACACCACAATATCTTTTAATTCCGATCAAAAGTAGTAGTTTGAAGCAACACACTATAAACAAACATTTTTTTTTTCTTCAGTTTTGAATTTTATTCAAATCTCTTATCATTTATAAAACAAAAGGAGGGCCCATAAACTAAATTGTCAACATTATCATGTGACCAGACACAAACACTTAGGTCTCTTAGTAGATGCCTAATACCACCTACACATTGGGGGCACATTCAAGGGTGGAATAATGATAAGATTCAAGGGTGGTATATCCTACGGCAACAATGTCCTTGCACAGTATAATCACACAATTGAACACCTTTTTTTTTAATATATGTCACTCAAAGCATACGACAATGAATACCTCTAACACCAGAAAAATAAAAGTGTTATGCAAATGATGCCCTACATGACATCAAGTGTATCTCGGAAGGCCATCGCTCCCCTCCCATTCCCCGCCCCCCCCCCCCCCCCCCCCAAAAAAAAAAAAAAAAATGTACAACCAACAACCATCCAAATCCTTCTGAAAACAGCTAGGCAGGCAGGACTAGAAAGAAATGCTGGCAGCATTCATCTGCCTTGCATTCATCCGCCTTGCACTCAGCATAGATGATGGACAGTCAGGATGAAATGTTGCTGAAATTGCATGCTGTCACACTCATTTTTTTTTTATTAGAGGAGAGAAAGAGATAATACAGAAAGAGCAAGAAGGAAAGACAATAAGAGAAAGATAGTGAGGGATAGAGAGAGAGAGAAAGAAAAAAAGGCTTGTGATAGATTAATGCGACACCAAACCATGGGAGAATGCTCAATGCTCTTGGTTCAAAGGCTGATCCTCAACAACATAAATTAGCGCCAGCACCGAGTAAAAATTCTCTTTGAGATGTCAGAAATCGAATCTGTCTCAAACAGTTTGAACCTAGGTCCTGGCCAGGTAGGGCCCCATCTCATACATTTAACATTTCAGCTGCCACATGCAGTTTACATTGTCAGTAGGGCAAGTCATTGAGCTACCTAATTCACTTATTCCCCACAGTTAGTCCCATTAGCTTCTGCTGTAATGATGAATGGGCAATGAATAGCTATATCTGTTATGAATTGGCACATGTACACACTATCATGTGGTAGCAAAATAAGAGTTTTGAATGAAACCAACCAAAGGCGATAGGTATCTCCGTGCATCCACATTCGTTTGAAGTAGCTCTATTCATGGCAACTTGTCCACACCTTTCATCTTGGAAACATCCTACAAGTTTACCATTATCTCCCACAAAGAACAGATACTACAGTATAATGATAGAAGCAGGGAGGTGGGAGGGAATCGCATCATAAAATCATTTGAAAAGATAAAACCTGAACCTTGGATAAGCAGCTCAGCACTTCAAGAGTCATGAACCATATGGGCACATTGTGTTTTGGGAGTATTTTCTTTTTCTTCTCTTATTTTTTTATTAATCATTTAACCCATTTTCAAAGAAATTCTAAAATTCTCATAGACTATGCGCAGGACTAACCACATCTCCATAGTCAATGGGTTTATATATCATTACGTCACGGGATGGAGAGCAGCAGCAGATGCGGGAAAAAAATTAACATCTGACATTGCACGCATACTGTACACACTGGACGCTTGCTGCAGAGGAACAGCCATATCATTTGTACATCTCTGGCTGCTTGAATTTGAAATCTTAACATTTCCAGCGTCAGACAAGCATCGCCATTTTCCATCAACTGAGCAGAAAGGATGCACAAAAATGAAAACTTGATGATAGAGTGCACATCACTTTGTCATTTAGTTGCACAACCAGGTGCATGCTCGCCGGTCACCATCACGCACAGTTATGGACTTGCTTGCGCTGCTTTGGCAATAGTGATGGCACAGCACACTACATCATCACCATGTGAGGGTGCTCTGTGCGCAAAAGACTACAACATGCAAGTGATATCTGAGTAACATATCCATGCAATCTTCTCTCCAGTCACCAGCACCATCTTCTCTGCAAAGTCTGCTTCAGACATTGCGTGCCTGCTGTACCCTGCATCCAGCGACAGCCTGGTCCCACCCCCACACCCTTAGAGCTTCCAGCAGTGCCTCCTACTACATGACCCTCACACACAAATGTACAGAGCCCCTGCATGTGAATTGTAACCACCCCCGAGACACACGCAAAGCGAGCCTAAGGTCGCACTTATGTGTACTTGGAATAAAAACAAAACAAAACAAACAAAACGAAACATGCTTTGAAGGAACTGAATGGCACAATGACATACTTATACACTTAAATCCCCCTTCCCCCACCCCCTGCTTGTTTATTTGTTTTTCTTTGTTATGGAAAGTGAAAGGATTAAACTATGAAAACTGTTTCTGGTTCAAAGGCATATATATATCTATCACTTGGCACAGAAGCACAAGCTTGTTGAATCTGCTGAAATGCTTCAGAGGTTCACAACAGACCCATTTTTTGCCTTCTCATTCTTTTATATATGTAGAAATAAAATACTAGTTCCTCTATGGGGTACTTTATACAATATTCTGCGGGGGGTGCATTAAAAGTTTATCGCCTTCCCGATGTACGCTGCCATATTCGCCTCTCTGAATGCCTCGGAAACGGTCTGTAAGGAGAACATGACAGAGAAAGCCAAGTTCAATATGTATTTCAGTTCACGCATATTCTTTCGAAAAGATCATCTGCTGCTACACACGAGACACACATACACACACACACACACACACACGCACACACACACACAATAATAAATAGACAAGTAAGCTTTCTGTACAATCATCTCACAATGGTCTTTACTGTGGAAACTTTCCATAACATCTAAAACTTCAGTCTTGTTTTCATGTGATGTGATGCAATATGACACAGCTCAATCACAGCGACCAAAAAGAATGCATGCTACGATGAATCGTTGGCAATAACACTACAACAGCCAAATGTAGTTGCATGACAAAGGAATGACTATATTCTATCATATTCTGTAGTCAAAGCATAATCACCAAATCAAATACATAAAACAGCAAATATCCCCTCCATTTCACATATGATGAAAACGAATATACCAGCATGGCTTCCACATAAACAACTGACAAATAAAAAGACCATGGGAAAGGTATGCAATAAGCCAAAGACTAATCATACAAAAATCTGCATTTCTGAGGCTCTCTCCCGATCAGTGCTATCACCAACCGATGAGATGAGAGAGAAAGCGATACAGAAGAAACACCAAGAAAGATACTCACCGGATGTGCATGGCAGACCCTTGCAACGTCCTCACATGATGCTCCATACTCCATGGCCAGCGCTGCCTCATTGATCATCTCCCCTGCTCCCGCACCGATGATGTGTGCTCCCAGAATCCTATCTGTCTCTGCATCACCCAGCATCTTCACCAGGCCATCGGTATCGGCTGCAAGGACATGAAAGAAAACAAATAACAATTTAAAATGAATGAGCAACGTATCATAATGATGCCCCATGACATTTGCTTCTGCGACAGATGCTCCAATGAATTATCAGCACACCACGCCAAACATAAAACCTACCCAAAACTATAACCCTACCTCTAATCCACACATCACACTTAAAGCCCAAACAAAGTTCTGGTACGCCTGCAAAAGTTGTCAAATTTCGCTCCCAAATGTGAACGTATGCTTAGGAAATGTGCAGGATAACGATGTTATTACAAGATATTCGATGGGTAACGACGAAAATGCGAAATATTAACCAAAAAGGTTCAGTCTCAGAACTTACCCGAACGGGGTCAGGCTAAACTCGGACTCGGGGATTACTCGGCTTCGCTTTGACGACGGGATGAGTTGTAATGGTTGTCCCTCTGATTGTACAGTGTTGTCCTATGGGAGCGGCCTGTATAAACTAGCACTTCGTGTTCTGGCTACTCGCAGTAATGGTCCGAGTTGTTACAATGCGCGCATCAAAAACCTCTTTTGCGCGCATGCAAAATTAGTGTGCGGCTATCAAGCACCTCTAAAACAACCAAAGGCGCTTGATAAACAACAACAAAAACTCCAAAGACCGCGCGTCTCAGCAACTCTAGACCGCGCGCTGTCATTTTTGTTTTGTTTTGTACAGGATTACGTTAGCACACACTCTCCTGTCCATTTATTCAGTTAGGCCTCATTTGGTAGTATGCAGTGGCCAGTATGTGGCGATCACTTACTGAGTGTGATTTGTCTGAAGTAGGGTCGAATTTTTCCCGAGACCGAGTTAGTCTGGAGCCTTCTGGAATAAAAGTCGGTTTTCCTACTATTATTATTTTTCTAAAAATACTCCAAACCGACACATCATTCCGGCAAACCGCGTCAGCCAGGTAAGTTTCTTAGTGGACTCTTTCGATATATTGCAAGTAAAAATGAAATGGTGCTAGACTGGTTCTCAAGCACTTACCGAAACTTAGTTTTCACTTTAACCTACAAACCCTAAGTACTTGGAGAAAATAGAACTGGAGCAAATGTCGCAGGAGCAAATGTTGTGTCACCCACACTGGATGCTATACAATTTTCACCTTATCAAGCACACTTGGGTATTTCAACCCATTGATGGACTAATTTTGATATAACACACATGTCCCATAGACACCTGCCCGAGTATATGCAGGACTAGTCTTCAATGGGTTAAGAACTTGAGAAATTACCTTTCCCCAAGTGATGTACTCATCTGACTTTACTTAACCCTTTATGTGTCCATGCCCTCAGCTGAACTTTTCAGGCTCTTTCATCAGCAGTCAGTAATCCATCCAAACTTAACTAATTTGCAAAGTTAGCAAACCCATTCATCAGGTGTAGCAGTGTGCCTTAATAGTCCAACAGGGAAGCCATGGTGACACAATAGAGATTTGGGAGATTAGGTAATCCCTTTTCACGGGCAATTAGTTTCCAGACATCTTTGTCTATTGGTGAAGAAAGCCCTCAAGCTTGCGCATCAATCAGTTAACAAAGCACAGAAAGGGCTACAGATTAAATTAAAAGTCAAAGACAGATATTGGCTAATACCCTATGTTTCAAAACCACTTTGTAAGACATCAATTCTCTCTGTCATTAATCAAAAACAGAGCTAATCACTGAACACAGCTTATATTTAATTTCACTGCCTTACACCCAATGAGTAGAAAAAACCTTGAATATCCACATTAAATTCACACTTATAACTACAGCATGCAATGATGTGGATAGTAGCTTGAGCTTGTTTAAATTATATCTGCTCTCAGCCAGTCAGATGCAAGGATTTCAGTAGCTTTAAACAGTTTGTCAGAAAAAATATTTGACAACATGCCTGATGAAAATGCACCCCCCATCCCCACATCTGACTGCCCTCCTCACCATTTGTCTTGGCCCTGCTGTTGGCGGCAAAGGGGAACTTGCCCACTTTGTACTTGATGCCTTCTTCCTTCAACTGCTCCTCCGTCTTGCCCACCCAGGCTACCTCGGGGTGCGTGTAGATGACCGACGGTACGCAGTTGTAGTCAATGTGAACTGGCCCACCAGCAATGCCTTCCACTGCGATGATACCCTCATCTTCGGCTTTGTGTGCAAGCATCGGCCCATGGATGCAGTCACCAATGGCAAACACGCTACGGGGGAGGGGAAAGAAAATGACCACACAATTATTAGTTTGTACTAATAAAGCAGTCATTGAAGAGTGCATTTCTGATCAAACTGATCAATGTGCAGTAAAAGGTAAAATTGTCTCAATGACAAAGTCAAAAAGAACGTAGGAACTTTTAGAGATTCTTTTTAAAATTGACACTGAGGGTGATGAGCATGCTAACTGGTCCACAAAATGAGAAACTATGCTCACCAGCATGAGTTTTTACATATAGTATCTGGCACAGCCTGTGCTTAGGGTTTTTTCAATGCTAACAGGGCTATCAACATTCATTCATATACCAAAATCCAGGAGATTCTGGAAAGTTTTCAAGGAGATACAAATATGTTACAAACATCTCAACGGACAAAACTTATTCCCACTTCAGGAGGCGTCTGATACTCCCTTTGTCAAGATATGGAGAGAGTTTTCGTATTTCAGGTAGTTTCCTGCTGAATCACAAAGACTTGGCACCTCCGTACTATAGCTGTCAACTTCTAAGATGCATGAGGTTGACTTTCATATTCTCCATTTTATCAAAGAACGGTCATTGCACTTCTTGCTTTCCCTAGGACTGACACTTGCACATATTGCCTAAACCCATCAGAAAGAACACACCATTCTATATACATAGATAATACAACACAATGAATGATTGATAGTTTTAATACACAACACTACAATATGACACATTCATTTTACATAACATGGTACACATGTATATCATAGTGGGTGAATTTCCTTTTCTTTTTTCTTTTGTTTTTTTTTTTGTCAAAAGGACCACAAGAAAGTACACAACCATAACTACAGCGAACAGGATGACAAAAAAGAGAAGATTACAGCATTCTCTTTATCTTCTGAACCAGCATATATTTTCCAAAGAAATATATCCTCTGCATGAAGTATAAAGAGAGCTATCAGGGTTAATGGGTATGTGTGGCAGAGACAGGAGAGAGACAGAGATAAGGGTGGGTGTGGAAGGAGGGGGGGGGGGAGAGAAGGAGCAGAGAAAGAAGTGAAAGCAATGGCATCTTTTTCCTTTCTCCACCACTTTGGCTACATACCTTGGTACTGATGTGGCAAAGCGGGCGTTCACAGGTATCCTACCCCTCTCATCCAGGGAAATTCCCAACTCCTGGAAAGCAAAAGCAGGACGACAACATGAATAACCAACAGAAGCATTTTTTCCTCTTCTGTGCGACATGAAGACATGATGAAATAGCAGCAATATCAGAATTTACTATCTCATTGATGGCATAACGAAATACAGGAAACATTAGACAATGCAGCCCAGTTTGAAGAGCTCCCTTCACCAGCTCGAGTCTTCTAAGTTGAAGATTACTCTCGAGGAAGTTGAGCAATGTGCAGAATGTCAAATCACCCAATCAGTAGGTTCAGGAATAAAAAATGAAAGCAATTCCACGAATTGTACTTCATAACCGGGGGATGCTCATGACACCTTTCAGGGGCTTTCAGAGTAATTAATGTATGTCTCTGTGGGATTACTACTTTGTACATGTACTAACAATAGAGACTGCAGATGGTACACTGATGATGTGAGATTAGGATTCTCCCAAACTTCTTTGAAATTGCCTATAGTCAACTTCAAAGACAAACATCCCAATGTTTCTCTGCGTGTATTCACTTCTTTAAAACAAAAGACATCCTTACACACAATTCACATTTTGTCCAGTCACATAATACAATGCATTACCCAAAGAACTATGATGTAATGCAAAATACAATACTGAAATTTGACACAAGCACATCAATTGTGCAATAGCACACTAGCTTGGATGACTGCTAAATACTAATCTGAATGAGCTGAGAATGAGCCATGAACTCTCGAATTCAAACTAAAATCACTCAAAATCAGGGCTGCCAACATTAACATACATGTTCCAAAAGGCAAGGCAATTGCAAAGAGCCGCCAAGGAAATTCTTTTTTGTAACATGCCACTCAATGGGCAAAAGTAATTCCCTAAATCAGCGAGATATCTATAGTCTTATATCTGGACATAAGGAATATTGTAGTTTTCAGGAAGCCTTTTGGCAGCTTTACAAAACAAACTCCGCTTATAAGATAGATTGTTGAGAAAAGAAGAGAGACAAATATTATCTAACCTCAAGACCAAGGTTGCTGGTGTAAGGCCGACGCCCGATGCAGACAAGTAATGTGTCGCAGGCCAGTTCCTCCTTCTTGTTTGGGTCCTTGACAGACTCCACAGACACCATAATGTCATCGCCGGAGCGTGATGCTGACATCACTTTGGTGTTGAGCATGAACTTGATGCCTTGCTTGGAGAGAATCCTCTGAAAGTTCTTCCTACAAAATACAAAAAGATCATTTACTTCTTCTATGTGTCATCTATTACTTTCCATCTCATTTGTGTGACCACGGTGGTATGAAGAGAAATGGTGTGACTGAACCCTGAACTGCTGAAGTCACTTTGGAAACATTTCTAGGTGATGACTTGTAGGGGAGGGATTCCAAAAATCATTCCATCAAAGGGTCTGGCATACCGTTAGGGGACTTATTACCTGCCCAAAATACAGTGCACTCCCGTGCACTCCCGGTTATGATGAAATTCCGGTTACAATGAAGTAAAAATTCATGCCGCAACATTATCCACTCTATGTATTTCAATTGTTTATTTGTTCAGTTATAACAAAATTTCGATATAACGAAAGAAAGCTGCCAGTCCCAAGGACTTCTTATAATGGGAGTCCACTGCAGCTACTCCATTCCTAGGACTAGATCATTCAGTATGTTTCTGACAGCCAAATTATCATCTGACAAATTATGTTGGTTGGCCCCAGTACTCAAAGAACAAATAATGTAAACTTTGATTTTCCATGGCAACCTTTCTCGCAGCATCATCACAATAACAATGCAGCTTTTGCACTTTGTGCACAGTCATCTCATGATATCATGCACTGCTTTTCTGTCTCTAATTTTACTATGGATTTACATCTACATAATACAATGATGATGACTATGTAACAATATAAGATGTTGAACTAGATATATCGCTACGGTGACTGATATGCCTCCGCCATAATGCATGGTTCTCCTAATAGGTCTATAGTACAATGTCTTGACAATGTGTGATGACAGTTTCACACAATTGGCAAAATATTAAAATGACAGGTTTGACACAAATGTGCTGAATGTTCACTTTCCTAGAACTAGGTTCAATTGGATGAATGATTAAAATGTCAGAGCGCAGGTATTTGGGGAACTGATGATTTTTACTTGACTTTTGACCCTTTTATAAGTTTATGCATTGAGTACTTTTCAAGGTATTGAGAAGAAGTATAATTTCAGTATCAAATGGAAAAATAGCATTATCTAAACCTGGCCTTTGACCTTTGACCTCACAGTTCCAAAGAGAATCACTGTTAGGTTGAACATGCATAAATATGTAAGTTTCATGATGATACCTTGAGTTACTTTTGAGATATGGAGGAAAAAGTGCAATTCAGCACTTTCACTTGACCTTTGACCTTTTGACCTTTGACCTTTTGGCAAGAAACTTCCGACAGAATAAATATTGGGTAATACATGTATACATCAAGTTAAAAAAAAAACTAGAAATGTCGCTACAGCGACTGGTTATACCCCCGCCAAACAACATTTCATAAGCTTTGGTCAAAACAACATTTCATAAGCTTTGGTCAAAAAACTGAGGAAGTAGTTAAATCCGCAAGATCTTTCCTTGATCTTCTGCCATTAATATGCCGTTACCATGGCAACGTACTTTCGGGTACTGTCGAAAAATGCGTCTTGCACATCTACAACCAAAGGCACACATCTGTACCAAGTTTCATGGAAATTGGGCAAAAACTGAGGAAGTAGTTTGCAACACAAAATTTTCCATCATTTTGGCTCATAATATGTGAGCTGTTACCATGGCAACATACTTTTTGTCACTGTCAAGAAATGTGTCATGCTGACCTATATCCTAAGACAAACATTCAATATGAATTCCATGAGAATTGGAAGAACACTGATGAAGCAGTTTTGCCATGAAGCATTTTGCCCTATATTTTACCAATAACATGCCGTTACCATGGCAACGCACTTTTTGCCACTGCGGAAATATGTGTCTTGCACATTAACATATTCAGATGAACATCTGTACCTAATTTCATAAAAATTGATCAAAAACTGTGGGAGGAGTTCGCGACGCAAGATTTGTACCCATTTTTGCCCATAATATGCTGTTACCATGGCAACGTACTTTTGGGTACTGTCAAAAAATACGTCTTGCACATCTACAACCCAAGGCACACATCTGTGCCAAGTTTTATGGGAATCGGTTGAAAACTGAGGAAGTAGTTCGCGACGCAAGATTTGCAATGGACCGACCGCCCGACCGCCCGACCGCACGACCGCCCGACCGACCGCCCGACCGCCCGACCGTCCGCTGATTCCTATATACCCCCTTCAAACTTCGTTTGGCGGGGGTATAAAAAAACTAGATATATCGCTACGGCTACTGATATGCCTCCGCCATAATGCATGGTTCTCCTAATAGGTCTATAGTACAATGTCTTGACAATGTGTGATGACAGTTTCACACAATTGGCAAAATATTAAAATGACAGGTTTGACACAAATGTGCTGAATGTTCACTTTCCTAGAACTAGGTTCAATTGGATGAATGATTAAAATGTCAAAGTGCAGGTATTTGGGGAACTGATGATTTTTACTTGACTTTTGACCCTTTTATAAGTTTATGCATTGAGTAATTTTCAAGGTATTGAGAAAAAGTATAATTTCAGTATCAAATGGGAAAATAGCATTATCTAAACCTGGCCTTTGACCTTTGACCTCACAGTTCCAAAGAGAATCACTGTTAGGTTGAACATGCATAAATATGTTCATGATGATACCTTGAGTTACTTTCGAGATATGGAGGAAAAAGTGCAATTTAGCACTTTCACTTGACCTTTGACCTTTTGACCTTTGACCTTTTGGCAAGAAACTTCCCCAAAAATATATATTGGGTAATACATGCCATACATCAAGTTTAAAAAAAAAACCCCTTCAGGCATATTGCATTTTAAGGAAAGTAGTGATATTTTGAGAAGTTGACCTTGACCTTTGACCCCCCGACCTTTGACTCATGACCCCCAACTTCCCTAGATAATCACTGCCCATCGGTACAAGCATATATACTAAGTTCCATGAAGATACCTTGAACCATTTGCGAGATATGGTGAAAAACATGAAATTTCAATCTTTTTTTCACAAAATAACCTGTGACCTTTGACCTTTGACCCTGTGACCCTAAAATCCACACAAAGTATTATCCCCCAAGGATATACCCTCATAACAAGTTTGATGTAAAACCATTACACGGTTCTTGAGATATCGACAAAAACAAAACGGGACGGACGGACGTACGGACGGACGTACGGACGGACGTACGGACGGACGTACGGACGGACGTACGGACGTACGGACGGACGGACGGACGGACGGACGACCCGAAAACATAATGCCTCCGGCCACTTCGTTGCGGAGGCATAAAAAAAAAGGCATTGCATAAATATAAGGAAAGTAGTGATATTTTGAGTTGACCTTGACCTTTGACCCCTGACCTTTGAACCATGACCCCCAACTTCCCTAGATAATCACTGCCCATTGGAACAAGCATATATACTAAGTTTCATGAAGATACCTTGAACCATTTGCGAGATATGGAGAAAAACATGAATTTTCAACCTTTTTTTTCACAAAATAACCTGTGACCTTTGACCTTAGACCCTGTGACCCTAAAATCCAAACAAAGTATTATCCCCCCAGGATATACCCTCGTACCAAGTTTGATGTAAAACGACCACACGGTTCTTGAGATATCGACAAAAACAAAACGGGACGGACGGACGGACGGACAACCCGAAAACATAATGCCTCCGGCCACTTCGTTGGCGGAGGCATAAAAATGTTATTTAGAATTTAGAATTTCTTTCCCTGGTTACTCTCCATAATTAATTTCAAATCTTGGCAATATATCATTGACATTGTCAATACATCATACATCCAGGGGCATTCATAACGACCTGGTAGCATAGGGGGACATGGGTGGCCTGACTGAAATCATCTTCTTTCACTGCCCATTGGGGTACATTCAAAAGCCACGGATATGTATAGCACCCATCAGCCAATATGTGCATCAAAGCATATTTGTATGCTCATCGGTCACAGTCAACTCCACTCAAGATTCTTTGGCTGTGTGTGCACTTCCATAGAGATCTATGATAAATTCATGACAGTGATTCTCAAAGATATCCGAGCTGAGCTAGCCTTCCCACTCCATGGTATTCCCACACTACTGGATCATTAAGTAGCCAAAGAGAGAGCACAGCCCAATACTGTTATAGACAAAGCAACCTCAGAGAGAGCTCACTGCTTCAGATTAGGAAAAGATGGGCTCTGGGATTTGAACAAAGTCATCTACTCACGCCATCTCCATGTCGATTCCAACTCCACCTATGTGACCCAGAAACTCGACTGCTGTGACTTTTGCCCCCAGACGCTGCCATACTGAACCCTGGCATGGGAGAAAAACAATAATGATAATAGCAGCACATAAAGCCAGTCATTTTTGACAACAAATCTATGGTTGTAAGTGACCATAAATCTAAATATGAGTTAATGAATAATTATTCATGCATCTGCTATATTTTGTTTCATCTCAGAATCATAGAATGAAACTTGATTCCATGTTCAAGTTGATTTTCATATTGATCCCACATGCACATGCAAGTGTGATAGGTTGACATTTTCATTACTTCCACAAATCTCCTACTGACAAGTAAAAAACCTTATTTCTTTGAAATAAGTAAAATGAGTGAATTCTGTCACGATTTGCATCATTTGCAGTGTCAGTAGGAAAGTACAAAGAAAAGACCTTCCTCAGATACTCTATTTACTTTAATAGTGAATCATATTGGATACAACCTACCTCAATGCATAATCTTAAATTGCTCACAAATTTAACTCACAATACATGAAAATTAATGGAGATTTCTTTTGTCATAGCTACTACTAAAACACTGATTAATTCAGTGATTATTTCTGTTGATGTAGGGCAATTTGTCAATTTCTTTTGTCATGGCTACTACTAAAACATTGATCAATTCAGTGCTTATTTCTGTTGATGTAGGGTAATTTGTCAATCAGTTGCAATAACCCGGTAGAGTTTGATCTAGTGATACACGATGCAATGATATATTAGCAACAATGGACTTTCCACAAAGGCACCGTTGCCCTTACCAGTTCTAAGCCAATGACGCCCCCACCGATGAGGACCATGTGATCTGGTACTCTCTCCAGGGAGAGAGCCCCTGTTGACGACACCACTGTCTTCTCATCAACCTGGTAGAGGAGGAAGCAATACACAAGATAATATATTATGCAGCAATCATGTGACTCCATGTACAAATGCAGGCACCAACTTCAAAATGTCTTTTCAAGAAAAATTTTTGATGCGAATACTGCATATACGCTCTGCCAATGCCTGCTGCAAAGTAACTGTGCATTACCAGAAGTGTACAAAAGAACACCGAAAGTGTGACCACGCATGAACTCCCCATGTTGCAAGTGGGTGAAAAAGATCAACTCATTCATTTGCATGTTGCGTACAACTTGTATGGCCAGTATATGTGTATACGTTTTAAGTTGAACATTTTTCCTGTATTGTATCTAATTCCTATATTCTTTGTAAATGTGTTTTATCAGGATGTGGAAATAAATGAAATGGAATATGGACCCAACTTCCAGCATCGAAATATTTAAACTATATGCGAAAGGGAGACTAGAGTAAATGCTTACCACAAACAAATTACAAAGTCTAATTGATGGACACACATTGATCCTTTTGCACATGCTTCAACTACAGAATACATAAAACATGACAAATAGTGCCTCCAATACCCTAAGATGAGTCATACAAACCCTAATGCCTGGCATTAGAAGGGCTCATGACTGTCCACTGGACTCACCTCAACTCCTGGGAAGGGTGTCACTTCTGAGCCCGTGGCAATCAAGATGTTCTTCGTCTTCACCACCTCTTTAATCTTGCCATCCGGGTGCAGTACCGCCACCTCGTTGGGTCCTGTGATCTTGCCGTGCCCCTGGATCCTGGTGACCTGAAAGGGGAAAGGTTTGGGCTGGCTGGTCAGCTATTTGTCCTCCTCCATCAACATGGCAAAACCATATAGCCAATGTAGAAATGTAGGCTTGATTGCTCAACAAGATCAATCACTATACTTGACAGGGGTCCGTCTCCATGACAAAGCAGTGGATTCTCCACTGCCTCTCTACATCACAGTGCATCTGGATGTTATTTGATAATAGTAGACATGACTACACAATGCTGGTTATCACTATGCTCTCTACGTGAATTCCAGTTGTGATCCTGGGGTGGGGGGGGGGGGAGTAATATTTGAATGAGAACATGTGATCATTAGACTGTCCCTGTCAGACAGAAATGAATACTGCAGGCAAATCAAAGTTAACTTTATTGTATTCGTTTTATCTTTTAATCATGGCTATATTACAAAACCACTATAAGATTAGCACATGATCTACATTGTACATTGTACATTGTACACCTGCTCTCATTTCCATTAGTTCCAGATATACAAGAAACAGACAGAAATGTAGATACAGAAACCCCATACAGCCTATTTTTTGTCAAAAATAATCAGTGTCAAAAAGAAGTAAACTGATCCACTTTGACGATGCTTTGATGCTGCTTGTCTCTAAGCATTGGATGATACCCTCCATAGCTTCCCTATTACTTCCGAAGTCTGAGGATGATTCAAAGTGACTTACGGCATTCTGCTTGAAGAGATGTGCGATACCATTCGTCAGCGCTTTAACTGCATCAGACTTCTGTCCCATCATCTGTGGTAAGTTTAGCTTCACCTCTCCAACTGCAGTAGAAAACAGGAAAGAAGTGTTGTTTTGACCATTGCATTATATATCATTCACATAAATTATCAAAGTGATGTTCTCTCCTTACCTTAGAGCAGGGCTGCACAATAAACTATATTTTCTACTGGTCCCACCATTCTGTCGGACCAGTAGGTTCCCAGTTTTTCTATTTTTTACTGGTTCATTCCTGAAAAAGTCACTGGTCGGATAGTGATTTTTACTGGGTCTGGACAATCGGACCAGTGCCAGTATGCAGCGTTGCTAAGAGCCTTAAAACCTTATAATAATAATAATAATTGATATGATTTATATAGCGCCAAATCCACTCTGCAGAGTGCTCTAGGCGCGGAAGGAAGAGAAAGTGACGAAGTAAAAGACATACAAATATCAAGTACATGTAATGAGTAATCAAATTGAGGCTTTAAACAAGTGAGTTTTTAGACTGCTTTTAAAGGAGTCTGATGAAGAACAATTTTTAACGGCTGAAGGTAAGTTATTCCATAAGGTGGGAGCAGCATGGCCAAAGGCACGTGTGCCCCATATTGTAGTGAATCTTGGAATTATTAGAGAACCGGAGTTGGATGAGCGTAAAGATCTAGCAGGGATGTAATTATGGAGTAAGTCAATGTTATACTGAGGAGCAGCGCCCTGAATGCAATGAAAAGTCAAAAGTAAAATCTTAAAAATAATGCGATCTTTGACTGGTAACCAATGAAGTGATCTCAAAATAGGGGTGATGTGAGTGTGCTTCTTGGATAGTGTGATGATGCGTGCTGCCGCATTTTGAAGCCTCTGTAGCATGGAGAGCTGAGTTTGTGGTAAGTTAAATAAGACAGAGTTTCCAAAATCGAGCCTAGAGGATATCAAGGCATGGACTAATTTTTCGGTAGAAGAGCGGTTCAAATATTTTCTAATGAAGCCGATATTACGAAGTTGGTATCTTACAGATCTACAAATGCTAGAAACTTGATGAGACATAGTCATATTACAATCTAGCATTACACCCAGGTTGCGACAGGTTTGGGACACACTAATTGACATGCCGGAAAAAGAGATGAAATTAATGTCAAGTTTACCTAATTGTGTCTTCGAACCAAACATTAAAAACTCAGATTTATCCGTATTCAATTTCAAAGAATGTGAGTTCAGCCATGAATAAACATCGTTCATTGCATTCTCAAGCTGACTCAAAGCATGTAAGGCATCGGCCTGGTTAGGTTTGAAAGACAAATACAATTGAATGTCGTCAGCGTATATGTGATAATTAATTTTGTGCTGGCGCAATATGTGTCCCAGGCTAATAAGATAGATGGAAAACAAGGTGGGCCCGCCCACAGAGCCCTGTGGAACACCGCATTTGAGAGGCATAGCATTTGATTTACAGCTGTTGACATACACTGCCTGTGAATGGCATGAAAGGTAAGATTTAAACCATTCGTATGCCTGACCTTTTACACCAAGAGATTGGAGGGTGTTTAACAAAATTGCATGATTAACAGTATCGAAGGCGGAGGACAAATCAAGTAAAATCAAAGCAGTGACATTTCCACGATCCATTTCCTGTAGGATGAAGTTCGACACATTGAGGAGAAGGGTTTCTACGCTATGGTAAGGACGATATGCGGATTGAAAAGGATCAAATAAAGTATTAACCAAGAGATAATCTGTAAGTCTGGAGAAAACAATCCTTTCCAAAATTTTAAACAAAAATGGAAGGTTACACACGGGGCGGTAATTTTGGAGTGAATCTGGGTCTAAGGAAGGTTTTTTCAAAAGAGGTGTTATGTATGCAGATTTCAAACATGAGGGGACGTAACACTGATCAATACTTAGGTTCACAATCATTGAAATAATAGGAGCGAAAATGGATGAACAATCTTTTATCAATACAGTGGGGACTGGATCTAAAGAACATGACTTGGGAGGTAATCTGCGAAGAAGAGCTTGGACCTCGTCGGGATCAGTGGGCTTCAGGGTTTCAAGGGAAGCTGTCGTGAGGGGCTCCTGCGCCGATTCGTCTGGACAGAGACTGTTACTGATAGTCTCTACCTTTTTCCGAAAGTAATCGATGAAAGTCTCGGCCACTGCAGAACTGTCCGTGTGGGACGGTAATGGTGAAGATTGCTTTCGATTGAGAAGGCGGTTGGCAACGGAGAAGAGCCGTTTGGAATCTTCGCCACAGTCTTCGATGAGGTCCACGTAATAAGATCGTTTGGCCTTCTTCAGCAGGGAGTTTACCACATTCTTCTGAGCACACAATAATTTCCTGTCAATTTCACTTTTACCGTTGGAAAGCCATTTGCGCTCGAGTCTCCTACGTTTCCGCTTATTACAATTACATTGTATCAGTAACAATTGTATGTCTTACGGCAGGGTGCTACATGAGCATTTGCCCGATTGCCCGGGGCCAGTGAAAATCAAATTTGGGCAAGTGTTTTTGAACAATGATACAAATGCTTGCCAGAATAGGGCAAGCAATAAATTTAAACGCCACCTTTCTTTCACTTATTCCCCTCAAAACCCCACAAAGTCAACCATACACAAGCCCAAAGATAATGGCTGTTTAGAGATGCAACACACTTAATATTTCATTTCTGCAACTTTCCAACACTTGTTTTTTGAAGAAGCCCCAATGCAATGCAATGGCAACACTTGATCGGACCAAGTTTGTTACTCCATTGTGTTTATGCATGCAGAGCAATGTGTCTGTTTATTGAGATGATTGTGTTTTATTAAGCCCTTGACTAACACATGATTTTCTATATCATTTTCTTATATTTTGGACTTTCTTTGTGGGCATGTGTTTTGCAATAAATTTGAAAATCTGCTTGCCTGACCAGGCAAGTGGTGAAATAAAGTTATGTAGCACCCTGCTTAAGGCACTGTTAACAATGTTGTGCAGTATTTGTAGCTGACAATCATGTTTTCCAGTAAGTGATGCCTGAAATAAATCCAAACTCCACTGATCAGACTTGAGTGTTACATGAGTTCTCTGCTAGATACATGTTAGCACAGTTCACCTGCTGTACATAGTACAAAATGCAGAAGGTATACCCACCATCAATGCCTCTGTTCTTGAAGTCCTTGGACGTGGCCATGTGGTAGAGGTGTGAGTTATTGAGCAAAGCCTTGGATGGGATACAGCCCACATTGAGACAGGTACCTCCAAGGGTGTCATTTTTCTCCACACATGTTGTCTGTGGAAACATGAGAGCCAGTCATATGTCAAAATATCCCTTCCTTACTCCGACTATAGATGTATCTACACATGCACATGTTCCCAATAGCATGCTTTCTACAACAATGTACCAACAGACTTACAAATCTGGACAAAAACATAGAAATATATACTGTTCAAATCTTTAAAAAGAAGTTTCAAATGACATTTTGCAATCAGTGGCAGGTATTCTCTGAAGTAAAATAGCCAGTGTTTCATCTATTTGTTAGACAATGTGCCATCTAAAGTACATGTATATTAAGCTGAGAATTGCATGGAGTACATGTACATGTTACTGTTCAATCAATCAATACAATTTACATGCTTGTAATTATGTAACATGAAAAATACATGAAACTCTGAAAAATCACCCATACATGAAAAAAAAAAATCAAGTTAAATACATGTACAGTAGTAGCTGTATCATGCCTTACTACGATTTCTTTGAAGCTTCACAACAGATGTACAAATGTGTTTACTATAATAACATACAAGTAAGACTGGCTATGTCAGTCCACATATCAAAACCATCTTATTTCCTTTGCAACTGATTTACATATTGCAGTTTTTGAACACTGATTATTCAGTGTCTAAAGTAAGAGTAAGAAATCATTGGCATACATACTTGGGTGGGATTCTAACCCATGACCTGATTGCGAGACAAGCATCACATCAATGAGACTGCTGTGCTTCCACTTAATAGCCAGTGATAGCTCTTTAATATCCCTTACAAAAGTGGGTACTGCATATTTACTCAAATGAATGATTCAAACAGGTGTGATAAAAACAACTCTGTGCAAGAATCATTAACCCACTGAGGACAGACTGATTTTCCTACAACACCCATTTCCCACAGACACTTGCCCCTGTATACTCTGGACTCGTCCTCAACAGGTTAATTTGAACATCTTAGTCGGTTTCCAAAGAAGCAGTCATTTCTCTGAAAACACAGCATGAGGGAGGAGCAACTCACTTTTAGTCCCAGCTGTGCTGCCTTGATGGCAGCCACGTAGCCACCAGGTCCAGACCCGATCACGACCAGATCCTGCTCCTCGACGGCTTCCGACAGGGACATGTGCCTCCGGTGGTGGGTCCAGGATGGGGCCACACACCTCGACAGCTTGTGGACATTGTTGACCTGCCAATGTGGAGTACAACGTACACATAAGTGCGTATATAGACCACCTCCTATCACAGCTGATACTCTGGAGGCAGATTTTTACAAATTGTATAGCAGCATCCATTACGGTAACATTAATCCTTCATGCAAAATTTTACACAAAATGGAAAGTTTATATTGGTATGGACATGCTACATTGTATTTCATTTGTACTCTGCCAATGTTATCTCTACTGCACAGCTGTAACATATAAAACTTTGACAAGGCAAGCCCACTAGGGTGCCACAATACAACAGCCTATAAAACATGTGCTGTGACTATGAGAAGAGCTACATACACACAAAATGTGTATGTAGGCTGTTGAGTCACATTTACTGTTTGTAGTTACATACAATGCATACGAGTCCACAAAGTGTGTAAGTACAGATCAGTAAACACCAACTGGCATGGAAAGAGTTCACGGATGCCTTCAATTGGTACAGAATTGCATTTAGTAGTGTTTGGTGTTGATGTCTTCTATTAGAAAAAAAAAAAGCTACCATGTACAATGTGTACTTGTAGTCATTTTCAATATTTATGACAAATCATTACCCCAATTACAGTAAGAGGGGCAATCTTCAATCCTACATGTACAGTGTAGGCCTATGTTCTCACTTCCAGTATATTTCCTAAATATGTCGTCATGTGACTATGGCATGCCTTTGTGTCTCATGTGATCTGGTCATTACATCGACAGGGAAAATGGGAAAAGTAATCATTAAGGCATCCTGTAGGTAAGGTGTCAAGTGTGTAAGACAAGCTTCTGTAAAGTCAGCCATCCAAAATTTCACTGCCAACATTTGACTTCTTGCTAGTATCCTCTTTAAGTGTGGTCAAATTTTGGCACAAGCACTTGAATTTCGGAACCAATATCGCGATACATCTAATCAGCGTGTTAGCAGTAAGAATAGTGAGAGGTCTCGGTCTAGAGTAAGAACCCCAATTTTTGACCGGCCTCCAAAATCTGGACACTTACCACTTTTTACAAGGCCGCAAAGTCTACTGTCACAACACACGCATATCACATCATTTCACATAATGGCACACTCATTCATCACAGGAAAATGCCTGAGTCACCTCCAAAAATCCATCTAAAATTCAAAATTTTGCCATCAAAAACGCAGAATTGCCGCAACTTTTCCAAAGCGTGCGCGAATTAGATCCTGTGTAAAGAATCGGGGTCGCCGAAAAAGCGCTAAAAATTGAAAAATTTCGCCGTTCTGTTGCGAGATATTTCGCTTATTGCAAGCTCAGTGTGATGGTATCCTCAAAAACACAAAAGAAAAACAAAATCTCCGTACGTGCCGATGCAGTAAATAAATGTACAGGGGCTAAATGCAAGTGCAGAGTCCCCAAAATTCGGATACGAACGGGCGCCACAACGACCTCGATGCAACCTTGCGCCAACAAGCTATGGCGCGCGCGGATTTTTCAGCGGCCTTGTCTGCGTATTGACATTGCGCGCGTGTCCAAATTTTGGGGAATTGACAAGGTGATAATATTTGGGGATTTTGTGAAATTTTATGATCTGTTTAACAAAATCGATATTGGGAATAAGTAGGTTGATATATTTACTTAACATATATTATCATAGATATAATTTTGCAGAGTATTATTTGAGTTGAATAAATTTTGCAAAAAAGCTTAAGTGTCCGAAAATTGGGCTTTTATTCTATATCTATTTTATTTTCTAGAGTCTGTAAAGTTAAACCACCTACAAATATACAATAAACTAATGTTCTGATGTGGAACAATGTCAATGTTTCTGTATTTTTTAAGATCATATCACACTATATCACAGGAGGTACACTATTTGTATAAGAGTCAAACATTAGAACATGGACTGGACTTCATAATAGATAGAACAGTCAAGTCGCTAGTCGTTAAATGGCGATAGTCTATAAATTCAGTTCTACCGATCTCAGTGAATCTAGAAATAGCATGCATATGCAGTAGGGCCCTACTGCTATAGTACTAGGCACTAGACTACAGTACACTGGTGTGGTGGGCTGCCCAGATTTAAAATGATTTGTATCTGCATCTGATCTGTGTCTTGACGTTAGACTCTATAACAGGTTAGACCAGTTCTAATTTACTTCGAAGTTCCCCCTCTGGTAATTTATTTCCAACCACTGCCAATCCCGGCATTGCTAAGTCGTTTAACGTTTAAGATGGCTACAATCTTTGATATTTTCATGAAGAACTTACGGCGAGTTAGGCCCGGGCCATCCTGGGTTTTAGGGTCTAGCCGAACTTACGAGCTGGCATATTATTAGCCTAGGCCGGCCCTAGGCATGGCTTTTTCGAGAGGAGGCACATATTCAAAAGACAATAATTCGTATTTATATTATTCTTGGCAAGAATAAAAGCTTGAGATCAGAATCTAGAATTCTACGATGGGCTGTAACACAACATCCAGCCTAGCCTCACACACATGACACTCCATAAAAAGCCCCCACTGCACTGCATAGCAGCACGCACAAGCCAGCCCGAGCCGGTACGTGCGGTTTGTAGTAGCTGGCCGGCGAGATATTTCAAGCAGTGACCGTACACTGTGAGTTGACATAACCACTCACCAGAACAACATGCAAGGTAACTTGCATAAGACGACGGCAGCAGCGTTGGAGCCGTGGGAATGTAAGAGACAGTAGGTCAAAAACAACTTGTACATAGTTTCATAGAATCAAATGAAGCTAGCCTTGGACTTTTCGAGCAAGACATTTGGATACTTACGGTAGAAATGCGCCGTCCAGCTCGTGTGACTGCTGGGAGTAGCGACATCTTGATATCTCTCGTAATATTATGCACTAGTGCGACGAGAGATGGCGCTATTATGTTTTTTTTTTTATCTTATGACAGAGATAACAGTGCGCTGCGGTTCTTATTCAGCAAGTAACTGTTACAGGCTACATCCACGGTTTGGGGGGGAAGACAAAACTGCTAGTATTCCCCCAGCTGTCTTTTCTGCCGTAAAAAGTGCATTAGAATCGTCTCATTAGCTTCATCATTATTTGATATCAACAATGATGATGCTAATCATAATGATGATTATTAGTATAACATAATTATAATGACAATATTGATAACGATGAAGATAATGATGGTTTAGTCATTTTTCTAAGTCATGGTAATATTAAAAAGGCGAATCTACCTATTTGTGACAATAATATAAAGAAAAATACAAAGACAATTACAAACTCTATTGTTATATTTTTAGCATAATGAAAGAACACTTGATGCACCTCTTTCAGCCTGCAGGGGTAATAGTATTACTTATACAGGGCTCGACACTAACGGTGGCCCGGGGCCACCAAAAATGAAAGTCGGGCCACCAAATTTCAAAAAAGGGCAAATTTGGTGGCCCGCCTCGGGCCACCAAAAGTTTTTGAAAAGTATGTCAATAAATCCGTAACTTTTTGCGCCGGAAATTAGCAGTTAAATTTGTTTAAAGGATGGATGAAAAGGACTGAATGAGTGCCCTGAGAGTGAGTGTTGCAAGTTTGTTGAAGTTTATTCATGAGTAGATATGTCCAACTTCTAATTCTTGCTATCATAAAACTTAAATATTTGACTCATTAAAGAAAAGGACTTTTAACGTTTTTTATTGTTTTTTTTCGGGACACCAAATTTTTCTCTCGGGCCACCAAAAATTTGATATTTAGGATTTTGGTGGCCCCATCGGGCCACCAAACAAAAAAGTTAGTGTCGAGCCATGCTTATAACACAAGTCAGTAATGTAATGTTCAGAACAATATTGTATTCTTTATCTGGTATGTTTGTTGTTTGCCATTTTATTCTCTGTTGTCATGTTTGATCATGTATATTGTACATAATAATCTATCTTTTCATTTTTGAAGCGCCATGAGCACTGAAAGGTGGACCTGAGCGCTATACAAGTAGCCACTATCATCATTGTGAATAGGTCGAGGGAGTGTGTACTAAAAATAAAATCTATTTATTATAGGCACGTAATTAGTATAGGTGTTCCCATCCAATTTCGCACTGTTGTCATTCCATTTGATAGAAGGTTCATTCTCTCTCTCTCTCTCTAGTCACGTACCATACAAATATGCAGGTGTGGTTCGGATGAGAGAACGTCATTGTCTGCGGTCAGCGGCAGCTCTGGTAGCCTCTGTAATGCTTGCTCCAGTCACCTGCTTGATGTTATCAAGTCAGCTTGCTGCAGGTCTTCCTCTTTTACGTTTTCCCTCAACCATTAATTCCCTGGATGATTGTTTTCTGAAGGCAGTGATGTCTGGTAGCATGGCCAAATTAATTATGTCAATTTTCTGGCCACAATAATAAGCCCGTAGTTTCTTTTCCACTCCAAGCTCCTCTAGCACCCATGTATTTGTTCTTCTTTCTTTCCATGGTATCCTCAGTATCCTACGATAGCACCACATCTCAAACGAATCCAGTCTCTTCTTGTCTGCTGACCTCATTGTCCAGGATTCTGAGCCATATGATGCCAGGGCAAAGGCTGTAGATCTTAGTAGCCGGACCTTGAGGGAGGAAGGGAGTTTACTTTTCCAAAGCTTTGTCATACTCTGTACCACATTCCGGGCCATTGCTAGTCTTCGTTTAATCTCCTGTGAGCAGTCCCCTTTTGTGTCTATGATGGAGCCCAGGAACTCGAAGCTTTCCACCTCATCAATGACATCACCATCTAGAGAAAAGACACCATCTGCAAAACTCCGTTCTCCATCTACAACCATGATCTTATTCAGCATTACCCCCGGCCCTCTCTTCACTTGCTATTTTCACTGCTCTGAGTAGATCCACCAATTCTCTTCTGTTGTTGCAAACCAGGGTGGTGTCATCTGCATACCTGAGATTTGTTTCCCGTTGGCCACCTATTGTCACTCCACCAAAGAAATCTCCCAGGGCATCTCTCATAATCCATTCAGCATAGATGTTGAAAAGCTGGGGCGATAGTATGCATCCCTGTCTGACACCTCTACCAATCTTGAACCATCCTGAGTCACCTCTGCTTGTTCGTACTGTAGACTCTTGATCTTCATACAGCTTGCTGATGAGCTTCACTATATGGCTAGGAAAACCCATTTCTCTCTTAGTGTTCCATAATTTTGCATGACAGACACAATCAAAGGCTTTACTGTAATCAATAAAGCACAGGTAGAGTGGTAAAGAGTGTCCTCGGCAATTCTCGATGATGTTTCTGATGTTGATGATATGGTCTCTCGTGCCTCTTCCTGCTCTAAAACCAGCCTGCTCTTCAGCTATCTCATTTTCCGTCTGCAGTTTCATTCTGTTGTTGATGATCTTGAGTAGTATTTTGCTGGCATGGTTTATCAAGCTAATGGTGCGGTGGTTTGAGCACTCCTTTACATTTCCTTTTTTAGGTATCGGGATATTAAGACCGCTCTTCCCCAGTCCTCGGGCCATTCCACATTCTTCCAGATTCTGTCACAGAGTTTCCACAATGATGTTTATGCCTTCCTCACCAGAGGCTTTCCATAACTCGCCTGGGATATCATCCCATCCTGGTGATTTCCCATATATTCCTAATTTCTCTCATTGCTTGGCGCACTTCCTCCAATAACGGGGGTGGTTCTAATTCTTGTTCCCCCTAGGTTGCTGTTGGTGGAGTCCACTTGGGTCTTCTGCTCGTAAAGCTCATCGCAGTACTCTGCCCATCTGTTCTTTATATCTTTGCTGTCTGTTAGGGTGGTACCATATCTATCATTGATGACATCTGACCTTGCTGATGGTTTTTGAGTAACTTCTTTGACCAGAGCATACACCCTCTTAGAATCACTCCCTGCTCTCTCCATCTCCTGACATTTTCTCTCAACGAAAGCACGCTGATCAGCTCTAACTGCTTTTGACACTTCTTTGTGTTGTCTTCGCCACTCAGCCATATCCCCTCTCTTCCTATAGCATCCTGTCTCTTGTCAGCAAGTTCTAATGTTGTTCTAGATAACCATGGTTGCTTCTTCTTCTTCTTCTTTGGGATGATCTCCTTAGCTGTGCTTAACACTGCGTCTTTCATTCCTTCCCATAGTTCATTGGGAGACAGCTCTTCGTCATCAATCTGAAGAAGTGCCTGAAATCTATTGCTCACACTAACAGTGTACTGTTCCGGTATGTTGTCTACATCAAACCTTAATGGTGGTGTCTCTTTCTTCTTTGCTTTGAGCTTTAGTTTCAGCTGTGCAACCAGAAGCTGGTGGTCACTCCCACAGTCTGCACCCGGTCTTGTCCGAACACTGAGCAATGAAGAGCGTCATCTTCTTTTAACGAGGATATAGTCAATCTGGTTTTTCACATTGTCCCCGGGGCTCTTCCACGTCCAGAGTCTTCGGGGGTGCTGCTGGAAGAAAGTGTTTCCAACAATCAGATCATTAGCTTGGCAGAAATCTTCCAAACTATCTCCACGTTCATTTCTTCCTCCCAATCCATATTTTCCGATGATCTTAGACTTGGTCTCTGATTTGCCAATTTTTGCATTCCAATCTCCCATTATCACAAGAACATCTTTGTTTGGAATCTTGTCAAGAGTATCTTGGAGCTGACCATAAAAGTCTTCCATGGTTTCATCAGATGCAGTAGATGTTGGTGCATAGACCTGGATGATTGAGATGTTCATTCAATTTAGCAGAAACCCTCGTTATCGCACAGTCTGTCTTTCAAAATTGCAACTTGAGCGTTCAATTTAGCATTTCGATCAATGAAATTTGCACATGTGGCTTTCGAATTTGTAGAAAGGGTACTCAAATTGGCAGGTACTCTATACGTTCTTTCAAATTCACCATCCCCGGCCGAAATGGGTATTTGAGTCATTCAATTTTGCGAATGAGTTTAATGGGCAGACAAATTCCAAACATTCGTTCAAATTCACGTCATGTTACGTCTGTTTTGAAAAGGTGAGAACATTTAAACACGTGTAATTCAATGTTACTTTTTGTTTCATCCACACACTGTTAAGAAGTAAAAGTATCATATTTTTACCCTATATAGCTCGAGTTGGTTGTTCTGTAACGCCCCTTTTCTTTCATACAGGCCTACATGTATACCATGCAGTACTACAGATTAACTTCATCTTCTTCTTCATTTTTCTTCTTCTTCAGTCATGACAGCACAAGTTAGAATACAGACGTATATCTCAAGAAGACAGAGAAAATATTATAGAAACATTTTAGGATCATAACCATGACTAGCTTCCTAGAGTTGGTCGACACACTCGGGATAAAGCGTTCAAAGACCATAAAAAAGTTGTGGCCACATGCACTATCTTTGGACTGGGAGACTCTCGAGAACATTGGAAAAAAAAAACGGTTGCCAAAATCTCTCAAATGAATACGGAAATATGAAATGTTATGATGCTTACAAAACAATAACTATGATGAAAGAAAATAAAGAAAGAACAAAGCATGAACATGTCTGCTAAATTGACTGCAGAACATGTTAAATTGGATGCCCAAAAAAACTAATTTGACTGAACGAGTGCAGCATATACGTGATCACCTGACTATATCATTCTAAATTGAATGAACGAATAATGAAATGGTGCTTGTCTTATGAATTTCAGTCAAAGAAGTGTTGATTAGAATGACGTTAGAGGTAATTTGAACGTTCCGAAATTAAATTTGAATGAAAAGATTATAAAATTGAATTACCGAACCTGTCATCTAGGTTAAATTTTGCAGTCAAAAAGGGGCCTTTACTACAATGTAAATTCAATGCAGCAATAAGGAATTGGATTGAAAGAAGTGCGAAATTGACTGGGAAAACCTATACTAGAATTATCATCATGACGAATCCATCTTATGAACATTACTTATCAGTGAAAAAAAAAAATTTTGAAATATTTCTAAGTCGGTAACAAATGACATGACATTGGGTTTACGATTGATTTCATTTAATCGTCTCTTGAATACATTTGATCATATATATATATATATATAAATTATTAGTTCGTTATATTACTTGACTGATGAAGATCACAATACATGTAAACACAAGTTAGGCATCACTGCCTGACAATTGATAGTATTGCTTACATATGACTGAAATGAGAACAAGACTTATATAATGTAACAAAGCAAAGCATAGTCAACACAACAAAACAATACACAAGATAAATCTTGAGAAGCATCATGCAGCGGATGTGCAGGCAGCAGAATTATGATAAATATAACGTTGTAGCATTGATAATAAATATAACACATGAATGGAAATTGAAGGAGTGAAAAGCGCATGTAGCAAGAGAAATTTGGTGGGAATTAAGGAAAATTTGAAGTGAGAAAGGAAGGGGAAATGTGAGAAAAATGGGCAGACATTACATGATTGGAAAGACATGAAAGTACAATCAGTGAACTTTGCACACCACATTAAAAAACAGTAACTTTATAATGAATCATACCACCTGATTTTACCACTTTAGCCAGCGATATAGGCCTGTGCGAAAAGATTCCACTCTCGTACTATGACCTTGCCATTCCTTTTTGTAAAAGTTTTACAATAACCAAATATTACATGACACTTACTCATAAAGCATTTGCTGCTGTGTCCACAAACAGACAAAAATAGATGTAATAATTATGTGTGGAGCTATAAACCAGAACGGAAAATAGATTTTGTATATTGTTTCATCAGTTCTGATATAAGTCTATAACAAGATACTGAAAGTATGTAAGATGAAAGAAGGTGAGGAGAGAAATAGAGAAAATGGAAAAAATCTATGGAGAGCAAGCAGGGGCCTGTCTTATAAAGACTTGTGATAGAACTCAATCGCAATTTTTTTGAGAGCTTCAATGCAAGTTGCGATTGATTTGGGGACTTGTGATTGATTTGAAGGCTTTATAAGACGGGGCCCAGGAGAAGTTAAGGTGCATTTCGACATTACCACCATTATGAACCAAGAGAATGATGTGTATGTCAGTTGTCAATGATTGGTGCGTATAGATGCATAGTGAGGGAATGAATAACTTCTTGTAAAAAGTAGGGAAAATGGAACAAGGAAAGAATGACAAACATTTACATATGAATATAGTATGTATAATATCATATATATTATATGACTCACGAAGGTAAAATTACAGCAAAGTAGGTTGTTGTTTTTTTTCAAATGAAAATGAGAACTAA
Source organism: Diadema antillarum (assembly GCF_040938485.1). Classification (NCBI taxonomy): domain Eukaryota; kingdom Metazoa; phylum Echinodermata; class Echinoidea; order Diadematoida; family Diadematidae; genus Diadema; species Diadema antillarum. The sequence continues at coordinate 1,328,514 of NW_027270982.1, forward strand.
ACAAATTATACAAAAACGTATAAGTATAATCAATATAATTGGTGTATAAACGTAGCATAAAAAATAGAACGCGAAATTCAATAAAAGTGACCCATCCAAATACACGCGTCCACGGATAGAATATAAAAGGAGATCATTTCCATACAGTACGTTGCCGATATCCTGTAATGCACTCCTTTGTTCAGAAGTGCACATCCCTCCACACGTTAAAAAAGAAAGACTTTGATTTAACCTGATTTCAGCGGAAGGAATTAGTGAATGATAATATATACATAATCCATACACGTAAGACTGCAGGTGCAGGGCGCCTGCGAAAAGCAGTTTTGTGCAGCTGAATTATAGGTCAGCCTCACAGAATAATAAAGGATGTACTTATTTCAAAAAAAAAATGAATAAATGGAAAAACAATAAGACACCCTGCCGTGAGTAAACAGAAATGATTGTGAATCTTAAAAACACTGTTATGGAATAAAACTGTTATCTCTATTTTTTTTTTTGTACCACGTAGAGTGGACATGAATGTGTAAATTTAGAAAACAACTAATGGGTGCACGTCATGAATCCGATATCCACGAGTCATGAACTTAACAGTTATTAAACCCACGAGCCCAACACTAGACATTATAAGGCCCATGAGTCCGACACTGGAGGCAAACCAAGGGGGGGGGGGGAGGGGTCAGGTTGCAGGTCTGAAAACCTGTGGCACCATGTATCATTAATATCATTATGGCAATTCAGAAGTGATTTGATGAAATTCCATTCCCTGTTGTCATTGGTACAACAATGCTCTATAGCTTCTACGATTTAAAAAAAAATGATACGATCACTTTTTATTTTACTCTTTGTTTTTCGGATACACAAAGGCTCTAAACCAACTGATTCATAATTCACTATCTAGCCCTGGTTGTAAAAGAGTATTAGTGCAGATCCTTCTGAACCTGTAAAACGCTTTTAAAGATTTTTTTTTTTGATTACTTGTGTTGACATACTGACATAGTTGGATTTCCTTGTGTCATTGATTCCTTGTATCAATGTGCAACTTTTTAACATTCGTCTTAAACTATCTTATAGTGCCTGAGCTCTCTGCTCATCCGATCATCTACTTGATGAACTTCGTTGCGATATATAGTGACTGGATAATTCATACATACGAATGATAATGACTAACCAGTGTTGTAGAGGTCATAGTTACCTTATAATTTAAGAGATAATTTCGTTCTTTATCAAAGGTTAGTCAGTTTCGTAGATCGATTTTTTTTTCTTCAGAATATACATAATGCAACAAGTTTGGTTTGAAACTATGTATACATTTTTTATACTTTGTTTATTAGCCCTAAAAATTTCATCGTGCAGTCAATATGCTTTCACTTTTCTAGTATAATTACAGAGCACTTGACTAACCGCTTTCAGAAAGCAGGGGTAATAATTACTACCGTTAACATCCTATGTCAGTATCAAGTTGATCGAAATTGTAATCTTCATGAAAAATGAATATTTGTTGAATACCCTTTACATTTTCTTTATATTGTTGTCCACACATGACGTCATATAACCTCTGTAGTCTCCTCATTCAGCGGTACCAACAGGAAAACTTTAACAATTCATAACCTTTGCATTGATTGTCCGATTTTCCTCAAACTTTCACTGATGTGTTCTACTAATGTTGCTGCTTTCACCCAATCCACATTTCTCTTTGGGTTTTGGTTTCCTTTAATTGACATAATAATTCTTAATCACTGCTGCATGGCAGCTTTTCCTAGCTCCAGTTTCTTACTCAGCACTAGCTGGACTGTCCGGCATCATTGCTACAACTTGAAATCGCTTATTTAAAAAAAAAAAGGGGGAGGGGGAGGTGGGCTTTAGGCTGAGAGTAGGCTTGGGCCAGGTTGTACACGTTTTCGAGAAACCCACCGAGCTCAAGGAGAACACTAATAACTGAGAGCTACGAATCGTAGCACAAGGGAGGCCCCAATCAGAACGAGGCCCACGACGACGCCGCAAGTAGATAACGACCTCGACGTGCTCGCAGCCCTCCGCGCTCCTTCTGTGTCGCCTGCCATGTGCAAACGCCTAGCCTGTGGAATTCAACAAATCCAGCGATTAGGGAAAGGAAATGATGTATACCACCATATCAACAACAACAAAGAGGCAATGCGATGATTAGAGTGATGATGATGTAGGAAATATTTTCAACTGGAACTACCTCATTATGTTTATCATTGCTACAAACAGTTGGACACTTTCCCTTGCGAAAAAAAAATATTTAATTTTAATATACATTAGCATAATGAATAATTGTGTTTGCACGGTGTTCGTGTGTTAATACCTGTATTAACACACGAGTCATGGAATAACCATGTTATGCAGGCAATCGTGGTGAGTTGAATTTCCCACAGAACGTCATTGCATACTCGAAGAAAATTGTTTAAACTGTCAGTATTGGAAAGACATTCATTCGCACATAATGTGCTATTCTTTATAACTTCTTTAGGCCCTGCCTCTTTTATACTTGTATACTTTGTATATTGTGCATCACCTTTTGTTCAATGACAATGTAGTGATTGAACTGGATCAATTTCTCGCACATCCCATAGGCATAATTGAGTTGGATGTTGATGAATAATGTCATAATGTATGTAATAAGGATTGCTCAAACCTAAACATGACCGACAAGGAATGACATATGAGTTTAATAATAAAAAAAAACACCAGGTATCTACAGAATTGAGAATAGAAAGAAAGAATGTCAACAAAGTCACATGTAAGCATATTATGAATTGAAAATATCTGTTTCTTTCACATTCCGCCGGCAAAATAAAGCGTAATATTTTCAGAGTATTTTGATGTTCGCTGCAATAAGGAAGGATCAAAAGACCATTCATTCTGTAATTTCATGCATATAAGATACGGAATCTGCGATGAACTAATGCAAAAAGAAAGAGATAGAGAGAGAGAGAAGAGAGAGACAGAGCGAGACAAGGAAATTACAAGAAACATAAAAGAACAACCAAAATAAAATCATGAGAGTATGATATATTCTCTATTGTTTTTTTTTTTCGTTTAATACTTTAAATGCTGCGCATAGCAGGAATTTATTCCAGTCGCCCACCCTTCTGGCAGGTTTAACGCTTCGATAAATTTACTCAGATTTATCTTTCGACAAAATAAGACGTACAGTTGATCTTAGAGAACGTCCTTTCTAATACAGACATCAGACCTATTACAAAAAGAGAGAAACAAATCTCACCTCCTGTGACTTCACAATAGCTATCAAACCGAACACGAAGCAGCAGCAGAGGGTAACAAATATGGCGCACTGTAAGTTATCATCTGGCATCGGCTGCACTTGCCGTATGATAGTCACCCCTTGTGGTGCGGTCTGATGGAAACGTAAAACAAGCAAAAACAAACAGGTCAGTGAGGAAGATCACATGTCGACAAAAAACATCCCACCTTTTTAATTTTCACTGAGAATGTGTAATCAAAAATTGAGTGCAGGTTATAGTCGATGTCTAATTTTAAGGAATTGTAACACAACCCCAAAACAAAGCAAAACAAAGCAAAGCAAAAGATGAACGCTACTAATACGAAAACGCTCGAATCTAACAGTGTGAAGATGATTTCACACTGTGGTGTGGTTTTCACAGAGTGGTCACATAGTAATGCTTTATTTCACATTGTGATGATATTTTACACTGTGTTCACAATGTGTTCACACTGTGGTTCTCACACTGTGGGACACTGTGTTCTTGCCAGCAGGGAATATGGACTAAGCTCCGTTTAATGATTTGGAGATGTGAAGTAATGATGAGAAGCTTCAAAGGGATAAATTCTTGAGTCTTACATAAGTTCAGGTGAACATGAAAACAATATCGATATAAATCATATCAATATAAAAATATCAATGTAAAAATTTTAATGAGTTTGGTGATTTAGTATATATTAGGCAGCTGAAAAAAAAAGTATGTATGATTTTGTTATGACCACGATGAACCAATTGTTCATAAGAAATGTATAATGTAGCAATATCTGAACTAATATGAGTGCTTCATTTATTGTTGCTGTCGGAAATTCAAGAAACACACGATGTAGCATGCTTACAACAACAGTATTCATCCCTGGTTGAACATTCATATGGGGATAGCTTGTTTGAACTGTATATTGCCCATGCACAGTGCTCGCTCCGACCGGAGCGGTGCCTGGTGCCAAAGGTACACTGGAGTAGGGAGCAGGTGGGTACGGGACTGGGTTGGTCGACCCCGGAGGATATGGCAGCTGGCTCTGCTGTGGATACGGTGCGGGCGGCTGAACGGTCGTGGATGTTGCAGGGATGGTAGCCACGCCATGCGCACCACTGGTTGCTTGCTCATAGGATGGAGGGGCTGAAATCACAGCAGTATAATTGAAAGTGGGACGGAAAATAAGGTGAGAAAGTTTACATAAAAGCATGATGAAAACTAATGACCAATAAAATTGTCTGTAAAAAGAACACATGTCATTTACAAATTACTCTTTTGTAGTCAGCTTTCTTTCTTTATACAATACATGCTGTTTCTTTCTCTATGGGCTGTGATGTCATCTCTATTGATTTGGCCTACAACGCAGAACACATTCAAGATGTAACTTTATCTAAGACCTATGCGTCTTTCTGGTCTGAAAGTAAAGAAGCTCCTATGTTATAATGTGTCACTGGTAAAGGTACAAATGTGCGAAGTTAAACTTTTTTTTTCTGAGAGCGTATACAAAATCACAAATATAGGAACAACAAGTGTTACTGGCTCTCCTTTTTTTCATATACTACAGCCTGCCACACACACTGACAGTGATCCACCGCTCATTATTTGAATTGTCATGTTGAGTGCACTGGTATACGATTTCGTACGAGGTGTCTACAGATGGGGCGCTCTATTCAACGAGGCGAAGACGGATATTTTAAGCTCCTCATGGTTCATCAAATGCGATTTTTTCCCCCTTTGCACTAGTATAGAGGCCGTTCACTGTTCATCTCATACAATTTACACCTCAGACGTCAACAGATGTGATTTACGCCGGTCTTTACAGAAACGGCAACCATTTCCCCCCTTTTTTCACGAGAGGAAAATCGTTGTACAGGCGTACGAGGAAGAGATCGATTGTTGACACGTCTTTATGTGAGTATGCCTACATACCCAAAGCAAAGAGCGTTATAGCATATTTATATGCACATGTTTTCAGGGTATTGTTGACATTATTGCCCCCCCCCCCCACCCCCTCTGCGGGGTTCAACTCCAAGCTATTCTCTGATGAGCTTGTTTCGAGAATTGTAGCGTGCCAAGAGTTGACACGGTTGAGATCCCCACAGCAATCAAACTTCGCGAATAAATCTTCTTATGGAAAAAAAAAAATCTCTCGTGGTGAACAGAAATTAGTCTATCTTGAATAGGACCATGCATCTGACAAGTATGTAACTTTCTAAATGTTACTTCAGTTCACCCAGTGTCTTGTTCTTCCCTATTATCCGAGGAACAATGAGCTGGATCTTTTTAAAGACCACTCAGAATTGCTATTACCACCTGCACTTACCCACAACAGTAGTCGATTATGTTCCTTTTGTATAAAAATGTTTCTGACAAGTTTTTGACGTACCAATAAATGGTATGGCATATAATTGTGTCGATATAATTGTTCAGCTCAGGTGTTACATGAAGATGATGTTACAGTTGGAATATGTCTGAGGTGGGACTAAACAGCTTGCAGAAGACTTAAGAAAAATGTTTATAAATATCATATGATTCATATTTTGATGAAGTATAGTGATTATGTACAGACCAACAGGCATGTACAGAGGTCAACATACATTTAATTGGACGGGTCATTTAAATGAATTATCTGTGCTTTCACATTTTCAGGAAGTCTCATAAACCAAAACTTCTTCTCTAGTGCATCTTTGGAAGAAGCGAGTAACTTTATTGATAAATGTTGTTTCAGAATGTCACAACTAAATTCATACAATTGCAGACATCGAATGTAATACACTTGTAGTCTTCTCACACTTGTAGTCATCTCAGCGTCTTCATAAGATTTCCTTCATATTTGAACTTGAATTTGCTTTTTTTGTTTTGGTTTTTTTGTTTGTTTGTTTTTTGTAAGACAAGACAAAACGGCTGGATAACCCATATTCAACTACTGGTCTTTCACGGGTACCAGTTGTACACTTGTACTTTATTGTGTGTATTTGGGGCAATGGACCACTGTATAGCGTTGATAAGCGTCTGCACTTTGCGATGAATGAATGAAGTGTGCGTGGGTTTTCTCTGGTTGTCCCTGATAAAAGCCAGTTACTTGAATGCAATATTGTGTTGTACTCTGAGAAAATTAACTTTTCAAGTTTTCCAGGCTTTACACATCAGTTTCATGCATGCAGATTTCTTTTTGTTTCTGCTTATTTATTCACTTCTTCTAAATATTCCCAACACAAGAGTAATGGACAGGTGTCAAAATCAAAGAGTGCTATGGGACTGAGCCGTGAGTCGTAAATTACGAATTGATGATCTGTGTCCAAGCCGCGGTTGCAGACCAATATCATTAATTGAACGCAAAAACAGTGATACACACGCATGATCGATATATTTGTTACCCACGCCGATGAAAATCGGCAGGGGGTTGTTTCAATATATATTTTACTTTGCAGCTCCTTCCGATCTTCACGATAATTCCTTGCTTTGGAAGCTGTGTCAACTTAACAAAACATATACCAGTATAAAGTAGTAATATTCAGATGAGACATCGCTTGGCGTTAGCCTGGTTTTGGTAGCTTTTCAATACATTGCACGAGAAGATACTGAGAAATATGATTCTAATCATAAATCAAGCAGGCATTGTCAATGAGGCACTTCCGTTTCGGCAGTCTCCATAACGTGGCAAAGAGACAATGCCTTGTCTATGCAAACATTCCCATTGTCTCAAATTTCCTCCGGCTTACGTTAGTTAGTGTTCACCATTTGCTAATAATTGAGCTGTTATTTTCGCGTACAGATATTTTCGCTAATGAGTTGGTTACGGACATTTTCGCGAGATATTGATTTCGCGATTAATGACACTGAGGTAAAACAAGGTTATCGTATAAGAGCACTGATGTCTGTCACCTCGAGATATTTTCGGGTGTTGTTTAATTCGCGATTCATCAGTGATTGGCGAAATTCGCGAAAAGTATACCCTCGCGAAAAGTATACCCTCGCGAAAATAACAGCTTATAGGAATATACAGCGAAGTTTGTTTTGTGTATGGATGGAGAAGCAGTAGTCAGTGCGCTGTCCAACACAGTTGAATTTAGATGCTAGTACCACCGCCTCTCTTCATTTTGTTGTGAAATGAGCAACGTGCTGATAAAAGTTATTATAGTCAATAACAAATCTCACATGATAGTATGTGTATAACTCTAAGAATTTGAGAGAAGTCGTGATAATTCTTACTCACAATAACGAACTAGGTGTAAGAGGTTTTATCGAAGAGCTTACCTGACATGTTTGACAGAGAAACTGTCGATACCTCTCTGACAGAGTGTACAGTACACCAGAATTTAAAAGTTTTTGTACAGCGCAACAGTTCCTGTTTCTCTGCTCTTGGTGGTGTTTGCGCTAAAGCAGGAAGTCGACATGAACTTCACGTTTAGTAATACGTTTCATGCAATGAAACCAGACCCGGAGCATATTGCACATTAAAGATTAATACCAACGGGTTTTCCCGACCTTTGAATGCGTTCGCTCATCCATCAGCAGACGTATTTGCACAATATTTGAGTGATCATTGAGAAGTCTTTGTGTTAGTGAGAGAGGGAAAGAGAAATCTGGCATTAGGGCTAGATTTTTGTTTGTTGTGCGTGCGTGTGCGCGTGTGCGTGTGTCAAACCGCACACAATCGTTTTCAGATATTTTTATTATTCTATCGAAGAAATATTAATTGTTATTTCTGCATCTAGACTGTTTCCTTTTCCTTCTAGTGAACATTATGATAAAAGATGATCGTGTGAATTTATGGCTACATACCTGACAATTCTTGTTATTGCCTACTTGTATTACAGATGCCATATTGTCGTCAGGGTTACAAATGTCAGAGGTAAGCATTTCAGCACTAATGCGAATAATTACAGAAGGTAAAAATCCCCAAAATAGATAAGCTATTTTTGTATCAATACGCCGTGTATTACTACATGAGGTCGCCATGTTGTCCATTCTATGGATGAAAGAACTGTCTGCAGGCAGTTGTTAGCTTTATCTGTTTCACAATTACTAAACTGGAAGGTAATCAAGAGTTATAGAATCAAAACTTAATTGTTCATTGAGAGTAGTATACAACAAGAGAAAAGTATATTTCACCTTCGATATTTTCCGCTGACATTTTACCTAGGAGGTTTTTATCATTGTCATTTTCCTCAGTTTTTACCTGTGACATTCTTAACCTCCGAGATTTATATCTAAGACGTTCATACATTATATGTACGCTTAACATTTTCACCGACATTTTCACACTTTACATTTTTACCCGTTTCATTTTTATCTCTGACGACGTTTATCATTTTCACCCTTGATATTTTCCCCAGCAGGCATTTTTTTTCATCGCTGAAATTTTTACCCCAAACCGATTTTTCATATTATACACTTATTATATTAAAACCTCATATACAGTAAGACAGTCATAATCTGATTTGTGTGTGTGTGTGTGTGTGTGTGTGTGTGTGCGTGCGTGTATGTGTTGTGGTGTGTAACGTAAACAATAAACAAGACACTTCCAGCCCCATTTTCCTTAAAAATTGTGTTGTAACTGTCTTTTTCCTGTATTATTATGTCAGCATTATCAATATTTTTTATCTGTCATGTTATACGAAGATATACTGGACAATCAACTCTAATGCTGTGGTGAGAAGACAGTGCGATGCCTATTCAAAAATACCATGTCCAAAACTTTCGCTTGACTGACATTTGTAATCATTTTATCACAGCGATATACAACTGCAATTTGCTGCAGTAAAAGCCTCTTAAACTTGACCTAATGTTGTCAGTGTGCCACCGCAATTAGTTCAGAGCAATTTCGATTTCAGTAACGGTCTCTTTATTTTGATGTACACAGAGTCCTTTGACTTTACCAGTATTAACGTTCTAAATGGAATAATCTTTATTCTCTTCCTAAAACAGAAGTCAGGTATTTAAGTGAAAACTGTGATCCTTACCTGACATGGTTGCCAAAAACCGTCGATACCTTTCTTACAGAGTAGACAATGCAATCAAGAAGTCATCGCGCAGAGCAACTAGCTGCTTTTTGATTGGGGTGCCTGAGCTGAAGCAAGAACCGTCGGAAACATGTAACATAATTGATAAGTGGTGCTTTAAAAAAAAAGGGGGGGGGGCATGCCCCAATGCCCCAATGTTGAAATACAGGTCTGCTAAACTTTGAACGTCGTATTTGCTCGTCCACAAGCAGTATGTTGAATGACGTCAAACATTTTTGTTTTTCCGCTGGGTGTGTGCGTTTGTGCGTCTGTGTATGAGTAAGATGAACCGAAATGTGTGTGTGTGTGTGTGTGTGTGTGTGTGTGTGTGTGGATTTGCCCTTTTAGAGGGAAAGCCAGTATGAGAACAAACTGTTGAATCTTCAAATTTGTCTAACCATCGGTTTGTTTGCTAGTTTCCATTCTTGAAAGAAGGGAAGGGACGTACATTCCTCTCTGTATCACGCATATTACGTATAATGTAGATTTTTACAACCAATATTTTCCAACTTATCAGCTGATTTACCAGCATTAAACATCAATTTCAAAATAGAAATTAGTATATCGTCTTAAAAACAGAACATTTATAATGAAACAAGTGTTACTCTTCTCAACGATTATAAAACTCACAAAAAGTAAGGCTTATGTTATTCCATATCGTCCCATTTACAAATTGACGAGTCTTTTACAAATATAATTTCGATAAAGGAATTTTATTGAGGTATTCGTGTCTCGCAGTCATAAGACTGAATTGTACATAGAATTACATCGTAAAAGAGACAACATGGATTACAAAACAAGTATTCATCAAATGAAACACGTAAAATACAGACATTACAAAACGACTGATCTTACGACAGCTAGGACACGTAGGCCTATTACAGACTGGGCAAGCCGTAAACATCAGGGGCCGCGGAACCGGGGGGGGGGGGGTTGATCGTGAAAAAAAAAGAGAGAAAGAAAGAAAGAAAGAAAGAAAGAAAGGGGAAAAACAGGGGGAAAATCACACTACCCGAATTTCTCACAAAAAGTGTGCTTCAGATCGCTTTATCTTGATTTTAAAAACGTAAAAGCTCCGTCGAGTGGGAGGGGGCATCCCCCTCCCACACCCTCCCCCTCTACCTCATTAGACTTTGTACATACACATAGATGGTGTACACGCGGAAGAAGAGCTAAATGCCGTGATTTTGCTATTAAAGGGATAGTACAGTATTGGTGGAGATGAGAATTGGGCTTCTAACTTTTTGCGAGATACCGAGAAAACACTTATGATATAGTATGAGGAATTCAAAGTTTATTTGATGAAAATCGGGTTTGCAATAACTAAAACATCCAAAAACAAAGTAAAACAAAGCGATTGTAATAAAGTGAGGGTCCCACACTTAATTAAAATCGCTCTTTTTTTGGATATCTCAACCATTTCCAAACCAATTTTCATCAATTAAACGTTGAATTCCTCATAGAATTACATGCTCTTTCATATTTCGTAAGAGGTTTCTCGTTATCTCACCAAAAAATGTTAGAAACCTGAAATTAGGTCTCAACCAAAACTATACAATCCCTTTAACACTTTCCTGAAAAAAGTCCAAATTATTTCCATAAGTTTTTTTCGGGGGGGATGGGGGTGCTCGAAAAAAATCCAAGTATTGCACCAAAAGTTTGCACCAGATAGCTGAATTTCAGCTCTGAAAATGTAAAATCACCTTAGTGTGGGAGGTGAAATATCCCTTTTGTATATACACCCTCGTGAGCATGCCTTTTCTGTTTGATTGCTTAACAGACAACGTTCATGAAATTAATTGTAACAATAAATCAATACAAGAGGTTTATTTAAATGCTACCACTTTATAGGCAAATACATGTAGTTCAATAATAATCCACATCAAAATATCCTGCTACCTTAAACAAGCGGGGCCGTTTCAAGTCGATAAAAGACGCAAAAAAGATGCATCAAATTGCACAATTTACAACATAAAAATGCAAAAAGTTCTCACCGTGTCCCCCTTCCACACCCCATGCACAATGTACCTATTGAATTATATTGCACTGAACTCATTACAGGGAATTCTAAATGTGTACAAAGTATTTCTACAAAAAAGGTAAAAAAATAAAAACCCAGCAAAACATGCTCCAAACAATGGACTGGCATAGTTGAGTATAAATAAACAGAGGAACAGGGAAAGAGGGGCATATGAGAGAGAGAGAGAGAGAGAGAGAGAGAGGGAGAGAGAGAGAACCAGGTAAGCAGAAGGAACGGAGGAGAGGATAAAAAAGAAGGAAGAAGAAGGTGTATGACAACAAAACGCCAAGTGAGAGGGAAATACTAGCATGTGAAAACCAAGGGAGGTCAAGTGAGAAAGAGGAATAGAAATGTTAACTGCAGCAAGTATTACGTAGTGCTGCGTGGTACGTGACACTTACTCAGTATACATTGTGCATCATGATAACAACAACAACTTATCCAATATTCACAATAACATGTAAAATTAACACTTTCATAAGTGTAAGCCACAAACTCTACACACATTATACCTCTTTATGCAAAATATAGCATCAATGTAGTATGAATAAGAAAGAATAAGCGAGATCAAATCAATGAACATAAAAGTTGATCAAAGTAACATGGAACTCATCCATACAACATGCATCTTAATATTGGGTAAGCTAATTCTTCTCGTAAAGTGAATGCGCGCAGCAAAACTTGAGCAGTGAATGGCGTTGTGGTGCAGATGTGTGCTGTTTCATTTGTAGGAAAATTCATTCAAATTTCATCTATTTTGATTAGTGCATTATGCTTAATTGTCATATCCTGGGTTTTGGTGCTCTTCTGTGACTTTTGGTGATATTTTTTGGAGGAACTTGGCACAAGAAAATGATATTTTAGCTGATCTCCAAGTCAACCTCATCAGAGTGTTCAGCCCACATTTGATGTCATGGTCCCACATATGGATTTTTGTGACCTGTTCAGTCATACCAAATTCTGGTAATGCCAATGGCAGTATAAAGCTTTGCCACTGTATCTCTGACATCAGGACATGGCTTCCTTGTGATGACCTCAGAGTGCAAGTATAACCTGATGCATTTGTCACAATTGTCTGACTATTTTTTTAGCAGAATTTATCAGCTTTGTTTTAAGATTGATAACTGGGGAAATGCCCACTCATTTTTATACCGGTGGTACATGCAATCGCCAATGCATTGTACACATGGCCACCTTAAAGGCTTATAATGGCTATGGACTGTGTGTGTATGTCCCTTGCCATTAGTCATCCTCCATCTACCCAAGGGAAGTAGTTCCAACTGCCTTCCACCAAGAGGCTGATCATCTTTATTTTGCGGATTTTACCAGTTCTTCACAAGATTAAAACTGAAAAATGCTTACTCATCTCCACAATACATGCAATGTATTGCAGTACTGGTACACTGTCACTGATGGACTGTAAGTGTCTGCCCTTTGCCATTATCCACCCTTCGTCTGCCAAGATCTTGAGGCAGTAGGTTCATTCAGCTTGTTGTGCCCTGCACCTTAGGTCCAATATGTTGCCTCGAATCAGTTTTTTGTTTTTATTAGCCTCAATTGTCAATGTACTCTACTTGCATCAAGATGGGTCGCATGTTACCTGGCCTGATACTAGATCATCTACATGTAGATTTCGGGAAGCAAGTATTACGAATTCACTCCATGTATTCCATCAAATAAGGAAGTCATCCTTGCGGCTTACAAACTCAGAAGCCACTTTGAATTCTCGTGAAACTCACACATTACTGTACATCAGTCTCCTCTTGCTTGCTAATGCTGCCGATATTGAACTCAATCCGGGCCCAAGAGCTCCCAAGTACCCCTGCCAGTTATGTGATCGTGCTGTGACATGGAAACAACGAGGCGTAGCCTGTGATGACTGCCAGTGTTGGTATCACGTAGACTGCATGCACATGGCTACGCCTGTCTACGATGCCCTTGCCCACAGTAATGTATCTTGGCACTGTGTAACTTGTGGGATGCCACAGTTCTCAACCAGCCTCTTCGAATCATTCATCATTGAAACTACCAACCCTTTTTCTGGCTTATCCTCGGGGAGTGACACACTCAGTCCCATCGACAGTCCCGGCTCCCCAACTGCCACTTCATCTCCTGTGCAGAGGAAACAGCTAGAGGGGAACAAGAACACACACAAGCGGATGAAAATCTTGAATGTCAACTTCCAGAGTGTCAAAAACAAGAAGGAATAGATCTGCAACTTGATTGATTCATCAACACCAGACATAATCATCGGAAGCGAAACTTGGCTCAATGATAGCATCCTCAACTCTGAAATCTTCCCTCCTGACTATGATGTGATACGCAAAGATAGAGAAGACGGCTACGGTGGGGTCCTCATAGCTATCTCTAGGGAATATTGCTATGAGCAGTTACCATGTAACACAGATTGTGAGGCTGTTTTCATTAAACTCAAAGTAAATGGGAATCAAGAACTCATCGTAGGGTCTGCATACCGTCCACCTTCAAGCTCTATCCACTACACTGAGGATATGTGCAGCCTTTTTGCCAATCTTGAGAAATCCCACAAGAAAGCTGTTGTCTGGATTGGTGGAGATTTTAACTTGCCTGATATAGATTGGAACTATCACACTATTAAAGGGAACCAAAACCTGCTTGCTTTGAATAGGCATTTTCTTGACTACTTGGCTGGAAGTGGGATGCAGCAGATGGTGAATTTCTCTACAAGAAATAGTAACACTCTTGACTTGTTCCTGTCTAACAGACCATCGCTGATAAACAGATGCACAAGTCTTCCAGGCATAAGTGACCACGATATCGTGTTTATAGAATCAGACGCCACCCCCAGGAGGAACAAACCTGCAAGACGGAAAATCCACCTGTGGAAACATGCTTCCAGTCTGGAGATGAAGGAAGATTGTGCAGGATTCCAGAATGAGTTTATCAACCGACATTCTTCATCCAGGGATGTTGCTGAAATGTGGTGCGACATCAAAAATTTCCTCCTTAATCTTCTTGAAAAACATGTTCCTTCAAAAATGACTTCCACAAGATTTGACCAGCCATGGATCACAAGACCAGTTAAGAGGCTCACCAGAAGGAAGAAGCGCAGCTACCTGCGTGCCAGGAGGAGTGGAAAGGTGAATGACTTCCACAAATACCAGAGTCTGAAGAAGCAGTGTAGAGCAGCCTGCAAAGAAGCCTACAATGATTACATCACTAACATCATCAGTCCAGATGCCACCCAAAACCCAAAGCGCTTTTGGTCATTTATTAACAGCAAGCGGTGTGACACCTCAGGCATTGCCCCACTTAAGGGGCAAGATGGCATAACCTACTCTGATAGTCAAAAGAAAGCCAACATCTTGAATGACCAATTCGTATCAGTGTTTAACCATGATGAGGATCCAACTTGCATGGTAGACAAAGGCCCCAGTCCGTACCCAGCCATGAAGAATATTGTGGTGTCAGAAAGTGGTGTGTTTAAACTCCTCTCAAATCTTCAGATCCACAAGGCAACCGGACCCGATGACATCCCAGTGAGATTGTTGAAAGATCTTGCAGCAGAACTTACTCCAGTATTCACACTGTTTTTCCAGACATCCTTGGATAAGGGTGAAGTGCCTGATGACTGGAGGAAAGCCAATGTTGTGCCCATTTATAAGAAAGGCGAAAGAAACCACCCGGGTAACTACAGACCAATCTCCCTAACATCTGTCTCTTGTAAAATACTGGAACACATCGTATGCAGCTCCATCATGGATCACCTAGACAGCCACAATGTCCTACATGACGCACAACATGGCTTCCGCAAGAAACGGTCCTGTGAAACCCAGCTCATCCTTGCTGTTCAAGATCTGGCCAAAGGAATTGATGCTCGGGAACAACACGACGTCATCCTACTTGATCTCTCCAAAGCATTTGACAAAGTCCCACACCAAAGGCTGTTATACAAATTACAGTTTTATGGAATACGGGGCTTGTTAAATGACTGGATAGCCGCCTTCCTGCAGGACCGCACTCAACAGGTGATCCTTGAGGGGACATCCTCGAAAATCGCTGACGTTACATCTGGGGTGCCACAAGGCAGTGTCCTTGGACCTCTGATGTTTCTTCTTGACATCAACGATTTGCCAGAGTACTTGACTTCTGATACGAAAGTACGTCTGTTCGCGGATGACTGCATGCTGTATCGCAAAATCACCTCAGAACAGGATTCTTCTGCACTACAACAAGATCTAAATGCTTTGCAGCAGTGGGAACAGGATTGGATCATGAAGTTTAATCCCCCAAAGTGTCAGGTTCTCACTGTAACCAAGAAACAGAAGCCTATCACTCAGCCCTACTGCCTCCATGGGCAGACACTTTTGAGGGCAGATACTGCAAAGTACCTTGGAGTCCACCTAACCAAAAACCTCAGCTGGAATCATCATGTTGATACCCTAAGCAAGAAGGCAAACTCAACATCAGCTTTCCTCAGAAGGAACATCAACGCCTGCCCAAGGAAAACAAAAAGCCTCTGTTACACAACTCTGTTGCGCCCTATCCTAGAATATGCCAGTACTGTCTGGGACCCCTCTTCACAGGAGAACATCACCAAATTAGAGAAAGTCCAGCGACGTTTCGCACGTTTTGTCCTTAGCGACTATCGATGGACAAGGAGTGTTACGCCAATGATTCACCAACTGCATTGGCAAACACTTCAAGAACCCAGAGCCCAGCTGAAGGCAGTAATGATGTACAGGGTCATGAACTCCCTAGTGGACCTCCCACGGACTTACACCGTACCTGCACCATCTCCGTACTTGCATCGTGGACATACCCTGAAACTTGTTGTCCCTCACATAAGAACATTATGTTGCAAATCATCATTCTTCCCAGATGCCATCCGGTTGTGAAACAGCCTTCCTCTGGATGCTGTCAACTGCACCTCTCTAGATCTATTCAAAAAGAGGGTGCAGGACATACAACTGCGTTAACAACCAGGGGTGTTTTTAGCTGCACATAGTGACTTTGTAGACATTTTAATGACACTGTATATGCCTGCACCACACCTGCCCACACACTAGTACGCTGATACACATTTTGTGGACTGTACTACACGGAAGAAGAAGAAGAAGGTAGATGTGATTATCATTGCGTTAAAAAAAAATATTAGAGTAAGACAGTGCTAAAAAAAAAAAAAAAAATGCTTAAAATGACATTATAAATTGTGATATCAAAAATGATAGACATTGGGTAGGGAGCAAATGCCGGGCAAAAGGAAGGAACGTGGGGAAGTTAAAAAAAAGAATGGAGAAAGAAGGTGATTACAAAAAAAAAAAAAAAAAATCCGAGGATCGAGCCGATTATGTGGAGAAGGGGAAATAGAAGTATTGGTTGTAACATACATGCAATGGCATATAAAAACGGGGTCATCCCACGAGACCGACACCCACGAGTCATACGGTCCACGAGACCAACATCAAAAATAGGTCAATGAGTCATACAGCCCTCGAGTTATATGGCTCACTTGTCATACAGCCCATGAGTTCGGCATTTAAATACGCAGAAAAGACTCATGGGGTCGACACTACGCCACGAAAACCCATGAGACCGACACTACGCAATAAAGGTTCACGAGACCTCGTACACAAAAGAGGCTCACGAGACCGACACTGGTTAGTCAAAAACAAACAAACAAACAAACAAACAAACGAAACACGAGATCAACACTGGGCAAGGAAGGCTCCCGAGACCGACACTATAGGCAAAGAAAGCCCACGAGACCGACACAAGACAAAGAAGGCCTACGAGATCGACACTAGGCAAAGAAGGCCCACGAGACCGACACAACGCAAAGAAGGCTCACGAGTCCGACAGGATGAACAGTGTCATCTGCATGTCAATTACAAGTACGTATCTGTACAGGGTGTTCCATGAAGGGGAAAATTACATACTGGCGGGTGTAATTTCGTCACGCTATTGAGCGAGAGATGATAACTAATTGAAGGGCACCATCTACATGTCAACATCGTTAAGGAATTTTTACACGTGTGGCTTTTAGGAGACAGTTCTGTCACGCTACGGGGAGTGACATTGTTATCATTTTTTATATTAAATTGTACCTTTCTTGCGACCTCACCCCTTCCAAACAAAAACAAACAAACAAACAAACAAACAATCACTCAATATGAATAAAAGAGGACACGAAGAACGATGCATTGTTTCATTTTAGATCTTTCATAATGCCACAGTGCTAATTTTAATAGGCTTACCCAATTTCTAGCCAGAAGATGGACGGAATGTACATTTTCCCCTTTTCTCTCTTGCTTCACTAGTTAAGTAGGCCTTACTGGATATCCTACCCGCTAAGACGTTGTAGAGTTCAATTTGTAATTTTCTCTGTAACTAAAATGTATGACATTCAAAGGATGAGACGTTTTGTATCGCAGCGATTCACCTCGATTTGTGGCTTGTGTTTGTAAAATTTTTCTCCTCAAAACGGTACATTTTTCATTGCATAGAATAACTGTTTTCATGGATGCATCTTCTTATTGCGAATTCTTAACGCTACCTCAAAATACGATGACGCTGTTTTCTGTGAGTTTATACTAAATCAACACCTTCGCAGATGACGCCCCCTCCAGATCATGTAAAGCAGGTGTGCACTACAGCATTGACGATTTTGTGAAGTATTTCCTTGTAAAATTCATTTCACTGCTGAGTATTTTTCTAGTTTGTTGATCTGAATGCCCACGTCGTTTTATTTTTTTCCCGAATAAGTGAATATGTGTTTTGCGGAAAGGGAAACGAGGGTGTTCTAGCATATTTTTGAATTAATGTGGAAAGATCTGATGCACACTTCTACTGAATTTTGTTTATTTTTTTCACAAACACTCACACACGTAAACACAATTCAAGATCTTGAACATTTCAGGGGGTGAGTGTGGGCAACTGACGGGTAACACCCTAGCAACTCTCCTTTTCCATCTCTCATATATGATTCCCTACGACATTATCTGGGCACCCTATACAATTAATTGGTCTACAGGTGGCGCTGTTAAACCTGTCGGTCCAGAGCCTTCAAAGGCTCTGTGTCAGTCTTGTGGGCCTTCTTTGCCTATGTGTCTGTCTCGTGAACCTTTTAAGCGTAATGTCAGTCTCGTGAGCCTTTTAAGCGTAATGTCGGCCTCGTGGGCTTTTTGCAGAGTGTCGGTCTCGTGAGCCTATTGTGCGTAGTGTCGAGCTCATGGGCTGTATAACTCGTGGGTTTATTTTATTTGATGTCGAACATGTGCGCTTTATTTAATCAGTGTCGAGCTCGTGGGCTGTATAACTAGTGGGTTGTATGACTTGTGAGCTGTATGACTAGTGGGCTGTATGACTTGTGAGCTGTATGAACGTGGGCTGTATGACTCGTGGGTGTCGGTCTCGTAACATGCATCCAAATGATCAGCGCTGTACAAGTCAAAATATTGGCAGTTTCTTTCAAAGTTGATCATGACACCACTACATGAAATCCTATAATTTCTTCCTCATAAACTTAAGCATACAAGGAGTCAATGAAGTGAAACACTTACCTTTCAAATTTCAAATTTATTCATTCTCTCCATCTCTACATCAATAACATATAAGCACAATGTGAATGAAAAAAAAAAGAAATATCAATATAGAGTAACTTTATATATATATACATATATAAATATATATGAATAAATATATATATATATACATATATATATATATATATATATATACATATTGTTTACTGTAACTGTTTGGACACACGATCTACACGCTTCGCTCTTAATGAGTTTCCATTTTCCATCCTCCAATATATGTTTACCACCTTACTGTCACTTCTTCAATTTATATATATACAGTGTATATGTATGTATATATATATATATATACACTGTATATATATATATATATATATATATATATGTTTATATATATATTGAAGAAGTGACAGTAAGGTGATAAACATATACATTGTATTGGAGGATGGAAAATGGAAACTCATTAAAAGCGAAGCGTGTAGATCGTGTGTCCAAACAGTTACAGTAAACAATATATATACAAGAATGAAACAGAAATACATGATCATCAAAACCAATAGGCCTACATATATCTTAATCAACTGACCAATTTAACATACATGTGTAGTTATACATTCAAGGATATACAGTCAAACCTGTCTATCGCGGCCACCCAAGGGAAGCGAGAAAAGTGGCCGCTATAGACAGGTTGGTGGCCATTTTGAATATCAATATACTTGCAATTTATAATAGCAGAAAATACCGCATGTCATTCTTATGAATAACAAGCAGATAAGTTTGCATGTTTGGATTTTTGTTGCACAACTCACCTCATTTCTTTTTTTTTTCTTTGTCAGTCGTGTCTGTGTGATTGTGACTGAGCTAGGACTCGGTAGAATTCATGCAATGAACGTAAAAGACATCGTATTCATGTCTAATTTAACAGCTCAGCTAGTTTTTTTGGCCGCTATCAGCAAGTAGATATTCACCAAGGGATACAAAATGAATGGCCGCTATATAAAGGGTCCATAATACAGCAATATCGCGCGGGGGATTTTTCAGTGGCCGCTGTAAGCAGGTGGCCGCTAAGACAGGTTTGACTGTATATCATTCTTTGATGGAAACTCACATCAGTACCTGGCAGTGTACCATGTGTACAATGGAACTAAATGTAGGCCCTCCAGCCGGAGACCTTGGTCATCGTCACGTTAAATCAGACTCTGGGGAATGAGCTACAAGATTCGTAATGGTAGATTAAGCGGGGTCATGCCAGTAAATTGACACCCACAAGTCATAAAGATCATGAGTTTGACACTAGGTAAAAACAGCCCACGAGCCAAACAGATTCAACACGTTGGCCTTGTTAGTTTCAACTTCAAATTCAACTTCAACTTTATTTCATTTCTATTAAATGATAAATTATGTACAATGCATAAACATAACATATTTGTAACATTAAAAAAAAACGTAACATAACGTAGCGAGAGATAACGTAACATAAATTCATTTTCAAGCTATATACATATGCAAAATACAAGGATTGGAATGGAAATGGAGGGTCCCACTAAAAGGCAAAGCTTGTATAAGTGATTCACTAGTATAATATGTAACAGCCGTCGCAGCAATGTATAACTCCTATAAAATGCTTTTGTGCCCTCAGAACGTATATGAAACTATATGAATATGCATGTACGTTTTCAGTTTTTCTTTCTAATTACCACTAATTTTCATCTTGCAGTCAACCGATGAGTACTTAAGATCATTTGCAATCTTCCTTTCTGTAGAAGAAAACAAAATAAAATTTGCTTGAAATGAATTGAAATGAATTGTGATTTTATAGACATATTTCATTATCACTGCTTTTCATAGCTCCAATTCGATATTCTACACTGGCTATAGACGATGCCATACTTTTTAATGTTGTCGGATCTTAAAATTTACTTATTAAAGAAAAAATGAGCTTCGAATAGATTTGGGCCAAGTTGTCTAAGAGCCCGTGGTGTTCACAGAGAACATTAGTATAACAGGTTCGGTGTAATAATGTCAGAGGTAAAAATGTCAGGGGTAAAAATGTCAGAGGTAAAAATGTCAGAGGTAAAAATGTCAGAACTAAAAATGTCAAAGGTAAGAATGTCAGAGGTTCCAATGTCAGAAGTAAAAATGTCAGAGGTCAGAGTCGACGGCCAATATGTTGATAGTGTTCAACAACCATGACGGTGGGTTGCTCGAGTATCTTGTCTGGCTTTATTCATGCTTTCGCCGATTAGTTTCCAGTCATTTCAGTAGTCGGCGATTATAGTGGGCGACCGGTTTTCGCTTATGTGTGACCATACAGCTAGTTGTTTTTTGATATCACTTTTTATGAGAGCTAATAATATAATTCATTAAATGATTTTAATGATTCAGATAGGGTGATCGATCCACAGGTCACGACTTATAAAGAAATACGATGGATGGCAAATTATGCATTTAGTCTATAATCTATGATTTAATTTGTGCTTCCGCTTATCAAACGCCTTCCATAAATCCCTAAAACATTCTAGCATGTGTTGTTTGTAAGTAATTTGAATCTTACTGTCTATTAGTTGGACCTGTACCAGATCGGGACGATGATTTTTTTTTTTCTGGAACCGCTTTAGTGAAAAGTATTTTAGGGGTTTGCAAAAAGTGATCGGGTCTATTATTCATTATTTGTAGTATTTTGAAACGCTAGGCAAGATACAAATAGGTCGATAGTTGCTAATTTCATGAGGATCACCTTTTGAGAACGCGTGACTTCTCACGCATGTACTTTTTTCGTTTTAATGCAAATAATAACGTACATCATTTGACATTTAGGTCACGGTTTATTCACTCTTATCTCATAATAACCAGATGGATATGTTTCGGATATACCAGAAAGAGGCCAGGTGAGGCGATACGCATTCTACCTAAGAGTGAGGAAAACGAGGGAAATATTTTGTAGAATATGTACGTCCTTGTCGTGAACAAATGCAGTTTTTATTCTGGACATTTTTTTTTGTACATGCTCCAATTCCAATAGTTGAGAGATGTTGGGGGTGTGGGTGGGAGATTTGGTCCTTTCCATTAAAACGCAAAGGGTATCCGCGAGAAAAAAATTGCAGGAAAGTGTAGGGGAGACCAGGGAGAAATGGGGCCCTTTTTGCATCATCATGAAAGATTGATTGTAACTTTTAAAATATTTTGTCAAACTTAAGGTCATGATTATAATTATGCATAGATTCTGAAGTTTATTGTAGAGTATTTAGTGATACCCCTATATATATTAGACATTTTGACACTTTAACTTCTGACATTTTTACCTCTCTGACATTTTTACCTCTGACATTTTTACCTCCGACATTTTCACCTTTGACATTTTTAACTCTGACATTTTTACCACTGATATTTTTACCTCTGACGTTTTCACTTCTGACATTTTTACTTGGCACCGTATAACAATGCAGCTACGTATCGATATACGAGGATTGTGATGCCGGCTACAATTGCAAGTAAGCCAACAACGACGCCACACGTAGTACACACCTTAGACGTCCTAACAGCCTTCTTCGCTCCTTCTGTGTCGCCTTCCCTGTGCAAACGCCTTGCCTATGGAGTTCAACAAATCCAACGATTAGGGGAGGGGATGAAATCATATTAGGGAATAAAAGACATTGTGAACAAAATGTAGTGAGCTTGAAACAATTGGAATGATGATGGTGTATGAAGGAGGAGGAAATAATTGCAGTGGAAATTACTTTGTGTCTGTCATTGCTAAGCCTTTGGAAATTTTCTCCTGAAAAAGGGAGATACTATGGTACTGTTCTCGAGTGCGTATCTGTCTGTATACCATCAGTACTTGCATTCATGGAATAATGAAGCAATCGCAATAACGGAACGTTTTGATTTTCCATTGTATATAGGAAGAACATTTTTAAACTTGGACAGTATAATATTTAATTGGAAATACATTAAATATTCACACGGAACTGTATATGCGTATACTTTAAATCTTTGAGGCTTACTTCTGCACTTCTATAAACTTGAATATTTTGTTGATGTATTACGTAACGCCTTTTACTCGATGGAAATAAATGTGAATCTATAGTGACTGAACCGCTGAACTTAATAATTTCTCGCACATCCCATAGGCGTAGCTGATTTGGTTGTTGACGCATAATACCGTTGCAATATAATT
Organism: Diadema antillarum; assembly: GCF_040938485.1. NCBI lineage: Eukaryota > Metazoa > Echinodermata > Echinoidea > Diadematoida > Diadematidae > Diadema > Diadema antillarum. The sequence continues at coordinate 1,351,478 of NW_027270982.1, forward strand.
TTGTCATATCCAAAACGACTGGCAGGAAATGAAAAGGCACAATGAGAGCCGATAAATTGCAACGAATACAGAAGAACAAATCAAATAAGATATAAAAGTTTTCCCCCTTTTCTCTTTATCGTTTATCACTCAAAATGGGATGCACAATGTACAGGGATTCATTCCAGGTTCTGACATTACTAACGCTTTGATACATTCTCTCAGATTTATCTTTTGGCATAAGAAAGACTTCAAAGTTGGACAGGCTTCGGGAAGTTCTTTCCGATATAGACATTTATAAAAACCATTAAAACCATCTCACCTCCTGAGACTTCACAATAGCTATCAAACCAAACACGAAGCAGCAGCAAAAGGTAACAGTTATGGCGCACTGTAAGTTATCATCTGGCATCGGCTTCACTCGCCGTATAAGAGTCACCCCTTGTGGTGTGGTCTGATAAATGAAAAACAAGCAATAAAGAAAATACAGTAAGGAAGATCACATGGAGATAAGGCGTCAAAAACAACGTACCTTTTATATCAGAAAGTGTGTGTTTTATCAATTGAGCTCAGGTTTTGATAGATGTCGACATTAGAAAGAAATGTAACACAATCCTTCTACCCTCTCCCCAGGGAAAAAAAAAACCTGAATGCTTTGCATGGAGGAACTATAAGGACTAGGTTCGTTCAGCACGATTCGAGACGTGAAGTGAGGACGAACAGTTTCTGAGGAATTAATTGATGAGTCTTTTATGACTTCATTTAAACATTTAACCGATGAATTTTACCATATCTAATTGATTTGCTTATTTATCTATTTATTCCGTTTTATTTTTACAAGGTAGCCCTTTCAGTTAAAAAGCTGATTTACAAAGGGGCCCTGCATAAAAACAATACAAAATACAGTACATACAAAGTTGAATAAAAAAGTACAGTAAGTCCAAAAAAAAAGGAGAAAAAACACCAAACATGGCTTACAAACTCAATACACAAAAAAAAGGAAGAATGTATACATATATATAAAAATAATAAAATGCTAAATTACAAATAAAAGTATTTTACGAAAAGGCTCGGAAAACGCTTGCCATCATTTGCAACCTACATAATACATTGAAAGGGCCTATTACGATACCGGTGCGGCTGACACATAAATTGCCGAGGTGAATTGCCCTTGCGAGCATCCCAAGTTCTATAAAAGACCTGTATTCCCCCCCCCCCCCCTCTCCGTCTGAAGCGCCCTGCCCGTCCAAAAGTGAGCAGGCAGAAAACCCACGTGATATTGCTGATCAAGTACATGAGTTGATCGAAAGAAAAAGGGATATGTATTTTTGTGTTTCACCGCATTTGAACGATTGGCTTCTTGCTCATGAGAAATGCACGATGTATCAATACCGATATCTGAATTTCAGGGCTATGTTGCTGCGTAAAGTAATATAACACGCTTACAATAACGGCGTTCGTCCCTGGTGGAATATGCATATTCTCATGGCTCGTTGGAACTGTGTATTGCACATGAGCAGTGCTTGTTGCGACAGGACCTTGGCTTGGTGTCAAAGGCATGGTGGGGTCTGGAGCAGATGGGTACGGGGCTAGTTTCTCTGACCCCGAAGGATATGGTAACTGGCCATGTTGTTGATATGGTGGGGGAGGCTGAACAGTCGAAGATGTTGCAGGGATGGTAGCCACATCACCATCAATCACTTGATCATAGGATGGCGGGGCTGAATAGGCCGAAGCATAGAAAGCTGGAGAGGAATAACATGAGGAAATTACACAACTATGTTGTAAAGATTGATGAGCAATACTCATTTCTGTGAAAAATGATAATAATGATAAAATGAAATGACTGCACCTATTTTACAAGTGACTGATTTGAGGGCGCTACTCTCTTTCCTTTTTACTTTGGTACGTACATTTGGTGTATTTCATTTCTATTGATTAGATCTAGAATGGAGAAAAAATCAAGACGAAACCTTATCCAAACATTAACGTCTTAAGAAAAGAGTTTTAAAAAATTGAAATGGAAATGGGTATTGTTGGTAAGAGTTTTATTCGGACGTGACATCTTGTCTTTCAAATAGCAATATTTACACATCATTAAGACGTCTTTGTATGACCACCTCGACGTCAGACAAACTTTACAAATATGACGTCTTCCATTTGAGCCCAAATACGTCTTTTTGACGTCAGTCCATTTTCTTTGTTTATTTACGTCAAAAAGACGACAAATGGATGACGCCTTTTTAACGTCATAAGAATTACGTATTTCTTATGTCTTCATACATATCATGCTGAAGTAAATTTCAGTATATTCCCATAAGATTGGCGTTCCGTTTGGTTAGAGTTGGAATGTGATATAAACAAATAAAACACAACATGGGGAGAACGACAAACATGAAAAATAAATTATAGCGCGCGGCTGTAAACCTCTTTCTTTAAAATCAGATTTTCTCATTATTTCATATGGCTGACTGTACTTATCATAAATTTCGGCAGTGTTTAGATGTCAATAATAATATATGAATAGTTGTATGGGTGGCTTTTTTTAGAGTGAAAATAATTATCCTATATCATTATATGAACATTATTGTGTACTTTTTTTACTTGCTGCACGAAAATATACTGCGAAAAATCCATTCTGGTGCTGTGGAAAGCAAACAGAAAGAAAATAAAATCCCGTGCCCCAAATTTTCAGGTGACTATAACATTAGCATGGATCATTACTTATCACTAATCACAGCAATGTACTGTATATTTTCAACAGGAGAGCGTTTATTTTTTTTTTTACCAAAAGTTGTCAGTGTGCCACCCCGACATTTTGAGGGCAAGTTCAATTGTACGAACCGTCTTTACGTACGAAATGTTAACATAATTCGTCGACGAAATGGTCATTTTTTCGACGGAATGACTGATTTCGTAACGAAATAGGCCGTGTGGCACTTGGCTCCCGCCTCATATACAAACTACTACGGTTGTTAACCATGGACAAAGATTGTACCACCTTCGTGAATTCGGGCCTATGAATCAATAGACTTTAGAGAGAGTCTTCGTGTCATGCAGTATAGACATGTCCTGTAACAACTCATGTCGATCACGTGTGTCAACGAAAAGTAACTGCCAATAAACCAGCAGTTTGCCCGGAAATACGCTCTTCCATTAGCTGCGCCCTAAGTATGTACTTGAACTCCATGTGGCATCTCTCTCATCGTGCTCGTGAATTGCCTGAATGTATCTGCACCTTATATAACTAACTCTCTTCCACAACTCCCTTCGGAAAATCTGTCTATTGGGGGCTTATTCCCGCTCGACTAACATCCTACAAAACCCCCGGTAGTCAGCTCGCCCATTTTCCCGCAACAAATCTTTACTAAAATCTCTCACCAAAACTGTAGTCTGGTACATAATCGAATGTGAAGGCTGCGACTTTTACCTGACATGATTGCCAGAAACCGTCGATAGCTTTCTGACAAAGTAGACAGTCCAAAAGCTTTGAATACAATTAAGAAGTCTTCGTAAAAAAACAACTTTGAGCTGCTTTTTGAATAGGTGAGCTAAAGCAGGAAGTGAGTGAAGCAAATCAAACAAGAGTGAATGTATACTCGGGGAGACATGACGTGACATGCAGGCCCTATACCTTTTCAAAGGCACGCCAAGTTCTCACGCCCAATATTGTTATACAAGTTTGCTAAACTTTGAACATCATAAAATTGCTCGAGCGCAAGCAGTATTTGTACAAAATATTGAGCAACGTCCAACTTTTTTTTCCCATTATGTGTGCATATGTGTGCGTCTGTGTCTGTGTGTGGCTTAGACTGTTGAGAGAGAGAGAGAAAGGTGAGATGAGAACAAATCTGTTGAAATTTTTTCTAACAATCAGCTTATTTGCTAGTTTCAATTCTTCTGTATGTTTGTCTTCTTTGGACTTCTTTCAGAGTTAGAAAAGGGACATTCCTCTATGTGTTAATACGCATGTGACGTAATGGCAACTCAATTTAAAATATAATGTTTGTTGCATGCTTTATCTTCATTGAACATCAATTTTTAATCCGAAGCATGAGTTTTCTTCAATTTGTCTCCCTCTGTATAAGCGAAATGTGTAAGATAGCAACTGATGATTCATGTTTTTCGCCAAACTCGTCATAAAAAAAAAGGAACCAGGGGGAATCGAACTTTTTTTTTTCATCGTCGAACCTCCATATATCGTTATCTCTGTCGTTGTGCTAGTCTTGCTTCCTGTCGTGTTGTCGCTGTCCCAGTCTCGTTTTACGTCTGTTTGTTTGTGAAATAATGTTTATGTTGTTTTCTATAGCATGTATCTTTTCCTTTTTTCATCTGACTTTTTGTGGACTTCTTATTTTCTCCCCAATTCTTTTAAACAATTTTTTTGTCCTAATTGTTGTTGTTTTTTGTTCCAAACCTTTTTCTTGTTGTTTTGATGCCGATATTTACCAATATTTTCATTGATTTTTTTTCTTTCTTTGACGAGGGGCCCACACTGTACAAGCATTGTCTTTTCAATGGGTCCCTCCGTTTTTCGCAAAGTGCATATTGATATGTCATTTTTTTTTTTTACTTCAGTCCCATTATTGCGTATCTTTACTGTAAGTTTACAGTTATTGTTTACTCTGTTCAATCGACATTGTTTTGTTCACATAGTGATTTCTATCACTGAAGAAAGTGAGATGTATATTATGTTGTTCTTATTGTAGAAAAAAGGAAATTAATTTGAATTGAATTGAATTGAACCTGTCATCGTCTGCTTTCCGGGCAGCCATAATACCACTGGTCCCTGTTTGCCGGCAGTGACACGATATAGGTCATATAACTCGGAACAAATACCCAAGCTCCGAATTGTTACGTTAAGTAATCCAATGCCGACAAGGCATATTAATAAAAGCAAGAGATTATACCTCAATCTTCGTCCCTCTGCTCAATAATTTCTTGCTTTCAGAAGCAATCTATTTCTCCATATCGTCTAAGAAATAGTACATTTATCATGTATAACAAGCATCACTTTGCAACAACGATCGTACACGTGACTCTCTCTCACTCTCTCTCAAAAAAGTTTTTAAAAATTAATCTTAAAGGTATGATTTTTAATAGGGATATTGGTGTAGTTTAGTAGATTCCAAATGTCATTCCAAATTGATATGGACCCTAACTATAATCTTATCTTTTTTGATTGCTGTTTTGTATTGAGGTGGTCTTGGTGTTTGATCGAGCTTACTGTTCTTTAGGCAGAGGCATTGTCAATAATCGTTTTAATGAAAGGGACTTCTTCCTTTTCATGAGGACAGTTACCAGAAAATCGCTAAAAACAAACAAACAAACAAACAAAGAAACAAAGAAACCAAAACGTTTCAAATGATACGATTGAAGTGTGACCACACGTCTTCTCCTTCCTTCATATTTGTTGGTTCATGCATGTGTCTCGGTGGTGTAGAACCGTCAAATGAGTACTAGAAATTGAACCATAAAATCCTGATAGGAAAATTCCTACGGTATCCAGGGAAGAATTGAGTTCCCATGTGGGATATCGCTGGTATTATATTTGTCACTAGTTGTTGTTTTATTAATTCGCTCAAAATGTCTCAGCTCTCTGCTCATATGATGGCATTTACTTGATGAATTAAGCGATAGTGATTAAACGATTTGAACATATCCTTTCTCGAGTGATTGATCATGTATATAGGTGTCTGCTGCCTGAGATTTTGTCCCATTGGTGGAAGCAAAGTTTTCTGCTTTATCCTTAATACGACAACCCACCGAAGTGTATCTGATAAATCTGACTTGTGTTTGTCGACCATCAGGTTAGTGTCAGACATGCCGGGCGTTATCCCATGATGAAAAATCGTCCGGTGTAGGATCACTCGCGATATGTCTAACACTGACCCTAAAGTGGACCAACATAAGTCGGATTCATCAGGCTGCGATCCGATACACTTGGGTGGGTGGCCGGGAGCCACAAACTGATGTGCGTTCGACCGATTGGAAGAAATTTCTGTGGAGTGGGGTATAATAAGATGCAGAAAGCAGCATCTCGTTCATGTTCATGTGTTACAACATGATTTCATCAAAAGTATTTACAGTATTATGTTCTGCGTGATTCACTTCAGGTACTTGTACAGTACCCCAGACCCTGCGCAGCGGCCATGCATACTAGTACATTCATTTCTCAATTCACTATTCCTGATATTATGCAATGGGCCTACCACTGTCTGTGGTAATTCCCGAATTTCATGCAACCACATTAGTCATCCGTCTATATATTTCAATCTTAAAATGTACGTTCGTTTTTAAAAAAAGAATATCATAAAAAGAATACTGATTGAAATCGGGCTTGCATTTGAATATTGAAAACACAAAAGGCAAAATAATTCCTTTATTCAATCAGTTATTCATTTATATTCCATCTCCAACAAAACAATCATGTAAATACTATTCTTTTTAACAGAAGATGAATGCGTGTATTGACATGACAATTATGATAATTGAAATTCATTAGTATGCCATTGATAAGGAAGGTGAAAAGAAAAGCGACGGAAACATTTTGAAAAAACAAGTATGTTAATACTAAGAGATGGGAAGGAATACTAAAAACAGCCGTGCTTGTAGGTTGTGTTCAGACATAATTAAAGACATTGACGACATTGAACTGCTATTTCTATCATAGAAAAACTAAATTATAAAAGCGAATTACATGAACTAAGTGTGCAAACTTAACTAGCCTTAAACAAACACCACGACTAATCCTATCACAAGTCGCTGTCATGCAGAAAAGAAAATAGTAAAAAAAAGAGAGGAAGATTAGGAAGAGAAAAACACAATGATATATGTCTATGACCGATCATATATCTCATGATATATAGCTTTAACACCTACAGTAAATCCAAGAAAAACGCTCATAAAATCCGGGAGAAATATCTAAAACATACACTATTGGAGTGACGCCTTTGATATGTCGATAAGCCATACGATATTTTTAATACTTCTATACATCATAGAAAACATTTTGACTTCTCACTCTTGACCAATTTGTATTGTTCCTCCAAGCATTGTTTATGCAGTTACCTGGCTGGAAGAACAAAAAAATCATACTAAAATAAAATGAACCTAAGTGTATCTACATAGACCTGGATTTGACTTTGATATCAGTAACAGGGAAGATAAAAGAGGTTGAATTGTTTAATTTCAAGAAATTTGATGGCCTCCATGAAAAACAAAATGTATGAGCTTAGGGTAAATAAGGGGAAATGAGCAAAAAGTAAGGTGTAAGCAAGTAAAAAGAGAAGAGAGCAAGATAAATAGAGAGCGAGCTGAAGAAATTAAAGGGATGATATGATATTGGTGGAGATGACGAATTGGCTTGTAACTTTTTGCGAGATACAAAAAAAAAAGAAAAACACTTATGAAATAATATAGATCATATCATTCTAAGAGGAATTCAAAGTTTATCAGATGAAAATCGGTTTTAGAATGACTGAGACATTAAAAAAAATAAAGTAAAACAAAGCAATCTTAATAAAAGGCGGGTCCCACCTGTTATTAGGATAGCTCTGTTGTGGATATCTCAGCCATTTTAAAACCACTTTTTCATCAAATAAACGTAGAATCCTCTTGGAATTTTTCATAAAGGGCTTCTCATTGTCTCACCAAAAAATGTTAGAAACCTGAAATCAGGTCTCAACAACAACTATACGATCCGTTTAAGGTGCATTTAATCATGATGTGTTAATTTATGGAAAAAGAACTGTGTGTCTGCAGTTGTCAGTTATTAGTGCATAAAAATGAAGGAATGACTACTTGTAGGGTAGAGAAAATGGAACAAGTAAAAAATGGCATAAATATGTGTACACATAAATTTATTTATATATATTTATGAACATACGAACAGAACATACAACATACATGATGCAGCAGCTTGGTTTGAAATTGTGTACGGTATGTTTTCAGTTCAGTTGTTAATCAACATTAATTTTCATTGTGCAGTCAATCGATATGTACTGCAGGATAGATTTTGATCTTCCTTATTATGTTCTTCAGAAGAAAAATGTTACCAAATTACTTGAAATAAACTGAATCGAATTCAATTGTAATTTTATTGACATAATTCATTATTAATGTTTTTCATAGCGCCAATTTTATACACCAGCTAGACTGTATACCATATATCATTCTTGTCGCATGTTGAAGTTATGTATGTATATGTATATATATATATATATAGATATATATATATATATATACATATATACATATATATATATGCTGAGAATAGATTTGGGTCAAGTTGTATACTACTTAGTTGTCGACAAGCCCGTCGTGTTCAAAGAGAACACTAATAACTCAGAGCTACGAATCGCAGCAAGATGGAGCCCACAACTAAAACGATGCACACGACGACACCTAATTTAGAACACGCCCGAGACGTGCTCGCTGCCTTGTTCGCTCCGTCTGTGTCGCCTTCCATGTATAAACGCCTAGCCTGTGGAGTTCCACAAATTTGTGGGGAGGAGATGATGATAAAGGAAAACAAAAACATTGTGAACGAAAAGAGTGATAAGCTTGAGTCGACTGGACTGATGGTGATGTACGAAGGAGGAAATATTTCTAATGTAGATTACTTTGTGTCTGTCATTGTTAAACCGATGGGATTTTTCTCTTGAAAAAAAAAATGATGTAGTACCCATGATAACCTTAATACGCGCGTTTTCGAGTGCGAATATCTATCAATGTCCATACGTTTGCCATCAGTACAGACTGTATATGGATTCATTGAATAATGAAGTCATGTAAGCAATAGTGGTAACGGAACGTTTTGACTTTTCCCGCAGAGTACCACTGGAAGGAAACTGTTTAAATTCAGTAATGTTGTAATAATCAGAAATACATAAAATCGTACTTTAATACACTTTATATCTTGTACTACTTTCACCTTCTGTACTCTATTATACTTGCATACTTTGTATCGTGTAAGGCCCTTTGTTCGATAAACGTAAAGTGATTGAAGAACTGAGATAATTTCTAGCAAATCCCAAAGGCGTAGTTGACTTGGTTGTTGAAGATTAATGCAGTCGTAATACGATTTGCTCAGGTCCAACATAACTGACAGGAATGACATTGGAAAGGCACAATGTGACAAATAAAATATTCCTTTTTTGTTTGTTTGTTTATCACTCCAATATTGTGATGCATAATGTATATTAATTCATTCCAGTCGCCCACCGTTCTAGCATTCCTGACGCTTCGATAAATCTACTCCTGTTTATGTTTCAGCATTAGAAAAGTATGTAGTTGAACAGGTTCCGGGGGAAATCCGTTTTAATGTAGACATAAGACCATTTAAAAACAACAACAACAATAATAATATTACTAATAAAAATTCATAGATTTTATTTTTAAAAAAAGCTTACCTCTTGAGACTTCACGACAGCTATCAGACCAAACAAGAAGCAGCAGCAAACGGTAACAACTATGGCGCACTGTAAGTTATCATTTGGCATCGGCTGCACTTGCCTTATGATTGTCGTCCCTTCCGGCGTGGTCTAATAATGCAAAACAAGCAAAACAACCAAAAAAAAAGGAGAAGAAGAAGAAGAAATGTAGGCCGGTGACAAAGACCACATGAATACAGAGCGTCAATAACACCGCATCATTTTGATTTCTAAAGAATGAGTAATTATTGAATTGAGCTCAGCTTACAACAGATAACTATATAGCAGAAAGAACGCAACCCCCACCCCCGGCGTAAAAATTAACGCTACGTACTCTGAATCAAGGAATTATTACGGAATTGGTTCTCTTTAATACTGTTGGAGAGATGAAGAAATTACACGAAGTTTCGGAGGAATTTTTGGAAACAAAATCAATACAAACATATCTACTTGATTCGCTGATCTAGCACATAAGTTGATTGAAATAAAAAGGGTTACGTTTCTTATGTATTATTGCGTTTGACCGCGATTAAACAATATTGCCTTCCCAATTACCTTATTCATGACAAATGGCCGATTCGGTATGTGAATCAAAGGTTTATATGTTGCTGCGTAAAGTAACATGCTTACAATTACAATGTCCTTCGCTCCAGGTGGAATATTCATATGAGCATGACTCGTTTGAACTGTATGCTGCACGTGAGCAGTGTTAGTTCCGACAGGCATGGTGGTGGGGTATGGAGCAGGTGGGTACGGGACTGGTTTCTCGGACCCCGAAGGATATGGCAACTGGCCATGTTGTGGATTCGGGACTGGTGGCTGAACAGTCATGGATGTCGCAGTGATAGTAGCCACACCACCATCACTCACTTCGTCATAGGACGGCGGGGCTGAATTCGGGAAGCCGGGCATGAAATAAAATGAGAAACTTCTATGTAAGTTTGAAAAGAAAAATAAACTAATGACCAGTTGAAAAAAAAATCTGTATAAAGTACTTTTGTAAAATGAGAAAGAATTACCTTATTTTTAGTGAACCTTTTTTTTTAGATTTAAAATAGGACTAAATAACTCAACATGAATTTATATGCAATCTCTATTGATTAGGTCTTGTTGTACATGTTAGAACTACAATGGAAAACAATTCTGAGATTCAACCTTATCCAAAGGGAGAGTGGCACGAATGGAATTATGAGAAAGAAAAAGGAAGAGAGAAAAAAATAAAAAGCCGCTTAAACAGTGTTTTAAGATATTCAATTCAGTGAAATTCAAATTCTATATCATTTTTCGAAAAGAACATAGACATTTCACTTTCTTTGGTAACAGAGAGTAAGGTTTCATAAGCAAAACAAAGTAAACTGAGAAAAGTAAAAAATAATTGCGAACCTTATAGTAATTATACGTTGCAGGAAAACTGAAATGATGAAAATGAAAGTATCATAATCAAACTTCGAAAAACGGAGGGACCCACTAAAAATACAGATATTGGAAGTATTCATTGTACCGAACTTTTGATGACGAAAAGAATGTATGTTTTTGGTATAGGAGGCAAATCGTTGTGACACGATTGACCAAAAACAACAACAAAACCAGACTGTTGATACCTCTCTTATAGACAGTTAATTTTTTTTTTAAAAGGTCATAATAAAAACTAAAAAGTTTTCAATCTGACCGGTTTTCCCGTTACTCTGATCAGGGTCCATGCTCTGATGCTTTATGATATTTGACATTAATCAGGAACTTCAGTCAATTTTGATAACGCCCGGGACAGGTAAAAATTTACAAAGTAGGCTCAAATTCCCTGTCATATATCAGACCGGAGTCCACCATTATAGATGTGCTTATTTCCCAATCCATCCTGCTCCCTTATCAGCAAGCAATATTTGAACAAAATTTCGCCTTTTTTTTTTTCATTTTGTGCTTGTGCGCTTGTGATTGAGACTTTTATTCTTTTCTTGAAACTGTAAATCTATCCAACAATTACTGTTTTCATTTCTGCTTCTTGAAGATCATTCCTTTTATTTTCTTGATCGAAATGCATTTCTTTTCTTTTTCCTTCGGCCGAATAAAAATCAAAGAAACCTACGATTTATGCACACAAACCTTCTCTCTCTCTCTCTCTCTTTTTTAGTAGTATAGTTGACTTATCTATTTAACATCACAAGCAATGTCAGGCCATCATTAAAATCTGCATTTCCAGTCTCAGAATGACGATTGTAGTCCGTGTCGATACTACTTTATACTAGATCACAATGTGATGAAGAGAGAGTGAAAAAGGAATTGGGTCATATATGAAATAACGGCATGATCATATGTCCGTATAACAGTGTACAGTATGTCCAAAAAAAAAATTACAATCAGATTTTCGCATTGATAACACCCAATATTATGATTAAACTGTCCAAATGCTACTTCAAGGTCTTAAAATATAACATCTTAGCTCTATTTTGCAGAAAATCCTATTCAATTTGGTTAAGCGGTCACAGAGAAATGTGGATTGTTGTAAAGCATGTCATGAGTCTGATTCTTCCAAGTTTAGCACTTCGATGCTCCTGTGTGTGAATACAATAGACAAAACTTGGAGGGAAGAGATTCCTGACATCCTCTACAAAATTCCTCATTTCTCTTTGACCACTGAAGTAAATCGAATGGGGTTTTCTGTATGATGTGGGCAATGACTTATAGTTTCATACCCTGAATTTGTATTTAGATTGATTCCCTATTTTCAAAGATATCAGTGCGGAGCTCCAGTTGTATTTTTTTTTGGGGGGGGGGGACATACGGTATAATGGCACTATTGTTCTTTGTCTTATAAAATTTGTATCTTTTTGATTCGCATTATGGATTATCATTCTGTGTCAAAAACTTAGACAATGTCTTTCTGAAATCCCGTTACCCTATCTTCTTATAGGCCATCCTTTCCTGCCGATCAATCTTGTTACTGTCAGGCACCTGATGTGCCGCGCAGGAAATCAATGAGAAGTTATTAATCAGCTCATAGGTTCAGAAGGCTCAGAAGTGCTAAGAAATTATTTCCTCTTTAACAAAATACCTTACTGTTGTCTACCTGCTAACACGATGGACATCAAACATTAGCCTATACTGATCATGATCATGTTTGCTTGGGTAATCAATCAGACCAGTGGGTACCGAACTTCGTCCTGCGAGATGTTCTGTACATATTGCGCTGAGGTAAATTTGAGTATATTTTCATATTTCCATGGTATTTTCTTTTCCTATTTTGTCAGAGGCAAGGTGTGAAATATGTATTCTATACAGCGAATTACACCCTAAAACGGAGAAAAGGCAAAAAATATGTAAGTATATACCCCAATCAAAACTTATCCTATTGATAATGACATGGTTGACCATCATTGTCTGCTAATTATGCAATGATCAGCAGTCAATAGCCAAATTGTTAAATTTTAATTAATCTCAAACTTAAAGATTGATGGAGTTAAATACAGTCTTTCTGTCATATATGAATAATCAAAATGTTAATGATAATAAATTGAAGGATAATGATGATAATTATAATAATAATGATAGTGATAATTATTATAATTGTAATAATGCATGGTGGTTATAATCCGCCGATTCTACATGTTTCCTCCAAAATATGCAGCAATTACTTTTTTTCTTGTGTCACATTTCAACCTTCTGTTGTAGGTTTTTTGTTTTCTTGATCATTGCACGAAGGATCCTGGAAAAAGGAATCCACTGTTGAATCAAGCCGATAAAGTTGATAATGCTCCTCGTGTGCAACGAAAAAATGCCGTCTGCCTGTCGTAGCAAAAAAAAAAAAAAATATTCACCTTATTGAAAATATGAATTTGACTGCTCTATTGTAAAACCCCGAGTTGACTAAGAGTGCGCAATTTAGATTTTAGTATTCGTTTCTTTTATTCTTAGCAAGATAAGTAATTTGTTAAGGGAAGTCAATATCCATAGATTTATCATCTAAGTGATATGTATACACGCTTTAAAACTAAGTAAAGTAATAATAATTCCCTCTACAAATATCAAGCTGAATGAATAAATTGTCATTTTCTGACTAACACTATAGTTTCCTGAAAAGCTGTGACTCTTACCTGACATGATTGACGAAAGCCGTTGATATCTCTGACAAAATGGACAAGTCCAAAAGCTTTGTAATGTTGTCAAGAAGTCATTCAATAGAGTGAATATTCCGGTTGATCTGCTTTTGGAGTGCCCGACACTGAGCAGGAAGAAGAGTGCCGTAATAAAATCAAAAATGAACTCGAGCAACATGTAACTCACAAATTTATAGTTCCATCAAAACACGGAAAAGGCGTGGTGAGCAAATGGCTTTATTTTAACATGCAGGTTTGCCACAATTTGAACATACTGTTTTGCTCACCCCTGCCTGAAGTGTTTCCGCATGAACACCTGACGAATGTAAATTATGTCCAATCAGGAACCCTTGTGTCTTTATGCACGTGTGTGTATGTGTAGAGTGAATGTGTGTGTGAGTTTTATTGGCTTGTGTGTATGCTTTTTATCGTTGCGAAGGGACGTCGCAGTGAGGGCAAATTTTGTTTGAACTTCGAATTTGTCTAACCATTGGTTTGTTTGTTGATTCCTTCTTCTTTTTTTCTCCGAAATTTTGGTCGCAGAAAAAAAGGGACATTCCCTTTGCGTTTAAACAATCTCTCTTTTTCTTCTTTCTTTCTTTTTTTGGTATGACCTATGTAATCTACATTTTTGGCCAAGTATGCACCCTGTTACTAATATAATTCATTATATGAAGATCTTTTTTGATACGATAATCATAAAAAGCTGATACCATAAGATCGGAGTATTGTCGAAAGTTCGTGTCGCTATTTCTGCACATGACGCAGTATATACTGAGGAAATAATACATGTACGTAATACCCAAAAATACTGTCCACATGATACCATTATTCCAGTTTCTTCTACATCTTTTATATTTTCTATCTTGTTTTATCGTCTAGGTGTATGAGTCACTTCAAAAAACATTATTTATAAACTCACACATTGGATTTTACCTGAAATCATAAGTATGAGCTTCTTTGTTAAGCAATGTTTCTGATCGTGCGAATGTGTTGATGTCCTCATTGAGTGCTGTTCGTAATTCCGAAGGTTCGTTATTCCGCAGGTCTGCATGTTATTCCGAAGGTTCGTTAATCCGAAACACACAAATTCCCTATACCTAGAGGTTCGTTAATCCGGAAATGAAAAAGGGTTCGTTAATCCGAACATTTGTGGCGTTATTCCAAAGGTTCGTTATTCCGAAGGTTCGTTAATCCGAAAATGAAATATGGTTCGCTATTCCGAAGGCTCGTTTATCCGAAAATGAAATAGGGCTCGTTATTCCGAAGGTTCGTTAATCTGAAAATGAAATTGGGTTCGCTATTCCGAAAGTTCGTTGATCCGACATGATTTAGGGTCCGTAACGAACATTCATTTTCGGATTAATGAACCTTCGGAATAACAAACCTCATCACATTTTCGGATTAACGAACCTTCGGAATAACGAATCTTCGGAACAACGAACCTTCAGAATAACGAATCTTCAGACTAAAGAACCTTCGGAATAACGAACCTTCGGAATAACGAGCTGTATTCGTATCATTAGCTCGTTGCTCACATTACTCGCAGAAACGATGCGCCATGCATTCAATCAATATAAATAATCTTAATCCTGCATTGCTATCAGCGTAACATTCACGCCATTCGTAAAATATTGTCTTTGCATGGGTAGAAATCAGTCCTTTTTGACGGTGCAACTGAGGCAGGCAGGGAAAGGGATTTTGTTTTGTTTGATTGATTGGTTTGATTTGATTTCTGAATTTCTTTTTTCAAACATAAATATGATACAAAGTCAATTGAACGAACTAATTGAGCACAGTATTTTATTCAATTTCATTTCAATCTATTTTCATATTTCTCAAATAATGTATGTAAATATAAAATCATACAGAACATAATTTAGAATGGAACCAAGTTTGTCTTGGTATAAACACACAAGGTCTGTATACATGCGAGTTCAACTAAGGTCACAATGCGAAAAATATGATGGGGCCTGCGTAAAAGCAAGTTTGTAATATAGGGCAGCAGGTCCCTTGATAAAATCAGATTAGGGGAAGTATGAAATACAGATATTTCTTAGACCATACTATAACTGGGGGAACCGATTAAAAATCAGATCAAAGAAGTGTTACTAAATAAAAATACAGAAAGGCCACATGTTGCAACTATGTATAACCTACTACAAGTAAGGACATTGGGAGAACAACGACTGAGATTGTAAGGGTTCAAGTGGGTGTGAAGGTATTCAATTCAATTCAATTCAATTCGTTTATTCATCTCAATCATCATAAAAACAAATACATTGTGAGATCAACATAGCAAAAAGAAATATTGGTGAGGAGAACGGGGACTACAAAAAGCGATAGATAGCTTGAAAAGGCGTAAAACCCCCAGATTACAATTGTAAATAGAATGCATGTACATGACGAAGTGAACAAAATTTTTGAATGAAGTAGAATAATGAACTGCTTGAAATTGTACATAAAACACAGGAAAATACTATACATTGAAATGGAGAAGATAAATAAGGAGGTCTTAGCCCAATGAAGTACGACGCCTCCTCCCCTCCCCTCCCCCCATAAATACAATCACATACATAATGCATATATTAACCTCTTGGTAATAAAATTCATGGGTAATATTATAACTATTGTAAATACTTTTGGAGTTCAAATCAAATAACTTATTGAACTTGGTTATTTTCTTATAGATGATGGCGTAACAGTTTGGCATAAATACATAAATAGAAGGTGGGAGAATAAGAAATTTATCGTGAATGTAAACAATACACACAAGGGCAATAGAGCTCAGGAGTCTATAATTCTACTTACATTACTAACATGGGTTCTCCAAGATAAATCACTATCAATATAAAGACCCCCAAATTTTGTACTATTGACCTGTGACAGATCAATGTTGTTGATCTTGACAGAGATAGGTAACACAGGTGGGGAATTACTAAACAACAATGAGGTTTTTTTTTCAATGTTTAAGGATAGTTTGTTTGCAAAAATCCAAGATTGAACAGAAACAAGTTCTTCATTTATTATGCTTATAAGCGCATCAGGATTTTTTCAGTATAGTTTGCTAAAACAGATAAATGATATATTCAAATATCCAACATTTTTCTAACACGATGCAAAATGAAAACAAGCAGGTATTATTTCATGCATATATGCAAATATAGAATTATTTCACGCATATATGCAAACATAGAATTATTTCATGCATAAATGTAAACATAGGATCCTGTGTTATGTTTTGTTTCAAGAAAAATGAGGATGAAAATAAATGAACTGAACTGAACTGTATCTGCCTTTCAATAGACAAATAAAGCAACTCTGGATATAACAGAATTACAAGTGACCTTCACCATAAGCAAACGCTTGACGAGGATAATGGCCTCAGAAATGATTGTTTGAACAATACAACATACCACGAATATGATATTCAAGTCGCATCTCACTGAGTGGCAATAGAGAGAGAGAGAGAGGGAGAGAGAGAAGAATGAGGATATTTAAAAAATAAAAAAAGACCAGTGAAGCAGTGCATTATGCAAAATGTGAAGTGTATGCGTGGAAATGAGTTGTATGTGTTAATGTTTATGTTTGTTGTGTACGTTCAGCTCAGTTTTGCTTTATATATATATATATATATATATAACTATATATATATATATATATAGTTATATATATATGTATACGTACAATAAATTATGATAAATGCGAGAGATTGATCATGACCAAGATGTACGCAGTGTCTCATTGTGAAGCATATAATAGAGAGACGTCCGTCTCGTATACTGTATATATATATATATATATATATATATATATATATATATATATATGATAAACAGTGTGTTCCTAAAAAAAAGGTAACACAAGTTCAAAGGTCAGGCATTTGAAAAATGAAAAGTTTGAAATCATTATGGTTAGTTGGGATAAGAGAGCAACTCTCTGGCTTTCATTTGACACCAAGCGTGTAACCCTACTACCATCGGTCACTGAATTAGACGCTTCTGAAGGTAATAGGTACAATATCCATTTTTTCCAAGTTTTTAAAAATCAGAACCCGGAATAACGCTTTAAGAAATAATCAAATCGTAGTTTCCTTTCTGTTTGAAATCTTATAAATGTGTGATATCATTCAAGCCTTGCCTTTTATGGGCCAACACCTTCGACGTGTCCACCTCCCCTGTCGACACAAAGCTGTGAACGACGTTGCATGTCTTGCACTGCTCTTCTAACCATTACGGGATCATGACGAAGGACATCAATCTCATGACGAATACGCGCCTGCAAGTCATTGTACTCGACAAACCAAAAACTTGGAAAAAGTAGGTTTGTACCCTTCTCCTTCGATGGACCCTACCTCAGTGACCCGTGACAATGTTGACGCAAATAAGGTGTCAAGTGAGAGCTGATGAGTTACTTTGTACTTTAAAAAAAAAATCACAAAAATAAAACAAGTATACTTTATATGGCTGATCTTTGAACGCGTGTTACCTTTTTTAAGGAACACACTGTATATACCTAAACGATCACAAAATTCTCTCAGCAAAATTTTCTGTCTGTCATTCTTACACTGGCTGATTTGCTTAAAGGAGAAATCAAGACGAGTTTTACATCACATTATGTAGTAGCACCAGATTTGTGGAATTTATGCATGCTAGTGGAATTTATGCATGCTATAATCTTCTTTTGTGCTGCTAACTTGAGTCCCCACTCGTACATCTTACGGTAAAGTTCCTATGTCATCATCCTTGTTCACTGTGTTTCGTTATGAATTTAAAAATATATCTTCTTATTCCTCATCCCAGTCGCTAGAAACTGTGACAACAAAACAAAAAGAACGAAGAAAACTAAGAAAATATAAAGTGACAAGAACATTTCATTGAAAAAAAAGGCATTATAACAAATGAAGACACCAACATGATTAAGAAATGTTGAGGAGAGCAGTGCTCCCTTGAAGATCCCCTTCCCCAATCACAAGATACGCAGTTTATTCTAAACAATCGAGTTTTACATTAACTCTAATTACAAGAAAAAAAAAAACACTTTCTCAAACTCATTTCCTCTTAAGTTTATCATCATAAATCAAACTTTCGTTGTATGGTGCCTGAATAAAACCTAAAGATCCCAAACTGGTAGAACACATGATAAAAACTTTAAAGAGTTTCGTGCTCTTATGGGGATCGAACCCGTACGTGTGCAACCTCACGTCTCTGGTGACGTCGCCTTTATCCTCTCGGCCATGTACGTCTTGAGTGAACTAAAGTTCGAGTGAACTAAAGTTCGCTCAAAGATCTTTATCTCAGACCCAGGGTACGCCACAAGAAAAGTAGGGGAAATTAGAGTGGAGCTGGCACAATAACATCAAAAGAATAAGCATCAAAATTACACGAACATCAATGGCTTTAGGCCAATAGCAAACAAAAACAAAACGTGGAGTAATAAGACAGCCCTAAAAAACAAAAACAAACAAAAACAATTCTTTGCATAGAAATACCTTCAGTTAAAGAGCCTAAAACATATAACTTCTGTTCAGAATATTTTTTTTCCAGTCAATAGATTTATCTCCAAAGTGGAACTGCTTTAATGTCGTAAAAAGGAAATTATGATTAACTTTATTATTCATTAGAAACTTAATTTAAGAAGGTCCAAGATCCTTTACATCTACCACATGGCTGTACCTTAGGCAGGTTTATTAAAAATAACATTAGTACTTGTGCACCCATGCATGATATAATTTTTTTTGCCCTTGTTCTTCCCTTATTTGGGGGTATTTGTGGGGTTTGAGGGTTTTTGCCTTCGTTTTTGTTTCTGGAATGGTCATTTAAAGTAGACCTTCTATTAACACTGCCTCAATAAAGAATCCACATTTGTCAAATCTTGGATAATACATACGCAAATGATTATCACTAAATATTTAAAATGATGACATGTCTTTTTAGTAACAGTGTAAAAAACACACCTTAATCACATCAGTATTAATAATATCGAATAAAATCAAGCTAATTATTCAACATTTTGAGGGCTTCTGATTAATAGTGATTTATCTTGGCAATCCCACGTTTGTTTCATTTCCATCGGAGAAGATGGCTCGATAGCCCATATTCAGCTGCAATAACTGGTCTTCCATGGGGTCCAGTTGGATGCAAGGCAGGATCACTTCACCAGGTTAAAAACGCCCGGCTACTTGCGATGAATAAATGAAGCGGGATCTTTTACGTGCGTGAGTTGTGACACTCTCACACACGGGACCTCAATTTTCATTTCATGTCTTGATTATCTCATAAGAGTAAATCAGATGGAAGAAATGAATAAACGATGGGGAAAGATTTGCGTTACATTTTTAACCTTTGCTACTTAAACTAATACAATACAAAACCACATCAAATCAATACAATAATGAATACTCACGTTAGCGAAGGAAAACTAATAAATGTGTCAGTATGTTGAAATGGAGCCAAGTTTACTCTTCCTTTTTATCTACTTGTACCTATTACATTTCCTTTAACTCGGATCTGAAATTCCTTGAAGTACGTTTATCAAGTTTCGTCCTCAGCATTGCTAACAGAAACAATGTACATGTACTGGTATTTCAAAAATAAGAAAGTAATTTTCCAGTAAAAAAAAGAAAGGGGAGTAAACTTATAATACTCTTGGAACTACTTTCATAGCATATACTAAACACTAAATGTAACACAGTTTTTTTTTTGTGTGTGATGTGCGTACTTCTCTTTTTTTCTCATCTCTAATGTAAAGCATCAGATAGACAATTTCCAAAAAGAAAATCCTGACATAATTATAAGTGACATAATAACTCCTTCTTTTTGCTGTTTGCATGGTCACTTTATCTATATTTCATGAAAGTAAGCGTACTGCTATAAAGACAGTCGTGATTAGCATTTACGAGCAGAATCACTGAAAAAAAAACAGCAAAGAAAATGTATAAATCATGTGATCCTTTTGCCTACAGACAACCAATGTCTATGTTTCAGCAGTGGAGATGCACAATCTTGCCTGCAGGGTCCATGCAAGCACAACATTGGCTGGTCAGTTTTTAACAGGCTCAATTCTAACTGTACTGCTAATATTCATTCAAAAATTATTTGTAAAGGGCCCCAGTTTTCTCTCTCTTTTTTCTTCCTATAAAACAACAACATAATATTCATTCCTCCAATCAATGAAAGAGGAAGAATTGATAGAATGCAAAACAACTTAAACGCACACGACGTCTCTAACTGAGGGCAATGGACTTTGGATTGCTCTGAGCTTGTGGTCCAACTAACACAGTTGTTTTATGCTTGGCCGTTCAACATGTTTGACTACAGGGCCTTTAGTCACTAGTCGCAAATTGCACATCGTTCTCTTGGATTTTTGGATTTTTGAATGGATTTTTTGAATTCTCACGATAGAATCCGTCAAATGCCTCTTGGATATGGCTTAACAACTCACCTACCATTTATTCTGTCTTCAGTGGTCTTAGTAAGAATTACTGATAATCAGCAAAGAACATGTGTATGATTATCACAACTATACTGAAATTGATCATTGATGGTCTATCACTACAGACACTGTTGGCAGTCTTACAATGAAAGCATCCTTTTAACTATTTGTACGACCGAATATATTGCTTTCTTTGTGAGAAGTAGATGCTCTCAAATCCACGTCTAAATTTAGCAATGCAAAAGCACGTGAACTATATTACCCCATATCACGTTAATCCATACCGAATTGTCTTCAAGGATTTCACAATATTAACTTGCATTACCTTAGTACGCACTATAGTGCCGCTGTGGTAGAAGCATTTCTACTAAGAGGATCATGCTAAAAACGATTCGCTTATAGGAAGCCCAATCAATTCTGTGTTTTCTCATGCTACAGCAAGATTCTTAAAACTGGTTCATCTATCACTCAGTTCAAAAGCGGGATCCATGGTTCACGATTTCACCAACGATGTAGAAATTTCCGGTCACCATCACCTGCACGTGGCTTGCGACGTCGAGTCGTCCTTCGTCATCGGATTCGCACGCCTGCAATGGGGGCAGATCCCGAAGGTCGTCGACGGTGCCCACGGCCCATCGGAGGGCAGACGGTATCGAAGAGGTCGCCTTCACTTTAGGGCGCTTTGTCTTTCCCAGTTTATCCAAGGCTTCCTCGTAGTAGGTCTTCAGTTTTTCAGTGTTTTTCATTTCTCCCTCAAAAGTAAACTTCGTTTTGGCGTGGTAGAAGGCAGCTAGAAAAAGAAGCAAACCCGATCTCATTTTTGCGGGACATTATGTGATTTTTCATTACTTCATCCTTCATAAGGACTAACAAAGCATCATCCATTACTCCAATATAATCCAATATAGTCCAGACAAACAAACATAGTAGGCTGTTTTGTAATACTATACCTTCTTAACCAACAAACGTTGTTTGGGCGAGATTTTCATAGACAATTTTTCCCATATTCAATTTCTACGGATAGCTATGAACATTGATAATAAACTCTCCTAAAAATGTGATATTAGTAACATTATTTCTTGAAACCTTGGTGTTATAAACAGAGTTGAGTTCTACCTCCCATTTTTTTCCTGTATACATGTACCTTCACGCTGTTAAACCTTCATTCAAACGTATATTCAAATAAGTTGTCAATAAGTTTAGTTGTTTTTTTGTGTGTGTGTTTTGTAAGGAGTTTATAGGTGACGGAAGTTTATACAGAAAACAACCAGAAATGGTGTGTGACGGCAGTTTTCCTAAAAAGTCGTTGAATGAAACTATAAATCGAAGTATTTGGCGATAATAGGTTAGAATCTGAATAATTATATTACGCATGCAAGGTACGTGAGAAGAGTTTAACACTTCATGGAATCCTGATTACCACTTTTCTTTATATGTGTTATATATCTTGAATCACGCTTAGTAGCCAAACGTGTAGCAGTTGGGTTTTTAAAGAAATGAGAAGGAAGCACATGCAATTTCATACAATGTGGGATTTGGTTTGTTGTAAAATTGATGTGGTTGATGAAGATTCATTCTAAGAATGAGTTACGTCAGTAGAGTTTCAAGCAGGTTTTTCAACAACTTACGATGAGCTTCAGGCAGCGTCCCAGCTATCATCCAACTCGGACAGAATATGGTGGCATCGAAGTCATAATCCTGTAAAACACACAAAAATTTACAATAACATAACACCCAGTTTAGGGCCGGCGCGAAGAGGGGGGGGGGGGGGGGGGGGGTCTATTGGGTTGCATCTCAGTCGGTCACATTTTTGGTTCTTTAACAGAAAAATTGAAATAAAAAGCTCACAAGAACACCCATTACTTTCGAGGTATCTGCTAAGAGACTTTTTTCCCAAGGAAAAGATATGGAGCATTAACTTTTACCCAAACCAATCACGACAATTCATCATAACGATCATTAATATTGCTTATAGAGCGCATTACACATAGTGTATTATGTCCAGATGAGCTAAAGAAAAGGAAATGTCCTAATATGCCTTGAAAATTGAATATCTACATCGAGTGTCTCTTTACCTTTTCGAATGTTCTACCAATAGAAGAATCCAAGAAAATTAACTGACCTCAATGAACAATATCAATTGAAATCTGCCTTGAAATGTTTTTAACAGTTTCAGGAAACACTAAACTCTGTGTGATTACATTATGTAAATTCTTTCCTTTTATTGAGTGCATCCCATGGGCACAATCCTACACTCTGTGTTAAGGACCAAATAATCGTTTTTATTGTTTTCATTATATCATTGTTTTTACTACAGATATATATTATTGTATTATAATTAGACATACATAAACATGCACGCATATGTACATGTGTTTTTTCATCTAGTTAAATACTTTACATCACGCTTGTTTTAAATCTGATTATAAGAGGTTGGAATAACCTTTGACAATAGCAAATTATTTGAAAGGGATGGTATAGTATTGGTGGAGATGAGGATTGGGGTTTTTTTAAATTTTTTTTTAATATACAAAGAAACCATTTATGAAATAGTAGAGAGCATACCATTCTAAGAGGAATTCAAAGCTTATTTCATAAAAATCAGTTTTGGAATGGCTGAGACAGCCAAAAACAAAGTACAACAAAGCAATCTTAATAAAAGGTATGGCCCAACTTTGATTAGGATCGCTCTGTTATGGATATCTCAGTCATCTCAAAACCAATTTTCATCGAATAAATATTGATTTTTTTTTAAATTACGTGCTCTTTCATATTTCATAAGAGGCTTCTCATTATATCTCACCGAAAAGAATGTGAGAAACCTGAAGTTAGGTCTCAACCAAAACTATACGATCCCTTTAATAAGAATGAATGAATCTTTTTAATTTCCATATCATGTCTGCCTAATTTCCTTGACATTATCTCTACGACAACTCCCAATCTCAGACCCGTTTGCTAATTTGTTTCTTCTTTTCGTCTTACTGCGAGTTTTGTCAGGACGCCTTGGGTCTTGTCCTTGGCTTTCATGCTGAACATGAGCACGCGGGTCACTGGTACACCCAGCCTCTCCCTTTCTTCTTCCGCAGCTAAATGAAACCATTCCTTGCACGAAGTCACGCTCATCTCATTGCTCGCGGTGTCGCAGTAGAAGGTGACGTGGTTCCAACGCACAACTTGGTGGCGGCCCGGTAACGAGCAGTCCTTCAACCCTGAGGGAATAAACACCAAACTTTTTGCAGTATTAAATATGCACGTCACCGCTTGAAAATGTATGAAAGGGTCACTTCTTTTGAGTTTTAAGCGCGTGATCACATATGCGATGTTACTTGTCCATGATCATGAGGATTTTATTTCAAATATCGGTTCTCTATATACGTAAAAGATAAGGAGGAGAGATCAGTAGGTGCATTTCACTGTTAATATCCAATTAACAAATTGTTTGTTAACGTCTGAAGGAGACACGTGATGCATCAAAATTTTGATGCAGTTAATGAAATACATTGAGCATTATAGATATATTACTGCTCTCTTCTTGCAAATAGAATGATTGGCAGTTTCTTTCTATCCTCTAGACCTCTTCCTATCTTCGTAAAGTCTTTCTTCCTGTTACCTTTAATACATGTAGTTACGGATATCATGTAGCAAAGCGTTCACGAAGAACTCGGCATTAACCTAGAAAGCGCTGATTGCGTGTGACATTATGTATTAAAGTTAATAACGAAATATACACATTGACCTCAAATGGATATAAACATAATATGTAAAATTAACAAAATATTTTCAAATGCAATGTAGTATAGATTTAAGTACAAAAGATTTGTATAGTTAATTTACATAGTATAGTGATAGACATTGGCTATATGTTGACTTATGGTCCCTGTAAGTTAACACGCATTTTTTTTACAGTTAAGTGAAATCAAGGCAAGCCATTCGTGAGTCCCCTCTCTCCCCTGCACCTTTGCACCTTTCCATCCCCTCCCCCCAAGGGAGTAAATCCATGAAAATAGTTTCCTATTCGTTTTGTCAGGAAAATGCTGTCATTTTGTCAAACATCTTTGCGTATGTTTGTTTTGACGGGCCCTGTGACGTTGAATATGTCATTAAAGTAAAAAAAAAATGCAACAATTCACTACATTTTACATCTGAGTGATATATTGAACTTGTTTGAACACCAGATTTTGTAAATGTTGAAAATGTTATTTAATGTAAAAAAAAAAAAATCGGTGTTATTGTAGTTTTGTTTATATGTTGCATTCTTTAAAAAAAAGGAAATACTTTGCAGAAGTTAGATTATGATAATAAAATTGGGCAAAAAGTAAAAGAACAATATCACCGCTGATGTCGTGGTCCTACCTTGTATAAATGGATCGGGCAGCACAAATGGTTTCGCGACAGGAATACCTTCTTCCGCAGTCGATATCCCCGGAAGGTCTTCATAACAAACAGAAAGAGAACAGACGGAGAAATATTTACCTTTCACACACTGCATGTACAACGCGATGCTAATTGCAGCTCTTGAGTTTGTGCTCCCAAAACAAGACAGACATGATCTCTGGCCATGTGATTAATGTTTACTCCCCCGTACGATACAACTATGGTATTTATGAATATGTCTATGTGGGATAGGTAAAAGTCATTGCTATTGATTTTGTCCTTGCGGTTTGATCGTTATCACAGACACATCTGCCCGAAGGGATATTTCTCATTTGATTGGAGGGATTGAAAAGTACAAGTATATACTTGTATACGCATATGTGAATAAATGAATACATTAATTAATAAATAAGTTTATCGATTAAGTTCAAAGCAAATTATATATGTCTAATGCCAAGTCTCACAAAGCAATACTGAACATTACAAATTGTGATCAATAGTATGGTACCTAAAGGAAAACATTTATTCATATTTCGTTTGACGGATTTGCAACTAATGCAAGAAACAATATCAAAGGGATATGAAACTAACCGTTGAAGTCATAGCGACCAGAATGTTTCTCCTCAATCCAGCGCTTCGCCATCTGAACAGCCAAGGCGGCGTTGTTGTGCTGAAAGTCACCATGAAGACCAAGTTCGATTGCTCTGCCATCGGTCTCGTAGGCAGAGAGAGGAGGGCAAATGTAAGGGATCGCCTGTCAAGATGAATACAAATGTTTGTTTAAATTTGGCCTATACCTGTCATGCATACGTGCAGTGGAACCCACTTGAAAGCGAAAGTATGCTGTATTGACGTTCATTCATGATTACTAAACAATCTTGTTTATATCTAAACCAATAGAAACGAAATAAATAAAACAGTGAATTATTACACTTCAGCAACATCGATACATGGCCAATCAAGTGCGACCAGGGCCCTGTTTCATAAAGCTATTCGTAAAGTTACGAATAACTAATACGAGTCACTGATGATCAGTTCTGATGTGCTTTACTTATCAAAATGTCCATAATTCAGCACAAGAATTGATCATCAGTCGCTCGTAAGTCGTCCGTAACTTTACGAGCAGCTTTATGGAACACCCCAGTTACTCATTAACGCTTTAAAAATAATGATCTGACAGGAACATACCGGTACATTCTCTTTTACCTGCAGCTCATAAATATGTTTGATTCGTGCGTGTGAGAGTGAGAGTGAGTGTGAGTGTGTGTGTGTGTGTGTGTGTGTGTACAAGAGTGTGTAGGGGTTGCTACCATTGGCTATACCAAGTAGACAAGCTTACTTCAATTTCCATCGTGCGCAGTGCAATCACCTTCAGAGGTCCTTTCGGCTGGTTGAGGGTGAGCAAAGGGCGGTCTTTCTGCAAGTTAACCGCAGCACATCATTAGAAAAAGTCATTTTTCGTTTTATTGGTTAAATAGGAACAAAACATCGACCAAAATATTAACTTTATTGTAAAAATGACGCAGATTAAACAGCTATCCAAGAATATCCGTCACGCCATTTGAAATCAGGTTAATTATGGGAAACCAACATGTCTAAACGTATTTGTAGATGTTTTCATCTCTTACATAAAACCTTGCATGATCACGAGAAAAGAAAATCAATACACATGTACTTTATTTCTACACAACTGTATTGGATGTACTGTATACATAAAAGTTGTAAGACCGTGTGAAGATGTAATATGCAATTCCAAGAGAACATACGTAGGAAGTTGTGTCTGAGTAGGGAAAAAAGGATAAAGTAGGGTCTAAAATATATATATATATATATATATATATATCTGCGGAAGATGTGGCATGTTACAAAAAAAAAATGAATTTAAGTCTTCTTTATTGAAAAGATAGAATACCGCTTAAAACCCACTGCGAGTAGCAGGTACGATGACAAAACATAGCTAATAACCTAACGGCTGATATTAGTATTTTTGGAGGTTTGTTAATCCGAAAATGAATAAGATTCGTTATTCCAAAATACACAATACCTAGAGGTTTGTCAATTCCACAATGAAAGAGGATTCCTTAATTCAAACATACGTGGCGTTATATGTTGAATCCATAAACGAAAACCGTTTCATCATTCCGAAGGTTCCGAAGAAAATTGCAAAATCATTTTTGTATGAACCTGCCTTTGTACATTACGAACCTTATTTCATTTTCAGATTAATGCATCTTCAGTATAAAGAACCTTGTTTTATCGTGGATTAACTCATTTGATCTTCGGAATAACGAACCTTATAATTATCTAATTTTGGATTAACGACAACCTTCGGAATGACTAACAGTAGTCAATAAAAACATAACATGGTGTCTAAATAAAAACGTACTATGGATAACAGCTACTCCGCGATCGATTCACACATAAGTACATGTACTCTTTAGGCACAACGCATTATTTACGAAAAAGTTGTATCAATTAATTAAACCTCTTATAATGTCACTGCCAATAATATTACGCACATTTGCAGACGAAAAACTGCACGCAAAACGGAAAAGCAGACCGCTCTGTGTGCCATTTTTTGTTTGTCGTAATTGATGTATTTTTTGTATTAATTGCTAAAAGAGGTGAGGTAGTTAATTTAAGCAGACATGATGTGTGATAACATGTATATTTTCATTGTCCAATGTCAGCGACAAATAATTCTTACCTTAGCGATGCCCGATTTGTGCCAGGCGATGCTCTCCAATGTGGTTCCAAGATATTCGGTGTGGTCAATGCCGAGAGTCGTGAGGCCAACAACAGCTGGGGCCCTAGGTAGTGAAGTGCGGAGTAAGGGTGGGATTTCACGGAGCACGCGAACGATTTGCGAAGGACGCGAATTAGTACAGTCTGCTATGTCGAAATATTGGGTCCCGTGAGATTTTCGTGCCAAAATTGATTTTTTTTTTTTTTTTTTTGGCTAACTTGGTCAATTTGGGGGTGCTGAATCCAAAAAACTTTGGTTCCATTTTTTCCGACCACGTATTCAGCCGCCATTTTGAATTTCAAAATGGCCGCCATAGTAAACGGTATTTTGACCCAATTCTCATAATGTGAGCGTCATAGAAGGCTCAAATTTGATGAAAAAAAGCATGTTTATGATGTCAGACATTCTGGTACACCATTTTCTGATACTGTAGATAGTATTAATACAATTTTTAGGCAGCCATCTTGAAATTCAAAATGGCCGCCATAGCTAAATATATTTTACCCATATCTAAGGTTGTAAGCATTATGGAAAGTATAAATTCGGGGTAAAGAGCATGCTTGTGATGTCAGGCATACTAACATATACATTTTTTTTTAATGATGGATCATTTTATTGGCGGCCATCTTGAAATTCAAAATGGCCACCATAACAAACGTAATTGGGCCTGTATCTCATATCGTATACATTGAGTAAGGTTGTAATTCGGGGCAAAGAGCATGCGTATGCTATTAGACATTCTGAAACATCTTTTTCTGAAACGATGGTTCATTTTGATATTGAAGGCGGCCATCTTGAAATTCAAAATGGCCGCCATACCAAAGCGTATATTTTGACCAATATCTCATGTTGCTAGGGGCTGTTGTAAGCAATAAATAAACCAGGCTTATAATGTTGAACATTCAGATGCACTTTTCCCCTCCCTGAAATTGCAGATCACTTTCGAGGCGACCATCTTAACATTCAAAATGGCTGCTTTTCAGCTAATATATCTGGTTACAAGCAATGAATGTCTATGGTGGCGTACAGTTTACATTCTTTTAAAAACAAACACATAGATCCTATACTTTCTGTAATAATGAATTATTCGCTTTGGCCGCCGCTCTTGAAATTCAAGATGGATTTCGACCATATTTGGTGCTGTAAGATTATTAAACTGCAAACCCAAGCATGCTGGAACACTCATGTGTAAGTCAATCACTTCAGTGAATTGCATAGGCAGGACTGCTTCCTGTCCCGTAGGTACACTGCCATGTTGAAATGCAAAACGACTGCCATGGGAAACATTCCTTTAAAAGCATTGCATTTGAGTAAAAATTGTGAATGGGAAATCATGTGATTCTGACGTCAAAACAAATGAATTTCAAAAGAACCTCTTAATAACTGTGTCTGAGTGACTAAATGCCCCATTTAGACGATTTGCTTGTAGAGTTTACAATATTAGCCCTATATTCTAAAAATTTGTGAGATAGTCACTTTAATAGATATAATGTCTTCTAGGCCCATTCCCTGCATGAGTTTTTGAAGTCACAGCACTTTAAAGCTGTACACGGGGAGGATTGGTTCTATAAAATTCTTCCAGAAACAATGACTTTTGCATTTCTTGCTATGAGCATGATAATGAATTCTGTGGCCACCGTTTGTGTAGGAAGCTCCAAGTATTTAATTTAACAGTTTATGGATACCCTCTGGAAATAGCTACAATGTAATATATCATATTTCCCTGTAGTAGAGGCACAAATTAGGTTGTGAGAGTTGACGAGGTTTGCTCTCTCGATGTGTTGTATCAAGACTCTACTAGGGCAAAGCGGGAGATTGTCCTGGTTGAAGTCATCCACGCCAAACTTCTGGAAGGCATGGACTGTGTCATTTCACATTCTGCATGATTCCATGCAGGTTCAGATACTTCTTGGTCCATCTGCTCTTTGTGACATCCTCAAATTTTCAACTTCAGCCAGCACCATGAAAGGCATGAAAAAGCAGACCTTTATAGTTGTTGTTTTTTTCACAACGAACTGCAGAACATAATCTCTAAATAATGTCAATTGTACTTTTATCATTTTAACAATTTTCCAGTGATGGAGCAGACATCATGCAATGCAGTAAGTAAAGCAAACTTGAAGATCCATCAGGAGAATTGAAATGTCAGTGTATACGTAATAATCATGAATATCTCTGATTTTTCCGTTGCTCTTGAAGTAGCATCTAATACATACAATGGAATGAGGCTATCTGTTTCCTCGTTGTGAGTGACGGGTGACAGCTCCCATGGCATCTTTGATGAACCCTTTGTTTCTTTTCTTTCCGTGATGTGGTCTCTGTGTCAGATAGAAATGACTGCTAAGTATTTCAACTTTCAGGTTGATTATTTGGCTCAGTTTTGTGGATTTCTAAGGCATGGGTATGAAAAATGAACCT
The DNA here is from genome assembly GCF_040938485.1 of Diadema antillarum. Classification (NCBI taxonomy): domain Eukaryota; kingdom Metazoa; phylum Echinodermata; class Echinoidea; order Diadematoida; family Diadematidae; genus Diadema; species Diadema antillarum. The sequence goes on from NW_027270982.1 coordinate 1,381,954, forward strand.
TTTTCAGTGAGAATGAGGAGAAGGCCATGAAATTATAAGATGAAGAGTGATTGTTGAATTACTTAGAACTTATACCTTCCGATAATTGTATCGTCCAGCAATGACTGGATAATGACAGGTCTATTAGACTGTAGAACCAGTAGAAATGTTTTGAGAAGTTGGTGATCCTCTTATGCTTAATGACTTTGGATCCGATCTTACATGGTGTATTTTGATTGCACCAGCTGAATGTCTGGCCTTTTCATACTATCCGAGAAATGAATATATTTTCATTCTCTTAGATACAAATTCTTAGTACAGAAGATGAAAACTGCCCTTTTCATCTCTTTCTAGAATATCCCCCTTGCATGTTTCCTATAGCTGAATGCCAAACACCACATTCATCAGCTTCAAGGCAGTGACAATTAATTTTTGAGATTACCCTCATGTGATGGTCTTCTAAATTGCGGAGGAATTCTGATGCACGCAAAGTGCCACAGAACTGAGCTATTATTGCTCCTTTGTTGTTTTAGAATCATAGGCTGAACAGCAGTAAGCATCTTGGAAGTCTTAATAATTGAAGATGACCCACTCAAGGGCAATCAGGAAAGAGGCTACTCATTCCTTATTAATTCTGCATTATTCTAGAGATATATCTAGTGTCTGGCAAATCTTGTTTCAGTTTGTGGCCAACAAGCAAGCTTGTGAATGGGATGCCTGGTAGGGTGACCGTGACATTTCTTGCCATTGCGAGACTTTTCCTTGTTTGTCTTCAATCTCTCGAGGCAGCATCAAGTTTTTGAAGATCACCTTCAATTGTATCAATGGTTGCTTTTGTACAAATATTTTACTGACTGGGATTAAATGTAATCATTAACGAGGTTCCACGATGCAAAGTGATGTGTTCCCTGAGAGGCAAAAACAAACCGCTTTAGCGCGCAATTTGGGAACCGCATATACCCGCCTGGCTATATGGGATGTAACGCTTACATGCTTGCTTGCCCACATGTATGGGACAGGGGTATCCCCCCCCCCCCCCCCTGCTCAGTTTTTGCCCCTCAGCATAGCTTGATGACGTCATTGGAACCTCGTCCTTACATTTTGAATTTATGGCGACCATTTTGAGAGATGGCTCTCATTCTGCTTGACCTGGAAATGAATTCGGTCTAACTAGAACTATTTTGGCATATTCATCTAAGGCGCTTACAACGGATATGTTTTCTATATAGCAGCCATCTTGAATTTCAACATGGTTACCTGTCTAATGATCCACAATTAGGAAATAGCTGTACTGGAACGTTGGAAACCACAAGCATGCGCAGTCTTGAAAATTTGATGCTTCTACAATAATTGTAACCTAAGATATGGGTAGAAACGCTACGGCGGCCATTTTGAAATTCAAGATGGCAGCCTACAAACTGTACAAAACAATCCACAATATTAGAGAAAGATATATCTGAGTGTCTGACATCACAACGAGGCATTTTGAACCAAATTTGAAGCTTCTATTGTACAGTGCTCACTCTATGAGATATGGGTCAAATTACAGTTTCCCATGGCGGCCATTTTGAAATTCAAGATGGCAGCCTACAAATTGTATCAAAACAATCCACAATATCAGAAAAAGATATATCAGCGTGTCTGACATCACACCCATGCAGTTTGCACCAAATTTGAAGCTTCAACAATGCTCACTTTATGAAATATGGGTCAAAATACAGTTTGCTATGGCGGCCATTTTGAAATTCAAAATGGCGGCTGAAGACGTGGTTGGAAAAAATGGAACCAAAGTTTTTTGGATTCAGTACCCCAAAATTGACAAAGTTAGCCAAAAAAATCAATTTTGGCACAAAAATCTCACGGGAGTACATAGTAGCCTCTACTAAATGGCAAAATCCAGCATTCGTATTTTAGTCCGCAAAAGATCGCCACACGAACGTGAGGGTTCGGAAGCGTCGTCAAATGTTCGCGAATGTCGTTTTTACTTCGGCGTGAATTTCAAAAAAGTTTGAAATTTTTTGCGAACCTTTTCCGCACACTTGGTCGTGATTTGCTCGTGAATTGTTCTCGAAAGTGTCTTTAAAGCCTCGTCATATGCGCAAGACCTTCGCAAGACACGCGCGATGTTCGCAAAATGTTCGTGAAACCCCAAACAGACTCCGAAACTTTGGAGAATGTCTCGCGTATGTTACGCGAAATCTGCGAAGTTTTTCCGATCATTTTACGACGCAACTGCAAACTGTTCGCGTACCTTTTGAGACATTCTCGCGAACGTTTAGCGCACGTTTGGGGGATGTATGACCTATACGTTTTCTACAAATAAAAATCGTAGCATACATCTTAACATCAAACAATTATTAACAACTAGAGTAACAAAAGAAATTAAAGACTAGCAAAGAGAAATAAATGTTTGATATACAAAAAAAAATCGCAGAATACACTTAACATTAATCTAAAGTATGCAAAATTTCATTTGAACTATAGAGATTATGTGTTGGAGGAACTGCAAAAAAAAAAAAATCAAATGCTTTACTAGTGGAGATAGGTCCTAGGAAAAAGAAAATGTAGGCAAGCACACGATAGAAAAATGAGAGAAAAAGAAAGGAGAAATAGAGGAAAGAAAAAAAATCAACTCAAGACAGCTTCCACCTCTCCTTGGGTACATTTTATCCCATGATTATCGAAAATTTTTCGTTGTTCGCATTTCCGTCGCGTGTTCTTCGTGTACGTAACACGCTGTACTTTAGCAATGATACACACGACATTCGCACATACGTCGTGGGAACTTCGCACAAATTGCGCAAGAATAGTTTTCGGCTTCATTGTCGGAACACATTCGGAGAAAAACGTCTCCGAATGCTGGATTTTGAAATTCGCATCCTTCGCAAATCGTTCGCGTGCTCCGTGAAATCCCACCCTAAGGTCAGTTAGGTCAAGAATTGAATTTTTGAAATTGAAGTAAAAAAGAATAGTGAACTTTTCTCAGCAAATGACCAAAATGTCATCAGCCGGTATAATGAAAGCCATAAGAGTGCCATATTCCTTACATGCCTATATCTATCATCCCTATAGCGTCTTGAAATCATCCTTGAAGCCATGTTTGCCATAAGCGAGAAAAGGATGATATTTAAAGTTCAAAGTTCAAATTTATTTTTGTTGTTGATTTCTAGGTTTCCCGATCGTAAGTCTTTTTTCAGATACTATAGTTTAGAGTATGGAATCTTATAGATTCATATGAAAGTTTTGGAATTAATACAAGATAGCATACATGCAATGACTTATCCATGCATTAGCGTTATCATGAATATGACAGTAGATTTTTTTCCTGCCTGTGTTAATAGTTTAGTTCTTGCCAATGGACGGGATAATTCAAAATTGAAAATATGACTACAGAGGTTCCACTCATGCCAAATTGCTATCGAACTTACCGAAAAACATTTGAGTAGTCATTTTCTCCCCCAATGAACACTTCAAATATGACGACATCAACCTAGGATGAAATCATATTGACGTGTGATTTTTCATAGCTGCATAACATACAAGAGACAGTGCATCAATAGATTTGACAAAAAAAAAAAAAGCTTTCATGAATATTGTCGATAATGCATACAGAAAAATAATACACTGGATGAGGCTGAAACGCGTAGTACATGTATTGCCATGTGTACGTCTCATAGTGAATTAAAAAACAATACAGACTGTTAAGGCTTTCATGATGTCACGGTTTTCCTGTGTCTAAACCAATGCCTGTGAAAGAAACGACTCAGTGTGACTGTATGACACAGTGTCCTCTTTAGGACAACCAATGCAGACATAAGACCAAGATCAATGTTCCCCAAAACACAGCACACATATCAAAGCAGACTCAAACTTTACTATGAAAGATCTCAACACACCAGGGCACTATTCATATTTCTTATTCTCCCGAATATTTTTGTTAATTATATCATTAAAATTGTTGCTTTTCGTACCATACACATGGCCTCGGTACAAGATTTTTTTCTGTTTTTCATTGCACTAGAGCAGCAAGAATCAAAACCTATAGACAGATAATGGGATTGGTAGTAATCTTCAATTTGCAAAACATATATATCCTTATATCGTAAGGATCTTATTTTACAGCGAAATCTCAGTGCTACTACCAAAGCAATGCTAAAAGAAGACAGAGAAACAAATCGAACAGCTACAGCTTCCTTCTGATTCATAGCAGATTTGTTTTTCTTGTTTGATATGTCCATCTCCACCATTGCAAGATTTAACTGAGGGAGGCTCCTATCAGAAAAGGGATAAATGGTCATAACACACTTCTTGTCACAAGAACATTCATGGAATCCTATTCACAGCGCTGGTTCACCTTTTCTTTGAGAAATATGTAGAGCCCTAGTATCATCATGTATTGGAAAAGATTTGGGCGGCGTCTGTCCTCTTCCAATTCGTTGAAATCCTCCTCCACTTTTTCCAACATCTGTAAAACCTCTAGGCCGTATGTTGCAAACATTCGGCGCGGAACCACTTTACCATTCAAACGTATTCGTTCTCTTGTCTCTGTCAGCGGGGGTGAGCTGGTGGGGGAAAAAAAGCAGCAAATCTGGAGACAGGGATATTTGGAGTATAACGATATATTCCCAGACGTTTGAAAAATATATCATCCCAATCGATGAACACAGGTAAAAATACTATAAGCTTCAGAGCACATTCTCTGAGCAGTTGTCTATCTTAAACCCCCATGATCCTGCAGCATTTTCATTATTTGTATATACATGTTTATTCTTGAATGAAAAGGTTGCAGAAATGAATTGAAATTGACATTGAAATCGAAATACATGATTTTATATATATGTATGTATTACAGAGAACTGAAATTTTATGCGGTAACACTGAAACCGTGCTCTTGGTTACAGCTTTTGTAAGTAAAAAAAAAAAAGAAAATAATAATTCCAAAGAGATTGCCGAGGCAATTGTGTGATAAAGTGCACAACAAGCCAAGTGGAAACCTTGAATCCCCGTAGTCTAAAATGTAAAGACAAATCTGATCATCTATTGTCTCCTTTAATGATTACAACTCACCATATCATCCCCGTTTTAAATCCACACGTCTGAAGGATCTTCTCTGTGAAGAAGCACGTGGAACCTTTGCCTTTTGTTCCTGTCACGTGAATCACAGACAACTGGTCCAGATCGCCCTGTGGTATGAAGTCACATGATTCTGTTCAAGCAAGCTTTAGCATTGTAACTCGGTTTCGAGCTCAATGCAAGCATATCATCAGAGTGCAGACAAAAAAAAGAAATATTTCCTGTCTCTCCTTCGTGTACAAAAACAAACCAAAGAAACAAACAAAAAACCGCTGACCCATATCATATAAACTGTATCAGCTCTAGGTTGTTTGATATGTCATAAAACAACAAACAACTACACTAACAGACTGTTTTTTCACAGTTGAAACAATCTTGCGCTGGACCCCCAAGGACAAATTGCAGGTAGACCATTATGCTATGGTATCTTACTAATAAAATCATCTTACAAAATTCTCCTGACCCTACAACCCTATCACACCAATAATAATAATGAAAATAATAATAATAATAAAATCCATATTTACCCAGGGTAGCCTCTTCAGTGTTGCCACTGCTGTACAAGAGGGCCCTGCTATTATTGTTATTACCCTAGCGTTGTCAGCTACCCATTTATACACCTGGGAGGGACATGGTGGGTTAAACACATCTTGCTTTTCTGGTTTCTCTTCACAATAATGTTTGGAAGTTCTATGTCTGAATAGTTTTGCTGAAGTTCTCCTTTGTGTTTGCAAGATCTTATTTATTATGTCTCAACACGTATCCCCGACTGACATAATATATGTATTATACCAAAAAAAAAAAATGTTCAAATTATCTTTTTTAATCCATCCTGAAATTAGATTTACATTACATTTACATTACATTGACATTTCAAAGACATTTCAAAGAGGAATTACAGTCCGGGTATAAGTTAGTCTGATAAGAAAGAGCAAAATTGTACGAGTACAGCCATGCGACAACAATGGAAATTTGATCGCAATCGGATGAAAATTAGGTAAGTTATGAAGTTGTGAAGCGTAAAAATTGTTTTCTTCATTCGAAGTAAATAACGTGGAACCCCATTTCGCAACTGCGCATTCTAATTCATTGAATGCAGATACATTTTCGGTAGTGGCTATTCAACTTTTAATCTCAACCCGTCTTCAGCATTCCAAGTAAAAGTGTATTCAAATTCGCATATAGGCAAACAGATTAGGAGCATTTAATTAAGTCCGTCAGGTGTCCATCAGAAAAGTAGTAACATTATCTTTTTTAATGAATGTTGAAAAGGGATGTAGACCAGGCATGATGATGACGATGAATATGCAAAATATGAGGATCATGATGAAACAAAGATGTCAAATGAAGATTAAAAACACGTCATTATACGCGATCACGATGAAAAGAAGTTCAGTGATGTGTTGAGCGAATTGAAGATGTTCAGATTTGAAAAAAAAAAATCCTGACCAATGTGATGAAATTAAAGGTAAATGATATTTTTTTAAATCGTTCTTGCTTATGATAAGTACGTGTACTGAACACTAAGTTGTGAAAGTCCATCTATAAAACACGAAACTGAAAAAGCTTTGAAGTGCTCACCCAGCCTATAACACTAATTTGAATGCACAAAGACGGATTTGAATTTAATGCATGCCCAGACGAATGCTTGCATCTGAATTTGAACTTTTTGACCAGTGATTTGGGTTCCTATAAACAAATTTGAAGGCACTAAACGGGAAACTGTTTGATTAAAGTCACTCCAACGTTTCCAACATACGAATTTGAATGCACGTAAAATGAAAATGGATGACAATTTTACGAAATTGACCTTGCAAACCTTTAATAAAAAGTTTGCTATTGCGTTCAATACAACAACAACAAAATAATAAGTCTTATACGTAAGTTCATACTTTCTTTCAACATGATTTCCGTAAATATTGCTTAATTGCACAAGCTTGCCCGTCGGGCAAGTACAAACTAACTAACAAACAAACAGACTGGAAGAAAGAGAGACTGCACGTGATGCTGAAAGAGGAGGAAGAGGACATAGCAGAATTTTGAAGAATATGAAATCATCTACAACTGGAGGAAGACGGACTATAAAAGCAAGGACATCAAGAAAAATCCTTTGAAAAATCAGCACGTCTTTGTTTATACAATGCATTGCTGCAAAAGAACCGTGAGTTGAGGAGGCTCTTCAAGTACAAGTTGATTTATTTCACTTCCAAAAAAACAAATAATAAAAAATACAAAGAAACGCTCATATACACAGACGTCATGAAATCAGTACCACAATGCGATGAACAGAATAACATTGTAAAAGAGATACAGGCAAATTATCAACAGAGATACAAATAACAGTTACTTCACTGTGGTAAATGCATACAAAATATTGCTGGAAATGGAGGGGACTGCTAAAAAGCAGAGCTTGTAGTATTAGAATGCAGTCCCCTCATAGAGAAAAATATATGATTGCAAAAAACAACAACAACAAATTTCCGTAAGCGGTAGCAAAAAAAAAAAAGACAGACAGAGTAATACACACATACATGCACACATACGGACGCACATTAACAAACACATGGCGGCTCTCTTGTAAGGAAAAAATTAATGAGAGGAAAGAAAGATATAGTAGTGAAGAAGGTAGTAAGTCCGAGGTGGACAAGGGGGGGGGGGGAGGGGAGAGGAGAGGGAAATGGTGGGTCATAACCAGGGCACTGGAGGCACAGAAGCACGGGCTCGCTGATGAAGAAAGAGTAGTGAGAATAACGAAGCAACAACAACTTTGAAAATCAAAAGTAAAACAAGAAGAATGAATCTTCGAGGTCCACAGTATATTTCTTCAGTTCTGCATGCTAATAAGTTGACTGACTGCTGACCCACAGTCGAATCGGGGTACATCGGGGCACATCGGGCACTTTTCAGCTCTCTGAACGGGGTAACAGCGTGATAAGATCGTGTAGATCGTTCAGAGCGTAGATACAGCGTGCATTGATCGGTAACGGAAACATAA